>NC_092341.1:369537500-370865000 GCF_046630445.1 Rutidosis leptorrhynchoides | reverse complement strand
AGGTTCTGTTTAGATTTAAAAGCCAAAAACAATTTCAATATGTTATATCGTGGTTGAATCCATCCCTGGTTGACTTGAAAGTTAAGAAGATGAAGGGTATACAGAAAGAGGATAGATATATACAAATAGAATGAATAAAAACTCAGAATAACAGTCGCAGATGGATGGTTAAGGGTTTGTTCGGGTGCTGGAGAGGTCACGGGTTCGAGTCTCGTTTAAGGCAATTTTTTTTGGGAAAAGCCTAAGGTAGTTTCATTTATTATTATTATTATTATTATTATTATTATTATTATTATTATTATTATTATTATTATTATTATTATTATTATTATTATTATTATTATTATTATTATTATTATTAATTATTGATAGTATTACTTGTATTATAATTATCATTGTTATTATAATTACTAACATAAGTTGTAGTTATCAATTATTATTATTATCATTACAATTATGATGATTATTATTATTATTATTGTTATTACAAATATTGTATCATTAATAGTATTATTATTAAGTAGTATTGTTATTAATATTATCATTAGTAATAAGATCGTTATTATTAAGTATTAGGTATTATTATCAAAAAGTATTATTTCCATTATCAGTATTGTTAAATTAGTTAAATTACTAAAAACTACTATTATTATTATATGATTTTTCATTAAAACTGTCACTAAAATTATTATTAATAAAATCATAAATATTATTATCTTTATTATTAACGCTAGTATTATTATTATTATCATTATTTTTAATCACCATCAATATTATTTTAGTATTAATATAATTATAATTTTAACAAACAAATGAAATATATATATATATATATATATATATATATATATATATATATATAATATTTGATACATATAACATAACAAAAGTTATATTTTTAAATAATAATAATGAAATACATAAATTAATAATATAAAAATTATATCACTAATAATATATATATATATATATATATATATATATATATATATATATATATATATATATATATATATATATATATATATATATATTCGATTACAAGAATATGTTTTAATATATATATACAAATGATATAGGTTCGTGAATCCGAGGCCAACCTTGCATTGTTCAGTTCCGTCGTATGTGTATTTTTACTACAAATTACAGTATTGTGAGTTTCATTTGCCTTTTTACCCTTTATATTTTTGGGCTGAGAATACATGCGCAATTTTTATAAATGTTTTACGAAATAGACACAAGTAATCGAAACTACATTATATAGCTGAATGATCGAAGCCGAATATGCCCTTTTTTACTTGGTAACCTAAGAATTAGGGAACATCACTAATTTTGAGAATTAGTGCAAGCCTAATTGAAGCGAATCCTAAAGATAGATCTATTGGGCCTAACGAACCCCATCCAAAGTACTAGATGCTTTAGTACTTCGAATTCGTTTTATATCATGTCCGAAGGATTTCCCGGAATGATAGGGGATATTCTTATATGCATCTTGTTAATGTCGGTTACCAGGTGTTCAATCCATATGAATGATATTTTTGTCTCTATGCATGGGACGTATATTTATGAGAACTGAAAATGAAAATCTTGTGGTCTATTAAAATGATGAAAACGAATGTTTATGATAAACTAATGAACTCACCAACCTTTTGGTTGACACTTGAAAGCATGTTTATTCTCAGGTATGAAAGAAATCTTCCGTTGTGCATTTGCTTATATTAGAGATATTACTTGGAGTCATTCATGAAATATTTCAAAAGACGTTGCATTCGAGTCGTTGAGTTCATCAAGATTATTATTAAGTCAATTATAGTTGGATATATTATGAAATGGTATGCATGCCATCAACTTTCGATGTAATGAAAGATTGTCTTTTCAAAAACGAATGCAATGTTTGTAAAATGTATCATATAGAGGTTAAGTACCTCGCGATGTAATCAACTATTGTGAATCGTTTATAATGTATATGAACGGGTCCTTTCAATTGCTTGGTTTATACATATTTTCTATCACAATATCGGTTCCATTCGTGTTAGTTTCGAGCGTTATAATGAAGATTTATTGTTGATATTGATTGAAGATTAATGCCTTTTGGATCTAGAGGTTATATGGATGTTCTTAGTGATTTATACGTGTTTCGCAGCTTAAATGTCATAAAAAGTGGTTTCGGTTCGATTCGGATTTGAGCTACATAATTAGGATACTCCTCGCGCCGCTGCCGCCGTTTCTAGGACCGACCGACGCCTCACCTGCACAGGTACCTACCTAGTGTCGGTCGCACATTCAACATAGCGTTCGGACTCATGTGCCTTCCAGAACCAAGGGTCTTCGAGCCTGCTGCGTACGATTAGCCAGCCTTGCGGATAACTAAAGCTATACGTGGCGGCCCCTAAAGGCGTAACTAACAGACAAGATGTGACCCAATCAAACACTTAATGTCTCGAGCTATACTCATAACTCATAGGGAGAGCTGCTCGGCGGTTCCTCACTCTAGCAGGCTATGACATGAAATGTGTAACTCCCAACGCTAATTTTTTATAGATTTCCCTTCATTTAGGGCACCAATCCCGACTGATCCCGTTGCTATAGTATAACAAGAGATAGGCGCCTACCTTAAAGTCCCTCAGAATAGCGGAAATAGAGCTCTTTGAAATTGAAAGCGGTATTCCCCCTTATATCCAAAATGATGTTTCTAGGTCAAAATGAGTTTTAAAGGTTTCCATTTCGCGAGCCATTTAGTATCAATTGATTCCAGTTCGCGAGCCGGAGATTGAAGGTTTCTAGCTACGCGAAAAATAGCAAAATCGAGCACACTGTGCTGGTAACTTAAATCTCGTGAACGCGAGATTTTTTGTGGGTGTACCCTCGTGATCGCGAGATGGGCATGTGCAGAAGCAATTTTGTTTAGTCAAAGCGTAATTTAATCGCTTGAATGCAATTACTATGAGTTAATCAAGTTGACTGATTAGATTATATATTTATTAAACATTTAGTAGGGTTTAACCGTAAAGAACAATCCACGTTAATTGTGAATCATCTGAGTGAACACTGCTTACTCCATTTGGTTATTAGTTTATTACTTTTCGTATTTTCGTTTTATTATATAAATGCAGTCAATTCAAACCTTTTCTTTGGAACAATTATTAGTTAATTGAATTTTGAAACACGTTGCTCTCCATAGATGAACTTATACTTGCTAAATACTTTAGTACATTGATCAGGAATAGTTGCATGTTTTGTGAAATAAAATTTTTTAGTCTAGTTCAAATAAATTAGGTGTGATAACACACATCAATAGAGGAAACTAATATTTGTTGATGTAGTAGCATATTGTTTGACTGCGTACGCTTTTTTCGTATGCCCTACTCAATCCATGAGCGACATGGCCCACAAACTAGGGCATCAAATATGTTATGGGTAGTGGAATTTAAACTCTAATTATATTACTCCTTAACGACTATAATTTTACGGAGTAGACAAAAAAGAAATAATAAAAAATACGAAAATGACAATGGTGTAATTATTCTTTAAAAAGAAAATGGGAGCGATAATTCTTCAAAACAAGGAACGATAATTTTTCAAAAACAAGGAATGGTAAGACCAAATCGTGTCTAAATTTGATAAGGATAACATAAAAACCAAAAAAAAAAAAAACAATTGTTGATGGGTCGTTTTCGGTGAATTCAAGTGTTTACTCAGCACTCCCTTTCATTTCCATTGACGATGCTATGATAAATTTTGGTGGCGAAAAAGCTGAAGCAATTCTTATTAATTCTAGCGACCTGCCAAGGTTTTGACTAACATGAAGAAATCTCGTAAGAAGAAATCGGTTAAGGTGCCGAACTGAATCAATTTAAGGAATTTGTGAAAGATATTTGAAGTTTTTCCACCCATGTCACAGTGTTCTTGGTTTTTTTAGCAAAGTTGGCACTTAATCTTTCATAGGCGGGTTGGTTGGGCGCTCTCTAATGTCACATCTTTATTTTCTTTGCATTTGTTATGTCGTTTATTTATGTTGCATTCGCTTTTGGTGCTCTTTTTTTTTGGTAAGCATGGAAACTCTCTTATAAACGAGCATATTGGCTCCCCCATAGAAGGTGTAAAACCTTGTGTAATCAAGCCCCCGAGCGCGAGATCTGGTACCGGGTGAATTGCGCATTATGCGCACCCTCTAGTCACACTCCTTTTAGGTTGTGAGCTTTTGTCTTTATGTTCTTCGTGTTTTGCCGAGCTCGAATGTTTTCTTTGATTCCCGTATGTAATTTGGTGATTCATTTATTTGATGAAGTTTTCCTGAATAGTTATAAAAGTTTTATGTATTTTTTTTCCAAAAAAATATGCATGGGCCGACATATTTCAATTTTTTTTTTGTTTATTAGGATGAACAGATAATTAGGTTATGAGAAAGGGTGACGGAGATTGTTGATAGGTGGCACGAGACAACAGCTCATGGTGGCGGATTAGATTTCGGGATCAAATCCGCTATGATACCATGTTAAATGACAGAATGGAAACCCCGTGTTATGTTTTATTCATCCACAATTTATAGAATACAGAGAACTGTAAAAGACTAATCAATTCCTAACATACCCTAAGGCCATAATACATATTGAGTTAAGCAATATGGAAACCCTACTCCAATATATACTACAGTTTTATTAAAAAGCTAGCATATGTATATGTCATGCAAACTACGGTAATAATTATATTTTTTTATTTTATTTATTAATACGTGTAAAGTCATTTTCTTATCTAAAATCATGTGATGTTTGTTAGTGCATTATTGTAAATCCCTAGTTCTAATCATTATGTAGGTTTTGTCTGTGTCATTTGTTATCAAACGCCATATTAATCGTATAATTGACTATTGGATACTTGGTTGTTTATGTTTCATTAATGTTTACCCAATAGTTAAACTGACTCATTGTCGACCGACAGACGGGGTCTTTCGACCGACAGAAGCCTTTATCGGTAGACATAGTAAGTCGGTGGTAGCCTTTATCGGAGTCAGTCGATCGACAGATATAGTTTGACGATCGACTGACACTGCACATACGATAAATATAGGTTACGGGTTACTTTCTTATGTTACACACTCTACACAAACTCTAGCCGAATATTATTGTATGTAATCATCTCCAAACATATCCAACACGAATAACAACTCTAGGTATCGTTCTAATCTCTTGCAGTTTCGATTCTACGATCCCGGAAGTTTGTGATTTTTCGATTAAAGCTTGTTCTAATGTTTTTCGCCTTTAGATCGAGTCTGCATTTGATCTAAGATCCCTATTTGCGTCTACAATGTTCTAGCAACTTTTTATTCACACCAAAGTTACTATTATAATTTTTTCCATAAAAAACAATATTGTATTAAGAAATGAGATTTTGTGAACAAATTAACCGTATATATAAACTATATTTATTATGATCAAGTGATTAGTGTTTTGATATTCTCGTAATAGATCTTTGTTTTACCACTGAGGCATTGTGATGACCCAGAAATTTCTGACCAAATTTAAACTTAATCTTTAAAGTTTCCAACACGATAAGCAAAGTCTATGAAGTAGAATCTCAAAATTTTAAACTATTCAAATACCCTTCGATTTTTCTCAACGATTTGCGAACAATTATATGTAAATAGATACATATATATACTATAACTTGAAAACGTAACAAAGTGTTATGAAAATGATACTGTGCATTAACCTTATTGGTTTGATTATCTGATTGATATTTAGATAAGTTAACTAAAACGTTTAAGATGAACCAGTAAAACACTAATTTGCTACAGTATTTTCGAATTGCTACAGTACCCGAAAAGCTACAGTGTTTTCGAAAATTACTATTTTCTACAGTAAAAAAAAAAACTTTGACTTCATACAAATTCAATTACATATTCTGATATTGACGGATTAGAATCCAAGTCATAACTCCGAACCGGTGACATCATTCTTAGATCCTTACGTCTTTCGAAGCAATACTTTGACTTCAAAACTGTGCAAGATCCTTCAACATTTTTTTTAACGAAAATAATCTTGCAATCCCTTTTCAAAGTATCCATTTTTATCACACTTCCAACCAGTTAACTTCGACTTTTCAAGATTAACCTTATTGTAACTTTGACATATACGTTTTTGTTACTGGGAAACCTTTTATGTTCCACCACATTAGCAGTAAATTTATCAACAACTTCATTGATCCTTGACCCTCCGAAAAATCATTATAATCATTGAAACCCTATCATATACTCGTCTACATCTTCTAACGATAATTGCCATACCAACTACCGGTAATTAGCAATCAGTATTTTGAATTTCGCAGCAATTCTACGCCAACAGTTATATATATACATATAATGTCTATCTTCTAGACTTACATACTTCGAATGTGAAGTTTCTGAAAAACATCTCAAACTATGAACAAGTTCTCTGAAATTGGAACAATGCTGATGAAGCAGCAAAAACTGTAAACGACCTTAACAGTCAAAAGTTTGATGAAAAAAAATAGTATGGTGGTTAAGCCGAGAAAAATAGAAGGTTTGGAACTGGAAAACGGATTGAGCAAAGTATGAAGGAGGTTGTGGATAAATCACAAAGACTGAACCTGCCTTCAAAGAATCCAAATGATTCAGTGTCTGCTGAAGTCATTAACGAATACCTTGCTCCTTACTCTAAAACCTTTGCGGATAATATTCTTCATCATCATCTTATCTTAAATATTCTAAGATATTATCGTATCTTCCATTATAAATATCCTCCATATTTCTGAAGATATTTTTTCTAAACCATTCTTATCTGAAATCATTACCTCTTCGTGCTATCTGTATTACATCATAAAAGAAACTATTTTATTTTCTAAATTCTGAAACCTTCAAGTTTAAAATATGAATGTTTTGAAGTAGTGTTGGAAACTGAAGCATGAATTACTATAATATAATGACACTTGATCAACGTGATTATATTACAGTAAGTCATGCTGAGTTTCTAATGGAACGTGATAAAGGTTCACAGATCTCACCCTCATCATGAACCATGTTACATAGCTCTTTCATTCTATATAATCTCTAAATATATCAAGAAAATATATTTCTTGATGATTCGGTCTTTTCCGGATATTCTAGTAATTTGACAAATCAAGATCGTGCCATTACAATTCTCTTATTAGAACATTAACTATGTTCATTTCAAAATCCATACCTATGAATTCTGGACCATTATTCGCTTGACTTGAAGGCGAGAAGAGAGAACGAAAGCATGAAGCTTTGAAATATAACGGAGAATAAAAAGCCCGATAAAAACACATAAATTTACAAACCGTGTATATCAATGTGTATAGCAATATAAAGACATGGGAGAATGAAAAACACTATAACCCCAAGGTAGTGATAGAAGAAAATAACTTCCTCTGGTGGTAGATGAAAAAGAAGAATGACAGATATGAAAGTTAGGAGTATATCAAGAATCAGAACTGGATGAAGCATTTCACAATCTTTTGGAAGTATAAAATAAGGGAAAAGATAATAGGAGTGGTGAAAATAAATGAAACGGAAGAGGTCAATTTATAGCGAAATATCAGACATAGCAATCGAGGCAGATTACACATTTAATCAAAGAAAATCCTTTTGAGTAATTGGATTGTTTTATCCATATTATTCAACGGTGATAAAAATTCTATTTATCAACACATATTCGTCATGAAAACATTTTTATTGTTAGCCATGACGACCTCACTCAAATTTCGGGACGAAATTTCTTTAACGGGAAGGTACTGTGATGACCCGAAAATTTCTGACCAAATTTAAACTTAATCTTTAACGTTTCCGACACGATAAGCAAAGTCTATGAAGTTGAATCTCAAAATTTTAAACTATTCAAATACCCTTCGATTTTTCTCAACGATTCGCGAACAATTATATGTAAATAGATACATATATATACTATAACTTGAAAACGTAACAAAGTGTTATGAAAATGATACTGTGCATTAACCTTATTGGTTTGATTATCTGATTGATATTTAGATAAGTTAACTAAAACGTTTAAGATGAACCAGTAAAACACTAATTTGCTACAGTATTTTCGAATTGCTACAGTACCCCAAAAGCTACAGTGTTTTCGAAAATTACTATTTGCTACAGTAACTTTGCTACATTAAAACACTATTTTAAAATGAAAATGTATATATGTATATGTATATAACGAGACGATGATTTATAGAAGTAAATGACCAAAATACTCGAAAGTTTAAGATATACTTCGAGTGATATAATTTAGGGATAATTTAAGGCTATATTTTGACAAAGGTACGTGACACGAAACGTAAAATGCAAGTTTTCTAAGCGTACGAAAATGCGTTCGAGAAACCGGAACCGGGACATAAGTCGAGTGATGACGTACGACTTATCGGAACTAAAATTATTAATCAACTATGCACATGAATTTAATATAATATATAATTAATTATTTAAATTAAATATATTATATATATTATATAAAAACATGTCGACAAGCAAAAAGTTAAGAAAATGTGAGCTGGAATCCTAGGCCATGCGATCGCATGGCCATTACACACAAAAACCATGCGATCGCATGGGGTCTGAAATCTGGCCACATCTATAAATTCGCACGAGTTCGTTTCAGTTTTTCATTTCCTTTTCTATCTATCTCTGTATTATTATTATTATTATTTATTTTATTATTATTATTATTATTATTATTATTATTATTATTATTATTATGATTATTATTATGATTATTATTATTATTATTATTATTAAGATTAATAATATTAATCTTATTATTATTAGTATTATCAGATTTCGTTACCGTTATTATTAGTATTTTACATAAAATATTACGACGAGGTTATGGCCAAACAATTTCAAAATGAGTTTTCGAGCGGGATAGAGCTAAGGAAAATATGGGTTATTACTAAGGAGGTTATGGGTATTGTTCGAGGGTTTTGTTCGCAAGTTAAACCTAGTGTTTATCATCTCTGTTACGTCTACGTACTTTCCTGCAATATTGAATCTCAATATTGATACGTAAGCATTCATATCTTATCTTTTATATATTAATAGCGTATCCATGTCTAGTGCTCGAGTATAAATGTTTATGCATGCTTGTATGCTTAATTTCATCGTTAAAAAGTTTATTATGAATCATGAATTAAATACATATATTACAGGTAAAAGATATATGATATACATGTTTTTGGAAAGCTGGCGAAAAATCAATAACTTTTCATTTAGATATCGAATAGTTTCGATGAACGGATTAAAAGATATGATCAACTGAATTATGATTGACATTAATTGGAATTGCTCTTGAATCTGCAATTGATATTTAAACAACTTGTTTGTAAGATTAATAAATTGGATTTTTGAATATTACCAGTCGAATAAATGAATCCTTATATAAAACACGTCTCATTTTGTTAAGCAACTGTCAAAATTGACCTTTTGAAACGACTGTGGATAACTATTGTATGTCGATCTCGAGCATTAGGATTGTGATACACTATGACCTGACCTAGCTTGATAGACATTTATTGACCAACATATGTTCTCTAGGTTGAGATCTACGATTATTTGGTAATCCGAGTTTCGGTCACATTACGATGAACAACTTTATGTGCTGCTAAGGTGAGTTTCATTTGCTTCCTTTTTAATTGCTTTTGCAATCTATATTTTTGGGCTAAGAATACATACACTTTATTTTAAACGCAATGGATACAAGTACATACTTACTTCTACACTGAGTTTGAACCGAAAATCCCTTAGCTTTGGTAACTAGCAACTGCCGGTTATAAGAACTGGTGGGCGCGAATAGTTGTATATGGATCCATAGGGCTTGATATCCCCGTCCGAGCTAGAGCGCTAGCCTTTTAACGGACGTACGCTATTTGAGAAGCGTACACGTTGGTTTATGTGACAACCCGGAAATTTTTGACCAAATTTAAACTTTATCTTTAAATAATTTAATGTTTTCGACATGATAAGCAAAGTCTGTAATGTTGAGTCACGAAAGTTTTGGAACTATATTCATGTAATCAATTATTCTTTGACTGTTCTCGAAGATTCACGAACAATATATATATATAACTTAATGTGCATATATATATATATATGATTTCAAGTTATTTAGTAAACTATAGTAACATTCGATTATTGATTCGATTGATATTTAGATAAGTTAACTAAAACGTTTAAGATGAACCAGTAAAACACTAATTTGCTACAGTATTTTTGAATTGCTACAGTACCCGAAAAGCTACAGTGTTTTTGAAAATCACTATTTGCTACAGTAAAAAAAACTTTGCTACAGTAACTTTGCTACAGTAAACACTATTTCAAAATGAAAATGTATATATGTATATGTATATACTACGAGATGCTGATTTATAGAAGCAAATAACGATTAAAGCTATACTTCGAGTGACATAGTTTATCAATGATTAAGTTTAATTTTTGATAAAGGTACACGTCGCGTAACGAAATGTACTAGTTTTCTAAGCGTACAAAAATGCGTTCGAGAAACCGGAATCGGGACATAAGTCGAACGTAAACGTATAAGACATCGGAATAAAAATTACAAGTCACATATACACGAGAATATAATATAATATATAATTAATTAATTTAAATTATTTATATTATATATATTATAAAATTATGTCGACGAACAAAGAAATAAAAAGATGTGAGCTGGAGACAGGTGGTGTGACGATCGGTCCAAATCCATATGGACGAACACGTCATTCATTGATTTCATTGCGAGGTATTTGACCTCTATGATACGTTTTGTAAACATTGCATTCTTTTGAAAAGGCACACCATAAATGAATATTTAAATCAAAGGTTTTCGACATCTAATGATTTCTACATATAGACAATCACCATAAATAATAGTTTACAACAGTACTTCCATTGACCATGCAGTCAAAATAAGATACATGGTGATGATTTGGTGAATGCAACGTTTCCTTGAAAAATATGTCATGCAAGACTCCATGCACATAGCTTGTCTAACATCTAAGCAAACAGCGGAAGACTTCTAGGAAACCTGAGAATAAACATGCTAACAAGTGTCAACACAAAGGTTGGTGAGTTCATAGTTTTAGTGTTTCGTATAATCTGTATATAAAAGTGGATCACAAGATTTTAGTTGTTTCATCCAGAAATGTTTATCAATAGATTATATAAAAGTGGATCACAAGATTTCAGTTGTTTCATCCAGAAACGTTTATCAAAATATTCTACGAAATTGAGCACCCTGGTAACTAAACTTTAACGTATATATAATTTGTACCCTTTGTATAATCATCTTAATAATACACGCAAACCAACGTGTACGCTTCTCAAATAGCATACGTCCGTTAAAAGGCTAGTGCTCTAGCTCGGACGGGGATATCAAGCCCTATGGATCCATATACTACTACTCGCGCCCACCAGTTCTTATAACTGGCAGTTACTAGTTACCAAAGCTAAGGGATTTTCGGTTCAAACTCAGTGTAGAATTTAGTATGTACTTGTATCCATTGCGTTTAAAATAAAGTGCATGTATTCTCAGCCCAAAAATATAGATTGCAAAAGCAATTAAAAAGGGAGCAAATGAAACTCACGCATATAAATATTGTATATCGGTTAATAAAGCATTTGCATGTATTCTCAGCCCAAAAATGTAGAGAGTAAAAGGGATCATATGAAACTCACGCATATAAATATTGTATATCGGTTAATAAAGCATTTGCATGTATTCTCAGCCCAAAAATATAGAGAGTAAAAGGGATCATATGAAACTCACAGTTTAATATTGATATACAATATTGCAGGAAAGCACGTAGACGCATCGGAGATGATAAACACGAGGTTTGATTCACAAAAATACCCCCGAACATTACCCATAATTTCTTTGGCAATAACCCATATTTTCCTTAGCTCTAGCTCGCTCGGAAACTCATTTTGAAAATTACTTGGACAGCACTCCTATAATATTTTATGTACATTATTATTTTTGTATCGCAAAAATAATAACACTAATAATAAAAATAATAAGATTAATAATAATCTTATTATTATTAATAATAATAATAATAATAATAATAATAATAATAATAAAATAAATAAATACGGAGTAAAAATAATATATATGTGTGTGTGATTTATCTGGCCAAAACTCGAGAATTTATAGCACTTGGCCTGAAATCTGGAGTCATGCGACTCGCATGGAAATGGCCTTCTGGCCATGCGACTAGCATGAGGACCAGGGACAGCTCACATTGTTTTGTAATTTAGCTCGTCGACATAATTAAATATTAATATAATATATATAATTTAAATAATTAATTATATATTATATTAAATTCACGTGCATAGTTGACTTGTAATTTTTGTTCCGATAAGTCGTACGTCATCACTCGACTTATGTCCCGGTTCTGGTTTTTCGAATGTCCTTTCGTACGCTGAGAAAACTTGCATTTTACGTTTCGTGACACGTACCTTTGTCAAAATATAGCCTTAAGTTATCCATAAACTATACCACTCATAGTATATCTTAAACTTTCGAGTATTTTGGTCATTTACTTCTATAAATCATCATCTCGTTATTTGCTAAAAATACATTTTAAAATAGTGTTTTACTGTAGCAAAGTTACTGTAGCAAAGTCAAATTTTACTGTAGCAATTCACTGTAGCAAAGTCAATTTCACTGTAGCAAATAGTGATTTTCGAAAACACTGTAGCATTTTGAGTAATGTGGCAATTTGAAAACACTGTAGCAAATTAGTGTTTAACTGGTTCATCTTAAACGCTTTAGTTAACTTATCTAAATATCAATTGAATCAATAAACGAATGTTACTATCGTTTATTATATATATGTATATATCTTTTTAATATACATAAATCAGTTTTTAAATACACATTGGACGTTATTTATAAATAAATTTTAATAATAAATATTTAAATTTATCATATACATTAAAATAGATATTTAAACCAATAAGTTTAATGTACGGTATCAAACAATTAATACATTGTTACCTTTTCATGTTATAGTATATATGTATCTTTTTACATATAATTGTTCGCGAATCGTCGAAAACAACCGAAGGTATTTAAATATATAAAAGTAATTCAAAAATTTTGAGATTCAGTTTTACAGACTTTGCTTATCGTGTCGGAAATGTTAATCATACAAAGATTAAGTTTAAATTTAGTCGAAATTTCTGGGTCATCACAGGTGGCCATGCGATCGCATGGCCAGAAGCCTAGTAAACCATGCGATCGCATGGCAGGCAATTTCAGGTCAACACTATAAAAGCTCGACCATTTCTACTTCTGATTCAATTCATTTTACTCCGTATTTATTTTATTAATTATTATTATTATTAATTATTATTATTATTATTATTATTATTATTATTATTATTATTATTATTATTATTATTATTATTATTATTATTATTATTATTATTATTATTATTATTATTATTATTATTATTATTATTATTATTATTAAGATTATTATTATTAATCTTATTATTAATAGTATTAGTATTAGCATTATTATTTTTACGATACAAAAATAATAATATACATAAAATATTACGATGGAGTGATGTCCAAATGATTTCAAAATGGGTTTTCAAGCGGGATAGAGCTAAGGAAACTATGGGTTATAGCTGTGGAGGTTATGGGTAATATTCATAGGTACTGTTCGCAAGTCAAACCTAGTGTTTATCATCTCTGTTGCGTCTACGTACTTTCTTGCAATATTGAATCACAATATTGATACGTGAGCATTCATATCTTATCTTTTATATATTATTTGTGTATCCATGTCTAGTGCTCGAATATATATATTTATGCATGCTTGTATGCTAAATTTCGTCGTTAAACAGTTTATGATGAATCACGAATTAAATACATATATTACTGATAAAAGGTATATGATATGCATGTTTTTGGAAAGCTGGCGAAAAATCAATAACTTTTCATTTAGAATTCGCGTAATTTCGATGAACGAATCAAAAAATATGGTCAACTGAATTATGATTGACGTTAATTGGAATTGCTTTTGAATCTGCAATTAATATTTAAACAACTTATTTGTAAGATTGATGAATTGGATTTTTGAATATTACCAGCCGAGTAAATGAATCCTTATATAAGGTACGTCTCGTTTTGTTGAACTATTGTCAAAATTGACTTTTTGAAACGACTTTGGATAACTTTTGTATGTCGATCTCGAGCATTAGGATTGTGATACACTATGACCAGACCTAGCTTGTTAAACATTTATTGACCAACATATGTTCTCTAGGTTGAGATCTACGGTTACTTGGGTATTCCGAGTTTCGGTCACATTTCGGTGAATAACTTTATGTGCTGCTAAGGTGAGTTTCATTTGCTCCCTTTTTAATTGCTTTTGCAATCTATATTTTTGGGCTGAGAATACATAAACTTTATTTTAAACTTAATGGACACAAGTACATACTAAATTCTACACTGAGTTTGAACCGAAAATCCCTTAGCTTCGGTAACTAGTAACTGCCGGTTATAAGAACTGGTGGGCGCCAGTAGTAGTATATGGATCCATAGGGCTTGACATCCCCGTCTGTTCCAGGTATAGAAACTCTAGCCTGAACTATAAAACAGACGTATACTATTTGAGTTTAGTACACGTTGGATTGCGTGTACTGTACATGTTGGTTGCATGTATGTTAAAACAGGGGTCCTTATTATAACGTTAAAGTTTAGTTACCAGGGTGCTCATTTTCGTAGAATATTTTGATAAACGTTTCTGGATGAAACAACTGAAATCTTGTGATCCACCTTTATATACAGATTATGCGCAACATTAAAACTATGAACTCACCAACCTTTGTGTTGACACTTGTTAGTATGTTTATTCTCAGGTTCCCTAGAAGTCTTCCGCTGTTTGCTTATATGTTATACAAGATATGTGCATGGAGTCATACATGCTTTATTCGAGAAAATGTTGCATTCACAAATCATCACCATCTATCTTATTTTGACTGCATTGTCAACGAAAGTACTATTGTAAACTATTATTTACGGTGATTGTCTATATGTAGAAATCATCAGATGTCGAAAACCTTTGATTTAAATATTCATTTATGGTGTGCCTTTTTAAAAGAATGCAATGTTTACCAAACGTATCATATAGAGGTCAAATACATCGCAATGAAATCGATGAATGGCGTGTTCGTCCATATGGATTTGGAGCGATCGTCACAGTTTGCGTGTATTATTAAGATGATTATACAAAGGGTACAAATTATATATACGTTAAGTTTAGTTACCAGGGTGCTCAATCTTGTAGAATATTTTGATAAACGTTTCTGGATGAAACAACTGAAATCTTGTGGTCCATCTTTATATACAGATTATGCGAAACACTAAAACTATGAACTCACCAACCTTTGTGTTGACACTTGTTAGCATGTTTATTCTCATGTTTCTAGAAGTCTTCCGCTGTTTGCTTATATGTTAGACAAGCTATGTGCATGGAGTCTTACATGACATATTTATCAAGGAAACGTTGCATTCACCAAATCATCACCATGTATCTTATTTTGACTGCATTGTCAACGGAAGTATCATTGTAAACTATTATATTACGGTGATTGTCTATATGTAGAAATCATCAGATGTCGAAAACCTTTGATTTAAATATTCATTTATGGTGTGTCTTTTCAAAAGAATGCAATGTTTACAAAACATATCATATAGAGGTCAAATACCTCGCAATGAAATCAATGAATGACGTGTTCGTCCATATGAATTTGGAGCGATCGTCACAGGCATTGCCTGAGTGGTATATGGGGGCGGCCTGTTGTCCTCAACGATTTGGGTGGTTGCGATTTGGGTTCCCTCCTAACGTTTGTGTGGGTGGCATATGATCGCGAAGGCGGTCAAATATCCCTGGGTGATGCTGATACTGTCGTTAAAAAAATAATAATAATATATCTTAGTTTCAAACCTTATTACCGTCACTTCTTGGGGTTATCATAAAAAGAGTGGTCCCGAATACATCTATATAAATATACTCGCCCTTCCATGACTCAAACATTATGAAATACCTCATAAAAAGAATTCTTTTACGATGCGATCTATGAAATGAATAAGATCCTGATAACAACTTGCTCCCCTATAGAATATGTCAAATAAGCATCATTTGGAAACCAACCATTTGCAAAGTATAATGCTTCCAGGTGGGGATTGATTATGAGAAAAGAATGGTGGGAGAACCAACTCCCATTTAGACTAATCATCATATAATTAAAGGATCTAGTCTAGTAATATAAAAATAAAGTTTGATTAATTGCACATAACCATCATTAAAAGTACCATCTAATTATATTGCAATTGCAATATCATTATATATTCCATTTTCAATTTGTTTGACGAGAGATTAAAAAAAAAATAAAAATAAAAATACGGTTAAAAAGAGAAAATGAAAACCACACTTGTTTAATCAAACACATACTTGTGCATAAAAGCACTAATCTTTGGTCACATTTTTCATCACTTTAATTTAATGTGAAAAATTAAACCACTTTTGAATTTTATAATATTATTTTTTAACGGTTGAAATTTTATTAAAAAAACTGGTAAGGCGTTAGCATAAGAAAAACAATATTAGGCCATATAATATAATGGTTGGAATCATGACCTTTAAACCATTCAATTTGGATCTAATGGGCCGTATACATGTACATGGATATTGTATAATACGTGTACATGGATATTGTATAAGAAATTTATGATGTTGCAACTTTATATTCTCCTGATTGTAATATTCAAAGTAGAACAGATTTAGTTTTGCACCAAAAGATTTTTATCACATTGGAATATATTAAACTGTGTTAATAAATAAAGTTGCCTCATCTAAAGAACATGTTAAAGGTGCAACCACACTATTGTTTTTATGGTGGAGATGGCGGTATATAAATTTAATCAAATAATAATCTCATGTTAAGTTCTTTATTCTGAAAGAAGAAGAATATATTTAAAATCAACAAGATAAATTAGTGATTGATGTATTTTTTAACATGTTGAGAGTCACTGACGAGGACCATAAGCCACTCACTCGATAATATCTGGATCAAAAGAGATTTTAGGTTTAAATCTCACTAGCAATACATCCACTACTACATTCCGGCTCATTTAGAGCCTGTCATTTAGACGTGTTCACTATATAACACGTCTAATTTATCACACGGAACACGTCTAATTAAGATTTCTACATAAAAAAACACGGAACACGTCTAATTAAGATTCGCAACACGTCTAATTAGATATCTTCAACACGTCTAAATAAGTTTAACACCTCTAATTGGTAACCACGTTTAATTACTTTTACCGGGAACACCTCTAATTGACAACACGTCTAAAAAGTATTCCAACTAACACGTTTAATTAACAACACGTCTAATTATGTCTACCAGGAACACGTCTATATGAAACAACAACACGTCTAATTGACAACATGTCTAATTAGATTTGCCGGGAACACATCTAAACGCTTAACACGTCTAATAAGTTTCAAAACACACGTCTAAATAGTTTGTAACTAACGCCTTTAACTGTGACACGTCTAAATAAGATAACGTGATATATATGTTAACGATCTCCGTTTAATCAACCTAACCCTTAAAGTTCTGTTAATTTGTCTACCTAAATTACCGAACACGTCCAATTAAACAAACAATGTAACGGGTTATTTAGGGTTCCATATTGAACGGGTTAATAAACAAGCACGTCTAATTAATAAGAAGTTAGTTAGTTACAGAAGAGTTAGAAAATAATTTGATAACTAGGAATGGATTTTGATAAGTATATATAATATAATTATAATATTATAAAATTTTATATACCTTAAATAAATAAGATTTATATTGAAGTTATAAATAATATAAAATATAAAAAATCTTTTCATAAATATAAAAACACACGTTTTTTAGTTTTTTTTTCGGCTTGCTCTTGTTTGCTTGTTTAGCTTCGTCGCAGGATTCAAAGATAATGGAGACTTCAAAATCATCAGAGGTAATTGAATATTTCTTTTTCTTTATACACTTGGGCGTTTGTTCTGAAAGTTTGTATAAATATATCACATGATTCACACATGTTTGAATCAGGCTTATAAATCAGGTTTATAACACATGTTTGATTGGATCTATAGCACAAGAATTTGACTATATAACACACCATGATTCACACGATTACCCAACACGATTGTAGACATGTAGTGCAGACCTGGAGCAGAACTGGACAAACAAACGACACACAACCATCTAACTGTTTTAACACGCCAGATTACACAACACGATTCTAAACATCATACAACACTATATTAACAACATATAAACTTTATTAACATCATATAAACACACTATATGTAACCTATAACATATAAACCCTTATTATGCAATGAAAGAAAGTTATACTATATAGTAACAATAGGCAAACACAACCTGATAGTAGTAGCAGAACCAACTAGGGTCAGCTTAAACAAAACCTGGATAAAAACTCAACGCTATGTTTGGTGAAGTAATAACAACTCAAAACCTGGATAACAAAACCTGGATAACCTGATTATTTACCTGCTGCACAATATGGCAACCAAAAGAAAACCAAACATATAAACCTTCTAATATATATATGCCTAATTCAGAAACCAACCTACGTTTGGTGAAGTAATAACAACTCAACGCTCACTCCAATTTAGAAAAAAACCCATGAGGTAGTATACATGTCAAATCAGACCCAATAACCAATATGATAAGCAATGTTGACCTTATAACCACCTTCAGTGGCAATCATAACCCAAAGTACAATCTTTACCCTAATCATAACCCTAAGTACAGTTGCATTGGAAAATTACCATAAACAAAGACAGTTATATTAGCAGATCAAAACTTCATACAAAAGGAGCATCACAAATATTCATTAGCTCCAACATAAAGTAGAATCACAAATATACATTAACAAACATAGTTATATTAGCATCAATGATAATGCTAAAAACGAACATATATTTCATAGCATTATTCCTCAAGAAAGACAAGCTTTTAGTTGCAATTGTTCTATTTACAAGTGATATTCATTTAAATAATAAAAGGTGAAGACAAAAGACAGATTCGACGAATTGAAGACGCAAACGACCAAAAAGCTCAAAAGTACAAAAGACAATCAAAGAGGTTCCAATTATTGATAAGAAACGTCTCGAAATTACAAGAGTACAAGATTCAAAAAGCAAAGTACAAGATATTAAATTGTACGCAAGGACGTTCGAAAATCCGGAACCGGGACCAGAGTCAACTCTCAACGCTCGACGCAACGGACTAAAAATTACAAGTCAACTATGCACATAAATATAATATAATATTTAAATAATTCTTGTAATTATTTAATATATTATATTTATTTAAAACCGTCGGTAAACAAAGAGCCAAACTCCTCTGAGCTGTAAAAGCAAACTCCGCGACTCGCCGAGTTTGAAGGCCAAAAAGGCCGCGAGTCGCGGAGCCCCAATTTCTGAAACTCCCTATAAAGCTCGCGCATTCTGATCGTAAAAATTCACCAAAAAATATATCCATCTCTCTATCTATATCGTATATATTTATATTTATATTTTAATTTTAATTTTAATTATAATTCTAATAATAAGGGTATGTTAGCGAATGTTGTAAGGGTGTAAGTCGAAATTCTGTCCGTGTAACGCTACGCTATTTTTAATCATTGTAAGTTATGTTCAACCTTTTTATATTAATGTCTCGTAGCTAAGTTATTATTATGCTTATTTAATCCGAAGTAATCATGATGTTAGGCTAATTACTAAAATTGGGTAATTGGGCTTTGTACCATAATTGGGGTTTGGACAAAAGAACGACACTTGTGGAAATTAGACTATGGGCTATTAATGGGTTTTATATTAACTAAACAATACCTTGTTAATTTAATATACAAACTTATAATTTGACGTGTTTATATATAACCACATACGCTTGACTGGGTACGGTAGGCGGGATATCTATAAATACCAATAATTATTCATTTTACCGGATACGGAACTGGATTAATAGTTAATAAACTTGTTGAAACAGGGGTGAATTACATTCAAGGGTAATTGGTGTAATTGTTAACAAAGTAGTAAAACCTTGGTTTACACGCAGTCGATAACCTGGTGTATTCATTAAACAAAGTATTAAAACCTTGTTACAATTCGAATCCCCAATTAGTTGGAATATTTGACTTCGGGAATAAGAATAATTTGACGAAGGCTTTCGCTCTTTATATTTATGACTGATGGACTATTATGGACAAATCCGTATGGACATATTAAATAATCCAGGACAAAGGACAATTAACCCATGGACATAAAACTAAAATCAACACGTCAAACATCATGATTACAGAAGTTTAAATAAGCATAATTCTTTTATTTCATATTTAATTTTCTTTATTTTATATTTAATTGCACTTCTAATTATCGCATTTTTATTGTTATTGTATTTAATTGCACTTTTAATTATCGTACTTTTTAATTATCGCAAGTTTATTTTATCGTACTTTTATTATTCGCAATTTCATTATCGTTATTTACTTTATGCTTTAATTTAAGTCTTGTATTTATTTTTAATATTTTACATTTGGTTTTAACTGCGACTAAAGTTTTAAAATCGACAAACCGGTCATTAAACGGTAAAAACCCCCCATTTATAATAATAATATTACTTATATATATATATTTGTATTTTTATAAAAGTAAACTAATATAGCGTTAAGCTTTGTTTAAAAAGATTCCCTGTGGAACGAACCGGACTTACTAAAAACTACACTACTGTACGATTAGGTACACTGCCTATAAGTGTTGTAGCAAGGTTTAAGTATATCCATTCTATAAATAAATAAATATCTTGTGTAAAATTGTATCGTATTTAATAGTATTTTCTGCTAAAATTTAATAGTATTTTATACCCCTTAGCTTTGACATCAAGTATTTTTGGCGCCGCTGCCGGGGACTCTCTTAAAAGCCGGAAGCGCAACGCTACAAAGAAAAAAAAAAGATTTTTATTTTACTTTTATTAAAATTCGTTTTTATAAAAGTACGTTTTAAATATTCGAAAATATAAAAAGAAAAAAAAAACAAAAATTTATATATTTTTAAGAGTTTGTTAAAAGTTTTATAAGTTTCTTTATTTTTATTTTATAAAAATATAAGTTTTATTTAAGTATTTTGTTTTTTATTTAAAACATAAAATCAAAAACCGAAAAAAAAAATATATATATATATAAATCTAGTTTTAAGATTTTTATTTATAAAATTATAAAATATTTCTATTTTAGTTTTTAGATATAAGTTTTTATTATTTAAATACTTTTATTAAAACAGAAAATATAAAACAAAGAAAAAATAAATAAATAAAAACGCGTCGAATATTAAACCTGTCAGTTGAAATTCTGAACCCCGCGACTCGCGGGGTTTGCTGCATCGAATACCGTAACTCGCGGAGATAACCTGACACACCGACAGAAGCCCTAATCAGGCATTAATTACGTAATTATTATTATTTTTAATTAAAACCCTAATTAGTTTTTAGTTTTTAATTAGTTTTTAGTGTTTATTATTATTTTGTATATTTAGTATTAATTAGTTTTATTAAATTGTAAAATTAATAGTTTTATTAAATAAATAATATACAAAAATAATATTTTTATAAAAATTGTACTTTTTACAACTTTTTGTATATTTTTATATTTCGTCCCTTTTTAATCGTTTTAACGTAATATTTGTATTTTTAGCTCATATTTAGTTTTAAACTTAGTTTTTGCCATAGTTATTTTTGCTTCTAGATTTTTAGGCTTTGCCGTAGAATCCCTTAAGTGCTTTTTCTTTAGACTAAGATTTAGGTGCTTTAGAATTTTGCGACGCCTTTTTAAGTTTTAGTTTCTTTTTAAGTTAATTCCATTTGGGATTTAGTTTTTCTTGTAAGCTTTAATATTTTTAGACACCTTTTACCTATGTATCAATTATCATTCCAATTAGTAATTTCAATTTGCGATTATAATTTTAAGTTAGTTGTAGTAATAAGGTTAGGTTAGTCAAGTACTTTTAAGTTTTATAAGTTTCTTTTATTTTTCCGTCACCTTTTATTTTTCAACCATTTTTCTTTTTCGACCTTTTCCGACGAACTCTTTTTCTTTCTTATTTCTCGTTATTCTAGTTTTAGGACATAGATTTTTGTTCTACTCCTTATCTAAATTTCTTAAAATTACGAAAATTTATTTTAAGTGGTTAAATTGATAGACATCAAAATTTTCTGGTTCGTAGTAATAGTTGGATTTGTACGTGGACCGGGTTATTGGAGCCAAACAGTCCTCAATTATATTGAGACCAAACGAATCCTGCCCCTCTGCTGCATCTTTTGGCTATTCGAAATGTGGGCAAAATCAGAAAAGTCTATTGATTGGATAACTTATTATAATTTTTCTTTCCCTTTTAAAACTAATAGGATATTCAGTGAATGCACCGAGCAAGACGTTCACCACCTTTTGTACGTTCACCACCTGTAACTAGATCAAGACATTTAGCAAATATAACCGCCGTTGATTTCTCTTTAGAATCGTCATCCAGTCGACCAAGTACTTCAGTTCAAATTTCCGATAATCCATTTTTTTGAACCCGACCTCACAATTGAGAATCCGGAGAATATTCAGGAACGGTTCGTAGATCCTGAACCATTAAACTTTCCTCCGGAACCACCAATCATTCAAACAGAGATTGTTGAGGAACGAACCATTAAATCAGAATCCTCTAGTGATTCCGATTCAACAAATTCAATTATGGAGAATCTGGAACCTTTAAGTATGGAAGACCGAATGAGAGCTAAACGCACTGGCCAAGGTCACGCAATTACTCATCCAGACATTAATGCGCCAGATTATGAAATCAAAGGACAAATTCTACACATGGTGACTAATCAATGCCAATTTAGTGGTGCGCCGAAGGAAGATCCAAATGAACATCTACGTACCTTTAATAGGATCTGCACACTATTTAAAATCCGAGAAGTGGAGGATGAACAGATATATCTCATGTTATTTCCCTGGACTTTAAAGGGAGAAGCCAAAGATTGGTTGGAATCGTTACCTGAAGGGGCGATTGATACATGGGATGTTTTAGTTGACAAATTTCTTAAACAATTCTTTCCTGCATCTAAAGCCGTAAGACTTCAAGCAGAAATTGTTACGTTTACACAGAAACTGAATGAAACTCTATATGAGGCATGGACTAGATATGGAAAGTTGTTAAGAGGATGTCCGCAACATGGTTTAGACACCTGTCAAATAGTACAAATATTCTACCAAGGATGCGACATCACTACAAGGAAAGACATAGATATAGCAGCTGGTGGTTCTATTATGAAGAAAACCGAAACTGATGCTTACAAAATTATTGATAACACTGCTTCCCACTCACATGAGTGGCACCAAGAAAAAGATATCATTAGATCATCTAAAGCAGCTAGAGCCGATTCTAGCCATGACTTAGATTCCATTTCCGCAAAGATAGATGCTGTGGAGAGACGAATGGAAAAGATGACTAAAGATATTCACTCAATACGAATTAGTTGTGAGCAGTGTGGAGGACCACATTTGACAAAAGATTGTCTCAGTATTGAATTAACAATGGAACAAAGATAGAATATTTCATACATAAACCAAAGGCCTGGAAATAATTATCAGAATAATTATCAACCGCCAAGACCGATTTACAATCAAAACCAGAATTATAACAGAAATATTCCATACAACAACCAACAAGGTCCTAGCAATCAACAAGTATCCAATAATACTTACAATCAGCAAAGACCTAATTTTCAAAACAAACCACCACAACAAACCGATGATAAAAAGCCGAATTTAGAAGATATGATGACGAAGCTAGTTGAAACTCAAACGCAGTTTTTCACATCTCAAAAACAAACCAATGAACAAAATGCTCAAGCATTTAGAAATCAACAAGCTTCTATTCAAAATCTGGAACAAGAAGTAAGTAACCTAGCAAGGTTAATAGGTGAAAGAAAACCGGGAAGTCTACCTAGTGATACAAATGCTAACCCCCGAAATGAAACAGCTAAAGCCATTACCACAAGAAGTGGTACAACAC
Organism: Rutidosis leptorrhynchoides; assembly: GCF_046630445.1. Lineage (NCBI taxonomy): Eukaryota > Viridiplantae > Streptophyta > Magnoliopsida > Asterales > Asteraceae > Rutidosis > Rutidosis leptorrhynchoides. Next base: position 370,840,799 of record NC_092341.1, on the reverse strand, counting down.
TTAAACCACCTGAAATACCTGTAATTTCTGATGAAGCTATTCCTACTCCACAAGAACCACAACCTGATCAAGATAAGGAAAAAGAACCGGTAGTTGAAAAGATTAATGAAGATAACACAGTTAAGACTAAACCTTATGTTAAACCATACCAACCACCACTTCCTTACCCGAGTAAAATGAAGAAAGAGAAACTTGAAGCCGAGCAATCCAAATTCTTGGATATGTTTAAACAGATAAATGTAAATCTTCCTTTCATTGATGTGATTTCAGGAATGCCTAGATATGCTAAATTCTTGAAAGATCTAATTTCAAATAGAAAGAAAATGGAAGAACTCTCGGCTGTTACTATGAATGCTAATTGTTCAGCAGTGCTGTTGAATAAGATACCAGAAAAACTATCTGATCCAGGAAGTTTCACAATTCCATGTTTTCTGGGTAGTCTTAGTTCAATAGAAGCATTGGCAGACTTAGGTGCTAGTATAAATTTAATGCCGTATTCACTATACGCTAAACTAGACCTTGGAGAACTGAAACCAACAAGAATAAGCATACAACTAGCCGATAGATCAATAAAATATCCTAGAGGGATAATGGAGAACATGCTAGTTAAAGTTGGTACTTTAGTATTTCCAGTAGATTTTGTTGTTTTGGACATGGAAGAAGATTCTCAAGTTCCTCTCATATTAGGAAGACCATTCTTAAACACGGCTAAAGCAATGATAGACGTGTTCGGTAAGAAACTGACCCTAAGTATAGAGGATGAGAGTGTTACCTTTTCAGTTGATAGAGCAATGCAACAACCACAATCTGCAGATGATACATGTTATTATATTCAAACTATAGATGCACATGCAGAATTATTAGAAGAATTTCCAGAATTACAAGGAACAGGAGAATGTTCTTTAGGAGAAGGTAATGAACCAATTGATGAAGCTGAAATGTTAGCTACACTTATAGCTAATGGATATGAACCAACAACAGAAGAAATTTAAATGCTAAAAGAAGAAGACAGATAACGATACAAATCATCGATAGAAGAACCTCCGAAATTAGAGTTAAAGCCACTTCCAAACCATTTGGAATACGCTTATTTACATGGTGAATCTGAATTACCTGTAATAATATAGTCTTCTCTTACTGAAAATGAGAAATCACAACTCATTTCTGTGTTGAAAGCTCATAAACCAGCCATTGCATGGAAGATTCATGATATTAAAGGAATAAGTCCTTCGTATTGCACACATAAAATCCTTATGGAAGAAGGTCATAAAACGTATGTGCAACGCCAACGAAGACTAAATCCTAATATGCAAGATGTAGTTAAGAAAGAGATTATTAAACTGCTAGATGCAGGTTTGATATATCCAATTTCTGATAGTCCATGGGTAAGCCCAGTTCAATGCGTACCTAAGAAGGGTGGCATGACTGTCATTAAAAATGAGAAAAATGAGCTTATTCCTACTAGGACTGTAACAGGATGGCGTGTGTGTATTGATTATAGAAGATTAAATGACGCCACCAGAAAAGATCACTTTCCTTTACCTTTCATAGATCAAATGTTGGAAAGATTAGCCGGAAATAGTTACTTTTGTTTTCTAGATGGATTTTCCGGATATTTTCAAATTCCAATAGCACCCGAAGATCAAGAGAAAACCACATTCACGTGCCCTTATGGTACTTTTGCTTACAAACGCATGCCATTTGGACTTTGTAACGCCCGTGCAACCTTTCAAAGGTGTATGATGGCGATTTTTCACGACATGATAGAAGAATGCATGGAAGTTTTCATGGATGACTTTTCAGTCTTCGGTGATACATTTGAATCATGTCTAGTTAATTTGGAACGAATGCTTCTTAGATGCGAACAATCAAATCTAGTACTTAATTGGGAGAAATGCCATTTCATGGTTAAAGAAGGCATCATTCTTGGACATAAAATTTCAAAAGAAGGAATTGAAGTGGATAGAGCTAAAGTAGATGTAATTGCTAAACTTCCACATCCCACCAATGTTAGAGGAGTTAGGAGTTTTCTAGGGCATGCCGGTTTTTACCGACATTTCATAAAAGATTTTTCAAAAATTGCCACTCCTATGAATAAACTCCTAGAAAAGGATGCTCCATTCATCTTTTCAGATGAGTGTATCAAATCTTTTAATATTCTTAAAGAAAAACTCACTAATGCGCCGATCATGATAACACCAAATTGGAATCTACCATTTGAACTAATGTGCGATGCAAGTGATTTTGCAATGGGAGCCGTTTTAGGACAAATGATTGAAAAACGATTTCAACCTATATATTATGCTAGTAAGACGTTACAAGGAGCACAAACGAACTATACAACTACTGAAAAAGAACTCCTTGCTATTGTCTTTGCTTTTGACAAATTTCGATCATATCTCGTTCTAGCAAAAACGGTGGTCTATACCGACCATTCTGCTCTTAGATACCTATTTTCAAAACAAGATGCTAAACCAAGATTAATCCGTTGGATCTTACTCTTACAAGAGTTTGATATTGAAATCCGAGATAAAAGAGGAGCAGAAAATCTCGCCGCTGATCATCTTTCTCGTCTTGAAAATCCCGAATTAGAAGTTCTAAATGAATCGGCCATACAAGACAATTTTCCTGATGAATATCTATTGAAGATAGATTATAAAGAAATTCCCTGGTTTGCAGACTATGCAAACTACTTAGTTTGTGGATTCCTTGAAAAAGGATTATCGTACCAAAGACGAAAGAAATTCTTCAGTGATATAAAACACTATTTCTGGGAAGATCCACATCTGTTTAAAAGTTGTCCCGATGGAATAATACGCCGATGTGTATTTGGAGATGAAGCTAGTAAAATTTTAAACCATTGTCACACAGGACCAACAGGAGGGCATTATGGGCCTCAACTAACAGCAAGAAAAGTTTATGAAGCTGGATTCTATTGGCCTACAATTTACAAAGACGCACACCTTCTTTGCAAATCCTGTGATGCTTGTCAAAGGGCCGGAAAAATAAGTCAATGTGATGAAATGCCACAAAATGTCATCCAAGTATGTGAAGTATTTGACATTTGGGGTATTGACTTTATGGGTCCATTTCCAAAATCTCATAATAATCTATATATACTCGTAGCCATTGATTATGTATCTAAATGGGCGGAAGCACAAGCTCTCCCAACTAACGATGCACGAGTTGTAGTCAACTTTTTAAAACGTCTTTTTGCAAGGTTTGGAACACCGAAAGCTTTAATAAGTGATCGGGGTACTCATTTCTGTAATAATCAACTTGAGAAAGTTCTTAAAAGATATGGAGTAACTCATAAAATCTCCACCGCATATCATCCACAAACAAGTGGACAAGTTGAAAATACCAACCGAGCTTTAAAACGTATTCTAGAGAAAACCGTAGGATCAAATCCAAAGGAATGGTCCATTAAATTGGAGGATGCACTCTGGGCTTTTAGAACAGCCTACAAAACTCCAATTGGAACCACACCTTTTAGACTTGTTTATGGAAAAGCATGTCATCTTCCAGTAGAAATTGAACACAAAGCATTTTGGGCTTTGAAAACATGTAATCTTGATTTACATGAAGCTGGACGTCTACGATTAAGTCAACTAAACGAATTAGAAGAATTAAGACATGAAGCATACGAAAATTCGTTAATCTATAAAGAAAGAATGAAGAAATGGCATGATAAAAGAATCAGAAGTTCAAAAGAATTTAAAGAAGGAGACAGAGTTTCTTCTTTTCAATTCACGATTCAAGCTATTTTCTGGAAAATTGAAATCAAGATGGTCTGGGCCATTCATAGTCAAAAGAGTTTTCCCATACGGAACGATAGAATTAATAAATTCAAATGGGATTGAATTTAAAGTTAATGGTCACAGAGTTAAGCACTACATAGATGGTCCGATGGAAGTTGACAATGAAGTTAATCATAATTTCACCACCCAAGAAAACCTTCAAAATGAAAACATAAATATGTTATCAACAACATATGAAAAATCAAAACTGGAATATAGGGAGGATTCAAATTTGAGTGATGAAGAAGAATTCCTATACAAACCTCCCATTCCAAGAAACGAAGAAAAATGTGAACAAGAAATTCAAATAGAAATGAAAGAACCAAGGAAAGAACACCCGAAAAAGGTTTACAAACCAACTCGACTTACTAAAGCAGGAGACCCGGGTGAATTTATCATTTCTTGCTTACTTAATGATGGTGCTGTATATAATGGACTCGCAGATTTAGGAGCAAGTGCAAATATTATGCCTCTTTCCTTATACAAAAGATTAGGCATGGGTAAATTAAAACCAACCAAAATAGGTGTTCAATCATTTGACCAAACCATTAAACACCCAGTTGGAATAGCAAATAATTTACTTGTTAACGTGGGAAGTTTGACCTTTGTTACAAACTTCATAGTGATTAATATGGAGGAAAACCTTGATATTCCTCTAATTCTAGGTCGCCCATTTTTAGCAACTACCGAGGCATTCATTGATGTAAGAGAAGGTAGAATAACACTTAGGGATGGTGATACATCGATCACCTTTGTGAACCGAAAGTTTAGATCTCCACAAACCAAAACTGTTAGACCAATAAAAACGCATAAGTGTGGGGAAGATGAAGAAACACTTAATGATGATCCAATCACAAAGAATGCCGTTGATGATACGAAATTAGATGAATCCATTTTTAACAGTTCAACGAAGAAACTTTATAAACGGATTCACGATGCTAAGATTAAAGGAAACTTTAAGTTATATAACCGATTAATATCCAATTTATCGCCAAAAGAAAAGGCAATGTTAGTTGAATTTGTGAAAGTTACGGAGGAAATCAACAAATGGATTGAAGTAAAAGTCAAAGATATACAAGTTGTTGATGATTCAATTGAAAATAATGATAATCACAATTTCGACACCACAGCTGACTAAGTGTGGGGAGAATCAAGGGGTTTATGTATTTCTGTTAGAGTTAGATTGTCTGTTTTCATGTAGTTCTCGAAAATGGAACCCGAATGGTCTTTCCCTAGCAGACCCTAAAGAACTAGTCTTCTCCTCCCATTCTGAATTTTTATTTTTTTTTAGGTTTTTACAAAATGAAGACTGCCTGTGAACTAAACCATGGTCTAATGCTACACGCTTTGATCACTAAACGTAATAATGACATACTACCGAGTGAACTAGTATCAGTAATCAGAGAAAGAATGGACGGAGTTAGAAAAGAATCCAGATGCGAAGAAAATAAGTTACAATTTGGTAAATGAAAATCAAAATCCGCAGCGAAAAGAAGAGCACGACACCTAGAAAGATGTCACAAATGCGGAAAATGGTCACATGGAGGTAAATGTTCAAATAATCAAACCTATTCAAATACCGAATTTGTTACTTTATGCAGAGACGGACCGTTCATATGTTTAGAAGAAAAGACACTGAATGCTCGAGGTTACGCCTATGTAGCCATGGAAAACCAATTAAACCGACTATCTTATGAATGGGATAGATCATATAACTAAGAAATCTATTTCACAGGTAAGTCTGTACAGTTTTTATTTTATTTTATTTTTATTTTTAACCTTTTGATAATAAACGCTAATTTGTTCGCTAAAAAGTATTAAATTGGTATTGAATAAAATTAGGTTTGGCGACCGAAATTATTGATATCATTCAAAAATTTATTACATCACTGCGAAATTTAACGTTTATTCTTAAGGTATAAATATCTTTAATCAATCAACCCAAAATATTTCAAAAATTCGTCATGAGTTAAATTAGGTTTTGGAACCGAAATTACTTTACCGAAAAGAGGGGCGCATATTTTTGATAATATTTGATTGATTAAAGTGAGATAAAAAGCCAAAAAGATTTTTAATTTTATTTTTACCATGTTTTTAAAATTAATATTTAAATCTTAAATTAATATTGTAAACTTTGTAAAAACAATATATTTAAAATTGTAAATATTTGAAAAATTAATATAAGTTTGGTGTGAATTTATAATATGAATTTTTAAATTAAGTTTGGTGTGAATTTTTAATTTTTTAAAAATATGAATTTTTAATGCATTTCAAATTTTAAGTTTGGTGTGAATTTTTAATATTAATTTTGAATTTTATATTTAAGTTGTGTGAATTTAAAAACAAAAATTTACTTTATCTCATTAAGTTAAAAATATGATTTTTAAAATTCGTCGTAAGTTGAAGACTAGGTCTTTGAACCGAAATTACTTTACCCGAGGGAGGGACGAAAACTTTTATTATCATTATTTTTAATCTTATTGAATTAAAGTATGCCAAAAACATTAAAAAACCCCAAAAATCTTAGCTTTTAAAACAATCGCTACAAAAAGACAAATTTTAAAATTTTGTCGAGGGACGGACTAGGACATCGATCCGAAACGACCTCGTCCTAAATAACAAGGGAAACAAAATTTTAAAATTAAGTACTTAATTGTTTCATAAGTTAATGATTATATAAAAAAAAAAAAATGGCAAACTCCGCGACTCGCGGAGTTTGAAGGGTCCAAACACCGCGAGTCGCGGAGGGACCAAAACCCAGAAAAAAATAAAACGTAAAAAACAGATCAGTTCACTCCCCCACCCAAAAATACTGCGAAGAACAGCGAAAAAACCCACGAAAAACCCGAAAAAAACCCCCAAAATCACAATTTTTAACCGTTAATCACCAAATCTTTTACTAAAATCATGTTGAGAAGGATGCTATCTAGGAATTACTCAAGAAAAACGGTAAATTTCTACACCTAAACACCATTTAATCCGAAATTTGGTGTTCTTGAGCAATTTTTTCCCCAATTTGATTTTGATGCTTTTTAGTGTAATTATGCTTAAATTGTTTATGTATTATGCTTGTATAACCTAGATTGATGCTGTTTAACATGATTAGAAGCCTTAAACTTCAAATTTTGAGTAATCTATGGTTTGTGTTCTTGAGCAAATTTGAGGCTTTTTGATATAAACAGGTTATGGCCGATTTTTGTCATGAATTGTTGCTAAATTAAGTAGTGTAACATGTCTAGGTAGTTAAATGATACAAACTTTGAGCCTAAACATGATTTTGAGAATTAAAGTGGACTTTTTCAAGTCTAAAATTCATGAACTTGATTTTTGAAAGATAATGCCATTTGAAACTTGTTTAATTGCTAGTAATGATTATTTTGACATGTTATTTGAGTTGAATGCTTATGAACTTGGCGAACATTTTCGTATATGCTTATTTGAAAAAGTGTAGATTTGATAAAAATGTGAAAATGAGCTTAAGTTTGATATACATTGATTATGTCATTGTAATTATTTTGATTGATGATTTTGCTGACACTAATGCATATTTGGATGCACAAAAATTGTGTTTGATGTGTTTTGCAGACTGAAAGGGGTGAATCTTCATCCCAAGCTCGCAATGCTCCTGCTGAGAATGCGGAACAACAGGAGGTGGATAACTACTACAAGCAGGATATACCTCATCCAGTCATGACCTTTTCTGATATGCACTTGGAAGAGTTGCACCCGAACCTGAGATTTGACAGACTTTGGATAGATTATCCAAAATATCAAAGGGGTTTGCATACTCTTCATTCTAAGGTTGTTGAGGTACCGAGGGTCATAGAATGGGGACCCTTAGAAGCTGTAGAATTGGCTGGGCCAATTAGGGAATTACTTGTACAGAGGTATGGTAATTCTACTTTTAATGACTGGGTACGTTTATTCACCATGCGTAGACCTGTATATAAAGTATGGTGTGAAGAATTGTTATGTAGTATAGAATTAAATGATCGGGTATCTAGTTTAACCGACCGATCATTTATTAGATTTTTGTTAGGCGGTTCGATGCGCCACATGTCTTTACTAGACATGGCTCAGGCTTTACGTATATATACGCCTGAGGAGTTAGCATCTGCTGATTGTAGAGGGTTGATGCTAAACGGTAGAAAGATAGATGAAAATTTTGATACACACGGTGTGTGGAGTCAAATGACAAGCCATCACCTTTTCAAAGGGGGAAATTACTCTTATTTGGATATAGATAGAGCCGAATTAAGAGTGATTCATAGGTTTTTAGCTAATTCGATTACACAAAGGGGTAAGAACAAGGAAAAAGTAAATGAACAGGATTTGTTTTACCATATGTGTATTCGAGACCCACAAAGCGCTGTAAGTATACCGTATTGTGTGGGTTATTATTTATCAGCTATGGTTCGGGGGATGAGACCGCATAGTATAATAGGAGGTGGTATTTTTATTACTTTGATTGGTGAATATCTCGGTGTGGATATAAGTCGGGGGGGATTATTAGTAGAAGAACCAGAACCCCGCGATACTATAGGTTTAAATGTATACCATGGTGCGAAAGTTTTGAAGAGGCGAAATAACGCCGCAGTACAATACCATGGTAGACATCCACAAGTTGAGAGAAACCAACAGCAAGGTAATGTAGGAGGGGGGAATGAGATGCAAGAAATGCAAAGGTTTATAGCTTCTCAGGAGTACGAAAATGCTAGACAGAGAGCATTTGAAGATTGACAAGTTCATCAGAACCAAATCATAGCTCATTGCCAACATATAGGTAGAAACTATATTCCTACACCGAAACCCATCTTCCCTCCCTGGTCTATAGAGATGCAGCCACCGTATCCTACGTATAACCCTGCCGAAACATTCTATAGCACCTATGGTTATGCCTGGAACCCCTATTGGTACCAGTATCATCCATAGTATACTTAGTTTTATTTATTTTGTAATTTGTAATGATTGATAAGTTTAATACTTTTGTTAATATTGTAATAGTCTTTATAATTGTCTAACTTTTATTCTTAGATTTTAATAATTTTTGAATGTGGGGTAATATACCAAACTTCAAAAATATGTATATATGTTTGCAGTTTATCTTATGTACACAACAGGGTAAAACAACGCATTTTCAAAAACTGGCATTAAGTTCAGCAAAAGCAACTAATTTTGACGACAAGATGCAAAATATATGTGAAATAACAACAAGACGGAATGAACAAATGATGTGCACCATTTATCATTCAGCAAACAAACGCCAATATATTTGGAAACTTTGGTAAAATTTAATCATTTTCACACAAATCACCCTCAATAATTTAAATTGTTACTGATTTCTTGCAAATGAGGGCATTGCAAGATCTTAAGTGTGGGAAGGGGTTAAATTCTTTCGGATTTTAAAATTTTTATCTTAAACACTTGGTTACCATTAAAAATATTAGTAAAGCAGTAGTTGTATTAGAATCTAGTGCTCTCTGATAATAAAGAACAGCCCTAGTCTTATATACTGACTACCCAATTCTAGTAAAATTTTTCAATTAAATGAACTCAAAATCATGTTTATACATATTTATGAACGATAAAACTAGGTTTTAACACCGAAATTATTGTTACCTCGGAAAGGTCATAAATTGAGAAACAAACCAAAATGTTAAAATTCATTTAAAATAGAATAGAGGACGATAAAAAGGAAAATAAAAGCCAAGTGTGGGAAAATTTACCAAGTTATCTTAAACGTATATCACATATTTTTGTACAAATAACTGAAAATACTTTTGCTTTGGACTAAACTAAAAAGTTTTACCTGATTTACTGTAAGAAAGATGGATCTACACGATGAATCAATTCCATCATTAAAAGGAACTAAAGTCTTCAGAAAAAGAAACGCACTTCTTGATTTAGGTCAAGAAGTTGTCGTCCAGACCAGCTGTAGGTTGACGAAAAATCTAGAAAAGTCATCACTAAAATCAGCAGGAAATCCACGGACCTCAGCATTAAACAGGGTCGCCAAGTGGTCAGATTTATCCTAACCATGAGAAGGATTTATCTCGTACAATGGGGGGGGCACCGTGCAAATTAGCTTGATAAGACTAATGAATCAGATCCCCAGAAAGGATAATCTCCTTAAAGATTAAAAATCAGCTTTTAAGCCTGATATTACTCAATCCTAGAGATTGACCTTAAAGATTGAGAATTCAAACTCATGGAATTCAATGATATCTAAACTCGAGCTTGAACGAGAAAATATTTTGATCAAAATTACAAACCGATTTGTTTTTTGAAAACCCTATTTTCAATGCGTTCATTACCATTGAACGTAAAATCCTAGGAATTCACCTGGAATTCATTAGGTCACCTGAACTAAATCGGGTGTCAACCGTAAGAACGGTGGTTGCATAGTGGTCAAAGACAGGACCTTGTGCCATACCGAAAAATTATAAGGGTAAGCTTTACTATTGCTCCTACCAAGGATAGTAATTGCGTCCGACACGTTATAGACCATAATTAAAAGCATGTCAGGGGACATTGCCTTAACAGTTGCTTGTTCAACGCTTTCCTTTACAACCGGACGGTAGTTTACCGAAAGGTAATATACGGGACAAGTAAACTGGACGTGTTGCTTTCCAAATACAAGGTTAGCAAGTGGGTGACACAAAACCGCAAGTTTTGAGCTAAAATTTTCAAATCTGAAACCCACCAAACCCACAAAAATATTTTGCAAACACCGGTAAAGGGTTATTCCGGAAAACTTATCTAGGGTAAAAACTAGATTTAATTTTTAAAAGATCAAATGTTTTCATAAAGATCCAATTTCCTTGATGGATCTAAATTTTTATAGTCATGTGGGACTGTAAACCATATCGTTACTACCATTGTTTATACCGCCGTATAGAAAATCACTGATGTACAAAGTGTGAAGAATAAAGAAGTGATTCTAGTATTTCAAGACGATATTGCTTGAGGACAAGCAACGCTCAAGTGTGGGAATATTTGATAATGCCAAAAACGAACATATATTTCATAGCATTATTCCTCAAGAAAGACAAGCTTTTAGTTGCAATTGTTCTATTTACAAGTGATATTCATTTAAATAATAAAAGGTGAAGACAAAAGACAGATTCGACGAATTGAAGACGCAAACGACCAAAAAGCTCAAAAGTACAAAAGAAAATCAAAGAGGTTCCAATTATTGATAAGAAACGTCTCGAAATTACAAGAGTACAAGATTCAAAACGCAAAGTACAAGATATTAAATTGTACGCAAGGACGTTCAAAAATCCGGAACCGGGACCAGAGTCAACTCTCAACGCTCGACGCAACGGACTAAAAATTACAAGTCAACTATGCACATAAATATAATATAATATTTAAATAATTCTTATAATTATTTAATATATTATATTTATTTAAAACCGTCGGTAAACAAAGAGCCAAACTCCTCTGAGCTGTAAAAGCAAACTCCGCGACTCGCCGAGTTTGAAGGCCAAAAAGGCCGCGAGTCGCGGAACCCCAATTTCTGAAACTCCCTATAAAGCTCGCGCATTCTGATCGTAAAAATTCACCAAAAAATATATCCATCTCTCTATCTATATCGTATATATTTATATTTATATTTTAATTTTAATTTTAATTTTAATTATAATTCTAATAATAAGGGTATGTCAGCGAATGTTGTAAGGGTGTAAGTCGAAATTCTGTCCGTGTAACGCTACGCTATTTTTAATCATTGTAAGTTATGTTCAACCTTTTTATATTAATGTCTCGTAGCTAAGTTATTATTATGCTTATTTAATCCGAAGTAATCATGATGTTAGGCTAATTACTAAAATTGGGTAATTGGGCATTGTACCATAATTGGGGTTTGGACAAAAGAACGACACTTGTGGAAATTAGACTATGGGCTATTAATGGGTTTTATATTAACTAAACAATACCTTGTTAATTTAATATACAAACTTATAATTTGACGTGTTTATATATAACCACATACGCTTGACTGGGTACGGTAGGCGGGATATCTATAAATACCAATAATTATTCATTTTACCGGATACGGAACTGGATTAATAGTTAATAAACTTGTTGAAACAGGGGTGAATTACATTCAAGGGTAATTGATGTAATTGTTAACAAAGTAGTAAAACCTTGGTTTACACGCAGTCGATAACCTGGTGTATTCATTAAACAAAGTATTAAAACCTTGTTACAATTCGAATCCCCAATTAGTTGGAATATTTGACTTCGGGAATAAGAATAATTTGACGAAGGCTTTCGCTCTTTATATTTATGACTGATGGACTATTATGGACAAATCCGTATGGACATATTAAATAATCCAGGACAAAGGACAATTAACCCATGGACATAAAACTAAAATTAACACGTCAAACATCATGATTACAGAAGTTTAAATAAGCATAATTCTTTTATTTCATATTTAATTTCCTTTATTTTATAATTAATTGCACTTCTAATTATCGCATTTTTATTGTTATTGTATTTAATTGCACTTTTAATTATCGTACTTTTTAATTATCGCAAGTTTATTTTATCGCACTTTTATTATTCTCAATTTCATTATCGTTATTTACTTTATGCTTTAATTTAAGTCTTGTATTTATTTTTAATATTTTACATTTGGTTTTAACTGCGACTAAAGTTTTAAAATCGATAAACCGGTCATTAAACGGTAAAACCCCCCCATTTATAATAATAATATTACTTATATATATATATTTGTATTTTTATAAAAGTAAACTAATATAGCGTTAAGCTTGGTTTAAAAAGATTCCCTGTGGAACGAACCGGACTTACTAAAAACTACACTACTGTACGATTAGGTACACTGCCTATAAGTGTTGTAGCAAGGTTTAAGTATATCCATTCTATAAATAAATAAATATCTTGTGTAAAATTGTATCGTATTTAATAGTATTTTCTGCTAAAATTTAATAGTATTTTATACCCCTTAGCTTTGACATCAATCAATAATATTCATCACAAATTACAATTTTATTAGATTGTTCTCACTCATACCTGTGCCATCTTTGACGAAAACTGTGATGACCCGAAAAATTTCTACTAATTTAAACCAATTCTCTTTATGATTTAATATTATGTAAATATACATATATGTATGTATATATATATATTATAAGATGTACAAGTAAAAACGACTTTCCTACAGTAAAACATTAATTGCTACAGTAAAAATGAATTTGCTACAGTAAAACACTATTTGCTACAGTGAAACCGTATTTTGCTACAGTAAAACACTATTTGCTACAGTGACACTATTTGCTACAGTAAACACTATTTGATGTCGACGAACTAGCAAACAAAAACGGAAAAGGCGGCCATGCGATCGCATGGCAAAAACACTGAAAACTCATGCGATCGCATGAGCTACAGTAAATCGAAAAGTAATATAAATACGCAGTTCGTTCGACGAATTTTTTTCAAATTAAACTCTCAATATTTATATTTATATTATAATTATAATTTTAAATTTAAGTTTAATAATAATAAGTTATATACGAGGGTGTTTTAATTCGGGTTTCAAACCGCTTTAAGCTAAGGAAATATTAGGTATTATTCGGGGTATTGTTCTTGAATCCAAGGCCAACCATACAGTCGTCTACCATCATTACGTCTACGCAATTTGCCTACAATATTGAATCGCAATATTGAACTGTGAGTTATAGTCTCCCTTTTTAAATACTTTAAATATTTTTGGGCTGAGAATACATGCAATTTATTTTAAACGCAATAAGACACAAGTACATACAAAATTCTACACTGAGTTAAACCGAAAATCCCTTAGCTTTGGTAACTAGTAGCTGCCAGTACATAGGATATGGACTGGTGGGCGCGAATAATTGTATATGGATCCATAGGGCTTGACATCCCCGTCCGAGCTAGAGCGCTAGCCTTTTAACGGACGTATGTTATTTGAGTTTAAGACACGTTGGTTTGCGTGTATTAAAACGAATGGGGTAATTATCACTATAGCGTTAAGTTTAGTTACCAGGGTGCTCTGTTACGTAGAATCTATTGATAAACTTTTGATGAAATCTTGTGGTCTATCTTTATACATGTTTATGACTCGAGCAATTAAACCTATAACTCACCAACATTCGTGTTGACTTTTTAGCATGTTTTATTCTCAGGTCCTTAGAATGCTTCCGCTGTGATGTGCTTGTTGCCTGCATGGAGTCTCTCATGCTTTGTACAAAGTTTATTGCATTCAAAATAAAACTGCGTTGTGTAATAAATAACTGGACTGTGATGTCAACCTGTAAATTAAAGACTTATGTATTTCGGGGTTTTGCTTATACCTAAGCACTCGCCCACATGTTTATAACTTTCTATGTTTAGAAAGTCACTTATTTTAATGAATGCAATATTTTATCAAAACGTATCATATAGAGGTCAAAACCTCACTGTGGAATCAATGATTAACGTGCCGCGTCAATAGCGATTTTGACGGGTCGTTACAGTTGGTATCCGAGCTTGAGGTCATAGGGAACCAGAAATTTCATTAGTGTGTTTAACTGGTAATTGTTAGGATGCATTAGTGAGTCTGGACTATGACCATATCCGTTTTTACTGATTTTTGCTTATTATTTGGTTAAAAATATTATATGTGATATATTTATATGCTAACGTAATTGTTGTTTCAATTATGTGATAGATGACTTCCTCTAATCCTATCATTTTGTACGACTCGGAATCGGACACTGAATCTATTCTATCCACAACTGAAAAGGGCGTTCCAATACCTATTAAAGAAGAAATTGTGTTAGCCGGGGAATCTCAACTCCCGGTAAACCCAGAGGAGGTTCCAGTTCCACCCAGCTTTAGTTTTCCGGAGCCACAGTATCGTTGGCATGGACCCATGATCCCTGGAGTAAACGAGGATCGTCCATTTCTAAACAAATATGGACATTGGTCCAGATATACCGCCGACGGGCGGGTTGTGCCGATTACGCCTGGCAGATTTCGGTTCATGACCACCGGTACATTTTCTTGCAGTTCGTCATCATATTCTCCTACACATGACTTAGACAGTTCGTCATCAGACGAGATCAGTAAGGAGGAGGATTTCGCTAATGAAATAAAAGAGATCACTAAGGAGAAATTCCAACTTGCTATAGATAATAAAAACAACCACAATAATAAAATGTCCTTAATTATTAAAAAAGAACAGGACCATTCGATCCGTAACCACCCTTATTGTATTAAACCCACTGAGGCAACGGGTACCTCAAAACCCCAACCAAAAATAAAATACACTGCCAGAATGTCTGTCGGACCATGTGCACACAAACAATTGGCAGAGAGAACCAAATGGGAAGAAGTTTCTGATAGTTCTGAATAAACGACCTCGCAACCATAAATCTTCCATGCGCTATTTTATTGCTTATGTGTGCTACTCTATCTTGTTATGTAAAATAAGCATATGTAAAATATCAGTATTGTATGGTATTGTATTATTTTGGTTTATTAATAATAAATGCATGGAATGATTATTTGTATTATTACTACTTCTTATTATTATTATTACATAATAATGTAGTAACTCGCTATAATTTTTCATAGTGGAATATTATTAGGATTTTAGTAGTTAATTCCTTGTAATAGCTATTATGTATGAACTTAACGGGTAGGTAATACCCTAGAAATAATTATAAAATGCTAATAAGAAGAAAAGGCTTTTATAATAATCGGTTCATATTATTAATATGCTACGATTAACTATTGACAACTCATTTTACCTATAATATTCTATATGATTAAATTATATCTGTTGTGTTTATTGAAGAAACATGTCTCAAATGTCGGATGCTGAGTTTGAGCAACTAGTCGAGAAGCGTGTGAATGAAAGAATTGCTGCAACCGAAGCAGCAAAAGCAACAGCTGAAGCAGCAGCCAAAGCAGCAGCCGTAAACACAAATTCACGAAACGGATGCTCATACAAAACTTTTCAAGGATGCAAACCACAGACGTTTAGTGGAACTGAGGGACCAGTCGGTCTAACCCGATGGTTTGAAAAGATGGAGTCCGTTTTCAAAATCAGTAATTGTGCGAACGGAGACAAGTCAAAGTATGCTTCGTGCACGTTGCAAGATGGTGCACTTACTTGGTGGAACAATTATGCTAAAGCAGAAGGAATAGATACGGCATATGATATCTCTTGGGAAGAACTGAAAAAGATGCTAATCGAGGAGTACTGTCCTCGAAACGAGATCAGAAAAATGGAATCTGAGTTACGTAATCTGAAGGTTATCGGCGCGAATCTCAATAACTATGAAAAGCGTTTCATGGAACTAGCCTTGTTGTGTCCCGAATTGGTGCCAAACGAGAAACGAAAGATAGAAATGTATATTGACGGTTTATCGATCAATATCAAAGGAAATGTTACATCGTCCAAACCGAATACGATGCAGGAAGCCATGACAATGGCACACCAACTCATGGACCAGATCACAGAGAGTTCGATTAAGGCACCAATTACCGAAGTCAAGACAACTGAAGGAAAGAGGAAATGGGAAGACTATAAGGGCAAAAGTGCTCACCTGAAGAAACAAGAAACTTTTAAAGGTAACCAAGATGGGGCAACTGCAAGTCCAAACTATAAGGGACCCCATCCGTTCTGCAAAAGATGTTACACACATCATGCAGGTTATTGCCAAGTGGTCTGTGACAAGTGTAACAAGAAAGGACATGTGGCGAAAGATTGTTATGCCACCGTTTCTGAAGTAAAGACAAAACTGACCGATGTCAAGAAATGTTTTGGATGCGGGAAGTCTGGTCACTTTATAAATCAATGCCCTGATAAGGAGAAGAACAAAGAACCCGCACGTTGGGAGGGCATTTAATGTTAGTGCCAGTAAAGCACGTGAGGATCCTAATCTTGTCACGGGTACGTTTACCGTTAATAATCAACTAGCTTCTATTATGTTTGATACGGGTGCTGATAGAAGTTATATGTGTAAAGACTTTAGTTTTAAACTAAAATGTGCATCATTACCTCTAGACGATAAATATACTATTGAATTAGCTAATGGTAAACTGATAAAAGCCGATAAAATTTGCCATGGTTGCGAAATGAATCTTGCTGGTGAAACCTTCAAAATCGATTTGATACCCGTAGAATTAGGAAGTTTTGACGTAATCGTTGGCATGGACTGGATGTCCAAAACAAGAGCGGAAGTTGTTTGTGCTGAGAAAGCAATCCGCATCCCTCGTAAGGATGAAACGTCATTAATAATTTATGGGGAGAAGAACAACTCAAAACTGAACTTTATCAGCTGTATGAAGGCCCAGAAACTTATAAGAAAAGGTTGTTATGCTATTCTGGCACACGTAAAGAAGATCGATACGGAAGAAAGAAGCATTGATGACATGCCGGTTGTAAGAGAATATCCCGGAGTATTTCCAGAAGAATTACCGGGGCTACCTCCACACAGATGTGTAGAATTCCAGATTGATCTCATACCAGGAGCTGCACCTGTAGCCCGATCTCTATATAGACTTGCACCTTCAGAAATGCAAGAATTACAAGACCAGTTGCAAGAATTATCGGACCGTGGATTTATTCGTCCTAGTTTTTCACCTTGGGGTGCTCCTATTCTGTTCGTCAAGAAGAAGGATGGATCTATGAGAATGTGCATAGATTACCGAGAATTAAACAAATTAACGATCAAGAATCGGTACCCATTACCGAGGATTGATGATTTGTTTGATCAATTGCAAGGATCAAGTGTTTATTCTAAGATTGATCTACGCTCCGGATATCATCAGCTGAGAGTGAAGGAAGAAGATGTTCCTAAAACAGCGTTCAGAACCCGTTACGGTCACTATGAATTTTTAGTCATGCCTTTTGGATTGACTAATGCTCCAGCAGTATTCATGGATCTAATGAATCGCATCTGTAGACCGTATTTAGACAAATTTGTCATTGTTTTTATCGACGACATATTGATTTACTCGAAGAACAAGGAAGAACATGAGCAACACTTAAGACTGGTACTGGAGATACTCAAGAAAGAAGAATTGTACGCAAAATTTTCGAAGTGTGATTTCTGGTTACAAGAAGTACAATTTTTGGGCCATGTTGTCAGTAAACATGGAATTAAAGTTGACCCCGCCAAGATCGAAGCCATTAGTAAATGGGAAACCCCGAAGACTCCAACACAAATTCGCCAATTCTTAGGTCTTGCTGGTTACTACCGAAGATTCATTCAAGATTTCTCTAGAATCGCCAAACCCTTAACTGCATTGACTCAAAAGGGAAAGAAGTATGATTGGTCCACAGAACAGGAATCCTCATTCCAGTTATTAAAGAAGAAGTTAACGTCTGCACCCATTTTGTCATTACCGGAAGGAAATGATGATTTCGTGATCTATTGTGATGCTTCACGCCAAGGTTTAGGATGTGTATTAATGCAACGCACAAAAGTCATCGCATATGCCTCACGACAACTAAAAATTCATGAAAAGAACTATACGACGCACGATTTAGAACTTGGAGCAGTAGTTTTTGCACTCAAAATATGGAGACACTATCTATATGGCACCAAGTGTACAGTGTACACCGACCATAAGAGTCTTCAGCATATTTTTGATCAAAAACAACTCAATATGAGGCAACGTCGCTGGGTAGAGTTGTTAAACGATTACGATTGTGAAATCCGTTACCACCCCGGAAAAGCTAATGTTGTAGCTGATGCCCTAAGTCGAAAAGAAAGAGTAAAACCTCTTAGGGTCCGAGCTTTGAATATTACAATTCGTACTGATCTCACAAAGCAAATTCAAGCAGCACAGTTAGAGACTTTAAAAGAAGAAAATGAAAAAGGCGAAATGAGCAGAGGGTTAGAAAAACAGCTTGAAGTAAAAGCCGATGGAACCCTGTATTTTGCTGATAGGATATGGGTACCAAAACATGGTAATCTAAGGCAACTAGTACTAGATGAAGCACACAAAACGAGGTACTCAATTCACCCAGGAAACGGGAAAATGTACCACGATCTCAAGAAGTTTTATTGGTGGCCTAATATGAAGACAGAAATTGCTACTTATGTAAGCAAATGTTTGACGTGTGCAAAGGTTAAAGCTGAGCACCAAAAGCCGTCAGGATTACTGCAACAACCAGAAATTCCACAGTGGAAATGGGAAAGAATAACCATGGATTTCATTACGAAATTGCCAAGGACTGCAAGTAGTCATGATACTATTTGGGTGATAGTTGATCGTCTAACTAAATCAGCTCACTTTCTACCAATAAAGGAGACAGACAGTATGGAGAAATTAGCACGCCTATATTTGAAGGAAGTAGTTTCCAGGCATGGTGTACCCATCTCTATCATATCTGATCGCGACACCCGATTCACATCACGTTTCTGGCAGTCATTACAAAAAGCATTGGGAACTCGATTAGATATGAGCACCGCTTATCACCCACAGACAGATGGTCAAAGTGAAAGAACAATACAAACATTGGAAGACATGTTACGGGCATGCGTGATTGACTTTGGAACCAGTTGGGATCGACACTTACCGTTGGCAGAATTTTCATACAATAACAGCTATCATACGAGCATCAACGCAGCACCATTTGAAGCACTTTACGGTAGAAAGTGCAGATCTCCTATCTGTTGGAGTGAAGTAGGAGAAAGACAACTTACTGGACCAGAAATTATTCAAGAAACCACCGAAAAGATCATTCAAATACAACAGCGATTGAAAACGGCCATGAGTCGCCAAAAGAGTTATGCTGATGTAAGAAGAAAACCGCTAGAATTTCAAGTGGGCGACAAAGTCATGTTGAAAGTGTCACCCTGGAAAGGCGTTGTACGATTCGGTAAACGAGGAAAGCTAAGTCCTAGGTACGTAGGACCCTTTGAAATCACCGAAAGAATTGGAGCAGTTGCTTATCGATTAAAGCTACCGCAAGAACTTAGTAGTGTTCACGACACATTTCACGTGTCAAATTTGAAGAAATGTTTAGCTGAAGAGGATGTCGTAATTCCTCTTGACGAAATACGAATTAATGATAAACTCCATTTTATCGAAGAACCTGTTGAAATCATGGACCGTGAGGTCAAACAATTAAAACAAAGCAAAATACCGATAGTTAGGGTTCGTTGGAACGCAAGACGAGGACCCGAGTTTACTTGGGAACGTGAAGATCAAATGAAGCAAAAGTATCCACATTTGTTCATTGATATCGCTCATGAAACAGGTACTACTCAAAATTTCGGGACGAAATTTTCTTTAACGGGGAGGTACTGTGATGACCCGAAAAATTTCTACTAATTTAAACCAATTCTCTTTATGATTTAATATTATGTAAATATACATATATGTATGTATATATATATATTATAAGATGTACAAGTAAAAACGACTTTCCTACAGTAAAACATTAATTGCTACAGTAAAAATGAATTTGCTACAGTAAAACACTATTTGCTACAGTGAAACCGTATTTTGCTACAGTGCTACAGTGAAAACGAGTTTGCTACAGTGATTTGCTACAGTAAAACGCTATTTGCTACAGTAAAACACTATTTGCTACAGTAACACTATTTGCTACAGTAAACACTATTTGATGTCGACGAACTAGCAAACAAAAACGGAAAAGGCGGCCATGCGATCGCATGGCAAAAACACTGAAAACTCATGCGATCGCATGAGCTACAGTAAATCGAAAAGTAATATAAATACGCAGTTCGTTCGACGAATATTTTTCAAATTAAACTCTCAATATTTATATTTATATTATAATTATAATTTTAAATTTAAGTTTAATAATAATAAGTTATATACGAGGGTGTTTTAATTCGGGTTTCAAACCGCTTTAAGCTAAGGAAATATTAGGTATTATTCGGGGTATTGTTCTTGAATCCAAGGCCAACCATACAGTCGTCTACCATCATTACGTCTACGCAATTTGCCTACAATATTGAATCGCAATATTGAACTGTGAGTTATAGTCTCCCTTTTTAAATACTTTAAATATTTTTGGGCTGAGAATACATGCAATTTATTTTAAACGCAATAAGACACAAGTACATACAAAATTCTACACTGAGTTAAACCGAAAATCCCTTAGCTTTGGTAACTAGTAGCTGCCAGTACATAGGATATGGACTGGTGGGCGCGAATAATTGTATATGGATCCATAGGGCTTGACATCCCCGTCCGAGCTAGAGCGCTAGCCTTTTAACGGACGTATGTTATTTGAGTTTAAGACACGTTGGTTTGCGTGTATTAAAACGAATGGGGTAATTATCACTATAGCGTTAAGTTTAGTTACCAGGGTGCTCTGTTACGTAGAATCTATTGATAAACTTTTGATGAAATCTTGTGGTCTATCTTTATACATGTTTATGACTCGAGCAATTAAACCTATAACTCACCAACATTCGTGTTGACTTTTTAGCATGTTTTATTCTCAGGTCCTTAGAATGCTTCCGCTGTGATGTGCTTGTTGCCTGCATGGAGTCTCTCATGCTTTGTACAAAGTTTATTGCATTCAAAATAAAACTGCGTTGTGTAATAAATAACTGGACTGTGATGTCAACCTGTAAATTAAAGACTTATGTATTTCGGGGTTTTGCTTATACCTAAGCACTCGCCCACATGTTTATAACTTTCTATGTTTAGAAAGTCACTTATTTTAATGAATGCAATATTTTATCAAAACGTATCATATAGAGGTCAAAACCTCACTGTGGAATCAATGATTAACGTGCCGCGTCAATAGCGATTTTGACGGGTCGTTACAAAAACATTTTTTGAAAGCTTCTGTAATAAGATTCTTTCAGAATTCCTTCTTCTTGGTTGAGGTCCGGGTTTCATTCTGAAATTTTTTAGCTCTGCATCAATATGTCTAATCAGTGGATCTTGCTCTGTATTAACTTCTTCCATCAACATTTCTTCATCAACATCGTCAGAAAACTCTGCAACCTTTTCTGCTTCATTAACCTTTTTAGACACTCCATCTTTTATTTCTTGAACCACAAAATCTTCTTCTTTATCCACATTTTCTTCTTCGTCTTCGTTCATCACCATCTGGACATCATCATATGAAACATACTCTGCATCTTCTTCAATCACTGCATCTTCTTTTTCATTGATGTTGTCATGAACATTTAAATTTTCATCAGGCTTTTCTTTTTCAACATCCTGTTCATTAACAAACATGAATAACTAAATGTGGTAAGTAATTTAAAAGTCTAGAAAAAAATAACATTTAGTTAAATCAGTTACCTTTATGTGTTTCGATTGTTTCACTATTTTTTTGGTGAATTTCTGATGTTCAACATCCTCATCATCATCAACATCCTTTTCATTTTCACATTCCCCTTCATCAGCACCTTCCACTAAATTATCAACTTCCCATTCATCAGCACCTTCCACTTCATCTTCATCATCAGCCCTCTCATCAACATCTTTTTCATCTTCATCATTCTCTTCATCATCAACATCTTCTTCATCATTATCATCATTATCTTCATCATCAACATCCTCACTCTTTTCATTTTCCTGAGCCCATTCATCATCACCTTCCACTTCATTATCACCTTCATCTTCATTATCAGCCTTCTCATCAACATCCTTTTCATCTTCATCATTCTCTTCATCATCAACATCTTCTTCTTCATCATCATCATCATCATCATCATCATCATCATCATTATCTTCATCATCTTCATCATCAAGCTTTTCTTTTTCCTGAGACTTCTCATTAGCACCTTCCACTCCATTATCACCATCATCTTCATCATCAGACTTCTCTTCATCATCAACATCATCTTCATGATCAGAATTCTCATCAACATCCTCTTCATCATCTTCTTTCTCTTCATCATCTACATCTTCTTCATCATCATCATTCTCTTCTTCATCATCATTATCTTCATTAACAACATTCTCTTCATCATCATGCTTTTGGTTTTCCTGAGACTTCTGATTAGCAAACATGAAATATAAAATGTAGTAAGTAAGCATTTAAATATTGTAAGAAACATAACATCAGTTAAATTAGTTACCCTCGTTCCTTTATCGTCTGATTTCCGTTTCTTTGTGATTTTGCTGTATCCTATTGTGCTACTTATACCCCCTTTTCGACCACCGTGTTCCTTCCCCACATGAGTTAACAAGGCATCCCCGCCTTCTTTATCCGTCCTAACCTGGAAAAAAAAACACAAGTAATCAATTATAGAAAAATTATGAGTTGGTTAGTCTAAAAATTCAAATATAAATATATTACAATTTTCTCTATAAGCGGCGCAAATGTTTCTACTGCCGTCTTCCCTTTGTCATCCTGCTTCATCCTGCCCAGCACGTAATACCTCGCTGCAGGATCTTTGATATTGTGGTATGGTGTACGTTTATGAGGATCATTTGCTTCTGTATCCCATTGTGCTTTTTTCTCACGATATCCCGAATGACCAACTCGAGCATACTTTTCTTTTTCTTTCTGTAAAGCATTTTTCCTGCCTTTTTCTCTTAGTTCCTACACAGTTTTAATGCGATTAAATGCCTTTTTCAAAGCGTTACAATATCACAATGTACCTCCAAACCTGATACAAATCAGGTTGAATAGCACTTACTCGTCTAGCAGGCGTATCTTCGATTTCACAAAAATTTTCCCATTGTTCTGGAGTTATGAAATCGTAATCTTTTACTTCCACATAAGGAAGCTTGCCTTCATCCATATACGTTCTTAACTTGTGCTTGAATCTCGTAAACGCTGTGTTGCATTTTTGCAGTGTTGTTTTTCGTGCAAAATTGTCTTCAATATTATGAAGTTCCTGTATAACGTAATCTAATATAAGTGTTGAATGTTGTAACATATATAAATAAAAAGTAATTAAACAAAATCTTAGATTTTAATACCTTTATTTTGCTCCATAAAGTTTGTTTTTGATTAGGAGACACATGCTTCCAATCCTTTACAAGGAAATCACAAGTGCTCCTAGTTAAGACGCCAATGTTGCTCGAAAAAATAGCTTGGGTTTTTCCAATAGCTTGGCCAAACTCGTCAAATTCAATCTTCAACTGAACAACCGCTGACTTCTTTTTCAGTTTATTTACACTCCTTTTTTTATTTTTTTGTTACATCTGTACACAAAATGCAATAGAAAAGATACACATCAAATGCAATAGAAAAGATACATATCTAAGCACCTGCATATACAAATTAAGATAATAGTACAACAAACACAAGCTTATACACCTTAATATCATTTCAAACACATGCAGTCTTATTATTGTGTTATGAATAACATAGAAAACATATCACACATACACAATATACAATAACAAGGAAATTGACCGAACTCATAACCAAACCCATTTCAAAGACTAAATGCGCGATAATAATATTCACGTTTTTTTCTGATAAAAAAAGTAATAAATTTAGATTATCAAATATACAAAATTAATTATTAATTATAATTAATGATAGGAATTAACCTTTGAAAAACACTCTTTTTCTCTTGTAATAAGTTGCTTCGTGTAAGGCATGGTAGCAAAGTAGAATCGTGCAGAGACCGAATCTAAAATAGAACAGAAATCGAATAGGGCATCGAACAATTAGGGTTTACAGATTCAAGTGATTTGGGTTACTTCGCGGTTTTTTTAGAACACAGACAGATAAAAACTCAATTGAGGTAACAAAAGAGAAATGATAATGAGGTAATGGGATTATGATCGATAAAAACTCAATTGATTTTGATTTGGGGTTTTTTTAACAGTAGACGATACGTGATATTTTTATAGAAAATAAATGTAAATCAGTCAGGTTAACACAATTGCTTAGATGGTTAGGATGTTGCTTGGTAGAGAGGAGGTCGTGGGTTCTAGTCCCTTTTCCAACTTTTTACATTCTTAATTATTAATAATGTATTAACTTTTTTCAATGTTGCTTGTAGATGGATCGGAATACTTGGATGTACGAGATAGGTCGCGCTACCTCTGAGTTTATGGATAGTGTAGATGAATTTATTACAGTTGCCGAGACTGATCAACTAGAAAAAGGAAACACCGCAATTAGTTGTCCTTGTAAGAAATGCAAAAATGCACGGTGGTATGCTGATTCAACCGATATCAAAAGTCATCTAATTGCACACGGATTTATGAGAGGGTACACATGTTGGTCTTTTCATGGTGAGTCATTAGCTGACCTTAACTCGTCTATTTTGGATAACGATACCGATAATGAAGAAGATTCATACAATAGTGACAATAATGTTAATTTTGATGACATGTTTGACGATTTGGATATGGAGGATAATGTTGCTGATAAGTATCATGATAGATTACAACAACTATTTGTTGACGCTGAAAAACCTTTATATACCGGTTGTATGAATTTTACAAAACTTTCCGCCGTGATACAACTGGTTAATTTAAAATCAAACAATGGTTGGAGCGACACAAGTTTCACTAGCCTGTTAAAGTTGTTGAACAAAATGCTACCAGAAGGTAATGAGTTGCCGGTTTCAACATACCAAGCAAAGAAATTAATGTGCCCAATGGGATTGGAAATACAGAGAATACATTCTTGTCCAAATGATTGTATGTTATACAGGAATGAAGACAAAGACCTTCATCAATGTAAGGTATGTGGTACATCTAGGTATAAACGTGAAAAACTGACTGATAATGTTGATAGTGATGTGTCAGAAAATGGACCTCCTGCAAAATTATTGTGGTACTTGCCTATCATACTAAGATTAAAGAGATTATTTGCAAATGAGAAAGATGCAAAATTATTACGTTGGCATGCTGAAGATCATAAAAATGATGGTAAAATGCGACATGTGGCCAATTCACATCAATGGAAAAATTTTGATAAAGATTTTGAAGAATTTGGGGATGAGATACGTAATATAAGGTTCGGACTCAGTTCAGATGGAATTAATCCGTTCGGAGATTTGAGTAGCCGTCACAGCACGTGGCATGTTCTTCTATGAATTTATAACCTACCGCCTTGGCTATGTATGAAAAGAAAATACATAATGATGTCTCTTTTGATTCAAGGCCCAAAGCAACCTGGAAACGACATTGATGTTTATTTGCAACCATTAGTTGATGAAATGATGGAATTATGGAGTACCGGCATACACGTTTATGATGCATACAAGAAAGAATACTTCCAACTACGGGCAATGCTTTTTTGCACCATTAATGATTTTCCTGCTTATGGTAATTTGTCTGGATATAGTACGAAGGGGAAAAAGGCATGTCCTATTCGTGAGGAAAATACTCACTCGATATGGCTCACAAATTGTAAGAAACTAGCATTTATGGAGCATCAGAGAGAGCTTGCTGAGAATCACCCGTATCATAAAAAGGCAGATTTATTTGATGGTACTATAGAGGATAGAAAACTACCACCACCATTGGATGGAGTAACTACACTCTCCAAAGTTGCTAATATAAATGTTGTGTTGGGAAAGAAAGGTTTTGGTCCCCCAAAAGGTATTTGGAAGAAAAAGTCTATTTTTTGGAAATTACCCTACTGGAAGCATTTACGAGTCCGACATTGTATTGATGTATAACATATTGAGAAAAATGTGTGTGAAAGTTTGATAGGGTTACTGTTGAACATTCCCGGAAAAACAAAAGATGGAATTAAAGTTAGAAGGGACATGGAATTAATGAATATCAGACCAGAGCTACAACCTAAAGATATTGATGGAAGGTCCACCAAGTTTCTTCCTCCGGCCTGTTATACTATGTCGAAGGTCGAGAAAACTAAATTTTGTCAATGTTTACATGGTATTAAGGTTCCATCAGGATACTCTGCTAACATTAGGAAGTTGGTTTCGATGAAAGATTTGAAGTTGCTTGGTATGAAGTCACATGATTGTCATGTACTAATGACCCAGATGATTCCTATCGCAATTCGTGGAATTCTACCCAACCGTATTCGACACACAATAACAAAACTATGCTTATTTTTCAACATGATTCATTCAAAGGTGATTGATCCTGATGTGCTGGATGAATATCAAAGAGATATCATACTTACTCTTTGCGAACTCGAGATGTACTTTCCACCTTATTTCTTTGATGTCATGGTTCATTTGCTATCTCATATTGTAGGAGAAATAAAGGCATGTGGTCCAGTTTTCTTACGGTATATGTATCCATTTGAAAGATATATGGGTATCTTGAAAGGTTATGTAAGGAACCTTAATCGACCAGAAGGCAGTATCGTTGAAGGATATGCATCCGAAGAAGTGATCGAATTCTGCACAAACTATATGGATGGGTTTAAAAGTGTCGGGATTCCACAAAGTCGGGCTATTCAAATGTGAAGGAAGACTATCAGGTCAAGGGACACTTGGACGCAAGACGGGCTATTCAAATGTTGCCGATTATCAAGAGGCTCATTTTAATGTCTTACAACACACTACATCTATTGATCCGTTCATACAAGAACACATGTCGTTCTTGAGACAACAAAACCCTAAAAAGAGTGCAAAGTGGTTGGTAAATCAACATAAAATAACTTTTTCAGAATGGTTGAAAGACAAAGTTAGGAGGACACTTCCAAATATTGATAAAACGGTTGAAGCTTTGGGATTCGCCCCTAAACATATGTTCCAATATCAAGGATATGACATAAATGGGTATACCCTTTACACTAAAGCTCAAGATAAGAAGAGTAAAACGCAAAATAGCGGTGTCATGGTGATAGCCTCGTCGAAGGAATTCACCATGGTCAATCGTTACAGCACATATCATAATATAGAATTCTTACATACATTAGTAAATCTAAAACATAAATTGTTCTCCGGTGAGGAACTAAAAAAGTTATCAAAACATGTACACGTGTAATTCGTACATAGACTATAACTACTCCACAAATTAGAGTTATTAAAGCTGCACTATCAAAAGACTATTGACCCTAATGAGATTGTTAAAGTGGGTGGCTTCCATCCATGACCATGAAAAAACTCTTATACAGACATGAGTACCCAATCATACACCTCTCACCCACTTTGTACCCATTCAAAGCCACAAAGAACTCCCAGCCTTTCAAAACAAAAAGTTTTTTTTTGGTTACATCTGTGGCCTGTTTTATATCCCACCAATGGAATGTCCCTTCCATATCCAAGCATATATAGGTGCAGCCAGCCTCGAGTTCTCGGATGCGGTTAAAGTCCTCAGGTAGTTCCTAAATGACATTGACATATTATTTGTTAATGATTTCATAATTATTTGTCATTGCTATATACACAAATACGTTTAACTGTTTCTCTAAAAAAGTATCTAACTCACCCAAAAAGTTCCCCTTGGTATGTCGAAGAAGATGTATGTGACATCAACGGTGCTCCATATGTTGTACCTTTCAGCTCTATTCAGCTGGTCAAGGGCGAGTGCACGTGTTTGACTAGTAGAGGCATCATTGTTTCCAGCTGTATTTGTGATTCAATTCATTAATATGCAAACAAAGAACAAAATACTCAATTACATCACAGATCAATTGTTAGATTTAAAATGGTTAGATAAAATGTATATGCTGTCATTTTCAAACCTAAGCAAACTATATTGGTATTGTAGCTTGAAAGTTCACAATACATATTGCTGTAACATAAATCAAACCCTAAGTAACCTGTTGGGAATCTGCAGATAATTAGCAAATAATATATACATGTGCAATATCATAAATGAACATTTGGTATGAACTTAAAGGTATAACACAATAAATTTACAGACTCACACATGCATGAGTGTAATTCCAAAGAAAAACACTGATATTATATATGCACATAACTGTGAGATAAAATCGATTCATGTTCAAATAAAAAAGCATAAATACATGTGAAGTGTAGATCTGTTGTTTGATTTTAATGATTTACAATAAACAAATGTGATGATAAACCTTGTTCTAAATTGTTTAGATTTTCAATTCGGAAAACCCTGTGCTTACAGTTAATAAACAACAAATTTTGTTTTAGAAAACACATTAACCTGAGATCGACATGGCGGGAGATGGTTGTAGTTGATCGCTATTGCAAGTACAGAGATGGTGGCAGGTGAAAAGATACTCAGTATGAGGTACTTGAGAAGGTGAGGGATTTTTTGTATTGCCTTTTTTTTAAACAGATATTTTTTAAAATACGGGATCATTTTTGCCTGGGCCGGGTCAAGTAGCGTATTACGGTGTATTAAAAAATACCAAATATTTTACTATTGGTAAAATACCTAAACTTCTTCATCATCATATCAGCTTAATGGCCAAATCCCACCATTTGGTCTCGAAAATTTCAAATTAACCGCCAACCTAATTAACACCACTAATAGACACAAAACAACCCGATCATAATTGAAACAAATCGCCAGTCTCATTCACTATTTTATTATTTTCACAAACCCTAGCAGTGATCCATACTCCTTCAAATCGCTACTACAAACCATCAGTTAATCATTTTGATATTTTGCGATTACATAGTACTATACACAATCCCACGAACTCTGTAGGTAACTGCAGAAACCCCCTAAATTCGATAAATTCAAGAACTTGATACATCAAACATCATGGTACGTTTATGATTTCAATTCTATTGTATGCATACCTAGAACTACTAGTATTGTTAAGGTATTAGTCTTGTTATTATTGTTAGCTTCTTATTATTGATTTTTTTAATGTATACAGAGCCAAAACAATAGGCCTAAACGAGGAGTTGGCAAACTTAAAGAAAAACCAGTGATTCCATTTGTGGTTGAATTTGAGGAATTTTGGCATGCTATAGGAAAATATCAAGCTTTGTTTACCAGTAACATAGGTGTTCTTACAAGGCGTAGGATTGATTTTCTTGAGGATGATTGGAAAGTAGTATCTGATGATGAGAAAGACGCGTTATGGTTGGACACAAAGGTATCAAATCATAACTTATAAGAATTTTGTTTCATAAAGGTATCAGAATTTGTTAAACTAATGTTTAATTATATATATGTAACAACATTTACAGCAACATCATTTTATCGAAGATGATTTTGCGAAGAAACAAATTCTTCATCATTGCAACGGGGCTTTTAAGAGATTCAGGGCCAAGTTAAGAATGTATATGGTTCAAGGCAAGCTTCCTTATGAAGAAGTTCCAGATTACGGTTTCATAACTCTAGTAAAATGGAGAGAATTTTGTGCATTTGAAGACGCACCAGCAAAAAGGGTTAGTGTTATGCATTTGCTTTTAAAAATGTATGGAATTACATTTTTAAATTGATGGCAACTAATGTGATTTTTAATCTCATGCAAATTGTAAAGGAATTACGAGAAAAAGGCAGAGCAAATGCCTTGAAACAATCAAAAGATAATTACGCCCGTGTAGGTCGTTCAGGTTATCGAGGCCATAAAGAAGAATGGGAGTCGGAGAAAAACGATCCTGAAAGGCGTACCGTATACCACGATATCTCCAATCCTGCTGCAAGGAATTATGTACTCGGAAGGATGAAGCGAACGAAAGAATCGAAGAGGCCAATAGTTCCAGATACGAATGTGTCCCCTGTAGATAAAATTGTAATATACTTTAAATTAAATTTATAGCCTTATTAACCTAGAATTGTTTTATAACCGATTAATTTTCTTGTTACAGATAAAAAAGGTGATGATGCCTTGTAAGTGAATGTGGGGAAAGAACACGGCGGTAGAACCAGAGGTGTTAGCAGCACGCTAGGATATAGCAAATTCGGTAAGAAATAAAAGGGAGAGCAATTCGTAACAATGGAAAAGGTACAGGAATTTGTGGCTAAGGAGGTGCAAAGGGTGGTGGTGGAAAGAGAAAAAACAGGAACACATGAAACTTCACATGAAACAGCTACAACACCTGAACATCATTACCCGACAGAACATCACGACACGAAAGGAAATATGCAAATGGTAGATGAACAAGTCGACGAACTGGTAGATGAACAAGTCGACGAACTGGTAGATGCATTGGAAGTCTTACAGGTAGACGAACTGGAACAGGTAAACGAACAGGTGGTGTTGAATGACAAGTTTGTTGAGAAAAAATAGGGAATGGAAGATCACCCAGTTTTGTAGAAACAAGTGGAGATCCAGCAAATAGAGGTGGAATAAGATAGAGTGGCTAAAAACAGAAAGTGGATGCACTAGGCATGCGAAAAGAAGTGATTCATGAACCAAGGGTTCAAGAGCAAAGGGTCAAGAACCAACCATTTGCAGACTTGCAAAACATAAAGGTAACTGGTCTTCTTTTATTTCAAAAGATAAATGGATAATTCAATACACATTTAAAGTATTAAATACTCTACAAATTATATTTGTTGTTTTTAATTTTTACAGGACTAAGTTGAAATCTTGTTATTTAACCCACATCGTATAGAGTCTCTTGTGTGTGGTTAGGGTACACTATATCCAACCAACGAATTTACTCAAGTAAATGGGGAAAAAATTGTTCCTTCTTACATGAAGGTGAAAATAAACAACTTTACTAAGGAAAACACATCATTGAGGCTTCAAATACCAGTCAAAGAGTTGTCAAAAAATACAGTAAAGGAGGTTTTAGGTGATGTGGTTGGAAGTTTTGTACAATGGCCTCTCATGAAAATGACTCGCATCACCAAGGTACATGTACTGTAGAGCTTACTTACCCGTTTCTTGTGTTAATCTAAGTATTATAAATTATATCTTCATTCAGGAATTGGAGGCATATGTAAATGACATCAATGCCCAAAAAAAAACAGTACACAGTTCAAGTGGTGACACCACAAAGACTAATGGAATTGCAACAAAAAAAGGTTATTAATGTTTATATTCTGAATAATTTTTTTCCATGTAATACTCTCTGTATAGTTGAATACTCTGCCAATATTTGGATACTCTGAATACTTGTATAATTTTTATTATAAATATATTTAAATTTCATGTGTGTAACTTTATAGGTAAAGACAGAAATCGTTTTGTTCCACCCCACGAGTTCAGAACCTACACCGTGTGCTAGGGGGCATATGCATCCAATCGATGAGACTACCTTGATACATGAAAAGCGTGTGCTTCCGTGCTACATGAAGGTGTCCATAAACTTTGTTTTGCCTAGATTTGAATCTACATTGCTTCCAATACCAGATAAAAATCTTGAGTCTAATACACTAAAAGAGGCTATTGGGGCTATGATACAATGGCCTCTCTTGAAACTTCGTCCTTCAGAGAAAAACAAGGTAGATGTATAATTGCTTACATAATTTCTTGTATTGGTAAACTGAATTTAAGTGTTATATTTAATTTTGCCTCGATTGTTATCAGGATAGTGCAATGAAATCAAAGAGGGTGGGATTACAAAATAGAAGAGATAAAAGCAATGTGTCTATTGGTACTGGTAGTAAGCAGGTATATACATGCTCATCAAATTTAAGTTACATCATCATACGTATATACCTATATAATTTAAGTTATCTGATGTGGTGTTGCAGGTGCATCCACGTAAGAATGGAGATTCAGGAATGCAACACCAAAAAAAGAGAGAACAATTATATAGTAAGCTGCTTTCAATGGAACATCTCCTACCCAACAGATCATGTGTACAAGCTGCGTATACTAGATGGATGAGTCGAGAAGATCCTACCACTGGTTTCACTCTTAAAGAAAATCCAGGAATTTTTGGCATACCCGAAGAGTGCTTAAGTACGATTGGTGCTGATGACATCATCACACTTTGGACAAGGGGTTGCCTGGACTGCAGCATCATTTTTTCCTTCATGCTATAAGTGCATTTAACAATTCATATGCACGTTTGACTATAGTTTCCAGGTTTTGAGCTGACATGTTATTTTTTTTAATTTTTTTTCGCATATTAGGGGTTTAGACAAGCTTATGAAAGTAGCTTTTACCGAACCATATGGGTTAATGAACCCTTATTATATATGTGGAACATTTATCACCTCAGACAAAAATTTTGTAATCAAGTACTTGAGGACCGCCTTCAACTCTACTCAACAGTCTTTCTTCGCACCATATAATTAGAAGTATGTAATCATTCCTTATATATTATTGCTTACAAAAATTTTATCGTCTGACGAGTGTATTTTAATTTTCCAGTGGCCATTGGGTGTTGGTTTTTATATCTCACACTGAGTACAAAGGAATCATACTTGATTCAGTAAATAGGACTCATAAGAAGACGAAAGATGATTATCTGATCACAGACTGTATAACGCAGTAAGAATTATTTCTAAATTAATAATAGTTGTTACATTTACATTTACATTTACATTAACATTTACACATGTAATAATAGTTGTTGATTTAGAATTATTTCTAAATCTTGATTACATTTACATTATGTCACATTACACAATATCATTTGGTCATTTATTTTTCTAATTTTGAATAGGGCTTGGGGTCCTTTACAATAGAATGTAGTTAAAATTAGTCATCCTAGCTGTCTACAAACAGTCCTCCAAGTTGTTCATCCATGTTTTCATGTTCATTACGTGTTACATGTTAAATTCATACATGTGTATAAACGTGTGGTTATAATGCAGTGCAATCAACAACCCGGCAGTTGGGAGTGTGGATATTATGTGCTCAATTGGATGCATTCGATCGTACATAGTCGTATAAAAAAGGAAGTTATTAATATTGACGAAGTAAGTATTTTAAGTTATGAATTATTAAATTTTATCTTTAGGTATATGTTACAAAAAGCTTATATTATATATGTATATATGTATATATGTATATTAATATACATATATAAAATTTACAGCTATCAATGGATGAACGTTGTTTATCTACAATCGATCTCGACAATATTATGGAAAAATGGCATTTATGGTCTCCTTTTTGATGTTTGGTATGTGTAACCTTTATGTGATCTGATATTGCGTGTCAACGGTCTTGGAGATTTGGTATTATTGTTAAAGTCCATATATTCATGCATGTTCAAAGTACTTTTCTTTCAAAACAGGTAAAGCAAATTTAGGGATTTTTTGAAGAGCAGGTGGATTTTTTGAGCTGCAGGATGCTTTGCTTTGAAATGGATTACTAGGCAGCTTTTTTCATTTGTAATACCTAGATGATTTAGATTTATGACTTTTTTCATTTATGAATGTTATGAAGATAATTTATATGTATATTTGGATTTTCTTTATTAATAAAATTAATTACTGTTTTATTCTTGTTAATCTGTTACATTTACCAGTATTTACCAGTTCTGCAATTCTGCAATTCAACACGTCTACTAGCACAACCACTTCAACACGTCTAATTGATTTTTAAAATTCTGTTACAATACAACACGTCTACTTGCAGAAGTCTGTTATATTTGGTGGCAATTTGAAATATTTAATTTTTAAATTTTTAAAAATTTAAAATTTTAAATATTTTAAAAATTTTGGCGGGTTTAAAAAAATATCCCGGAACACGTCTAATTGGAAATAGATCAACACGTCTAATTGCAACTACAATAACACGTCTAATTGCAACTAGATGAACAAGTCTTATTACAACTAGATGAACACGTCTAATAGTGACTAACGGAAAATACAGAACACGTCTAATAGTAGGTAACGGAACACGTTAAATTGCAACTAACGGAACACGTCTAAATGAAACTAACAGACCATGTCTAATTGAAGATAACGGAACACGTCTAAAAGACACAAACGGAACAGCCTAATCTAACGATTTTACAACACGTCTAATTACTGGTTTTTAGAGCGGTTCCCCGAACCGCACTATATGAGTACACTCATTTGGAGCCCTCACATATAGACGTGTTGCGGAACACGTCTATAAGACTTTTTCCACACGACTAAAAGTGCCGGAATGTAGTAGTGATCTTTGACGTAATGAAATATATAAAACGCAGTCACTAAATAATCTATTCAGATCGAGCAAATCTAAGTATACTTATTGTTACAAGCCCAACTATGGATGGCCAACTTCCAGCCCGTTATATTGATTAGGAAATATAGGCCTGTCAAGCTGGGAGTTCAACAAGAAGCCTAAGATGGAGTTAATGGCATTTGAAGTCATTTTGTAGTTGTACGTGAATAATACTTTTGTCATTCACTATCCATGATTGTAGGCATTACATGATCACTTCATGTTTCCTATTTTAGCATGCATTACAGTAGCCGTTAGTTTAGGATATGTCATCCATGTTTCTTGTTTTACTAGTTGTTTACCTTCTATAATAAGTTGTAATTGCATTTAGTTGATTGAAGCATGAATGAAAATTGTTTTTAGTCAAAAGTCTCTTCTTAATCTTATTATTTTAGGAGGTTGACCATCTCGAATACGTATTTATCATTAGAGTTAACAGTCGATTCGAATAAACCGTATCGATTACTCACCCGGGAAATAATCATAGAGAAAAACTTATTTTGTCTTAAACAAAATCAAAATTGATGGAAGCCTTTTCTAACATATTACTCCGTAGACGTACTACTAACCAAATTTAAGAAAAGTAGACACAACTTTGCACATGTTATAATTCAGTAGGCTTATAACTACCTTTAGTAGTTTGATTCTTGATTAAGAATACTAATAATGAAGTGTAAGAACAAAGATGATAATGGAGAGAAAGAAAGAAACACTTTGTAAGTGTGAGAAATGGTACATCTTTAAATGGCTACCATACATGCCTATTTATACTACATTAAGTGTGTTACATATTTGACTTTTATGAATTGTATATAAAATTGTTAGCCATCTTCAATAATTGATTGTTAGCCACCTTCAATAATTGATGCATTATTATAACACTCCCCCTTGGATGACAATTTTAATAGCAAACAACTAGTACTGCCTCGTTAAAAACCTTGCTAAAGAAAACCCAGTGGGAAAAAAACTTTAGCTAAAGGAAAAAGAGTGCAGTATAGAGTTGTCTCCCCCTCAAGTAGACATTGCTGAGTTGTTACATCTTTTGAACATGCCTCATGCCAATATTGTGAACATGCGTTCTGAAAATAGCAGTTGGAAGTGCTTTGGTGAAAAGATCAGTAGAGTTTTTGCTGGATTGAACATATCTCATTTCAATCTGTTTGTCCTTGATGAGATCTAGGGTGTATGAGAAGAATCTACGAGGTACGTGTTTTGTTCGGTCACTTTTGATATACCCTTCTTTCATCTGTGCTATGTAAGCTGCATTATCTTCATAGATAGTTGTTGGACTTTTATCGCATTCTAGTCCAAAAGAATCAGTAATGAGTTGTGAAAGGACCCGTCCTAATCCACCTGGACGAAGTCATCAACATTTGGCCCCATTGCGATGATCGGCTCAAAGTAATGCCCTTATATTGAGCAAATGCACAGCGGAAGACTTAATTCGTACATGAGAATAAACATGCTTTAAAGTGTCAATCAAAAGATTGGTGAGTTCATAGGTTTATCATGACAATCATTTCAATATGTTAATAGACCACAAGATTTCATAATCATAAACATAATACACTCGCAAGTGTATGTAAAGCATTCTAAGTGGTTGAGCACTTGGTAACCATACTTAACATTTAATCGACGTCGCATATTCCCTTTATTATGAAATCTCACTACACTGTACCAAGTGTAGTCACCAAAACGAAGTACTGTGCAACCGTTGAATACTGGTCGTCCAGTCCGGTTGGGGTTGTCAGGCCCGATAGATCTATCAACAGGATTCGCGTTTACAATACCCATGTAAATAGTAGTTACCAAGCTACAGGGAAATATGCCAGTGGTACAACTCAACGTAGAATATATTTTTAAGTACTTGTGTCTATTTTATAAACATTTATAAAAGCAGCGCATGTATTCTCAGTCCAAAAATATATATTGCAAAAGCAATTAAAAAAGGAGCAAATGAAACTCACTTTTGCCTTGAAGGTATTTAATTCGACTTGGTCTCCGATAGATATCACGAACCTAACCATATATATAATATATCAACATATTTTCTTTTTAAGTAATCGTTACATATATATATACTTTTAATACTTTTAATATTTTCTTAGTCCGTAGTTATCAGTCCGATGTTAGTGGTCCACAATTAGTTGCTTAAATAAAATAAATAAAGACCCCATCGTATTCGTATTGATCAGAATTAATCTCGACCCATGGTACCATGTTGTCAAATGACGTGTTGCGTACATAAAGTACCGTGTTGTCAAATGACGTGTTGCGTACAATCATGAGGTCTTATGATTAATCTTCTCGTGTTGTTTACGGGTGGTCCTGAAATATATAAAATCAAATCATAAGTAATTATATGTAAAATATCATATTAATTAGAAAAGATATGATTAATTTACTTTTTCTCCAAATATTTTCGTAGCTAAACTAGCTTCGGATACCCAATCTTGTTTTAGTCGTAGTTTCTTCATTACAACTCCGTTTTTATTGGTTCAACTTGACACTTCCTTGGATCGAGTCAAATTTTAAGAATATGAACTGAAAATACCTTAGTTTGTATTCGAAATCATAGGTTATAGGTCAAACTTTGGTGAAACTTATGAAAGTGATCATTTTCCATCATAAAAACAACATTTAATGATCATTTTTCTAAAAATACTTACACTTTGAGTTAAACCATGAAATTTTTATGTGTTAACATATTTATAAGAAATATCATTTTTCCAGAACATGAACTTTCAATTCAAAGTTCAAGATGGTTTTTAATTATCCAACCCAAAACAGCCCCCGGTTGCACTCCGACGACGTAGATTCAGTTTTTAAGATGTTCTTTGTAAAACCAAGTTTTATCTTGTTAGGTTAGCATATCATTATGATATATTACAGGTCTTGAAGTGTTTTAAAAGTCAAGTTAGAAGGATCTATTTAGTTTGCAAACAAGTTTAAAATCATTCAAACTATGTTCTTGTTGTTAAAATTTTATACCACAAAATAAGATAGCTATATGAATATGAATTGAATAAGATTATGAACAAGGTTACTACCTCAAGTTACTTGGACAAAGTTACTGCAAAAGATAAGAAATAATCTTGGAATCAAAGAGTGGTGGAGTTAGATCAAAAGGTTGGAAGTAAACTTCTTCAAATGGATGGTTATTTTGATATGTTCTTGAAAGAGTTTTCTTATGGTGTTTAAGGCTTGTAATTGAAGCTAAATGATGGGGAAAATGCTTGGAGAT
This sequence comes from Rutidosis leptorrhynchoides, assembly GCF_046630445.1. Classification (NCBI taxonomy): domain Eukaryota; kingdom Viridiplantae; phylum Streptophyta; class Magnoliopsida; order Asterales; family Asteraceae; genus Rutidosis; species Rutidosis leptorrhynchoides. The sequence continues at coordinate 370,802,869 of NC_092341.1, read as the reverse complement.
GATCAAGTATGAAGTTAGGAGTATTTTGAGAGAAAAATGAGGGTGTAGGTATGAGAAAATGGAGTGAAGAAATGGTGTTCATTTATAAAAACGTTTTTAGTTTATAAAGAAAGAAAAGGATTTCTAATTTTGTTTTCTTACTAATAATTCATACTACTTGATAAATCCTAGTTACCTCATATCTAGGGCAGTAATAATGTTGATTAGGATGTTGATTTGATGTGTATATACCAATAGTAAATACGTATAGAAGCTGGGTATGATACGGGTACATATACCCTAGATATATGTATAGAAATCTTGAGGAAACGGAATGAGAATTCAAATATAGCTATATTTTGTGAATATACTTATATTTTTTTATGTATTTAAGTCCTTAAAAAGTGATTAAATACATTATATATACGATACATGTATAAGCATTATAGATTATAAGTATATATATCAAAGAATGTTACGTATAGTTATCGTTTTGAAAACTTAAGTTAGTAGTTTCAAAATATACTTATAACTCATTGTCATTAGTACACAATGAGATGTTAAACCATCCTTAGATCATGTTAAATATTTATAAATACATATATATACACAAACGTATAATTATCGTATATTATATAGTTCGTGATATCATCGGTCATATTGGACGGTCAAACGTTGTGTAAAACTCTTTTCAAAAACACAAGTCTCAACAATTTGGATTGCTTATCATGTTGGTATGGTTTAATTTATGTACATATTAATCTCATAAGTATAATTTGGTCGGAAAATTCCGGATCATTACAAGTTGTGTCATTGATCTCAACCAAAAACATTCCCGAGTAGTTTCATGTAATGCAATCACTTCGGCATGATTTGATGATGTTGTAACAAGTATTTGTTTTTGAGAACGCCATGATATTGCGGTACCTCCATTTAGGAATACATATCCAGTTTGAGATTTAGCATTATGTGGATCAGATAAATAACCTGCATCTATATAACCAACCAAATCTTGTTTTGAATCGTTAGAGTAAAATAATCATAAATCAGAAGTTCCTCAAAGGTATCAAAATATGTGTTTGATCCCATTCCAATGTATTTTGGTAGGAATTGAGCTGAACCTTGCCAACAAATTAACTGCAAAAGAAATGTCAGGTCTTGTACAATTTGTAAGATACATAAGAGCTCCAATTGCATTAAGATATGGAACTTTTGATCCGTTAAGATCTTCATGATCTTCACGGGGATGAAATGGATCAGTGTCAACATTAAGTGATCTAACAACTATAGGAGTACTTTTTGCATTGTCCATACTGAAAACGTTTTAAAATATTTTCTATATAAGTTGTTTGATGTACAAATAAACCATTAGGCATATGCTCAATATGCAAACCAAGGAAATACTTGGCTTTTCCGAGATCTTTCATTTCAAATTCCTTTTTTTTAGAAGTTGAATGGCTTCATGGATCTCTTTATTTGTACCTATGATGTTAAGATTATAGACATAAACAACTTACAATCACATATCCGGACATTATTTTCTTAATAAGAACACATGTGCAAATAAGATTATTTGTATACCATTTTCTTATCAAGTAATCACTTAATCGTTTATACCATATGCAACCCGATTGTTTCAACCCATATAAAGACCTTTGTAACTTGATTGAGTACATTTCTTTGGGTTTTACATTGGTTACTTCTGATACCTTAAATCCTTCAGGTATCTTCATATATATATCACTATCAAGTGATCCATATAGATAAGCAGTCACAATATCCATGAGATGCATTTCTAAATCTTTAGAAACTGCCAGACTAATTAAGTAATTTCATCCATAACTGGAGAATAAGTTTCCTCATAATCAATTTCTGGTCTTTGAGAGAAGTCTTGAGTTACAAGTCTAGCTTTACCTTGTAACTTTATTTTTTCTCATTTCCTTTTCGAATTAAAATTTATTTGTATCCCATACATTTCACATCTTTAAAAGTGATAACTATTGATCCAAAAACTTTTCTTTTATTGAGCGATTCAAATTTAGCTCGCATTGTTTCTTTCCATTGATCCCAATCATGTCTATTTTGATATTCGATGACAAATTTTGGTTTTGGATCATCATCATCATTCATGATGTCATATGTAACATTATATGAAAATATCTCATCAAGATTTTTCATTTCATTTCGGTTCCATAATATTTTTTTTTATGTGCATAATGGATTGAAAATTCCGTATTGACATCATCAATCTCCTCTGCAGAAGGAGTATTGATTTGTGGTTCTTCTTGAACACTTTCTTTTACCTCATTATCACCTGATTTTCTTTTTCAAGAATTTTTATCTTTGGAACCAATTGGTCTCCCACGTTTCAGACGTGGCAAAGACTCATGAGTAACATTATTGCCAGCTTTTAGAATTTTAATTCTAGCTGAAGCATTTACTGCTAGTATATATGATTTAGTCACTCCTTTTTGTATCTGTAAATACATCAGGTAATTTATTTGCAAGTTCTTGCATATGTATTATTTTTAAACTTTTTTTTCTCATTCTTTTGTGCGATGATCAAGATACAATAATTTATGTTCACATCATGAAACATCTTTTTCTTTATTTTTTATTTCTCCCCCTAATATAGGGAACAATTTTTTCATTATAATGACAATCAGCAAAATGTGATGTAAAAATATCACCCGTCATGGGTTCAATATATCTTATAATTGAATATGTTTCATATCCAACATATATTCCCATCCTCCTTTTGAAATGTTCCGTTCATATTGATTATAAACGTTCCATATTAATTGATTTCGTCGCGAGGTTTTGACCTCTATATGAGACGTTTTTCAAAGACTGCATTCATTTTTAAAACAAGCATAACCTTTATTTTATCGATAAAGGTTTAAAAAGCATTACGTAGATTATCAAATAATGATAATCTAAAATATACTGTTTACACACGACCATTACATAATGGTTTACAATAAGAATATATTACATCAAAAATAAGTTTCTTGAATGCAGTTTTTACACAATATCATACAAGCATGGACTCCAAATCTTGTCCTTATTTTAGTATGCAACAGGGGAAGCTCTTAATAATCACCTGAGAATAAACATGCTTAAAACGTCAACAAAAATATTGGTGAGTTATAGGTTTAACCTATATATTATCAAATCATAATAATAGACCACAAGATTTCATATTTCAATATACATCCCATACATAGAGATAAAATTCATTCATATGGCGAACACCTGGTAACCGATATTAACAAGATGCATATAGAATATCCCCATCATTCCGGGACACCCATCAGACATGATAATTTCGAAGTACTAAAGCATTCCAAATTCCAGAATGGGGCTTGTTGGGCCCGATAGATCTATCTTTAGGATTCGCGTCAATTTGGGGGTCTGTTCCCAAATTCTTAGGCTACCAAGCTAAAAAGGAGCATATTCGGCTTCGATCATTCACACATATAATGTAGTTTCATTTACTTGTGTCTATTTCGTAAAACATTTATAAAATTGCATGTATTCTCATCCCAAAATATTAGATTTTAAAAGTGGGACTTTAACTCACTTTCACAGATTTTTACTTCGTCGGAAAGTAAGACTTGGCCACTGGTCGATTCACGAACCTATAACAAATATGTACATATATATTAAAGTATATTCAAAATATATTTACAACATTTTTTATTACGTTTTAATGATTTGAGTTTGTTAAGTCAGCAGTCATGGTTAGTAACCTACAGCTAATTGTCCACAGTTAGATGTACAGAAATAAATAAATATAAATTATCTTGGATCAATCCACGACCCAGTGTATACAAGTCTCAGGCTAGATCACAACTCAAACTATATATATTATTTTGAAATCAACCTCAATCCTGTATAGCTAACTCCCACATTACTGCATATAGAGTGTCTATGGTTGTTCCAAAATATATTATATAGATGGGTCGATATGATATGTAAAAATATTGTATACGTGTCTATGGTATCCCAAGATTACATAATATATAATAGAATACATGAATAATACAATATAAGTTTGTTAAGTTATGATTTGTTTATAATTGTTACAATATTTCCCGTAGCTACAACAATCAAAAATATCCAATCTTGTTTTACCCATAACTTCTTCGTTTTAAATCCGTTTTGAGTGAATCAAATTGCTATGGTTTCATATTAAACTCTATTTTATGAATCTAAACAGAAAAAGTATAGGTTTATAGTCAGAAATATAAGTTACAAGTCGCTTTTATAAGAGGTAGTCATTTCAGTCGAAAGAACGATGTCTTGATGACCATTTTGAAAAACATACTTCCACTTTGAGTTTAACCATAATTTTTGGATATAGTTTCATGTTCATAAGAAAAATAATTTTCCCAAAAGAACTACTTTTAAATCAAAGTTTATCATAGTTTTTAATTATCAAACCCAAAACAGCCCGCAGTGTTACTACGACGGAGTATATCCGGTTTTACGGTGTTTTTCGTGTTTCCAGGTTTTAAATCATTAAGTTAGCATATCATATAGATATAGAACATGTGTTTAGTTGATTTTAAAATTCAAGTTATTCGGATTAACTTTTGTTTGCGAACAAGTTTAGAATTAACTAAACTATGTTCTAGTGATTACGAGTTTAAATCTTCGAATAAGATAGTTTTATATATATGAATCGAATGATGTTATGAACATCATTACTACCTCAAGTTTAGTAGGTAAACCTACTGGAAGTGACAAGAAATGATATAGCTTCAAAGGATCTTGGATGGCTTGAAAGTTCTTGAAGTAAGATCATGACACAAAAACAAGTTCAAGTAAGATTTTTACTCTAATTAAGATAGTTTATAGTTATAGAAATTGAATCAAAGTTTGAATATGAATATTACTTTGAATAAGAAAGATAACCTACTATAAATAACAAAGGTTTCTTGATCTTAGATGATTACTTGGAATGGATTAGAAAGCTTGGATGTAAACTAGTAAACTTGAAAGGATTTTCGAAGTGTTCTTGAAGTGTTCTTCCTAGGATGATTATAGCTTGATTCTTGAAGTAATTTTTGATGAAGATGATGATTATCTACTGGCAAAATTCGTTCATAAGAGTGTGTGTGTATTGAGAGAGAATTAGAAAGAGAATTGAAAGTGAAATGGAGTGAATGATGAGTAGTAAGTGGTGAGTGGGGTTAAAAGGAGTTCTAGTTAGTTGACTAGTTCATGGTAGAAGTTAAAATTGATTAGTCATACATGACATAATCAAGAATGAAATCCCATGCTAGTTCCTATTGGTATATACCCATAGTAAGTACGTCTAGAAGCTGTGTATAATACGGGTATGAATACGACTAGAATTCCTGATGAAAAAAGAATGGGAATGTAACTGTACCCATTTTCGTTAAGTATGAGTATTTTGATATATGTATTGAAGTCTTCCAAAAGTATATTAATACATCTAAATACACTACATGTATATACATTTTAACTGAGTCGTTAAGTCATCGTTAGTCGTTACATGTAAGTGTTGTTTTGAAACCTTTAAGTTAACGATCTCATTTAATATTGTTAACCCATTGTTTATTATATCTAATGAGATGTTAAATTATTATATTATCATGATATTATGATATATTAGTATATCTTAATATGATATATATATACATTTAAATGTCGTTACAACGATAATCGTTACATATATGTCTCATTTCGAAATCCTTAAGTTAGTAGTCTTGTTTTTATGTATATAACTCATTGTTAATATACTTATGGAGATACTTAATTATCATAATCTCATGTTAACTATATGTATATCCATATATATATCGTCATGTCGTTTTTACAAGTTTTAACGTTCGTGAATCGCCGGTCAACTTGGGTGGTCAATTGTCTATATGAAACCTATTTCAGTTAATCAAGTCTTAACAAGTTTAATTGATTAACATGTTGGAAACACTTAATCATGTAAATATCAATTTCATCTAATATATATAAAGATGGAAAAGTTCGGGTCACTACAGTACCTACCCGTTAAATAAATTTCATCCCGAAATTTATTTAAGCAGTTAGAGGTGTTGACGTATCTTCTGGAAATAAGTACGGGTATTTCTTCTTCATCTGATTTTCTCGTTCCCAGGTGAACTCGGGTCCTCTACGAGCATTCCATCAAACCTTAACAATTGGTATCTTGTTTTGCTTAAGTCTTTTAACCTCACGATCCATTATTTCGACGGGTTCTTCGATGAATTGAAGTTTTTCGTTGATTTGAATTTTGTCTAACGGAATAGTGAGATCTTCTTTAGCAAAACATTTCTTCAAATTCGAGTCGTGGAAAGTGTAATGTACAGCCACGAGTTGTTGAGGTAACTCAAGTCGGTAAGCTACTGGTCCGACACGATCAATAATCTTGAATGGTCCAATATATCTTGGATTTAATTTCCCTCGTTTACCAAATCGAACAACGACTTTTCAAGGTGCAACTTTAAGCATGACCATCTCTCGAATTTCAAATTTTATATCTTTTCTTTTAATGTCAGCGAAACTCTTTTGTCGACTTAGGGCTATTTTCAACCGTTGTTGAATTTGGATGATCTTCTAGGTAGTTTCTTGTATTATCTCTGGACCCGTAATCTGTCTATCCCCCACTTCACTCCAACAAATTGGAGACCTGCACTTTCTACCATAAAATGCTTTAAACGGTGCCATCTCAATGCTTGAATGGTAGCTGTTGTTGTAGGAAAATTCTGCTAACGGTAGATGTCGATCCCAACTATTTTCGAAATCAATAACACATGCTCGTAGCATGTCTTCAAGCGTTTGTATTGTCCTTTTGCTCTGCCCATCAGTTTGTGGATGATAGGCAGTACTCATGTCTAGACGAGTTCCTAATGCTTGCTGTAATGTCTGCCAGAATCTTGAAATAAATCTACCATCCCTATCAGAGATAATAGAGATTGGTATTCCATGTCTGGAGACGACTTCCTTCAAATACAGTCGTGCTAACTTCTCCATCTTGTCATCTTCCCTTATTGGCAGGAAGTGTGCTGATTTGGTGAGACAATCAACTATTACCCAAATAGTATCAAAACCACTTGCAGTCCTTGGCAATTTAGTGATGAAATCCATGGTAATGTTTTCCCATTTCCATTCCGGGATTTTGGGTTGTTGAAGTAGACCTGGTGGTTTTTGATGCTCCGCTTTGACCTTAGAACACGTTAAACATTCTCCTACGTATTTAGCAACATCGGCTTTCATACCCGGCCACCAAAAATGTTTCTTGAGATCCTTGTACATCTTCCCCGTTCCAGGATGTATTGAGTATCTGGTTTTATGAGCTTCTCTAAGTACCATTTCTCTCATATCTCCAAATTTTGGTACCTAAATTCTTTCATCCCTATACCGGGTTCTGTCTTCCCGAATATTAAGATGTTTCTTCGATCCTTTGGGTATTTCATCCCTTAAGTTTCCCTCTTTTAAAACTCCTTGTTGCGCCTCCTTTATTTGAGTAGTAAGGTTAGTGTGAATCATTATATTCATAGATTTTACTCGAATAGGTTCTCTGTCCTTTCTGCTCAAGGCGTCGGCTACCACATTTGCCTTTCCCGGGGGGTAACGAATCTCAAAGTCGTAATCATTCAACAATTCAATCCACCTACGCTGCCTCATATTTAGTTGTTTCTGATTAAATATGTGTTGAAGACTTTTGTGGTCGGTATATATAATACTTTTGACCCCATATAAGTAGTGCCTCAAAGTCTTTAATGCAAAAACAACCGCGTCTAATTCCAAATCATGCGTCGTATAATTCTGCTCGTGAATCTTCAATTGTCTAGACGCATAAGCAATTACCTTCGTTCGTTATATTAATACACAACTGAGACCTTACTTTGAGGCGTCACAATATATCACAAAATCATCATTCCTTTCAGGTAATGACAATATAGGTGCCGTAGTTAACTTTTTCTTCAATAATTGAAACGCTTTCTCTTGTTCATCATTCCATTCAAATTTCTTCCCTTTATGCGTTAATGCAGTCAAGGGTTTTGCTATTTTGGAAATTTTTTGGATGAATCTCCTGTAATAACCAGCCAGCCCTAAAAATTAGCGTATGTGCTTCGAAGTTTTTGGGGTTTCCCACTTTTCAACGGTTTCAATATTTGCTGGATCCACCTGAATACCTTCTTTGTTCACTATGTGACCGAGGAATTGAACTTCTTCCAACCAAAATGCACACTTTGAAAACTTAGCGTACAGTTTTTCTTTCCTCAACAACTCTAGCACTTTTCTCAAATGTTCTTCGTGCTCTTGGTCATTCTTTGAGTAAATAAGTATGTCATCGATGAAAACAATGACAAACTTGTCAAGGTATGGTCCACACACTCGGTTCATGAGGTCCATGAACACAGCTGGTGCGTTAGTCAACCCAAATGGCATAACCATAAACTCGTAATGACCGTAACGCGTCCTAAAAGCAGTCTTTAGAATATCATCCTCCTTCACCCGCATTTGATGATACCCAAAACGTAAATCAATTTTCGAATAAACCGACGAGCCTTGTAGTTGATCAAATAAGTCGTCGATTCTCGGTAGTGAGTAGCGGTTCTTGATGGTAAGTTTGTTCAACTCTCGGTAGTCGATACATAACCTAAATGTACCATCCTTCTTCTTGACAAACAAAATAGGAGCTCCCCATGGTGATGTACTTGGTCGAATGAAACCACGCTCTAAAAGTTCCTGTAACTGACTTTGTAATTCTTTCATTTCGCTGGGTGCGAGTCTGTATGGAGCATGAGCTATTGGTGCAGCTCCTGGTACAAGGTCTATTTGAAATTCAATGGATCGATGTGGGGGTAATCCCGGTAATTCTTTCGGAAATACATCGGGAAATTCTTTTGCGACGGGAACATCACTGATGTTCTTTTCTTCAGGTTTAACTTCCTCGATGTGTGCTAGAATGACGTAACAACCTTTTCTTATTAGTTTTTGCGCCTTCAAACTACTAATAAGATTTAATTTCGCATTGTTCTTTTCTCCGTACACCATTAAAGGTTTTCCTTTTTCACGCATAATACGAATCGCATTTTTGTAACAAACGACCTCTGCTCTCACCTTCTTCAACCAGTCCATGCCAATTATTACATCAAAACTCCCTAACTCGACTAGTATTAAATCAATCTTAAACGTTTCATCACCCAGTTTAATTTCTCTATCCCGACATATATTATCTGCTGAAATTAATTTACCGTTTGCTAATTCGAGTAAAAATTTACTATCCAAAGGCGTCAATGGGCAACTTAACTTAGCACAAAAATCTCTACTCATATAGCTTCTATTCGCACCCGAATCAAATAAAACATAAGCAGATTTATTATCAATAAGAAACGTACCCGTAACAAGCTCCGGGTCTTCCTGCGCTTCTGCCATATTAATATTGAAAACTCTTCCGCGGCCCTGCCCATTAGTATTCCCCTGATTCGGGCAATTACTTCTAATGTGGCCCGGTTTTCCACATCCATAACAAACAAATGCGGCATTACTTGTTTCACCACTATTTGTTCCTTTAGTTCTGTTAAACTTTGGTCCGTAGACCTCACACTTTTTCGCACCATGGCCAGTTCTTTTACACTTGGTACAAAATGTCGTGCAAAACCCATTCTGGTGGTACTCTTCACACCTTTGGCATTTTTGATTTTTGTTGCCGTTGTTGTTATTGAGGTTGTTGTTGGGATTGTTATTGTTGTTGGAACGGTTGTTGTAGTTGTTGTTGGGACGTTTGTTGTAGTTATTGTTAGGATTGCGGTTATTGTTGCGATTGTTGTTGCGGTTGTGGTTGTAATTGTTGTTGTTGTTGTTGTTGTTGTTGTTTTTGTTGTATTGGTGACCCTTGTCACTGGTTTCTTCCCACTTTCTCTTGAGTTGTTTCGTGTTGGCTTCTTCGGCTGACTGCTCTTTAATTCTTCCTTCAATCTAATTTATGAGTTTATGAGCCATTCTACTTGCCTTTTGTATGGAAGCGGGCTCGTGTGAACTCACATCTTCCTGAATCCTTATTGGTAACCCTTTTATAAATGCGTCGATCTTCTCTTCTTCATCTTCAAACGCTCCCGGACACAATAGGCACAACTCTGTGAATCGTCGTTCATACGTGGTAACGTCGAACCCTTGTGTTCGTAACTCTCTAAGTTCTGCCTTGAGCTTATTGACTTCGTTTCTAGGACGGTACTGCTCGTTCATCAATTGCTTGAATGCCGACTACGGTAGTGCGTAAGCAGCATTTTGTCCTACCTGTTCAAGATAGGTGTTCCACCACGTTAACGCAGTACCTGTAAAGGTATGCGTAGCGTACTTAACTTTATCCTCTTCAGTACACTTACTTATGGCAAACACCGATTCGACTTTCTCGGTCCACCGTTTCAATCCAATTGGTCCTTCGGTTCCATCAAATTCCAAAGGTTTGCAGGCAGTGAATTCTTTGTAGGTGCATCCTACACAATTTCTTGTGGAATTAGTTCCACTGCTAGATCCAGAGTTATTGTTATTTTGCATCGCAGCCTGTACTGCGGCTATGTTCGCAGCAAGGAAAACACGGAAGTCTTCCTCGCTCATGTTCAAATTCTAACGAGTCGCCGGTGCCATTTCCTTCAAAAATAGCCAAAAGAATTGAGTTAATCATATAGAATTTAAGAGTAGTCAATAGTATCTCGTAGCATTATATGAACTTATTTATAAAAGCTTTTTCTTCATATTAGCGTTTTATAAGTTTAAATTCGGGTACTACCTACCCGTTAAGTTCATATTTAGTAGCTAATATACAATTCAACTACTACAATTCCATATGAAAAACTGAATTTAATAATATATCACATACAAATATTCTTCAAACTTACAACTTCGCTATATTACATATAACATGAAATATAGTACACTTTGACACAGAACAGTTTTGAAGATAAAACTAGTTAATACGCAAGTTGTTCAGCAAAGGAAATAAAGACACGTAATTCATAAGTCCAGAAACAAGTCATGCATTTAGGTTTTACTAAGAAGACTTCCCATCCTTGGTCTTGTGGAAAGTAACCGTTATGACCATTGGCTAGGCAGCATGTTGTAATATCGTCAAAAGGACGAGGGTTTCGTAATGCCCAACAGCCTCGTAGCAATCTAAAAACCGTGTTTCTTACCCCAACTACTGAGTTCGTCACTTGTGGGAATGTTTTATTTAAAAGTTGTAACCCGATATTCTTTTTCTCACTTGGATAAGAAGCGAACATCACTAACCCGTAAGTATAACATGCTTCTTTATGTTGCATGTTAGAAGCTCTTTCTAACTCACGAAATCCTATATTGGGATATGTTGAGTCAAAATAGGTTCGTAACCCGTAGCGTAAAATTGCATTTGGGTTCCCCGCATTTAACGCTTTAAAGAAAACACGGCGTAGCTTACGGTCTTCCCAATGTGATATGCCCCACCTATCAAAGGAAAGCCTTTTATAAACTAAGGCATTTCTGGAAAGTCTTTCAAATGTTTGACAAGTTAATTTCGCCATAACTAAATGTGCTGATGAACTCTGACCGACTCTAGACAAGATTTCCTCAATCATATCCTCTGGTAGGTCTTCTAAAATATTCGATTTTCTACCCTTAACGTCCATTTTGTTTTTATACTGTAAAATAGACAAGGATTAGATTCGTAAAAGATAACTAACAAACAATACAAGCAATTTTTACATAGAACATAAAAGTACAAGCACACTACAATACATATAATACACAACATGATTACAACCCTCTAATCTGAATCACTGGTTTCTTCTTCTTCCGACTTGGTTTGTTTTCCTAATTTTCTAGGAATATATGGTGTTCCTCTAATACGAGCTGTCGTTTTCCACAATAGTTTAGAAAAACCTGGTGGTTTAGAGGTTCCCGAGTTATTGTTACACTTTAGGAAATACGGATGTTGCCGATACATATAAAGCTCATCGGGGTTGGAATCAGGTTTCTCTATTTTTATACCTTTTCCCTTATTATTTTCTTTTGCTATATTAAATTAGGTCGAGGTAATTTCTATAACATCACCGGAATCCTCATCGGGATCCGATTCATCGGAAAATTGGTAATCTTCCCAATATTTTGCTTCCTCGGCGGAAACACCATTGACCATTTTTAACTTTGGTCCGTTAGTTGAGGATTTTCTTTTATTTAAACGAATTACTGTAGGTATTGATATTTCTTTCTCCGGAACCTCTTCTTCTTCTGGTTCCTCCTCTTCCGGTTCCTCCTCTTCCGGTTCTTCTTCTTCCGGTTCCTCCTCTTCCGATTCCTCCTCTTTCGGTTCTTCTTCGGGAATTTGTGAATCTTCTCAAAATATATTTGACTCTTCATTATTATTAGGTGAATCGATGGGATTTGTACTAGTGGTAGACATCTATCACACAATATCAAACACATTAAGAGGTTAATATATCACATAATATTTACATGTTAATAATATATAGTTTCCAACAAAAGTGTTAAGCAATCGTTTTTAAAGAAAATACGGTCGAAGTCCAGACTCACTAATCTATCCTAACAAACTCGATAAGACACACTAATGCAATTTTCTGATTCTCTAAGACCAACGCTCTGATACCAACTGAAATGTCCCATTCATATTGATTATAAACGTTCAATATTAATTGATTTCGTCGCGAGGTTTTGACCTCTATATGAGATGTTTTTCAAAGACTGCATTCATTTTTAAAACAAGCATAACCTTTATTTTATCGATTAAGGTTTAAAAAGCATTACGTAGATTATCAAATAATGATAATCTAAAATATACTGTTTACACACGACCATTACATAATGGTTTACAATAAGAATATATTACATCAAAAATAAGTTTCTTGAATGCAGTTTTTACACAATATCATACAAGCATGGACTCCAAATCTTATCCTTATTTTAGTATGCAACATCGAAAGCTCTTAATAATCACCTGAGAATAAAGATGCTTAAAACGTCAACAAAAATGTTGGTGAGTTATAGGTTTAACCTATATATTATCAAATCATAATAATAGACCACAAGATTTCATATTTCAATATACATCCCATACATAGAGATAAAATTCATTCATATGGCGAACACCTGGTAACCGACATTAACAAGATGCATATAGAATATCCCCATCATTTCGGGACACCCATCGGACATGATAATTTCAAAGTACTTTTCTTTTATTTGTATCCCATACATTTCACATCTTTAAAAGTGATAACTATTGATCCAAAAACTTTTCTTTTATTGAGCGATTCAAATTTAGCTCGCATTGTTTCTTTCCATTAATCCTAATCATGTCTATTTTGATATTCGATGACAAATTTTGGTTTTGGATCATCATCATCATTCATGATGTCATATGCAACATTATATGAAAATATCTCATCAAGATTTTCATTTTATTTCGGTTCCATAATATATTTTTTTAATGTGCATAATGGATTGAAAATTCCATATTGACATCATCAATCTCCTCTACAGAAGGAGTATTGATTTGTGGTTCTTCTTGAACACTTTCTTTTACCTCATTATCAGCTGATTTTCTTTTTCAAGAATTTTTATCTTTGGAACCAATTGGTCTCCCACGTTTCAGACGTGGCAAAGACTCATGAGTGACATTATTGCCAGCTTTTAGAATTTTAATTCTAGCTGAAGCATTTACTGCTAGTATATATGATTTAGTCACTCCTTTTTGTATCTGTAAATACATCAGGTAATTTATTTGCAAGTTCTTGCATATGTATTATTTTTAAACTTTCTTTTCGCATTCTTTTGTGCGATGATCAAGATACAGTAATTTATGTTCACATCATGAAACATCTTTTTATTTATTTTTTATTTCTCCCCCTAATATAGGGAACAATTTTTTATTATAATGACAATCAGCAAAATGTGATGTAAAAATATCACCCGTCATGGGTTCAATATATCTTATAATTGAATATGTTTCATATCCAACATATATTCCCATCCTCCTTTTGAAATGTCCCGTTCATATTGATTATAAATGTTCCATATTAATTGATTTCGTCGCGAGGTTTTGACCTCTATATGAGACGTTTTTCAAAGACTGCATTCATTTTTAAAACAAGCATAACCTTTATTTTATCGATAAAGGTTTAAAAAGCATTACGTAGATTATCAAATAATGATAATCTAAAATATACTGTTTACAAACGACCACTACATAATGGTTTACAATAAGAATATATTACATCAAAAATAAGTTTCTTGAATGCAGTTTTTACACAATATCATACAAGCATGGACTCCAAATCTTGTATTTATTTTAGTATGCAACAGCGGAAGCTCTTAATAATCACCTGAGAATAAACATGCTTAAAACGTCAACAAAAATGTTGGTGAGTTATAGGTTTAACCTATATATTATCAAATCATAATAATAGACCACAAGATTTCATATTTCAATATACATCCCATACATAGAGATAAAATTCATTCATATGGCGAACACCTGGTAACCGACATTAACAAGATGCATATAGAATATCCCCATCATTCAGGGACACTCATCGGACATGATAATTTCAAAGTACTAAAGCATTCCAAATTCCAGAATGGGGCTTGTTGGCCCCGATAGATCTATCTTTAGGATTCGCGTCAATTTGGGGGTCTGTTCCCAAATTCTTAGGCTACCAAGCTAAAAAGGGGCATATTCGGCTTCGATCATTCACCCATATAATGTAGTTTCATTTACTTTTGTCTATTTCGTAAAACATTTATAAAATTACATGTATTCTCATCCCAAAATATTAGATTTTAAAAGTGGGACTATAACTCACTTTCACAGATTTTTACTTCGTCGGAAAGTAAGACTAGGCCACTGGTCGATTCACGAACCTATAACAAATATGTACATATATCAAAGTATGTTCAAAATATATTTACAACATTTTTTATTACATTTTAATGATTTGAGTTTGTTAAGTCAGCAGTCCTCGTTAGTAACCTACAGCTAGTTGTCCACAGTTAGATGTACAGAAATAAATAAATATAAATTATCTTGGAATCAACCTCAACCCTGTATAGCTAACTCCAACATTACTGCATATAGAGTGTCTATTGTTGTTTCAAAATATATTATATAGATGGGTCGATATGATATGTCAAAACATGGTATACGTGTCTATGGTATCACAAGATTATATAATATATAATAGAATACATGAATAATACAATATAAGTTTGTTAAGTTATTATTTGTATAGAATTGTTACAATATTTCCCGTAGCTACAACAATCAAAAATATCCAATTTTGTTTTACCCATAACTTCTTCGTTTTAAATCCGTTTTAAGTGAATCAAATTGCTATGGTTTCATATTGAACTCTATTTTATGAATCTAAACAGAAAAAGTATAGGTTTATAGTTGGAAATATAAGTTACAAGTCGTTTTTGTAAGAGGTAGTCATTTCAGTCGAAAGAACGACGTCTTGATGACCATTTTAAAAAACATACTTCCACTTTGAGTTTAACCGTGATTTTTGGATATAGTTTCATGTTCATAAGAAAAATCTTTTCCCAGAAGAACAACTTTTAAATCAAAGTTTATCAAAGTTTTTAATTATCAAACCCAAAACAGCCCGCGGTGTTACTACGATAGCGTATATCCGGTTTTACGATGTTTTCGTGTTTCCAGGTTTTAAATCATTAAGTTAGCATATCATATAGATATAGAACATGTATTTAGTTGATTTTAAAAGTCAAGTTAGAAGGATTAACTTTTGTTTGCGAACAAGTTTAGAATTAACTAAACTATGTTCTAGTGATTACGAGTTTAAATCTTCGAATAAGATAGTTTTATATATATGAATCGAATGATGTTATGAACATCATTACTACCTCAAGTTTAGTAGGTAAACCTACTGGAAGTGACAAGAAATGATCTAGCTTCAAAGGATTTTGGATGGCTTGAAAGTTCTTGAAGTAGGATCATGACACAAAAACAAGTTCAAGTAAGATTTTTACTCGAATTAAGATAGTTTATAGTTATAGAAATTGAATCAAAGTTTGAATATGAATATTACCTTGAATAAGAAAGATAATCTACTGTAAATAACAAAGGTTTCTAGATCTTAGATGATTATTTGGAATGGATTAGAAAGCTTGGATGTAAACTAGTAAACTTGAAAGGATTTTCGAAGTGTTCTTGAAGTGTTCTTCCTAAGATGATTATAGCTTGATTCTTGAAGTAATTTTTGATGAAGATGATGATTAGCTACTATCAAAATTCGTTCATAAGTGTGTGTGTGTGTGTGTTGAGAGAGAATTAGAAAGAGAATTGGAAGTGAAATGGAGTGAATGATGAGTAGTAAGTGGTGAGTGGGGTTAAAAGGAGTTCTAGTTAGTTGACTAGTTCATGGTAGAAGTTAAAATTGATTAGTCATACATGAAATAATCAAGAATGGAATCCCATGCTAGTTCCTATTGGTATATACCTATAGTAAGTACGTCTAGAAGCTGTGTATAATACGAGTACGAATACGACTAGAATTCCTGATGTAAAAAAGAATGGGAATGTAACTGTACCTATTTTCGTTAAGTATGAGTGTTTTGATATATGTATTGAAGTCTTCCAAAAGTATATTAATACATCTAAATACACTACATGTATATGCATTTTAACTAAGTCGTTAAGTCATCGTTAGTCGTTACATGTAAGTGTTGTTTTGAAACCTTTAAGTTAACGATCTCATTTAATGTTGTTAACCCATTGTTTATTATATCTAATGAGATGTTAAATTATTATATTATCATGATATTATGATATATTAATATTTCTTAATATGATATATATACATTTAAATGTCGTTACAACGATAATCGTTACATATATGTCTCGTTTCGAAATCCTTAAGTTAGTAGTCTTGTTTTTATGTATATAACCCATTGTTAATATACTTATGGAGATACTTACTTATCATAATCTCATGTTAACTATATGTATATCCATATATATATCGTCATGTCATTTTTACAAGTTTTAACGTTCGTGAATCGCCGGTCAACTTGGGTGGTCAATTGTCTATATGAAACCTATTTCAGTTAATCAAGTCTTAATAAGTTTGATTGCTTAACATGTTGGAAACACTTAATCATGTAAATATCAATTTCATCTAATATATATAAACATGGAAAAGTTCGGGTCACTACACCTTTGAGGACCCATTTTAGTGCGTTATATACTACACAATCAAATGTCTTAATGGTGTGAAATATTTAGATCTTGGCCAAGATCAAGTTGTAGAGGAGAACATTTATTAGTCGCACTTTGTTTAATGTGAAATAAAGTCGCAACATGTAAATTTGCATGTCCTCATACAAATTCTTAGAGTTATGTACTCATTTTTAATGGTCTAGCTATTAGTTGCATGCTTTTAATTATTGATTCAGCTATACCATTTTTTTTATTCACATGAGCAACTGGATGCTCAATAACAATCCCTTTAGACATATAATAATCATAAAATACTTGAGATGTTGACTCACCACATTATCAAGTCTCACCCTTTTAATGGTGTAATCGAGAAATGTGCTCTTAATTTAATAATTCGAACAAGAAACTTTCCTAATGCCACATTTCGATTTGATAATAAACAAATATGAGACCATCTGTTAGATGTGTCTATTAGAACCATGAAATATCGAAATGGTCTACATGATGGATGTATTGACCCATATATATCACCTTAAATTCTTTTAAGAAACATTTGTGATTTCTTTTCACCATATGTGCTTTTCATTAATCACCATATGTGCTTTTCATTAATCACCATATGTATTTTTTCATTAATCACCATATGTACTTTTTCATTAATCACTATATGTGCTTTTTCATTAATCACCATATGCGCTTTTCACCATATGCGCTTTTAATCATATGCGCTGCGCTTTTCATCATATGCGCTGCGCTTTTAATGAAAAGCACATGGTGAAAAGAAATTTTTTGAGCAAATTGGCAAAAAAAAAAAAAATTTTGAGCTCTCATGCAAGAAAGGTTAAAAAAATGGGCAAATTGGTGATAATCCCATTAATAAAACAACGATAGTAAAAGACCCTAAAGTGTATTATTATGATAAAGGGAAAATGACCTAAATGCACATTTCTTAAAACTTTTATGAGTAAAATCATTTTTTAATAAATTGGCTACACTACACTATTCGTTTGCATACTTTTTCAGTCTGATTCGTTCGAATTCATCATGACCTATGTTTCCTTGATACTTGATAGTCACAGACTAGAACAATTACGTATTTATTCACCGAATCTGAACACGTTCAAACTTAAATATGAGCGGACGCATATCCGCACATACCCGAACCCAAACATGTTCGAATTATACTATGAATTATTGAAATACGAACATGTGTATGAGATATGAACATGCGTATTTTATTAATCGTAAATACTTTTATGCCTACAAACAGTAGGTAGATGAATGACAATATATAGCCAACATACAATGGAAACTTATTGGGCTAAACAATGAAAGGGCCCTTATAAATAATAGGCTAAAAATACATGACAAATATATATATATATATATATATATATATATATATATATATATATATATATATATATATATATATATATATATATATATATATATATATATATATATATATATATATATATATATATATATATATATATATATACGGTAAGAGTTTAATTGTCGATGCTTTATTGATTTGGTCAATAGCCTATTTATACAGATACAAATATACAGGCATATCTTTCAAATATGGAATAGATATGCATAATCACCAATCTATGGAAACTATAATCTTTACAGCTAATGATACATGTATGGTCAACTAATATTAACGTGTATGTTGGTGTTGGTGTGTACAGCTATGATATAATCGTGTAATATATATGTCTAATATAGCCCCTCAGGCTAAGCTGGAGGTGGACGAATGCTTAGACTGTCTCTAAAATCTTCAAACAAGATACGAGGTAGCCCCTTAGTGAAAATGTCCGCAACCTGATAACGAGTGTTTGGTACGATGATGCTGGACAGGATTTCCGGATAGAAAAAAATGGCACTCACATTGTCACAAAAAAACAAAGTAGCTTTCGAAAGAGGAACGTGAAGTTCTAATAATAAATTGAGGAGCAAGCAAGATTCGAAGACAACATTTGCAACACCCCTGTATTCAGCTTCAGCACTAGATCGAGAGACCGTTGGATGTCGTTTCGAAGACCAAGATATCAGATTATCACCAAAAAATACACAATAACCGGATGTGGATCGGCGTGTGTCTGGGCAACCACCCCAGTCTGCATCAGTGTAAGTGACTAGGGACTGTATGGATGACTTTGTTAGTTGTAATCCGAAATACAAGGTTCCTTGGATATACCGTATGATGCGTTTAAGGGCATCCATGTGACACTTTTTTGGATCGTGCATGTGCAAGCAAACTTGTTGAACCGCATAAGATATGTCGGGCCGAGTAAAAGTTAAGTATTGTAAGGCTCCGGCTAAGCTTCTATATAGAGTAGGGTTCGAGTATGGTTTTCCTTTAGAGGTGCTCAGTTTACCATTGGTGTCAACTGGTGTTTTAACCGGGTTACAATCGACAAGGTCAGCACGTTCAATGATTTACGATGCATATTTCGTTTGATTTAAAAATAACCGTTGGGAATTTCGAGTAACATTAATGCCAAGAAAATAACTTAGATTGCCTAGATCCTTCATTGCGAATTCCTTAGCAAGGAGAGACATGATCGACGCATGCAGAGCACGTGATGATGTGACTAAGATGATGTCGTCAACATAGAGCAATAGATATGCAGTTTCATTCTGCCGTTGATAAATAAACAAGAAGTTGTCAGAACGACTATGTTGAAATCTAATAGTAGATACAAATGTGCCAAACCTCTCATACCAAGCACGAGGTGCTTGTTTTAAACCATATAATGAACGTTTGAGAAGACAAACTTGATCTGGTTTGTGTTGATCTCGAAACCCATATGGTTGATGCATGTAGATTGTCTCATGAAGTGGCCGTGTAAGAAGGCGTTTTTGACATCAAGTTGATTAATTAACCATGACTTCGACAAGGTGATGCTTAAAACGACCCGTATGGTGGCAGGTTTAACCACGGGACTAAACGTTTCATTGCAATCAATACCAATAGTTTGTGTACGACCATCACCAACTAAACGAGCTTTATAACGCTCTAGTGAACCATCGAATCGAAATTTTTGCATGAAAATCCACATACTACGTATAATATTCATATCATTAATTCTAGGTACAAGAATCCAAGTCTTATTTTCCATGAGTGCCAGATATTCATCGGTCATGGCTTTGTTCCAATGAGGATCCGAGATGGCTTCTTTGGGATTCGTTGGAATAGGAGATAGAGAGGTGGTGTGGAAGAGATTAAATTGAGTTTTTGGTTTGAAAATGCCATGCATACTACGAGTGACAATGGATCGAGTAGGTGGTGGTGGTGTTTCGTTTGGTGAGGGAGTAGAATGGGTGTCAGGAATAGAAGTAGGATACATATTTTGTGGGGATTGAGAAGAGTGTGTGGAGTTAGAAGGAGTAGTAGGATTTTTGATATTTGAGAAGGCGGCAGAAAGTGTTGTTGGGCTACTAGGCTATGTAAACCCATTAGGAGAAGATGGTTCCAAAGATGAAGATGGGCCGAGAGGTGTGTTTGGCCCAGTATGAGATGTAGAGGGGATATTTTGTGTGGTTGGGCTTGCGTGAGGTGGAGATCCAGAAGGTGATGGATCACTGGGTAAGGGAAAAATAGAGGGAGTAGTGTTTTATGTCATAGGACTATGAGTGAATATTGGATGTAGAGGTTCTTGTAGAAACTTATAGTAGTAGGTGATGAGGAAGAAGTTTGTGCAAAAGGAAACTGTGTTTCGTCAAACAAAACATGACGTGATATGAATATTTTCTTGGTTTTGATATCGTAACATTTATATCCACGATGATTTTGTGGATATCCGAGAAAGACACATGGGGTGGATTGAGGTTGAAGTTTATTAATGGTGGTAGATGGGAATAATGAGTAACATAGACACCCAAATATCCAGAGATGATCATAAGAGGGATTTCTAGAGTATAGGATTTGTGTTGGAGATTGAAAATTTAAGAGGCGAGAAGGAAGAATATTTAAAATATAAGTAGCCATTAATAGTGCGTGATTCCAAAAGGAAGGGGGGATAGATGCTTGAGTGAGTAAGGTTCGGATTATATTATTGATGGCCCGAATTTTGCTTTCTGACTTTCCGTTTTGAGAGGAGGTGTATGGACATGAGAAATGAAAATCTATACCGTTATTAGCACAAAATTGATAAAAATAGTTGTTTTTGTATTCCGTACTGATATGGCCGAAACGGACGGTTTTGTTTGTGCGGTGTCGTCAGGCCGCAGCACGTCAGAATCAACTACCAAGGGGGTGGGTATTGTTTTAAATTTATATTTAGGGGTGCCTAAATTGTAATACTCCTTAGTATGAGTAAGGAAATATGACCTAGAGTCGTATTTTTGAGATATCAGTAGTAACGAACCTATATTTAAGCCTAAGATAGTTAGGAAGGAGTAGTGGTTACTTAATTTTAGAATTTTCTAATTTATAAAACAGATAAAGTAAATGCGATAAAATTCGTAATTCAGATAAGGTTAAAGTGAGTGCATACTATGACTTCATCAATTATTCTGCCGAGATCATGGAATGCTGGCTCATGAATAGGCAGAGGCCTTGTATTCATTACACTGGTCCTAAACGCCCCTGTCATAAGACATGTCACTGGGTACTGTGTTAGGCTTGAAGATTCTGAATAGACAGCAACGTCCCTTACCCCCGACGCCCGTGCAGTCTGACTACAGGCATACACGTTCAGACGGCTCATCCAATTGAGCGACTCGTTTGGGTGACGTATTAACATTCCACAATGGTCTAAACTTTCTTAAGCATAATAGAATACATGGTTTACCATATCCGAGAGACGTGATGTGTTTCAATGCTTTCGTTAATGATTGGTTTTAAAAGATAGCTAGGCCCTTAAAAAGAGTTCAACCATAAAGAACACCATGGCCAAGTCAAGCTGACTTCCATGAACACATTCGGTTATCCTAGGGGTCCCTTTATGTGTTTAAATAAACAGTTCCTTAATTAACTAAGAATCCTTCAAGCGGGGTGCAATGCTTGAGACCGCGTTATGGTGCAGTGTACTAATCAACACTGATCGGGTTCCATGGCCTTACTTAGCAGATGTACAGCTTAGAACAACTGTTGTGCTTCAGCATGTATGTACGAAGTTTATATGCTTTGTGACTACACTAGCATGGTCTGGGACTGACAATGTACTAAGGGTCTAGTCAGATGTTTCACTACGAAAGAGTCCTCAGTCGAAATCCAAAGCTCGATAGACTTACTACAACCGGTGTGCCTCAGTGGATCTTACGTTGTATCCGATAGACTTCTCTTACCAAGGGGTGACACAGATAGTGTACTCTGAATCGGGGTTCGCGACTTCCCAATAACAGAGCCAATAACTACATTCTATTAGTTGGAAAAGCGATTGAGTTTAAAGCATAATCGGAAAGCATTTCAACAGCATACATGTAATGACCCTGAATTTTCTGACCAAATTACACTTATGAGATTAATATGTACATAAATTAAACCATACCAACATGATAAGCAATCCAAATTGTTGAGACTTGTGTTTTTGAAAAGAGTTTTACACAACGTTTGACCGTCCAATATGACCGATGATATCACGAACTATATAACATACGATAATTATACGTTTGTATATATATATATGTATTTATATATATTTAACATGATCTAAGGATGGTTTAACATCTCATTGTGTACTAATGACAATGAGTTATAAGTATATTTTGAAACTACTAACTTAAGTTTTCAAAACGATAACTATACGTAACATTCTTTGATATATATACTTATAATCTATAATGCTTATACATGTATCGTATATATAATGTATTTAATCACTTTTTAAGGACTTAAATACATAAAAAAATATAAGTATATTCACAAAAGATAGCTATATTTGAATTCTCGTGCCGTTTCCTCAAGATTTCTATACGTATATCTAGGGTATATGTACCCGTATCATACCCAGCTTCTATACGTATTTACTATTGGTATATACACATCAAATCAACATCCTAATCAACATTATTACTGCCCTAGATATGAGGTAACTAGGATTTGTCAAGTAGTATGAATTATTAGTAAGAAAACAAAATTAGAAATCCTTTTCTTTCTTTATAAACTAAAAACGTTTTTATAAATGAACACCATTTCTTCACTCCATTTTCTCATACCTACACCCTCATTTCTCTCTCAAAATACTCCTAACTTCATACTTGATCATCTCCAAGCATTTTCCCCATCATTTAGCTTCAATTACAAGCCTTAAACACCATAAGAAAACTCTTTTAAGAACATATCAAAATAACCACCCATTTGAAGAAGTTTACTTCCAACCTTTTGATCTAACTCCACCACTCTTTGATTCCAAGATTATTTCTTAGCTTTTGTAGTAACTTTGTCCAAGTAACTTGAGGTAGTAACCTTGTTCATAATCTTATTCAATTCATATTCATATAGCTATCTTATTTTGTGGTATAAAATTTTAACAACAAGAACATAGTTTGAATGATTTTAAACTTGTTCGCAAACTAAATAGATCCTTCTAACTTGACTTTTAAAACACTTCAAGACCTGTAATATATCATAATGATATGCGAACCTAACAAGATATAACTTGGTTTTACAAAGAACATCTTAAAAACTGAATCTACGTCGTCGGAGTGCAACCAGGGGCTGTTTTGGGTTGGATAATTAAAAACCATCTTGAACTTTGAATTGGAAGTTCATGTTCTGGAAAAATGATATTTCTTATAAATATGTTAACACATAAAAATTTCATGGTTTAACTCAAAGTGTAAGTATTTTTAGAAAAATGATCATTAAATGTTGTTTTTATGATGGAAAATGATCACTTTCATAAGTTTCACCAAAGTTTGACCTATAACCTATGATTTCGAATACAAACTAAGGTATTTTCAGTTCATATTCTTAAAATTTGACTCGATCCAAGGAAGTGGCAAGTTGAACCAACAAAAACGGAGTTGTAATGAAGAAACTACGACTAAAACAAGATTGGGTATCCGAAGCTAGTTTAGCTACGAAAATATTTGGAGAAAAAGTAAATTAATCATATCTTTTTTAATTAATATGATATTTTATATATAATTACTTATGATTTGATTTTATATATTTCAGGACCACCCGTAAACAACACGAGAAGATTAATCATAAGACCTCATGATTGTACGCAACACGTTATTTGACAACACGGTACTTTATGTACGCAACACGTCATTTGACAACATGGTACCATGTGTCGAGATTAATTCTGATCAATACGAATACGATGGGGTCTTTATTTATTTTATTTAAGCAACTAATTGTGGACCACTAACATCGGACTGATAACTACGGACTAAGAAAATATTAAAAGTATATATATATATATATATATATATATATATATATATATATATATATATATATATATATATATATATATATATGTAACGATTACTTAAAAAGAAAATATGTTGATATATTATATATATGGTTAGGTTCGTGATATCTATCGGAGACCAAGTCGAATTAAATACCTTCAAGGTAAAAGTGAGTTTCATTTGCTCCTTTTTCAATTGCTTTTGCAATATATAATTTTGGGCTGAGAATACATGCGCTGCTTTTATAAATATTTACAAAATAGACACAAGTACTTAAAAATATATTCTACGTTGAGTTGTACCACTGGCATATTTCCCTGTAGCTTGGTAACTACTATTTACATGGGTATTGTAAACGCGAATCATGTTGATAGATCTATCGGGCCTGACAACCCCAACCGGACTGGACGACCAGTATTCAACGGTTGCACAGTACTTCATTTTGGTGACTACACTTGGTACGGTGTAGTGAGATTTCATAATAAAGGGAATATGCGATGTTGATTAAATGTTAAGTATGGTTACCAAGTGCTCAACCACTTAGAATGTTTTACATACACTTGCGAGTGTATTATGTTTATGATAATGAAATCTTGTGGTCTATTAACATATTGAAATGATTGTCATGATAAACCTATGAACTCACAACCTTTTGGTTGACACTTTAAAGCATGTTTATTCTCAGGTACGAATTAAGTCTTCTGCTGTGCATTTGCTCAATATAAGGGCATTACTTTGAGCCGATCATCGCAATGGGACCAAATGTTGATGACTTCGTCCAGGTGGATTAGGACGGGTCCTTTCAGTTGGTATCAGAGCGGTGGTCGTAGCGAACAAGGTCTTGCATTAGTGTGTCTAACTAGTAGTTGTTAGGATGCGTTAATGAGTCTGGACTTCGACCGTGTCTACATGTCAAAAGTTTTGCTTATCATTTCTAGTCGGAAATCATCTGCTTATCATCCTTAGGAAATTACCTGCTTATCATTCATAAGTCTAGACACGTTTTACTGCATTTACTGCATTGATAGTGTATAGACGAATTCTTATTTTAGCATATATGTTATTGCGAACTTTGACTGATATCTTTTCAAAGATTCTCCGTAATTTACGGGATTTTGGTATTATATATACATATGTAAATTATGTATTGAAGAGTACCAAATCTAACTCCTATAATCTATTCCATACCAAAAATTCATTTTCCCCATTATACAAGATGGATTCCGCATCTAGTTCGAATTCTTCAGATTTCGACAGTTATGCCGATATGGATTTCCATTCGGGCTCCAAAAGCAGCGTCACCGGAATGGATCAACCAATTTCCCATCATCTATTCTGGATGAATTGGGGATGGGTTCGTAATATACTAAATCACTGGAGACAAGAAGAAGGTGATCCATTCCATCCACCAAATTGCCCTCTTGGCGATGAACCTGAAGCACTTACCGGCGAACCTATTCGAAACACCATTTTCTCTCTCATTTCTAGAGTATTTCATCACGATTATATACTATCCCATATTACAAATCTTATTCATTTGCTCGCTCCGACCGCCAATCATCCCGGTGTACTAGCAGAAGTTAACGAACTTCGCGCTCGCGTGACGGCTTTGGAGAACATGGTGCGAAGGTTGCAAACACCAGCAGCAGCACCAGCAGCATAATCAGCACCACCATCAATAACATCAACAATACCATCATCACCACTAACAAACAACATCCGCATCACACGTATCGACATCATAATCTGTCCCACAAACATCAACATCATACGCACCATAGATACCAAGGAGTACCAACAATAATGAACGATGAAGTATTGATCCATAACTTCATTGATATTCTGCGAAGAATATGTGGTT
Source organism: Rutidosis leptorrhynchoides (assembly GCF_046630445.1). Lineage (NCBI taxonomy): Eukaryota > Viridiplantae > Streptophyta > Magnoliopsida > Asterales > Asteraceae > Rutidosis > Rutidosis leptorrhynchoides. The sequence goes on along the minus strand of NC_092341.1, from coordinate 370,776,422 downwards.
TTAAAAAGTTTTATAGATTTCTTATTCTAGCTCAAACCGAAAAGCAAATGAGATTAATATCATATTAACTCGTTAAATTCATAATTTCATCTGAAGAAAATATATATGTATATATGTTTTCATAAAGATTGTAATTAAAAGTTCTTTTGTACAAAATATTAATGGTGGAAATTTTTTTTAACGGGTAGGTAATACCCGAGGAATAATTAGATTTCATCTTAATAAGTTACATTGTACATTCGTCGAAGCTGATTCAACAGTCATTTACTATCCTACTTACAACCACCGATATACGTATCTGTTCACTGCAGAATAACCATTTTCATTCAATTTCATATTTGGATTTTGACTTCCCAGAATCCAACAAGTGGCATATGAAGAAAACATATGACAAAATAAAATCTGTTAGAAACAGACAAATTAACTATGAAAAATTTTGTTAAGAATCCACGCTAACTGTTCCAGCTAACTGTTCCTAGCTAACTGATTACATTTTATTTATCGCAGTTTATTTATCACAATTTAATTACCGCACTTTTATTTATCGTCATTTAATTTCTGTAATTATTTTACGCACTTTAAATATCGGGACACGTATACAATGTTTTGACATATCATATCGACGCATCAATATATATTATTTGGAATCACCATAGACACTCTATATGCAGTAATGATCGAGTTCTCTATACAGGGTTGAGGTTGATTCTACAATAATATATATAGTTTGAGTTGTGATTGAGTCTGAGATGTATACGGGTCACGACACGTATTAATTAATTCGTATATTATATATTAAACTATATATGAATTATTGGACTGTTACTGTGGACTATCGACTGTGGACTAATGACATTGGATAATTAAAATGAATTAAAATATTGATTATAACATATGAAACTAAACATTTCTTCAAGATTGCCACTTGATTTCATCTTAAACCTCATTGTATCTCGACGATTACAATCAGCGTTCAAATCTATCATGATTCTTAAAAACACCTCAATCGAGAGGATAAACCAACCGCACTTCATCTACGGAAGAAAAGATTGATGCATATAGTTATGCACCTGAAAAACCCTCGAAAACTGAGTAAACGTTTGACACGTATCTGTTCTAGTTCCTTTGACATTGTTATTACCGAAGATCGTTTTGCAATCCCTTTCCAAAGTAGCTAATTTTGTCACAGCTCCAGCAAGTCAATTCCGACTTTTCATCCGAAACAACTTTATTATAACCGCGATATATATGCGTACACTTTATTGTTACTGGGGAACCTTTATATTCCACAATATTACCATCAGCGATTAATCATTCTAAAAACACAATTCTCCTGAAACTACCTCGGTTTGATAACCGATGACCCAGATCAGTTAACTTTGAAAATGCTGACGAAGCAGCATGTTGTAGATGATCTTAATGGCCAAAAGTTTGATGATAAAGAAAGGAGTGTTAGGAATGCTCGATAGAAAATTTAGTACCGAAAAGTGGATTATGTGAAACTATGAAGAAAGCCGTGGACAAATCACAAAGAATAAGCTTGCCTTCAAAGAATCCAAATGATTCTGTGCCTACTAAAATCGTTAGCAAACATCTTATTTCTCATTCTAAACCTTCACAGACAAATCTTCTTCATCATCCATTGATATTAGAAATTCTAAGATATTCTCGTATGTTCTATTATAAATATCCTCCATATTTCTGGCGATATTTTCACAACTATTCTTATCTGAGATCATTTATCTCTCCGTAATATCTGCAACATAAAAGAAACTGTGTTAGTTTCTAAATTCTGAAACCTTCGAGTTTAAAATATGAATGTTTTGAAGTAGTGTTGGGAACTGAAGCATGGATTAGTATAATATAATGACACTTGATCAACGTCATTATATTACAGTAAGTCATGCTGAGTTTCTAATGAAGCATGATGATTCACAGTACCGTCATCATGTGCCATTTACACGACTCTTACATTCTATCTAATCTCTAAACATATCAAGAGAATATTTTTCTAGATGACTCGGTCTTCTCCAGGGTATTCTGGTAATTTAACAAATCAAAATCGTTCTATTACCATTTTCTTCTTAGAGCATTAGCTATGTTCATTCTGAATTTCATATCTATGAATTCCGGACCATTACTCGCTTGACTCGAAGTCGGGAAGAGAAAACGAAAGCATGAAGCTCCGAAAAATAATGAAGAATATAAACTCCGATAATAACCCTGAAATTACAAATCGTATATATCGATGCATATAGCAATATAGAGACACGGGAGAATTAGAAACACTATAAACACAAGAGTATAGTAGAAGTAAATAGATTCTTCTGGTGGTAGATGAAAAAGAAGAATGACAGATATAAAAGTTAGGAGTATATCAAGAATCAGGACTGGATGGAGCATATTGATGAATGCTTTAAAGTAAGAATCAAGGGAGAAAGAATAGAAGGTGTGAGTCGTGGAAAATAAGGAAACGAAGGGGTGAATTTATAGTGAAATATCCGACAGAGCAATCGAAACAGATTATTGCATATAATCAAAGAAGATCCTGATTTCCTTAATCACCAAAGAACCAAATCTTATTACGTAAGATTCTCTTTAAATCCCTTAAATCCCGTAAATCAATCATAACTACGTCATCGGTTAAGACGAATATATTTTACTCATCTCACTCTTTTACGATAGTCTCATTTATATTCTTCGCATAATCGAATCGTTTTATCTACATTACTCAATGATGATAAAACTCCATTATCACCTTATATTTGTCATGAAAACCTTCTTATTGTTATCCATAACAACCTCTATCAAATTTCGGGGACGAAATTTCTTTAACGGGTAGGTACTGTAATGACCCGGAATTTTCCGACCAAATTATACTTATGAGATTAATATGTACATAAATTAAACCATACCAACATGATAAGCAATCCAAATTGTTGAGACTTGTGTTTTTGAAAAGAGTTTTACACAACGTTTGACCGTCCAATATGACCGATGATATCACGAACTATATAACATACGATAATTATACGTTTGTGTATATATATGTATTTATATATATTTAACATGATCTAAGGATGGTTTAACATCTCATTGTGTACTAATGACAATGAGTTATAAGTATATTTTGAAACTACTAACTTAAGTTTTCAAAACGATAACTATACGTAACATTCTTTGATATATATACTTATAATCTATAATGCTTATACATGTATCGTATATATAATGTATTTAATCACTTTTTAAGGACTTAAATACATAAAACAATATAAGTATATTTACAAAAGATAGCTATATTTGAATTCTCGTTCCGTTTCCTCAAGATTTCTATACGTATATCTAGGGTATATGTACTCGTATCATACCCAGCTTCTATACATATTTACTATTAGTATATACACATCAAATCAACATCCTAATCAACATTATTACTGCCCTAGATATGAGGTAACTAGGATTTGTCAAGTAGTATGAATTATTAGTAAGAAAACAAAATTAGAAATCCTTTTCTTTCTTTATAAACTAAAAACGTTTTTATAAATGAACACCATTTCTTCACTCCATTTTCTCATACCTACACCCTCATTTCTCTCTCAAAATACTCCTAACTTCATACTTGATCATCTCCAAGCATTTTCCCCATCATTTAGCTTCAATTACAAGCCTTAAACACCATAATAAAACTCTTTCAAGAACATATCAAAATAACCACCCATTTGAAGAAGTTTACTTCCAACCTTTTGATCTAACTCCACCACTCTTTGATTCCAAGATTATTTCTTATCTTTTGCAGTAACTTTGTCCAAGTAACTTGAGGTAGTGACCTTGTTCATAATCTTATTCAATTCATATTCATATAGCTATCTTATTTTGTGGTATAAAATTTTAACAACAAGAACATAGTTTGAATGATTTTAAACTTGTTCGCAAACTAAATAGATCCTTCTAACTTGACTTTTAAAATACTTCAAGACCTGTAATATATCATAATGATATGCTAACCTAACAAGATATAACTTGGTTTTACAAAGAACATCTTAAAAACTGAATCTACGTCATCGGAGTGCAACCGGGGGCTGTTTTGGGTTGGATAATTAAAAACCATCTTGAACTTTGAATTGGAAATTCATGTTCTGGAAAAATGATATTTCTTATAAATATGTTAATACAAAAAAATTTCATGGTTTAACTCAAAGTGTAAGTATTTTTAGAAAAATGATCATTAAATGTTGTTTTTATGATGGAAAATGATCACTTTCATAAGTTTCACCAAAGTTTGACCTATAACCTATGATTTCGAATACAAACTAAGGTATTTTCAGTTCATATTCTTAAAATTTGACTCGATCCAAGGAAGTGGCAAGTTGAACCAACAAAAACAGAGTTGTAATGAAGAAACTACGACTAAAACAAGATTGGGTATCCGAAGCTAGTTTAGCTACGAAAATATTTGGAGAAAAAGTAAATTAATCATATCTTTTCTAATTAATATGATATTTTATATATAATTACTTATGATTTGATTTTATATATTTCAGGACCACCCGTAAACAACACGAGAAGATTAATCATAAGACCTCATGATTGTACGCAACACGTTATTTGACAACACGGTACTTTATGTACGCAACACGTCATTTGACAACATGGTACCATGGGTCGAGATTAATTCTGATCAATACGAATACGATGGGGTCATTATTTATTTTATTTAAGCAACTAATTGTGGAACACTAACATCGGACTGATAACTACGGACTAAGAAAATATTAAAAGTATATATATATATGTAACGATTACTTAAAAAGAAAATATGTTGATATATTATATATATGGTTAGGTTCGTGATATCTATCGGAGACCAAGTCGAATTAAATACCTTCAAGGCAAAAGTGAGTTTCATTTGCTCATTTTTTAATTGCTTTTGCAATATATATTTTTGGGCTGAGAATACATGCGCTGCTTTTATAAATGTTTACAAAATAGACACAAGTACTTAAAAATATATTCTACGTTGAGTTGTACCACTGGCATATTTCCCTGTAGCTTGGTAACTACTATTTACATGGGTATTGTAAACGCGAATCCTGTTGATAGATCTATCGGGCCTGACAACCCCAACCGGACTGGACGACCAGTATTCAACGGTTGCACAGTACTTCGTTTTGGTGACTACACTTGGTACGGTGTAGTGAGATTTCATAATAAAGGGAATATGCGACGTTGATTAAATGTTAAGTATGGTTACCAAGTGCTCAACCACTTAGAATGCTTTACATACACTTGCGAGTGTATTATGTTTATGATTATGAAATCTTGTGGTCTATTAACATATTGAAATGATTGTCATGATAAACCTATGAACTCACCAACCTTTTGGTTGACACTTTAAAGCATGTTTATTCTCAGGTACGAATTAAGTCTTCCGCTGTGAATTTGCTCAATATAAGGGCATTACTTTGAGCCGATCATCGCAATGGGACCAAATGTTGATGACTTCGTCCAGGTGGATTAGGACGGGTCCTTTCAATACACAAACCATAACATTATTTTGGCAATATAACTGCTTACATCATAGCATACACTAAAGATAACTACTCGCTAATCATGGCAACAATATCACAGAACATAATGATAGAAGACATTATAAAGATAAGGGATAGAAGTACCAGTAGATTAAACGAGTCCCGAATACAAAAGTGACAACTTCAAGACTCCAGACCGCTCCTAATACAATCTTCGGTGTTCTTCTCCGGGTACTAGGTTTCCCGCACGGAGTCGAAGGCCTTGAGAGTATGACTAATATTGTACAAGAGAGAGAAAAAAGTGAATTGAAGTGTGTGTTGGAATGAATGACAAAGACCCTTTAAATAAGCACAAAATTTGCCAGCAAATGGCTGGCTGGACGTTTGGCAGGCCATTTGGCAAGCCGTTTGCAGGGCCCGTTTGCTAAGGCAAGCCGTTTAACGAGGCCGTTTGATCTGGGCATTTGGCAGGCTGTTTACCATACTGGCAGGCCATTTGGAAGCCCGTTTGGCAAGCCGTTTAGCTTGTTGATTCCCTGGATCGTAACTTGACTTCTTGTCTTTCACTATTTTCGCTCTAGAATCTTCGTTTTAGCTCCGATTCTCTTGATTCTTTTTGCACCGTCTTCATAATTACTTGTTATTCAATTCTAACCGATGAAGTGGGTATTTTGCCGACAAAGTTCAAATCTTTCTTGTTTTTGAGCCTTAATACCGGGGTGAAAACGTAACTTTTTAGCCGATATCAAATATCCCACACTTCATGCGAGGAGGTTACATGACATAGGCTAGCTTTCACGGGTCATTCAAATCACACAAGTGTTTAGGGTTCCCTATAGATCTAAGAAATGAATTCGCTCATAGCCAGTCATGCTGCACCCATCGTCATAGGCTTGATAAAGACTCAAATCCTTGCTGCTAACGCGAGAACGGTGGTAATCTTAGCTTCTAGGTCATTTGTCAATGATGGAAAAGGAATTTTGGAGTGGTAGTGAAGTTGTTTGAGGGGTGAGATAAAAGGGTAATGTAGTCTTTATACGGACTTTTATTCGGATAGATACGAGTGCTGAAGTGTTTGAGAAGCACTTTTGAACTTTTCTTCATTTGATAATCATTTTCGGTCAAGTTCTTCTTCGACATTTCTCTTATTAAGTTTGGTTCCTTTTCAGAACTTGAAATATATATATATATATATATATATATATATATATATATATATATATATATATATATATATATATATATATATATATATATAAGGAGATTTCATCTCGAGAAACTTTTTGCCGATAAACTTTTTCAAGACCTTTGCCATGATACTTGAGGGGTTTATAACATGGGGTTTTCGGAAGGAATCTTGTTTTCTGGATTTTTCGAGTAATAGTAAAGATGATGTGGGTGTGGTGGTGGAGTAGAAGTAGTGGAGGTGCCAAAGGCTTATTTTTGACAAATGGCTAGCTCTTCTGATTATAACCGAATCACGTTTTGCTGCTCGAAAATGTAGATCCAAAGCAAGTTTTGATTCTGAGCATAGACATCGGCACTCTCAACGGAAAATAGTGAAGCATTAAAGATGAATGCTGGTCTTATTTGGGGTGCCTCACCATAATCAATTTAGGTCGATAATGCCTTAGTCATGCAATGCTCTATTAGAGATTTGGTTCAACCTAACAAGATTTCCACCCTACTTAAGCCTTATTTTTATTGGCAACCGTTTTAGGTTTTCAAAAATACTTTTCTGAAAAGGCTTTCTTTTGCAAAAATTTTGAAATTTGTCTTAAGGACTTGGAATCTTCGTAATGGGTTATTTTAAATAGCATAAAAAGATTATACCAACATCTCATACTTAGACGAACATTGTCCTCAATTTTCCTAGTGTATCCCACACTTAGGAGTTTTAGTTGAAGATTTGAGAGTATTTGTCTAGTGTTTTAATTGGGTTGTTATCCCACACTTAGTGATAAGCTAGGATGTGACATAGTTCGAATCTTGAGCTATTAGCGAAAAGAAAGAAATACCCCTAGCAGATGCGGCTGGCTTCCAATCCTTGCGTCTTTTATTGATCGGCTCATTTGTCATCCTTTATTCTTCTACTCTACTTTATTGCACGGGTTGCCTCCCGAGAAGCGCTTTTGTTTAAGGTCGTTGGCTCGACCGTAGCGACGCTTTAAAAAGCAAACATTCCTTGCTGATGGTTGTAATCTTGGTCTTCTCTAGGGAATGTGAGTCTTGGGGGTAAATCCTGAGAAAGTGTCAGACCAATAGTGGTAGAAGATCCGGTACTTCTCTTGAAGATCTTTTGAAAGATAAGTAGTGCGCAGTTTCGGCTCTTGATAAGTCTTGAAGTCTGATGAGAATATGATCCACGGCTCTGCTGGTTGACCCATGAATGTCAATCATAGAGGCAATGCTGGTGGTGATTGTTTCTCTGATGGGATGCTCATTTCGGAGGTCTTCAAACAATGTTAGAAACTATATCTTTAGAATCTCGAAGTCTTCGGAATGGTGATCTCCACAGTAAGAGTCTGTAGGTTTGCACAGATTTGTTAAAAGACGAAGTTGAAAAGAAGTGAACAACAATACTGATCCGAGCATTAATGTAACCGTCTTTGAATATATCTCCCGACATCCAGCTTTAAATGTGAAACTAGGATCTGTGGATTCGTAGAAGATATGTGATATCTACTTCGTAACATAGGTGGCAATGTTGACTCGATCTGGTTCAAGATGAGAGAACGAATTGTTGTGCCTTACTTCCTCCGTAACAGCATCTCGTAACTCTTTGAAAATTAGATCAGCATGGTGATCAATTGTTACGTAAATCACTAGTCTGTCTGATGTGCTTTCGAAATCATCTCTTTCTAAGAGAGTGAAAAAGCTGTGAATATCCTCGATCATTTGCAAATCAGAGTGATAAGTCGGGCGTCCGATGGAAAGATCCATGTGCTTCCAGATGAGAGTCAGTAGTGCTCGTTGGTTTGCTGAGAACGGAAGTGCATGTGACACCCCGTACAAAACTATCATGTACGAATCGTCAACAATAGGTCCATTACACGGTATAATACTACATGCTGTTTTAAAACAAGTTTTGCATTCATGAAAAGATAATGTTTTACAAAAGATAACGTGACACAAAGGTCGTTACAAAGCCATTATTCAAAATAACATAAGTTGCGAATGCAAAATAAAAGTTCCATGATTGAGACATCTCTAAGTAATACAGCGGAAGTCTAACACAACAAGTCTGTAACAGCAAGTCTATAACATCAAGATAGCAAGTCTAACAGCGGACGCAACAACTTCTAAGCACCTGAGAAATACACGCTTAAAATTCAACACGAATGTTGGTGAGCTATAGTTTGTTTGTAATCAGCAATGTAATGTAGACCACGAGATTTCGTATTCAAAACATTATGAAAAGTATATGCTTATCCGTGGGCACCAGGTAACTAACTTAACATAATATTACCCCCTAAAAGTACACTTGGCGAGTGCGTCTGTTTACGAAGTATTAAACACCCATTGAATGCTAGCGCGACTAGCCCGAGTGGGGATGTCAAACCCTATGGATCCATATCTAAGATTCGCGTCTACCGGTGTATAAACCAATAGTTAAACGTTACCGAGCTAAGGGGAATCTTTGTGCCGTTATGTCACCCACACATATATAAAGTTTAATTACTCGTGTCTAGTATGTAAAACATAAAAAACGCATGTATTCTCAGTCCCAAAAATAGTAAAGTAAAAAGGGAAGCTATAACTCATAGTGAATAAGCAGTAAAAGTTGATACGAAAAGTATGCAAGTAGTAAGTCGGTCCGAAAGGTCGTCAACCTAAGTCAAAGGTCACTAAGTCAGTATATTGTCCCCAAAAGTTTAAAAGTGAATAAATTAAGTCTTAAGTATCATCATCATCATAATCATCATTCGTAAAAGCTAAAGTAAGTTTTCAACAAGAATAGAGATCAAAACAAAATGCTGATTTTGGACAGCTGCTATGACCTCTATACAAACCGAAAAGATGCATGGTCAGTGGCTAAGGCTCCGTATGTGAGTCCTCTAACTGCTGTCCAATTTTTAGATCCTAACTCGATGTCGTTTGACCGTAGCGACGGTTCAAGCGCTAGTAGGTCAGAATTTTCAGCACGTCGTTACAACGGCGTAGTGACTTTCGAAAGGCTATAAATCCTAAACCGTATATTGGATTTTGGCGAGTCCTAAAATAAAAGTCATCTACTCGAAACGAACTATCTGAAAATCAATTTTCCAGAAGTCCTAGGTGTAGTGACCCGAACTTTTCCATGTTTATATATATTAATTGAGATTGATATTTACATGACTAAATGTTTCCAATGTGTTAAGCAATCAAACTTGTTAAGACTTGATTAAATGAAATAAGTTTCATATAAACAATTGATCACCCAAGTTGACCGGCGTTTCACGAACGTTACAAAATTGTAAAAACTACATGTTGTGGTATATATAGACATATATATATGGTTGACATGATATTATGATGAGTAAGTATCTCACTAAGTATATTAACAATGTGTGATATACATAAGAAATGAGATTACTAAGTTAAGAAACTCGAAATGATATATATAACGATTATCGTTATGATAACGTCTACTAAATATATATGTATCATATTAAGATATTGATACACTATATTTAACATGATAAAATGATATTTAAATATATCATTAAGTATGTTAACAATGAACTACATATGTAAATTCAAGACTACTAACTCAAGAATTACGAAACGAGACTTATATGTAACGATTATCGTTGTAACGATATTTTAATGTATATATCATATTAAGAGATATTCATACATCATAATATCATGATAACATAATAATTTAACATCTCATTTGATATAATAAACATTGGGTTAACAACATTAATAGAGATCGTTAACTTAAAGGTTTCAAAACAACACTTACATGTAACGACTAACGAAGACTTAACGACTCCATTAGAATGTATATACATGATGTGTTTTGATATGTATTCTTACACTTTTGAAAGACTTCAAGACACATATCAAAGTACTTCTACTTAACAAAAATGCTTACATTTACATCCTCGTTCAGTTTCATCAACAATTCTACTCGTATGCACCCGTATTCGTACTCGTACAATACACAGCTTTTAGCTGTATGTACTATTGGTATATACACTCCAATGATCAACTATTAGCAGCCCATGTGAGTCACCTAACACATGTAGGAACCATCATTTGGCAACTAGCATGAAATATCTCATAAAATTACAAAAATATTAGTAATCATTCATGACTTATTTACATGAAAACAAAATTACATATCCTTTATATCTAATCCATATACCAACGACCAAAAACACCTACAAATACTTTCATTCTTCAATTTTCTTCATCTAATTGATCTCTCTCAAGTTCCATCTTCAAGTTCTAAGTGTTCTTCATAAATTCCATAAGTATAGTTTCATAAAAATCAAGAATACTTCCAAGTTTGCAAGTCTACTTCCAAGCTTTCTAATCCATTCCAAGTAATCATCTAAGATCAAGGAACCTTTGTTATTTACAGTAGGTTATCTTTCTAATTCAAGGTAATATTCATATTCAAACTTTGATTCAATTTCTACAACTATAACAATCTTATTTCGAGTGAAAATCTTACTTGAACTGTTTTCGTGTCATGATTCTGCTTCAAGAACTTTCAAGCCATCCAAGGATCCTTTGAAGCTAGATCCATTTATCTTATTTCCAGTAGTTTTATCCAGAAAACTTGAGGCAGTAATGATATTCATAACATCATTCGATTCATACATATAAAGCTATCTTATTCGAAGGTTTAAACTTGTAATCACTAGAACATAGTTCAGTTAATTCTAAACTTGTTCGCAAACAAAAGTTAATCCTTCTAACTTGAATTTTAAAATCAACTAAACAAATGTTCTATATCTATATGATATGCTAACTTAATTATTTAAAACCTGGAAACACAATGAACACCATAAAATCGGATATACGCCGTCGTAGTGAAACCGGGGGCTGTTTTGGTTGGGATAATTAAAAACTATGATAAACTTTGATTTAAAAGTTGTTCTTCTAGGAAAATGATTTTTCATATGAACATGAAAATATATCCAAAAATCTTGGTTAAATTCAAAGTGAAAGTATGTTTTTCAAAATGGTCATCAAGATGTCGTTCTTTCGATGGAAATGACTACCTCTTTAGTAATTGACATGTAACTTAAATTTCTGACTATAAACCTATACTTTTTCTTTTTGGATTCTTAAATTATAGTTCAATATGAAACCATAGCAATTTGATTCACTTAAAACGGATTTAAAATGAAGAAGTTATGGGTAAAACAAGATTGGATATTTTTGATCTTTTTAGCTACGGGGAATGTTTAACAAATCTATACAAATCATATCCTAGCTAACTTATATTGTATTATACATGTATTCTAATATATTATGTAATCTTGGGATACCATAGACACGTATACAAATGTTTTGACATATCATATCGACCCATGTATATATATTATTTTGAACAACCATAGACACTCTATATGCAGTAATGTTGGAGTTAGCTATACAGGGTTGAGGTTGATTCCAAAAATATATATACTTCAAGTTGTGATCTAGCCTGAGACGTGTATACACTGGGTCGTGGATTGATTCAAGATAATATATATATATCGATTTATTTTTGTACATCTAACTGTGAACAACTAGTTGTAGGTTATTAACGGGGACAGCTGACTTAATACACTCAAATCTTTAAAACATAATAAAAATGGTTGTAATTATATTTTGATCATACTTTGATATATATGTACATATTTGTATAGGTTCGTGAATCGATCCGTGGCTAAGTCTTATTTTCGAGGAAGGAAATATCTGTGAAAGTGAGTTATGGTCCCACTTTTAAAATCTAATATTTTTGGGATGAGAATACGTGCAGGTTTTATAAATGATTTACAAAATAGACACAAGTACGTGAAACTACATTCTATGGTTGAATTATCGAAATCGAATATGCCCCTTTTTATTAAGTCTGGTAATCTAAGAATTAGGGAACAGACACCCTAATTGATGCGAATCCTAAAGATAGATCTATTGGGCCTAACAAACCCCATCCAAAGTACCGGATGCTTTAGTACTTCGAAATTTATATCATATCCGAAGGGTGTCCCGGAATGATGGGGATATTCTTATATATGCATCTTGTTAATGTCGGTTACCAGGTGTTCACCATATGATTGATTTTTATCTCTATGTATGGGATGTGTATTGAAATATGAAATCTTGTGGCCTATTGTTACGATTTGATATATATAGGTTAAACCTATAACTCACCAACATTTTTGTTGACGTTTAAAGCATGTTTATTCTCAGGTGAATACTAAGAGCTTCCGCTGTTGCATACTAAAATAAAGACAAGATTTGGGGTCCATGTTTGTATGATATTGTGTAAAAACTGCATTCAAGAAACATATGTCGATGTAATATATTTCTATTGTAAACCATTATGTAATGGTCGTGTGTAAACAGTATATTTTAGATTATCATTATTTGATAATCTACGCAATGTTTTTAAAACCTTCATTGATAAAATAAAGGTTATGGTTGTTTTAAAAATGAATGCAGTCTTTGAAAAACGTCTCATATAGAGGTCAAAACCTCGCAACGAAATCAATTAATATGGAACATTTATAATCCATATGAACGGGACATTTCACTAGGAGTCTGATCAGACCCCAAAAAATAGCAAACAAGGGCTCTGGTGGGCTTCTTGGTGCTTGATGCTCATCACGGTTCTCATCCTTGATGCGTGTAAGCTTCAAGTGTACAACTCTTTGATGTTTGAGCATCACTTCGACCAAGTTTCAACCATCAACACACAACTAAGAGTAAAAGCTAACATTCTACAAGTTTTGAACATCAAGGTTGTCTCTTTATTGCATAAGCACAATAAAGCTTCAACCTTTGTCCTTTTGACACAAGTTTATGCATCTTCGTCATATGAGATGATGAAGACATGATTTTTATCACCATAACAATCATAAAAAGGTTTCAAGCAAGTGAGATCTACAATAATAATTTAGATCCTCAAGTATTAAGAAACCCTAAGCTAGAAAGCTTGGATCTTTACAAGATTAACGAGACCATAAGTTAGAAAGCTAAGATCTAGTAAAAGTAATGAGACCATAAGCTAGAAAGCTAAGATCTAGTAAAAGTAATGAGACCATAAGCTAAAAAGCTAAGATCTTTAACAAAATAATGAAACCCTAAGCTAGAAAGCTTGGATCTTTAATGTTCTTGAAGATCCTTAAAGCAAAAGGCTAGATCTTCAAGTTTCATGAAAATCATAAACACAAGTTTTGATCTTTTAACAAAATAAAAGAGATCGTAAGTTAGAAAACTTAGATCCAACAAAAGTAATGAAGATTCAAAGCTAGAAAGCTTGATTCTTTCATGTTCTTGAAGGATTCAAATCAAAGTTTGAATCTTCAAGATATAACAAGATCAAGAAGCTAAAAAGCTTGACCCTTGCGTGATGATGATGATGTCGATTCTATGAAGGAGAAAAGAAGAAGAAGAAAATTTAAAACTTACACTTTTTAGAGTGAGAAAGACTAGAGAGAGAATTAGAGAGTAAGTGTGTGTAAAATGTGAATGAGATCAAGTGTGAAATGGATGAGGTTTGCTTGGTATTTATAGTGGGATGGGGTGGTGGTAGCCATAGGTTTCAAGGGGGACAAGTGGGACACCTTTTTGCTTTTTGGTTAGTGGTGATCTAAAGGTGGTGCTTATTGTTAGGATCCAATGCAACATTTGTGATTATGGTGAACAAAAATGCTAGTATGTTGGCTCTTATAAATGAGTTTTTGTCTCACATTTATATGGGTCATAAACCATTTAATATTGGGCTAATTAAATAGTCCATTAGCTAGAGTAGGGTGGGCTAAAGTCCAACAAGGTAGAAAGTCCAACAAGACTAACTAGTGAGCATAAGTAAATTACTAAGCGTAATTAAGCAACCAAAAACCAAAGTAATTGTTATTAGGAAATAACAATTAGTATTACGTAGTCGTAATATTCCAATTACGACAAAAGTTAAACGTGTACCAAAACACATAGCTCGTTCTAAACGTCAAGTGACATTAACGGTCATAAAAGCATTAGGGGATCAAGTTAAGTAACTAAGTACTTAATGGCACGTTGTATGGTATTAACGAAAGTAATTAACATGAATAAGATCCCAGAATATAAACCAACACAGTACGCACAAATACGCAATTTCGCAGAAAGTAACAAGCACAAAAGTAAGTCGAAAAAGTCGGGTCGTTATATTACCCACCTGTTAATGAAAATTTCGTCCCGAAATTTTAAGCTGAGGTAGACGGTAGAGTTGTGAAGAGGTGAGGATACTTTCACATCATCTGATCCTCTCGTTCCCTAGTAAACTCGGGTCCTCGTTTAGCATTCCAACGGACTCGGACAATTGGAATTTTGTTGCGTTTTAAGGTTTTGACCTCACGGTCCATAATTTCAACAGGTTCTTCCACGAAGTGGAGTTTGTCATCAATCGTAAGCTCCTCAAGAGGTATGACAAGTTCTGGTTCAGCAAGACATTTCTTCAGATTCGACACGTGGAAAGTGGGATGAACTGCACTCAACTGAGTCGGAAGATCCAAACGGTAAGCAACGGGTCCAACACGCTCCAAGACTTCTAAAGGACCAATATATCGCGGATTTAGCTTCCCATGCTTTCCGAAACGGATTACACCTTTCCAAGGTGCGACTTTCAACATCACTCGGTCACCTACTTGGAATTCGCTATCTTTACACTTAAGATCGGCATATCTCTTTTGACGATCACGGGCCGTCTTGAGCCTTGCTTGAATTTGGACAATCTTCTCGGTTGTTTCATGGACGAGTTCGGGTCCGGTGAGTTGCTTTTCACCTACTTCGGCCCAACAGATAGGAGAACGACATTTGCGGCCATATAAAGCTTCGAAAGGTGCGGCCTTAATGCTTGTATGATAGCTATTATTGTAAGAGAAGCGGCAAATGCTTTTCCCAAGCCTTTCCGAAATCAATTACACAAGCACGCAACATGTCCTCCAGGGTTTGAATCGTGCATTCGCTCTGTCCGTCGGTTTGTGGGTGATACGCAGTACTCATATCTAAACAAGTTCCCAAAGCTTCTTGCAAAGAACGCCAAAATCTAGAAGCGAAACGGGCATCTCGATCTGAAATAATCGATAAGGGTACGTCGTGACGAGATACAATCTCCTTTATGTATAGCTGCGCCAGTTTCTCCATCGTATCAGTTTCCTTCATGGCTAGGAAGTGTGCAGATTTGGTAAGACGGTCAGCGATAACCCAGATGGTATCATAACCGCCTACCGTCTTCGGTAGCTTCGTGATGAAGTCCATTGTTATTCCATCCCACTTCCACTGAGGGATTTCGGGTTGATAAAGTAACCCGGATGGCCTATGATGTCTGGCCTTGATCTTGGAACAAATTAAACACTTTCCAACATACGTAGAAACATCCCTTTTAAGGTTTTGCCACCAATATTGAACCTTGAGGTCGTGGTACATCTTACCTTCTCCTGGATGAATCAAATATCTTGACTTGTGGTCTTCGTCTAGAATAAGGCTTCGTAATTCACCATAACTAGGCACCCAAATTCTTTCGGCAAAATATCGGAGTCCAGTCTCTTAACCTCGAATCGAGAAACGAGATTCAAGTGCTCTTGAGAAATATTCTCCTCCTTGAGAGCTTCCTCTTGGGCTACACGGATTTGGCTATTGAGATTTGTGTGAATGGTGACGTTCAAGGCTCGGACGCGAAGGGGTACCATTCTTTCCTTTCGGCTCAAGGCATCGGCTACGACATTTGCCTTCCCAGGATGGTAGCGAAGTTCACAATCATAGTCGTTCAATGTCTCGATCCATCGACGCTGTCTCATATTCAGTTGCTTCTGATCAAAGATGTACTGGAGGCTTTTGTGGTCGGTGAAGATAGTACTCTTGGTTCCATACAGATAGTGTCTCTACAGTTTGAGTGCAAAGACAACGGCAAGCTCGAGATCGTGAGTAGTGTAGTTTTGCTCGTGAATTTTCAGTTATCGGGAGGCGTAAGCAATAACCTTCTTCCATTGCATCAATACACACCCAAAACCTTATCGAGAGGCATCGCAATACACAACGAAGTCATCACTGCCTTCGGGAAGGAACATAATATGAGTGGTTGTTAACTTCCGCTTCAGGGTTTGGAATTCCGACTCTTGCTCGGTTTCCCAAACGAACTTTTTCCCTTTGTGAGTTAATGCGGTTAAAGGACGCGCAATAAAAGAGAAACCTTCGATGAATCTACGATAATAACCGGCGAGGCCTAAAAATTGGCGGATATGAGTAGGAGTAGTAGGGGTTTCCCACTTGCTGATGGCTTCGATCTTTGCGGGATCGACTTTGATACCCTGATCGCTCACAATATGACCAAGAAATTGGAATTCCTTCAACTAAAATTCACACTTGGAGAATTTGGCATAGAGTTGCTCTTGTCTCAAGAGTTCAAGCATGATTCGAAGATGTTGCTCATGTTCTTCTTCGCTTTTGGAATAGATTAGGATATCGTCTATGAATACGATAACGAATTTGTCCAGGTACGGCTTTCATACGCGATTCATGAGATACATAAACACGGCAGGTGCGTTGGTTAAACCGAATGGCATCACGAGAAACTCATAATGACCATAACGAGTTCGGAATGCAGTCTCCAGCACATCGCTCTCCTTCACCCTCAACTGGTGATAACCTGATCGTAAATCGATCTTGGAGTAGACGCTGGATCCTTGCAGCTGATCAAAAAGATCGTCAATTCTGGAAAGGGGATAACGATTCTTGATCGTCAACTTGTTCAGTTCATGATAATCGATACACATGCGGAAAGATCTGTCCTTCTTCTTCACGGAAAAAACATGTGCGCCCCAAGGCGATGAACTCGGTCAGATAAATACACGGTCTAGCAGTTCTGCAGTTGACTCTGCAACTCTTGCAGTTTTGAAGGAGCAAGTCGATAAGGTGCGCGAGCTATAGGTGCAGCTTCTGGCACTAGATCGATCTGAAACTCCACTGATCACGGCGGGGGTAATCCTGGTAATTCTTCTGGAAAGTCGTCGGGAAATTCGTTCACAAATCGTACATCATCCAAGCTTTTCTCCTCAGTTTCTAACTTTTTCACGTGCGCCAAAACCAAAACGCCCATTTTTCATAACCTTTTGTGCCTTCACGCAACTAATAAGGTTCAACTTTGGGCTACGTCTCTCCCCGTAAACAATTAGTGGCTCACCATCTTCACGTGGTATACGAAGAATCTCCTCTCCACAAATAACTTCTGCTTTCATCTTGAAAAACCAGTCCATACCGACTATCACATCAAAGCTCCCCAACTTAATGGGTATCAAATCAATCTCAGAATCCACACCAGCTAAGTTTATAATACCTCCTCGGCCAATTTGATCAACTTTCTCAAGTTTTCCATTGGCCACCTCAACAAGTATACTCTCATCCAAAGGCACTAACGACCAATCTATCTTAGAGAAAAAGTGTCTACATACATAACTCCTATCGGCACAAGTATCAAATAGGACAGAAGCTAATAGTTTATTGATAGTGAATGTACCTGTAACCAAGTCAGTAGCCTCGCAGGCATCTCTGGCGTTCATGTTGAAGACTCTTCCACGTGCTGGCCCGCCATCCTTCTTCTTGTTGGGACATTCATTCCTGAAGTGGCCCTGCCGACTGCACTCATAGCACTTCCTTGGTCCACTTGGGTTTGTCCTCACAGCTGGGGTGGTGCTCTTACAATCTCTGCCGACGTGTCCAATCCTTTTACACTTATCACACACTATGGTGCAGTGTCCAATGTAATGCTTGTAACATCTCTTACACTGAGGAAGGCTACCTTTGTAGTTAGGGTTAGAGCTAGGGTTCGGGTTAGGGTTCCTCCAGTCGTTGTTTCCCTTAAAATTCTCATACCTCTTAGCTGGGTTTTGATCAAAACCTTTACCCTTGTTTCCGTCCCACTTACGTTTCCCATTACTAGCTCCCGATTCTGATTTCGCCTTCTCTGGCTCTTGGCAGGTAATTTGATTCATCAGGGTGTGCGCCATGCGCATAGCTTCCGGGACATTTGCTGGTTTCAAAGAAGTGACATTTCCCTGAATGTCCTTGGAGAGTCCCCACAGATACCTCTCTATCCGTTTGTACTCCAAAGTAACCATTGTGGGGCACATCAAAGCTAACTCCAAGTACCTTTGGTTATAGCCATCAAGGTCAGTTCCTACAACTTTCAGTTCCCAAAATTCCGCTTCCATTTTCTGAATTTCGGTTCTGGGGAAGTATTCCTCAATCATAGCCCTCTTGAACTCCTCCCATGGTGTAGCATAAGCTTGATCAATTCCCTGAGCCTGGGCTAACGTATTCCACCAAGTCAAAGCGCCATCCGACAAAGTGCAGGAAGCGAACTTTGTCTTATTCCCTTCGGAGCAGTTACTCACATGGAACACAGATTCCAACTTCTCAAACCATCTCGTTAGCCCAACTGGCCCTTCTGTTCCACTGAAATTGTGGGGCTTACAACTCTGAAATTCTTTGAAAGTGCACCCATTCTGAATGTTCTGGTTAGCCGGTGGAGCTTGGGGGTTGGCATTCGCCATAGCTGCAGCTACTCGAGCGGCTATCATCTCCTCAATCTGAGCTGCTGTGGGCATTTCCCTTGGACCTCTTTCGTTAGCCATCGATCTTCCAATCAAAATTTTTTACTTAAGTCAAAATCCATTAACCAACAACGTCACGGCATACGGTAACAACATGGAAGCAACACAGTACACGTTAACTAAGTATGGTAGACAAGCAGCAGATAGCACAAAAGCCAACATGTAATAAAACGCCGTACAATAAATCAACAACAGTAATTCCATTCATAGTAAGAAAATTGCATACAACAGCATAAGGTTCGTACAATGCATAAATGAAAAACAGGAAACTACTAACGGGATACATAAAGAAATTTAATACAATAGTCCTAGGGCGATGGTGGGTAAATGATGTCCATCAGGTGGGTCATCTGGTCCTCGAGCTCAGTTACCCGAGCACAGAGGGGATGCACTTCCCTTGTCAGTTCCTCGACGGTGGGAGATGCTAGTGGTGAAGGTGGTGCAGGTGGTGCAGGTAGCGCCAGTGGTGCAGGTGGTCCAGATGGTGCGGATGTAGTACTAGAAGTAGACGGCACTGAGCGGGCGACCTTACACGTAAATGGATCGGCAGGATACGGTACAACCCGCTTACGGGCTGTGGCCCTAACCAACTGTCCATGTGCGTTAACGAATGACTTACCTCCATTAACCCCTGGAATAACAGTACCATCGAAGCGGTACCACTTCTTCGGTGGGGTAGGAGGTGGCTGCACGGGCTCCTCCTCTGGGTCCTCCTCATAATCCTCCTCGAGATCCTCGTCGCTGGTGTCGTCGGAAGATGAACCGTTTGAATCGTCTGAAGGTAGTGCAGGTACATCACGGGCGGGAGAAAGCGTCTGGCCAATGGTCATAAGTCAATATCTGCCAGGTGTAATCGGCACGACACGTCCGTCAGCGGTGCGTCTAACCCAATGTCCACGCTCGTTACGGAAGGGACCGTCCCCGTCTTCCCCAGGAATCACAGTACCACCAGAATGGTGCTGTGGCCCAGGGAGTTTAGGGATGGGTGGAGCTGGAATCTCCTCGGGATCCTCGTCTTCGTCTGAGATGTCCGTGAGGTCAAGCGCGTATCTACTATCTCCATAAGGTGAATCGCCAGAGTCGCCGGAGGGTAGCAGTGAGTCAGCAATAATAGTAGGCGAGGTAGCAGACGTATCCGAGTCACTCTAGAAGTCAAAGGTCATGGGTGGCATGTCCGACATCTGAACAAGGAAAAATAACTTTTTCCATGTCAGTAAGACATATAGCAAGCACATAATCAGGCACTACAGCATCCTAGCAGTACATAGCATGGCAATAATAACAGCATCAAACAAAAGTAACTTGCAATCAAAGGCAGATAGTAGCATGCAGTAGCGAGAAAATAGCAGTAGCATACAACAAGTTCACATAGCAGTAAAGGTAAGCAGTAGAATACAGTAGTAGTAAGCAGTAACATGCAGTAATATAATACAGTAGCATGCAGTTGTTCCGCAGAAATAAGTAAACGAGCAAGTTGTAGATTAGTCCTATTAGCGAATCCTACTCAGCTCGGTCAAGACTCACTAATGAAACCTAATTCCCTATAACAGATGTCCTAAACCAAATGTGACGCCCCGTACAGAACCATCATGTATGAATCGTCAACAACAGATCCATTACACGGTATAATACTACATGTTGTTTTAAAACAAGTTTTGCATTCATGAAAAGATAACGTTTTACAAAAGATAACATGACACAGAGGTCGTTACAAAGTTGTTATTCAAAATAACATAAGTTGAGAATGCAAAATAAAAGTTCCATGATTGAGACATCTCTAAGTAATGCAGCGAAAGTCTAACACAGCGATTCTGTAACAGCAAGTCTATAACATCAAGACAGCAAATCTAACAGCGGAAGCAACAACGTCTAAGCACCTGAGAAATAAACGCTTAAAAGTCAACACGAATGTTGGTGAGCTATAGTTTGTTTGTAATCATCAATGTAATGTAGACCATGAGATTTCGTATTCAAAACAGTATGAATAGTATATGCTTATCCGTGGGCACCCGGTAACTAACTTAACGTAATATTACCCCCTAAAAGTACACTAGGCGAGTGCGTCTGTTTACGAAGTATTAAACACCCGTTGAATGCTAGCGCGACTAGCCCGAGTGGGGATGTCAAACCCTATGGATCCATATCTAAGATTCGCGTCTACCGGTTCATAAACCAATAGTTAAACGTTACTGAGCCAAAGGGAATATTTTTGCTGTTATGTCACCCACACATATATAAAGTTTAAGTACTCGTGTCTAGTATGTAAAACTAGGGATGAGCAAAAGTCCCGAAAAACAGAAACCGAACCGGTACCTTACCAGTACCGGTACCGATAATCGGTACCGATAGGGATTCGGTTTCGGTATCGGTTCTTGATATTTATGAAAATCGGTTTCGGTACAAATAGAGACGGTATCAGTACGGGATGGGGAAAACCGAAAAAAGAACCGAAAAAGTTTAGATTTTCAATACATCAAAAGTTTCGATTTTTTAGTTTATAATTGAAATATGTAATATGTATAGTTATATTTTATATTTCAAAAGTTTAGATTTTTAACTGAATATGAAACAAATATATGAGATGATTACGAAGTATGAACGTATGAATTGCATCTCTTGTGAGTTTATTTTATTTCACTTGTTATTTATGGGCCTAGACTTATGGTGAACATGTTTATATTTATGATAGTCAATTTGCCTCTGCTTGCTCTACACCCCAACTGCGTATAGTTGTATTTAGTTTATAATTGCCTCTACTTGCTCCAGACCGTAATTGCGTTATTAACTTATTAGTTTATAATTGCCCCTGCCTCTGCTTGCTCTAAACTATCACTATAGTTGTAATTCGTAAACTAAATATAAACTCTATATCTAGTTTATGAATTATTAACTTTTTATTCCACCTGATGATGAACATGTTTAGTACATCAACTACATATTTGTCATATAATGATGTGATAAATCATAATTTCGGTACTATGAGGTACAATACCGAAAATACCGGTAGCGGTACCGAACCGGTACCGATTTCGGTACTCGGTACGGTATTCAGTTCTCGATTTTCCTAATTTTCGATATCGGTACGGTACGGTAGGGTACCTGTACCGATCCCATCCATATGAAAAACATAAAAAGCGCATGTATTCTCAGTCTCAAAATAGTAAAGTAAAAAGGGAAGCTATAACTCAAAGTGAATAAGCAGTAAAAGTTGATACGAAAAGTATGCAAGTAGTAAGTCGGTCCGAAAGGTCGTCAACCTAAGTCAAAGGTCACTAAATCAGTATATTGTCCCCAAAAGTTTAAAAGTGAATAAATTAAGTCTTAAGTATCATCATCATCATCATCATCATCATTAGTAAAAGCTAAAGTAAGTTTTCAACAAGAATAGAGATCGAAACAAAAGGGTGACTTCGGACAGCTGCTACGACCATTATACAAACCGAAAAGACGTGTGGTCAGTGGCCAAGGCTCCGTATGTGGTCCTCTAACCTCTGTCCAAATTTCAGATCCTAACTCAATGACGTTTGACCATGGCGATGGTTCAAGCGCGAGTAGGTCAGAATTTTCAGCACGTCGTTACAACGGCGTAGTGACTTTTGGAAGGCTATAAATCCTAAACCGGATATCGGATTTAGGATAGTCCTAAACGAAAAGTCATCTACTCGAAACGAACTATTTGAAAATCTATTTTCCAGAAGTCCTAGGTGAAATTTCCCATTCATATTGATTATAAACGTTCCATATTAATTGATTTCGTTTCGAGGTTTTGACCTCTATATGAGACGTTTTTCAAAGACTGCATTCATTTTTAAAACAACCATAACCTTTATTTTATCAATAAAGGTTTTAAAAGCATTACGTAGATTATCAAATAATGATAATCTAAAATATACTGTTTACACATGACCATTACATAATGGTTTACAATAGAAATATATTACATCGACATATGTTTCTTGAATGCAGTTTTTACACAATATCATACAAACATGGACTCCAAATCTTGTCCTTATTTTAGTATGCAATAGCGGAAGCTCTTAGTATTCACCTGAGAATAAACATGCTTTAAACGTCAACAAAAATGTTGGTGAGTTACAGGTTTAACCTATATATATCAAATCGTAACAATAGATCACAAGATTTCATATTTCAATACACATCTCATACATAGAGATAAAAATCATTCTTATGGTGAACACTTGGTAACCGACATTAACAAGATGCATATATAAGAATATCTCCATCATTCCGGGACACCCTTCGAATATGATATAAATTTCGAAGTACTAAAGCATCCGGTACTTTGGATGGGGTTTGTTAGGCCCAATAGATCTATCTTTAGGATTCGCGTCAATTAGGGTGTCTGTTCCCTAATTCTTAGAATACCAGACTTAATAAAACGGGGCATATTCGATTTCGATAATTCAACCATAGAATGTAGTTTCACGTACTTGTGTCTATTTTGTAAATCATTTATAAAACCTGCATGTATTCTCATCCCAAAAATATTAGATTTTAAAAGTGGGACTATAACTCACTTTCACAGATTTTTCCTTCCTCGGAAATAAGACTTGGCCACGGATTGATTCACGAACCTATACAAATATGTACATATATATCAAAGTATGATCAAAATATAATTACAACCATTTTTATTATGTTTTAAAGATTTGAGTGTATTAAGTCAGCTGTCCTCGTTAATAACCTACAACTAGTTGTCCACAGTTAGATGTACAGAAATAAATCGATATATATTATCTTGAATCGATCCACGACCCAGTGTATACACGTCTCAGGCTAGATCACAACTCAAAGTATATATATTTTTGGAATCAACCTCAACCCTGTATAGCTAACTCCAACATTACTGCATATAGAGTGTCTATGGTTGTTCCAAATAATATATATACATGGGTCGATATGATATGTCAAAACATTTGCATACGTGTCTATGGTATCCCAAGATTACATAATATATTAGAATACATGTATAATACAATATAAGTTAGCTAGGATATGATTTATAAAGATTTGTTAAACATTTCCCGTAGCTAAAAAGATGAAAAATATCCAATCTTGTTTTACCCATAACTTCATTTTAAATCTGTTTTGAGTGAATCAAATTGCTATGGTTTCATATTGAACTCTAATTTAAGAATCCAAACAAAAAAAGTATAGGTTTATAGTCGGAAATTTAAGTTACATGTCAATTACTAAAGAGGTAGTCATTTCCGTCGAAAGAACGACATCTTGATGACAATTTTGAAAAACATACTTTCACTTTGAGTTTAACCAAGATTTTTGGATATAGTTTCATGTTCATATGAAAAATCATTTTCCTAGAAGAACAACTTTTAAATCAAAGTTTATCATAGTTTTTAATTATCCAAACCAAAACAGCCCCCGGTTTCACTACTACGGCGTATATCCGATTTTATGGTGTTCATCGTGTTTCCAGGTTTTAAATCATTAAGTTAGCATATCATATAGATACATAACATGTGTTTAGTTGATTTTAAAAGTCAAGTTAGAAGGATTAACTTTTATTTGCGAACAAGTTTAGAATTAACTAAACTATGTTCTAGTGATTACAAGTTTAAACCTTCGAATAAGATAACTTTATATGTATGAATCGAATGATGTTATGAACATCATTACTACCTCAAGTTTTCTGGATAAAACTACTGGAAATGAGAAAAATAGATCTAGCTTCAAAGGATCCTTGAATGGCTTCAAAGTTTTTGAAGCAGAATCAGGACACGAAAACAGTTCAAGTAAGATTTTCACTCGAAATAAGATTGTTATAGTTGTAGAAATTGAATCAAATTTTGAATATGAATATTACCTTGAATTAGAAAGATAACCTACTATAAATAACAAAGGCTCCTTGATCTTAGATGATTACTTGGAATGGATTAGAAAGCTTGGAAGTAGACTTGCAAACTTGGAAGTATTCTTGATTTTTATGAAACTATACTTATGGAATTTATGAAGAACACTTAGAACTTGAAGATGGAACTTGAGAGAGATCAATTAGATGAAGAAAATTGAAGAATGAAAGTGTTTGTAGGTGTTTTTGGTCGTTGGTATATGGATTAGATATAAAGGATATGTAATTTTGTTTTCATGTAAATAAGTCATGAATGATTACTAATATTTTTGTAATTTTATGAGATATTTCATGCTAGTTGCCAAATGATGGTTCCTAAATGTGTTAGGTGACTCACATGGGCTGCTAATAGCTGATCATTGGAGTGTATATACCAATAGTACATACATCTAAAAGCTGTGTATTGTACGAGTACGAATACGGGTGCATACGAGTAGAATTGTTGATGAAACTGAACGAGGATGTAATTGTAAGCATTTTTGTTAAGTAGAAGTACTTTGATATGTGTATTGAAGTCTTTCAAAAGTGTAAGAATACATATCAAAACACAACATGTATATACATTCTAATGGAGTCGTTAAGTCTTCGTTAGTCGTTACATGTAAGTGTTGTTTTGAAACCTTTAAGTTAACGATCTCAATTAATGTTGTTAACCCAATGTTTATTATATCAAATGAGATGTTAAATTATTATGTTATCATGATATTATGATGTATGAATATCTCTTAATATGATATATACATTAAAATATCGTTACAACGATAATCGTTACATATAAGTCTCGTTTCGTAATTCTTGAGTTAGTAGTCTTGTTTTTACATATGTAGTTCATTGTTAACACACTTAATGATATATTTAAATATCATTTTATCATGTTAAATATAGTGTATCAATATCTTAATATGATACATATGTATTTAGTAGACGTTATCATAACGATAATCGTTATATATATCATTTCGAGTTTCTTAACTTAGTAATCTCATTTCTTATGTATATCACACATTGTTAATATACTTAGTGAGATACTTACTCATCATAATCTCATGTCAACCATATATATATGTCTATATATACCACAACATGTAGTTTTTACAAATTTGTAACGTTCGTGAATCGCCGGTCAACTTGGGTGATCAATTGTCTATATGAAACTTATTTCATTTAATCAAGTCTTAAAAAGTTTGATTTCTTAACATGTTGGAAACATTTAGTCATGTAAATATCAATCTCAATTAATATATATAAACATGGAAAAGTTCGGGTCACTACAGTACCTACCCGTTAAATAAATTTCGTCCCGAAATTTTAAGCTGTTGAAGGTGTTGACGAATCTTCTGGAAATAGATGTGGGTATTTCTTCTTCATCTGATCTTCATGCTTCCAGGTGAACTCGGGTCCTCTACGAGCATTCCATCAAACTTTAACAATCGGTATCTTATTTTGCTTAAGTCTCTTAACCTCACGATCCATTATTTCGACGGGTTCTTCAATGAATTGAAGTTTTTCATTGATTTGGATTTCTTCCAACGGAATAGTGAGATCTTCTTTAGCAAAACATTTCTTCAAATTCGAGACGTGGAAAGTGTTATGTACAGCCGCGAGTTGTTGAGATAGCTCCAGTTGGTAAGCTACTGGTCCGACACGATCTATAATCTTGAATGGTCCAATGTACCTTGGATTTAGTTTCCCCCGTTTACCAAATCGAACAACGCCTTTCCAAGGTGAAACCTTAAGCATGACCATTTCTCCAATTTCAAACTCTATATCTTTTCTTTTACTGTCCGCGTAGCTCTTTTGTTGACTCTGGGCGGTTTTCAATCGTTGTTGAATTTGGATGATTTTCTCGGTAGTTTCTTGTATTATCTCCGGAACCGTAATCTGTCTATCCCCCACTTCATTCCAACAAATCAGAGACCTGCACTTTCTACCATAAAGTGCCTCAAACGGTGCCATCTCAATACTAGAATGATAACTATTGTTGTAGGAAAATTCTACTAACGGTAGGTGTCGATCCCAACTGTTTCCGAAATCAATAACACATGCTCGTAGCATGTTTTCAAGCGTTTGTATCGTCCTTTTGCTCTACCCATCAGTCTGTGGATGATAGGCAGTACTCATGTCTAGACGAGTCCCCAATGCTTGTTGCAACGTCTGCCAGAACCTTGAAACAAATCTACCATCCCTATCAGAGATAATAGAGACGGGTATTCCATGTCTGGAGACACCCTCCTTCAAATACAATCGCGCCAACTTCTCCATTTTGTCATCTTCTCTCATTGGCAGGAAGTGTGCTGACTTGGTGAGACGATCAACTATTACCCAAATAGTATCATAACCACTTGCAGTCCTTGGCAATTTAGTAATGAAATCCATGGTAATGTTTTCCCATTTCCATTCCGGGATTTCAGGTTGTTGTAGTAGACCTGATGGTTTCTGATGTTCAGCTTTGACTTTAGAACACGTCAAACATTCTCCTACATATTTAGCAATATCGGCTTTCATACCTGGCCACCAAAAGTGTTTCTTGAGATCTTTATACATCTTCCCCGCTCCGGGATGTATTGAATATCTAGTTTTATATGCTTCCTTAAGTATCATTTCTCTCACATTACCAAACCTTGGTACCCAAATTTTATCAGCCCTATATCGGGTTCCGTCTTCCCGAATATTAAGATGTTTCTCTAATCCTTTGGGTATCTCATTCTTCAACTTTCCTTCTTTTACAACCCCCTGTTGCGCCTCCTTTATTTGAGTAGTAAGGTTAGTACGAATAATTATATTCATAGCTTTTATCCGTATAGGTTCTCTGTCCTTTCTACTCAAAGCATCAACTACCACATTCGCCTTCCCCTGGCGGTATCGAATCTCAAAATCATAATCATTCAACAGTTCAATCCACATACGTTGTCTCATATTCAGTTGCTTCTGATTAAATATATGTTGGAGACTTTTGTGGTCGGTATATATAATACTTTTGACCCCATATAAATAATGCCTCCAAGTCTTTAATGCAAAAACAACAGCACCCAATTCCAAATAGTGAATCGTATAATTTTGCTCGTGAATCTTCAATTGTCTAGACGCATAAGCAATCAACTTCGTTCGTTGCATTAATATACAACCGAGACTTTGCTTTGATGCGTCACAATAAATCACAAAATCATCATTCCCTTCAGGCAATGACAATATAGGTGCCGTAGTTAGCTTTTTCTTCAATAACTGAAACGCCTTCTCTTGTTCATCCTTCCATTCAAATTTCTTCCCTTTATGCGTTAATGCAGTCAAGGGTTTTGCTATTTTGGAGAAATCTTGGATGAATCTTCTGTAGTAACCAGCCAATCCTAAAAATTGACGTATATGCTTCGGAGTTTTTGGGGTTTCCCACTTTTCAACAGTTTCGATCTTTGTCGGGTCCACCTGGATACCTTCTTTGTTCACTATGTGATCGAGGAATTGAACTTCTTCCAACCAAAATGCACACTTTGAAAACTTAGCGTACAGTTTTTCTTTCCTCAATACTTCTAGCACTTTTCTCAAATGTTCTTCGTGCTCTTGATCATTCTTTGAGTAAATAAGTATGTCATCGATGAAAACAATGACAAACTTGTCAAGATATGGCCCACACACTCGGTTCATGAGGTCCATGAACACAGCTGGTGCATTAGTCAATCCAAACGGCATAACCATAAACTCGTAATGACCATAACGCGTCCTAAAAGCAGTTTTTGGAATATCATCCTCCTTTACTCGCATTTGATGATATCCAGAATGTAAATCGATCTTCGAATAAACAGGCGAGCCTTGTAGTTGATCAAATAAGTCGTCGATTCTCGGTAATGGGTAACGGTTCTTGATGGTAAGTTTGTTCAACTCTCGGTAGTCGATACACAACATGAATGTACCATATTTCTTCTTGACAAACAGAACAGGTGCTCCCCATGGTGATGTACTTGGTCGAATGAAACCGCGCTCTAAAAGTTCCTGTAACTGACTTTGTAATTCTTTCATTTCGCTGGGTGCGAGTCTGTATGGAGCACGAGCTATTGGTGCAGCTCCTGGTACAAGGTCTAATTTGAAATTCAACGAATCGATGTGGGGGTAATCCCGGTAATTCTTTCGGAAATACATCGGAAAATTCTTTTGTGACGGGAACATCACTAATGTTCTTTTCTTCAGGTTTAACTTCCTCAATGTGTGCTAGAATGACGTAACAACCTTTTCTTATTAGTTTTTGCGCCTTCAAACTACTAATAAGATTTAACTTCGCGTTGTTCTTTTCTCCGTACACCATTAAAGGTTTTCCTTTTTCACGCATAATGCGAATCGCATTTTTGTAACAAACGACCTCTGCTCTCACCTTTTTCAACCAGTCCATGCCAATTATTACGTCAAAACTCCCTAACTCGACTGGTATTAAATCAATTTTAAACGTTTCATCCCCCAGTTTAATTTCTCTCTCCCGACATATATTATCTGCTGAAATTAATTTACCGTTTGCTAATTCGAGTAAAAATTTACTATCCAAAGGCTTCAATGGGCAACTTAATTTAGCACAAAGTTCTCTACTCATATAGCTTCTATCCGCACCCGAATCAAATAAAACATAAGCAGATTTATCGTCAATAAGAAACGTACCCGTAACAAGCTCTGGGTCTTCCTGTGCTTCTGCCGCATTAATATTGAAAACTCTTCCACGGCCCTGCCCATTAGTATTCCCCTGATTCGGGCAATTTCTAATAATGTGGCCCGGTTTTCCACATTTATAACATAAAGCGTTGGTATTACTTGCTCTGACACAATTCATTTCGGCATTACTTGTTCCAACATTATTTGTTCCTTTAGTTCTGTTAAACTTTGGTTTGTAGACCTCACACATTGTTGCGCTATGACCATTTCTTTTTTACATCTGTTGCAAAATGTCGTGCAAAACCCCTGATGATTTTCTTCACACCTATGACATGGCTGTTTTTGGTTTTTGTTGCCGTTGTTGTTATTGAGGTTGTTGTTGGGATTGTTATTGTTGTTGAAACGGTTGTTGTAGTTGTTGTTATTGTTGGGATGTTTGTTGTAGTTATTGTTAGGATTGCGGTTATTGTTGCGATTGTTGTTGCGGTTGTTGGGATAGTTGTTGCGATTGTGGTTGTAATTGTTGTTGTTGTTGTTGTACTGGTGACTCTTGTCACAATTTTCCTCCCACTTCCTCTTGAGTTGTTTCGTGTTGGCTTCTTCGGCTGCCTGCTCTTTAATTCTTCCCTCAATCTAATTTATGAGTTTATGAGCCATTCGACTTGCCTTCTGTATAGAAGCGGGCTCGTGTGAACTCACATCTTCTTGAATTCTTACAGGTAACCCTTTTACAAATGCATTGATCTTCTCTTCTTCATCTTCGAATGCTCCCGGACACAATAGGCACAACTCTGTGAATCGTCGTTCATATGTGGTAACGTCGAACCCTTGTGTTTGTAACTCTCTAAGTTCTACCTTGAGTTTATTGACTTCGTTTCTAGGACGGTACTGCTCGTTCATCAATTGCTTGAATGCCGACCACGGTAGTGTGTAAGCAGCATTTTGTCCTACCTGTTCAAGATAGGTGTTCCACCACGTTAACGCAGTACCTGTGAAGGTATGCGTAGTGTACTTAACTTTGTCCTCTTCAGTACACTTACTTATGGCAAACACCGATTCGACTTTCTCGGTCCACCGTTTCAATCCAATTGGTCCTTTGGTTCCATCAAATTCCAAAGGTTTGCATGCAGTGAATTCTTTGTAGGAGCATCCTACACGATTTCTTGCGCCGTTAGCTGCATTGCTAGATTCAGAGTTATTGTTGGTATGTAGCGCAGCCTGTACTGCGGCTATGTTTGCAGCAAGAAAGGTACGAAATTCTTCTTCGCTCATATTCATGGTGTGTCGAGTAGTCGGTGCCATTTCCTTCAAAAAAGTCAAATGAAACAAGTTAATCATACAGAATATTAAGAGTAGTCAATAGTATCTCGTAGCATAATATGAACTCATTTATAAAAGCTTTTTCTTTACATTAGCATTTTATAAGTTTAAATTCGGGTACTACCTACCCGTTAAGTTCATACTTAGTAGCTAATATACAATTCAACTACTAGAATTCCATATGAAAAACTTATTATAATAATATATCACATACAAATATTCTTCAAACTTACAACTTCGCTATATTACATATAACATGAAATATAGTACACTATGATACATGACAGTTTTGAAGATAAATCTAGTTAATACGCAAGTTGTTCAGCAAAGGAAATAAAGACACGTAATTCATAAGTCTAGAAACAAGTCATGCATTCTGGTTTTAATAAGACGACTTTCCATCCTTGGTCTTATGGAAAATAACCGTTATGACCATTGGCTAGGCAGCATGTTGTAATGTCGTCAAAAGGACGAGGGTTTCGTAATGTCCAAAAGCCCCGTAATAATCTAAAAACCTTGTTTCTCACCCCAACTACTGAATCCGTCACTTGTGGGAAAGTTTTATTTAAAAGCTGCAATCCGATGTTCTTTTTCTCACTTTGGTAAGAAGCGAACATCACTAACCCGTAAGCATAACATGCTTCTTTATGTTGCATGTTAGAAGCTCTTTCTAATTCACGAAATCCTATGTTGGGATATGTTGAGTCAAAATAGGTTCTTAACCCGTAGCGTAAAATTGCATTTGGGTTCCCCGCATTTAACCCTTTAAAGAAAACACGGCATAACTTAAAGTCTCCCCAATGTGAAATACCCCACCTTACAAAGGAAAGCCTTTTATAAACTAAGGCATTTCTGGAAAGTCTTTCAAATGTTTGACAAGTTAATTTTGCCATAATTAATTGTGCTGATGAATTCTGACTGACTCTAGACAAGATTTCCTCAATCATATCCTCTGGTAGATCTTCTAAAATATTCAGTTGTCTACCCTTAACGTCCATTTTGTTTTTATACTGTAAAATAGACAAGGATTAGATTCGTAAAAGATAATTAACAAATAATACAAGAAATTTTTTACATAGAACATAAAAGTACAAGCACACTACAATACATATAATACACAACATGATTACAACCCTCTAATCTGAATCACTGGTTTCTTCTTCTTCGGACTTGGTTCGTTTTCCTAATTTTCTAAGAATATATGGTGTTCCTCTAATACGAGCCATCGTTTTCCACAATGGTTTAGAAAATCCTGATGGTTTAGAGGTTCCCGGGTCATTGATACATTTTAGGAAATACGGATGTTGTCGATACATATAAAGTTCATCGGGGTTGGAATCGGGTTTCTCTATTTTTATACCTTTTCCCTTATTATTTTCTTTCGCTTTATTAAATTGGGTCAAGGTAATTTCTATAACATCATCGGAATCCTCATCGGGATCCGATTCATCAAAAAATTGATAATCTTCCCAATATTTTGCTTCCTCGGCGGAAACGCCATTGACCATTATTAACTTTGGTCCGTTGGTTGAGGATTTTCTTTTATTTAATCGATTTACTATAGGTATCAATATTTCTTCCTCCGGAACCTCTTCTTCTTTCGGTTCCTCCTCTTCCGGTTCCTCTTCTTTCGGTTCCTCCTCTTCCGGTTCCTCCTCTTCCGGTTCCTCTTCTTCCGGTTCCTCTTCGGGAATTTGTGAATCTTTCCAAAATATATTCGACTCTTCATTATTATTAGGTTAATCGATGGGATTTGTACTAGTGGTATCTATCACACAATATCAAACACATTAAGAGATTAATATATCACATAATATTTACATGTTAATAATATATAGTTTCCAACGAAAGTGTTAAGAAATCGTTTTTTAAAGAAAACACGGTCGAAGTCCAGACTCACTAATGCATCCTAACAAACTCGATAAGACACACTAATGCAAATTTTCTGGTTCTCTAAGACCAACGCTCGGATACCAACTGAAATGTCCCGTTCATATTGATTATAAACGTTCCATATTAATTGATTTCGTTGTGAGGTTTTGACCTCTATATGAGACGTTTTTCAAAGACTGCATTCATTTATAAAACAACCATAACCTTTATTTTATCAACAAAGGTTTTAAAAGCATTACGTAGATTATCAAATAATGATAATCTAAAATATACTGTTTACACATGACCATTACATAATGGTTTACAATAGAAATATATTAGATCGACATATGTTTCTTGAATGCAGTTTTTACATAATATCATACAAACATAGACTACAAATCTTGTCCTTATTTTAGTATGCAATAGCAGAAGCTCTTAGTATTCACCTGAGAATAAACATGCTTTAAACGTCAACAAAAATGTTGGTGAGTTATAGGTTTAACCTATATATATCAAATCGTAACAATAGACCACAAAATTTCATATTTCAATACACATCCCATACATAGAGATAAAAATCATTCATATGGTGAATACCTGGTAACCGACATTAACAAGATGCATATATTAAAATATCCCCATCATTCCGGGGCACCCTTCGGATACAATATAAATTTCGAAGTACTAAAGCATTTGATACTTTGGATGGGGTTTGTTAGGCCCAATAGATCTATCTTTAGGATTCGCGTCAATTAGGGTGTCTGTTCCCTAATTCTTAGATTACCAAACTTAATAAAAAGGAGCATATTCGATTTCGATAATTCAACCATAGAATGTAGTTTCACGTACTTGTGTCTATTTTGTAAATCATTTATAAAACCTGCATGTATTCTCATCCCAAAAATATTAGATTTTAAAAGTGGGACTATAACTCACTTTCACAGATATTTCCTTCCTCGAAAATAAGACTTGGCCACGGATCGATTCACGAATCTATACAAATATGTACATATATATCAAAGTATGATCAAAATATAATTACAACTATTTTTATTATGTTTTAAAGATTTGAGTGTATTAAGTTAGCTGTCCTCGTTAATAACCTACAACTAGTTGTCCACAGTTAAATGTACAGAAATAAATCAATATATATATTATCTTAAATCAATCTACGACCCAGTGTATACATGTCTCAGGCTAGATCACAACTCAAAGTATATATATTTTTGGAATCAACCTCAACCCTGTATAGCTAACTTCAACATTACTGCATATAGAGTGTCTATGGTTGTTCCAAATAATATATATACATGGGTCGATATGATATGTCAAAACATTTGCATACGTATCTATGGTATCCCAAGATTACATAATATATTAGAATACATGTATAATACAATATAAGTTAGCTAGGATATGATTTGTATAGATTTGTTAAACATTTCCCGTAGCTAAAAAGATCAAAAATATCCAATCTTGTTTTACCCATAACTTCTTCATTTTAAATCCGTTTTGAGTGAATCAAATTGCTATGGTTTCATATTGAACTCTAATTTAAGAATACAAATAGAAAAAAGTATAGGTTTATAGTCAGAAATTTAAGGTACATGTCAATTACTAAAGAGGTAGTCATTTCCGTCGAAAGAACGACATCTTGATGACCATTTTGAAAAACATACTTTCACTTTGAGTTTAACCAAGATTTTTAGATATAGTTTCATGTTCATAAGAAAAATCATTTTCCCAGAAGAACAACTTTTAAATCAAAGTTTATCATAGTTTTTAATTATCCAAACCAAAACAACCCCCGGTTTCACTACGACGGCGTATATCCGATTTTATAGTGTTCATCGTGTTTCCAGGTTTTAAATCATTAAGTTAGCATATCATATAGATATAGAACATGTATTTAGTTGATTTTAAAAGTCAAGTTATAAGGATTAACTTTTGTTTACGAACAAGTTTAGAATTAACTAAACTATGTTCTAGTGATTACAAGTTTAAACCTTCGAATAAGATAACTTTATATGTATGAATCGAATGATGTTATGAACATCATTACTACCTCAATTTTTCTGGATAAAACTACTGGAAATGAGAAAAATGGATCTAGCTTCAAAGTATCCTTGGATGGCTTGAAAGTTCTTGAAGCAGAATCATGACACGAAAACAGTTCAAGTAAGATTTTCACTCGAAATAAGATTGTTATAGTTGTAGAAATTGAATCAAAGTTTGAATATGAATATTACCTTGAATTAGAAAGATACCTACTGTAAATAACAAAGGCTCCTTGATCTTAGATGATTACTTGGAATGGATTAGAAAGCTTGGAAGTAGACTTGCAAACTTGGAAGTATTCTTGATTTTTATGAAACTATACTTATGGAATTTATGAAGAACACTTAGAACTTGAAGATGAAACTTGAGAGAGATCAATTAGATGAATAAAATTGAAGAATGAAAGTGTTTGTAGGTGTTTTTGGTCGTTGG
This sequence comes from Rutidosis leptorrhynchoides, assembly GCF_046630445.1. Classification (NCBI taxonomy): domain Eukaryota; kingdom Viridiplantae; phylum Streptophyta; class Magnoliopsida; order Asterales; family Asteraceae; genus Rutidosis; species Rutidosis leptorrhynchoides. Next base: position 370,740,888 of record NC_092341.1, on the reverse strand, counting down.
TATATGGATTAGATATAAAGGATATGTAATTTTGTTTTCATGTAAATAAGTCATGAATGATTACTAATATTTTTGTAATTTTATGAGATATTTCATGCTAGTTGCCAAATGATGGTTCCCACATGTGTTAGGTGACTCACATGGGTTGCTAAGAGCTGATCATTGGAGTGTATATACCAATAGTACATACATCTAAAAGCTGTGTATTGTACGAGTACGAATACGGGTGCATACGAGTAGAATTGTTGATGAAACTGAACGAGGATGTAATTGTAAGAATTTTTGTTAAGTAGAAGTACTTTGATATGTGTCTTTAAGTCTTTCAAAAGTGTAAGAATACATATCAAAACACAACATGTATATACATTATAATGGAGTCATTAAGTCTTCGTTAGTCGTTACATGTAAGTGTTGTTTTGAAACCTTTAAGTTAACGATCTCAATTAATGTTGTTAACCCAATGTTTATTATATCAAATGAGATATTAAATTATTATGTAATCATGATATTATGATGTATGAATATCTCTTAATATGATATATACATTAAAATATCGTTACAACGATAATCGTTACATATAAGTCTCGTTTCGTAATTCTTGAGTTAGTAGTCTTGTTTTTACATATGTAGTTCATTGTTAACACACTTAATGATATATTTAAATATCATGTTATCATGTTAAATATAGTGTATCAATATCTTAATATGATACATATGTATTTAGTAGACGTTATCATAACGATAATCGTTATATATATCATTTCGAGTTTCTTAACTTAGTAATCTCATTTCTTATGTATATCACACATTGTTAATATACTTAGTGAGATACTTACTCATCATAATCTCATGTCAACCATATATATATATGTCTATATATACCACAACATGTAGTTTTTACAAATTTGTAACGTTCGTGAATCGCCGGTCAACTTGGGGGATCAATTGTCTATATGAAACTTATTTCATTTAATCAAGTCTTAACAAGTTTGATTTCTTAACACGTTGGAAACATTTAGTCATGTAAATATCAATCTCAATTAATATATATGAACATGGAAAAGTTCGGGTCACTACACTAGGAGTCTGATCAGATCTCGAAAAATAGCAAACAAGTGCTCCGGTGGGCTTCTTGGTACTTGATGCTCATCATGGTTCTCATCCTTGATGCGTGTAAGCTTCAAGTGTACAACTCTTTGATGTTTGAGCATCAGTTTGACCAAGTTTCAACCATCAACACACAACTAAGAGTAAAAGCTAACATTTTACAAGTTTTGAACATCAAGGTTGTCTCTTTATTGCATAAACACAATAAAGCTTCAACTTTGTCCTTTTGACACAAGTTTATGCATCTTCATCATATGAGATGATGAAGACATGATTTTTATCACGATAACAATCATAAAAAGGTTCCAAGCAAGTGAGATCTACAATAATAACTTAGATCCTCAAGTATTAAGAAACCCTAAGCTAGAAAGCTTAGATCTTTACAAGATTAATGAGACCATAAGCTAGAAAGCTAAGATCTAGTAAAAGTAATGAGACCATAATCTAGAAAGCTAAGATCTAGTAAAAGTAATGAGACCATAAGCTAAAAAGCTAAGATCTTTAACAAAATAATGAAACCCTAAGCTAGAAAGCTTGGATCTTTAATGTTCTTGAAGATCCTTAAAGAAAAAGACTAGATCTTCAAGTTTCATGAAGATCATAAACACAAGTTTTGATCTTTTAACAAAATAAAAGAGATCATAAGTTAGATAACTTAGAACCAACAAAAGTAATGAAGATTCAAAGCTAGAAAGAGTGAATCTTTCATGTTCTTGAAGGATTCAAATCAAAGTTTGAATCTTCAAGATATAACAAGATCAAGAAGCTAAAAAGCTTGACCCTTGCATGATGATGATGATGATGTCAATTCTATGAAGGATAAAAGAATAAGAAGAAAATTTAAAACTTACACTTTTTAGAGTGAGAAAGACTAGAGAGAGAATTAGAGAGTAAGTGTGTGTAAAATGTGAATGAGATCAAGTGTGAAATGGATGAGGTTTGCTTGGTATTTATAGTGGGATGAGGTGGTGGTAGTCGTGGGTTTCAAGGGGGACAAGGGGGACACATTTTTGCTTTTTGGTTAGTGGTGGTCTAAAGGTGGTGCTTATTGTTAGGATCCCATGCAACATTTGTAATTATGGTGAACAAAAATGCTAGTATGTTGGCTCTTATAAATGGATTTTTATCTCACATTTATATGGGTCATAAAGCATTTAATATTGGGCTAATTAAATAGTCCATTAGTTAGAGTAGGGTGGGCTAAAGTCCAACAAGGTAGAAAGTCCAACAAGACTAACTAGTGAGCATAAGTGAATTACTAAGCGTAATTAAGCAACCAAAAACCCAAGTAATTGTTATTAGGAAATAACAATTAGTATTACGTAGTCGTAATATTCCAATTATGACAAAAGTTAAACGTGTACCAAAACACATAGCTCGTTCTAAACGTCAAGTGACACTAACGGTCATAAAAGCATTCGGAGATCAAGTTAAGTAACTAAGTACTTAATGGCACGTTGTATGGTATTAACGAGAGTAATTAACATGAAATAAGATACCATAATATAAACCAACACAGTACGCACAAATACGCAGTTTCGCAGAAAGTAACAAGCACAAAAGTAAGTCGAAAAAGTCGGGTCGTTACAGTGCAGATCCGGCTAAGGCGTTATAAACCTTAGAGTAAATGATCTTCTGGTCTCGACAGAATCTTGTCTCAAGAATAGTGCAAACCACTAAATCGTGCTCTCGTTGCCATTCTTCTTGGTAGATATGATCGTGAAGAGAATTGATAAAGTCTTGAATGCGTTCTTCTAGGATTTCAACATCATTGTCTTCTCTTCGGAGATAGAGGTTGTGTTCTTCTCAGATAGCCATAATTCGTTCTGTTAAGCGTAGCGAAAAATCAATTGTTGATTTACGGATGGCTTCGAGAATGTCTTTAAATTCATCGGTATCATTGATGAAGGTTATCATGTCTGCATGTGTAGATATAACCGGAATTCGATCTGAAGAAGAGTCCGGCTCCCCTTGATCTGTTTCGGTTGGAGAGTGTGAGTTATTCAGAATATCTTTATGTTGCTCTCCCTCATCATCATCGGTATATTGTTCTTCTGAGGATGTGTCTGATGAATGGGTTTCTTTAGTATTCTGATTCTCCACTTTGATACTTGCAGGATCAATTTCTATATCCTTAACCTCAGCCTTGTCGATTTTCTTCTTGAAGCGAATGATTAAACTGTGATCGTCTCATGCCTCATTAATTCTTCATGATTGTGATGACCCGGAAAATTCTGACTAAATTTAAACTTAATCTTAAATGATTAATGATTTCGACACGATAAGCAAAGCCTATGAAGTTGAATCTCAAAATTTTGAACTATTCAAATACCCTTCGGTTGTTCTCAACGATTCGCGAACAATTATATGTAAATAGATACATATGCTATAACTTGAAAACGTAACAAAGTGTTATGAAAATGATACCGTACATTAAACTTATTGGTTTATATATCTATTTGAATATATATGATCTCAAGTTATTTAGTAAACGATAATAACATTCGATTATTGATTCAATTGATATTTAGATAAGTTAACTAAAACGTTTAAGATGAACCAGTAAAACACTAATTTGCTAAAGTATTTTCAAATTGCTACAGTACCCAAAATGCTACAGTGTTTTCGAAAATCACTATTTGCTACAGTAAAATTTACTTGCTACAGTGAATTGCTACAGTAACTTGCTACATTAACTTTGCTACAGTAAAACACTATTTTTAAAATGTATTTTAACAAATAGTGAAACGATGATTTATAGAAGTAAATGACCAAAACACTCAAACGTATAAGATACACTTTGAGTGACATAGTTTATGGATAGTTTAAGTCTATATTTTGACAAAGGTACGTGTCACGAAACGTAAAATGCAAGTTTTCTAAACGTACGAAAATACGTTCGAAAAACCGGAACCGGGACATAAGTCGAGTGATGACGTACGACTTATTGGAACTAAAATTACAAGTCAACTATGCATGTGAATTTAATATAATATATAATTAATTATTTAAAATTATATATATATTATATATTTATTTATTATGTCGACAAACAAAAATACAAAAGTTTTGTGATTTGGAAAAGGAGCCCATGCGATCGCATGGGAATCCTTCTACAAAATCATGCGATCGCATGGAGGGGAATTCCAGGCCAGGTACTATAAATTCAGGTGTTTTGCTCGAATGAAAAATCACACACACATACTCAAATATATATTACTCCGTATAATATTTATTATTATTATTATTATTATTATTATTATTATTATTATTATTATTATTATTATTATTATTATTATTAATAAGATTATTATTAATCTTATTATTTTTATTATTAGTGTTATTATTTTTGCAATACAAAAAGAATAATGTACATAAAATATTAAGACGAAGTGCTGTCCAAGTAATTTTCAAAACGAGTTTCCAAGCGAGCTAGAGCTAAGGAAAATATGGGTTATTACCAAGGAGGTTATGGGTAATGTTCGGGGATATTTTTGTGAAGCAAACCTCGTGTTTATCATATCCGATGCGTCTACGTGCTTTCTTACAATATTGTATATCAATATTAAAAAGTGAGTTTCATAAGATCCCTTTTACTCTCTACATTTTTGGGCTGAGAATACATGCAAATGCTTTATTAACCGATATACAATATTTATATGTGTGAGTTTCATATGATCCCTTTTACTCTCTACATTTTTGGGCTGAGAATACATGCAAATACTTTATTAACTGATTTACAATATTTATATGTGTGAGTTTCATTGCTCCCTTTTTAATTGCTTTTGCTAAGGTGAGTTTCATATGATCCCTTTTACTCTCTACATTTTTGGGCTGAGAATACATGCAATTTATTTTAAAACGCAATGGATACAAGTACATACTAAATTCTACACTGAGTTTGAACCGAAAATCCCTTAGCTTTGGTAACTAGTAGCTGCCAGTACATAGGATATGGACTGGTGGGCGCGAATAACAGTATATGGATCCATAGGGCTTGACATCCCCGTCTGTTCCAGGTATAGAAACCCTAGCCTGAACTATAAAACAGACGTATGCTATTTGAGGTTAGTACACGTTGGTTTGCGTGTATTGTACATGTTGGTTGCATGTATGTTAAAATAGGGGTACTTATTATAAACGTTATGGCTTGGTTACCAGGGTGCTCAACTTTGTAGAACTGATTGATAAACGTTTCTGGATGAAACAACTGAAATCTTGTGGTCCACCTTTTATGTAAAACCTATTAATAAACGTTTCGGATGAAACAACTGGAACATTATGGTTTACTTTTATATACAGATGATGTGAAACATTAACTCACAAACCTGATAAACGTTTTGGGTAAAACAACTGAACTTTTGTAATCCACATTGATATACGGATTATGTGTAATATTAAAACTATGAACTCACCAACCTTTGTGTTGACACTTGTTAGCATGTTTATTCTCAGGTTTCTAGAAGTCTTCCGCTGTTTTCTTATACGTGATACAAGTTATGTGCTGGGAGTCATACATGCTATATACAAGAAACTTGCATTCACCAAACCATTACCATGTACCTTATTTTGACTGTATTGTCAACAGATGTATTATTGTAAACCATTTAAATGGTGATTGTCAATACGTAGGAATTATCAGATGTTAAAAACCTGGAATTTATATATTCATTTATGAAATACCTTTTCAAACGAATGCAATGTTACAAAACGTATCACATAGAGGTCAAAACCTCGCGATGAAATCAATGAATGAAGTGTTCGTCCAGATGGATTTGGACGGGTCACTACAATGATGCTTAGTACTTAGAGCGGGTATTGTCGCAGTTTATTTTACGTCTTCCATTTCCTCTTCCTCTTCAGATTCCTCCTGTTCCTCTATTTCTTCGCTGGGATCCTCTTTTTCCATTTCTGGATCGTCTACAGACTGTGATTCGACACCCATCTCGATATCATCGGTTGGTGGTGAAGACTCGTCATCGGAAGTGATCCGTCTGGTGGAAATAGCAAACATCTCTGCCTGTCTAGAAAGATCAGTTGGTCGGTCAATTTTAAAGGTGACGCTCTCCCCATGTGATCGTAAGATCAAGGGTTGATTGTACACATCAATGACAGTCCTAGCCGTATTCATGAAAGGTCTTCCTAACACTACTGGTGTGTGTAGGTCTTCCTTAATATCCATTACTACGAAATTCGTAGGATACAAGAATTTGTCGACTTTTACCAAGACGTTCTAAAATATGCCCTTAGGATATCGAATTGTGTGATCGGTAAGTTAGATTGTCATTTTAGTTGGTGACAAGTCTCCTAACTCGAATCTCTTGTAGAGAGAGTAGGGGATCAGGTTGATACTTGCTCCTAAATCTGCTAGCGCATGAATGGTTCCAGATTGGTAGATTGAACACTGGAAAACAAATCGACCCGTATAAGCTAGCTTTGGTGGTAGAGAGTTCCTGAGTAATGCAGAGCATTCTTCACTCAGTGAAATTTTGTTACAATCTGGTATCCTTTCCTTTGTAGAGAGAAGCCTTCGGATGTATCTCTTCTGGTTGGGGACTTTGGACATAGTGTCCAGGAATCTTCCATCAAGTTTGAAGGAATCAAGCTTGGATGATTCTTCCTGTAGCCTTCCAGGATAGGGTACACGAACTGAAGTTTCAGGGCTCAGCTTCTGAGTATATGTCGATTTGTTCTTGAGCCTAGCTGACCTTCTCCGTGGTTCTTCCTCTGGGATTACGGAATCCATTTGCATTGCTTCTTCTATGTGGGGATTTTGTATAGTATTACTTGGTAACCTTCCCTGCGGTCGGGTTTCAAGGCGTTGTGATAACTGTCCGAGCTGCGTCTCCAGACTTTTGAGCAGAGCCAATTGATTTCTCATTAGTATCTCCGTCTGATCTTGCCTGGCTGCATTTCTCTAATTTAGCTGTTGTTGTCCTTGAATGAACTGAGTCAACTGATCATCAGCTCCGAGAGTGGGGTTAGTTGCTTTTGTAATCTGTGTGGTAGGGGAATTTTCCTCGACAGGTGAACCAGTGAGTGGGAGAGGTTAATCGTAGGTCAATTGAGATTGCTGGGCTGGATAAGGTGGATAGCGATAGCAAAAAGGTTAATTGCTTCGCTGAAACTGATTAACCCAAGGTTGTTGATTGAATCCGGGATTGGGTGAACGAGCTGGGTATTGAACGTAACAGACTGAACCATCAGGGTATTCGTACTCAACTTGATATTCTTCAGTAGGTTGCGGGTTGGTACAATTAACACAAGCCTGAGCTTGGTTGACCTGCTGCGGCTGCGTCTTCAATTCTTCGAGTTGTTTAGTAAGATATTCCATCTTATCTGTGAGGGATCTGATGGCCTCCTTATGATTGTTAAGTGCAGAGAGTGGGGCAGATGATGAACGTTAGATGTACAGAAAAAAATTGATATATATTATCTTGAATCAATCCACGACCCAGTGTATACACGTCTCAGGCTAGATCACAACTCAAAGTATATATATTTTTGAAATCAACCTCAACCCTGTATAGCTAACTCCCACATTACTGCATATAGTGTGTCTATGGTTGTTCCAAATAATATATACACATGGGTCGATATGATATGTCAAAACATTTGCATACGTGTCTATGGTATCCCAAGATTACATAATATATTAGAATACATGTATAATACAATATAAGTTAGCTAGGATATGATTAATATAGATTTGTTACCAATTTTTACGTTGCTACAACAAGAAAAATTATCCAATCTTCTTTTACCCATAACTTCTTCATTTTAAATCCGTTTTGAGTTAATCAAATTGCTATGGTTTCATATTGAACTGTATTTTATGGATCTAAACAGAAAAAGTATAGGTTTATAGTCGGAAATATAAGTTACAAGTCATTTTTGTAAAGGTAGTCATTTAAGTCGAAAAAACGACGTCTAGATGACCATTTTAGAAAACATACTTCCACTTTGAGTTTAACCATGATTTTTGGATATAGTTTCATGTTCATAAGAAAAATTATTTTCTCAGAAGAACAACTTTTAAATCAAAGTTTATCATAGTTTTTAATTAACTAACCCAAAACAGCCCGCGGTGTTACTACGACGGCGTAAATCCGGTTTTACGGTGTTTTTCGTGTTTCCAGGTTTTAAATCATTAAGTTAGCATATCATATAGATATAGAACATGTGTTTATTTGATTTTAAAAGTCAAGTTAGAAGGATTAAATTTTGTTTGCGAACAAGTTTAGAATTAACTAAACTATGTTCTAGTGATTACAAGTTTAAACCTTCGAATAAGATAGCTTTATATGTATGAATCGAATGATGTTATGAACATCATTACTACCTCAAGTTTTCTGGATAAAGCTACTGGGAATGAGAAAAATGGATCTAGCTTCAAAGGATCCTTGGATGGCTTGAAAGTTCTTGAAGCAGAATCATGACACGAAAACAGTTCAAGTAAGATTTTCACTCGAAATAAGATTGTTATAGTTATAGAAATTGAATCAAAGTTTGAATATGAGTATTACCTTGTATTAGAAAGATATCTTACTGTAAATAAGAAAGATTTCTTGAGGTTGGATGATCACTCTACAAGATTTGAAGTAAGCTAGCAAACTTGGAAGTATTCTTGATTTTATGAAACTAGAACTTGTAGAATTTATGAAGAACACTTAGAACTTGAAGATAGAACTTGAGAGAGATCAATTAGATGAAGAAAATTAAAGAATGAAAGTGTTTGTAGGTGTTTTTGGTCATTGGTGTATGGATTAGATATAAAGGATATGTAATTTTGTTTTCATGTAAATAAGTCATGAATGATTACTCATATTTTTGTAATTTTATGAGATATTTCATGCTAGTTACCAAATGATGGTTTCCACATGTGTTAGGTGACTCACATGGGCTGCTAAAAGCTAATCATTAGAGTGTATATACCAATAGTGCATACATCTAAAAGCTGTGTATTGTACGAGTATGAATACGGGTGCATACGAGTAGAATTGTTGATGAAACTGAACGAGGATGTAATTGTAAGCTTTTTTGTTAAGTAGAAGTATTTTTATAAGTGTATTGAAGTCTTTCAAAATTGTATGAATACATATTAAAACACTACATGTATATACATTTTAACTGAGTCGTTAAGTCATCGTTAGTCGTTACATGTAAGTGTTGTTTTGAAATCTTTAGTTTAACGATCTTGTTAAATATTGTTAACCCATTGTTTATTAAATCAAATGAGATGTTAAATTATTAAATTATCATGATATCATGATGTATTAATATATCTTAATATGATATATATACATTAAATGTCGTTACAACGATAATCATTACATATATGTCTCGTTTCAAAATCATTAAGTTAGTAGTTTTGTTTTTACATATGTAGTTCATTCTTAATATACTTAATGATATGTTTACTTATCATAATATCATATTAACTATATATATATATATATATATATATATATCCATATATATGTCATCATATAGTTTTTACATGTTTTAACGTTCGTGAATCGCCGGTCAACTTGGGTGGTCAATTGTCTATATGAAACCTATTTCAATTAATCAAGTCTTAACAAGTTTAATTGCTTAACATGTTGGAAACATTTAATCATGTAAATATCAATTTCATTTAATATATAAAAACATGGAAAAGTTCGGGTCACTACAGTACCTAACAGTTAAATAAATTTCGTCCCGAAATTTTAAGCAGTTGGAGGTGTTGACGTATCTTTTGGAAATAAATGCGGGTATTTCTTCTTTATCTGATCTTCTCATTCCCAGGTGAACTCGGGTCCTCTACGAGCATTCCATCAAACCTTAACAATTGGTATCTTTTTTTGCTTAAGTCTTTTAACCTCACGATCCATTATTTCGACGGGTTCTTCGATGAATTGAAGTTTTTCGTTGATTTGGATTTCATCTAATGGAATAGTGAGATCTTCTTTAGCAAAACATTTCTTCAAATTTAAGACGTGGAAAGTGTTATGTACAGCCGCGAGTTGTTGAGGTAACTCAAGTCGGTAAGCTACTGGTCCGACACGATCAATAATCTTGAAAGGTCCGATATACCTTGGATTTAATTTCCCTCGTTTACCAAATCGAACAACACCTTTCCAAGGTGCAACTTTAAGCATGACCATCTCTCCAATTTCAAATTCTATATCTTTTCTTTTAATGTCAGCGTAGCTCTTTTGTCGACTTTGGGCGGTTTTCAACCGTTGTTGAATTTGGATGATCTTCTCGGTAGTTTCTTGTATTATCTCCGGACCCGTAATCTGTCTATCCACCACTTCACTCCAACCATTCGGAGACCTGCACTTTCTACCATAAAGTGCTTCAAACGACGCCATCTCAATGCTTGAATGGTAGCTGTTATTGTAGGAAAACTTTGCTAACGGTAGATGTCGATCCCAACTGTTTTCGAAATCAATAACACATGCTCGTCGCATGTCTTCAAGCATTTGTATTGTCCTTTCGCTCTGCCCATCAGTTTGTGGATGATAGGCAGTACTCATGTCTAGACGAGTTTCTAATGCTTACTGTAATGTCTGCCAGAATCTTGAAATAAATCTGCCATCCCTATCAGAGATAATAGAGATTGGTATTCCATGTCTGGAGATGACTTCCTTCAAATACAGTCGTGCTAACTTCTCCATCTTGTCATCTTCTCTTATTGGCAGGAAGTGTGCTGATTTGGTGAGACGATCAACTATTACCCAAATAGTATCAAAACCACTTGCAGTCCTTGGCAATTTAGTGATGAAATCAATGGTAATGTTTTCCCATTTCCATTCCGGGATTTCAGGTTGTTGAACTAGACCTGATGATTTCTGATGCTCAGCTTTGACCTTAGAACACGTCAAACATTCTCCTACATATTTAGCAATATCGGCTTTCATACCTGGCCACCAAAAATGTCTCTTAAGATCCTTGTACATCTTTCCCGTTCCAGGATGTATTGAGTATCTGGTTTTATGAGCTTCTCTAAGTACCATTTCTCTCATATCTCCAAATTTTGGTACCCAAATCCTTTCAGCCCTATACCGGGTTCCGTCTTCCCAAATATTAAGATGCTTCTCTGATCCTTTGGGTATTTCATCTTTTAAATTTCCCTCTTTTAAAACTCCTTGTTGCGCCTTCTTTATTTGAGTAGTAAGGTTATTGTGAATCATTATATTCATAGATTTTACTCGAATAGGTTCTCTGTCCTTCCTGCTCAAGGCGTCGGCTACCACATTTGCCTTCTCCGGGTGGTAACGAATCTCAAAGTGGTAATCATTCAACAATTCAATCCACCTACGCTGCCTCATATTCAGTTGTTTCTGATTAAATATGTGTTGAAGACTTTTGTGGTCGGTATATATAATACTTTTGACCCCATATAAGTAGTGCCTCCAAGTTTTAATGCAAAAACAACCGCGCCTAATTCCAAATCATGCGTCGTATAATTTTGTTTGTGAATCTTCAATTGTCTAGACGCATAAGCAATCACCTTCGTTCGTTGCATTAATACATAACCGAGACCTTGCTTTGATGCGTCACAATAAATCACAAAATCATCATTCCCTTCAGGCAATGACAATATAGGTGCCGTAGTTAGCTTTTTCTTCAATAACTGAAACGCTTTCTCTTGTTCATCCTTCCATTCAAATTTCTTCCCTTTATGCGTTAATGCAGTCAAGGGTTTTGCTATTCTGGAAAAGTCTTGGATGAACCTTCTGTAGTAACCAGCTAGTCCTAAAAACTGGCGTATGTGTTTCGGAGTTTTCGGGGTTTCCCACTTTTCAACAGTTTCTATCTTTGTCGGATCCACCTTAATACCTTCTTTGTTCACTATGTGACCGAGGAATTGAACTTCTTCCAACCAAAATGCACACTTTGAAAAAACTTAGCGTACAATTCTTCCTTCCTCAATACTTCTAACACCTTTCTCAAATGTTCACCGTGTTCTTGGTCATTCTTTGAGTTAATAAGTATGTCATCAATGAAAACAATAACAAACTTGTCAAGGTATGGTCCACACACTCGGTTCATAAGGTCCATGAACACAGCTGGTGCATTAGTTAAACCAAACGACATGACCATAAACTCGTAATGACCGTAACGTGTTCTGAAAGCAGTCTTTGGAATATCATCTTCTTTCACCCGCATTTGATGATACCCGGAACGTAAGTCAATCTTTGAATAAATAGACGAGCCTTGTAGTTGATCAAATAAGTCGTCGATTCTCGGTAGTGGGTAGCGGTTCTTGATGGTAAGTTTGTTCAACTCTCGGTAGTCGATACACAACCTGAATGTACCATATTTTTCCTTGACAAACAAAATAGGAGCTCCCCACGGTGATGTGCTTGGTCGAATGAAACCACGCTCTAAAAGTTCTTGTAATTGGCTTTGCAGTTCTTTCATCTCGCTGGGTGCAAGTCTGTAAGGAGCACGAGCTATTGGTGCAGCTCCTAGTACGAGATCTATTTGAAATTCAACGGATCGATGTGGGGGTAATCCCGGTAATTCTTTCAGAAATACATCGGGAAATTCTTTTGCGATGGGAACATCATTGATGCTCTTTTCTTCAGTTTGTACTTTCTCGACATGTGCTAGAACAGCATAGCAACCTTTTCTTATTAGTTTTTGTGCCTTCAAATTACTAATAAGATGTAGCTTCGTGTTGCCCTTTTCTCCGTACACCATTAAGGGTTTTCCTTTTTCTCGTATAATGCGAATTGCATTTTTGTAACAAACGATCTCTACTTTCACTTCTTTCAACCAGTCCATACCGATTATCACATCAAAACTCCTAACTCTACTGGTATCAAGTCAATCTTAAATGTTTCGCTAACCAGTTTAATTTCTCGATTCCGACATATATTATCTGCTGATATTAATTTACCATTTGCTAATTCGAGTAAAAATTTACTATCCAAAGGCGTCAATGGACAACTTAATTTAGCACAAAAATCTCTACTCATATAGCTTCTATCCGCACCCGAATCAAATAAAACGTAAGCAGATTTATTGTCAATAAGAAACGTACCCGTAACAAGCTTCGGATCTTCCTGTGCCTCTGCCGCATTAATATTGAAAACTCTTCCGCGGCCTTGTCCATTCGTGTTCTCCTGGTTCGAGCAATTTCTAATAATGTGGCCCGTTTTTCCACATTTATAACAAACTACATTGGCATAACTTGCTCCGACACTACTTGCTCCGCCATTACTCGTTCCGACACCATTTGTTCCTTTCGTTCTCTTAACCCCTGGTCCGTAGACCTCACACTTCACTGCGCTATGACCATTTCTTTTACACTTGTTGCAAAATTTGGCGCAGAACCCCGAGTGATACTTTTCACACCTTTGGCATAGCTGCTTCTGATTGTTGTTGTTGTTGCGGTTATTATTGTTGTTGGGATGATTGTTGTAATTGCTGTTGTTGTTGTTGTTGTTGTTGTTGTTGTTGTTGTTGGGCCGTTTGTTGTAGTTGCGATTGATGTTGCGATTGTTGGGATAGTTGTTGCGATTATTGTTGTAATTGCTGTTGTTGTTGTATTGGTGATTCTTATCACCATTTTTCTCCCACTTTCTTTTGACTTGCTTCACATTGGCCTCTTCAGCAGTCTGTTCTTTAATTCTTTCTTCAATCTGGTTCACTAGTTTGTGAGCCATTCTACATGCCTGTTGTATGGAGGCGGGCTCGTGTGAACTTATATCTTCTTGGATTCTTTCCGGTAATCCTTTCACAAACGTGTCGATCTTCTCTACCTCATCTTCGAACGCTCCCGGACACAATAGGCATAATTCTGTGAATCGTCTTTCGTACGTGGTAATATCAAATCCTTGGGTTCGTAACCCTCTAAGTTCTGTCTTGAGCTTATTGACCTCCGTTCTGGGACGGTATTTCTCGTTTATCAAGTGCTTGAATGCTGACCACGGTAGTGCGTAAGCATCATCTTGTCCCACTTGCTCTGGATAGGTATTCCACCATGTTAACGCAGTACCTATGAAGGTATGCGTGGCATACTTCACTTTGTCCTCTTCAGTACACTTACTTATGGCAAACACCGATTCGACCTTCTCGGTCCACTGTTTCAATCCGATCGGTCCTTCGGTTCCATCAAATTCCAAAGGTTTGCAGGCAGTGAATTCTTTGTAGGTGCATCCTACACGATTTCTTGTGTCATTAGCTGCATTGCTAGATTCAGAGTTATTGTTGGTATGTAGCGCAGCCTGTACTGCGGCTATGTTTGAAGCAAGAAAGGCACGAAATTCCTCTTCGCTCATATTCAAGGTGTGTCGAGTAGTCGGTGCCACTTCCTTTATACAATAACTTGCAAACTTACAATACCGCTTTTTTTTTTACATATAGCATGAAATATAGCACATAAAACTTTGATACAAAGTAGTTGCGAAGATAATTCTAGTTAATAAATAAGGCGTTCAGCAAAGGCAATAAAGACACGTAATTCATACGTCCAGAAACAAGTCATGCATTCTGGTTTTACTAATACCACTTCCCATCCTTGGTTTTGTGGAACATAACCGTTGTGACCGATAGTAAAACAATGTGTTGTAACGTCGTCAAAAGGATGAAGGTTACGTAATGACCAACAGTCTCGTAATAACCTAAAAACCTCATTTCTTACCCCAATTACCGACTCCGTCACTTGTGGGAACGTTTTGTTTAATAGTTGTAGCCCGATGTTCTTGTTCTCACTTTGGTGAGAAGCGAACATTACTAACCCGTAAGCATAACATGCTTCTTTATGTTGCATGTTAGCCGCTTTTTATAAATCACGAAGTCCTATATTCGGATATATTGAGTCAAAATAATTTCTTAACCCGTTGCGTAAAATAGCATTTGGGTTCCCCGCAATATATGCGTCAAAGTAAACACATCGTAACTTATGGATTTCCCAATGTGATATCCCCCATCTTTCGAACGAAAGCCTTTAATAAATCAAGGCATTCTTGGAACGTTCTTCGAATGTCTTACAAACTGATCTCGCCTTAAATAGTTGTGCCGAGGAATTCTGACCGACTCTAGACAAGATTTCGTCAATCATGTCTCCGGGTAGGTCTCTTAAAATATTGGGTTGTCTATCCATTTTGTGTTTTTATACTGTAAAATAGACAAGAGTTAGATTCATAAAAAAAATACTTATTAATACAAGCAATTTTTACATAAATCATAAAGCATAAGCACACTATATTACATATATTACACCACACGAATATAACCATCTTATTCCGACTCGTTCGTTTCTTCTTCTTCGTTTTTGGTTCGTTTTGCCAAGTTTCTAGGGATATATGATGTTCCCCTAATATGAGCCGTCGTTTTCCACATTGGTTTAGAAAAACCTGGTAGTTTAGAGGTTCCCGAGTTATTGTCACAACTTAAGAAATACGGGTGTTGATGATACATATAAAGTTCATCGGGTTTGGAATCAAATTTCTCTATTTTTATGCCCTTTCCCTTATTGTTCTCTTTTGCCTTATTAAATTGTGTTGGGGTAATTTCTATAACATCATCGGAATCCTTGTCGGGATCCGATTCATCGGAGAATTGGTAATCCTCCCAATACTTTGCTTCCTTGGCGGAAACACCATTGACCATAATTAACTTTGGTCGGTTGGTTGAGGATTTTCTTCTACTTAACCGTTGTATTATTTCCCCCACTGGTTCTATTTCTTCTTCCGGTTCCGATTCTTCTTCCGGTTCCGATTCTTCTTCCGGTTCTGACTCTTCTTCCGGTTCCTCTTCGGGAACTTGTGAATCAGTCCACGAATCATTCCAATTTACATTTGACTCTTCATTATTATTAGGTGAGTCAATGGGACTTGTTCTAGAGGTAGACATCTATCACATAATATCAAACAAGTTAAGAGATTAATATATCACATAATATTCATATGTTAAAAATATATAGTTTCCAACAAAATATGTTAAGCAATCATTTTTCAAGTAAACACGGTCGAAGTCCAGACTCACTAATGCATCCTAACAAACTCGATAAGACATACTAATGCAAATTTTCTGGTTCTCTAAGACCAACGCTCGGATACCAACTGAAATGTCCCGTTCATATTGATTATAAACGTTCCATATTAATTGATTTCGTTGCGAGGTTTTGACCTCTATATGAGACGTTTTTTAAAGACTGCATTCATTTTTAAAACAACCATAACCTTTATTTTATCAATAAAGGTTTCAAAAGCATTACGTATATTATCAAATAATGATAATCTAAAATATACTATTTACACACGACCATTACATAATGGTTTACAATAGAAATATATTACATCGACATATGTTTCTTGAATGCAGTTTTTACATAATATCATACAAACATGGACTCCAAATCTTGTTCTTATTTTAGTATGCAACAACGGAAGCTCTTAATATTCACCTGAGAATAAACATGCTTTAAACGTCAACAAAAATGTTGGCGAGTTATAGGTTTAACCTATATATATCAAATCGTAACAATAGATCATAAGATTTCATACTTCAATATACATCCCATACATAGAGATAAAAATCATTCATATGATGAACACCTGGTAACCGACATTAACAAGATGCATATATAAGAATATCCCCATCATTCCGGGACACCCTTCGGATATGATATAAATTTCGAAGTACTAAAGCATCCGGTACTTTAGATGGGGTTTGTTAGGCCCAATAGATCTATCTTTAGGATTCGCGTCAATTAGGGTGTCTGTTCCCTAATTCTTAGATTACCAGACTTAATAAAAAGGGGCATATTCGATTTCGATAATTCAACCATAGAATGTAGTTTCACGTACTTGTGTCTATTTTGTAAATCATTTATAAAACCTGCATGTATTCTCATCCCAAAAATATTAGATTTTAAAAGTGGGACTATAACTCACTTTCACAGATTTTTTACTTCGTCGGGAAGTAAGACTTGGCCACTTGTCGATTCACGAACCTATAACAAATATGTACATATATATCAAAGTATATTCAAAATATATTTACAACACTTTTAATACATTTTGATGTTTTAAGTTTATTAAGTCAGCTGTCCTCGTTAGTAACCTACAACTAGTTGTCCAACGTTAGATGTACAGAAAAAAATTGATATATATTATCTTGAATCAATCCACGACCCAGTGTATACACGTCTCAGGCTAGATCACAACTCAAAGTATATATATTTTTGGAATCAACCTCAACCCTGTATAGCTAACTCCCACATTACTGCATATAGTGTGTCTATGGTTGTTCCAAATAATATATAAACATGGGTCGATATGATATGTCAAAATATTTGCATACGTGTCTATGGTATCCCAAAACAGCCCGCGGTGTTAAAATCCGGTTTTACGGTGTTTTTCGTGTTTCCAGGTTTTAAATCATTAAGTTAGCATATCATATAGATATAGAACATGTGTTTATTTGATTTTAAAAGTCAAGTTAGAAGGATTAACTTTTGTTTGCGAACAAGTTTAGAATTAACTAAACTATGTTCTAGTGATTACAAGTTTAAACCTTCGAATAAGATAGCTTTATATGTATGAATCGAATGATGTTATGAACATCATTACTACCTCAAGTTTTCTGGATAAAGCTACTGGGAATGAGAAAAATGGATCTAGCTTCAAAGGATCCTTGGATGGCTTAAAAGTTCTTGAAGCAGAATCATGACACGAAAACAGTTCAAGTAAGATTTTCACTCGAAATAAGATTGTTATAGTTATAGAAATTGAATCAAAGTTTGAATATGAGTATTACCTTGTATTAGAAAGATATCTTACTGTATATAAGAAAGATTTCTTGAGGTTGGATGATCACTCTACAAGATTGGAAGTAAGCTAGCAAACTTGGAAGTATTCTTGATTTTATGAAACTAGAACTTGTAGAATTTATGAAGAACACTTAGAACTTGAAGATAGAACTTGAGAGAGATCAATTAGATGAAGAAAATTGAAGAATGAAAGTGTTTGTAGGTGTTTTTGGTCATTGGTGTATGGATTAGATATAAAGGATATGTAATTTTGTTTTCGTGTAAATAAGTCATGAATGATTACTCATATTTTTGTAATTTTATGAGATATTTCATGCTAGTTGCCAAATGATGGTTTCCACATGTGTTAGGTGACTCACATGGTCTGCTAAGAGCTGATCATTGGAGCGTATATACCAATAGTACATACATCTAAAATCTGTGTATTGTACGAGTACGAATACGGGTGCATACGAGTAGAATTGTTGATGAAACTGAACGAGGATGTAATTGTAAGCATTTTTGTTAAGTAGAAGTATTTTGATAAGTGTCTTGAAGTCTTTCAAAAGTGTATGAATACATATTAAAACACTACATGTATATACATTTTAACTGAGTCGTTAAGTCATCGTTAGTCGTTACATGTAAGTGTTGTTTTGAAACCTTTAGGTTAACGATCTTGTTAAATGTTGTTAACCCATTGTTTATTAAATCAAATGAGATGTTAAATTATTACATTATCATGATATCATGATGTATTAATATATCTTAATATGATATATATACATTAAATGTCGTTACAACGATAATCATTACATATATGTCTCGTTTCAAAATCATTAAGTTAGTAGTCTTGTTTTTACATATGTAGTTCATTGTTAATATACTTAATGATATGTTTACTTATCATAATATCATGTTAACTATATATATATATATATATATATCCATATATATGTCATCATATAGTTTTTACAAGTTTTAACGTTCGTGAATCGCCGGTCAACTTGGGTGGTCAATTGTCTATATGAAACCTATTTCAATTAATCAAGTCTTAACAAGTTTAATTGCTTAACATGTTGGAAACATTTAATCATGTAAATATCAATTTCATTTAATATATAAAAACATGGAAAAGTTCGGGTCACTACAGTAGAAGGTATAGATTTGGGCTGACCGTTCTAGCTGGTGATTAGGGCATTTCTTTAGTAGGGTTTTGAATCGCTCCCATGCAATGTAAAGAGATTCATTATAAATTTGTTTGAAGTTAATGATGTCATTCTTTAGTTTGGTTTGTTTAGAAGGAGGGAAATATTTGGTAAGGAATTTAGTAGCCATCTCCGTCCATGACGTGATGGAATCTTTTTCCAGTCCTTCGAACCAGGTTTGAGCATGATGAGTGAGAGAATAGGGAAACAAGTATAGCCGGAGTATATCTTGTCCTATCCCTGGCTGTTTGTAGGAGTTCGAAAGAGATATGAATTTATCAAGGTGAGAATTAGGATCGTCATTCGGTAATCCATGAAACTGACAGCTATTATGGATGAGCTGGATGATGTGATGTTTTAACTCGAACGAGTGTCCTTGAATCTCTGGAAATCTGATCAGTCCTCCTTGATCTTCAAACGAGGGTTTGGTATTTTCTACCAAAGTGACGCGTAACGCCATTCGATTTCTGATTCGTGCTTCCTTGCGTACTTTAGAGATTATTGTGTCTGGACAAGGTACGAATAACAACGACCCTGGTCTAGATCGGGTTTGGGTCATACATGGGTATGCCTTTTTGTTTTTAATTTTTAGCAAATAAACTAAATTTCTCAAGTAATATAAGGTAAGCTAAACTAGTCTAAGGTAGTCTAATCTAAAGTAATCTAATTTAATTAACTAACTATCCTATGGCTGAATATGTTTTTTATTCTAGCTACTGATTCCCTGGTATTTTCATAACAGAGCTCCGCACGAACTATTCAACAAACCAAGTGGCCAGGCCGACTACGGAGAGGCGGGATCCTTTTGGTCCCAATATAATTGGCGACTGTTCAGAAAATCCAACAACCAAGTCCGTGTATAATTGTTTTTCTTAGACATCACTAAATGCTTGTGAATAAGTTTGATAAAGAGCAGTATTGCCTGATACCAGTTCCCCGGCAGCGGCATCAAAAACTAGACTCCCCCTTATTGATTAAAAACGTTCCATATTAATTGATTTCGTTGCGAGGTTTTGACCTCTATATGAGACGTTTTTCAAAGACTGCATTCATTTTTAAAACAAACCATAACCTTTATATCATAAATAAAGGTTTAAAGCTTTACGTAGATTATCAAATAATGATAATCTAAAATATCCTGTTTACACACGACCATTACATAATGGTTTACAATACAAATATGTTACATCGAAATCAGTTTCTTGAATGCAGTTTTTACACAATATCATACAAACATGGACTCCAAATCTTGTCCTTATTTTAGTATGCAACAGCGGAAGCTCTTAGTATTCACCTGAGAATAAACAAGCTTTAAACATCAACAAAAATGTTAGTGAGTTATAGGTTTAACCTATATATATCAAATCGTAACAATAGACCACAAGATTTCATATTTCAATACACATCCCATACATAGAGATAAAAATCATTCATATGGTGAACACCTGGTAACCGACATTAACAAGATGCATATATAAGAATATCCCCATCATTCCGGGACACCCTTCGGATATGATATAAATTTCGAAGTACTAAAGCATCCGGTACTTTGGATGGGGTTTGTTAGGCCCAATAGATCTATCTTTAGGATTCGCGTCAATTAGGGTGTCTGTTCCCTAATTCTTAGATTACCAGACTTAATAAAAAGGGGCATATTCGATTTCGATAATTCAACCATAGAATGTAGTTTCACGTACTTGTGTCTATTTTGTAAATCATTTATAAAACCTGCATGTATTCTCATCCCAAAAATATTAGATTTTAAAAGTGGGACTATAACTCACTTTCACAGATTTTTACATCGTCGGGAAGTAAGACTTGGCCACTGGTTGATTCACGAACCTATAACAATATATACATATATATCAAAGTATGTTCAAAATATATTTACAACACTTTTAATATATTTTGATGTTTTAAGTTTATTAAGTCAGCTGTCCTCGTTAGTAACCTACAACTAGTTGTCCACAGTTAGATGTACAGAAATAAATCGATAAATATTATCTTGAATCAATCCACGACCCAGTGTATACTATCTCAGTATTGATCACAACTCAAACTATATATATTTTGGAATCAACCTCAACCCTGTATAGCTAACTCCAACATTCACATATAGAGTGTCTATGGTTGTTCCGAAATATATATAGATGTGTCGACATGATAGGTCGAAACATTGTATACGTGTCTATGGTATCTCAAGATTACATAATATACAATACAAGTTGATTAAGTTATGGTTGGAATAGATTTGTTACCAATTTTCACGTAGCTAAAATGAGAAAAATTATCCAATCTTGTTTTACCCATAACTTCTTCGTTTTTAATCCGTTTTGAGTGAATCAAATTGATATGGTTTCATATTGAACTCTATTTTATGAATCTAAACAGAAAAAGAATAGGTTTATAGTCGGAAAAATAAGTTACAAGTTGTTTTTGTAAAGGTAGTCATTTCAGTCGAAAGAACGACGTCTAGATGACCATTTTAGAAAACATACTTCCACTTTGAGTTTAACCATAATTTTTGGATATAGTTTCATGTTCATAATAAAAATCATTTTCCCAGAATAACAACTTTTAAATCAAAGTTTATCATAGTTTTTAATTAACTAACCCAAAACAGCCCGTGGTGTTACTACGACGGCGTAAATCTGATTTTACGGTGTTTTTCGTGTTTCCAGGTTTTAAATCATTAAGTTAGCATATCATATAGATATAGAACATGTGTTTAGTTGATTTTAAAAGTCAAATTAGAAGGATTAACTTTTATTTGCGAACAAGTTTAAAATTAACTAAACTATGTTCTAGTGATTACAAGTTTAAACCTTCGAATAAGATAGCTTTATATGTATGAATCGAATGATGTTATGAATATCATTACTACCTCAAGTTCCTTGGATAAACCTATTGGAAATGAGAAAAATAGATCTAGCTTCAAAGGATCCTTGGATGGCTTGAAAGTTCTTGAAGCAGAATCATGACACTAAAACAATTTCAAGTAAGATTTCTACTCGAAATAAGATTGTTATAGTTATAGAAATTGAATTAAAGTTTGAATATGATTATTACCTTGTATTAGAAAGATAACCTACTATAAGTAACAAAGGTTTCTTGATCTTAGATGATTACTTGGAATGGATTTAGAAAACTTGGAAGTAAACTTGCAATCTTGGAAGTATTCTTGATTTTATGAAACTAGAACTTTTGAAATTTATGAAGAACACTTAGAACTTGAAGATAGAACTTGAGAGAGATCAATTAGATGAATAAAATTGAAGAATGAAAGTGTTTGTAGGTGTTTTTGGTCGTTGGTGTATGGATTAGATATAAAGGATATGTAATTTTGTTTTCATGTAAATAAGTCATGAATGATTACTCATATTTTTGTAATTTTATGAGATATTTTATGCTAGTTGCCAAATGATGGTTCCCACATGTGTTAGGTGACTCACATGGTCTGCTAAGAGCTGATCATTGGAGTGTATATACCAATAGTACATACATCTAAAAGCTGTGTATTGTACGAGTACGAATACGGGTGCATACGAGTAGAATTGTTGATGAAACTGAACGAGGATGTAATTGTAAGCATTTTTGTTAAGTAGAAGTATTTTGATAAGTGTCTTGAAGTCTTTCAAAAGTGTATGAATATATATTAAAACACTACATGTATATACATTTTAACTGAGTCGTTAAGTCATCGTTAGTCGTTACATGTAAATGTTGTTTTGAAACCTTTAGGTTAACGATCTTGTTGAATGTTGTTAACCCATTGTTTATTATAACAAATGAGATGTTAAATTGTTATATTATCATGATATTATGATATATAATATATCTTAGTATGATGTATATACAGTTAAATGCCGTTACAACGATAATCGTTACATATATGTCTCGTTTCGAAATCATTAAGTTAGTAGTCTTATTTTTACATATGTATTTCATTGTTAATACACTTAATAATATATTTACTTATCATTTAACATAATTAACCAAGTGTATCAATATCTTAATATGATTCATATGTACCTAGTAAGACGTTGTTATAACGATAATCATTATATATATCGTTTTCGAGTTTCTTAAATTAATAGTCTCATTTTTATGTATATAACTCATTGTTAAAATACCTAATGAGATACATACTTATAATAAAATCATGTTAACTATATATATAACCATATATATGTCATCGTATAGTTTTTACAAGTTTTAACGTTCGTGAATCACCGGTCAACTTGGGTGGTCAATTGTCTATATGAAACCTATTTCAATTAATCAAGTCTTAAAAAGTTTAATTGCTTAACATGTTGGAAAAACTTAATCATGTAAATAACAATTTCATTTAATATATATATAAACATGGAAAAGTTCGGGTCACTACAGTACCTACCCGTTAAATAAATTTCGTCCCGAAATTTTAAGCAGTTGGAGGTGTTGACGTATCTTCTGGAAATAAATGCGGGTATTTCTTCTTCATCTGATCTTCACGCTCCCAGGTGAACTCGGGTCCTCTACGAGCATTCCATCGAACCTTAACAATTGGTATCTTGTTTTGCTTAAGTCTTTTAACCTCACGATCCATTATTTCGACGGGTTCTTCGGTGAATTGAAGTTTTTCGTTGATTTGGATTTCGTCTAACGGAATAGTGAGATCTTCTTTAGCAAAACATTTCTTCAAATTCGAGACGTGGAAAGTGTTATGTACAGCCGCGAGTTGTTGAGGTAACTCAAGTCGGTAAGCTACTGGCCCGACACGATCAATAATCTTGAATGGTCCAATATACCTTGGATTTAATTTCCCTCGTTTACCAAATCGAACAACGCCTTTCCAAGGTGCAACTTTAAGCATGACCATCTCTCCAATTTCAAATTCTATATATTTTCTTTTAATGTCAGTGTAGCTCTTTTGTCGACTTTGGGCGGTTTTCAACCGTTGTTGAATTTGGATGATCTTCTTGGTAGTTTCTTGTATTATCTCCGGACCCGTAATCTGTCTAACCCCCACTTCACTCCAACAAATCAGAGACCTGCACTTTCTACCATAAAGTGCTTCAAACGGCGCCATCTCAATGCTTGAATGGTAGCTGTTGTTGTAGGAAAATTCTGCTAACGGTAGATGTCGATCCCAACTGTTTCCGAAATCAATAACACAAGCTCGTAGCATGTCTTCAAGCATTTGTATCGTCCTTTCACTCTGCCCATCAGTTTGTGGATGATAGGCAGTACTCATGTCTAGACAAGTTCCCAATGCTTGCTGTAATGTCTGCCAGAATCTTGAAATAAATCTGCCATCCCTATCAGAGATAATAGAGATTGGTATTCCATGTTTTGAGACGACTTTCTTTAAATACAGTCGTGCTAACTTCTCCATCTTGTCATCTTCTCTTATTGGCAGGAAGTGTGCTGACTTGGTGAGATGATCAACTATTACCCAAATAGTATCATAACCACTTGCAGTCCTTGGCAATTTAGTAATGAAATCCATGGTAATGTTTTCCCATTTCCATTCCGGGATTTCAGGTTGTTGTAGTAGACCTGATGGTTTCTGATGTTCAGCTTTGACCTTAGAACACGTCAAACATTCTCCTACATATTTAGCAATATCGGCTTTCATACCTGGCCACCAAAAATGTTTCTTAAGATCCTTGTACATCTTCCCCGTTCCAGGATGTATTGAGTATCTGGTTTTATGAGCTTCTCTAAGTACCATTTCTCTCATATCTCCAAATTTTGGTACCCAAATTCTTTCAGCCCTATACCGGGTTCCGTCTTCCTGAATATTAAGATGCTTCTCCGATCCTTTGGGTATTTCATCCTTTAAATTTCCCTCTTTTAAAACTCCTTGTTGCGCCTCCTTTATTTGAGTAGTAAGGTTAGTGTGAATCATTATATTCATATATTTTACTTGAATGGGTTCTCTGTCCTTTCTGCTCAAGGCGTCGGCTACCACATTTGCCTTCCCCGGGTGGTAACGAATCTCAAAGTTGTAATCATTCAACAATTCAATCCACCTACGCTGCCTCATATTCAGTTGTTTCTGATTAAATATGTGTTGAAGACTTTTGTGGTCAGTATATATAATACTTTTGACCCCATATAAGTAATGCCTCCAAGTCTTTAATGCAAAAACAACCGCACCTAATTCCAAATCATGCATCGTATAATTTTGCTCGTGAATCTTCAATTGTCTAGACGCATAAGCAATCACCTTCGTCCATTGCATTAATACACAACCGATACCTTGCTTTGATGCGTCACAATAAATCACAAAATCATCATTCCCTTCAGGCAATGACAATATAGGTGCCGTAGTTAACTTTTTCTTCAATAATTGAAACGCCTTTTCTTGTTCATCCTTCCATTCAAATTTCTTCCCTTTATGCGTTAATGCAGTCAAGGGTTTTGCTATTTTGGAGAAATCTTGGATGAATCTTCTGTAGTAACCAGCCAATCCTAAAAATTGACGTATATGCTTCGGAGTTTTTGGGGTTTCCTACTTTTCAACTGTTTCGATCTTTGCCGGGTCTACCTGGATACCTTCTTTGTTCACTATGTGACCGATGAATTGAACTTCTTCCAACCAAAATGCACACTTTGAAAACTTAGCGTACAGTTTTTCTTTCCTCAATACTTCTAGCACTTTTCTCAAATCTTCTTCGTGCTCTTGATCATTCTTTGAGTAAATAAGTATGTCATCGATGAAAACAATGACAAACTTGTCAAGATATGGCCCACACACTCGGTTCATAAGGTCCATGAACACAGCTGGTGCGTTAGTCAATCCAAACGGCATAACCATAAACTCGTAATGACCATAACGCGTCCTAAAAGCAGTTTTTGGAATATCATCCTCCTTTACTCGCATTTGATGATATCCAGAACGTAAATCGATCTTCGAATAAACCGACGAGCGTTGTAGTTGATCAAATAAAACTTAAGCAGATTTATTGTCAATAAGAAACGTACTCGTAACAAGCTCCGGGTCTTCATGTGCCTCTGCTGCATTAATATTGAAAACTCTTCCGCGGCCTTGTCCATTCGTGTTCTCCTGGTTCGGGTAATTTCTAATAATGTGGCCCGGTTTTCCACATTTATAACAAACTACATTGGCATAACTTGCTCCGACACTACTTGCTCCGCCATTACTCGTTCCGACACCATTTGTTCCTTTCGTTCTGTTAACCCCTGGTCCGTAGACCTCACACTTCGCCGCTCTATGACCATTTCTTTTACACTTGTTGCAAAATTTGGTGCAGAACCCCGAGTGATACTTTTCACACCTTTGGCATAGCTGCTTCTGATTGTTGTTGTTGCGGTTGTTATTGTTGTTGAGATGATTGTTGTAGTTGCTGCTGTTGTTGTTGTTGTTGTTGTTGTTGTTGTTGTTGGGCCATTTGTTGTAGTTGCGATTGATGTTGCGATTGTTGGGATAATTGTTGCGATTATTATTGTAATTGCTGTTGTTGTTGTATTGGTGATTCTTATCACCGTTTTCCTCCCACTTTCTTTTGACTTGCTTCACATTGGCCTCTTCAGCCATCTGTTCTTTAATTCTTTCCTCAATCTGGTTCACTAGTTTGTGAGCCATTCTACATGCCTGTTGTATTGAGGCGGGCTCGTGTGAACTTATATCTTCTTGGATTCTTTCCGGTAATCCTTTCACAAACGCGTCGATCTTCTCTTCCTCATCTTCGAACGCTCCCGGACACAATAGGTACAATTCTGTGAATCATCTTTCGTACGTGGTAATATCAAATCCTTGGGTTCGTAACCCTCTAAGTTCTGTCTTGAGCTTATTGACCTCGGTTCTGGGACGGTACTTCTCGTTCATCAAGTGCTTGAATGCTGACCACGGTAGTGCGTACGCATCATCTTGTCCCACTTGCTCTAGATAGGTATTCCACCATGTTAACGCAGAACCTGTGAAGGTATGCGTAGCGTACTTCACTTTGTCCTCTTCAGTACACTTACTTATGGCAAACACCGATTCGACCATCTCGGTCCACCGTTTCAATCTGATCGGTCCTTCGGTTCCATCAAATTCCAAAGGTTTGCAGGCAGTGAATTCTTTGTAGGTGCATCCTACACGATTTCCTGTACTGCTAGATCCAAGGTTATTGTTGGTATGTAGAGCAGCCTGTACTGTGGCTATGTTTGAAGCTAGAAAAGTACGGAATTCCTCTTCATTCATATTCACGGTGTGTCGAGTGGTCGGTGCCATTTCCTTCAAAATAGTCAAATGGAACAAGTTAATCATACAGAATATTAAGAGTAGTTAATAGGATTTCGTAGCATAATATGAACTCATTTATAAAAGCTTTTTCTTCATATTAGCGTTTTATAAGTTTAAATTCGGGTAGTACCTACCCGTTAAGTTCATACTTAGTAGCTAATATACAATTCAACTACTACAGTTCTATATGAAAAACTGATTATAATAATATTTCGCGTTCAAACTTTTATACAATATTTTACAAACTTACAATACCACTTATTTTACATAAAGCATGAAATATAGCACACAATAACTTTGATACAAGATAGTTGTGAAGATAATTCTAGCTAGTACACAAGTCGTTCAGCAAAGGCAATAAAGACACGTAATTCATACGTCCAGAAACAAGTCATGCATTCTGGTTTTACTAAGACTACTTCCCATTGTTGGTCTTGTGGAACATAACCGTTATGGCCGTTGATAAGACAGCGTGTTGTAACGTCGTCAAAGGGACGAGGGTTACGTAATGTCCAACAGTCCCGTAACAACCTAAAAACCTCATTTCTTACCCCAATTACCGATTCCGTCACTTGTGGGAATGTTTTATTTAATAGTTGTAGCCCGATGTTCTTTTTCTCACTTTGGTGAGAAGCGAACATTAATAACCCGTAAGCATAGCATGCTTCTTTATGTTGCATGTTAGCCGCTTTTTCTAAATCATGAAGTCCTATATTCGGATACATTGAGTCAAAATAATTTCTTAACCCGTTGCGTAAAATAGCATTTGGGTTCCCCGCAATATATGCGTCAAAGTAAACACCTCGTAACTTATGGGTTTCCCAGTGTGATATCCCCCATCTTTCGAACGAAAGCCTTTTATAAACCAAGGCATTCTTGGAACATTCTTCGAATGTCTTACAAACTAATTTTGCCTTAAATAGTTGTGTCGAGGAATTCTGACCGACTCTAGACAAGATTTCATCAATCATGTCTCCGGGTAGGTCTCTTAAAATATTGGGTTGTCTATCCATTTTGTGTTTTTAAACTGTAAAATAGACAAGAGTTAGATTCATAAAAAAAATTACTTATTAATACAAGCAATTTTTACATATATCATAAAGTATAAGCACACTATATTACATATATTACACCACACGAATACAACTATCTTATTCCGACTCGCTCGTTTCTTCTTCTTCGGTTTTGGTTCGTTTTGCCAAGTTTCTAGGGATATATGATGTTCCCCTAATACGAGCCTCATTTTCCACATTGGTTTAGAAAAACCTGGAGGTTTAGAGGTTCCCGGATCATTGTTACAACTTAAGAAATACGGGTGTTGACGATACATATAAAGTTCATCGGATTTGGAACCAACTTTCTCTATTTTTATGCCCTTTCTCTTATTGTTCTCTTTTGCCTTATTAAATTGTGTTGGGGTAATTTCTATAACATCATCGGAATCCTTGTCGGGATCTGATTCATCGGAGAATTGGTAATCCTCCCAATACTTTGCTTCCTTGGCGGAAACACCATTGACCATAATTAACTTTGGTCGGTTGGTTGAGGATTTTCTTCTACTTAACCGTTTTATTATTTCCCCCACTGGTTCTATTTCTTCTTCCGGTTCCGATTCTTCTTCCGGTTCCGACTCTTCTTCCGGTTTCGACTCTTCTTCCGGTTCCTCTTCGGGAACTTGTGAATCAGTCCACATATCATTCCAATTTACATTTGACTCTTCATTATTATTAGGTGAGTCAATGGGACTTGTTCTAGAGGTAGACATCTATCACATAATATCAAACACGTTAAGAGATTAATATATCACATAATATTCACATGTTAAAAATATATAGTTTCCAACAAAATTTGTTAAGAAATCATTTTTCAAGTAAACACGGTCGAAGTCCAGACTCACTAATGCATCCTAACAAACTCGATAAGATACACTAATGCAAAATTCTGGTTCTCTAAGACCAACGCTCTGATACCAACTGAAATGTCCCGTTCTTATTGATTAAAAACGTTCCATATTAATTGATTTCGTTGCGAGGTTTTGACCTCTATATGAGACGTTTTTCAAAGACTGCATTCATTTTTAAAACAAACCATAACCTTTATATCATAAATAAATGTTTAAAAGCTTTACGTAGATTATCAAATAATGATAATCTAAAATATCCTGTTTACACACGACCATTACATAAAGGTTTACAATACAAATATGTTACATCGAAATCAGTTTCTTGAATGCAGTTTTTACACAATATCATACAAACATGGACTCCAAATCTTGTCCTTATTTTAGTATGCAACAGCGGAAGCTTTTAGTATTCACCTGAGAATAAACATGCTTTAAACGTCAACAAAAATGTTGGTGAGTTATAGGTTTAACCTATATATATCAAATCGTAACAATAGACCACAAGATTTCATATTTCAATACACATCCCATACATAGAGATAAAAATCATTCATATGGTGAACACCTGGTAACCGACATTAACAAGATGCATATATAAGAATATCCCCATCATTCCGCGACACCCTTCGGATATGATATAAATTTCAAAGTACTAAAGCATCCGGTACTTTGGATGGGGTTTGTTAGGCCCAATAGATCTATCTTTAGGATTCGCGTCAATTAGGGTGTCTGTTCCCTAATTCTTAGATTACCAGACTTAATAAAAGGGGGCATATTCGATTTCGATAATTCAATCATAGAATGTAGTTTCACGTACTTGTGTCTATTTTGTAAATCATTTATAAAACCTGCATGTATTCTCATCCCAAAAATATTAGATTTTAAAAGTGGGACTATAACTCACTTTCACAGATTTTTACTTCGTCGGAAAGTAAGACTTGGCCACTGGTTGATTCACGAACCTATAACAATATATACATATATATCAAAGTATGTTCAAAATATATTTACAACACTTTTAATATATTTTGATGTTTTAAGTTTATTAAGTCAGCTGTCCTCGTTAGTAACCTACAACTAGTTGTCCACAGTTAGATGTACAGAAATAAATCGATAAATATTATCTTGAATCAATTCACGACCCAGTGTATACTATCTCAGTATTGATCACAACTCAAACTATATATATTTTGGAATCAACCTCAACCCTGTATAGCTAACTCCAACATTCACATATAGAGTGTCTATGGTTGTTCCGAAATATATATAGATGTGTCGACATGATAGGTCGAAACATTGTATACGTGTCTATGGTATCTCAAGATTACATAATATACAATACAAGTTGATTAAGTTATGGTTGGAATAGATTTGTTACCAATTTTCACGTAGCTAAAATGAGAAAAATTATCCAATCTTGTTTTACCCATAACTTCTTCGTTTTTAATCCGTTTTGAGTGAATCAAATTGATATGGTTTCATATTGAACTCTATTTTATGAATCTAAACAGAAAAAGTATAGGTTTATAGTCGGAAAAATAAGTTACAAGTTGTTTTTGTAAAGGTAGTCATTTCAGTCGAAAGAACGACGTCTAGATGACCATTTTAGAAAACATACTTACACTTTGAGTTTAACCATAATTTTTGGATATAGTTTCATGTTCATAATAAAAATCATTTTCCCAGAATAACAACTTTTAAATCAAAGTTTATCATAGTTTTTAATTAACGAACCCAAAACAGCCCGCGGTGTTACTACGACGGCGTAAATCCGATTTTACGGTGTTTTTCGTGTTTCCAGGTTTTAAATCATTAAGTTAGCATATCATATAGATATAGAATATGTGTTTAGTTGATTTTAAAATTCAAGTTAGAAGGATTAACTTTTATTTGCGAACAAGTTTAGAATTAACTAAACTATGTTCTAGTGATTACAAGTTTAAACCTTCGAATAAGATAGCTTTATATGTATGAATCAAATGATGTTATGAACATCATTACTACCTCAAGTTCCTTGGATAAACCTACTGGAAATGAGAAAAATAGATCTAGCTTCAAAGGATCCTTGGATGGCTTGAAAGTTCTTGAAGCAGAATCATGACACGAAAACAATTTCAAGTAAGATTTCCACTCGAAATAAGATTGTTATAGTTATAGAAATTGAATTAAAGTTTGAATATGATTATTACCTTGTAATAGAAAGATAACCTACTGTAAGTAACAAAGGTTTCTTGATCTTGGATGATTACTTGGAATGGATTTAGAAAACTTGGAAGTAAACTTGCAATCTTGGAAGTATTCTTGATTTTATGAAACTAGAACTTTTTAAATTTATGAAGAACACTTAGAACTTGAAGATAGAACTTGAGAGAGATAAATTAGATGAAGAAAATTGAAGAATGAAAGTGTTTGTAGGTGTTTTTGGTCGTTGGTGTATGGATTAGATATAAAGGATATGTAATTTTGTTTTCATGTAAATAAGTCATGAATGATTACTCATATTTTTGTAATTTTATGAGATATTTTATGCTAGTTGCCAAATGATAGTTCCCACATGTGTTAGGTGACTCACATGGGCTGCTAAGAGCTGATCATTGAAGTGTATATACCAATAGTACATACATCTAAAAGCTGTGTATTGTACGAGTACGAATACAGGTGCATACGAGTAGAATTGTTGATGAAACTGAACGAGGATGTAATTGTAAGCATTTTTTTTAAGTAGAAGTATTTTGATAAGTTTCTTGAAGTCTTTCAAAAATGTATGAATACATATTAAAACACTACATGTATATACATTTTAACTGAGTCGTTAAGTCATCGTTAGTCGTTACATGTAAATGTTGTTTTGAAACCTTTAGGTTAACGATCTTGTTGAATGTTGTTAACCCATTGTTTATTATAACAAATGAGATGTTAAATTGTTATATTATCATGATATTATGATATATAATATATCTTAGTATGATGTATATACAGTTAAATGCCGTTACAACGATAATCGTTACATATATGTCTCGTTTCGAAATCATTAAGTTAGTAGTCTTATTTTTACATATGTATTTCATTGTTAATACACTTAATAATATATTTACTTATCATTTAACATAATTAACCAAGTGTATTAATATCTTAATATGATTCATATGTACCTAGTAAGACGTTGTTATAACGATAATCGTTATATATATCGTTTTCGAGTTTCTTAAATTAATAGTCTCATTTTTATGTATATAACTCATTGTTAAAATACCTAATGAGATACATACTTATAATAAAATCATGTTAACTATATATATAACCATATATATGTCATCGTATAGTTTTTACAAGTTTTAACGTTCGTGAATCACCGGTCAACTTGGGTGGTCAATTGTCTATATGAAACCTATTTCAATTAATCAAGTCTTAACAAGTTTGATTGCTTAACATGTTGGAAACACTTAATCATGTAAATAACAATTTCATTTAATATATATATAAACATGGAAAAGTTTGGGTCACTACACCTGTCATAAGACATGTCACTGGGTACTGCGTTAGGCTTGAAGATTCTAAATAGACAGCAACCTCCCTTACGCTCGATGCCCGTGCAGTCTGACTACAGGCATACACGTTCAGACAGCTCATCCAATTGAGCGACTCGGTTGGGTGACGTATTAACATTCCACAATGGTCTAAACTTTCTTAAGCATAATATAATACATGGTTTACCATATCCGAGAGACGTGATGTGTTTCAATGCTTTTGTTAATGATTGGTTTTAAAAGATAGTTAGGCCCTCAAAAAGAGTTGAACCATAAAGAACACCATGGCCAAGTCAAGCTGACTTCCATGAACACGTTTGGTTATCCTAACGGTCCAATCCTTTATGTGTCTAAACAAATAGTTCCTTAATTAACTAAGAATCCCTCAAGCGGGGTGCAATGCTTAAGACCGCGTTATGGTGCAGTGTACTAATCAACACTGACCGGGTTCCATGGCCTTACTTAGCAGAGGTACAGCTTACACCAATCGCCGTGCTTCAGCGTGTACGTACTGTGACGCCCCGTACAAAACCATCATGTACAGATCATCAATCAACATGATCATTACATGGTCAAACACTATATGCTGTTTGAAAACCGATTTGCATTCATAAAAAGATAACGTTTTACAAAAGATAGCGCGCATCCTACGAATAAAAGCATAAACATAATTATTTGACCCTAAGGTCGTTACAAAGCCATTGTTTGAAGTTAACATAAACTACGAATGCAAAAGAAAAGTTCCATGAATGAGACATCTCTAGTAATGCAGCGGATAACTAATACAGCAGGTCCTTAACA
This sequence comes from Rutidosis leptorrhynchoides, assembly GCF_046630445.1. Lineage (NCBI taxonomy): Eukaryota > Viridiplantae > Streptophyta > Magnoliopsida > Asterales > Asteraceae > Rutidosis > Rutidosis leptorrhynchoides. The sequence continues at coordinate 370,707,347 of NC_092341.1, read as the reverse complement.
GCAAGACAGCAAATCTAACAGCGGAAGCAAGAAACCTCTAGGCACCTGAGAAATACACGCTTAAAAGTCAACACGAATGTTGGTGAGCTATTGTTTAAGTTGTAACAGTAACGTAAGGTAGGCCATGAGATTTCAGTGTAACAAAACAGTATGTAAAAGTATATGTGTAATCATGGGCACATGGTAACTAGACTTAACGTGTATAACCCCCTGAAAGTACACTTGGCGAGTGCGTATGTTCACGAAGTATTAAACACCCATTAAATGCTAGCGCGACTAGCCCGAGTGGGGATGTCAAACCCTATGGATCCATATCTAAGATTCGCGTTCACCGGTTCAAAAACCAATGACTAAACGTTACCGTGCTAAGGGGAATGTTTATGCCGTTGTATAACCCACACACATATAAATTTTAAGTACTCATGCCTAGTATGTAAAACGTAAAAAAAGCGCATGTATTCTCAGTCCCAAAATATTTAAAGTAAAAAGGGATGCTATAACTCACAGTGATAAAAACGGTAAAGTCGGTAATGAAAGTACGCATGTAGTAAGTCGGTCCGAAAGGTCGTCAACTTAAATCTAGGGTTACTAGGTCAGTAGGTTTTCTTTATAAATTCTAATAGTGCATAAAATAAGTTTAAGTGTCATCATCATCATCATCATTCATCATCATAAAAGCTAAGTAAGAATAGAGATCGAAACAATAGGCTGACTTCGGTCAGCTGCTGCGACCTTTACGTAAATCGAAAAGACGCATAGTCAGTGGCTATGGCTCCATATATGAGTTCCCTAACAGCTGACCAATTTTTAGAACCTAACTCGTCTTCATTTGACCGTGGCGATGGTTTAAGTGCGAGTAGGTCAGAAATTTCAGCACAACGTTAATAGGGTGTAGTGACTCTCGGAGAGCCATAAATCCTAAACCGTAATTCGGATTAAGACGAGGCCTAAACGGAAAATCATCTACTCGAACCGAACTAACTGAAAATCAACTTTCTAGTAGCCTAGGTGGTCTGATCAAATACGAAAATCAGTGGACAAGTGCTCTGTGGGGTTCTTGGTGCTTGATGCTCATCACGGTCCTCATCCTTGATGCTTGTAGCTTCAAGTGTACAACTCGTTGATGGTTTAGCATCACTTTTGACCAAGATTCTACCATAAATACACAATATGTTAAGACCAAGTGGTAACACAACTCATTTAAGAGTCTTAGATGGATGATGAACCAAGGTTACATCATATCCTTAGTCTTAACACAATTATAAGTCCTATTTACAAACAAAGTTACAAACTTTATATCAATCAAACAAGTATGAACACAATCTAAGTCAAATGAGGTGATGGAACCCTAAGCTAGAGAGCTTGGATCCTATTCACACAAGTTACAAGGTTGCAAAGCTTGAAAGCTTGAACCTTTATTGTTCTTGAAGATCTTAAAGCATAAAGCTTGGATCTTTAAGTTTCATGAAGACCATAAACACAAGTTTTGATCTTTATAACAAAACAACAAGATCATAAGCTAGAAAACTTAGATCCAACAACAAGATATGAAGATTCAAGCTATAAAGCTTGCATCTTGGTTGTTCTTGAAGATCTTGAAGCATAAAGCTTGGATCTTTAAGATATATGAAGATAACAAACAAAAGTTTGAATCTTTTTAACAAAACAACAAGATTAAAGTAAGAAAAATATAGATCTACAAAGTTAGTGAAGATTCAAAGCTAGAAAGCTTGAATCTTCCATGTTCTTGAAGGATTCATGCTTGAATCAACAAGATATAATCAAGATCAAAGCTAAAGAGCTTGATCTTCCATGATGATGATGATATGCCATGAAAATGATGAAGGAAAAGAAGAAAAAAAAGAAAACTTACAAGTAATACAAGAAAGGAAGGAAAGAAAGAGCAAGTGTGTGTGAAAATCAAATGAGTAAGTGTTTGAATGAGAGGTAAATGGCTAGTATTTATAAGCAAAATTTTGACATGGATTGATGACTTGGAAGGGCCTCTTGGCCATAGGTTTTGAGGGGGAGGGGAGGAGACACCATTTTACTTTTTGGTTAGTGGTTGTCTAAAGCATGTACTTATGCTAGAATCCCATGTAACAATATGGATAATCCTTATCCAAATGCTAGTATGACTCATCTAATTAAATGGGCATTTATTTTATTTATTATGGGTCACTAGTAAATAATACTTGGGCTAATTAATTGGGGCACTAGCTAGTGTAGTGTGGGCTAAGGTCCAATAAGGTATAAAGTCCAACAAGACTAACTATTGTGATCTAGTAAATAATTAATTAAAATTAAGCATCCAAAAGCCCAGGTAATTATTATTATAAAATAATAATTAATATTTCGCAGTCATAATATTCCGGTTACGACAAAAGTTAAACGTGCGCGCAGTTCGCGGTTTATTCGAAACGTTAAATAACACTAACGATTACAAAAGCATCCGGTGAACAAGTTAAGTATCCTACGTACTCTAAGGCATGTTTTAACATATAATTGGAAGTAAACCACGTATATCAAGTTTCCAAAGTATAAAGTAGCACAGTGCGCATAAATACGCAATTTCGCTAAAATACAAGGCACAAGAGCAAGTCGAAAAAGTCGGGTCGTTATATTACCCACCTGTTGTTGGAAATTTCATCCCGAAATTTAAGCTGAGGTAAGTGATGGAGTCGGGAAAAGGTAAGGATACTTCTGCATCATTTGATCTTCTCGTTCCCAGGTAAACTCAGGTCCACGCTTGGCATTCCATCGAACTCGGACAATTGGAATCTTATTGCATTTCAAGGTTTTGACCTCACGGTCAATAATTTTGACAGGTTCTTCCATGAAGTGGAGTTTGTCATCAATCGTAAGTTCTTCCAATAATATGATAAGTTCCGGTGGAGCAAGGCACTTCTTCAAATTTGATACATGGAAGGTTGGATGAACAGCACTCAACTGAGTCAGAAGATCCAGATGATAAGCAACGGGTCCAACACATTCCAAAATTTCAAAAGGACCAATATATCGCGGGTTTAACTTTCCACGCTTTCCAAAATGAATCACACCTTTCCAAGGTGCGAACTTCAACATCACACAGTCACCCACGTTAAATTCGAAGTCTTTACGTTTAAGATCAGCATAACACTTTTGGCGATCGCGGGCCGTCTTAAGTCTCGCTTGAATCTGAGAAATCTTCTCCATCGTTTCATGGACTATCTCGAGTCCGGTGATTTGCACTTCACCTAACTCGGCCCAACAAATAGGAGAACGACACTTTCAGCCATACAACGCTTCAAAAGGCGCGGCTTTAATGCTCGAATGATAACTGTTGTTGTAAGAGAATTCGGCTAGTGGCAGATGCCTTTCCCAAGACTTTCCAAAGTCAATAACACAGGTACGCAACATGTCCTCCAAATTTTGAATCGTTCGTTCGCTCTGACCGTCGGTCTGGGGGTGATACGCAGTGCTCATGTCGAGACGAGTTCCCAAGGCTTCTTGCAAGGAACTCCAGAATCTGGAAGCAAAACGGGGATCGCGATCTGAGATAATTGATAGGGGTACACCATGACGAGACACAACTTCTTTGATGTACAGTTGAGCAAGTCTCTCCATTGCATCTGTTTCCTTCATTGCTAGGAAATGAGCAGATTTGGTAAGACGGTCAACGATAACCCAGATTGTATCGTATCCGCCCACCGTCTTTGGTAGCTTTGTGATGAAATCCATTGTAATTGCTTCCCATTTCCATTGTGGGATTTCCGGTTATTGAAGTAATCCAGATGGTTTCTGATGTTCAGCCTTAACCTTCGAACAAGTCAAACACCTCCCAACATAAGTTGCAACATCCTTCTTAAGATTTGGCCACCAATACTGTTCCTTGAGATCGTGGTACATTATTCCGGCTCCTGGATGAATCGAATATCTTGACTTGTGGGCTTCATCAAGTAAAAGGCTTCGTAAATCTCCATAACGAGGTACCCAAATTCTTCCAGCATAACATCGGAGTTCAGACTCCTTAACCTCGAATTTAGAGATGAGAATGTTCAAGTATTCACGGGATATGTTCTCCTTCTTAAGAGCCTCTTCTTGGGCTACTCGGATCTGGCTATGGAGGTTCGAATAGATGGTAATGTTCAGAGCCCGAACACGAAGAGGTACCGTTCTCTCCTTTCGACTTAAAGCGTCGGCTACAACATTGGCCTTACCAGGATGGTAACGAAGTTCATAATTATAGTCGTTCAACATCTTAATCCATCGTCGTTGTCTCATGTTCAGGTGTTTCTGATCGAATATGTGCTGGAGGCTTTTGTGATCGGTGAATATGGTACTCTTTGTTCCATAGAGATAGTGTCTCCACAGCTTCAATGCGAAGACAACGGCTCCAAGTTCGAGACCGTAAGTAGTGTAGTTTCGCTCATGAATCTTCAGCTGACGAGATGCATAAGCAATGACCTTCGTTCTTTGCATCAATACACAACCAAAACCATTCTTCGAAGCATCGCAGTATACAACAAAGTCGTCACTGCCTTTGGGAAGAGATAAGATAGGTGCGGTGGTTAACTTCTGCTTCAGGGTTTCAAATGCTGCTTCTTGTTCGGTTTCCCAAACGAACTTCTTTCCTTTGTGAGTCAGTGCAGTCAAAGGACGCGCAATCAACGAAAAACCTTCAATAAACCTTCTGTAGTAACCTGCAAGACCTAGAAATTAGCGAATGTGAGTCAGAGTAGTGGGTGTCTCCCACTTGCTGATAGCTTCAATCTTGGCAGGGTCAACTTTGATACCTTGATCACTCACAATATGACCCAGAAATTGGACTTCCTTCAGCCAAAATTCACACTTGGAGAATTTGGCATAAAGTTGCTCTTGTCTCAAGAGTTCAAGCACTAGTCGGAGATGTTGCTCATGTTCTTCTTCGCTCTTGGAGTAGATGAGGATATCATCTATGAAGACGATAACGAATTTATCCAGATAAGGCTTGCAGACACGATTCATGAGGTCCATGAACACGGCTGGTGCGTTGGTTAATCGAACGGCATCACGAGAAACTCGTAATGACCATAGCGGGTTCTAAACGCAGTCTTCATCACATCACTCTCTTTCACCCTCAACTGGTGATAACCGGATCACAAATCGATCTTTGAGTACACGCTCGATCCTTGTAGTTGATCAAAAAGATCGTCAATTCGGGGAAGAGGATATCGATTCTTGATCGTCAATTTGTTGAGTTCGTGGTAGTCGATACACATGCGGAAGGATCTATCCTTCTTCTTCACGAATAAAACAGGTGCGCCCCAAGGCGATGAGCTCGGTTGGATAAACCCTCGGTCGAGCAATTCCTAAAGTTGACTCTGCAACTCTTGCAGTTCGGTGGGTGCTAGTCGATAAGGTACGCGAGCTACGGGTGCAGCTCCCGGCACTAGATCGATCTGGAACTCCACTGCTCTTGGTGGCGGTAATCCAGGCAACTCTTCTGGAAAGACGTCAGGGAATTCATTCACGATTCGCACGTCATTCACACTCTTCTCCTCTGATTCTAAAGCCTTCACGTGCGCTAAAACAGCAAGTCGTCCTTTCTTCATGATCTTCTGCGCTTTCATACAGCTAATGAGGTTCAGCTTCGAGTTACATCTTTCTCCGTAAATAGTCAGTGGCTCACAGTCTCCTTGTGGTATACAAAGAGCTTTGTCTCCACAGATAATGTCGGCCTTTACTTTAGTCAACCAGTCCATACCAACAATCACGTCAAAACTCCCCAATTTGATTGGTATTAAGTCAATTGCGAAATCTACACCAGCTATGTTAATAATAGCTCCTCGTCCAATTTGATCAACTTTCTCAAGTTTCCCATTGGCTACTTCTACTAGGATATTCTCTTCTAAAGGCACTAATGACCAATCTATCTTAGAGTAAAAGTTTCTACAGACATAGCTTCTATCAGCACCAGTATCAAATAGGACAGAGTCTAATAGATTGTTGATGGTGATTTTACCTGTAACCAAGTCGGGGTTCTCACGGGCATCCCTTGCTTTAATGTTGAAAGCTCTACCACGCGGTGGTCCGCCATCCTTTTTTTTATTGGGGCAATCATTCCTAAAGTGGCCATGCTGTCCACACTCATAGCATTTCCTTGGCCCATTTTGGTTTGTCCTCACAGCTTGAATGGGAATCTTGCAGTCCTTGCCAATATGCCCGGTCCTTTTGCACTTTTCACAGACCACATTACAGTACCTGGTATGGTGCTTGTAGCACTACTTGCACTGCGGTAGAGTACCCTTGTAGTTGGGGTTCGAGCTAGTGTTCGGGTTGGGGTTCCTTCCTTCGTTAGGCCTCTTAGCGGGGGTTTGTTCATAGGTTCTCCCCTTGTTGTTGTAGTCCCACTTACGCTTCTCACCACTGGCTCCTGATTCGAATTTATCCTTCTCCGATTCTTTGCTGATAATTTGGTTCATAAGGGTATGCGCCATGCGCATAGCTGTCGGGATGTTGGGTGGATTGGAAGAGGTGACATTCCCCTGGATGGACTTAGGAAGTCCCCACAAGTAGCGTTCCATTCTTTTAAATTCCGGGGTGACCATCGTGGGACACATCATTGCTAATTCCAGATACCTACGGTTGTAACCATCAAGATCATTACCCACAACCTTTAACTCCTAGAACTCAGCCTCCATTTTCTGTATCTCTATCCTGGGGCAGTACTCTTCGATCATGGCCCCCTTGAATTCTTCCCACGGAATGGCATAAGCCTCATCAATACCCTTAGCTTGAGCCAATGTGTTCCACCAGGTTAGGGCGCCATCTGACAGTGTACATGAGGCATACTTGGTTTTGTTCGCCTCTGAGCAGTTGCTGACGCGGAACACAGCTTCCAATTTTTCAAACCACCTAGTCAAACCAACTGGCCCATCAGTGCCACTAAAGTTGTGGGGCTTGCAGCTTTGAAACTCTTTGTAACTGCAACCGTTCTGGACGTTCTGGTTAACCGGTGGGACTGGGGGAATAGCATTTGCCATGGCTGCGGCTACTCGTTCCGCAATCATTTCTTCAATTTGTACTGCTGTGGGTGCTGCTCTTCCGTTTGCCATTGCTCTTCTAGATAGAAATTTTGACTTAAGTCAAAATCCAGCATTTAATATATATATATATATATATATATATATATATATATATATATATATATATATATATATATATATATATATATATATATATATATATATATATATATATATATATAATAATACAGTATATGGTAAACAGGGGAACAACACAACGCATGCCAATTAAGTAACGCAACCAGGTACAAATACCGCAAAACCAACATACAGTAACGTAAATAGAACACAGTGCAAGAATTAAACAATACAAAGTTCCATTCATTAATAAAGAGTTGCATACATTCGCTTAAGTTCGTACAATACATAAGTAAAACATGAACTACAAACGAGATTACATAATAAAATCTACTACAAAGCCCTATGGTGATGGTGGGTAAAGGATGTCCATCACGTGGGACATCTGGTCCTCGAGCTCAGTCACCCGAGCACGGAGGATCTCCACTTCCTTCGCCAGTTCCTCGACAGAGGGAGGGGCTGGTAGAGCAGGCGGTGCTGCTGGTGCAGGTGGCGCCGGTGGTGCAGATGATCCGGCTCCAGAAGTAGAGGCTGCAAAGCGATAAGGCTTACGCACGAAAGGATCAGCAGGGTAAGGCACAACCCGCTTACGGGCGGTAACCCTACGACGCTGACCATGTGCGTTAGTGAACTCTCGACCTCCGTTGATCCCCGGAATAACGGTGTCATCGAAACGGTACCGCTTCTTCGGCGGGGTGGATGGTGGCTGTACAGGTGCATCATCAAGGTCCTCCTCTTCGGAGTCATCGTCACTAGAGTCGTCTGTGGATGAGTCATCGGATGATGAATCGTCAAAAATAGCTGGAGGTGGCGGCGTTCGGCGACCGGTAGTCATGATCCGGTATCTGAAAGGTAGGATCAGTATGACACGTCCATCAGGAAGGCGTCGGCACCAATGGTTATGCTCATTATGGAACGGAATGTCCCCGTATTCCCCGGGAATCACAACACCACCGGAGCGGGGCTGTGGCTCTGAGGGTCCTGGGGCAAGCAGAGCTGGAATCTCCGGGAGGTCCTGGGCTCCGTCTGAGGTAACCACTGGGGCAGGCGTACGGCTGCTGGTTCCGGAGGATGAAGTGTCGAGGTCACTGGTGGGTGTCGCCAACGGGATCGGAGGATTAGCAACAGCGGCAGGTGAAGTGGCTGAAGAGTCTGAATCGCTGCCCAAAATGATGACAGGTGGAATATCCGACATCTGAACAAGGAAAAATAACTTTTTCATGTCAGTAAGTCATAAAGCAAGCACGTATTAGGCACTACAGCAACCTAGCATGGCAGTAATGATAAGCAATAGCATGCAGTAAGATCATACAGCTAAAAAAGTAGACAAAAGCATGTAGTAAGTTTCACAGAAACAAGTAAACTAGCAAGTTGTAGATTAGTCCTATTAGTGAATCCTACTTAGGTTCGGTCTAGACTCACTAATGCAACCTAATTCCCTACAACCAATGCTTTGATACCAAATGTGATGCCCCGTAAAAAACCATCGGGTACGGATCATCAATCAACATGATCATTACATGGTCAAACACTATACGCTGTTTGAAAACCGATTTGCATTCATAAAAAGATAACGTTTTACAAAAGATAGCGCGCATCCTACGAATAGGAGCATAAACATAATTATTTGACCCTAAGGTCGTTACAAAGCCATTGTTTGAAATTAACATAAACTACGAATGCAAAAGAAAAGTTTCATGAATGAGACATCTCTAGTAATGCAGTGGATAACTAATACAGCAGGTCCTTAACAGCAAGACAGCAAATCTAACAGCGGAAGCAAGAAACCTCTTGATGTTAAAGCTAAGGGGTATAAAATACTATTAAAATTTAGCAGGAAATACTATTAAATACGATACAATTTTACACAAGATATTTATTTATTTATAGAATGGATATACTTAAACCTTGCTACAACACTTATAGGCAGTGTACATAATCGTACAGTAGTGTAGTTTTTAGTAAGTCCGGTTCGTTCCACATGGAAAATCTTTAAACAAAGCTTAACGCTATATTAGTTTACTTTTATAAAAATACAAATATATATAAGTAATATTATTATTATAAAGGGGGATTTTTACCGTTTAATGACCGGTTTGTCGATTTTAAAACTTTAGTCGCAGTTAAAACAAAATGTAAAATATTAAATAAATAAAAGACTTAATTTAAAGCATAAAGTAAATAACGATAATGAAATTGCGAATAATAAAAGTGCGATAAAATAAACTTGCGATAATTAAAAAGTACGATAATTAAAAGTGCAATTAAATACAATAACAATAAAAATGCGATAATTAGAAGTGAAATTAAATATAAAATTAAAGGAAATTAAATATGAAATAAAATAATTATGCTTATTTAAACTTCCGTAATCATGATGTTTGACGTGTTGATTTTAGTTTTATGCCCATGGGTTAATTGTCCTTTGTCCTGGATTATTTAATATGTCCGTCTGGTTTTTGTCCATAACAGTCCATCAGTCATAAATAAAAAGTGCGAGTGTCCTCGTCAAATTATCCTTATACCTGAAGTTAAATATTCCAACTAATTTGGGGACTTAAACTTTAACAAGATTTTAATACTTTGTTTAATAATTACACCAGGATGTCGACTGAGTGTAACCCAAGGTTTTAATACTTTGTTAACAATTATGCCAAGTGTCCTTGTACATAATTTCACCCCTGTTTTAATAATTCTAATGACTATTAATCCATTCCCGTGTCTGATTAAATGAACGATTATTCGTACATATAAATACCCCGCCCATCGTGTCCGATTAAGTGTATATGGTAATTTATGGGTACGTCCAATTATAAATCTTTATATTAACATTAACAAACTATCATTTAGTTAAACAAATATAAAGCCCATTAATAGCCCATAGTCTAATTTCCACAAGTGTCGTTCTTTTGTCCAAACCCCAATTATGGTACAAAGCTCAATTACCCAATTTTAGTAATTAGCCCAACATCATGATTACTTCGGATTAAATAAGCATAATAATAACTTAGCTACGAGACATTAAATTAAAAAGGTTGAACATAACTTACAATGATTAAAAATAGCGTAGCGTTACACGGACAGAATTTCGACTTACACCCTTACAACATTCGCTAACATACCCTTATTATTAGGATTAAAATTAAAATTAAAATTAAAATATAAATTATAAATATAAATATTACGTATAGATAGATGGATGGATATATTGGATGATAAAAATGATCAGAATTCGTTGGGTTTTATAGGGATTTTCGTATTTGGCTGCTCCGCGAGTCACGGCATTTTTGGCCTCCATACTCCGCAACTCACGGAGTTTGTAATTCCAGCTCACAAAGGTTTGTCTTTTAATTTGCCGACGTTTTATAAATATATTATAATATATATATTAATTTTAAGAATTAATTATATATTATATTATATTTATATACATAGTTAACTTGTAATTTTTAGTCCGTTGCATCGAGCGTTGAGAGTTGACTCTGGTCCCGGTTCCGGATTTTCGAACGTCCTTGCGTACAATTTAATATCTTGTACTTTGCGTTTTGAATCTTGTACTCTTGTAATTTCAAGACGTTTCTTATCAATAATTAGAACCTCTTTGATTGTATTTTATACTTTTGAGCTTTTTGGTCGTTTGCGTTTCAATTCGTCGAATCTGTCTTTTATCTTCACCTTTTAATATTTAAACGAATATCACTTGTAAATAGAACATTTGCAACTAAAAGCTTGTCTTTCTTGGGGAATAATGCTATGAAATATATGTTCGTTTTTAGCATTATCAAATATTCCCACACTTGAGCGTTGCTTGTCCTCAAGCAATATATTCTTGAAATACTAGAATCACTTATTTATTCTTCACACTTTGTACATCAGTGATTTCTTTTCGGCGGTATAAACAATGATAGTAACGATATGGTTTACAGTCCCACATGACTATAAAAATTTAGATCCATTAAGGAAATTGGATCTTTATGAAAACATTTGATCTTTTTGAAAATTTAATCTAGCTTTTACCCTAGATAAGTTTTCCGGAATAACCCTTCACCGGTGTTGCAAAATATTTTTGTGGGTTTTGTGGGTTTCAGATTTGAAAATTTTAGCTCAAAACTTATGGTTTTGTGTCACCCACTTGCTAACCTTGTATTAGAAAAGCAACACGTCCAGTATACTTGTCCCGTATATTACCATTCGGCAAACTACCGTCCGGTTGTAAAGGAAAGCGATGAACAAGAAACTGTTAAGGCAATGTCTAATGACATGCATTTGTTCATGGTCTAAAATATGTCAGATGCAATTACTATCCTTTGTAGGAGCAATAGTTAAGATCACCCTATAATTTTTTTCGGTCTGGCACAAGGTCCTGTCTCCGACCATGCTATGCAACCACCGTTCTTACGGTTGACACCCGATTTGGTTCAGGTGACCTAATGAATTCCAGGTGAATTCCTAGGATTTTACGTTCAATGGTAATGAATGCACTAAAAATGGGTTTTCAGAAAACAAATCGGTTTGTAATTTTGATCAAAATATTTTCTCGTTCAAGCTCGAGTTTAGATATCATTGAATTCCATGAGTTTGAATTCTCGATCTTTAAGGTCAATCTCAAGGATTGAGTAATATCAGTCTTAAAAGCTGATTTTTAATCTTTAAGGAGATTATCCTTTCTGGGGATCTGATTCATTAGTCTTATCAAGCTAATTTGCACGGTGTCCCCCCATTGTACGAGATAAATCCTTCTCATGGTTAGGATAAATCTGACCACTTGGCGACCCTGTTTGATGCTGAGGTCCGTGGATTTCCTGCTGATTTTAGAGATGACTTTTCTAGATTTTTCGTCAACCTACAGCTGGTCTGGACGACAACTTCCTGACCTAAATCAAGAAGCGCGTGTCTTTTTCGGAAGACTTTACTTCCTTTTAATTATGGAATTGATTCATCGTGTAGATCCATCTCTTCTTTCAAAAGTATTACAATAAATCGGGTAAAACTGATTAGTATTATTCAAAACAAAAGTACCTGCAATAACTTTTACAGAAACATGTGATAGATAGTTTTTAATTGAATAACTTGGTACATTCTCCTCACACTTAGTTTCTTTCTTTGCCTTTTTATTCTCCTTTATTCCATTTTACATGAATTCTAACATTTTGGTTTGTTTCTCAATTTATGTCCTTTCCGAGGTAACAATAATTTCGGTGTTAAAACCTAGTTTTATCATTCATAAATATGTATAAACATGATTTTGAGTTCATTTAATTGAAAATTTTGAAAAATTTTACTAGAATTGGGTAGTCAGTATATAAGACTAGAGTAGTTCTTTATTATCAGAGAGCACTAAATTCTAATACAACTACTACATTACTAGTATTTCTAATGGTAATCAAGTGTATAAAGTAAAAATTTTAAAATCCGAAAGAATTTAACCCCTTCCCACACTTAAGATCTTGCAATGCCCTCATTTGCAAGAAATCAGTAACAATTTAAATTATTGAGGGTGATTTGTGTGAAAATGATTAAATTTTACCAAAGTTTCCAAACATATTTGTGTTTGTGTTGAATGATAAATGGTGCACATCATTTATTCATTCCTTCTTGTTGTTATTTCACATATATTTTGCATCTTGTCGTTAAAATTAGTTGCTTTTGCTGAACTTAATGCCAGTCTTTGAAAATGCGTTGTTTTACCCTGTTGTGTACATAAGATAAACTGCAAACATATATAAATATTTTTGAAGTTTGGTATATTACCCCACATTCAAAAATTATTAAAATCTAATAATAAAAGTTAGAAAATTTAAAAACTATTACAATATTAACATAAGTATTAAATGTATTAACATTACAAATAATAAAATAAATAAAAAACTAAGTAGACTAGAGATGATACTGATACCAGAAGGGGTTCCATGCATAACCATATGTGCTATAAAATGCTTCGGCTGGGTTATACGTAGGATACGGTGGTTGGATCTATATAGACCAGGGAGGGAATATGGGCGATGGAGTAGGAATATAGTTTCTACCTATATGTTGGCAATAAGCTATGATTTGGTTTTGATGAACTTGCCAATCTTTAAATGCTCTATGTCTAGCATTTTCATACTCTTGTGAAGCTATAAACCTTTGCATTTCTGCCATTTCATTTCCCCCTCCTACATTACCTTGCTGTTGGTTTCTCTCAACCTGTGGATGTCTACCATTATATCGTACTGTGGTGTTATTTCGCCTCTTCAAAACTTTCGCACCATGGTATACATTTAAACCTATTGTATCTCGGGGTTCTGGTTCTTCAATTAGTAATCCCCCCCGACTTATATCCACACCGAGATATTCAGCAATCAAAGTAATAAATATACCACCTCCTATTATGCTATGTGGTCTCATCCCCCTAACCATAGCTGATAAATAATAACCCACACAATAAGGTATACTTACAGCGCTTTGTGGGTCTCGAATACACATGCGGTAAAACAAATCCTGTTCATTTACCTTTTCCTTGTTCTTACCTCGTTGTGTAATCGAATTGGCTAAAAACCTATGAATTATTCTTAATTCAGCTCTATCTATATCCAAATAAGAGTAATTTCCCCCTTTAAATCGGTGATGGCTAGTCATTTGACTCCATACACCATGCGTATCAAAATTTTCGTCTATCTTTCTACCATTTAGTATCAACCCTCTACAATCGGCAGATGCTAGCTCCTCAGGCGTATATATACGTAAAGCCTGAGCCATAAGACATGTGGCGCATCGAACCTCCTAACAAAAATCTAATAAAAGATCGATCGGTTAAACTAGCTACCCGATCATTTAATTCTATACTACACAACAATTCTTCACACCATACTTTATATACAGGTCTACGCATGTTGAATAACCGTACCCAATCGCTAAAAGTAGAATTACCATACCTCTGTGCAAGTAATTCCCTAATTGGCCCGGCCAATTCTACAGCTTCTAATGGTCCCCATTCTATGACCCTAGGTACTTCAACAGCTTTAGAATGAAGAGTATGCAAACCCCTTTGGTATTTTGGATAATCTATCCAAAGTCTGTCAAATCTCAGGTTCGGGTGCAAATCTTCCAAGTGCATATCAGAAAATGTCATGACTGGATGAGGTATATCTTGTTTATAGTAGTTATCCACCTCCTGTTGTTCCGTATTCTCAGCAGGAGCATTGCGAGCTTGGGATGAAGATTCACCCCTTTCAGTCTGCAAAACACATCAAACATAATTTTTGTGCATCCAAATATGCATTAGTGTCAGCAAAATCATCAATCAAAATAATTACAATGACATGATCAATTTATATCAAACTTAAGCTCATTTTCATATTTTCATCAAATCTACACTTTTTCAAATAAGCATATACGAAAATGTTCGCCAAGTTCATAAGCATTCAACTCAAATAACATGTCAAAATAATCATTACTAGCAATTAAACAAGTTTCAAATGGCATTTTCTCTCAAAAATCAAGTTCATGAATTTTAGACTTGAAAAAGTCCACTTTAATTCTCAAAATCATGTTTAGGCTCTAAGTTTGGATCATTTAACTACCTAAACATGTTACACTACTTAATTTATCAACAATTCATGACAAAAATCGGCCATAACCTGTTTATATCAAAAAGCCCCAAATTGCTCAAGAACACAAACCCTAGATTACTCAAAATTTGAAGTTTAAGGCTTCTAATCCTGTTAAATAGCATCAATCTAGGTTATACAAGCATAATACATAAACAATTTAAGCATAATTACACTAAAAAGCATCAAAATCAAATTGAGTATAAAATTGCTCAAGAACACTAATTTTTGGATTAAATGGTGTTTAGGTGTAGAAATTTACCGTTTTTCTTGAGTAATTCCTTGATAGCATCCTTCTTAACATGATTTTAGTAAAAGATTTGATGATTAACGGTGAAAAATTGTGAATTTGGGAGTGTTTTCTCGGGTTTTTTCGCAGTATTTTCGCAGTTTATTTTTGTGTTGTGGTGTGTGGACTGAGCTGATTACGTTTTTATTTTTTTTGGGTTTTGATCCCTCCGCGAGTCGCGGTGTTTGACCCTTCAAACTCCGCGAGTCGCGGAGTTTGTATTTTTTTTTTTTTATCTTATACTAATTAAAACAATTAAGTAATTAATTTTAAAATTTTGTTTCCCTTGTTATTTAGGACGAGGTCGTTTCAGATCGATGTCCTAGTCCGTCCTTCAACAAAATTTTAAAATTTGTCTTTTTGTAGCAATTGTTTTAAAAGCTAAGATTTTTGGGTTTTTTTTTTTAATATTTTTGGCTTACTTTAATTCAATAAGATTAAAAATAATGATAATAAAAGTTCTCGTCCTTCCCTCGGGTAAAGCAATTTCGGTTCAATGACCTAGTCTTCAACTTACGACGAATTTTAAAAATCATATTTTTAACTTAATGAGATAAAGTAAATTTTTGTTTTTAAATTCACACCAACTTAAATTAAAAATACATAAAATTCAAAATTAATATTAAAAATTCACACTAAACTTAAAATTTGAAATGCATAAAATTAAAAATTCATATTTTAAAAATTAAAAATTCACACCAAACTTAATTTAAAAATTCATATTATAAATTCACACCAAACTTACATTAATTTTTCAAATATTTACAATTTTAAATATATTGTTTTTACAAAGTTTACAATATTAATTTAAGATTTATATATTAATTTTAAAAACATGGTAAAAATAAAATTAAAAATCTTTTTGGCTTTTTATCCCACTTTAATCAATCAAATATTATCAAAAAAATGCGCCCCTCTTTTCGGTAAAGTAATTTCGGTTCCATAACCTAATTTAACTCATGACGAATTTTTGAAATATTTTGGGTTGATTGATTAAAGATATTTATACCTTAAGAATAAACGTTAAATTTCGCAGTGATGTAATAAATTTTTGTATGATATCAATAATTTCGGTCGCCAAACCTAATTTTATTTAATACCAATTTAATACTTTATAGCGAACAAATTAGCGTTTATTATCAAAAGGTTAAAAATAAAAATAAAAACAAAAAAAACTGTACAGACTTACCTGTGAGATAGTATTCTTAGTTATATGATCTATACCATTCATAAGATAGTCGGTTTAATTGGTTTTACATGGCTACATAGGCGTAACCTCGAGCATTCAGTGTTTTTTCTTCTAAACATATGAACGGTCCGTCTCTGCATAAAGTAACAAATTCGGTATTTGAATAGGTTTGATTATTTGAACATTTACCTCCATGTGACCATTTTCCGCATTTGTGACATCTTTCTAGGTGTCGTGCTCTTCTTTTCGCTGCGGATTTTGATTTTCCTTTACCAAATTGTGACTTATTATCTTCGCATCTGGATTCTTTTCTTACTCCGTCCAATCTTTCTCTGATTACTGATACTATTTCACTCGGAAGTGTGTCATTATTACGTTTAGTGATCAAAGCGTGTAGCATTAGACCATGGTTTAGTTCACATGCAATCTTCATTTTCTAAAAAAAAATAAAAATTCAGAATGGGGGGAGAAGACTAGTTCTTTAGGGTCTGCTAGGGAAAGACCATTCGGGTTCCATTTTCGAGAACTACACGAAAATAGACAATCTAACTCTAACAGAAATACATATTATCCTTTAAAGACTTGATTCTCCCCACACTTAGTTAGCTGTGGTATCGAAATTGTGATTAACTTCATTGTCGAATTCCATCGGACTATCTATGTAGTGTTTAACTCTGTGACCATTAACTTTAAATTCAATCCCATTTGAATTTATTAATTCTATCGTTCCGTATGGGAAAACTCTTTTGACTATGAATGGTCCAGACCACTTGATTTCAATTTTTCAGGAAATAGCTTGAATCGTGAATTGAAAAGAAGAACTCTGTCTCCTTCTTTAAATTCTTTTAAACTTCTGATTCTTTTATCATGCCATTTCTTCGTTCTTTCTTTATAGATTAACGAATTTTCGTATGCTTCATGTCTTAATTCTTCGAATTCGTTTAGTTGACTTAATCGTAGACGTCCACCTTCATGTATATCAAGATTACATGTCTTCAAAGCCCAAAATGCTTTGTGTTCAATTTCTACTGGAAGATGACATGCTTTTCCATAAACAAGTCTAAAAGGTGTGGTTCCAATTGGAGTTTTGTAGGCTGTTCTAAAAGCTCAGAGTGCATCCTCCAATTTAATGGACCATTCCTTCGGATTTGATCCTACGGTTTTCTCTAGAATACGTTTTAAAGCTCGGTTGGTATTTTCAACTTATCCACTTGTTTGTGGATGATATGCGGTGGAGATTTTATGAGTTACTCCATATCTTTTAAGAACTTTCTCAAGTTGATTATTACAGAAATGAGTACCCTGATCACTTATTAAAGCTTTCGGTGTTCCAAACCTTGCAAAAAGACGTTTTAAAAAGTTGACTACAACTCGTGCATCATTAGTTAGGAGAGCTTGTGCTTCCGCCCATTTAGATACATAATCAATGGCAACGAGAATGTAGAGATTATTATGAGATTTTGGAAATGGACCCATAAAGTCAATACCCCAAATGTCAAATACTTCACATACTTGGATGACATTTTGTGGCATTTTATCACGTTGACTTATTTTTCCGGTCCTTTAACAAGCATCACAGGATTTGCAAAGAAGGTGTGCGTCTTTGTAAATTGTAGGCCAATAGAATCCAGCTTCATAAACTTTTCTTGCTGTTAGTTGAGGCCCATAATGCCCTCCTGTTGGTCCTATGTGACAATGGTTTAAAATTTTACTAACTTCATCTCCAAATACACATCGGCGTATTATTCCATCTGGACAACTTTTAAACAGATGTGGATCTTCCCAAAAATAGTGTTTTATATCACTAAAGAATTTCTTTCGTTTTTGGTACGATAATCCTTTTTCGAGGAATCCACAAACTAAGTAGTTTGCATAGTCTGCAAACCATGGAATTTCATTATAATCTATCTTCAATAGATATTCATCAGGAAAGTTGTCTTGTATGGCCGATTCATTTAGAACTTCTAATTCGGGATTTTCAAGACTAGAAAGATGACCAGCGGCGAGATTTTCTGCTCCTCTTTTATCTCGGATTTCAATATCGAACTCTTGTAAGAGTAAGATCCAACGGATTAATCTTGGTTTGGCATCTTGTTTCGAAAATAGGTATCTAAGAGCAGAATGGTCGGTATAGACCACCGTTTCTGCTAGAACGAGATATGAACGAAATTTGTCAAAAGCAAAGACAATAGCAAGGAGTTCTTTTTCAGTAGTTGCATAGTTCGTTTGTACTCCTTGTAACGTCTTACTAGCATAATATATAGGTTGAAATCGTTTTTCAATCCGTTGTCCTAAAACGGCTCCCATTGCAAAATCACTTGCATCGCACATTAGTTCAAACGGTAGATTCCAATTTGGTGTTATCATGATCGGCGCATTAGTGAGTTTCTCTTTAAGAATATTAAAAGATTTGATACATTCATCTGAAAAGATGAATGGAGCTTCCTTTTCTAGGAGTTTATTCATAGGAGTGGCAATTTTAGAAAAATCTTTTATGAAACGTCGGTAAAAACCGGCATGCCCTAGAAAACTCCTAACTCCTCTAACATTGGTGGGATGTGGAAGTTTAGCAATTACATCTACTTTAGCTCTATCCACTTCAATTCCTTCTTTTGAAATTTTATGTCCAAGAACGATGCCTTATTTAACCATGAAATGGCATTTCTCCCAATTAAGTACTAGATTTGATTGTTCGCATCTAATAAGCATTCGTTCCAGATTAACTAGACATGATTCAAATGTATCACCGAAGACTGAAAAGTCCTCCATGAAAACTTCCATGCATTCTTCTATCATGTCGTGAAAAATCGCCATCATACACCTTTGAAAGGTTGCAGGGGCATTGCAAAGTCCAAATGGCATGCGTTTGTAAGCAAAAGTACCATAAGGGCACGTGAATGTGGTTTTCTCTTGATCTTCGGGTGCTATTGGAATTTGAAAATATCCAGAAAATCCATCTAGAAAACAATAGTAACAATTTCCGGCTAATCTTTCCAACATTTGATCAATGAAAGGTAAGGGAAAGTGATCTTTTCTGGTGGTGTCATTTAATTTTCTATAATCAATACATACACGCCATCCTGTTACAGTCCTAGTAGGAATAAGCTCATTTTTTTCATTTGTAATGACAGTCATGCCACCCTTCTTAGGTACGCATTGAACTGGGCTTACCCATGGACTATCAGAAATTGGATAAATTAGACATGCGTCTAGCAGTTTAATAATTTCTTTTTTAACTACATCTTGCATATTAGGATTTAGTCTTCGTTGGCGTTGCACATACGTTTTATGACCTTCTTCCATAAGGATTTTATGTGTGCAATACGAAGGACTTATTCCTTTAATATCATGAATCTTCCATGCAATGGCTGGTTTATGAGCTTTCAACACAGAAATGAGTTGTGATTTCTCATTTTCAGTAAGAGAAGACGATATTATTACAGGTAATTCAGATTCACCATGTAAATAAGCGTATTCCAAATGGTTTGGAAGTGGCTTTAACTCTAATTTCGGAGGTTCTTCTATCGATGATTTGTATCGATATCTGTCTTCTTCTTTTAGCATTTTAATTTCTTCTGTTGTTGGTTCATATCCATTAGCTATAAGTGTAGCTAACATTTCAACTTCATCAATTGGTTCAGTTCCTTCTCCTAAAGAACATTCTCCTGTTCTTGTAATTCTGGAAATTCTTCTAATAATTCTGCATGTGAATCTATAGTTTGAATATAATAACATGTATCATCTGCAGATTGCGGTTGTTGCATTGCTCTATCAACTGAAAAGGTAACACTCTCGTCCTCTATACTTAGGGTCAGTTTCTTACCGAACACGTCTATCATTGCTTTAGCCGTGTTTAAGAATGGTCTTCCTAATATGAGAGGAACTTGAGAATCTTCTTCCATGTCCAGAACAACGAAATCTATTGGAAATACTAAAGTACCAACTTTAACTAGCATGTTCTCCATTATCCCTCTAGGATATTTTATTGATCTATCAGCTAGTTGTATGCTTATTCTTGTTGGTCTCAATTCTCCAAGGTCTAGTTTAGTGTATAGTGAAAACGGCATTAAATTTATACTAGCACCTAAGTCTGCCAATGCTTCTATTGAACTAAGACTACCCAGAAAACATGGAATTGTGAAACTTCCTGGATCAGATAATTTTTCTGGTATCTTATTCAACAGCACTGCTGAACAATTAGCGTTCATGGTAACAGCCGAGAGTTCTTCCATTTTCTTTCTATTCGTGATCAGATCTTTCAAGAATTTAGCATATCTAGGTATTCCTGAAATCACATCAATGAAAGGAAGATTTACATTTATCTGTTTAAACATATCCAAGAATTTGGATTGCTCGGCTTCAAGTTTCTCTTTCTTCATTTTACTCGGGTAAGGAAGTGGTGGTTGGTATGGTTTAACATAAGGTTTAGCCTTAACTGTGTTATTTTCATTAACCTTTTCAACTACCGGTTCTTTTTCCTTATCTTGTTCAGGTTGTGGTTCTTGTGGAGTAGGAATAGCTTCATCAGAAGTTACAGGTATTTCAGGTGGTTTAAGTGTTGTACCACTTCTTGTGGTAATGGCTTTAGCTGTTTCATTCCGGGGGTTAGCATTTGTATCACTAGGTAAACTTCCCGTTTTTCTTTCACCTATTAACCTTGCTAGGTTACTTACTTCTTGTTCCAGATTTTGAATAGAAGCTTGTTGATTTCTAAATGCTTGAGCATTTTGTTCATTGGTTTGTTTTTGAGATGTGAAAAACTGCGTTTGAGTTTCAACTATCTTCGTCATCATATCTTCTAAATTCGGCTTTTTATCATCGGGTTGTGGTGGTTTGTTTTGAAAATTAGGTCTTTGCTGATTGTAAGTATTGTTGGATACTTGTTGATTGCTAGGACCTTGTTGGTTGTTGTATGGAATATTTTGGTTATAGTTCTGATTTTGATTGTAAATAGGTCTTGGCGGTTGATAATTATTCTGATAATTATTTCCAGGCCTTTGGTTTATGTATGAAATATGCTCTCTTTGTTCCATTGTTAATTCAATACTGAGACAATCTTTTGACAAATGTGGTCCTCCACACTGCTCACAACTAATTCGTATTGAGTGAATATCCTTAGTCATCTTTTCCATTCGTCTCTCCACAGCATCTATCTTTGCGAAAATGGAATCTAAGTCATGGCTAGAATCGGCTCTAGCTGCTTTAGATGATCTAACGATATCTTTTTCTTGGTGCCACTCATGTGAGTGGGAAGCAGTGTTATCAATAATTTTATAAGCATCAGTTTCGGTTTTCTTCATAATGGAACCACCAGCTGCTATATCTATGTCTTTCCTTGTAGTGATGTCGCATCCTTGGTAGAATATTTGTACTATTTGGCAGGTATCTAAACCATGTTGCGAACATCCTCTTAATAACTTTCCAAATCTTGTCCACGCCTCATATAGAGTTTCATTCGGTTTCTGTGTAAACGTAACAATTTCTCCTTGAAGTCTTACGGCTTTAGATGCAGGAAAGAATTGTTTAAGAAATTTTTCAACTAAAACGTCCCATGCATCAATCGCCCCTTCAGGTAACGATTCCAACTAATCTTTGGCTTCTCCCTTTAAAGTCCAGGGAAATAACATGAGATATATCTGTTCATCCTCTACTTCTCGGATTTTAAATAGAGTGCAGATCCTATTAAAGGTACGAAGATGTTCATTTGGATCTTCCTTCGGCGCACCACTAAATTGGCATTGATTAGTCACCATGTGTAGAATTTGTCCTTTGATTTCATAATCTGGCGCATTAATGTCTGGATGAGTAATTGCTTGACCTTGGCCAGTACGTTTAGCTCTCATTCGGTCTTCCATACTTAAAGGTTCCAGATTCTCCATAATTGAATTTGTTGAATCGGAATCACTAGAGGATTCTGATTTAATGGTTCGTTCCTCAACAATCTCTGTTTGAATGATTGGTGGTTCCGGAGGAAAATTTAATGGTTCAGGATCTATGAATAGTCCCTGAATATTCTCCGGAATCTCAATTGTGAGGTCGGGTTCAAAAAATGGATTATCGGAAATTTGAACTGGAGTACTTGGTCGACTGGGTGACGATTCTAAAGAAAAATCAACGGCGGTAATATTTGATAAATGTCTTGATCTAGTTACAGGTGGTGAACGTACAAAAGGTGGTGAACGTCTTGCTCAGTGCATTCACTGAATATCCTATTAGTTTTTAAAAAGGAAAGAAAAATTATATAAGTTATTCAATTAATAGACTTTTCTGATTTTGCCCACGTTTCGAATAGCCAAAAGATGCAGCAGAGGGGCAGGATTCGTTTGGTCTCAATATAATTGAGGACTGTTTGGCTCCAATAACCCGGTCCACGTACAAATCCAACTATTACTACGAACCAGAAAATTTTGATGTTTATCAATTTAACCACTTAAAATAAATTTTTGTAATTTTAAGAAATTTAGATAAGAAATAGAATAAAAATCTATGTCCTAAAACTAGAATGACGAGAAATAAGAAAGAAAAAGAGCGTGTCGGAAAAAGATCGAAAAATAAAAATAAGAAAGAAAAATAGTGACTTATAGAATTTAAAAACACTAGACTAACCCAACCTTATTACTATCACTAACTTAAAATTATAATCGCAAATTGAGATTACTAATTGGAATGATAATTGATACATAGGTAAAAGGGTCTAAAAATATTAAAGCTTACAAGAAAAACTATATCCCAAATGGCAATAACTTAAAAAGGAACTAAAACTTAAAAAGGCGTCGCAAAATTCTAAAGTACCTAAATCTTAGTCTAAAGAAAAGGCACTTAAGGGATTTTACGGCAAAGCCTAAAAATCTAGAAGTAAAAAAATAACTATGGCAAAAACTATATCTTAAAACTAAATACGAGCGAAAAATACAAATATTACGCTAAAACAATTAAAAAGGGACAAAATATAAAAATATACAAAAAGTTGTAAAAATTACAATTTTTATAAAAATATTATTTTTATATTATTTATTTTATTAAACTATTAATTTTATATTTTAATTAAACTAATTTAACTAAAATACAATTTAATTTAAAAACTAAAAACTAATTATAATAATAAATAAGTAATTAGGCTTAATAATAATAAATAAATAATAATTACCCCGTATTTAATGCTGATTAGGGTTTCTGTCGGCGTGTCAGAGTGTCTCCGCGAGTCGCGGTATTCGAAGCTGCAAACTCCGCGAGTCGCGGGGTTCCAATTTTCAGATGACAGGTTGATTAAAATTCGACGCGTTTTTTTTTTATATTCTGTTTTATATTTTCTGTTTAAATAAAAATATTTATATAATAAAAACTTATATTTAAAAACTAAAATAAAAATAGAACTACTTTATAATTTTAAAAATATCTTAAAAATAGATTTATATATATATATATATATATATATATATTAATTTTTTTTCGGTTTTTTTTATGTTTTAAATAAAAATATTTAAATAAAACTTATATTTTTATAAAATAAAAATAAAGAAACTTTATAAAACTTAAATATTTAAAAAAATCTTAAAAAAATATATAAATTTTTGTTTTCTTTTTATATTTTCGAATAATTAAAAACGTATTTTTACAAAAGTGAATTTTAATAAAAGTAAACTAAAAATAAAAATCTTTTTTTTTTATTTATTTAGCGTTGCGCTTCCGGCTTTTAAGTTTGATTGTTCCCCGGTAGCGGCGCCAAAAACTTGATGTTAAAGCTAAGGGGTATAAAATACTATTAAATTTTAGCAGGAAATACTATTAAATACGATATAATTTTACACAAGATATTTATTTATTTATAGAATGGATATACTTAAACCTTGCTACAACACTTATATGCAGTGTACCTAATCGTACAGTAGTGTAGTTTTTAGTAAGTCCGGTTCGTTCCAGAGGGAAAATCTTTAAACAAAGCTTAACGCTATATTAGTTAACTTTTATAAAAATACAAATATATATATAAGTAATATTATTATTATAAAGGGGGGTTTTTACCGTTTAATGACCGGTTTGTCGATTTTAAAACTTTAGTCGCAGTTAAAACAAAATGTAAAATATTAAATAAATAAAAGACTTAATTTAAAGCATAAAGTAAATAACGATAATGAAATTGCGAATAATAAAAGTGCGATAAAATAAACTTGCGATAATTAAAAAGTACGATAATTAAAAATGCAATTAAATACAATAACAATAAAAATGCGATAATTAGAAGTGCAATTAAATATAAAATTAAAGGAAATTAAATATGAAATAAAATAATTATGCTTATTTAACCTTCCGTAATCATGATGTTTGACGTGTTGATTTTAGTTTTATGCCCATGGGTTAATTGTCCTTTGTCCTGGATTATTTAATATGTCCGTCTGGTTTTTGTCCATAACAGTCCATCAGTCATAAATATAAAGTGCGAGTGTCCTCGTCAAATTATCCTTATACCTGAAGTTAAATATTCCAACTAATTTGGGGACTTAAACTGTAACAAGATTTTAATACTTTGTTTAATAATTACACCAGGATGTCGACTGAGTGTAACCCAAGGTTTTAATACTTTGTTAGCAATTATGCCAAGTGTCCTTGTACATAATTTCACCCCTGTTTTAATAATTCTAATGATAATGACTATTAATCCATTCCCGTGTCCGGTTAAATGAACGATTATTCGTGCATATAAATACCCCGCCCATCGTGTCCGATTGAGTGTATATGGTAATTTATGGGTACGTCCAATTATAAATCTTTATATTAACATTAACAAACTATCATTTAGTTAAACAAATATAAAGCCCATTAATAGCCCATAGTCTAATTTTCACAAGTGTCGTTCTTTTGTCCAAACCCCAATTATGGTACAAAGCCCAATTACCCAATTTTAGTAATTAGCCCAACATCATGATTAATTCGGATTAAATAAGCATAATAATAACTTAGCTACGAGACATTAAATTAAAAAGGTTGAACATAACTTACAATGATTAAAAATAGCGTAGCGTTACACGAACAGAATTTCGACTTACACCCTTACAACATTCGCTAACATACCCTTATTATTAGGATTAAAATTAAAATTAAAATTAAAATATAAATTATAAATATAAATATTACGTATAGATAGATGGATATATTGGATGATAAAAATGATCATAATTCGTTGGGTTTTATAGGAATTTTCGTATTTAGCTGCTCCGCGAGTCGCGGCATTTTTGGCCTCCATACTCCACAACTCGCGGAGTTCGTAATTCCAGCTCACAAAGGTTTGTCTTTTAATTTGCCGACGTTTTATAAATATATTATAATATATATATTAATTTTAAGAATTAATTATATATTATATTATATTTATATACATAGTTAACTTGTAATTTTTAGTCCGTTGCGTCGAGCGTTGAGAGTTGACTCTGGTCCCGGTTCCGGATTTTCGAACGTCCTTGCGTACAATTTAATATCTTGTACTTTGCGTTTTGAATCTTGTACTCTTGTAATTTCGAGACGTTTCTTATCAATAATTTGAACCTCTTTGATTGTATTTTGTACTTTTGAGCTTTTTGGTCGTTTGCGTCTTCAATTCGTCGAATCTGTCTTTTGTCTTCACCTTTTAATATTTAAACGAATATCACTTGTAAATAGAACATTTGCAACTAAAAGCTTGTCTTTCTTGGGGAATAATGCTATGAAATATATGTTCGTTTTTAGCATTATCACCTCTAGGCACCTGAGAAATACACGCTTAAAAGTCAACACGAATGTTGGTGAGCTATAGTTTAAGTTGTAACAGTAACGTAAGGTAGGCCACGAGATTTCAGTGTAACAAAACAGTATGAAAAAGTATATGTATAACCGTGGGCACATGGTAACTAGACTTAACGTTTATAACCCCCTGAAAGTACACTTGGGGAGTGCGTATGTTCACGAAGTATTAAACACCCGTTAAATGCTAGCGCGACTAGCCCGAGTGGGGATGTCAAACCCTATGGATCCATATCTAAGATTCGCGTTCACCGGTTCAAAAACCAATGACTAAACGTTACCGTGCTAAGGGGAATGTTTATGCCATTGTATAACCCACACACATATAAAGTTTAAGTACTCGTGCCTAGTATGTAAAACAAAAAAAAACGCATGTATTCTCAGTCCCAAAATAGTGAAAGTAAAAAGGGATGCTATAACTCACAGTGATAAAAACGGCAAAGTCGGTAATGAAAGTACGCAAGTAGTAAGTCGGTCCGAAAGGTCATCAACCTAAATCAAAGATTACTAGGTCAGTAGGTTGTCTTTATAAATTCTAATAGTGCATAAAATAAGTTTAAGTGTCATCATCATCATCATTCATCATCATAAAAGCTAAGTAAGTTCGACAAGAATAGAGATCAAAACAATAGGCTGACTTGGGTCAGCTGCTGAAACCTCTACGTAAATCAAAAAGATGCATAGTCTGTGGCTATGGCTCCGTATATCAGTTCCCTAACAGCTGACCAATTTTCAGAACCTAACTCATCTTCCTTTGACCGTGGCGACGGTTTAAGTCCAAGTAGGTCAGAAATTTCAGCACAACGTTAATAGAGTGTAGTGACTCTCGGAGGGCCATAAATCCTAAACCGTAATTCGGATTAAGACGAGGCCTAAACAGAAAATCATCTACTCGAACCGAACTAACTGAAAATCAACTTTTCAGTAGCCCAGGTGGTCTGATACGATACAAAAATCAGTGGACAAATGCTCCAGTGGAGTTCCTGGTGCTTGATGCTCATCACGGTCCTCATCCTTGATGCTTGTAGCTTCAAGTGTACAACTCATTGATGGTTTAGCATCACTTTTGACCAAGATTCTACCATCAATACACAATATGTTAAGACCAAGTGGTAACACAACTCATTTAAGAGTCTTAGATGGATGATGAACCAAGGTTACATCATATCCTTAGTCTTAACACAATTACAAGTCCTATTTACAAACAAAGTTACAAACTTTACATCAATCAAACAAGTATGAACATAATCTAAGTCAAATGAGGTGATGGAACCCTAAGCTAGAGAGCTTGGATCCTATTCACACAAGTTACAAGGTTGCAAAGCTAGAAAGCTTGAACATTTATTATTCTTGAAGATCTTGAAGCATAAAGCTTGGATCTTTAAGTTTCATAAAGACCATAAACACAAGTTTTGATCTTTATAATAAAACAACAAGATCATAAGCTAGAAAACTTAGATCCAACAACAAGATATGAAGATTCAAGCTAGAAAGCTTGCATCTTGGTTGTTCTTGAAGATCTTGAAGCATAAAGCTTGGATCTTTAAGATATATGAAGATAACAAACAAAAGTTTGAATCTTTTTAACAAAACAACAAGATTAAAGTAAGAAAAATATAGATCTACAAAGTTGGTGAAGATTCAAAGCTAGAAAGCTTGAATCTTCCATGTTCTTGAAGGATTCATGCTTGAATCAACAAGATATAATCAAGATCAAAGCTAAAGAGCTTGATCTTCCATGATGATGATGATATGCCACGAAAATGATGAAGGAAAAGAAGAAGAAAAAGAAAACTTACAAGTAATACAAGAAAGGAAGGAAAGAAATATCAAGTGTGTGTGAAAATCAAATGAGCAAGTATTTGAATGAGAGGTAAATGGCTAGTATTTATAAGCAAAATTTTGACATGGATTGATGACTTGGAAGGGCCTCTTGGCCGTAGGTTTTGAGGGGGAGGGGAGGAGACACCATTTTACTTTTTGGTTAGTGGTTGTCTAAAGCATGTACTTAAATCCCATGTAACAATATGGATAATCCTTATCCAAATGCTAGTATGACTCATCTAATTAAATGGACATTTATTTTATTTATTATGGGTCACTAGTAAATAATACTTGGGCTAATTAATTGGGCCACTAGCTAGTGTAGGGTGGGCTAAGGTCCAATAAGGTAGAAAGTCCAACAAGACTAACTATTGTGATCTAGTAAATAATTAATTAAAATTAAGCATCCAAAAGCCCAGGTAATTATTATTATAAAATAATAATTAATATTTCGCAGTCATAATATTCCGGTTACGACAAAAGTTAAACGTGCGCGCAGTTCGCGGTTTATTCGAAACGTTAAATAACACTAACGGTTATAAAAGCATCCGGTAAACAAGTTAAGTATCTTACGTACTCTAAGGCATGTTTTAACATATAATTGGAAGTAAACCATGTATATCAAGTTTCCAGAGTATAAAGTAGCACAGTACGCACAAATACGCAATTTCGCTAAAATACAAGGCACAAGAGCAAGTCGAAAAAGTCGGGTCGTTACACGTACGAAGTTTATATGCTTGGTAACTATACTAGCATGGTCTGGGACCGACAATGTACTAAGGGTCTAGTCAGATGTTTCACTACGAAAGAGTCCTCAGTCAGAATCCAAAACTCGATAGACTTACTACAACCGGTGTGCCTCAGTCGATCTTACGTTATATCCGATAGACTTCTCTTACCAAGGGGTGACACAGATAGTGTACTCTGAATCGGGGTTCGCGACTTCCCAATAACAGAGCCAATAACTACATTCTATTAGTTGGAAAAGCGATTGAGTTTAAAGCATAATCAAAAAGCATTTCAACAGCATACACAAACCATAACATTATTTCTGCAATATAACTGCTTACATCATAGCATACACTAAAGATAACTACTCGCTAATCATGGAAACAATATCACAGAAAATAATGATAGAAGACATTATAAAGATAAGGGATAGAAGTACCAGCAATAACTACTCGTTTGATCTAGGCGTTTGGCAGGCCGTTTGGCAGCCCATTTGGCATGCCGTTTGGCTTGCTGATTCCCTGAATCGTAACTTGACTTCTTGTCCTTCACCGTTTTCGCTCTAGAATCTTCGTTTTAGCTCCGATTCTCTTGATTCTCTTTGCACCGTCTTCGTAATTACTTGTTTTTCAATTTTAACCGACGAAGTGGGTATTTTGCTGACAAAGTTCGAAACTTTCTTGTTTTTGGGCCTTAATACCGGGGTGAAAACGTGACTTTTTAGCCAATATCAGGTACCGTTGTCACATTGAAATGTTTTGATAGACTTGCCAAATTGAGTTTTAATGTAGGTACTAAATTGTAGAAAAATAGAATAGACATCCGATTTGCTACCTATTGGGAAAGTCCAAAGGTAATTGGAAAAATTGTCAAGAAAAAGCACATAATAGCGATGCCCAGAGGTACTTAATATAGGTGAAGTCTATAAATCACTATGAATCATGTCAAAAGGTAATAAAGTAGACGATATAGATGAAATAAATGGTAATTTAATATGTTTTCCAAAAACACAAGATTCACACATAGAAGAAGACATAGTCTTATTACATTGAATAAATTTATTTTTACTAAGTGAACGTAAAACATTGTCTCCCGGATGTCCTAGACGATGATGCCATAAGTTGGAAGGTAAAGCAATAAAAGTAGAAGGATGATCCTTTATTTTGCGTAACATGGAGGTAGTGAGTGGGTATAAATCACCAGTGCTATTACATCGAATGATGGGGTTGCCCTTCGGGATGTCCTTCACAGTAAAACCAAAAGGGTCAAATTCTATAGAAATATTATTATCAATAGATAAACGACGAACAAAGATAAGTTTTTTAATTATTTTGGGAACATGAAGTATATTGCGTAGAGAGAGGTTTCGTGCAGGGTAATGAAGTTGAGTGTGAACGAATCATTGGATTGGAATAGTTTGACCATTCCCGACAAATACCTGTTTAGGCAAACACATAGAAAAATAAGAGTTTATATTACCTGAGCTAGAAGTCATGTGAGAAGTCGCTCCCATATCCATGTACCATGTATCCTCAGGTGGATGAAGTGACATCGTGTGCATTGCATGTTCAATATCAGTAGGTACATAATTTTCTGAAGAAACAGAGTGGGCTTGCGTAGGCCTTGGGCCCAATATGCCTGATTGATTTGAAGTGGGCCTGGTCCAGCTCGATGTTGGATAGGGCATGGTGGTGGATAATTCCATGGGGCTTGTTGGGCTTGCTGCCAAGTCCATGGAGGTTGGCTGGCCCAATTAGGGTTGTTGTACTGGACATAACCCCGACCTCATCCTCTTGAACTGGTATTTCGACCTCGATAGTTTCCTCGATTATTTCCACGGCCTCGATAGCTGGTTCCACGATTCAATTGATTAGCAGCAGCAACATGAGATTGATTTGAAGAAGAAGAAGCAGTGGTGTTGATTAGGGCCGCATCTGTTGAAGTGGGAGATTGAGTAATTTGTTTCTGTTTGCGTGTTTCTTCCAGAAGTAACATTGAGCGTGCTTGATAAAACGAAGGTAAAGGGGAGATGTGAGCCATCTGCGAGCCAATTGTGTCATAATTGTCATTTAAGCCGGCAATTAATTGAAGAACCATCTTTGGATCAGAAACTTTGTCATCAACATTACCTAATTAATCTGCAATCGACTTTAGTTCTTGACAATAAGCTGAGACGTTTGGAAAATTATCGAGTTTAATATTGGAGAATTGACGGTTAAGGTATAGGGCTCGTGAACTCTTGTTGTCTTGGAATAAGTTTTGAATTCGTGACCAAGTTTTAGCTACTGTGGAACCAGATTCAAAAATAGAATTTAGCACTTCAAGTGAGACAGTGCCATACATCCAATTGAGAACAATTGCATCTAGGCGATTCCAGGTTGAAGGATCTTTTGGAGTAGCTGAACTATCGGAGGTTGTAGAATCAGAGGATTGGGCTGGGGTATTGATGTGGTCAATTACATCAAAAGCAGTACATGTAATCTTAAACAATTCTGCCCATGTTGTGTATTGTGATTTGTTAAGTTCTAATGTAATGGGAATGTGGTTTTGATGTTTGAGACAGTGAAAGCAGGGTGATATTTGTGATCGGTCATGGAGATAAGAGATGTAAGATTTGGGTGACGACTTGTAAGACCCAAATTATTATTGTACAGCAGAGTAAATATGGTACATAGAGTGTGGGTATTATTGTGTATTGAAACTGAGGTCAGAAACTGTCCAGACCTTCGTGTGCGCCGCGCACACCTAAGGGAGCGCACCGTGCACTAGCCCTGTGCACAGTTTTCTGCTTTTTAATTAAAAGATAAATGAAGGGTATTGTGGTCTTTTCACATGGGGACGATTTCAAGGCTGTAAATGGCCAGTTGTGTGGTTGATGAAACACTTTAAACATTTCCACCAACCACTTCATCTCTCCAATTAAAGGTTCTAGAGTGAGAAACCCATTTAAGTATGAGAAAGCTCAAATCAAGGAGGAAGAAGTTGATTTCGAGCCAAACCGCGTGTGTTAAAGTTGTTCATCTTATCACAAGCTACGTTGTGATTGTGGTGGTATGCTCTAATCTTGATTTCCTTATTTTAATTTGTATAAGGGTTAGGGTTTGGGTTAGTGATGAACATAAAACCCATATTTGGTGATTTTGGGTGTTCTTGTAGTGACCCGAACTTTTCCGTGTTCTTATATATTAAATGAAATTGATATTTACATGATTAAATATTTCCAACATGTTAAGTAATCAAACTTGTTAAGACTTGATTAATTGAAATAGGTTTCATATAAACAATTGACCACCCAAGTTGACCGGCGATTCACGAATGTTAAAACTTGTAAAAACTATATGATGACATATATATGGATATATATATATATATATAGTTAACATGATATTATGATAAATAAACATATCATTAAGTATATTAACAATGAACTACATATGTAAAAACAAGACTACTAACTTAATGATTTTGAAACGAGACATATATGTAACGATTATCGTTGTAACGACATTTAATGTATACATATCATATTAAGATATATTAATACATCATGATATCATGATAATGTAATAATTTAACATCTCATTTGATTTAATAAACAATGGGTTAACAACATTTAACAAGATCGTTAACCTAAAGGTTTCAAAACAACACTTACATGTAACGACTAACGATGACTTAACGACTCAGTTAAAATGTATATACATGTAGTGTTTTAATATGTACTCATACACTTTTGAAAGACTTCAAGAAACTTATCAAAATACTTCTACTTAACAAAAATGCTTACAATTACATCCTCGTTCAGTTTCATCAACAATCCTACTCGTATGCACCCGTATTCGTACTCGTACAATACATAGCTTTTAGATGTATGTACTATTGGTATATACACTCCAATGATCAGATCTTAGCAGCCCATATGAGTCACCTAACATATGTGGGAACCATCATTTGGCAACTAGCATGAAATATCTCATAAAATTACAAAAATATGAGTAATCATTCATGACTTATTTACATGTAAACAAAATTACATATACTTTATATCTAATCCATATACCAACGACCAAAAACACCTACAAACACTTTCATTCTTCAATTTTCTTCATCTAATTAATCTCTCTCAAGTTCTATCTTCAAGTTCTAAGTGTTCTTCATAAATTCTACAAGTTCTAGTTTCATAAAATCAAGAATACTTCCAAGTTTGCTAGCTTACTTCCAATCTTGTAGAGTGATCATCCAACCTCAAGAAATCTTTATTATTTACAGTAAGATATCTTTCTAATACAAGTTAATACTCATATTCAAACTTTGATTCAATTTCTATAACTATAACAATCTTATTTCGAGTGGAAATCTTACTTGAACTTGTTTTCGTGTCATGATTCTGCTTCAAGAACTTTCAAGCCATCCAAGGACCCTTTGAAGCTAGATCTATTTTTCTCATTTTCAGTAGCTTTATCCAGAAAACTTGAGGTAGTAATAATGTTCATAACATCATTTGATTCATACATATAAAGCTATCTTATTCGAAGGTTTAAACTTGTAATCACTAGAACATAGTTTAGTTAATTCTAAACTTGTTCGCAAACAAAAGTTAATCCTTCTAACTTGACTTTTAAAATCAACTAAACACATGTTCTATATCTATATGATATGCTAACTTAATGATTTAAAACCTGGAAACACGAAGAACACTGTAAAACCGGACATATGCCGTCGTAGTAACACCGCGGGCTGTTTTGGGTTAGTTAATTAAAAACTATAATAAACTTTGATTTAAAAGTTGTTATTCTGGGAAAATGATTTTTCTTATGAACATGAAACTATATCCAAAAATCATGATTAAACTCAAAGTGGAAGTATGTTTTCTAAAATGGTCATCTAGACGTCGTTCTTTCAACTGAAATGACTACCTTTACAAAAATGACTTGTAACTTATATTTCTGACTATAAACCTATACTTTTTCTGTTTATATTTATAAAATAGAGTTCAATATGAAACTATAGCAATTTGATTCACTCAAAACGCATTTAAAATGAAGAAGTTATGGGTAAAACAAGATTGGATAATTTTTCTTGTTGTAGCAACGTGAAAATTGGTAACAAATCTATATTAATCATATCCTAGCTAACTTATATTGTATTATACATGTATTCTAATATATTATGTAATCTTGGGATACCATAGACACGTATGCAAATATTTTGACATATCATATCGACCCATATTTATATATTATTTGGAACAACCATAGACACTCTATATGCAGTAATGTTGGAGTTAGCTATACAGGGTTGAGGTTGATTCTAAAAATATATATACTTTGAGTTGTGATCTAGCCTGAGACGTGTATACACTGAGTCGTGGATTGATTCAAGATAATATATATCAATTTTTTTTTTCTGTACATCTAACGTTGGACAACAAGTTGTAGGTTACTAACGAGGACAGCTGACTTAATAAACATAAAACATCAAAATGTATTAAAAGTGTTGTAAATATATTTTGAATATACTTTGATATATATGTACATATTTGTTATAGGTTTGTGAATCGATCAGTGGCCAAGTCTTACTTCCCGACGAAGTAAAAATCTGTGAAAGTGAGTTATAGTCCCACTTTTAAAATCTAATATTTTTGGGATGAGAATACATGCAGGTTTTATAAATGATTTACAAAATAGATAAAAGTACGTGAAACTACATTCTATGGCTGAATTATCGAAATCGAATATGCCCCTTTTTATTAAGTCTGGTAATCTAAGAATTAGGGAACAGACACCCTAATTGACGCGAATCCTAAAGATAGATCTATTGGGCCAAACAAACCCCATCCAAAGTACCGGATGCTTTAGTACTTCGAAATTTATATCATATCCGAAGGGTGTCCCGGAATGATGGGGATATTCTTATATATGCATCTTGTTAATGTCGGTTACCAGGTGTTCACCAAATGAATGATTTTTATCTCTATGTATGGGATGTATATTGAAATATGAAATCTTGTGGTCTATTGTTACGATTTGATATATATAGGTTAAACCTATAACTCACCAACATTTTTGTTGACGTTTAAAGCATGTTTATTCTCAGGTGAACATTAAGAGCTTCTGCTGTTGCATACTAAAATAAGGACAAGATTTGGAGTCCATGTTTGTATGATATTATGTAAAAACTGCATTCAAGAAACATATGTCGATGTAATATATTTCTATTGTAAACCATTATGTAATGGTCGTGTGTAAACAGTATATTTTAGGTTATCATTATTTGATAATCTACGTAATGCTTTTAAAACCTTTATTGATAAAATAAAGGTTATGGTTGTTTTAAAAATGAATGCAGTCTTTGAAAAACGTCTCATATAGAGGTCAAAACCTCGCAACGAAATCAATTAATATGGAACGTTTATAATCAATATGAACGGGAAATTTCAGTTGGTATCCGAGCGTTGGTCTTAGAGAACCCGAAAATTTGCATTAGTGTGTCTTATCGAGTTTGTTAGGATGCATTAGTGAGTCTGGACTTCGACCGTGTTCTCTTTAAAAATGATTGCTTAACATTTTTGTTGGAAACAATATATTTTTAACATGTGAATATTATGTGATATATTAATCTCTTAACGTGTTTGATATTATGTGATAGATGTCTACCTCTAGAACAAGTCCCATTGACTCACCTAATAATAATAAAGAGTCAAATGTAAATTGGAATGATTCGTGGACTGATTCACAAGTTCCCGAAGAGGAGCCGGTAGAAGAGTCGGAACCGGAAGAAGA
Source organism: Rutidosis leptorrhynchoides (assembly GCF_046630445.1). Classification (NCBI taxonomy): domain Eukaryota; kingdom Viridiplantae; phylum Streptophyta; class Magnoliopsida; order Asterales; family Asteraceae; genus Rutidosis; species Rutidosis leptorrhynchoides. The sequence continues at coordinate 370,672,047 of NC_092341.1, read as the reverse complement.
ATCGGAACCGTAAGAAGAAATAGAACCAGTGGGGGAAATAATAAAACGGTTAAGTAGAAGAAAATCCTCAGCCAACCGACCAAAGTTAATTATGGTCAATGGTGTTTCCGCCAAGGAAGCAAAGTATTGGGAGGATTACCAATTCTCTGATGAATCGGATCCCGACAAGGATTCCGATGATGTTATAGAAATTACCCCAACACAATTTAATAAGGGAAAAGAGAACAATAAGGGAAAGGGCATAAAAATAGAGAAATTTGATTCCAAACACGATGAACTTTATATGTATCGTCAACACCCGTATTTCTTAAGTTGTGACAATAACCCGGGAACCTCTAAACCATCAGATTTTTCTAAACCAAGGTGGAAAACGAAGGTTCGTATTAGGGGAACATCATATATCCCTAGAAACTTGGCAAAACGAACCAAAACCGAAGAAGAAGAAACGAGCGAGTCGGAATAAGATAGTTGTATTCGTGTGGTGTAATATATGTAATATAGTGTGCTTATGCTTTATGATATATGTAAAAATTGCTTGTATTAATAAGTAATTTTTTTATGAATCTAACTCTTGTCTATTTTACAGTATAAAAACACAAAATGAATAGACAACAGAATATTTTAAGAGACCTACCCAGAGACATGATTGATGAAATCTTGTCTAGAGTCGGTCAGAATTCCTCGGCACAACTATTTAAGGCGAGATCAGTTTGTAAGACATTCGAAGAACGTTCCAAGAATGCCTTGATTTATAAAAGGCTTTCGTTCGAAAGATGGGGGATATCACATTGGGAAATCCATAAGTTACGATGTGTTTACTTTGACGCATATATTGTGGGGAACCCAAATGCTATTTTACGCAACGGGTTAAGAAATTATTTTGACTCAATATATCCGAATATAGGACTTCGTGATTTAGAAAAATCGGCTAACATGCAACATAAGAATCATGTTACGCTTACGGGTTAGTAATGTTCGCTTCTCACCAAAGTGAGAACAAGAACATCGGGCTACAACTATTAAACAAAACGTTCCCACAAGTGACGGAGTCGGTAATTGGGGTAAGAAATGAGGTTTTTAGGTTATTACGAGACTGTTGGTCATTACGTAACCTTCATCCTTTTGACGACGTTACAACACATTGTCTTACTATCGGTCACAATGGTTATGTTCTACAAAACCAAGGATGGGAAGTGGTATTAGTAAAACCAGAATGCATGACTTGTTTCTGGACGTATGAATTACGTGTCTTTATTGCCTTTGCTGAACGCCTTATTTATTAACTAGAATTATCTTCGCAACTACTTTGTATCAAAGTTTTATGTGCTATATTTCATGCTATATGTAAAAAAAGCGGTATTGTAAGTTTGCAAGTTATTGTATAAAGGTTTGATTATGATATATATTTTTTTTGTGATTAGTTTTTCATATAGAATTGTATTAGTTGAAATGGTATGTTAGCTACTAAGTATGAACTTAACGGGTAGGTACTACCCGAATTAAAGAGTATAAAACGCTAATATGAAGAAAGAGCTTTTATAAATAAGTTCATATTACGCTACGAAATACTATTGACTACTCTTGATATTCTATATGATTAACTCGTTTCATTTGACTATTTTGAAGGAAATGGCACCGACTACTCGACACACCTTGAATATGAGCGAAGAGGAATTTTGTGCCTTTCTTGCTTCAAACATAGCCGCAGTACAGGCTGCACTACATACCAACAATAACTTCAAATCTAGCAATGCAGCTAACGGCGCAAGAAATCGTGTTGGATGCACCTACAAAGAATTCACTGCCTGCAAACCTTTGGAATTTGATGGAACCGAAGGACCGATCGGATTGAAACGGTGGACCGAGAAGGTCGAATCGGGGTTTGCCATAAGTAAGTGTACTGAAGAGGACAAAGTGAAGTACGCTACGCATACCTTCACAGGTACTGCGTTAACATGGTGGAATACCTATCTAGAGCAAGTGGGACAAGATGATGCTTACGCACTACCGTGGTCAGCATTCAAGCACTTGATGAACGAGAAGTACCATCCCAGAACCGAGGTCAATAAGCTCAAGATAGAACTTAGAGGGTTACGAACCCAAGGATTTGATATTACCACGTACGAAAGACGATTCACAGAATTGTGCCTATTGTGTCCGAGAGCGTTCGAAGATGAGGAAGAGAAGATCGACGCGTTTGTGAAAGGATTACCGGAAAGAATCCAAGAAGATATAAGTTCACACAAGCCCGCCTCCATACAACAGGCATGTAGAATGGCTCACAAACTAGTGAACCAGATTGAGGAAAGAATTAAAGAACAGGCGGCTGAAGAGGCCAATGTGAAGCAAGTCAAAAGAAAGTGGGAGGAAAACGGTGATAAGAATCACCAATACAACAACAACAGCAATTACAACAATAATCGCAACAACTATCCCAACAATCGCCACATCAATCGCAACTACAACAAACGGCCCAACAACAACAACAACAACAACAACAACAACAACAATAACAACAGCAACTACAACAATCATCCCAACAACAATAACAACCGCAACAACAACAACAACAACAACAACAACAACAACAACAATCAGAAGAAGCTATGCCAAAGGTGTGAAAAGTATCACTCGGGGTTCTGCACCAAATTTTGCAACAAGTGTAAAAGAAATGGTCATAACGCTGCGAAGTGTGAGATCTACGGACCAGGGGTTAACAGAACGAAAGGAACAAATGGTGTCGGAAGGAGTATTGGCGGAGCAAGTAGTGTCGGAGCAAGTTATGCCAATGTAGTTTGTTATAAATGTGGAAACCGGGCCACATTATTAGAAATTGCCCGAACCAGGAGAACACGAATGGACAAGGCCGTGGAAGAGTTTTCAATATTAATGCGGCAGAGGCACATGAAGACCCAGGGCTTGTTATGGGTACGTTTCTTATTGACAATAAATCTGCTTACGTTTTATTTGATTCGGGTGCGGATAGAAGCTATATGAGTAGAGATTTTTGTGCTAAATTAAGTTGTCCATTGACGCCATTGGATAGTAAATTTTTACTCGAATTAGCAAACGGTAAATTAATTTCAGCAGATTATATATGCCGGAATCGAGAAATTAAACTGGGTAGCGAAATATTTAAGATTGATTTGATACCCGTAGAGTTATGGAGTTTTGATGTAATAGTTGGCATGGACTGGCTGAAGAAGGTGAAAGCAGAGATCGTATGTTATAAAAATGCAATTTGCATTGTACGAGAAGAAGGAGAACCCTTAATGGTGTACGGAGAAAAAGGCAACACGAAGCTACATCTTATTAGTAATTTGAAGGCACAAAAACTAATAAGAAAAGGTTGCTATGCTGTTCTAGCACACGTCGAGAAAGTACAAATTGAAGAAAAGAGCATCAATGATGTTCCCGTCGCAAAAGAATTTCCCGATGTATTTCCGAAAGAATTACCGGGACTACCTCCACATCGATCTGTTGAATTTCAAATAGATCTTGTACCAGGAGCTGCACCAATAGCTCGTGCTCCTTATAGACTCGCACCCAGCGAGATGAAAGAACTGCAAAGCCAACTGCAAGAACTATTAGAATGTGGTTTCATTCGACCAAGCACATCACCATGGGTAGCTCCTGTTTTGTTTGCCAAGAAGAAGGATGGTACATTTAGGTTGTGTATTGACTACAGAGAGTTGAACAAACTTACCATCAAAAACCGTTATCCACTACCGAGAATTGACGACTTATTTGATCAACTACAAGGCTCGTCAGTTTATTCGAAGATTGATTTACATTTTGGATATCATCAAATGCGAGTAAAGGAGGATGATATTCCAAAAACTGCTTTTAGGACGCGTTATGGTCATTACAAGTTTATGGTTATGCCGTTTGGATTGACTAACGCACCAGCTGTGTTCATGGACCTTATGAACCGAGTGTGTGGGCCATATCTTGATAAGTTTGTCATTGTTTTCATCGATGACATACTTATTTACTCAAAGAATGATCAAGATCACGAAGAACATTTGAGAAAAGTGCTAGAAGTATTGAGGAAAGAAAAACTGTACGCTAAGTTTTCAAAGTGTGCATTTTGGTTGGAAGAAGTTCAATTCCTCGGTCACATAGTGAACAAAGAAGGTATCCAGGTGGACCCGGCAAAGATCGAAACCATTGAAAATTGGGAAACCCCAAAAACTCCGAAGCATATACGTCAATTTTTAGGATTGGCTAGTTACTACAGAAGATTCATCCAAGATTTCTCCAAAATAGCAAAACCCTTGACTGCATTAATGCATAAAGGGAAGAAATTTGAATGGAAGGATGAACAAGAGAAGGAGTTTCAATTATTGAAGAAAAAGCTAACTACGGCACCTATATTGTCATTGCCTGAAGGGAATGATGATTTTGTGATTTATTGTGACGCATCAAAGCAAGGTCTCGGTTGTGTATTAATGCAACGGACGAAGGTGATTGCTTATGCGTCTAGACAATTGAAGATTCACAAGCAAAATTATACGACGCATGATTTGGAATTAGGCGTGATTGTTTTTGCATTAAAGACTTGGAGGCACTACTTATATGGGGTCAAAAGTATTATATATACCGACCACAAAAGTCTTCAACACATATTTAATCAGAAACAACTGAATATGAGGCAGCGTAGGTGGATTGAATTGTTGAATGATTACGACTTTGAGATTCGTTACCACCCGGGGAAGGCAAATGTGGTAGCCGACGCCTTGAGCAGAAAGGACAGAGAACCCATTCGAGTAAAATCTATGAATATAATGATTCACACTAACGTTACTACTCAAATAAAGGAGGCGCAACAAGGAGTTTTAAAATAGGGAAATTTAAAGGATGAAATACCCAAAGGATCGTAGAAGCATCTTAATATTCGGGAAGACGGAACCCGGTATAGGGCTGAAAGAATTTGGGTACCAAAATTTAGAGATATGAGAGAATTGGTACTTAGAGAAGCTCATAAAACCAGATACTCAATACATCCTGGAACGGGGAAGATGTACAAGGATCTTAAGAAACATTTTTGGTGGTCAGGTATGAAAGCCGATATTGCTAAATATGTAGGAGAATGTTTGACGTGTTCTAAGGTCAAAGCTGAACATCAGAAGCCATCAGGTCTACTACAACAACCTGAAATCCCGGAATGGAAATGGGAAAACATTACCATAGATTTCATTACTAAATTGCCAAGGACTGCAAGTGGTTATGATACTATTTGGGTAATAGTTGATAGTCTCACCAAGTTAGCACACTTTCTGCCAATAAGAGAAGATGACAAGATGGAGAAGTTAGCACGACTGTATTTGAAGGAAGTCGTCTCCAGACATGGAATACCAATCTCTATTATCTCTGATAGGGATGGCAGATTTATTTCAAGATTTTGGCAGACATTACAGCAAGCATTAGGAACTCGTCTAGACATGAGTACTGCCTATCATCCACAAACTGATGGGCAGAGTGAAAGGACGATACAAACGCTTGAAGACATGCTACGAGCATGTGTTATTGATTTCGGAAACAGTTGGGATCGACATCTACCGTTAGCAGAATTTTCCTACAACAAAAGCTATAATTCAAGCATTGATATGGCGCCGTTTGAAGCACTTTATGGTAGAAATTGCAGGTCTCCGATTTGTTGGAGTGAAGTGGGGGATAGACAGATTACGGGTCAGAAGATAATACAAGAAACTACCGAGAAGATCATCCAAATTCAACAACGGTTGAAAACCGCCCAAAGTCGACAAAAGAGCTACGCCGACATTAAAAGAAAAGACATAGAATTTGAAATTTGGGAAATGGTCATGCTTAAGGTTGCACCTTGGAAAGGTGTTGTTTGATTTGGTAAACGGGGGAAATTAAATCCAAGGTATATTGGACCATTCAAGATTATTGATCGTGTCGGACCAGTAGCTTACCGACTTGAGTTACCTCAACAACTTGCGAATGTACATAACACTTTCCACGTCTCGAATTTGAAGAAATGTTTTGCTAAAAAAGATCTCACTATTCCGTTGGACGAAATCCAAATCAATGAAAAACTTCAATTCATTGAAGAACCCGTCGAAATAATGGATCGTGAGGTTAAGAGACTTAAAAAAAACAAGATACCGATTTTTAAGGTTCGATGGAATGCTCGTAGAGGACTCGAGTTCACCTGGGAGCGTGAAGATTAGATGAAGAAGAAATACCCGAATATATTTCCAGAAGATTCGTCAACACTTTCAACAGCTTAAAATTTCGGGACGAAATTTATTTAACGGGTAGGTACTGTAGTGACCCGAACTTTTCCATGTTCTTATATATTAAATGAAATTGATATTTACATGATTAAATGTTTCCAACATGTTAAGCAATCAAACTTGTTAAGACTTGATTAATTGAAATAGGTTTCATATAGACAATTGACCACCCAAGTTGACCGGCGATTCACGAACGTTAAAACTTGTAAAAACTATATGATGACATATATATGGATATATATATATATATAGTTAACATGATATTATGATAAGTAAACATATCATTAAGTATATTAACAATGAACTACATATGTAAAAACAAGACTACTAACTTAATAATTTTGAAACGAGACATATATGTAACGATTATCGTTGTAACGACATTTAATGTATATATATATCATATTAAGATATATTAATACATCATGATATCATGATAATGTAATAATTTAACATCTCATTTGATTTAATAAACAATGGGTTAACAACATTTAACAAGATCGTTAACCTAAAGGTTTCAAAACAACACTTACATGTAACGACTAACGATGACTTAACGACTCAGTTAAAATGTATATACATGTAGTCTTTTAATATGTATTCATACACTTTTGAAAGACTTCAAGACAATTATAAAAATACTTCTACTTAACAAAAATGCTTACAATTACATCCTCGTTCAGTTTCATCAACAATTCTACTCGTATGCACCCGTATTCGTACTCGTACAATACACAGCTTTTAGATGTATGTACTATTGGTATATACACTCCAATTATCAGCTCTTAGCAGCCCATATGAGTCACCTAACACATGTGGGAACCATCATTTGACAACTAGCATGAAATATCTCATAAAATTACAAAAATATGAGTAATCATTCATGACTTATTTACATGTAAACAAAATTACACATCCTTTATATCTAATCCATATACCAACGACCAAAACCACCTACAAACACTTTCATTCTTCAATTTTATTCATCTAATTAATCTCTCTCAAGTTCTATCTTCAAGTTCTAAGTGTTCTTCATAAATTCTACAAGTTCTAGTTTCATAAAATCAAGAATACTTCCAAGTTTGCTAGCTTACTTCCAATCTTGTAGAGTGATCATCCAACCTCAAGAAATCTTTATTATTTATAGTAAGATATCTTTCTAATACAAGGTAATACTCATATTCAAACTTTGATTCAATTTCTATAACTATAACAATCTTATTTCGAGTGGAAATCTTACTTGAACTTGTTTTCGTGTCATGATTCTGCTTCAAGAACTTTCAAGCCATCCAAGGATCCTTTGAAGCTAGATCCATTTTTCTCATTTCCAGTAGCTTTATCCAGAAAACTTGAGGTAGTAATGATGTTCATAATATCATTCAATTCATACATATAAAGCTATCTTATTCGAAGGTTTAAACTTGTAATCACTAGAACATAGTTTAGTTAATTCTAAACTTGTTCGCAAACAAAAGTTAATCCTTCTAACTTGACTTTTAAAATCAACTAAACACATGTTCTATATCTATATGATATGCTAACTTAATGATTTAAAACCTGGAAACACGAAGAACACTGTAAAACCGGACATACGCCGTCGTAGTAACACCGCGGGCTGTTTTGGGTTAGTTAATTAAAAACTATGATAAACTTTGATTCAAAAGTTGTTCTTCTGGGAAAATGATTTTTCTTATGAACATGAAACTATATCCAAAAATCATGGTTAAACTCAAAGTGGAAGTATGTTTTCTAAAATGGTCATCTAGACGTCGTTCTTTCGACTGAAATGACTACCTTTACAAAAACGACTTGTAACTTATATTTCAGACTATAAACCTATACTTTTTCTGTTTAGATTCATAAAATAGAGTTCAATATGAAACCATAGCAATTTGATTCACTCAAAACGGATTTAAAATGAAAAAGTTATGGGTAAAACAAGATTGGATAATTTTTCTTGTTGTAGCAACGTGAAAATTGGTAACAAATCTATATTAATCATATCCTAGCTAACTTATATTGTATTATACATGTATTCTAATATATTATGTAATCTTGGGATACCATAGACACGTATGCAAATGTTTCGACATATCATATCGACCCATGTGTATATATTATTTGGAACAACCATAGACACTCTATATGCTGTAATGTGGGAGTTAGCTAGACAGGGTTGGGGTTGATTCCAAAAATATATATACTTTGAGTTGTGATCTAGCCTGAGACGTGTATACACTGGGTCATGGATTGATTCAAGATAATATATATCAATTTTTTTCTGTACATCTAACGTTGGACAACTAGTTGTAGGTTACTAACGAGGACAGCTGACTTAATAAACTTAAAACATCAAAATGTATTAAAAGTATTGTAAATATATTTTGAATATACTTTGATATATATGTACATATTTGTTATAGGTTCGTGAATCGACCAGTGGCCAAGTCTTACTTCCCGACGAAGTAAAAATCTGTGAAAGTGATTTATAGTCCCACTTTTAAAATCTAATATTTTTGGGATGAGAATACATGCAGGTTTTATAAATGATTTACAAAATAGACACAAGTACGTGAAACTACATTCTATGGTTGAATTATCGAAATCGAATATGTCCCTTTTTATTAAGTCTGGTAATCTAAGAATTAGGGAACAGACACCCTAATTGACGCGAATCCTAAAGATAGATCTATTGGGCCTAACAAACCCCATCCAAAGTACCGGATGCTTTAGTACTTCAAAATTTATATCATATCCGAAGGGTGTCCCAGAATGATGGGGATATTCTTATATATGCATCTTGTTAATGCCGGTTACCAGGTGTTCACCATATGAATGATTTTTATCTCTATGTATGGGATGTATATTGAAATATGAAATCTTGTGGTCTATTGGTACAATTTGATATATATATGTTAAACCTATAACTCACCAACATTTTTGTTGACGTTTAAAGCATGTTTATTCTCAGGTGAATATTAAGAGCTTCTGCTGTTGCATACTAAAATAAGTACCAGATTTGGAGTCCATGTTTGTATGATATTATGTAAAAACTGCATTCAAGAAACATATGTCGATGTAATATATTTCTATTGTAAACCATTATGTAATTGTCATGTGTAAACAGTATATTTTAGATTATCATTATTTGATAATCTACGTAATGCTTTTGAAACCTTTATTAATAAAATAAAGGTTATGGTTGTTTTAAAAATGAATGCAGTCTTTGAAAAACGTCTCATATAGAGGTCAAAACCTCGCAATGAAATCAATTAATATGGAACGTTTATAATCAATATGAACGGGACATTTCAGTTCTTAGGTAAGATTGGGTCATGAGGACTCAAGGATGACTAACCTAGGGTTTTGAAATGATAAATGGACTTATGAGTCATAATTGGTTAGTCAATTACTAGCACACCTAGTTATTTAGCAAATGGGTGTTGTTTGGGTTTGAAGATGACTCAAAATGGGTGTGTTGGTTTTAAAATGGTTAAAATATTAATGATTGACCTAGTTGGGAAATATGGGTATGAAATACCCTTATTGTGTATTAGTTAGTGTTGTTGGATCTTAATCACTAGCTTTGAGTGATTTATGATGGTCTTGACCTTAATGGAACGGTTTTGGCGATAATGGGGCACTTAATGCATTTAAGTCATTAAATGCACATAGGTGAATTGTTGGTATTTAGTCCAACTAGTTTATGTATTGATTGAAGTACTTATTATATTAGGTACCTTACTTTGAAGCTTGTGGAAGTATAAAACCGTCACCGAATCGTTAAGGTGAGTGGAATAACTATATGCGTAGGTATATAGTGTATTTATTTATGTAGCGTAAGATGTGAAGTGTCGATGTGCTAAGACACCATGTTCACGTGATGAGTGAAGTGTCGATGTGTTAAGACACCACTCGGGGTAAAGTGTCGACGTGTTAAAATGCCACCCAAGGTAAGACGAAGAGTGAAGTGTCGATGTGCTAAGACACCACTCCATGAAAGGTAATGAGTGAAGTGTCGATGTTTTAAGACACCACTCGAGGTGAAGTATCGATGTGTTAAGATGCCACCTCAAGTAATATGAAGAGTGAAGTGTTGATGTGTTAAAACACCACTCGGGGTGAAGTATCGACGTGTTAAGATGCCACCCGTGGGATTAGTGTACGATGTGCTAAGTACTCTAATGGTTGTTATGAACACCGATGGGAAATCCGAGTACCATTCCTTGTACGATTGGTTAACCATGATTATTGTGTTGTAGCGTAAACATATTATATTGTACGAGTTGTATATATGCTATTGAATTGCTAGCTTGTGGTATTGGAGGTTAATAGCTTGTATTTGAGATGATAAGCTAATTGTGTTGCTAGCATGTATGCGGTATGTGTGTAAGTTTTTGCAAGTAGGTATATTATATATGTACGTGTTTAATCATTGCATTCACTAAGCTTTGCTTACCCTCTCGTTGTTTACCTTTTTATAGGCTCCGGCGAAGACAATGGTAAGGGCGTTCGTTTGGACTAGAGATCCCACTTTGTTTGATAGGGGACGCTTTTGGGGTGATAGCGTTTGGAGTTTGACCAAGAATTGGGTAGTTTAACCCCCAAACACCATGCTCATGTTGTCGTTTGGAATTTAAACTAATGTGGTCGAAACTCATGTTTTGTATGAAACTCGTAAAACGGCCGATGTGGGCCCCGTTTTGTAAAACTCGTTTAATGATTGAATCGCGTTAGTTTTACATATAAGAGCATGTTGTGAAAAGCGTTTTGTCTATATATGTCGGGAAGTGAGTGATCTTTATTTGAAAATTGACCGATTCAGACAGAAGCTGAAAGAGCCTGTGTGCGCCGCGCACTCTATGGTGATGCGCGCCGCACACTATACTGTATATATAAAAATAAATCGCGTATTTCAGTTGGATATTGGATTGGGTTGTTACAAGTGGTATCAGAGCATGGTTTAAGGGATTTAGGCGACTTGAGATAGGTGCCTAGACTTAGACTTATTTGTGTATGCGCTTTATGCGGGACTTGTAGGAGACGGGTCGGGCCGGGAGTTGATTAGTGCTTAGGTTTATGTGAACTAACCTTGCGCTAATTGTTTTGTGTTGTGTTAGCAATAATCAAGTGAGATAGACGTTGTACTAGCAAGTTAATGCGACGTGCTCGCGTAACAATGATTAGCTACCATTGTTACGGGTTCAAATCGTGTCAAACAAGCGATGTATGATGATTGTTGAGCAAGATGGGGTAGTGTGGTGTATATGTATATACATATGTGTTAAGTCCTTTCGTTTCATTGTTTAATCTTTTCCGTTTTATAGAATGAAGACGAGAAATGGACCCGAAAATGATAATGGAGGTACGAGCGAGAACTCCGAGTTTACGGCCAAAGTTGAGGCCATCTTTAAACATCAAAAGGCAGAGTTTCTGGAAGATGTTCCTAGATACGATTGACGAGCAACTAGTCAATGTGGTAAAGGAGCAAGTTAAGGCCGTTCTTCACGAAGATAATGTGGGAAAACAGGACTTTTTCTATAAGAATTTCAAGGATTCTCAACCTCCCACCTTTGAAGGTAAACGAGACCCTCTCAAGTGTGCTCGTTGGATCTTCGATATGGAGGGGGCCTTCCGTACTTGTGAATGTCCTCTCGATAAGAAGACAAGGTACGGGTGTAGTATGTTGAGGGGCGATGCTAAGTTGTGATGGGACGCAAAGATCCAAGTTTATGGTGAAGAACAATGCATGGAATTCACTTAGGATGAATTCAAGGCAGAATTTTTCGATGAGTACCGAACTTCGGCCGATCTTACAAGGTTTAAGGACGAGTTGCTTTCCTTGAGGCAATGGTCGATGGATTTGAACACTCTCAAATCCGTGTTTTTGTCCAAGACTCAATTTTGCCCGGAGTATGTCGGGAATGATAAAATGTTGAAGGAAGACTTCTATCAAATCTTAAATGATAGTTATCAAGAGAAGATAAGTGTGAATGTGGTGAAAAGTTTTGATGAGTTGTTCAATATGGCCAAAGGTTTTGAGGCGCTCGTGTTGAGGAAGAGTGGCTTTACTTTTGGCAAAAGAAAGATAGAAGATTCGAGCCATTCGAACTTTTCAAACAAAAAGAACAAGAAGGGTTCTGAGAGTGTTGGTAGTGTGAAGAAGGTGCTTCCGGAGATTTTTCTTATGCATGCTACAATTGTGGACAAAAGGGCCATATGGCACGTGAATGTCCGAAACCATCATCTACAACCAAGCTTACTTGTTTTAATTGTGGTAAAGAAGGGCACAAGAGGCCGGAGTGTCCTGATTTACGCAATGATAATGTTAAGTGGCTAGAGAAGGTGGCGGGTACGGCTAGGGGTCGCAATTATTTGATGACCAATGATGAAGCCAAGCAATCTAACGAAGTTGTCTCAGGTACTTTCATGGTTAATTCTAATCCGGCACGGATACTTTTTGATAGTGGTGCTAATTTGTCCTTTGTGTTGCCTCGATTTATGCCTAAGTTAAATAAATCGCTAGCTAAGTTAAGTCATCCGGTAGAAGTCAAAATAGCGGATGGAAAAACGGTGCTAGGGATTGATGTTTGTAAAAATTGTAATGTTGTGTTTGGTACCGAAACTTTTGAAATCGATCTCATTCCAATGACTTTGGGTGATTTTGATATTGTCGTTGGTATGGATTGGCTCGATCGTTATAGAGCCGATATTGCATGTCATGAAAAATCTATTCGTGTGAAAACCCCAAGTGGGGGAGAGTTAATTATTCATGGCGAAAAGGGAAGAAGACTTGTGCCGATATGCACTTTTACACGGACACGTCGTTTCCTTGTTAGTGGTGGCATGGATTTTCTTGCCCATGTTGTTGATACTCGTGATAAGCCACCACCCATTCGTGAAATTCCGGTGGTTAATGAATTCGAAGACGTTTTTCCGGATGAGTTACCGGGTGTTCCGGCGGAAAGACAAGTTGAATTTCGCATTGAGTTGGTTCCGGGGACTACCCCCATTGCTAAAACTCCTTATCGTTTAGTGCCGACGAAAATGCAATGAAATGTCCCGTTCATATTGATTATAAACATTCCATATTAATTGATTTCGTTGCGAGGTTTTGACCTCTATATGAGACATTTTTCAAAGACTGCATTCGTTTTTAAAACAAACCATAACCTTTATTTTATCAACAAGGTTAAAAAGACACCACCTAGATTATCCAGAAATGATAACCTAAAAATATCACACTTACACACTACCAATACATATTGGTTTACAATATTAATATGTTACAACAAAATAAATCTCGAATGCAGTTTTAAACAATATTATACAAGCATGCTGACACCAAATCTTGTCCATATATTAGCATGCAACTGCGGAAGCTCTTAATAATCACCTGAGAATAAACATGCTTTAAATTTCAACAAAAATGTTGGTGAGTTATAGGTTTAACCTATATATTTATCAAATCGTAATAATAGACCACAAGATTTCATATTTCAATATACATCCCATACATAGAGATAAAAATCATTCATATGGTGAACACCTGGTAACCGACATTAACAAGATGTATATAAGAATATCCCCTATGATTCCAGGAAATCCTTCGGACATGATAAAAACGAATTCGAAGTACTAAAGCATCCGGTACTTTGGATGGGGTTCGTTAGGCCCAATAGATCTATCTTTAGGATTCACGTCAATTAGTAGATCGGTTTACTAATTCTTAGGCTACCAAGCAAAAAGGGGCATATTCGGCTTCGATCATTCACCCATATAATGTAGTTTCGTTTACTTGTGTCTATTTCGTAAAACATTTATAAAATTGCATGTATTCTCATCCCAAAATATTAGATTTTAAAAGTGGGACTATAACTCACTTTCACAGATTTTTACTTCGTCAGGAAGTAAGACTTGGCCACTGGTTGATTCACGAACCTATAACAAATATGTACATATATATCAAAGTATGTTCAAAATATATTTACAACATTTTTAATACGTTTTAATGTTTTAAGTTTATTAAGTCATCTGTCCTCGTTAGTAACCTACAACTACTTGTTCACAGTTAGATGTACAGAAATAAATCGATATATATTATCTTGAATCAATCCACGACACAGTGTATACACATCTCAGGCTAGATCACAACTCAAAGTATATATTTTTTTGGAATCAACCTCAACCCTGTATAGCTAACTCAATCATTACTGCATATAGAGTGTCTATGGTTATTTCAAATAATATATATACATGGGTCGATATGATATGTCAAAACATTTGCATACGTGTCTATGGTATCCCAAGATTACATAATATATTAGAATACATGTATGATACAATATAAGTTAGCTAGGATATGATTAATATAGATTTGTTACCAATTTTCACGTAGCTACATCAAGCAAAATTATCCAATCTTGTTTTACCCATAACTTCTTCGTTTTAAATCCGTTTTGAGTGATTCAAGTTGCTATGGTTTCATATTGAACTTAATTTTATGAATCTAAATAGAAAAAGTATAAGTTTATAGTCAGAAATACAGATTACAAGTCATTTTTGTAAAGGTAGTCATTTCAGTCGAAAGAACGACGTCTTGATGACCATTTTGAAAAACATACTTTCACTTTGAGTTTAACCATGATTTTTGGATATAGTTCAATGTTCATAATAAAAATCATTTTCCCAGAAGAACAACTTTTAAATCAAAGTTTATCATAATTTTTAATTAACTAACCCAAAACAGCCGCGGTGTTACTACGACGGCGTGTATCCGGTTTTACGATGTTTTTCGTGTTTTCAGGTTTTAAATTATTAAGTTAGCATATCATATAGATATAGAACATGTGTTTAGTTGATTTTAAAATTCAAGTTAGAAGGATTAACTTTTGTTTGCGAACAAGTTTAGAATTAACTAAACTATGTTCTAGTGATTACAAGCTTAAACCTTCGAATAAGGTAGTTTTATATATATGAATCGAATGATGTTATGAACATCATTACTATCTCAGGTTTTGTGGATAAACCTACTGGAAATGAGAAAAATAGATCTAGCTTCAAAGGATCCTTGGATGGCTTGAAAGTTCTTGAAGTAGAATCATGACATGAAAACAAGTTCAAGTAAGATTTCCACTCGAAATAAGATTGTTAAAGTTATAGAAATTGAATCAAAGTTTGAATATGAGTATTACCTTGTATTAGAAAGATATCTTACTATAAATAAGAAAGATTTCTTGAGGTTGGATGATCACTCAAAGTGGATTTGCAAGATTGGTAGTAAGCTAGCAAACTTGGAAGTGTTGTTGGTGTGTTCTTGAGTAGTTGTTTTATAACTTGGTTTATGTATGGATTTATGAACTAGATTGAGCTAGATTTTGATGAAAATGATGAAGAACACTTAGAACAATGGAAGAACACTTGATAGAGAGTAGTTTGATTCAATAAAATTGCAAAGTGAATGTGTTTATGGTACTCCTCATTCACGTGAATGTGTAGTCTCCATATAGGCTCCATTAGTTTGTAATTTTGTGAGATATTTCATTATAGATATTAAATTATGGTTCCCACATGGTTAGGTAACTTACAAGGGCTGCTAAGAGCTGATCATTGAAGTGTATATACCAATAGTAAATACATTTAGAAGCTGGGTATTGTACGAGTAAGAATACGGGTGCATACGAGTAGAATTGTTGATGAAAATGAAAGAGTATGTAATTGTAAGCATTTTTGTTAAGTAGAAGTACTTTGATAAGTGTCTTGAAGTCTTTAAAAAGTGTTTAAATACATTTAAATAAACTACATGTATATACATTTTAACGGAGTCGTTAAGTCATCGTTAGTCGTTACATGTAAATGTTGTTTTGAAACCTTTAAGTTAACGCTCTTGTTAAATGTTGTTAACTCATTGTTTATTATGTCTAATGAGATGTTAAATTATTACATTATCATGATATTATGATGTATTAATATATCTTAATATGATATATATACATTTAAATGTCGTTACAACGATAATCGTTACATATATGTCTCGTTTCGAAATCCTTAAGTTAGTAGTCTTGTTTTTACATATGTAGTTCATTGTTAATATACTTAATGATATGTTTACTTATCATTTATCATGTTTAAATATAGTGTATCAATATCTTAAAAATGATTCATATGTAATTAGTAAGACGTTGTTATAACGATAATCGTTATATATATCGTTTTCGAGTTTCTTAATTCAATAGTCTCATTTTTATGTATATAACTCATTGTTGAAATACTTAATGAGGTACATACTTATCATAATATCATGTTAACTATATATATATATATATATATATATATATATATATATATATATATATATATATATATATATATATATATATATATATCATATATATGTCATCATATCGTTTTTACAAGTTTTAACGTTCGTGAATCGCCGGTCAACTTGGGTGGTCAATTGTCTATATAAAACCTATTTCAATTAATCAAGTCTTAACAAGTTTGATTGTTTAACATGTTGGAAACACTTAATCATGTAAATATTAATTTCATTTAATATATATAAACATGAAAAAGTTCGGGTCACTACATGCAAGAGTTGTTAAATCAAACCCAAGAGTTACTTGAGAAGGGTTTTATTCGATCGAGTGCTTCACCATGGGGCGCTCCGGTTTTATTCGTGAAGAAGAAGGATGGTAGTATGTGGATGTGCATCGATTATCAGGAGTTGAACAAAGTAACGATAAAGAATCTTCCATTGCTTCGGATTGACGATTTGTTTGACCAACTCCAAGGTGCAACGTATTTCTCTAAGATCGACCTACGGTCCGGCTATCACCAAATGCGGGTCCGTGAGAAAGATATCGAGAAAACGTCTTTTCAAACGCGTTATGGGCATTTTGAATTCGTAGTTATGCCTTTTGGTCTTACAAATGCACCGGCGGCGTTCATGGATCTTATGAACCTAGTGTACCAACCTATGTTGGACAAGTCGGTAATTGTGTTCATTGACGACATACTTGTTTATTCGAAGAGTATGAAGGAACACGAACATCATTTGCGTGGTGTGTTAAAGACGTTGCGGAAGGAGAAGTTGTATGCTATATTCTCCAAATGTGAATTTTGGCTAAGGGAAGTTCAATTCCTTGGCCACATTATGAACAAGGAGGGTATTCAAGTAGATCCGGGGAAGATAGAGACAGTGAAGAGTTGGGGACGACCGACTACGCCTACGGAAATCTGAAGTTTTTTCGGATTGGCCGATTATTATCGTCGGTTTATCCAAGACTTTTCCAAGATCGCTTCTTCATTGACGAAATTGACGAGGAAGAACGCGAGATTTAATTGGGAAAATGAGCAAGAAATTGCTTTTCAATTGTTAAAAGAGAAATTGTGTCAAGCTCCGGTGTTAGTGTTGCCGGAAGGTGTGGAAGACATGATGGTTTATTGTGATGCTTCTCTAAATGGGCTCGGGTGTGTTCTAATGCAAAGGGGTAAATTCATCACTTATGCCTCTCGACAATTAAAGGAACACAAAAAGAGATACCCGACTCATGATCTTGAATTGGTGGCGGTGGTTCATGCGTTGAAAATTTGGCGCCACTACTTGTATGGTGTCAAGAGTACGATTTATTCGGATCATAAGAGTTTGAAACATCTCTTTAACCAATGAGATTTGAATTATCGCCAACGTAGGTGGATGGATGTGGTAAAAGATTATGATTGTGAAATACTTTATCATCTGGGCAAGGCGAATGTGGTCGCGGATGCGTTAAGTCGAAAGAGTCATCACCCGGCATTACGATTTGGATTTTTACGTATGATTATTACTAACGATTTTCTTGTAAAGCTTGGCGAGACTCAAATCGAAGCTTTTGTTAACAATAAGCATGAGGAACGAATCGTGGGACAAACGGAGTTTATTACCTTAGGTCCGCATGGTTTGTTATCTTTTCAAGGAAGGGTGGGTGTGCCTAAAATGGGTGATCATCGACGAGTGCTATTTTATGAAGCACATAAGTCAAAGTATTCTATTCATCCGGGCGTTACGAAAATGTATCTTGATTTGAGGAAAGAGTATTGGTGGCCGGGCATGAAACGTGATGTTGTTAAGTGTGTTAAACAATGTGTCACGTGTTTGCAAGTTAAAGCTGAACACCAAAAGCCATATGGTATGTTACAACCGTTGGAAATCTCAAAATGGAAATGGGAGCACATTACCATGGATTTCATCACAAGGTTACCTAAGACGGCGAGAACCCAATTTGACTCGATTTGGGTAATAGTTGATCGATTGACGAAAAGTGCTTTGTTTCTTCCCATTCGGAAAGCGATATCGTCGGAGACCTTGGCTAAGTTATTTATCAAGGAGGTGATTTTGAGGCACGGGGTTACTGTAACTATTATTTAGGATCGAGATACCCGTTTCACATCTCGGTTTTGGGAAAAGTTTCATGAAGATATGGGTACACAATTGAAATTGAGCACGGCGTATCATCCTCAAACGGACGGTCAAACCGAACGTACGAATAAAACTTTGGAGGATATGTTACGGGCGTGTATTATTGATTTCGGCAGTAGTTGGGATGAGCACTTACCTTTGGTGGAATTCTCGTACAATAATAGTTATCATACTAGTATCGGGATGCCACCTTATGAGATGCTTTATGGGCGAAGGTGTCGAACTCCGATTTGTTGGGGTGAAGTGGGACAAAAGGAAATCGGGAGTACCAATTTGGTTTTAGAGACGAATAGCAAGATTGATATGATTCGGGCTCAATTAAAAAAGGCGCAAGATAGACAAAAATTGTATGCCGACAAACGTAGGCGATTGATCGAATTCCAAGAAGGTGACATGGTGATGCTTAAAGTTTCTCCATGGAAAGGTGTTATTCGGTTTCGAAAATGGGGAAAGTTAGATCCTCGGTTTATTGGGCCATTTAAAATTTTAGCTCGTGTTGGCGAAGTTGCATATCGTTTGGAATTACCCGAAGAGCTTACGGGGATCCATAATACATTTCATGTTTCTCACCTCTGTAAGTGTCTTGCGGATGATTCTTCATGGGTACCTTTAGACGAGATTGAGCTAAACAATAAGTTAGAGTATATTGAAGAGCCGATTTCTATACTCGATGAGAAGGTCAAAAGATTGAGAAATAAAGAGGTGAGAACTTTTAAATTTCAATGGTGTCGGAGTAAAGGTTCCGAGTTTACTTGGGAGCCCGAAGAGTTCGTGTTAGTTTATCTTCCCTCTTGTCATGCGGCTTGGATCGCGAGGACGCGCTCCGATTCAAGTGGGGGAGAGTTGTAAGACCCAAATTATTATTGTACAGCAGAGTAAATATGGTACATAGAGGGTGGGTATTATTGTGTATTGAAACTGAGGTCAGAAACTGTCCAGACCTTCGTGCGCGCCGCGCACACCTAAGGGAGCGCGCCACGCACTAGCCCTGTGCACATTTTTCTTCTTTTTAATTAAAAGATAAATGAAGGGTATTGTGGTCTTTTCACATGGGGACGAGTTCAAGGCTGTAAATGGCTAGTTGTGTAGTGGATGAAACACTTTAAACATTTCACCAACCACTTCATCTCTCTAATTAAAGGTTCTAGAGTGAGAAACCCATTTGAGTGTGAGAAAGCTTAAATCAAGGAGGAAGAAGTTGATTTCGAGCCAAACCGCGTGTGTTAAAGTTGTTCATCTCATAACAAGCTACGTTGTGATTGTGGTGGTATGCTCTAATCTTGATTTCCTTATTTGGGTTAGGGTTTGGGTTAGTGATGAACATAAAACCCATATTTAGTGATTTTGGGTGTTCTTGGGTAAGATTGGGTCATGAGGACTCAAGGATGACTAACCTAGGGTTTTGAAATGATAAATGGACTTATGAGTCATAATTGGTTAGTCAATTACTAGCGCACCTAGTTATTTAGCAAATGGGTGTTGTTTGGGTTTGAAGATGACTCAAAATGGGTGTGTTGGTTTTAAAATGGTCAAAATGTTAATGATTGACTTAGTTGGGAAATATGGTTATGAAATACCCTTATTGTGTATTAGTTAGTGTTGTTGGATCTTAATTACTAGCTTTGAGTGATTTATGATGGTCTTGACCTTAATGGGACGGTTTTGGCGATAATGGGGTATTTAATGCATTTAAGTCATTAAATGCACATAGGTGAATTGTTGGTATTTAGTCCAACTAGTTTGTGTGTTGATTGAAGTACTTATTATATTAGGTACTTTGCTTTGAAGCTTGCGAAAGTATAAAACCGTCACCGAATCGTTAAGGTGAGTGGAATAATTATATGCGTAGATATATAGTGTATTTATTTGTGTAGCGTGAGATGTGAAGTGTCGATGTGCTAAGACACCACGTTCACGTGACGAGTGAAGTGTCGATGTGTTAAGACACCACTCGGGGTGAAGTGTCGACGTGTTAAGATGCCACCCAAGGGAAGACGAAGAGTGAAGTGTCGATGTGCTAAGACACCACTCCATGAAAGGTAATGAGTGAAGTGTCGATGTGTTAAGACACCACTCGAGGTGAAGTATCGACGTGTTAAGATGCCTCCTCAAGTAATATGAAGAGTGAAGTGTCGATGTGTTAAGACACCACTCGGGGTGAAGTATCGACGTGTTAAGATGCCACACGTGGGATTAGTGTACGACGTGCTAAGTACTCTAATGGTTTTTATGAACATCGATGGGAAATCCGAGTACCATTCCTTGTACGATTGGTTAACCATGATTATTGTGTTGTAGCGTAAGCATATTATATTGTCCGAGTTGTATATATGCTATTGAATTGCTAGCTTGTGGTATTGGAGGTTAATAGCTTGTATTTAAGATGATAAGCTAATTGTGTTGCTAGCATGTATGTGGTATGTGTGTAAGTGTTTGCAAGTAGGTATATTATATATGTACGTGTATAATCATTGCATTCACTAAGCTTTGCTTACCCTCTCGTTGTTTACCTTTTTATAGGCTCCGGCGGAGACAAGGGTAAGGGCGTTCTTTTGGACTAGAGATCCCGCTTTGTTTGATAGGGGACGCTTTTGGGGTGATAGCTTTTGAAGTTTGACCGAGAATTGGGTAGTTTAACCCCAAACACCATGCTCATGTTGTCCTTTGGAATTTAAACTAATGTGGTCGAAACTCATGTTTTGTATGAAACTCGTAAAACGGCCGATGTGGGATCCGTTTTGTAAAACTCGTTTAATGATTGAATCGCGTTAGTTTTACATATAAGAACATGTTGTGAAAAGCGTTTTGTCTAAATATGTCGGGAAGTGGGTGATCTTTATTTGAAAATTGACCGATTCGGACAGAAGCTGAAAGAGTCTGTGCGCGCCGCGCACTATACTGTATATAAAAAAATTCGCGTATTTCAGTTGGATATTGGGTTGGGTTGTTACACGACTGTAGAAAAAAAAATTGGGGAAGGAAGGATTATTGGCCCGATACCATGTAAGAGTTTAATTGTCGATGCTTTATTGATTTGGCCAATAGCCTATTTATACAGATACAAACATACAGGCATATCTTTCAAATATGGAATAGATATGCATAATCACCAATCTATGGAAACTATAATATCTACAGCTAATGATACATGTATGGTCAACTAATATTAACGTGTATGTTGGTGTGTACAGCTATGATATAATCGTGTAATATATATGTCTAATACACACACACACACACACACATACTTTGATATTGAAATGTCCCGTTCTTATTGATTAAAAACGTTCCATATTAATTGATTTCGTTGCGAGGTTTTGACCTCTATATGAGACGTTTTTCAAAGACTGCATTCATTTTTAAAACAAACCATAACCTTTATTTCATAAATAAAGGTTTAAAAAGCTTTACGTAGATTATCAAATAATGATAATCTAAAATATCCTGTTTACACACGACCATTACATAATGGTTTACAATACAAATATGTTACATCGAAATCAGTTTCTTGAATGTAGTTTTTACACAATATCATACAAACATGGACTCCAAATCTTGTCCTTATTTTAGTATGCAACAGCGAAAGCTCTTAGTATTCACCTGAGAATAAACATGCTTTAAACGTCAACAAAAATGTTGGTGAGTTATAGGTTTAACCTATATATATCAAATCGTAACAATAGACCACAAGATTTCATATTTCAATACACATCCCATACATAGAGATAAAAATCATTCATATGGTGAACACCTGGTAACCGACATTAACAAGATGCATATATAATAATATCCCCATCATTCCGGGACACCCTTCGGATATGATATAAATTTCGAAGTACTAAAGCATCCGGTACTTTGGATGGGGTTTGTTAGGCCCAATAGATCTATCTTTAGGATTCGCGTCAATTAGGGTGTCTGTTCCCTAATTCTTAGATTACCAGACTTAATAAAAAGGGGCATATTCGATTTCGATAATTCAACCATAGAATGTAGTTGCACGTACTTGTGTCTATTTTGTAAATCATTTATAAAACCTGCATGTATTCTCATCCCAAAATATTAGATTTTAAAAGTGGGACTATAACTCACTTTCACAGATTTTTACTTCGTCGAGAAGTAAGACTTGGCCACTGGTTGATTCACGAACCTATAATAATATATACATATATATATCAAAGTATGTTCAAAATATATTTACAACACTTTTAATATATTTTGATGTTTTAAGTTTATTAAGTCAGCTGTCCTCGTTAGTAACCTACAACTAGTTGTCCACAGTTAGATGTACAGAAATAAATCGATAAATATTATCTTGAATCAATCCACGACCCAGTGTATACGTATCTCAGTATTGATCACAACTCAAACTATATATATTTTGGAATCAACCTCAACCCTGTATAGCTAACTCCAACATTCACATATAGAGTGTCTATGGTTGTTCCGAAATATATATAGATGTGTCGACATGATAGGTCGAAACATTGTATACGTGTCTATGGTATCTCAAGATTACATAATATACAATACAAGTTGATTAAGTTATGGTTGGAATAGATTTGTTACCAATTTTCACGTAGCTAAAATGAGAAAAATTATCCAATCTTGTTTTACCCATAACTTCTTCATTTTAAATCCGTTTTGAGTGAATCAAATTGCTATGGTTTCATATTGAACTTTATTTTATGAATCTAAACATAAAAAGTATAGGTTTATAGTCGGAAAAATAAGTTACAAGTCATTTTTGTAAAGGTAGTCATTTCAGTCGAAAGAACGACGTCTAGATGACCATTTTAGAAAACATACTTCCACTTTGAGTTTAACCATAATTTTTGGATATAGTTTCATGTTCATAATAAAAATCATTTTTCCAGAATAACAACTTTTAAATCAAAGTTTATCATAGTTTTTAATTAACTAACCCAAAACAGCCCGCGGTGTTACTACGACGGCGTAAATCCGGTTTTACGATGTTTTTCGTGTTTCCATGTTTTAAATCATTAAGTTAGCATATCATATAGATATAGAACATGTGTTTAGTTGATTTTAAAAGTCAAGTTAGAAGGATTAACTTTTATTTGCGAACAAGTTTAGAATTAACTAAACTATGTTCTAGTGATTACAAGTTTAAACCTTCGAATAAGATAGCCTTATATGTATGAATTGAATGATGTTATGAACATCATTACTACCTCAAGTTCCTTGGATAAACCTACTGGAAATGAGAAAAATAGATCTAGCTTCAAAGGATCCTTGGATGGCTTGAAAGTTCTTGAAGCAGAATCATGACACGAAAACAATTTCAAGTAAGATTTCCAATCGAAATAAGATTGTTATAGTTATAGAAATTGAATTAAAGTTTGAATATGATTATTACCTTGTATTAGAAAGATAAACTACTGTAAGTAACAAAGGTTTCTTGATCTTGAATGATTACTTGGAATGGATTTAGAAAACTTGGAAGTAAACTTGCAATCTTAGAAGTATTCTTGATTTTATGAAACTAGAACTTTTGGAATTTATGAAGAACACTTAGAACTTGAAGATAGAACTTGAGAGAGATCAATTAGATGAAGAAAATTGAAGAATGAAAGTGTTTGTAGTTGTTTTTGGTCGTTGGTGTATGGATTAGATATAAAGGATATGTAATTTTGTTTTCATGTAAATAAGTCATGAATGATTACTCATATTTTTGTAATTTTATGAGATATTTCATGCTAGTTGCCAAATGATGGTTCCCACATGTGTTAGGTGACTCACATGGGCTGCTAAGAGCTGATCATTGGAGTGTATATACCAATAGTACATACATCTAAAAGCTTTGTATTGTACGAGTACGAATACGGGTGCATACGAGTAGAATTGTTGATGAAACTGAACGAGGATGTAATTGTAAGCATTTTTGTTAAGTAGAAGTATTTTAATAAGTGTCTTGAAGTCTTTCAAAAGTCTATGAATACATATTAAAACACTACATGTATATACATTTTAACTGAGTCGTTAAGTCATCGTTAGTCGTTACATGTAAATGTTGTTTTGAAACCTTTAGGTTAACGATCTTGTTGAATGTTGTTAACCCATTGTTTATTATAACAAATGAGATGTTAAATTGTTATATTATCATGATATTATGATATATAATATATCTTAGTATGATATATATACAGTTAAATGTCGTTACAACGATAATCGTTACATATATGTCTCGTTTCGAAATCATTAAGTTAGTAGTCTTATTTTTACATATGTATTTCATTGTTAATACACTTAATAATATATTTACTTATCATTTAACATAATTAACCAAGTGTATCAATATCTTAATATGATTCATATGTACCTAGTAAGACGTTGTTATAACGATAATCGTTATATATATCGTTTTCGAGTTTCTTAAATTAATAGTCTCATTTTTATGTATATAACTCATTATTAAAATACCTAATGAGATATATACTTATAATAAAATCATGTTAACTATATATAAAACCATATATATGTCATCGTATAGTTTTTACAAGTTTTAACGTTCGTGAATCACCGGTCAACTTGGGTGGTCAATTGTCTATATGAAACCTATTTCAATTAATCAAGTCTTAACAAGTTTGATTGCTTAACATGTTGAAAACACTTAATCATGTAAATAACAATTTCATTTAATATATATATAAACATGGAAAAGTTCGGGTCACTACAGTACCTGCCCGTTAAATAAATTTCGTCCCGAAATTTTAAGCAGTTGGAGGTGTTGACGTATCTTCTGGAAATAAATGCGGGAATTTCTTCTTCATCTGATCTTCACGCTCCCAGGTGAACTCGGGTCCTCTACGAGCATTCCATCGAACCTTAACAATCGGTATCTTGTTTTGTTTAAGTCTCTTAACCTCACGATCCATTATTTCGACGGGTTCTTCAATGAATTGAAGTTTTTCGTTGATTTGGATTTCATCTAACGGAATAGTGAGATCTTCTTTAGCAAAACATTTCTTCAAATTCGAGACATGGAAAGTGTTATGTACAGCTGCGAGTTGTTGAGGTAACTCAAGTCGGTAAGCTACTGGTCCGACACGATCAATAATCTTGAATGGTCCAATATACCTTGGATTTAATTTCCCTCGTTTACTAAATCGAACAACGCCTTTCCAAGGTGCAACTTTAAGCATGACCATCTCTCCAATTTCAAATTCTATATCTTTTCTTTTAATGTCAGCGTAGCTCTTTTGTCGACTTTGGGCGGTTTTCAACCGTTGTTGAATTTGGATGATCTTCTCGGTAGTTTCTTGTATTATCTCCGGACCCGTAATCTGTCTATCCCCCACTTCACTCCAACAAATCAGAGACCTGCACTTTCTACCATAAAGTGCTTCAAACGGCGCCATCTCAATGCTTGAATGGTAGCTGTTGTTGTAGGAAAATTCTGCTAACGGTAGATGTCGATCCCAACTGTTTCCGAAATCAATAACACAAGCTCGTAGCATGTCTTCAAGCGTTTGTATTGTCCTTTCGCTCTGTCCATCAGTTTGTGGATGATAGGCAGTACTCATGTCTAGACGAGTTCCCAATGCTTGCTGTAATGTCTGCCAGAATCTTGAAATAAATCTGTCATCCCTATCAGAGATAATAGAGATTGGTATTCCATGTCTGGAGACGACTTCCTTCAAATACAGTCATGTTAACTTCTCCATCTTGTCATCTTCTCTTATTGGTAGGAAGTGTGCTGACTTGGTGAGACGATCAACTATTACCCAAATAGTATCATAACCACTTGCAGTCCTTGGCAATTTAGTAATGAAATCCATGGTAATGTTTTCCCATTTCCATTTCGGGATTTCAGGTTGTTGTAGTAGACCTGATGGTTTCTGATGTTCAGCTTTGACCTTAGAACACGTCAAACATTCTCCTACATATTTAGCAATATCGGCTTTCATACCTGGCCACCAAAAATGTTTCTTAAGATCCTTGTACATCTTCCCCGTTCCAGGATGTATTGAGTATCTGGTTTTATGAGCTTCTCTAAGTACCATTTCTCTCATATCTCCAAATTTTGGTACCCAAATTCTTTCAGCCCTATACCGGGTTCCGTCTTCCCGAATATTAAGATGCTTCTCCGATCCTTTGGGTATTTCATCCTTTAAATTTCCCTCTTTTAAAACTCCTTGTTGCGCCTCCTTTATTTGAGTAGTAAGGTTAGTGTGAATCATTATATTCATAGATTTTACTCGAATGGGTTCTCTGTCCTTTCTGCTCAAGGCGTCGGTTACCACATTTGCCTTCCCCGGGTGGTAATGAATCTCAAAGTCGTAATCATTCAACAATTCAATCCACCTACGCTGCCTCATATTCAGTTGTTTCTGATTAAATATGTGTTGAAGACTTTTGTGGTCGGTATATATAATACTTTTGACCCCATATAAGTAGTGCCTCTAAGTCTTTAATGCAAAAACAACCGCGCCTAATTCCAAATCATGCATCGTATAATTTTACTCGTGAATCTTCAATTGTCTAGACGCATAAGCAATCACCTTCGTCCGTTGCATTAATACACAACCGAGACCTTGCTTTGATGCGTCACAATAAATCACAAAATCATCATTCCCTTCAGGCAATGACAATATAGGTGCCGTAGTTAGCTTTTTCTTCAATAATTGAAACGCCTTCTCTTGTTCATCCTTCCATTCAAATTTCTTCCCTTTATGCGTTAATGCAGTCAAGGGTTTTGCTATTTTGGAGAAATCTTGGATGAATCTTCTGTAGTAACTAGCCAATCCTAAAAATTGACGTATATGCTTCAGAGTTTTTGGGGTTTCCCAATTTTCAATGGTTTCGATCTTTGCCGGGTCCACCTGGATACCTTCTTTGTTCACTATGTGACCGAGGAATTGAACTTCTTCCAACCAAAATGCACACTTTGAAAACTTAGCGTACAGTTTTTCTTTCCTCAATACTTCTAGCACTTTTCTCAAATGTTCTTCGTGCTCTTGATCATTCTTTGAGTAAATAAGTATGTCATCGATGAAAACAATGACAAACTTATCAAGATATGGCCCACACACTCGGTTCATAAGGTCCATGAACACAGCTGGTGCGTTAGTCAATCCAAACGGCATAACCATAAACTCGTAATGACCATAACGCGTCCTAAAAGCAGTTTTTGGAATATCATCCTCCTTTACTCGCATTTGATGATATCCAGAACGTAAATCAATCTTCGAATAAACCGACGAGCCTTGTAGTTGATCAAATAAGTCGTCAATTCTCGGTAGTGGATAACGGTTTTTGATGGTAAGTTTGTTCAACTCTCTGTAGTCAATACACAACCTAAATGTACCATCCTTCTTCTTGGCAAACAAAACAGGAGCTCCCCATGGTGATGTGCTTGGTAGAATGAAACCACGTTCTAATAGTTCTTGCAGTTGGCTTTGTAGTTCTTTCATCTCGCTGGGTGCGAGTCTATAAGGAGCACGAGCTATTGGTGCAGCTCCTGGTACAAGATCTATTTGAAATTCAACAGATCGATGTGGAGGTAGTCCCGGTAATTCTTTCGGAAATACATCGGGAAATTCTTTTACGACGGGAACATCATTGATGCTCTTTTCTTCAGTTTGTACTTTCTCGACGTGTGCTAGAACAGCATAGCAACCTTTTTTTATTAGTTTTTGTGCCTTCAAATTACTAATAAGATGTAGCTTCATGTTGCCCTTTTCTCTGTACACCATTAAGGGTTCTCCTTCTTCTCGTACAATGCGAATTGCATTTTTATAACATACGATCTCTGCTTTCACCTTCTTCAGCCAGTCCATGCCAACTATTACATCAAAACTCCCTATCAAATCAATCTTAAATATTTCACTACCCAGTTTAATTTCTCGATTCCTGCATATATTATCTGCTGAAATTAATTTACCGTTTGCTAATTCGAGTAAAAATTTACTATCCAATGGCGTCAATGGACAACTTAATTTAGCATAAAAATCTCTACTCATATAGCTTCTATCCACACCCGAATCAAATAAAACGTAAGCAGATTTATTGTCAATAAGAAACATACCCGTAACAAGCTCCGGGTCTTCCTGTGTCTCTGCCGCATTAATATTGAAAACTCTTCCGCGGCCTTGTCCATTCGTGTTCTCCTGGTTCGGGCAATTTCTAATAATGTGGCCTTTTTTTCCACATTTATAACAAACTACATTGGCATAACTTGCTCCGACACTACTTGCTCCGCCATTACTCGTTCCGACACCATTTGTTTCTTTCGTTCTATTAACTCCTGGTCCGTAGACCTCACACTTCGCCGCGCTATGACCATTTCTTTTACACTTGTTGCAAAATTTGGTGCAGAACCCCGAGTGATACTTTTCACACCTTTGGCATAGCTGCTTCTGATTGTTGTTGTTGTGGTTGTTATTGTTGTTGGGATGATTGTTGTAGTTGCTGTTGTTGTTGTTGTTGTTGTTGGGCCGTTTGTTGTAGTTGCGATTGATGTTGCGATTGTTAGGATAATTGTTGCGATTATTATTGTAATTGCTGTTATTGTTGTATTGGTGATTCTTATCACCGTTTTCCTCCCACTTTCTTTTGACTTGCTTCACATTGGCCTCTTCAGCCGTCTGTTCTTTAATTCTTTCCTCAATCTGGTTCACTAGTTTGTGAGCCATTCTACATGCCTGTTGTATGGAGGCAGGCTCGTGTGAACTTATATCTTCTTGGATTCTTTCCGGTAATCCTTTCACAAACGCGTCGATCTTTTCTTCCTCATCTTCGAATGCTCCCGGACACAATAGGCACAATTCTGTGAATCGTCTTTCGTACGTGGTAATATCAAATCCTTGGGTTCGTAACCCTCTAAGTTCTGTCTTGAGCTTATTGACCTCAGTTCTGGGACGGTACTTCTCGTTCATCAAGTGCTTGAATGCTGACCACGGTAGTGCGTACGCATCATCTTGTCCCACTTGCTCTAGATAGGTATTCCACCATGTTAACGCAGAACCTGTGAAGGTATGCGTAGCGTACTTCACTTTGTCCTCTTCAGTACACTTACTTATGGCAAAAACTGATTCGACCTTCTCGGTCCACCGTTTCAATCCGATCGGTCCTTCGGTTCCATCAAATTGCAAAGGTTTGCAGGCAGTGAATTCTTTGTAGGTGCATCCTACACGATTTCCTGTACTGCTAGATCCAAGGTTATTGTTGGTATGTAGCGCAGCCTGTACTTCGGCTATGTTTAAAGCTAGAAAAGTACGGAATTCCTCTTCATTCATATTCACGGTGTGTCGAGTAGTCGGTGCCATTTCCTTCAAAATAGTCAAATGGAACAAGTTAATCATACGGAATATTAAGAGTAGTTAATAGTATTTCGTAGCATAATATGAACTCATTTATAAAATCTTTTTCTTCATATTAGCGTTTTATAAGTTTAAATTCGGGTAGTACCTACCCGTTAAGTTCATACTTAGTAGCTAATATACAATTCAACTACTACAGTTCTATATGAAAAACTGATTATAATAATATTTCGCGTTCAAACTTTTGTACAATATTTTACAAACTTACAATACCGCTTATTTTACATAAAGCATGAAATATAGCACACAATAACTTTGATACAAGATAGTTGTGAAGATAATTCTAGCTAGTACACAAGTCGTTCAACAAAGGCAATAAAGACACGTAATTCATACGTCCAGAAACAAGTCATGCATTCTGGTTTTACTAGGACTACTTCCCATCCTTGGTCTTGTCGAACATAACCGTTATGGCCGTTGATAAGACAGCGTGTTGAAACGTCGTCAAAGGGACGAGGGTTACGTAATGACCAACAGTCTCGTAATAACCTAAAAACCTCATTTCTTACCCCAATTACCGACTCCGTCACTTGTGGGAACGTTTTGTTTAATAGTTGTAGCCCGATGTTCTTTTTCTCACTTTGGTGAGAAGCGAACATTACTAACCCGTAAGCATAGCATACTTCTTTATGTTGCATGTTAGCCGCTTTTTCTAAATCATGAAGTCCTATATTCGGATACACTGAGTCAAAATAATTTCTTAACCCGTTGCGTAAAATAGCATTTGGGTTTCCCGCAATATATGCGTCAAAGTAAGCACATCGTAACTTATGGGTTTCCCAATGTGATATCCCCCATCTTTCAAACGAAAGTCTCTTATAAACCAAGACATTCTTGGAACATTCTTCGAATGTCTTACAAACTGATTTCGCCGTAAATAGTTGTGCCGAAGAATTCTGACCGACTCTAGACAAGATTTCATCAATCATGTCTCTGGGTAGGTCTCTTAAAATATTGGGTTGTCTATCCATTTTGTGTTTTTATACTGTAAAATAGACAAGAGTTAGATTCATAAAAAAATACTTATTAATACAAGCAATTTTTACATATATCATAAAGCATAAGCACACTATATTACATATATTACACCACACGAATACAACTATCTTATTCCGACTTGCTCGTTTCTTCTTCTTCGATTTTGGTTCGTTTTGCCAAGTTTCTAGGGATATATGATGTTCCCCTAATACGAGCTGTCGTTTTCCACAACGGTTTAGAAAAACCTGGTGGTTTAGAGGTTCCCGGGTCATTGTTACAACTTAAGGGCTTCGGGGGTTGACGATACATATAAAGTTCATCGGGGTTGGAATTAGATTTCTCTATTTTTATGCCCTTTCCCTTATTATTTTCTTTTGCCTTTTTAAATTTAGTTGGGGTAATTTCTATAACATCATCGGAATTCTCGTCGGAATCCGATTCATCGGAGAATTGGTAATCCTCCCAATATTTTGCTTCCTTGGCGGAAACACCATTGACCATAATTAACCTTGGTCGGTTGGTTAAGGATTTTCTTTTACTAAATAGTTTTATTATTTCTCCCACCGCTTCTATTTCCTCCTCCGGTTCCTCCTCTTCCGGTTCTGATTCTTCTTCCGGTTCTGATTCTTCTTCCGGTTCTTCTTCGAGAACTTGTGAATCAGTCCAATATATATTCGACTCTTCGTTATTATTAGGTGAGTCAATGGGATTTGTGCTAGAGGTAGACATCTATCACACAATATCAAACATGTTAAGAGATTAATAAATCACATAATATATACATGTTAATAATATATAGTTTCCAACAAAAATGTTAAGCAATCATTTTTAAAGAAAACACGGTCGAAGTCCAGACTCACTAATGCATCCTAACAAACTCGATAAGACACACTAATGAAAATTTTTTGGTTCTCTAAGACCAACGCTCGGATACCAACTGAAATGTCCCGTTCTTATTGATTAAAAACGTTCCATATTAATTGATTTCGTTGCGAGGTTTTGACCTCTATATGAGACATTTTTCAAAGACTGCATTCATTTTTAAAACAAACCATAACCTTTATTTCATAAATAAAGGTTTAAAAAGCTTTACGTAGATTATCAAATAATGATAATCTAAAATATCCTGTTTACACGCGACCATTACATAAAGGTTTACAATACAAATATGTTACATCGAAATCAGTTTCTTGAATGCAGTTTTTACACAATATCATACAAACATGGACTCCAAATCTTGTCCTTATTTTATTATGCAACAGCGGAAGCTCTTAGTATTCACCTGAGAATAAACATGCTTTAAACGTCAACAAAAATGTTGGTGAGTTATAGGTTTAACCTATATATATCAAATCTTAACAATAGACCACAAGATTTCATATTTCAATACACATCCCATACATAGAGATAAAAATCATTCATATGGTGAACACCTGATAACCGACA
This sequence comes from Rutidosis leptorrhynchoides, assembly GCF_046630445.1. Taxonomy (NCBI): domain Eukaryota; kingdom Viridiplantae; phylum Streptophyta; class Magnoliopsida; order Asterales; family Asteraceae; genus Rutidosis; species Rutidosis leptorrhynchoides. The sequence continues at coordinate 370,639,558 of NC_092341.1, read as the reverse complement.
TTAACAAGATACATATATAAGAATATCCCCATCATTCCGGGACACCCTTCGGATATGATATAAATTTCGAAGTACTAAAGCATCCGGTACTTTGGATGGGGTTTGTTAGGCCCAATAGATCTATCTTTAGGATTCGCGTCAATTAGGGTGTCTGTTTCCTAATTCTTAGATTACCAGACTTAATAAAAAGGGGCATATTCGATTTCAATAATTCAACCATAGAATGTGGTTTCACGTACTTGTGTCTATTTTGTAAATCATTTATAAAACCTGCATGTATTCTCATCCCAAAATATTAGATTTTAAAAGTGGGACTATAACTCACTTTCACAGATTTTTACTTCGTCGGGAAGTAAGACTTGGCCACTGGTTGATTCACGAACCTATAACAATATATACATATATATCAAAGTATGTTCAAAATATATTTACAACACTTTTAATATATTTTGATGTTTTAAGTTTATTAAGTCAGCTGTCCTCGTTAGTAACCTACAACTAGTTGTCCACAGTTAGATGTACAGAAATAAATCGATAAATATTATCTTAAATCAATCCACGACCCAGTATATACGTATCTCAGTATTGATCACAACTCAAACTATATATATTTTGGAATCAACCTCAACCCTGTATAGCTAACTCCAACATTCACATATAGAGTGTCTATGGTTGTTCCGAAATATATATAGATGTGTCGACATGATAGGTCGAAACATTGTATACGTGTCTATGGTATCTCAAGATTACATAATATACAATACAAGTTGATTAAGTTATGGTTGGAATAGATTTGTTACCAATTTTCACGTAGCTAAAATGAGAAAAATTATCCAATCTTGTTTTACCCATAACTTCTTCATTTTAAATCCATTTTGAGTGAATCAAATTGCTATGGTTTCATATTGAACGCTATTTTATGAATCTAAACAGAAAAAGTATAGGTTTATAGTCAGAAAAATAAGTTACAAGTCATTTTTGTAAAGGTAGTCATTTCAGTCGAAAGAACAACGTCTAGATGACCATTTTAGAAAACATACTTCCACTTTGAGTTTAACCATAATTTTTGGATATAGTTTCATGTTCATAATAAAAATCATTTTTCCAGAATAACAACTTTTAAATCAAAGTTTATCATAGTTTTTAATTAACTAACCCAAAACAGCCCGCGGTGTTACTACGACGGCGTAAATCCGGTTTTACGGTGTTTTTTGTGTTTCCAAGTTTTAAATCATTAAGTTAGCATATCATATAGATATAGAACATGTGTTTAGTTGATTTTAAAAGTCAAGTTAGAAGGATTAACTTTTATTTGCGAAAAAGTTTAGAATTAACTAAACTATGTTCTAGTGATTACAAGTTTAAACCTTTGAATAAGATAGCTTTATATGTATGAATCGAATGATGTTATGAACATCATTACTACCTCAAGTTCCTTGGATAAACCTACTAGAAATGAAAAAAATAGATCTAGCTTCAAAGGATCCTTGGATGGCTTGAAAGTTCTTGAAGCAGAATCATGACACGAAAACAATTTCAAGTAAGATTTCCACTCGAAATAAGATTGTTATAGTTATAGAAAATGAATTAAAGTTTGAATATGATTATTACCTTGTATTAGAAAGATAACCTACTGTAAGTAACAAAGGTTTCTTGATCTTGTATGATTACTTGGAATGGATTTAGAAAACTTGGAAGTAAACTTGCAATCTTGGAAGTATTCTTGATTTTATGAAACTAGAACTTTTGGAATTTATGAAGAACACTTAGAACTTGAAGATAGAACTTGAGAGAGATCAATTAGATGAAGAAAATTGAAGAATGAAAGTGTTTGTAGGTATTTTTGGTCGTTGGTATATGGATTAGATATAAAGGATATGTAATTTTGTTTTCATGTAAATAAGTCATGAATGATTACTCATATTTTTGTAATTTTATGAGATATTTCATGCTAGTTGCCAAATGATGGTTCCAACATGTGTTAGGTGACTCACATGGGCTGCTAAGAGCTGATCATTGGAGTGTATATACCAATAGTACATAATTGTTGATGAAACTGAACGAGGATGTAATTGTAAGCATTTTTGTTAAGTAGAAGTATTTTAATAAGTGTCTTGAAGTCTTTAAAAAGTGTATGAATACATATTAAAACACTACATGTATATACATTTTAACTGAGTCGTTAAGTCATCGTTAGTCGTTACATGTAAATGTTGTTTTGAAACCTTTAGGTTAACGATCTTGTTGAATGTTGTTAACTCATTGTTTATTATAACAAATGAGATGTTAAATTGTTATATTATCATGATATTATGATATATAATATATCTTAGTATGATATATATACAGTTAAATGTTGTTACAACGATAATCGTTACATATATGTCTCGTTTCGAAATCATTAAGTTTGTAGTCTTATTTTTACATATGTATTTCATTGTTAATACACTTAATAATATATTTACTTATCATTTAACATAATTAACCAAGTGTATCAATATCTTAATATGATTCATATGTACCTAGTAAGACGTTGTTATAACGATAATCGTTATATATATCGTTTTCGAGTTTCTTAAATTAATAGTCTCATTTTTATGTATATAACTCATTGTTAAAATACCTAATGAGATACATACTTATAATAAAATCATGTTAACTATATATATAACCATATATATGTCATCGTATAGTTTTTACAAGTTTTAACGTTCGTGAATCACCGGTCAACTTGGGTGGTCAATTGTCTATATGAAACCTATTTCAATTAATCAAGTCTTAAAAAGTTTGATTGCTTAACATGTTGGAAACACTTAATAATAAAGTTCGGGTCACTACAGATATCGTCTAAAAAGACGCATTTTTACCCTCGATATTGAGCCCAAAGATAATAAAGATATAAACTTTATTGACAAATTTGGCACTTATTCGCTTTAAATTGTAGATTTAGTGATTACAAAGGCGATGCATAAAGAATCGAAAAAAACGAGCTTAAAACGAAGAATTTAGAGCGAAAACGGTGAAAGTCAAGTTACGACCCCGAAAATCAAGTTACGATCCAAGAAATCGGCAAAAAATGACCAAGGAAGACAAGCCACACGGCTTGCCCACACATCCTACCCATTCTCCACACGGCTTGCCCAGGGTAGTTTATACACGACTGCCTCACCCGGGCATGGCAGCCACACGGCTGCTCCACATGACCATGGCACACGGCTTGCCCGGGAAAGCATGTCGTGTACACAGCCTGCCCATGACAGTTTGGACCTATAAAAGGGCTTCAAGCTCCTCATTCAAACATATCCAACATCCACTTTTCAAGGATCAATCTATCAATTCATTTCAATATCAGTTTTTACTTAGTAAGTTTAGTAGTAGTTAACTTTTTCGGAGAATACTTCAAGAGTCCCTGCAATCTCGGGCGAAACCTTTATACACTACACCTTTTTAGGATTTAATCTAAACGCTTTTATTTAATCATGTTTTATTTGCGTTTTGATATTACCATGCTAGTGTAAAACTTTTGTATTTTGCCTTGATAGAAACCTAGGCTAGTGTAGTTATGTAAATATAGTATGGTTATTATGTTACGCTGAATTTGTAAACCCAATAGGCTTGTATGCTAGTATCTTGAGGACTGACCAACCTAGTGTTATGATCGAGACTTGTCCAACTATATGAAACTAGCTACTTCATAGGACCAAGCCCCTCGTTTATCCTGTACCCAAGGTTAGAGAACTTGGATCTCGGGGAGATCTCGTTTGGACATTTTTGAGGAGATCTCGGCATATCAGAAAAATCTCGGGGAAATCTCGGACGTTGACTTACCTTGAATTTTTAGTTTTTTTAGTACAAATTTATATATAAAAATAAATATATGTATACTTATATACATTTTACGAGATTTTACAAGAAAATTCGAGAAATTAGTGAGAAAATTCAAGAAATTACAAGATTTAACGTGTAACACCATACACTTTTTTTTTAAATCACAACGGAAACATAATATATTGATATTTACAAACTATACGTAGTAATTAACTAAACCATAGTTATTACAGTCATCCAGGTGTTATGTTAACCAAAAGCTTTAACACACATATAGGTATCAAAATATAAACAGAAGAGTGTAGCCTGTCAAACATATCCAAAAGCAACCACCCCCAAAACTATAGCATGCAAAGCTTAACCTGCAAGGGAGGAACTGTGGGGGGTTAGCATGAAGCTAAGTGAAAGGAATTATGCTAACAGTCATAGGTATCTAGCATCAAGCTAAGCACAATGACATAGCATCAACAAGGTAAACCAGAATGGTAATACTAGGCTCGGCGGCTTGTACGAGCCATTAACTACTAGTTGATCGAGCTAGAGTTTACCGAAATTTCCTGTTACTGTCTCCCTCGCATGGTAAGCCGGACGCAGTAGATGCGTCATTCAAACTATACTACACGAATAGTAACTCTTGAACCCAACCTGATAGCAAGGTTGACCTTATGCTCAGCTTTATACCCAAAGCTGATTATCTACTAGACATCATATCCTATAATACCCAAGTGCACATAAGCATAAACATCATATGCTAACTCATCAGGTAACATGGCAGGACAATAGTAGCATAACTCGCTACTACTTACATATAACAGTTAAGATAGTCCCACTCACCTGATAAACAGCAAGAACTCAGAAGTCTTATATTACTGAGCCTTCTCCGTTCCCTTATTACCTGAGAATATCATATCTCAAGTTAGTACATATCTAATCAATAATATTATCAATTCATACTCTAAACAACATCATATAGCATAATATATCCATATATGACAAGTTTACATGGTTCCCCATCCAATTACAACTATCCCACGCGTGTAGAACGAGGCATACGCGCTATCCCATCATTTTGACCCAAATTAAAGTTTGACTCAGTGTTTCAAAAATTCACCATTAGAAAGTAAATCTCATTATGTTTCCAACAGTAGTTTATTTATCAAAAACGGAGTTACGGTTTGAAAGTACCTGCCAAAACAAGTTTTTCAAAAAGCTGCCAGACTGCAACCGCGCCGGAGCACCTGCAACCGCCCGGTTGCACCTGCAACCGCCCGGTTGCACCTGCAACCGCCCGGTTGCACCTGCAACTGCCTGGTTGCATCAGAAATGGTCCGGATACACCCTGTAATCGTACGGATGCATCTTGCAACCGTACGGGAGCTGTTCATCAGTACCAGGTCGCTGTTTTCGTCATTTTTAACCCCAAATCTCGTTTTTGCACTATTTTGACACTACAAATCACTTAGAAAACATATATAACTCATATACAAACGTTTTCTAACATCAATTTGACATAAATAACACATTAAAATTACTTTTTGATTCAAAACCCACTTTGACATAAAAATTAAGAAAATCACTGATTTTAACTCGAATTAGAACATGAAATCGCTTGTTAAATACCTTATGATGTTACTGAAATCACAAAGAATGATTTCAAGTTTAAAAACGAGATCAAGAACAAGATTAGGGATTAGGGTTTGTGAGATTTGGGAGCGTTTGTGTATGTATGTGTTATTATTTCTAAAAATGGAAATCAAAGGAGAAGCAGAGGTTTTAACTAAAAGGGGTTTCCTACATTGGAAGGAAATCTCTTCCGTGATACACACGGGTATTTACCAGTTATCTGAAATACGAAACACCACATTAAGTGGTCCAAATGAGCTTCAAATTAAATAAACAAACCTGTTCTGTGACCCTTTTCACAAACTGGTCTCAACTATATAATTAAATAATTATATACATATAATTATTAAAATAACATATAATAACACACGAGGGCAATTAGGACAATTACCACTAGGCCCAATGTGAGGTTGTTACAAATCTACCCCCCTTATAGGAGATTTCGTCCTCAGAATCTGGTCAAGGTCAAACAAATGAGGGTAACTAGTTCTCATCAACTCTTCTGTCTCCCATGTTAGGTTTGAACCTAAGCTGTGCTTCCACTCAACTAATACCATCGATATCTGCTTATGATGTAACTTAGTAATCTTCTTGTCTACAATTCTTACAGGCTCTTCCACTAACTTCTTATTCATATCAACTTTCAAATCTTGCAGTGGTAGAATCTGACTTTCATCTTCTACCTTGCACTTACGAAGATAACATACATTGAATGTGTTATGAATACCAGCTATCTCATCAGGAAGATCTAATACTACTGTCTGATCATTCAACACATGCTGTATTCTAAACGGTCCAATGTACCTCGGAGCCAACTTGCCTCTTTTACCAAAATGAATGACTCTTTTCCAGGGCGACACTTTCAAATATACCTGCTCACCTACGGTGAAAATAACAGGCTGTCTACGCAGATCGGCGTACATCTTTTGTCTATCTCTTGCGGCTTTCAATTTATCACGTGCAATTGCCACTTTCTCTGCAGTCAACTGTACAATCTCTGGACCCGCAAACTATTTCTCTCTAGCTTCTAACCAACAAGTCGGCGTTCTACAGCGACGACCATAGAGCATTTCATAGGGCGGCATGCCTATACTAGAGTGATACGAGTTGTTGTAAGCGAATTCAATCAAAGGTAGATGAGAATCCTACGATCCTCCATATTCTAATACACAAGCTCTTAACATATTCTCTAACGTCTGAATAGTACGTTCACTTTAACCGTCTGTTTGAGGATGATACGTTGTGCTGAGATTAACTCGAGTACCCAAATTCTCTTGTAAACTTGATTCCCTTCAAGGTAAATACTTGGGGCGAACTCCATTTAGTGACTGATTGACTAGAGGATGCCTTACCTGGTAGCGGTGGAGGCCTGGCTTGCCATTTACTCGGGGTTTACCTGCTAGAGGGGAGCCATTATGGCTCGTCGCTAGGGGGTTCCTCGTAAAAAAAATAATAAAATAAAATAAAATTGGACACGAACCTCGAATCTCTATCTGATACAATAGATAATGGTATTCCATGTCGAACTATAATCTCATTCACATATAGTTGGGCTAACTTGCTGAGCGAAGCTGTCTTACTTGTGGCCAAAAAATGCGCGCTTTTAGTCAATCTGTCAACTATCACCCAAATCATGTCATGACCTTTCTGGGTTCGGGGTAACTTTGTTACGAAATCCATCGTTATGTGCTCCCACTTCCACCGAGGAATCTCAAGTTGACGTAATGACCCATAAGGTTTCTGATGTTCAGCTTTTACTTGAGCGCATATATGACACTTTTCCACGTAATGCGCGATATCTTTCTTCATTGTTGGCCACCAATATAAAGGTTTCAGATCATGATACATCTTCGTACTTCCAGGATGGATAGACAATCTCGATTTGTGCGCTTCATTCAAGATTAAATCCCTCAATCCTCCGAGCAAAGGAACCCAAATTCTGTTACTAAAAGTCTTTAATCCACGAGAATCGTCAATTAATTCCACTTTTCGCTGTACTAATATCTCATATTTCAAATGTTCAACCTTTAAGGCTTCTAATTGTGCTATATTTAATCGATCAATCAAATCTGACACAATCTCAATTCGCATGAATTTTACATTGTCAGTGGATTTCTTTCGACTCAAAGCATCTGCAACTACATTTGCCTTTCCTGGATGATAACGAATTTCACAATCATAATCCTTGATTAGCTCTTGCCACCGTCTCTGACGCATATTTAATTCTTTATGCGAAAATATATGCTGAAGACTCTTGTGGTCGGTACAAATCACACAATGAGTGCCGTAAAGATAATGTCTCCATAATTTCAACGCAAATACAACCGCAGCCAACTCTAGATCATATGTCAGATAATTCTTCTCGTGAGTTTTTAACTGTCTAGAGGCATAGGCAATAACTTTCTCTCTCTGCATTAACACACATCCCAATCCAGCTAATGACGCATCACAATACACAACGAAATCTTCTGTACCCTCAGGTAACGCTAAAATAGGAGCTTGACACAATAACCGTTTCAATATCTGAAAGGCGTTTTCTTGTTCATCGCTCCATCAAAAAGTTACATCTTTCCTGGTTAACTTGGTCAATGGTCCCGCGATCTTTGAGAAATCTCTAATAAACCTTCGGTAGTAACCGGCTAAACCTAGAAAACTCTTAATCTTTGTCAGAGTCATCGGTGAATTCCAATTCATTACCGCTTCTATCTTAGACGGATCGACTTTGATACCCTCTTGGCAGATAACGTGACCCAAAAACTGTACTTCTCTTAACCAGAACTCACATTTAGAAAACTTGGCGTACAACTTTTCCCGTTTCAACAGTTCTAATACTTGTCTCAGATGTGTAGCGTGTTCTGATTCTGTCTTTGAATAAATTAAAATATCATCGATAAATACCATCACGAATTTGTCGATAAACTGTATGCACACCCGATTCATTAAATCCATGAATATTGCTGGCGCATTTGTCAACCCGAACGGCATAACTAAAAACTCATAATGGTCGTATCTTGTACGAAAAGCTGTCTTTGGAATATCTTCCTCGGCTACACGAACCTGGTGATAACCTGATCGTAGATCAATTTTAGAGAAGTACGATGCCCCGTGTAGCTGATCTAATAGATCATCAATTCTCGGCAACGGGTACTTCTTCTTCACCATTTTTTATTTAGTTCTCAGTAATCAATGCACATACGGAGAGTTCCATCTTTCTTCTTCACAAATAACACTTGAGCACCCTATGGCGAAGAACTTGGCCGAATAAACCCACGATCTAGCAACTCCTGAATTTGCGACATCATATCACGAATCTCGGAGGGTGCTAATCGATACGGAGCCTTTGCCATTGGTGTAGAACCCGGCAATAATTCAATCTTGTACTCTACCTCTCTTACTGGCGGTAAGCCCGGTAACTCATCAGGAAACACTTCTGGGAATTCGGACACTATCGGGATATCAGACACGGATTTCTTCTCTTTCTTTGCATCGATCACATATGCTAGAAACGAATCATATCCCTTGGCTAATGATTTCTTAGCCTTCATCATTGAAATTAATGGACAATTAAACCCGCCCCGTTCACCTCGGGCCACAGCCCGTGTCCCATCAGCCAATGGAAAATGAATTATTTTCTTATCACATTTTATACTTGCCTTATGGCAGCTTAACCAATCCATACCTAATACGACATCAAAGCTCGGTATAGGAATAACAAGACAAGTCATAGGGAATTCATTCCTAACTATTTCAATGGTTACTCCAGACACAGAGGTTGTGACTGGAACCGTTCTACCATCACCCACTTCTATTCTTAAAGGTTCAGATAATACGTTGATAGGCAATTTCAACTTATCACATAGTGTAACAGACATAAAAGAGCGATTTACTCCACAATCAAATAACACATGAGCCGGCGAAGAATTTATCAGAAACATACCGGTAATCGCATCGTCAGTTTCAGTAGCTGTATCAACTGACATTTGAAAGGATCTTGCTTCAGGTGGTGGAGGATTCTTTCACTTCTGTCCCGTTGAAGAAGCAGATGATCCTCCGACTGACATTGTTCTTGCTTCGGCCCCTACCCCAGAGCTAGCTCTCCTTGCAGAAGGACAATCAGCTGATCGATGACCCGGTTTTTTGCAATTCCAACAAACATTTTCTCGAAATGAATAAACTTGAACATCATGACCCATCGCTCCACACCTTATACACCTTTTTATCGACTCTGTACAGGGTCCAGTGTGTGTTGACCTACACACATTGCATAACGTTTTCTGACTCAAATTACTACCACTGCTTTGAGTAACCCTACCTCTTTGTTGGTTACCATGAGATCTTCTAGATTTACTACTCATTTGGCTCATCTGGCTTGTCGCTTGTTTTGGTTGCGACATCTGCTCTCTCTGTTTACTCTTGGTGGCTTTGACGTCTCCTTCCACCATTCTTGCCATAGCAAACGCTTGAGGCAAGGTTGTTGCTAATCTCACCATTGATCGGTACTTAGGCATAATCATTTCAACAAACTGATCGATTCTGGATTGTTCGTCAGGAAGCCATTGTTGTACAAAGTGGAGTTTGTCTGTGTACTTTTCGATCACTTCATCAATTGACATCTGCTCAGTCATTCTTAAATTCATAAACTCACGCTTCATTTTGGAGATTTCGTATGGAGTACAGTATTGCTCGCACACCTTTGCTAAAAATTGTTCCCACGTGACTTGACTCAACTGTTCTTTTGAAACCTGGGCAGTCAAAGAATCCCACCAGCCCATTGCTTTCTTTTTTAGAAGTCGGCTTGCATAAGTAACACGTAATTCAAGTTAGCATTGACAAGCATTCAATGCTCGATCTACTTCACGCAGCCAATCTAAGGTGTTTGTCGGGTTTGTACTTACAGAATACTCTGGGGGTTTACAATCCATGAATTGTTTGAATGTACATTTCTTTCAGGTTTCAGTAACTGGTTGCGGTATCATTTGTAATGGGTAAGTGTACATAAACTGGTTAGGATATTGGTTTCCAGTTTGGAGAGGTATCTGGTTAGGCTGTGGTGTTTGGAATTGAGGAGGTAACGGAAACTGGTACTGTTGTTGTTACTGAGATGAACTCCCAGTGGGTGCAGGCCCATGTTGGGGGAATGGAAAACCCAGAGGTGGTGGTTCCACATTTGCTCCTAAGTTACGTGCATGAAGAGTATTTTCTAGTTCTGTAATCTTTTCCCGAGCTTCCTGTAGCTCACTTTCTAACCTCTGGATGCAATCTCCTTGATCTTCATCTGAAATTTCACCCTCTGTCGGAGCTCTGAAGATACCAGGGGTCGGAGGAGCATGAACATTCTGTTGTTCGTCAGTCATCTTTAACCTGTACTGCACATCATCTCACCAAAGCTTAGTGGATAACTTGTTAGTCCCTAAGACTAACATACAACTTCCACATTCACTTAACTCTACCCCACAGATATATTTGACACAACATAAGCAAGGTTTGGGAACATGACATCCATGTGTACACATTGCTAAACCAACGCTCTGATACCAACTTGTAACACCGTACACTTTTTTTTTAAATCACAGCGAAAACATAATATATTGATATTTACAAACTATACGTAGTAATTAACTAAACCATAGTTATTACAGTCATCCAGGTGTTACGTTAACCAAAAGCTTTAACACACATATAGGTATCAAAATATAAACATCAGAGTGTAGCCTGTCAAATATATCCAAAAGCAACCACTCCTAAAACTATAGCATGCAAAGCTTAACCTGCAAAGGAGGAACTGTTGGGGGGGGGGGGGGGGGTAGCATGAAGCTAAGTGAATGGAATTATCCTAACAGTCATAGGTATCTAGCATCAAGATAAGCATAATGACATAGCATCAACAAGGTAAACCAGAATGGTAACACTAGGCTCGACGGCTTGTACGGGCCATTAACTACTAGTTGATCGAGCTAGAGTTTACCGAAAGTTCCTGTTACTGTCTCCCTCGCATAGTAATCCGGACGCATGGGATGCATCATTCAATATATACTACACGAATAGTGACTCTTGAACCTAACCTGACAGCAAGGTTGACCTTATGCTCAGCTTTATACCCAAAGCTGATTATCGACTAGACATCATAGCCGATAATACCCAAGTGCACATAATCATCACATAAGCATAAACATCATATGCTAACTCATCAGGTATAACATGGCAGGACAACAGTATCATAACCCGTTACTACATACATATAATAGTTAAGATAGTCCCACTCACCTGATAAACATAAAGAATTCAGAAGTCTTATATTACTGAGCCTTCTCCGTTCCCTTATTACCTGAGAATATCATATCTCAAATTAGCACATATCTAGTCAATAATATCATCAATTCATACTCTAAACAACATCATATAGCATAATATAACCATATATGACAAGTTTACATGGTTCCCCATCCAATTGCAACTATCCCACGCGTGTAGAACGAGGCATACGCGCTATCCCATCATTTTGACACAAATTAACTTTGACTCGGTGTTTTAAAACTTCACCATTAGAAATTAAATCTCATTACGTTTCCAACGGTAGTTTATTCATCAAAAACGGAGTTACAGTTTGAAAGTTACGGCCAAAACAAGTTTTCCAAAAAGCTGCCAGACTGCAACCGCGCGGGAGCACCTGCAACCGCCTGGTTGCACCTGCAACCGCCCGGTTGTATCATAAATTGTCCAAATACACCCCTTAACCGTACGGATGCATCCTGCAACTGTACGGGAGCTGTTCATCAGTACCATGTCGCTGTTTTCGTCATTTTTAACCCCAAATCTCGTTTTTGCACTATTTTGACACTACAAATCACTTAGGAAACATATATAACTCATATACAAATGTTTTCTAATATCAATTTGACATAAACAACACATTCAAATCACTTTTTGATTCAAAACCCACTTTGACATAAAAACTAAGAAAATCACTAATTTTAACTAGTATTAGAACATGAAATCGCTTGTTAAATACCTTATGATGTTACTGAAATCATAAGGAATGATTTCCAGTTTAAAAACGAAATCAAGAACAAGATTAGGGATTAGGGTTTGTGAGATTTGGGAGCGTTTGTGTATGTATGTGTTATTATTTTCAAAAATGGAAATAAAAGGAGAAGCGGAGGTTTTAACTAAAAGGGGTTTCCTTCATTGGAAGAAAATCTCTTCCGTGATACACACGGATATTTACCAGTTATCTGAAATACGAAACACCACATTAAGTGGTTCAAATGAGGTTCAAATTAAATAAACAACCCTGTTCTGTGACCCTTGTCACAAACTGGTCTCAACTATATAATTAAATAATTATATACATATAGTTATTAAAATAACATATAATAACACACGAGGGCAATTAGGACAATTACCACTAGGCCCAATGTGAGGTTGTTACATAACGAGAAAATCCGAGAAATGAGCAAGAATATCCGAGAAATCGTGGCTTTGACCAAGTTTGACCCCGTTGACCGGAAAATCTCGGGAAATAGACATCTAGTCTCGGTTGCCTTTTAAAAACAATATCTCAGGGAGAAATAAGGAGATTTACAACAGTGCCTGTACCTGAAGAATTATATAAACTCGGTATGGCTGGTGAACCCAAGAGGAATTTATTATACTTATGGGACATGGAACTTAGAAATTAAGTCATGAATGACCTAATATACCTGATAACTGACCCAAGGAGACCTCTGAGGGGTTGTTATGACCTACCTAGTTGCATTCAATTGTATAATTCAACCCTATTGCATGTACTTGTTTGATTGTGGCCTTAGGATTAATTGTACTATCTATTGCATGCTTCTGGTATGTTTCTATCTGTTCTACTGTCAGCTTAGCATTATAATGTTGTATTATGATTAGGGTAGTTTGATTTTGCGTAGTATGATGATAGGTCTGTTAGTTCCCATTCATGTTTTGTCAACTTAACTTGGCAGGCTCATCCTGTTGTGATTGTGTTCATTCAACATGGCACGTAGTTACGATGTCCCTGACAGATAACGAGGGTTAGAATTAGAGCTTAACTTCTGACAGCACATAGTGCTTAACCAAGGATAACATTCAAGGTTCCGTCATTCTGAGACTGTACCATACGTGACATACATGCCTTTGCTCAAAGAGAACTCCGAGAGGTCAAAGACCGATAAGATTACACAATCGGTTCATCCGATCTGTTCAACATCATCCTACTTAATGGTTTACCTACAACATAACTACCTTTCGCTAGCCTAAGCGTTTATCTTGATCAACATTTTCTTGATCTGCATACTCCGGGTAACTCTCCAACCTTTTTACTTTCTCGCATTTAGTATTACTAAATACAAAACCCTACTACTATCTATCATCCAGACAATTTATCGAACGACAATTATATCATTGATCTTCAGATCGTTAAGCCATTCAAAAACACGACCCTAGGTCAACTTACACTTTCTACCCTTAGAAAGCCAAAAGAAGATTTAGGCCCCGCAACATATAAATTTAATACATAGGACCTCCATACTGTGACTCGCCTGGTCAACCTCTTTCCGCGACAAACGAAACCTACATTTCTGGCGATATCACACTCCTTCGTCTAACATCCCCCCGCAGTTGAAGCGAGAGCCAGACGGACGCTCAGAAAACTTTATTATCAAGTGAAAAACTACGAACTGAAATAAGATTTTTTACAATGTAGGCGTAACAAGAACATTAGAAAGGTGAAGAGGTCGGTTAATATTTGGCAAAATGCTATAACCAGTATTGAAAACAGGAATTGAATTCTCGTCAACAACAGCTACAGAAGGACACATGCAATGATTAAAAACAGTACTTAAATTATTAATGCTAGAGGTTAAGTGACTGGACGCACCAATGTCCATAGTCTAACTCGAATTACCGTAATTCGAAAGTGTACTAGAAGTAAACGCACTAGGTATCATAGTTTCCTGAATGGTCTGAGATTGAGCAGTAAATTGTCTGAGAGGAGCTTATGGGCTGTTGTAGCAAGTAGTAGGCCTAATACCAGGTTATGGATAGGCTGTCGATGGTCCAAAGATGGGCTATGTGCATCCTGAAAGCCCGTTAAGAGCAGCCTGATGTAAAGGAGATGACCCGTTAGTAGCATAAGGTTATCGAATACTTTGTGGCCCAAATAATTGGCATGAGGCCTAAGTGATGGAAAACATGGTGGGCTAATAAGATTCGCTAGAGGAGTGAGCGGCCCAAAAGTTGGTGGCAATGAAGTAGTGGGCCGCTGAAAATGTTGTTTGCCAATTAAATTTTGTTGGGACGCAATTATTCCAAGGAGTTGTGTTGTACGCCCTTAAACTCATTACCGGAAAACTACAAATTTTTTTTGAAAACTGACATGACATTCAGGTTTACTGCGCGGCGCGCCAAAAATTGCGCGACGCGCAATATTGAAGAAACTGGACATTTTCTGAAAATCTGCTTCTGACCTTGAAACACGTTAACAAACCTATACAACAACAAAATAGTTCAATCACAAACTAAGAGGCCAATTGAAACATTCTAATCTTTAATTTGTTTGTCATTACTTCATATGTCCCTAATTTATTGCTCAGTATTTTATTTTAGGATGTTTCAAATTAATTTTTCATTTCTATAAATATAACAACAAAATCAAATCCCACATAAATGGGGTATGAGGGAGTTAAGATGTAGAGAATTTTTCCCCTATCATAGAACAAAGAGAAGTTATTTCTCCACCCAGAGTGAAACACCCAAGAATACAGAAAATCCTCCCTCTCGATATTTTACAGACAGAGAGATGGCTTCCGAATGGACTTCCGGTCAATATGTAGGTTAAGAAAACAAAAAAAAAGTGAGACGTCATGAAAATGGTAGAATCAAATTTGCATCGATTTTAAACCTGTCGAAGTTTAATTTAGGCTCTATACGGCAGTTAAGTCGTCAATAAATCGACGTTTGATGTTGTCTCAATTAATAGAGTCATGTTCACTTTTATAAATATATATATATATTAAATAATGTGAAGTTTGTTTATACTATTGCTTTCTGAATGTAAAATTAAAAAATATAGATAAAAAGTTATAGATAAAATTGTAAAGTTAATAAAAACTATGATATAATCATATAATATTGTAATAACTACAATTCTTAAATCATACAACGTATATTTTTTTATCTAGAGACAATTAATATCGAACTTAGAATATACGTAACAATCCGAATTTATTCCAACATGGGTAGAAATTGGTCGAGTCCTTTGTGTATTTTGTAGGATCGTTTTCAACAGAAAGTACATATGTTAGTCATGCGTTGTTTGTAGCATCAAGCTTAACGTCTTCATGTGGGTTACTGCTTTCAAACTTTGTTATGGGGTTCAATTTTATGTAAGGGATATCAATTCTTATCTGCTTGTTTGTTCGGCTTAGGTTTGGTGAATTTTTTTTAGATTGTTAGTTAGCTGAATGAATTTAGTATTTGTATTTTTTCCCAATCAAGTCATCTTTTTAATGAATGACTTCTATTTTAATTTATTTATTCTGTTTTGTCAAAAAAAAAAATAAAAATAAAAATCCGAAATTATAATTTTGTTGTTGTCCCCAAATGTGCATTGAATGACATAATAACATTTACAACATAGTTACGATTTTTACCACAGAAAGTAAGCTATATTAGGTGAATTTAAGCATGATGCTAGAAAATAGTCCTTTTTTCTGAACAATACTCCGTAATATTTAATAACATCACCATGTGAATGCGAATCTTATTAAAAGCCATCTTTCTCTGCCAACTCCCATCTTCTCCGATTCACACTCACTCACCGACACTCTCACTCCCACATGCCACTCTTATTTAACCTTTAGATCCATTTTTCACAATCTGAATCTTGAAAACATAACATGGCCACACTCCATGTTCATGTACTACTACACTTCATAAAGGTACTGTTTTTATTTTTTGTGCTCTTTGCTTTATTACTTGTACCTACTTCGTGTTCTCTTCAGTCTAGGGTTGGAATTGTGGGTAGTAGGAGAGAGTTGCTAGAAAAGAATTTTTTACAAGAAAATGATTCAGATGGAATTAAGATGATCATGAAGAAAAGGTCGGGTACAAGTGTTGATGCGTTTGGTACAACTATTAATAGTAAGAACAAGACCAAACTTGTTAAACCTATCAACACAAATTCCACCAAAACTGTCAAGATTCAAGAGAAACCCACTCTCAAGAAACTCAACTCCACATCAAAAGCTTCAAATCTTATAAAACCCACTTCCAAAACTACAAATTTAGTATCAAAAAACTCCACTAAACCCACACCCAAAACCACAAATTCAACAAAACCCATCACCAAAATCTCATCTTTAACAAAACCAACTTCCAAAAAGACAAATTCCACAAAACCCACTTCCATTTCAAGCCAAAAATCAACAGATCCAGCAAAATTGACCAGCAACAAACCCATCACCACCACCACAACGGACAAAAAGTCAAATTCAACGAACCCAGTAAAGGCTTTGACTTTATATGAAAATGATGACGAAGACGATTTCGTTTCAGAATTCAGAGATCTACCTACACGATTTCAAGAAACATTACTCCCAGATTTAGAAGTACTTTCAACAACTTCAAAAGCTTATTTAAACAAAGCCAATAAACAGCTCTCAAAAAATTTCAATCCATACGTTGGTAAAAAATATGCACCAATAATTGCTTCCATTATTTCATTTGCTTTCATTTTAATCCCATTCCTTTTAGTCTCTCTTATATTCAACCGCATCAAAGCTTATTTTTCGTTACAAAAACTAATAATATTCATCCAAATTTATTTATCTATATACTTTTCAATTCTCTCACTTTCATCACTCGTAACCGGACTCGAACCCTTGAAGTTTTTCTACGCTACTTCGCAGTCCACGTATGTCTGCATACAACTGTTGCAAACACTTGCATATGTGTTGTACCTACTGGTTCTTTTAATGTATTTGGTATTGGTTTTTTCAACGGAATCTAGTATTGTGTCAAAGTTATTGGGTTTAGGACAAACGTTTGTGGGGTTTGCGGTTGGACTTCATTATTACATGACGGTGTTTCATAGAGCGGTGTTACGGCAACCACCGAAGAGTAGTTGGAGGGTGCACGCGGTTTATGCCACGTGTTTCCTTTTAATTTGTCTGTTAGGTACAGCTGAAAGAAGAAAGAAAGCTTATGTGGTTGATGGTAGTGAGGAAGGCAAAAAGAGTTGATTGATCTTGGCCTTCACTTTATTTATGTTACAGTTTAAGATATACTCGTATGAATTTTTTTTGTTGCGATACAAAATGTACTTTATATATATATATATATATATATATGTGAACTTTAGTTTTTAAATTATGTATTTTAATTAGTGGACATGTTAATCTGCTTTTAAGTGAAAAGACATGCCTGCTTTATAGATATTTTTTGAGTTTTATGAGGTAGAATTTGTGGGGTTATTGAAGTTAAAAAAATGATGAATCAATAATGAATGAATTGTTCAATGTGATCAAGAATAATCATAAAAAAATAAAATTAATTACACAAATGGTCACTGTCTTTGTCAAATATTGCAACTTTAGTCACTATAGTATTTTTTTTTTTTTGCAAGTTTAGTCATTGGGGTTTCAAAATATTACGATTTTAATCACTAAAGCTCACGGACGTTAAGTTGATCCGTTAAGTAGCAGTCACGTGCCAAGCATGTGAGGGTATATTTGTCATTTTACTTCTTATATTAAGTTTTTCCCTTTTCCATCTGAAACTCTAATTTCATCTCAAGCCTAATACACACCACCTACCATCTAAGTACTGCCATTTTCATTCTTTATTATCTTCAATCTTCTCAAATTCGAATTAGAATATAACCATTTGGTTGCTCGTTCAGAATAACCATTTGGTGGCTTGGGTAGCTTTCTATCTTCTTCCAATTTATTACCAATTTTGTAAAACAAAGATCGTTGAAACAAAAAAGGCTTCTTCCAAATTATTACCATAATGGCTTCTTGTTGTTTGTAAACGAATCTGAGCAAGATCCGAAACAAGATTTTGAATTTGATACCCATCGTTTACATCGTTGGAACCTACCAACAAGTTTAGATCTGAATTAAAATCGGAGCAAGAGACCGGTGATGGTTGGTTGCGTCGCTGCCGCCATCTCTTCCTCACCATTTTCGTTCAAATTGAAGCAAGATCGGAGCACGAACAAAGTATAACCGCCATTTCGTTAAGATTTGGTTCACGAACCACCGAAAGTACCACGGCCGTCTTCAGGTATACGAACTTCGGGACGGCCACCGGAAAAACGATTTGCCTCCGGAACTGTGATGTTGTTATGAAACGAATTGGTTCTTAGTAATTGAAGAATGGGATGGGAACAACCAATTTCTTAATATGTATATTACTGGATGTTAATACGTGTATAACATCCATGTTTTAGATCTGTTATAGACTTGTTAATAATAATATGTATATTTCTTAATATGTATATTGAACACAGACGTCATTGATTGATCCAAAACATTTATTTAATTTTTTTTTTATTTAAATTTTTTTTTTTTTTTGGTGTGATTGTTAGTATATTGAAATTGAATGTGATTGTAGGTGGTGTATATCAGGGTTGAGATGAAATTAGGGGTTTCAGTCTTTCAGATGGAAAGGGGAAAAAATCTGATATAAGGTTCAAGTAAAATGACAAATATACCCTCACATGCCCGGCACGTGACTGCTACTTAACGCATCAAATTAACATCTGTGAGCTTCAGTGACTAAAATTGTAATTTTTTTAAACTCCGGTGACTAAACTTGCAAAAAGAATACCATTGTGATTAAAGTTGCAATATTTGACAAACCACGGTGACTATTCGTGTAATTAAGTCTAAAAAATATGATGATTTGTTCTATCATCATATCATATACGGAGTATATCGGGTGTTGATCAGTACAAAATTAAATATCAACCGTTCACAATCAATATGCCCTTGGTATGTTATATTATACTCTTAGATGATAAGCTAGTGGCTCAATTCGATTGTGAGTTTCGATC
Source organism: Rutidosis leptorrhynchoides (assembly GCF_046630445.1). Lineage (NCBI taxonomy): Eukaryota > Viridiplantae > Streptophyta > Magnoliopsida > Asterales > Asteraceae > Rutidosis > Rutidosis leptorrhynchoides. Next base: position 370,620,042 of record NC_092341.1, on the reverse strand, counting down.
TATTAGGGTTTTTAGGGTTTATATGTGTCCATGTATCCCTATATATATCGGGCTATAATAAATTTTTAAATATGGATTTACATTATTTAACATGGTATCAGATAGGTACGATCCTGATTGATCCGTCTCCTTTTATATTTCTATATTTTGGTCGATCACCACCTCCCTTGTATGGTGGTCGATCACCATTCCAATTCTTTAGGCAAAGTGTCACGACCCGGAAAATTTCGACTAATTTTAAACCAAACTCTTGATACGATTCATTATCTTTGACACGATAAGCAAAGTCGGTTAGGTTGAGTCTCAAAAATTTCGAACTGTTTCATATATTCAATTGACATTCGACTGTTCTCGATGATTCACGAACAACTAATTGTAAATAGTTACATATATATTTAAATATATGTATATATATATATATATATATATATATATATATATATATATATATATATATATATATATATATATATATATTAATTTGAAATATTATTTGAAATAATATATGATTTAATTGTAGGAAATAAATATGTAAAATAATATGCGATATAATGAAAACTACTATTACAAATGTATATATATATATACGTATATAAATATGTAAATAAATAGTACTTGTAAAATAATATTAAATCTATTTGTTTAAAAATATATATTTATGTGATAAAACGTGTTATTTAAAACTGATTATATATAAAGAGAGAGTAAATGGAAAATGAATGATTTCGAGCTTAATTGGTAAACGTCAGTAACACTCGGTTAACGTTTTGTTAAGTTTTAATATATATATAGTACATGTTCATGACGGATTGAAATAAAAGTTGAACTGTAAATTGATTACGAAGATTTTAGATTTGTTAAAAATATTTTTATCCCTTTAAGTTTAAATATTAGTACTCCGTACATATAAATTGGAACAGAAAATAAACAATTATCAAACCTTTTTTATCAGGTTTCAAACAGTTAATGAGTGCAATAATTAATTATATTTAATCTAAAAATTTGGGATTTTTAGGAACACTTTTTATTCCGTAACTGTTTAGCAATGGACACGATATAGTCATTTGGGGAAAAATTGTCGGTAGCATACCAACAACTGAAGTTCACGGGATCCTATATTATTACTATTCAACTACTGTTTGCTTTTGCTATCTATCTAAATCAAATTTCTATATATATACTTATCACATGCATATCATAGTAATATACATATACATATGAGCATATAGGCAGAAATATGATCAACTATATCACCTATCTACTTGGGCTTCTCCTGCACAAACCACCGCCACCAACAACCTCATCACCACCACTAGAACCTGCAACCACCACGATCAAACAACAACACCACCTTGTCTCCTCACTTTCATCCCCAAAACCACCACCATCGACTCCACCACCCACGCACCTTTCACCACCTTTTGTCTTCAGATTCCTTTATGTTCATAAGACTTATTACCAAAGTTTAATAAACGGGTCACATGTTATATTGAGGACAAAGTGCTAACATCAATTTACTTTTGATGGCAAAAACGATATCCTAACTTGATGATCCTACTGCTAGGATGTTCGAAAATCACAGACAACCCAACAATTTATTTACTACTACTCGTTTTGTTATTTCATGTTCGATGAAACCCATGGCAAACACCACACCTCCAACCTCAATCACCACCGTCGATCACCATATTCATCACGAACCACCATTGCCACCTTAACCGCCAACCACCTTGTGTTTTTTTTCCCGTTTACTTTCACTACCACCATCTTCACCACTTAGAATCACCACCACACGACCACCCTCCTGCGACTATTACTGTTTTCTGTCAAGACCCACACAAACCGCTAAAATATTATTATTATTATTATTATTATTATTATTATTATTATTATTATTATTATTATTATTATTATTATTATTATTATTATTATTATTATTATTATTTTCTTCTCTCCACGACATGTATTGCTGCTACAGCAGCTGTTTCCTTTCTGTTTACTGCAAGATGAACGCACGGGATGATGATGAAGAGAAAAAGACATGACTGTTGCGGTGCTGCCCCACCTTTCCATTTCGATTTCATTTTTTCCCTTAATAAACCGAACCCTTTAAAAATCATTTCATGGACTAAAAGATATAATAGTGGGCCGAGACCTTATTGGGCTATTTATTGGGCCGATACTATGTTCAAACCCAATCCTAAATGGTATATTTGATAATTGGAACGTGATTGTCTGGTACGTGGTTGAAACACGAAGGTGTCGGGTTAAATGAGTTAATTCTGTAATAAATCAGAAATAGATAAATGGAGGAATGGTTAGGCGTGTTTGGTGACTAGCGAGAGGTCTCGGGTTCGAACCCTCTCTGAGGCATTTTTTTGAGAAAAGCTTTTAAAGGTAGTCAAATTTTATTTATTTTTATTATTATTATTATTATCATTTTATTATTATTATTACTATTATTATTATTATTATTATTATTATTATTATTATTATTAATATTATTATTATTATTATTATTATTATTATTATTTTCTTTAATTAGTATCATTTTTATTAAAAACTATCGTTCTTATTAAAAGTATCATTTTTATTATCATTATTAGAAAAATTATCGTTTTCATTAAAACTATTATTTTTACTATCATTATTATTATTTTGACACTAATATCACTAATTTTATATTATTAATATTATTATTATTATTAATACTAGTATCAATATTATTTTATCAAATAACTATTAGATATATAAAACCATATTTACTACATATAACATAATTTTATTAATACTTTTATAATAAATATTAATGAATATAACTAATTAGGTTATTAATGAAACACCTAAATAAATTAACAATTAAATCACTAATAATATATAAATTAGTTCGGTTACCATTATATGTATTAATATAAATATAAATAATATAGGTTCGTGAATCTGAGGTCAATCCCACACTTGTTAAATGACGTCATATGTATTTTTCCTACAAAATACAGTATGGTGAGTTTCATTTGCTCCCTTTTTAATTGCTTTTGCAATATATATTTTTGGGCTGAGAATACATGCGCTGCTTTTATAAATGTTTACGAAATAGACACAAGTACTTAAATATATATTCTACGTTGAGTTGTACCACTGGCATACTTCACTGTAGCTTGGTAACTACTATTTACATGGGTATTGTAAACGCGAATCCTGTTGATAGATCTATCGGGCCTGACAACCCCAACCGGACTGGACGACCAGTATTCAACGGTTGCACAGTACTTCGTTTCGGTGACTACACTTGGTACGGTGTAGTGAGATTTCATAATAAAGGGAATATGCGACGTGTTTAAATGTTAAGTATGGTTACCAAGTGCTCAACCACTTAGAATGCTTTACATACACTTGCGAGTGTATTATGTTTATGATTATGAAATCTTGTGGTCTATTGAAAAATTGAAATGATTGTTATGATAAACCTATGAACTCACCAACCTTTTGGTTGACACTTTAAAGCATGTTTATTCTCAGGTACGAATTAAGTCTTCCGCTGTGCATTTGCTCAATTTAAGGACATTACTTGGAGTCGATCATCGCAATGGGACCAAATGTTGATGACTTCGTCCAGGTGGATAAGGACGGGTCGTCACACAAAGCAAGTCACGACGTATAAAACACGTTACGAAATAGGAAACGCAATCAAGCAAGATGCAAAACATCAACGAATCAGTCAATTCGGTGCAATAAATAAATAAAAAAAAAGAAGTATTATTTTTCTTTTTAAAATTAATGTTTTGTTTCAGTCCGAACTTTCGCGAATTTTTCAATCGGACTGCGAGGGAGCGTTATAATATAAATTAGGATTAGGCCCGGCCCGTTTGTGGGTTTAGGGTTTCTAGGTTTTTCAATGTAATCTCTATATATAGTTATCAATGATAACATAATAAGCTACGGGATTTCACTCTAATATGTACAACTTCATTAAGCATATTTAGTTGTGTACGACTATAAATTGATTTTATAAGGATTAATCCCCATATAACTGTGACTTAAATACTTCTTCCATTTGACTTTAAAAGTTTCCTTTCACAAATTTTAACTTTTAATTTTTTTATTATTTTATACGTATATAATATTTGATAAACTTATGGATATACTAGGTTTTAACATGTTTTCATTGGTGTGGTTTTCATCTAGTATCTAATTATATAAACAAAACAATTTAAAGTTCAATTTATAAAAAAATACTTTAAAAGTCAAACATGAACCGTTATTTTGAGACAAATAGGGTAATTAAGTAGTTGGGATCGAGAGAGAAGTAAAACGTCGGAGGAAATGGGAATCAAATGTGAACCATAAGTTCAAATCAGTTTTGAATCTGGACGGAGGATTAATTTATTCATTTTCTATTTAAGGCTTAAAAAATAACAATATCGTTCGTGAAGCTTTCAAGAAGAGAGTTGGTAATGGTATGAACACGTGGTTTTGGAAAGACATTTGGGTGGGAGAAATCTCACTAACGACAAGGTACAACCATATCTTTAAACTTGATGTTAATTGTAATTGTGTTATAGCAGACATGTTAGTCAACGAGGTGTGGCAATGGAATGGGGTTCTTCCATTGCGTTCTAGTAGACATATTGCTGACTTTGATAATATGTGTTCTTTGATTTTGCAAATACATGTAACTGGTCAAGAAGATGTGTGGGTATGTGCTATTAACGATGAGGGGGTTTATAAAGTCAACACAACAAGAAAAATTATTGATGCTCGTACGCTTCCCACGGCTCAGGTGGAGAATAAATGACTTTCGACTTTACCTCGCAAAGTTATTATTTTGATTTGGAGAGTGGCCCTTGATAGGCTCCTGACTCGTCTCAATTTGTGAAGGATTGAAAGTTCAGCAAATCACTTGTCCTTGTTCATTTACTATCGAAGCCATTGATCATACTTTGTTTGGTTACTCGGTTGTTAAACAAGTGTGATCAAGGATTCAACTATGGACTAATGTGGGACTTCATTCGGTCGACACATAGTCCCTATGGATAGCTTGCTTGGATGCTTGGACGACTTAAAAACACGCATATGTTTTTGGCACAACTTACATGTGGATTATGTTGAGATTCAAAAACGACGTGTTTTTGATCCTCAACAGTTGAAGAAATGTGATATCATTGATTCTATATGTAGTTTTTTATTTTATAGATTGTATATAGAAGCAAAAGTAACCTATCTAGGACCGAGTGGTACCATAATCCGTTGTAATTGTTTTGGTTTTGATGCCTCTTCTATTGTTTTGCTAGCTTGAGGCTGTTAATAAATTGATCGCTCGAATATATATATATATATATATATATATATATATATATATATATATATATATATATATATATATATATATATATATATATATATATATATATATATATATATATATATATAAGAGATTTAATTTGCTTACATGTCATTAACTCCTTAAATATTGCATATTAAGTTAAGTGTAATTTCCACATGTCACAATTATTCATATATATCCTTACAACATTTAAAATCACATATTTACTCAAGTAAATAACATAATATCATATATACCCGATTTAATGTAACGATCCAACTTCGTTTTACCAAAAACACGACTTAATTTTTTATTTTTTTTTACAACAGACCATATGGACGGTGTCCAGACCTCTGGACGGCGTCCAGTAACAAAAAACAGGACGGCGTCCAACAATCAGGACGGCGTCCAGTAACACTAAAATGTTCTGTGACTGAACACACCCAATCCACGTTATACTGGACGACGTCCAACCAATCTGGACGGCGTCCAGGATACCTGATCAGTCCCATTTCATTTCAAAATATACTAAACACTTCGAATCCATACCAAAACGATTTGTAACAACCCAATCAAGTTTTACATCAACGAAACGTTAAATAAAAGTGTTTACGCCACAAATACGGGTTAAGACTCAATAACCCAACCAAATACCAAGAGCATAATCCCGGGGACTACCAAATCCCCAATCCTTATCCATATCTCCAAAAGCTACCCCATCGAGCCCAAGCGCTCCTATGCATCTAGCCTAACAACTAGCTAGCTTCATAATCACAATACCTGTAAAAAAGTAAACAACGAGAGGGGTAAGCATAAAACTTAGTGAATGCAATAATTATACATATACATATATAACCTACTTACTTGCAATCACTTACACAATTACCGCATGCACGCTAGCAATATAATTAGCATACCATCGCAAAGTATAACGCTAAATCTCCAATACGCAAGCTAGCACAAACAATAGCATATAACTCGAACAATATAATATGCTACACTACAACACATAACCATGGTTAACCAATCGTATAAGGGAATGGCGCTCGCGAATGGCCATCGGAGTTCCCAACATCCATTAGTGTACTTAACACTGCGTATCACTAACCCCCGGGTGGCATCTTAACACCTCGATACTTCACCCTGGGTGGCATCTTAACACCTCGATGCTTCACCCGTCAATATACTTTCCGGAGTGGTGTCTTAACACCTCGACACTTCACTCCCGGGTGGCATCTTAACACCTCGATACTTCACCCCTAGTGGCATCTTAACACCTCGATGCTTCACCCGTCAAACATTTCGGAGTGGTGTCTTAACACTTCGACACTTCACTCGTCACGTAAAACGTGGTGTCTTAGCACCTCGACACTTCACATTTCACGCTACACAAATAAATACATTATATACGTACACGCATAATTATTCCACTCACCTTGGAATGCCCGCACAAGTCATGTATAACATGATCTCCGTTCTCAAATTCGAGCAAGTAACCACCTATATCACACATAGGTACAATATACACATAAATACACATTCTCTAAAAGAGAACCCGAAACAAGCATTCCCTTAGCCGAGGGATCAAACCTTGCTCGCCAACACCCGCCCATTTAACGCCTAATGGACACAAACCAATTACCACTTCGGGTGGTAATTCAAACCCACTCTACAAGTACAATTTAACACTTAAAGCACTTGATCTTACAAAACCAACCCATAAGTGCAACTTGACCCAAATTGCACTTAACCATTAAAACAAGTCAAGTTCGACCCATAAGCACCATTACTAGTGATTATGTCATAAAATCACCAATTTAACACTTGACACAAAAGTTTGACTTCCCATTGACCAAATTAGGTTTAGCTCACTTTGACTTGTCAAATTACACTCAAAAACACCTACAATCATTAACAACTAGTGATTATGTCTCAAAATCAACATTTAACACCAAAAATCAAGAACACTTAACCCATTTCAACATAAAACCCATTTTGACCCATATTAGGGTTTACACCCCAAAATCAAGTCAACACAACACCAAAATCACTAGTACACAAGTGTTCTAAGGTTTAACCAACACATGCAAGACCCAAACTTATAATTTCATTAATCGAAACCCTAAGTCACCCATTTAGGCTTACTTACATGAATCTTACCCAAAACTCCCAAATTTCACAATAAATAGGTTTATAACTCTAACTAACACAAACCCCTAACTCAAACAAGAATCAAACACTACAATTCGGATTGGGGTTTACCTCAAGCACTAAAACGAGCTCTAGTAGCTAGAAACACCAACAAGCACCAAGAACCACTCCAATTTGAGCAAAAATCACTACCTTCATCACCATTTGAAGCTTCCTCTCTCTAGAACTCTCCTCTCTCTCTCTCTCTAAGATGTGATGAGAGAGTTGTGGATGTGAAAATAATCCAAAAGTGGATCTAAAACTGATATTAAAGCCATAAATCAGTCCACAAGTGAAAAGACCAAAGTACCCCTTTTAATTTGAGTAAAATGCAGCTGCTGGCCGTCAGGCCAGTTGGACGGCGTCCAGAATGGCTGGACGGCGTCCCATTGAACTGTAACTGAAACTGAAACTTGTTTTGTTCGTAACTTTCAAACCGTAACTCCGTTTTCGATGAATCAAATATCGTTGGAAACGTAATAAGATTTACTTTCCAATGGTAAGGTTTTAGAACACTAACTCAAACTTTATTTGGGGTCCAAATATATGCTTACATGCCTCATAATTCGAATGACGTCCAAAATAATGTGTAACTAAAAACGGGATGTTACAACTCTCCCCCACTTAGCCTGGATCATGTCCCCGTGATCTCCGTCACTTAACAAACCAGACCTACACTCAAAGACCCTCTGACATACCTCCAAAATAGATGTCCATAAAAGTTTCCATTAACCCGAATATCTCGCCACACGCTAATAATCACTAGCGCGCATTACCGCAACAAACGGTATCTTATACACTCAACGTTCAGAATTCCCACTTAGGAAAATACGGGAAACACCATTATCCCTTCAAATTCTCTCGGTTAAAACTCGCAACAAGCTACAACCATAGCTACATCACCCAACGCGATCTACTAGGTCCACTACGCCGTGAACCAAGTCTTGCATTAATCCAAATCGAGAAGGATTCATGCCGCGTCAAAACTCAGTACTTTCAACGGTCCATAATCGTACCATTCAACGATCGCACATCCGCTTATGTGCAAACATTTGTTTTCCACCCCAGAAAACTCGTGATTCGTAATTTTACAAGTCGATGCCAACGGGGCAATCGACACGCTCCTCCGACTAGTACTTCTTATAGCCACCACAACCGGGTTATTCCTTTAATGAAGAAATTTCGGTACTGCCAAATAATTACACTGGGAACACAAAATTTCCCATCAATCGATCCGCACACGACCACCAGTCTCTGGATTAATCCAGGACGACATTAGTACACCACGAACTAGGAAAAGCATCAACACTCGACACAAGGTTTCTCCCTTAAACCCTATAACACATCCATACACTACAGTTTCCTAGTACTATCATGGAAACTATTCGCGTACTAGAATCCCGTCAACAACGAATTATCAACATAACAATTCACAATTCGCCACACGACCCACAAAATATTCACCAACGCCGGGTGAATCCTCCTACCTAGACCGTCCATTAAGGATGGCTTCGACATTTCAATACAACCAACAGGTCACATCACTTGGGAAAACACACTCGCAAACAAACAACATCCGCATGTCTCTATGTGAGACGATCAAAACCGGCACTCCCCGCCTCACAATCATCCATAAAGTGGAATAATCCACTAAAACTTTTCACGACCACGTTTCCCGAAAGGGAAAATACAGTATCTATAACGATATCGAACTTGTTCCCATTTAATAATACTATCTGAGTTTCATGTCAACTCAGATTTTCACTACGAGAGCACCTGCAATGACAGCTTCATTCTCTCGCTTCCGTTATCTCAAACTTCACACTTGGTGCTACACGACCACCTTACATAAGAAGTCTTACGCTTCATTTGATCCCGTCATCACAACTCCGTACATAACATTTCGAAATCGTAACTCACAATCGTAACGCACGATCTCGAGTCAACATCAACAACCCGTCACTCTTCCTCGTTAGGAACTCCGAATCCCTATTGAGGCCTAGCACGGTACACTCCGATACTTCGGTATACAATACACCACCGTATCTTCCTCGGGCGGCAGTAAAAACTCCCTCACTTAGGATTCATCTCTACATTCTCACTGCCAAGATGATAACATCTCGCGGAATCGCAATTCCACGTCACATATAACCATTCTCACTGTTGGTCATAAACACCAAATCACCGCAAATTCACTTTAGGCTCTCAGAGCCGACATACACAATCACTTGAGATGTCATACACGCGACGATATTGCACCTTCATACCACAAATCACAATTAACAGCTCTTCATCATTCGCAAGGCGAACTCCATCAAAGTTCCACATACGCCTCTAAGCCTAGGTATATGCCACTCCACTTAATCAGTCATGTATCTTAGTCGAGATCACCCGAACTTCCACTCAACGAACCTTTATCAACAATTTCTCACTCTCATGGAGAAGAGTGACCAATCCAACACAATACTTGCATCGATCGCAATATCAACACCTCATCGTAACCTTCGGCCTAACCGACCAGCTCACCGGTCATCTTTACCCGTCTATCACTTAAGAGCATCAAGATTCGCTCGTCTATCACTTCATAAGAAATATTTACCGTAATGCTCTTAAACTTCGACTTTCACAACCACCGAATTACCATCACCCATCGATCACTATTATAGTCTTCGCTACTTCCAAGGGTATCCCACGGTGTGATGCCCCGTACAAAATTAACGTGTACGGATCACCAACAACAGGATCATTACAAGGTCAAACACTATATGCTGTTTTAAAATAATTTTGCATTCATAAGAAGAGGTGATGTCTTAACCAACATCAAAAGTTTTACAAACGAAAGTATGCTTCTATGAATAGAAGCAATTAACATAAGTACGAGACCCGAAGGTCATTACAAATTCATTGTTCAAAAGTAACATAGTTTGTGAATGCAAGGTAAACGTTTCATGCAGAGACATCTCTAACAAAAGCAGCGGGAGTCTACACAGCAAGACTACTACAGCGGAAGCATCAAACCTCTAAGCACCTGAGAAAACATGCTTAAAAATGTCAACACGAATGTTGGTGAGCTATAGTTTAAATATAACAATAATGTAAGGTAGGCCACGAGATTTCATATTTCAAAACAGTATGAAAAGTATATGCTCAACCGTGGGCACTTGGTAACTAACTTAATGTAAATATCAAGCCCTAAAAGTACACTTGGCGAGTACGTAAGTTTACGAAGTATTAAACACCCGTTAAATGCTAGCGCGACTAGCCCGAGTGGGGATGTCAAACCCTATGGATCCATATCTAAGATTCGCGTTCACTGGTTCAAAAATCAATGACTAAACGTTACCGATCTAAGGGGAAAGTTTATGCCGTTATATAACCCACACATATATAAAGTTAAGTACTCGTGCCTAGTATGTAAAATGTAAAAAGAGCATGTATTCTCAGTTCCCAAAATAGTTAAAGTAAAAAGGGATGCTATAACTCACAGTGAAAAGTAGTAAAGTCGATACGAGATAAGTAAGAAAGTAGTTGGTCCGAAAGGTCCTCAACCTAAGTCAAAAGTTACTAAGTCAATAACTCGTTTCCAAAGGTTTAAAAGTATGTAAGGTCTTAAGTATCATCATCATTTAACAACATAAGTAAAAAGTAAAGTAAGTTTTCAATCAAGAATAGAGATCAAAACAAGGGCTGACTTCGTTCAGCTTCCACGACCTCTATACGAACTGAAATGAAGTGAGACCAGTGGCCATGGCTTCGTATATGAGTCCTTTAACCACTGACCAATTTTCAGAACCAAACTCGTCTTTGTTTGACCGTGGAGACGGTTTAAGTGCGAGTAGGTCAGAAATTTCAGCACAACGTTAAAAGGGCATAGTGACTTTTGGAAGGCTATAAATCCTAAACCGTATATCGGATTTAGGCGAGGCCTAAACAGAAAATCATCTAATCGAACCGAACTAACTGGAAATCAACTTTACAGTAGCCCAGAGAGTTTGATCAGACCCAGAAAACAGTAAGCAAAGTGCTCCGGTGGGGTTCTTGGTACTTGATGTTCATCACGGTTCTCATCCTTGATGCTTGTAGCTTCAAGTGTACAACTCGTTGATGTGTTTGCATTACCTTAAACAAGTTTTGACCATCATAACACTAGTGTATGTCTAAGATAAATAGCACAACTCATTTAAGGGTTGTAAGAAGGTTGATAAACCAAAGTTACATCAAGATCTTAGATCCAACACATACATGAGTTCTAATAGTAATATTAAGCTATAAACTTGAATGTAAACTAAATAAACAAGATCTTAAGTTGTAGAACATAGATCTTAGTTAGATCTTGAAGATCCTAGACTAAAAAGTCTAGATCTAGTGTTCTTAAGTTAAACCCCAAGTTATAGAACTTGGATCTTCACTTTAATAAAACCATAAGTTATGAAACTTAGATTTTAAATCTTGTAGAATGTATATAAGCTTATAAGCTTTTGTTTTAGACAAAACTGGAAGACCATAAGCTATAGAATCTTAGATTCAACATAAGTGTATGAAGTTATAACTAGAAAGTTTAACTTCCATGTTCTTGAACTTACAAAGTTTAAACTTTAGTTTCAAGAAAAATGAGATCAAGTTTAACTAGTAATACTTGACCAAAATCATACAATCACGAATTGAAATACTTATAAAAGGAAGAAATAAACTAAAGTTACAAGTAACAAGTTCATGTTTGTTTCATACTTAAGGATATTCAAGTCAAAGCTTGGATCTTAAGAAAATAAACCTTAAGTTTCCAAAACATGAACACAAGTAATATCTTAAAGCTTATGAACTTTAGATCTTTATAACATTTCAAGTGTAGAACCATAAGCTAACAAGCTTAGATCCTTGTTCTTGATTCCTCATCAAACAAAGGATGAAAGAAGCAAGATTACATGAAGATACAAACTAGAATGCTTGATCTTTAATAACAAACAACAAGCAAGTAAAACGATGATGATACTTTTCGATTTCAAAGGAAGAAAGAAGAAGAAAAAAAAGATTTTACTTACAAGTTAGAGAGAAAAGTTTAGAGTAAAAGTGGTGTAAGAATGATGTGTGTGGAATGGAGTAAAACTAGCATATATGTAACACAAAAAAAAAGAAAATTTTGAACTCCCTCCCCATGCCAAAGGCCAACGGTTTTGGGGCTCCAAATGGGGAAGTCAACTTTCATCTTTCATGTGTGGGAGGGTGGTGTATGCTAGGAAGAGGTATAAGTCAAATACATGGGAAAGTGGTGCATGCATGCTTGAAATATCTTTGTCTCCTACACCTTAATTAATCTTGTTTAATCTTAATGAATCACTAGGATAAAAATGGGCTCACTAATTAGTCCATTAAGTTGTGTAGGGTGGGCCTTGATAGTCCAAGTTCAATAACATAAGCCCATGAAAGTAAGCAACAAATTAGTAAAAAGCTCAGTAATTAACTACTTACATTAGTTAATTAGGAATAATTAATAATAATTAACTATGAACGTAAATAATATTCAAAATATTATTCGTGAAAAACACGTGTCGAAAAGACGAGTCGGGACATGGAAAGTCAATTACGGTGATAATGAAAATGTATAAGAATACATTTATTAACACGCAAGTATTAATAATAAATATTAATAATATAAGTCGAAAAATCTAGGGTCGTTACATTACCCACCTGTTAAAGAAAATTTCGTCCCGAAATTTTAAGCTGAGGTAGATAGAGGAGTTGGGAAAAGGTGAGGATACTTCTGCATCATTTGATTCTCTCGTTCCCAGGTAAACTCGGGTCCTCATTTGGCATTCCATCAGACTCGGACGATCGGAATCTTGTTGCGTTTCAAAGTTTTGACCTCATGGTCCATAATTTCGACAGGTTCTTCCACGAAGTGGAGTTTGTCATCAATCGTAAGTTCCTCCATTAAATGTCCCGTTCATATAGATTATAAACGGTCCATATTAATTGATTTCGTTACGAGGTTTTGACCTCTATATGAGACGTTTTTCAAAGACTGCATTCATTTTTAAAACAACCATAACCTTTATTTTATCTATAAAGGTTTCAAAAGCATTACGTAGATTATCAAATAATGATAATCTAAAATATACCGTTTACACACGACCATTACATAATGGTTTATAATAAGAATATATTACATCAAAAATAAGTTTCTTGAATGCAGTTTTTACATAATATCATACAAGCATGGACTCCAAATCTTGTCCTTATTTTAGTATGCAACAGCGGAAGCTCTTAATAATCACCTGAGAATAAACATGCTTAAAACATCAACAAAAATGTTGGTGAGTTATAGGTTTAACCTATATACTATCAAATCATAATAATAGACCACAAGATTTCATATTTCAATATACATCCCATACATAGAGATAAAAATCATTCATATGGTGAACACCTGGTAACCGACATTAACAAGATGCATATAAGAATATCCCCTATCATTCCGGGAAATCCTTCGGACATGATAAAAACGAATTCGAAGTACTAAAGCATCCGGTACTTTGGATGGGGTTCGTTAGGCCCAATAGATCTATCTTTAGGATTCGCGTCAATTAGTAGATCAGTTTACTAATTCTTAGGCTACCAAGCAAAAGGGGCATATTCGGCTTCGATCATTCACCCATATAATGTAGTTTCATTTACTTGTGTCTATTTCGTAAAACATTTATAAAACTGCATGTATTCTCATCCCAAAATATTAGATTTTAAAAGTGGGACTATAATTCACTTTCACAGATTTTTGCTTCGTCGGGAAGTAAGACTTGGCCACTTGTCGATTCACGAACCTATAACAAATATGTACATATATATCAAAGTATGTTCAAAATATATTTACAACACTTTTAATACATTTTGATGTTTTAAGTTTATTAAGTCAGTTGTCCTCGTTAGTAACCTACAACTAGTTGTCCATAGTTAGATGTACAGAAATAAATCGATATATATATTATCTTGAATCAATCCACGACCCAGTGTATACACGTCTTAGGCTAGATCACAATTCAAAGTATATATATTTTTGGAATCAACCTCAACCCTGTATAGCTAACTCCAACATTACTGCATATAGAGTGTCTATGGTTGTTCTAAATAATATATATATATGGGTTGATATGATATGTCAAAACATTTGCATAGGTGTCTATGGTATCCCAAGATTACATAATATATTAGAATATATGTATATGTATAATATAATATAAGTTAGCTAGGATATGATTTGTATAGAATTGTTACAATATTTTCCGTAGCTACATCAATCAAAAAATATCCAATCTTGTTTTACCCATAATTTCTTCGTTTTAAATCCGTTTTGAGTGAATCAAATTGCTATGGTTTCATATTGAACTCTATTTTATGAATCTAAACAGAAAAAGTATAGGTTTATAGTCGTAAATATAAGTTACAAGTCATTTTTGTAAGAGGTAGTTATTTCAGTCGAAAGAACGACGTCTTGATGACCATTTTGAAAAACATACATCCACTTTGAGTTTAACCATGATTTTTGGATATAGTTTCATGTTCATAAGAAAAATCATTTTCCCAGAAGAACAACTTTTAAATCAAAGTTTATCATAGTTTTTAATTATCAAACCCATAATAGCCCGCGGTGTTACTACGACGGCGTATGTCCGATTTTACGGTGTTTTTCGTGTTTCCAGGTTTTAAATCATTAAGTTAGCATATCATATAGATATAGAACATGTATTTAGTTGATTTTAAAAGTCAAGTTAAAAGGATTAACTTTTGTTTGCGAACAAGTTTAGAATTAACTAAACTATGTTCTAGTGATTTCAAGTTTAAACCTTCGAATAAGGTAGTTTTATATATATGAATCGAATGATGTTATGAACATCATTACTACCTCAGGTTTTGTGGATAAACCTACTAAAAACGAGAAAAATAGATCTAGCTTCAAAGGATCCTTGGATGGCTTGAAAGTTCTTGAAGCAGAATCATGACACGAAAATAAGTTCAAGTAAGATTTCCACTCGAAATAAGATTGTTATAGTTATAGAAATTGAATCAAAGTTTTAATATGAGTATTACCTTGTATTAGAAATATATATTACTGTAAATAAGAAAGATTTCTTGAGGTTGGATGATCAATTTACAAGATTGGAAGTAAGCTAGCAAACTTGGAAGTATTCTTGATTTTATGAAACTAGAACTTATAGAATTTATGAAGAACACTTAGAACTTGAAGATAGAACTTGAGAGAGATCAATTAGATGAAGAAAATTGTAGAATGAAAGTATTTGTAGGTGTTTTTGGTCGTTGGTATATGGATTAGATATAAAGGATGTGTAATTTTGTTTACATGTAAATAAGTCATGAATGATTACTAATATTTTTGTAATTTTATGAGATATTTCATGCTAGTTGCCAAATTATGGTTCCCACATGTGGTAGGTGACTCACATGGGCTGATAATAGCTAATCATTGGAGTGTATATACTAATAGTACATACATCTAAAAGCTGTGTATTGTACGAGTACGAATACGGGTGCATACGAGTAGAATTGTTGATGAAACTGAACGAGGATGTAATTGTAAGCATTTTTGTTAAGTAGAAGTATTTTGATAAGTGTCTTTAAGTGTTTCAAAAGTGTATAAATACATATTAAAACACTACATGTATATACATTTTAACTGAGTCGTTAAGTCATCGTTAGTCGTTACATGTAAATGTTGTTTTGAAACCTTTAGGTTAACGATCTTGTTAAATGTTGTTAACCCATTGTTTATTATATCTAAAGAGATGTTAAATTATTACATTATCATGATATTATGATATATTAATATATCTTAGTATGATATATATACAGTTAAATGTTGTTACAACGATAATCGTTACATATATGTCTCGTTTTGAAATCATTAAGTTAGTAGTCTTGTTTTTACATATGTAGTTCATTGTTAATACACTTAATGACATGTTTACTTATCATTTATCATGATTAAACATAGTGTATCAATATCTTAATATGATTCATATGTATTTAGTAAGACGTTGTTATAACGATAATAGTTATATATATCGTTTCTAGTTTTTTAATTCAATAAACTCAATTTTATGTATATAACTCATTGTTAAAATACCTAATGAGATACTTACTTATCATAATATCATGTTAACTATATATATAATCATATATATGTCATCATATAGTTTTTATAAGTTTTAACGTTCGTGAATCACCGGTCAACTTGGGTGGTCAATTGTCTATATGAAACCTATTTAAATTAATCAAGTCTTAACAAGTTTGATTGCTTAACATGTTGGAAACACTTAATCATGTAAATAACAATTTTATTTAATATATATAAACATGAAAAAGTTCGGGTCACTACACTACCTACCCGTTAAATAAATTTCGTCCCGAAATTTTAAGCAGTTGGAGGTGTTGACGTATCTTCTGGAAATAAGTGCGAGTATTTCTTCTTCATCTGATCTTCTCGTTCCCAAGTAAACTCGGGTCCTCTACGAGCATTCCATCGAACTTTAACAATTGGTATCTTGTTTTGCTTAAGTCTTTTAACCTCATGATCCATTATTTCGACGGGTTCTTCGACGAATTGAAGTTTTTCGTTGATTTGGATTTCGTCTAACGGAATAGTGAGATCTTCTTTAGCAAAACATTTCTTCAAATTTGAGACGTGTAAAGTGTTATGTACAGCCACGAGTTGTTGTGGTAATTCAAGTCGGTAAGCTACTGGTCTGACACGATCAATAATCTTGAATGGTCCTATATACCTTGGATTTAATTTCCCTCGTTTACCAAATCGAACGACGCCTTTCCAAGGTGCAACCTTAAGCATGACCATCTCTACAATTTCAAATTCTATATCTTTTCTTTTAATGTCGGCGTAGCTCTTTTGTCGACTTTGGGCGGTTTTCAACCGTTGTTGAATTTGAATGATCTTCTCGGTAGTTTCTTGTATTATCTCCGGACCGGTAATCTGTCTATCCCCCACTTCACTCCAACAAATCAGAGACCTGCACTTTTGTAACACCCCGTCAAAATCCATTAACGGCGATGTTAACTCTGGTCCCAGTGCTTGGCTTGACTGCTAAATAATAGCAAAGTTCTACAGCGGAAGCAAATCTAAATACCTGAGAATAAACATGCGAATAAAAGTCAACAAAAATGTTGAGTGAATTATAGGTTTAGTATAACAACTGTATAAAATTAGATCACAAGATTTAATGCTGAGAAACGTCTTGAAAATATTATTACATCTATCCCGTGAGCACCTGGTAACCCAACTTAACTCGGTTTATCTACCCTTTTATGGATCATACACTGAACATGTGTATCTTCTAACGAAGGACTATACATTCCCTTGAAAACTAGCGCGACTAGGAAGGAATGGGGCGGTCAGGCCCGATAGATCTATCAATAGGATTCGCGCCTACGGTACAGAGCCCGTAGCTACAAGTTACCAAGCTAAGGTATATTTTTGTTCAACTCACAAATGAATAATTTACCATTTTCGATTACTTGTGTCTAATATGTAAAACAAAAAGCATGTATTCTCATCCCAAAAAGATTTAAAACAGTATTAAAAGGTGGGACTATAACTCACCTTAGAGTGCAAAGTAGATAGTAATCCAACAAGCACAAGATAAAATGATCACGGATGATCAAAGACTCCAACCTAATTACGAAAGTAAGTAAGTAAAAGTCTAACTTAGGTCAGGTCAATGCATGATAGTCCTAGTGCTTGAAGTGGATTTGGAATTATGTGATGAAAAGTTTGAATAAGTATTTATTTCCATATATTACAAGTTTAATCAAATTAGATTAATTTAATTAATTTATCATAAACTTAATGACATGATAGATATATCATAAGTACTTAATTAATAATTAAATATTAATTATATTATTAATATTTTTAATTAATAATGAGTTATTAATTATAGTGTAAGTATATTAATTAATATTAGAATATTAATTATAACATAAGTTTTAATTAAATTTTTATATCATAATTATTCAAATATATTATTAAATTCTATAAACATTTAATAATTAAATTAAATTATATCATTAGTATTTAATTAATATAGGTCATAAGTATTTTATATTTAATTATCATTAACATAAGTTTTATTAATAATAATTAAATTATTAGTTATCATAAGTTTAATTATTGACATAATTTTAAATTATATAACATAAGCATTAAATTAAAAGATTTATTAAATACAAATCATAAGTTTTAAATGACAAAAAATATTAATTTTTATAACCTAAGTATTAGATAATATTAAGAGATATTATTTTATCATTAGTTAATTCAAAAAGTTTTATTCAGAAAATCAATAGTCACGGTCAACGGTCAATTTCAAAAAGTCAACAGTTAACATTAAAGTCAAGAAGACTAAAATACAATCTTTAAAACTTATTTATACTCATTTCAACATCATAATATCATAATATTAGCCTTGCTAGTTAAATGAATTAGAAAAATTATAATTTCAAAAATATTGTAAAAATGACTAAACTGTCCACTTTGAGAATTTTTATAAAAATCAGTGGAACCTCACTTGACAAACGGCCAATTCCCAGTGCTACCTTTTACTACAAGGATACTACACAAAAAGTTTCAGGATCCAATTCTATCTGAGCAGCTCGTGGCAACCGATGCCGTTTCGACATTTCAATGATTTTGTTTCAGCTTTTCAGGAAAAGTATAAAAATGATCAAGTGACCTACTTTGACTATGTTTATAAAAAATATACAGACCTTAGATTGACGAACGGGAAAAGCCGAGGACCTATCCTTACCACAAAGTTACAACATGATTTATTTTAGAACCTAATTCTTATTCAAATGACCTCGACGATCGAAAAGTTTTTGACATTATAAGTTTCTGATTATCAGCATTTCAGAAAAATGTACAAGTGCGCTTAGGTGACCTACTTTGACAATTTTTAAAACGACGCTCGGAACTCGTTTTGACAAAAGAGCAGAACCAAGAGCTTCCCCATGCTATCAAGATACTACATGATTTATTTGACGATTTTTACAGCGTTTAGGTGATCGTGGTGATCGACACGATTTCGACAAAATTTCATTTTCTTCATCAGCATTCTAATAAGAAAATTTATTTTTATAAACTTTGAAAAATCGTAACTAATTCATAAAAATTGCAAACGACATGAATCAAGAGTCCAAACTTATTAATTTTTCGATACGCACGCATTCGTGAACCCAGAAATTTTATTTCAGATCGTACGCAGACCGAGGCAACCAGAACAGACCTGGTTGAATTCGTATTTATTAATATTTTATTCCAAAACTTGTTTTAATCGTATCTTACAAACCGTTCATCAAATTTTAACGTTCTTTATATATTTTTGATTTGAAAACACAATCCCGACATGATGGTGATGCTCTAATAGCCCAGAAACATCACGTTTTTCGAGGTCACGTCAGCTATAACTATTATTTTATATTTTTAATTTTTATAAACTTCAAAAATTCATATCTTGAGTTCTATACGTCCGTTTAACATGAATCCTAAATGAAAATTGCACTACTCGTCGAGAGGAACACGATGAGCAACAGAGTTTCGTCAAAAAGTCATGGTATGGCTTTTGAAAACAGCAAACTCATTTCTGTCCGAATTTGTTTTAACCGAAAAATTGCGTTTTTAACATATTTTAATTATTTAAACTTCACCACAATTATATCCAAGCACTATAACTATACATACAAGCATAATAACATAATATTCATGAAGAATTGAAAAAAAAAAAGATAGAGTTTTATGACTACCTCAAATCAAGAACAAAAAGTATAGATGTGTAGATCGCGTTGCAAGGAACCCGAATATATTAATCAACTTGGAGACTATGTGTAAATGTATTTGGTTTAAGTGAATGATCTATTTTATCAAAGAACTTATATACACAAATTTGAGTTTAAAAGAGAACATGCTTATGAAATGTGAACTTTGTTGATACGTATGATGTATATATATAATATATATAGAATGAACATACAAGTTAGTATGATGTTAAATTAATATCAATAATGATAATGATGATAACTACTCCAATACTTTAACTTTAGTTTATGATAGATTATAGATATATAAGATAGAATATCTTTAGTTAAGATATAAGCCAAAATGATGGTAGTTGATATATTATGGTAATATATTATATGCATATTTGTTTATGCTAGACTATATGGAGTATATATCCATATTACTTTAACATAAGTGATAATCATTGGTTGGAGGTAGCTAGCATAGATAATTTGAGTCATTTATATTATAAGATAAGATTACATACGTATTATGTAATTTATTTATCTTACCATCTTAGTATTAAATTTTGATATTTAAAAGCTTATGTAATTTAATTTAGGGTTATATAACATATCTCAATTAAAATGGGTTCTTAGATTGAGGTGGTGACCAAAATTGTAATGCTGAGACTCGAACGATAAAACGATCTAGGTCCGATAAATATGATATTACGCGATTTATAATACGCGAGGAAAATAATAATTCATGAAATAAAATATAGAAATATTTTATTATTTCTAATGACATAGGAATGTCATATAAAAGAATTCGAAATCATGAATATATAATCGTTGGTTTAGAAACCGAGATGATTCTTCGGATAAAATTGTTATACGTTGAAACGTAATAACACATGAATACACATTTTCATTTAACAAATAATATTGAAATATTATTTAAATTATTTATAATATAATTTGTCATATGACAATTAACAAAAGTTAAATATTTATCGTAAAAGATAACGAAAAAAGTAGGGCCGTGACAACTTTCTACCATAAAGTGATTCAAACGACGCCATCTCAATGCTTGAATGGTAGCTGTTATTGTAGGAAAATTCTGCTAACGGTAGATGTCGATCCCAACTGTTTCTGAAATCAATAACACATGCTCGTAGTATGTCTTCAAGCGTTTGTATCGTTCTTTCGCTCTGCCCATCAGTTTGTGGATGATAGGCAGTACTCATGTCTAGACGAGTTCCTAATGCTTGCTGTAATGTCTGCCAGAATCTTGAAATAAATCTGCATCCCTATCAGAGATAATAGAGATTGGTATTCCATGTCTGGAGATGACTTCCTTCAAATACAGTCGTGCTAACTTCTCCATCTTGTCATCTTCTCTTATTGGCAGGAAGTATGCTGATTTGGTGAGACAATCAACTATTACCCAAATAGTATTAAAACCACTTGCAGTCCTTGGCAATTTAGTGATGAAATCCATGGTAATGTTTTCTCATTTCCATTCCGGGATTTCGGGTTGTTGAAGTAGACCTGATGGTTTCTGATGCTCAGCTTTGACCTTAGAACACGTCAAACATTCTCCTACGTATTTAGCAACATCGGCTTTCATACCCGGCCACCAAAAATGTTTCTTGAAATCCTTGTACATCTTCCCCGTTCCAGGATGTATTGAGTATCTGGTTTTATGAGCTTCTCTAAGTACCATTTCTCTCATATCTCCAAATTTTGGTACCCAAATCCTTTCAGCCCTATACCGGGTTCCTTCTTCCCGAATATTAAGATGCTTCTCCGATCCTTTGGGTATTTCATCCTTTAAATTTCTCTCTTTTAAAACTCCTTGTTGCGCCTCCTTTATTTGAGTAGTAAGGTTAGTGTGAATCATTATATTCATAGCTTTTACTCGAATGGGTTCTCTATCCTTTTTACTCAAGGCGTCGGCTACCACATTAGCCTTCCCCGGGTGATAACGAATCTCAAGGTCGTAATCATTCAACAATTCAATCCATCTGCGCTGCCTCATGTTCAGTTGTTTCTGATTAAATATGTGTTGAAGACTTTTGTGGTCGGTATATATAATACTTTTGACCCCATATAAGTAGTGCCTCCAAGTCTTTAATGCAAAAATAACTGCGCCTAATTCCAAATCATGCGTCGTATAATTCTGCTCGTGAATCTTCAATTGTCTAGACGCATAAGCAATTACTTTCGTTCGTTGCATTAATACACAACCGAGACCTTGCTTTGAGGCGTCACAATATATCACAAAGTCATCATTCCCTTCAGGTAATGACAATATAGGTGCCGTAGTTAACTTTTTCTTCAACAATTGAAACGCTTTTTCTTGTTCATCCTTCCATTCAAATTTCCTCCCTTTATGCGTTAATGCAGTCAAGGGTTTTGCTATTTTGAAAAAATCTTGGATGAATCTCCTGTAATAACCAGCTAGCCCAAAAAATTGGCGTATGTGTTTCGGAGTTTTCGGGGTTTCCCACTTTTCAACGGTTTCAATCTTTGCTGGATCCACCTGAATACCTTCTTTGTTCACTATATGACCGAGGAATTGAACTTTTTCCAACCAAAATGCACACTTTGAAAACTTAGCGTGCAGTTTTTCTTTTCTCAGCAACTCTAGCACTTTTCTCAAATGTTCTTCGTGCTCTTGATCATTCTTCGAGTAAATAAGTATGTCATCGATGAAAACAATGACAAACTTGTCAAGATATGGCCCACACACTCAGTTTATGAGGTTCATGAACACAGCTGGTGTGTTAGTCAATCGAAACGGCATAACCATAAACTCGTAATGACCGTAACGCGTCCTAAAGGTAGTCTTCGGAATGTCATCCTCTTTCACCCACATTTGGTGATATCCAGAACGTAAATCGTTCTTCGAATAGACCGACGAGCCTTGTAGTTGATCAAATAAGTCGTCGATTCTCAGTAAGGGGTAACGGTTCTTGATGGTAAGTTTGTTCAACTCTTGGTAGTCGATACACAACCTGAATGTACCATCTTTCTTCTTGACAAACAGAACAGGAGCTCCCCATGGTGATGTACTTGGTCGAATGAAACCACGCTCTAAAAGTTCATGTAACTGACTTTGTAATTCTTTCATTTCGCTGGGTGCGAGTCTGTATGGAGCACGAGCTATTGGTGCAGCTCCTGGTACAAGGTCTATTTGAAATTCAATGGATCGATGTGGGGGTAATCCCGGTAATTCTTTCAGAAATACATCGTAAAATTCTTTTGCGACGGGAACATCACTGATGTTCTTTTCTTCTGGTTTAACTTCCTCGATGTGTGCTAGAATGACGTAACAACCTTTTCTTATTAGTTTTTGCGCCTTCAAACTACTAATAAGATTTAACTTCACGTTGTTCTTTTCTCCGTACACCATTAAAGGTTTTCCTTTTTCACGCATAATGCGAATCGCATTTTTGTAACAAACGACCTCTGCTCTTACCTTCTTCAACCAGTCCATGCCAATTATTACATCAAAACTCCCTAACTCGACTTGTATTAAATCAATCTTAAACGTTTCATCACCCAGTTTAATTTCTCTATCCCGACATATATTATCTGCTGAAATTAATTTACCATTTGCTAATTCGAGTAAAAATTTATTATCCAAAGGCGTCAATGGGCAACTTAATTTAGCACAAAAATCTCTACTCATATAGCTTCTATCCGCACCCGAATCAAATAAAACATAAGCAGATTTATCGTCAAAAAGAAACGTACCCGTAACAAGCTCTGGGTCTTCCTGTGCTTCTGCCGCATTAATATTGAAAACTCTTCCAAGGCCATGCCCATTAGTATTCCCCTGATTCGGGTAATTTCTAATAATGTGGCCCGGTTTTCCACATTTATAACAAACAACGTTGGTATTACTTGCTCCGACACTATTCGTTTCGGCATTACTTGATCCGACATTATTTGTTCCTTTAGTTCTGTTAAACTTTGGTCCGTAGACCTCACACTTTGTCGCGCTATGACCATTTCTTTTACACCTGTTGCAAAATGTCGTGCAAAACCCCTGATGATTTTCTTCACACCTATGACATGGCTGTTTTTGGTTTTTGTTGTTATTGTTGTTATTGA
The DNA here is from genome assembly GCF_046630445.1 of Rutidosis leptorrhynchoides. Taxonomy (NCBI): domain Eukaryota; kingdom Viridiplantae; phylum Streptophyta; class Magnoliopsida; order Asterales; family Asteraceae; genus Rutidosis; species Rutidosis leptorrhynchoides. Next base: position 370,595,609 of record NC_092341.1, on the reverse strand, counting down.
GGTTGTTGTTGGGATTGTTATTGTTGTTGAAATGGTTGTTGTAGTTGTTGTTGTTGTTGGGATGTTTGTTGTAGTTATTGTTAGGATTGCGGTTATTGTTGCGATTGTTGTTGCGGTTGTTGGGATAGTTGTTGCGATTGTGGTTGTAATTGTTGTTGTTGTTGTACTGGTGACTCTTGTCACTGTTTTCCTCCCACTTCCTCTTGAGTTGTTTCGCGTTGGCTTCTTCGGCCGCCTGCTCTTTAATTCTTCCCTCAATTTGATTTATGAGTTTATGAGCCATTCGACTTGCCTTCTGTATAGAAGCGGGCTCGTGTGAACTCACATCTTCTTGAATCCTTACTGGTAACCCTTTTACAAACGCGTCGATCTTCTCTTCTTCATCTTCGAAGGCTCCCGGACACAATCGACACAACTCTGTGAATCGTCGTTCATATGTGGTAACGTCGAACCCTTGTGTTCGTAACTCTCTAAGTTCTGCCTTGAGTTTATTGACTTCGTTTCTAGGACGGTACTGCTCATTCATCAATTACTTGAATGCCGACCACGGTAGTGCGTAAGCAGCATTTTGTCCTACCTGTTCAAGATAGGTGTTCCACCACATTAACACAGTACCTGTGAAGGTATGCGTAGCGTACTTAACTTTGTCCTCTTCAGTACACTTACTTATGGCAAACACCGATTCAACTTTCTCGGTCCACCGTTTCAATCCAATTGGTCCTTCGGTTCCATCAAATTCCAAAGGTTTGCAGGCAGTGAATTCTTTGTAGGAGCATCCTACACGATTTCTTGCGCCGTTAGCTGCATTGCTAGATTCAGAGTTATTATTGGTATGTAGCGCAGCCTGTACTGCAGCTATGTTTGCAGCAAGAAAGGTACGAAATTCCACTTCGCTCATATTCATGGTGTGTCAAGTAGTCGGTGCCATTTCCTTCAAAATAGCCAACTGAATCTAGTTAATCATACAGAATATTGAGAGTAGTCAATAGTATTTCGTAGCATAATATGAACTCATTTATAAAAGCTTTTTCTTCATATTAGCATTTTATAAGTTTAAATTCGGGTACTACCTACCCGTTAAGTTCATACTTAGTAGCTAATATACAATTCAACTACTACAATTCCATATGAAAAACTTATTATAATAATATATCACATATTCTTCAAACTTACAACATCGCTATATTACATATAACATGAAATATAGTACACTTTGATACAGGACAGTTTTGAAGATAAATCTAGTTAATACGCAAGTTGTACAGTAAAGGAAATAAAGACACGTAATTCATAAGTCCAGAAACAAGTCATGCATTCTGGTTTTACTAAGACGACTTCCCATCCTTGGTCTTGTGGAAAATAACCATTATGACCATTGGCTAGGCAGCATGTTGTAATGTCGTCAAAAGGACGAGGGTTTCGTAATGTCCAACAGCCCCGTAATAATCTAAAAACCTTGTTTCTCACCCCAACTACTGAATCCGTCACTTATGGGAAGGTTTTATTTAAAAGCTGCAATCCGATGTTCTTTTTCTCACTTTGGTAAGAAGCGAACATCACTAACCCGTAAGCATAACATGCTTCTTTATGTTGCATGTTAGAATCTCTTTCTAATTCACGAAATCCTATATTGGGATATGTTGAGTCAAAATAGGTTCTTAAGCCGTAGCGTAAAATTGCATTTGGGTTCCCCGCATTTAACGCTTTAAAGAAAACACGGCGTAACTTACGGTCTCCCCAATGTGATATACCCCACCTATCAAAGGAAAGCCTTTTATAAACTAAGGCATTTCTGGAAAGTCTTTCAAATGTTTTACAAGTTAATTTTGCCATAATTAATTGTGCTGAAGAATTCTGACCGACTCTAGACAAGATTTCCTCAATCATATCCTCTGGTAGATCTTCTAAAATATTCGGTTGTCTACCCTTAACGTCCATTTTGTTTTTATACTGTAAAATATACAAGGATTAGATTCGTAAAAGATAATTAACAAACAATACAAGCAATTTTTTACATAGAACATAAAAGTACAAGCATATTACAATACATATAATACACAACATGATTACAACCCTCTAATCTGAATCACTGGTTTCTTCTTCTTCGGACTTGGTTCGTTTTCCTAATTTTCTAGGAATATATGGTGTTCCTCTAATACGAGCCGTCGTTTTCCACAATGGTTTAGAAAAACCTGGTGGTTTAGAGGTTCCCGGGTCATTGTTACATTTTAGGAAATACGGATATTGCTGATACATATAAAGTTCATCGGGGTTGGAATCGGGTTTCTCTATTTTTATACCTTTTCCCTTATTATTTTCTTTCGCTTTATTAAATTGGGTCGAGGTAATTTCTATAACATCATCGGAATCCTCATCGGGATCCGATTCATCGGAAAATTGATAATCTTCCCAATATTTTGCTTCCTCGGTGGAAACACCATTGACCATTATTAACTTTGGTCCGTTGGTTGAGGATTTTCTTTTATTTAATCGATTTACTATAGGTATCAATATTTCTTCCTCCAGAACCTCTTCTTCTTCCGGTTCCTCCTCTTCCGGTTCCTCCTCTTCCGATTCCTCTTCTTCCGGTTCCTCCTCTTCCGGTTCCTCCTCTTCCGGTTCCTCTTCGGGAATTTGTGAATCTTCCCAAAATATATTCGACTCTTCATTATTATTAGGTGAATCGATGGGATTTGTACTAGTGGTAGACATCTATCACACAATATCAAACACATTAAGAGGTTAATATATCACATAATATTTACATGTTAATAATATATAGTTTTCAACAAAAGTGTTAAGCAATCGTTTTTAAAGAAAACACGGTCGAAGTCCAGACTCACTAATGTATCCTAACAAACTCGATAAGAAACACTAATGCAAATTTCTGGTTCTCTAAGACCAACGCTCGGATACCAACTGAAATGTCCCGTTCATATTGATTATAAACGTTCCATATTAATTGATTTCGTTGCGAGGTTTTGACCTCTATATGAGACGTTTTTCAAAGACTGCATTCATTTTTAAAACAACCATAACCTTTATTTTATCTAAAAAGGTTTAAAAAGCATTACGTAGATTATCAAATAATGATAATCTAAAATATACTGTTTACACACGACCATTACATAATGGTTTACAATAAGAATATATTACATCAAAAATAAGTTTCTTGAATGCAGTTTTTACATAATATCATACAAGCATGGACTCCAAATCTTGTCCTTATTTTAGTATGCAACAGCGGAAGCTCTTAATAATCACCTTAGAATAAACATGCTTAAAACGTCAACAAAAATGTTGGTGAGTTATAGGTTTAACCTATATACTATCAAATCATAATAATAGACCACAAGATTTCGTATTTCAATATACATCCCATACATAGAGATAAAAATCATTCATATGGTGAACACCTGGCAACCGACATTAACAAGATGCATATAAGAATATCCCCTATCATTCCGGGAAATCCTTCGGACATGATAAAAATGAATTCGAAGTACTAAAGCATCCGTTACTTTGGATGGGGTTCGTTAGGCCCAATAGATCTATCTTTAGGATTCGCGTTAATTAGTAGATCGGTTTACTAATTCTTAGGCTACCAAGCAAAAGGGGCATATTCGGCTTCGATCATTCACCCATATAATGTAGTTTCATTTACTTGTGTCTGTTTCGTAAAACATTTATAAAACTGCATGTATTCTCATCCCAAAATATTAGATTTTAAAAGTGGGACTATAACTCACTTTCACAGATTTTTACTTTGTCGGGAAGTAAGACTTGGCCACTGGTCGATTCACGAACCTATAACAAATATGTACATATATATCAAAGTATGTTCAAAATATATTTACAACACTTTTAATACATTTTGATGTTTTAAGTTTATTAAGTCAGCTGTCCTCGTTAGTAACCTACAACTAGTTGTCCATAGTTAGATGTACAGAAATAAATCGATATATATATTATCTTGAATCAATCCACGACCCAGTGTATACACGTCTCATGATAGATCACAACTCAAAGTATATATATTTTTGGAATCAACCTCAACCCTGTATAGCTAACTCTAACATTACTGCATATAGAGTGTCTATGGTTGTTCCAAATAATATATATAGATGGGTCGATATGATATGTCAAAATATTTGCATACGTGTCTATAGTATCTCAAGATTACATAATATATTAGAATACATGTATAATACAATATAAGTTAGCTAGGATATGATTTGTATAGAATTGTTACAATATTTCCCGTAGCTACAACAATCAAAAAATATCCAATATTGTTTTACCCATAACTTCTTCGTTTTAAATCCATTTTGAGTGAATCAAATTACTATGGTTTCATATTAAACTCTATTTTATGAATCCAAACAGAAAAAGTATAGGTTTATAGTCAGAAATATAAGTTACAAGTCGTTTTTGTAAGAGGTAGTCATTTCAGTCGAAAGAACGACGTCTTGATGACCATTTTGAAAAACATAGTTCCACTTTGAGTTTAACCATGATTTTTGGATATAGTTTCATGTTCATAAGAAAAATCATTTTCCCAGAAGAACAACTTTTAAATCAAAGTTTATCATAGTTTTTAATTATCAAACCCAAAACAGCCCGCGGTGTTACTACGACGGCGTATATCCGGTTTTACGGTGTTTTTCGTGTTTCTAGGTTTTAAATCATTAAGTTAGCATATAATATAGATATATAGAACATGTGTTTAGTTGATTTTAAAAGTTAAGTTAGAAGGATTAACTTTTGTTTGCGAACAAGTTTAGAATTAACTAAACTATGTTCTAGTGATTTCAAGTTTAAACCTTCGAATAAGGTAGTTTTATATATATGAATCGAATGATGTTATGAACATCATTACTACCTCAGGTTTTGTGGATAAACTTACTGGAAATGAGAAAAATAGATCTAGCCTCAAAGGATCCTTGGATGGCTTGAAAGTTCTTGAAGCAGAATCATGACACGAAAACAAGTTCAAGTAAGATTTTCACTCGAAATAAGATTGTTATAGTTATAGAAATTGAATCAAAGTTTGAATATGAGTATTACCTTGTATTAAAAAGATATATTACTGTAAATAAGAAAGATTTCTTGAGGTTGGATGATCACTTTACAAGATTGGAAGTAAGCTAGCAAACTTGGAAGTATTCTTGATTTTATGAAACTAGAACTTATAGAATTTATGATGAACACTTAGAACTTGAAGATAGAACTTGAGAGAGATCAATTAGATGAAGAAAATTGAAGAATGAAAGTGTTTGTAGGTGTTTTTGGTCGTTAGTATATGGATTAGATATAAAGGATGTGTAATTTTGTTTACATGTAAATAAGTCATGAATGATTACTAATATTTTTGTAATTTTATGAGATATTTCATGCTTGTTTCCAAATGATGGTTCCCACATGTGTTAGGTGACTCACATGGGCTGCTAAGAGCTGATCATTGGAGTGTATATACCAATAGTACATACATCTAAAAGCTGTGTATTGTACGAGTACGAATACGGGTGCATACGAGTAGAATTGTTGATGAAACTGAACGAGGATGTAATTGTAAGCATTTTTGTTAAGTAGAAGTATTTTGATAAGTGTCTTGAAGTCTTTCAAAAGTGTATGAATACATATTAAAACACTACATGTATATACATTTTAACTGAGTCGTTAAGTCATCGTTAGTCGTTACATGTAAATGTTGTTTTGAAACTTTTAGGTTAACGATCTTCTTAAATGTTGTTAAACCATTGTTTATTATATCTAAAGAGATATTAAATTATTACATTATCATGATATTATGATATATTAATATATCTTAGTATGATATATATACAGTTAAATGTTGTTACAACGATAATCGTTACATATATGTCTCGTTTTGAAATCATTAAGTTAGTAGTCTTGTTTTTACATATGTATTTCATTGTTAATACACTTAATGACATGTTTACTTATCATTTATCATGATTAAACATAGTGTATCAATATCTTAATATGATTCATATGTATTTAGTAAGATGTTGTTATAATGATAATCGTTATATATATCGTTTCGAGTTTCTTAATTCAATAAACTCAATTTTATGTATATAACTCATTGTTAAAATACCTAATGAGATACTTACTTATCATAATATCATGTTAACTATATATATAATCATATATATGTCATCATATAGTTTTTACAAGTTTTAACATTCGTGAATCACCGGTCAACTTGGGTGGTCAATTGTCTATATGAAACCTATTTAAATTAATCAAGTCTTAACAAGTTTGATTGCTTAACATATTGGAAACACTTAATCATGTAAATAACAATTTTATTTAATATATATAAACATGGAAAAGTTCGGGTCACTACACTCCAGTGGTATGACAAGTTCCGGTTCAGCAAGACACTTCTTCAAATTCGATACGTGGAAGGTAGGATGAACTGAGCTCAATTGAGTAGGAAAATCCAGACGGTAAGCAACGGGTCTAATACGCTCCAAGATTTCAAAAGGACCAATGTATCGCAGATTGAGCTTCCCACGTTTTCCAAAATAGATTACACCTTTCCAAGGTGCGACCTTCAACATTACACGGTCACCCACGTTGAATTTGAAGTCTTTACGTTTAAGGTCGGCATAACTCTTTTGGCGATCACGGGCCGTCTTGAGTCTCACTTGAATTTGGACAATCTTCTCGGTTGTTTCATGGACTAACTCGGGTCCGGTGATTTGCTTTTACTTTGGCCCAACAAATAGGAGAACGGAATTTGCGGCCATACAACGCTTCGAAAGGTGCGGCATTGATACTCGAATGATAACTGTTATTGTAAGAGAATTCGGCTAGCGGCAAATACATTTCCCAAGCCTTTCCAAAATCAATGACACAAGCACGCAACATGTCCTCCAAGGTCTGAATCGTGTGTTCGCTTTGTCCATCGGTCTGTGGGTGATACGCAGTACTCATGTCGAGACGGGTCCCCAAGGCTTCTTGTAAAGAACGCCAAAATCTGGAAGCAAAACGGGCATCTCGGTCTGAAATAATCGATAAGGGCACACCATGACGAGATACAATTTCCTTCGTATCCATTTCTTTCATGTCTAAGAAGTGTGTAGATTTAGTAAGACGGTCAAAGATAACCCAGATGGTATCGTATCTGCCCACCGTCTTTGGTAGTTTCGTGATGAAGTCCATCATTATCCTTTCCCACTTCCATTGCGGGATTTCTGGTTACTGGAGTAACCCAGATTGCCTTTGATGTTCGGCCTTAACTTTTGAGCAAGTCAAACACTTCCCAACATAAGTTGCAACATCCTTCTTAAGATTTGGCCACCAATACTGTTCCTTGAGATCGTGGTACATTTTACCGGCTCCTGGATGAATCGAATATCTTGACTTGTGGGATTCGTCTAGAATGAGGCTTCGTAAATCCCCATAACTAGGCACCCAAATTCTTCCGGTGAAGTATCGGAGTCCAGTCTCCTTATCCTCGAATCGAGAGACGAGAATGTTCAAGTGTTCATGAGAAATATTCTCCTATTTGAGAGCCTCATCTTGGGCTACTCGGATTTGGCTATTGAGATTTGAATGGATGGTGATGTTCAAGGCGCGGACACGAAGAGGTACCATTCTTTCCTTTTGGCTCAACGCATCGGCTACAACATTTGCTTTGCCAGGATGGTAACGAAGTTCACAATCATAGTCGTTCAGCGTCTCGATCCATCGTCGCTGTCTCATGTTCAGTTGTTTCTGATCGAATATGTGTTGGAGGCTTTTGTGGTCGGTGAAGATAGTACTTTTAGTTCCATAAAGATAGTGTCTCCACAATTTGAGCACAAAGACAACGGATCCAAGTTTGAGATCATGAGTAGTGTAGTTTCGCTCGTGAATCTTCAGTTGACGAGAAGCATAAGCAACGACCTTCGTTCTTTGCATCAATACGCAACCAAAACTATTTTTCGAGGCATCGCAATATACGATGAAATCGTCACTGCCTTCAGGAAGGGATAGGATAGGTGCAGTGGTCAATTTCTGCTTCAAGGTTTGAAATGCTGATTCTTGTTCAGTTTCCCAAACAAACTTCTTCCTTTTGTGAGTCAGCGCGGTCAAAGGACACGGAATCAGAGAGAAATCTTCAATAAATCTTCGGTAGTAACCGGCGAGACCTTAAAATTGGCGGATATGAGTCGGAGTAGTGGGGGTTTCCCACTTGCTGATAGATTCGATCTTTGCGGGATCAACTTTGATACCCTGGTCGCCCACAATATGACCAAGAAATTGGACTTCCTTCAACCAAAACTCACACTTGGAGAATTTGGCATAAAGTTTCTCTTGTCTCAAGAGTTCCAACACTAGTCGAAGATGTTGCTCATGTTCTTCTTCGCTTTTGTAGTAGATGAGGATATCATCTATGAAGACGATAACGAACTTATCCAAGTATGGCTTGCATACACGATTCATGAGATCCATAAACACGGCAGGTGCGTTGGTTAAACCGAATGGCATTACCAGGAACTCATAGTGACCATAACGAGTTTGGAATGCAGTCTTAAGTACATCACCCTCCTTCACCTTCAATTGGTGATAACCTGATCGTAAATCAATCTTAGAGTAAACGCTTGATCCTTGCAGCTAAATGAAAAGATCGTCAATTCTGGGAAGGGGATACCGATTCTTGATCGTCAATTTGTTGAGTTCGCGGTAGTTGATGCACATGCGGAAAGATCCGTCCTTCTTCTTTACAAATAAAACAGGAGCGCCCCAAGGTGAAAAACTTGGTTGGATAAATTCACGGTCTAGCAGTTCTTGTAGTTGACTCTGCAACTCTTGCATTTCGGAAGGTGTGAGTCGATAAGGTGTGCGAGCTACAGGTGCAGCTCCTGGCACTAAATCGATCTGAAACTCCACTGCTCTCGGTGGCGGTAATCCAGGCAATTCTTCCGGAAAGACGTCGGGGAATTCGTTCACAATTCGTACATCATCCTCGCTCTTCACCTCGGTTTCTAACGCTTTCACATGTGCTAAAACAGCAAGACATCCTTTCTTCATGATCTTTTGTGCTTTCATGCAACTAATGAGGTTCAACTTCGAGTTACATCTCTCTCCGTAAATAACCAGTGGCTCATCATCTCCGTGTGGTATACGAAGAGCTTTATCTCCACAGATAATGTCGGCCCTTACCTTGGTCAACCAGTCCATACCGACAATCACGTCAAAACTTCCCAATTTGATGGGTATCAAGTCAATCTCGAAATCCACACCAACTATGTTGATAATACCTCCTCGGCTAATTTGGTCAACTTTCTCAAGTTTTTCATTGGCTACCTCAACAAGCATACTCTCCTTTAAAGGGACTAACGACCAATCTATCTTAGAGAAAAAGTGTCTACATACATAACTCCTATCGGTACCAGTATCAAACAGGACAGAAGCTAATAGATTATTGATAGTGAATATACCTGTAACCAAGTCGGGGTTCTCACGGGCATCCCTTGTGTTTACGTTGAAAGCTCTTCCACGCGCTGGCCTGCCGTCCTTTCTCTTGTTGGGACATTCATTCCTGAAGTGGCCCTGTTGTCCGCACTCATAGCACTTCCTTGGTCCAGTAGGGTTTGTATTCACAGTTGGGGTGGTGATCTTGCAGTCTTTGCCAATGTGCCCAGTCCTTTTACACTTTTCACATACCACGTTGCAGTACCCGGTATGATGCTTATAGCATCTTTTGCACTGCGGAAAACTACCCTTGTAGTTAGGGTTCGAGCTAGGGTTCGGGTTGGGGTTCCTCCCGTCGTTGTTTCCCTTGAAACTTTCATGCCTCTTAGCTGGGTTTTGATCAAAGACCCTTCCCTTATTGTTGTCCCACTTACGTTTCTCATTACTAGCTCCCGATTCGAAATTCCCCTTTTCTGGTTCTTTGCTGGTAATTTGGTTCATCAGGGTGTGCGCCATGTGCATAGCTTCCGGGACATCAGCTGGTTTCGAAGAGGTGACATTTCCCTGAATGGACTTGGGAAGTCCCCACAAATACCGTTCCATTCGTTTAAATTTAGGGGTAACCATCGTGGGGCACATCAGAGCTAATTCCAGGTACCTTCGGTTATAACCATCAAGATCGGTTCCCACAACCTTCAACTCCCAAAACTCAGCTTCCATTTTCTGAATCTCTGTTATGGGGCAGTACTCCTTGATCATAGCCCCCTTAAATTCCTCCCACGGTGTAGCATAGGCATCGTTAATTCCCTTAGCCTGAGCAAGTGTGTTCCACCAGGTTAAAGCGCCGTCCGACAGTGTACAGGAGACATACTTAGTTTTGTTCAATTCTGAGCAGTTACTCACACGGAATACAGCTTCAAATTTCTCAAACCATCTCGTCAGCCCAACTGGCCCCTCAGTACCACTGAAATTGTGGGGCTTGCAGCTCTAGAATTCCTTATAAGTGCACCCGTTATAATTGTGCTGGTTAACCGGTGGAGCTTGGGGGTTGATATCTGCCATAGCTGCGGCTACTCGAGCAGAAATCATTTCCTCGATATGTGCCGCTGTGGGCGTTTCCCTTGGAACTCTTCCATTTGCCATTGATCTTCTAAACAAAAATTTTGACTTAAGTCAAAATCCAGCATTCTATAAATAATAATACAGTATATGGTAACCAACATGGAATCAACACCACACATGTTAATTAAGTATTGCAACTAGATACAGATACCACAAAATCATCATACAGTAACGTAAATAGAACACCGTACAAAAATTAAACAACACTAAGTTCCATTCATTAAATTAGAAAGTTGCATACATCCGCATAAGATTCGTACAATACATGAGTAAAACATGAAACTACAAACGGGATTACATAATGAAATCTAATACAATAGCCCTATGGTGACGGTGGGTAAAGGATGTCCATTATGTGGGACACCTGGTCCTCGCGCTCAGTTACCCGAACACGGAGGATATGCACTTCCCTCGTCAGTTCCTCGACAATGGGGGATGCTGGTGGGGCAGGCGGTGCAGATGGTACAGGTGGTGCTGGTGGTGCAGACGGTCCATCACCAGAAGTAGATGGTGCATAACGGCAAGCCTTACGCACGAATGGATCGGCAGGGTAAGGCACAACGCGCTTACGGGCGGTAACCCTAACCAACTGTCCGCGTGCGTCCATGAACGGTCTACCTCCGTTAACCCCTGGAATAACCGTACCATCGAAACGATACCGCTTCTTCGATGGGGTAGAAGGTGGCTGCACGGGCGCCTACTCAGTGTCCTCATCGGAATCCTCGTTGGAATCCTCCTCGCTGGAGTCATCGGATGATGAGTCGTCTGAATCATCTGAGGGTGGATCTTCTCGACCGGTGGTCATAAGTCGATATCTGCTAGGCGGGATCGGCACAACACATCCATCAACAAGGCGTCTGACCCAATGTCCAAGCTCATTACGGAAATGACCGTCCTCATTTCCTTCAGGAATCACAGCACCACCGGAATGGTGCTGTGGCTCCGGGAGTCCTGGGCTGGGTGGAGCTGAAATCTCCTCTGGATCCTCGTCTCCGTCTGAGATGATCATCAGGTCAGGTGCGTGGCTACTGTCCCCAGAGGACGAATCGCCAGAGTCGCTGGAGCGTAGCGATGACGGGATCTGTGAGTCAGCAACAATAGCAGGCGAGGTGGCAGGTGAATCTAAGTCGCTCTCTAAGTCAATGATAATGGGTGGGATATCCGACATCTGAACAAGGAAAAAATAACTTTTTCCATGTCAGTAAGTCATATAGCAAGCACGTATTAGGCAAAGTAACTACGACAGTCTAGATCATCTATAGCAGTAAGTAGCATGGCAATAATAACAAATCCTGCAGAAGTATCATGCAATCGAAAGCAGATAGTAAGCATGCAGCAATGAAAACAAGTAGCAGTATACGACATATAGCAGTAAAAGTAAGCAGCAGTATGCAGCAAGTTCCGCAGAAACAAGTAAACTAGCAAGTTGTAGATTAGTCCTATTAGTGAATGCTACTCGGTCCGGTCTAGACTCACTAATGCAACCTAATTCCCTACAACCAATGCTCCGATACCAAATGTGACGCCTCGTACAAAATTAATGTGTACGGATCACCAACAACAGGATCATTACAAGGTCAAAAACTATATGCTGTTTTTAAATAAGTTTGTGTAACGACCCGTCAAAATCGCTATTGACACGGCACGTTAATCATTGATTCCACAGTGAGGTTTTGACCTCTATATGATACGTTTTGATAAAATATTGCATTCATTAAAATAAGTGACTTTCTAAACATAGAAAGTTATAAACATGTGGGCGAGTGCTTAGGTATAAGCAAAACCCCGAAATACATAAGTCTTTAATTTACAGGTTGACATCACAGTCCAATTATTTATTACACAACGCAGTTTTATTTTGAATGCAATAAACTTTGTACAAAGCATGAGAGACTCCATGCAGGCAACAAGCACATCACAGCGGAAGCATTCTAAGGACCTAAGAATAAAACATGCTAAAAAGTCAACACGAATGTTGGTGAGTTATAGGTTTAATTGCTCGAGTCATAAACATATATAAAGATAGACCACAAGATTTCATCAAAAGTTTATCAATAGATTCTACGTAACAGAGCACCCTGGTAACTAAACTTAACGCTATAGTGATAATTACCCCATTCGTTTTAATACACGCAAACTAACGTGTCTTAAACTCAAATAACATACGTCCGTTAAAAGGCTAGCGCTCTAGCTCGGACGGGGATGTCAAGCCCTATGGATCCATATACAATTATTCGCGCCCACCAGTCCATATCCTATGTACTGGCAGCTACTAGTTACCAAAGCTAAGGGATTTTCGGTTTAACTCAGTGTAGAATTTAGTATGTACTTGTGTCTTATCGCGTTTAAAATAAATTGCATGTATTCTCAGCCCAAAAATATTTAAAGTATTTAAAAAGGGAGACTATAACTCACAGTTCAATATTGTGATTCAATATTATAGGCAAATTGCGTAGACGTAATGATGGTAGACGACTGTATGGTTGGCCTTGGATTCAAGAACAATACCCCGAATAATTCCCAATATTTCCTTAGCTTAAAGCGGTTTGAAACCCGAATTAAAACACCCTCGAATATACTTTATTATTATTAAACTTAAATTTAAAATTATAATTATAATATAATTATAAATAAATTACAGAAGAATGATTATGAAAAATTCGTCGAGCAAAACTGACCTTTTATAGTACTTTTCCATCTACTGTAGCTCATGCGATCGCATGAGTTTTCAGTGTTTTTGCCATGCGCTCGCATGGCCGCCTTTTCCGTTTTTGTTTGCTAGTTTATCGATATCAAATAGTACTGTAGCAATAGTGGCACTGTAGCAAATAGTGTTTACTGTAGCAATAGTGTTTACTGTAGCAAATAGTGTTTACTGTAGCACATCACTGTAGCAAAGTCGTTTTCACTGTAGCACTGTAGCAAAATACGATTTCACTGTAGCAAATAGTGTTTTACTGTAGCAAAGTCATTTTTACTGTAGCAAAGTCATTTTTACTTGTACATATATATATATATATACATATATATATATATATATATATATATATATATATATATATATATATATATATATATATATATATATATATATATGTGTGTGTATATGTATATTTACATAATATTAAATCATATAGAGAATTGGTTTAAATTAGTCGAAATTTTCCGGGTCATCACATAACCTCCCCGTTAAAGAAAATTTCGTCCCGAAATTTTGAGTAGTACCTATTTCATGAGCGATATCAGTGAACAAATGTGGATACTTTTGCTTCATTTGATCCTCACATTCCCAAGTAAACTCGGGTACTCGTCTAGCATTCCAATGAACCCTAACTATCGGTATTTTGCTTTGTTTTAATTGTTTGACCTCACGGTCCATGATTTCAACAGGTTCTTCGATAAAATGGAGTTTATCATTGATTCGTATTTCGTCAAGAGGAATTACGACATCCTCTTCAGCTAAACATTTCTTCAAATTTGATACGTGAAATGTGTTGTGAACACTACTAAGTTCTTGCGGTAGCTTTAATCGATAAGCAACTATTCCAATTCTTTCGATGATTTCAAAGGGTCCTACGTACCTAGGACTTAGCTTTCCTCGTTTACCGAATCGTACAACGCCTTTCCAGGGTGACACTTTCAACATGACTTTGTCGCCCACTTGAAATTCTAGCGGTTTTCTTCTTACATCAGCATAACTCTTTTGGCGACTCATGGCCGTTTTCAATCGCTGTTGTATTTGAATGATCTTTTCGGTGGTTTCGTGAATAATTTCTGGTCCAGTAAGTTGTCTTTATCCTACTTCACTCCAACATATAGGAGATCTGCACTTTCTACCGTAAAGTGCTTTAAATGGTGCTGCGTTGATGCTCGTATGATAGCTGTTATTGTATGAAAATTCTGCCAACGGTAAGTGTCGATCCCAACTGGTTCCAAAGTCAATCACGCATGCCCGTAACATGTCTTCCAATATTTGTATTGTTCTTTCACTTTGACCATCTGTCTGTGGGTGATAAGCGGTGCTCATATCTAATCGAGTTCCCAATGCTTTTTGTAATGACTGCCAGAAACGTGATGTGAATCGGGTGTCGCGATGAGATATGATAGAGATAGGTACACCATGCCTGGAAACTACTTCCTTCAAATATAGGCGTGCTAATTTCTCCATACTGTCTGTCTCCTTTATTGGTAGAACGTGAGCTGATTTAGTTAGACGATCAACTATCACCCAAATAGTATCATGACTACTTGCAGTCCTTGGCAATTTCGTAATGAAATCCATGGTTATTCTTTCCCATTTCCACTTTGGAATTTCCGGTTCTTGCAGTAATCCTGACTGCTTTTGGTGCTCAGCTTTGACCTTCGCACATGTCAAACATTTGCTTACATAAGTAGCAATTTCTGTCTTCATATTAGGCCACCAATAGAACTTCTTGAGATTGTGGTACATTTTCCCGTTTCCTGGATGAATTGAGTACCTCGTTTTGTGTGCTTCATCCAGTACTAGTTGCCTTAGGTTACCATGTCTTGGTACCCATATCCTACCAGCAAAATACAGGGTTCCATCGATTTTTTACTTCAAGTTGTTTTTCTAACCCTTTGCTCATTTCGCCTTTTTCGGTTTCTGCTTTTAAAGCCTCTAACTGTGCTGCTTGAATTTGTTTTGTGAGATCAGTACGAATTGTAATATTCAAAGCTCGGACCCTAAGAGGTTTTACTCTTTTTTTTCGACTTAGGGCATCAGCTACAACATTAGCCTTTCCGGGGTGGCAACGGATTTCACAATCGTAATCGTTTAACAACTCTACCCAGCGACGTTGCCTCATATTGAGTTGTTTTTGATCAAAAATATGCTGAAGACTCTTATGGTCAGTGTACACTGTACACTTGGTGCCATATAGATAGTGTCTCCATATTTTGAGTGCAAAAACTACTGCTCCAAGTTCCAAATCGTGCGTCGTATATTTCTTTTCATGAATTTTTAGTTGTCGTGAGGCATATGCGATAACTTTTGTGCGTTGCATTAATACACATCCTAAACCTTGGCTCGAAGCATCACAATAGATCACGAAATCATCATTTCCTTTCGGTAATGACAAAATGGGTGCAGACGTTAACTTTTTCTTTAATAACTGGAATGGGGATTCCTGTTCTGTGGACCAATCATACTTCTTTCCCTTTTGAGTCAATGCAGTTAAGGGTTTGGCGATTCTAGAGAAATTTTAAATGAATCTTCGATAGTAACCAGCAAGACCTAAGAATTGGCGAATTTATGTTGGAGTCTTCGGTGTTTCCCATTTACTAATGGCTTCGATCTTGGCAGGGTCAACTTTAATTCCATGTTTACTGACAACATGGCCCAAAAATTGTACTTCTTGTAACCAAAAATCACACTTCGAAAATTTTGCGTACAGTTCTTCTTTCTTGAGTATCTCCAGTACCAGTCTTAAGTGTTGTTCATGTTCTTCCTTGTTCTTCGAGTAAATCAATATGTCGTCGATAAAAACAATGACAAATTTGTCTAAATACGGTCTACAGATGCGATTCATTAGATCCATGAATACTGCTGGAGCATTAGTCAATCCAAAAGGCATGACTAAAAATTCATAGTGACCGTAACGGGTTCTGAACGCGGTTTTAGGAACATCTTCTTCCTTCACTCTCAGCTGATGATATCCGGAGCGTAGATCAATCTTAGAATAAACACTTGATCCTTGCAATTGATCAAATAAATCATCAATCCTCGATAATGGATACCGATTCTTGATCGTTAATTTGTTTAATTCTCGGTAATCTATGCACATTCTCATAGATCCATCCTTCTTCTTGACGAACAGAATAGGAGCACCCCAAGGTGAAAAACTAGGATGAATAAATCCACGGTCCGATAATTTTTGCAACTGGTCTTGTAATTCTTGCATTTTTGAAGGTGCAAGTCTATATGGAGATCGGGCTACAGGTGCAGCTCTTGGTATGAGATCAATCTGGAATTCTACACATCTGTGTGGAGGTAGCTGATAATGCTAAAAACGAACATATATTTCATAGCATTATTCCTCAAGAAAGACAAGCTTTTAGTTGCAATTGTTCTATTTACAAGTGATATTCGTTTAAATAATAAAAGGTGAAGACAAAAGACAGATTTGACGAATTGAAGACGCAAACGACCAAAAAGCTCAAAAGTACAAAAGACAATCAAAAAGGTTCCAATTATTGATAAGAAACGTCTCGAAATTACAAGAGTACAAGATTCAAAACGCAAAGTACAAAATATAAAATTGTACGCAAGGACGTTCGAAAATCCGGAACCGGGACCAGAGTCAACTCTCAACGCTCGACGCAACGGACTAAAAATTACAAGTTAACTAGGTATATAAATATAATATAATATATAATTAATTATATTAATTATATATATATTATATTTATAAATAAAAACCGTCTGCAGAGAAAGACTCCAAGGACTGAGCTGTAAATTCATTCTCCGCGACTCGCGGAGTTTGAAGAGGATTTTGCCGCGAGTCGCGGAGCCCCAAAAATCGACTCCGCCTATAAAGCAAACCGAATTCTGATCATTTTTCATAATCTATTTCTCTCTTCTCTCATATATACGATATATATGTATATATAATTTATATTTTAATTTTAATTTTAATTCTAATAATAAGGGTATGTTAGCGAATGTTGTAAGGGTGTAAGTCGAAATTCTGTCCGTGTAACGCTACGCTATTTTTAATCATTGTAAGTTATGTTCAACCTTTTTACATTAATGTCTCGTAGCTAAGTTATTATTATGCTTATTTAAAACGAAGTAATCATGATGTTGGGCTAATTACTAAAATTGGGTAATTGGGCTTTGTACCATAATTGGGGTTTGGACAAAAGAACGACACTTGTGGAAATTAGACTATGGGCTATTAATGGGCTTTATATTTGTTTAACTAAATGAAAGTTTGTTAATGTTAATATAAAGATTTACAATTGGGCGTCCCTATAAATTACCATATACACTCGATCGGACACGATGGGCGGGGTATTTATATGTACGAATAATCGTTCATTTAACCGGACACGGGAATGGATTAATAGCCACTAGAATAATTAAAACAGGGGTGAAATTACATTCAAGGGTAATTGGTGTAATTGTTAGCAAAGTAGTAAAACCTTGGTTTACACGCAGTCGATAACCTGGTGTATTCATTAAACAAAGTATTAAAACCTTGTTACAATTCGAATCCCCAATTAGTTGGAATATTTAACTTCGGGTATAATAATAATTTGACGAGGACACTCGCACTTTATATTTATGACTGATGGACTGTTATGGACAAAAACCAGACGGACATATTGAATAATCCAGGACAAAGGACAATTAACCCATGGGCATAAAACTAAAATCAACACGTCAAACATCATGATTACGGAAGTTTAAATAAGCATAATTCTTTTATTTCATATTTAATTTCCTTTATTTTATATTTAATTGCACTTCTAATTATCGCACTTTTATTTATTGTTATTTAATCGCACTTTTAATTATTGTACTTTTTAATTATCGCAATTTTATTTTATAGCATTTTTATTATTCGCAATTTCATTATCGTTATTTATTTTACGCTTTAAATTAAGTCTTTTATTTATTAGGTTTTAACTGCGACTAAAGTTTTAAAATCGACAAACCGGTCATTAAACGGTAAAAACCCCCCTTTATAATAATAATATTACTTATATATATATTTGTATTTTTATAAAAGTAAACTAATATAGCGTTGAGCTTTGTTTAAAGATTTCCCTGTGGAACGAACCGGACTTACTAAAAACTACACTACTGTACGATTAGGTACACTGCCTATAAGTGTTGTAGCAAGGTTTAAGTATATCCATTCTATAAATAAATAAATATCTTGTGTAAAATTGTATCGTATTTAATAGTTTTTCCTAGTAAAATATAAACTATTTTATATACACCTCGCATAACAATCAAGTATTTTTGGCGCCGATGCCGGGGAAATCTCTTAAAAGCCGGAAGCGGAACGCTAATATAAAAAAAAAAAAGATTTTTAGCTTACTTCTATTAAAAATTCGTTTTTGTAAAAATACGTGTTAATTATTCAAAAATATAAAAAGAAAAACAAAAATATAAGTATTTTTTTAAAATATTTAAGTTTTATAAGTTTCTTTATTCTTATTTTAATTTATAAAAATATAAGTTTTATTAAATATCTTTTATTTATAGAAAAAAACAGAAAACAGAAAATAAAAAAAAATATATAAATAAAGAAAAAACGCGTCGATTCAAACTGTGCCAGAATTGAATTTCTGAACCCCGCGACTCGCGGGGTTTTCTTCATTAATTACCGCGACTCGCGGAGACTTTCTGACACGCCGACAGAAGCTCTAATTCAGCATTTATTACGGATTATTATTAATTATTATTAATATAAACCCTAATTATGTATTATTATTATAATTAAGTTTTATTTTAAAATTTCTTTTTATTTAATTTGTTTTATTTTGTTTAAATTAGTTTTATTAAATTGTAAAATTAGTAGTTTTATTAAATAAATAATATAAAAATAATATTTTTATAAAAATTGTACTTTTTACAACTTTTTGTATATTTTTATATTTTGTCCCTTTTTAATCGTTGTAGCATAACTTTTGTATTTTTAGCTCATATTTAATTTTAAACTTAGTTTTTGCCATAGTCATTTTTACTCCTATATTTTTAGGCTTTGCCGTAGAATTCCTTAAGTGCTTTTTCTTTAGACTAAAATTTAGGTGCTTTAGAATTTTGCGACGCCTTTTTAAGTTTTAGTTTCTTTTTAAGTTATTTCCATTTGGGATTTAGTTTTTCCTGTAAGCTTTAATATTTTTAGACACCTTTTACTATGTATCAATTATCATTCCAATTAGTAATTTCAATTTGCGATTATAATTTTAAGTTAGTTGTAGTAATAAGGTTAGGTTAGTCAACTATTTTTAAGTTTTTATAAGTTTCTTTTATTTTTTTTCCGTCACCTTTTATTTTTTTCCAACCATTTTTTTTCTTTTTCTACCTTTTTCGACGAACTCTTTTTCTCTCTTATTTCTCGCCATTCTAGTTTTTAGGACTTAGAATTTTTTCTACTTCTTATCTAAATTTCTTAAAATTACGAAAATTTATTTTGAGTGGTTAAATTGATAGACATCAAAATTTTCTGGTTCGTAGTAATAGTTGGATTTATACGTGGACCGGGTTATTGGAGCCAAACAGTCCTCAATTATATTGAGACCAAACGAATCCTGCCCCTCTGCTGCATCTTTTGGCTATTCGAAACGTGGGCAAAATCAGAAAAGTCTATTGATTGGATAACTTATTATAATTTTTCTTTCCTTTTTAAAACTAATAGGATATTCAGTGAATGCACCGAGCAAGACGTTCATCACCTTTTGTACGTTCACCACCTGTAACTAGATCAAGACATTTAGCAAATATAACCGCCGTTGATTTTTCTTTAGAATCGTCATCCAGTAGACCAAGTACTTCAGTTCAAATTTCCGATAATCCATTTTTTGAACCCGACATCACAATTGAGAATCCGGAAAATATTCAGGAACGGTTCGTAGATCCTGAACCACTAAACCTTCCTCCGGAACCACCAATCATTCAAACAGAGATTGTTGAGGAACGAACCATTAAATCAGAATCATCTAGTGATACCAATTCAACAAATTCAATTATGGAGAATCTGGAACCTTTAAGTATGGAAGACCGAATGAGAGCTAAACGCACTGGCCAAGGTCACGCAATTACTCATCCAGACATTAATGCGCCAGATTATGAAATCAAAGGACAAATTCTACACATGGTGACTAATCAATGCCAATTTAGTGGTGCGCCGAAGGAAGATCCAAATGAACATCTACGTACCTTTAATAGGATCTGCACACTATTTAAAATCCGAGAAGTGGAGGATGAACAGATATATCTCATGTTATTTCCCTGGACTTTAAAGGGAGAAGCCAAAGATTGGTTGAAATCATTACCTGAAGGGGCGATCGATACATGGGACGTTTTAGTTGACAAATTTCTTAAACAATTCTTTCCTGCATCTAAAGCCGTAAGACTTCAAGCAGAAATTGTTACGTTCACACAGAAGCCAAATGAAACTCTATATGAGGCGTGGACAAGATATGGAAAGTTGTTAAGAGGATGTCCGCAACATGGTTTAGACACCTGTCAAATAGTACAAATATTCTACCAAGGATGCGACATCACTACAAGAAAAGACATAGATATAGCAGCTGGTGGTTCTATTATGAAGAAAACCGAAACTGATGCTTACAAAATTATTGATAACACTGCTTCCCTGGACTTTAAAGGGAGAAGCCAAAGATTGGTTGGAATCGTTACCTGAAGGGGCGATTGATACATGGGATGTTCTAGTTGAAAAATTTCTTAAACAATTCTTTCCGGCATCTAAAGCCGTAAGACTTCAAGGAGAAATTGTTATGTTCACACAGAAACCAAATGAAACTCTATATGAGGCGTGGACAAGATTTGGAAAGTTATTGAGAGGATGTCCGCAACATGGTTTAGACACCTGTCAAATAGTACAAATATTCTACCAAGGATGCGACATCACTACAAGGAAAGACATCGATATAGCAGCTGGTGGTTCTATTATGAAGAAAACAGAAACTGATGCTTACAAAATTATTGATAACACTGCTTCCCACTCACATGAGTGGCACCAAGAAAAAGATATCGTTAGATCATCTAAAGCAGCTAGAGCCGATTCTAGTCATGATTTAGATTCCATTTCTGCAAAGATAGATGCTGTGGAGAGACGAATGGAAAAGATGACTAAGGATATTCACTCAATACGAATTAGTTGTGAGCAGTGTGGAGGACCACATTTGACAAAAGATTGTCTCAGTATTGAATTAACAATGGAACAAAGAGAGAATATTTCATACATAAACCAAAGGCCTGGAAATAATTATCAGAATAATTATCAACCGCCAAGACCGATTTACAATCAAAACCAGAATTATAACCGAAATATTCCATACAACAACCAACAAGGTCCTAGCAATCAACAAGTATCCAATAATACTTACAATCAAAACAGACCTAATTTTCAAAACAAACCACCACAACAAACCGATGATAAAAAGCCGAATTTAGAAGATATGATGACGAAGCTAGTTGAAACTCAAACGCAGTTTTTCACATCTCAGAAACAAACAAATGAACAAAATGCTCAAGCATTTAGAAATCAACAAGCTTCTATTCAAAATCTGGAACAAGAAGTAAGTAACCTAGCAAGGTTAATAGGTGAAAGAAAACCGGGAAGTCTAGCTAGTGATACAAATGCTAACCCCCGGAATGAAACAGCTAAAGCTATTACCACAAGAAGTGGTACAACACTTAAACCACCTGAAATACCTGTAACTTCTGATGAAACTATTCCTACTCCACAAGAACCACAACCTGATCAAGATAAGGAAAAAGAACCGGTAGTTGAAAAGGTTAATGAAAATAACACAGTTAAGGATAAACCTTATGTTAAACCATACCAACCACCACTTCCTTACCCGAGTAAAATGAAGAAAGAGAAACTTGAAGCCGAGCAATCCAAATTCTTGGATATGTTTAAACAGATAAATGTAAATCTTCCTTTCATTGATGTGATTTCAGGAATGCCAAGATATGCTAAATTCTTGAAAGATCTAATCTCAAATAGAAAGAAAATGGAAGAACTCTCGGCTGTTACTATGAATGCTAATTGTTCAGCAGTGCTGTTGAATAAGATACCAGAAAAACTATCTGATCCAGGAAGTTTCACAATTCCATGTTTTCTGGGTAGTCTTAGTTCAATAGAAGCATTGGCAGACTTAGGTGCTAGTATAAATCTAATGCCGTATTCACTATACGCTAAACTAGACCTTGGAGAATTGAAACCAACAAGAATAAGCATACAACTAGCCGATAGATCAATAAAATATCCTAGAGGGATAATGGAGAACATGCTAGTTAAAGTTGGTACTTTAGTATTTCCAGTAGATTTTGTTGTTTTGGACATGGAAGAAGATTCTCAAGTTCCTCTCATATTAGGAAGACCATTTTTAAACACGGCTAAAGCAATGATAGACGTGTTCGGTAAGAAACTGACCCTAAGTATAGAGGATGAGAGTGTTACCTTTTCAGTTGATAGAGCAATGCAACAACCACAATCTGCAGATGATACATGTTATTATATTCAAACTATAGATGCACATGCAGAATTATTAGAAGAATTTCCAGAATTACAAGGAACAGGAGAATGTTCATTAGGAGAAGGTAATGAACCAATTGATGAAGCTGAAATGTTAGCTACACTTATAGCTAATGGATATGAACCAACAACAGAAGAAATTCAAATACTAAAAGAAGAAGACAAATATCGATATAAATCATCGATAGAAGAACCTCCGAAATTAGAGTTAAAGCCACTTCCAAACCATTTGGAATACGCTTATTTACATGGTGAATCTGAATTACCTGTAATAATATCGTCTTCTCTTACTGAAAATGAGAAATCACAACTCATTTCTGTGTTGAAAGCTCATAAACCAGCCATTGCATGGAAGATTCATGATATTAAAGGAATAAGTCCTTCGTATTGCACACATAAAATCCTTATGGAAGAAGGTCATAAATCGTATGTGCAACGCCAACGAAGACTAAATCCTAATATGCAAGATGTAGTTAAGAAAGAGATTATTAAACTGCTAGATGCAGGTTTGATATATCCAATTTCTGATAGTCCATGGGTAAGCCCAGTTCAATGCGTACCTAAGAAGGGTGGCATGACTGTCATTACAAATGAGAAAAATGAGCTTATTCCTACTAGGACTGTAACAGGATGGCGTGTATGTATTGATTATAGAAAATTAAATGACGCCACCAGAAAAGATCACTTTCCCTTACCTTTCATAGATCAAATGTTGGAAAGATTAGCCGGAAATAGTTACTATTGTTTTCTAGATGGATTTTTCGGATATTTTCAAATTCCAATAGCACCCGAAGATCAAGAGAAAACCACATTCACGTGCCCTTATGGTACTTTTGCTTACAAACGCATGCCATTTGGACTTTGTAACGCCCCTGCAACCTTTCAAAGGTGTATGATGGCGATTTTTCACGACATGATAGAAGAATGCATGGAAGTATTCATGGATGACTTTTCAGTCTTCGGTGATACATTTAAATCATGTCTAGTTAATCTGGAACGAATGCTAATTAGATGCGAACAATCAAATCTAGTACTTAATTGGGAGAAATGCCATTTCATGGTTAAAGAAGGCATCGTTCTTGGACATAAAATTTCAAAAGAAGGAATTGAAGTGGATAGAGCTAAAGTAGATGTAATTGCTAAACTTCCACATCCCACCAATGTTAGAGGAGTTAGGAGTTTTCTAGGGCATGCCGGTTTTTACCGACGTTTCATAAAAGATTTTTCAAAAATTGCCACTCCTATGAATAAACTCCTAGAAAAGGATGCGCCATTCATCTTTTCAGATGAGTGTATCAAATCTTTTAATATTCTTAAAGAGAAACTCACTAATGCGCCGATCATGATAACACCAAATTGGAATCTACCATTTGAACTAATGTGCGATGCAAGTGATTTTGCAATGGGAGCCGTTTTAGGACAAAGGATTGAAAAACGATTTCAACCTATATATTATGCTAGTAAGACATTACAAGGAGCACAAACGAACTATACAACTACTGAAAAAGAACTCCTTGCTATTGTCTTTGCTTTTGACAAATTTCGATCATATCTCGTTCTAGCAAAAACGGTGGTCTATACCGACCATTCTGCTCTTAGATACCTATTTTCAAAACAAGATGCTAAACCAAGATTAATCCGTTGGATCTTACTCTTACAAGAGTTTGATATTGAAATCCGAGATAAAAGAGGAGCAGAAAATCTCGCCGCTGATCATCTTTCTCGTCTTGAAAATCCTGAGTTAGAAGTTCTAAATGAATCGGCCATACAAGACAACTTTCCTGATGAATATCTATTGAAGATAGATTATAAAGAAATCCCATGGTTTGCAGACTATGCAAACTACTTAGTTTGTGGATTCCTTGAAAAAGGATTATCGTACCAAAGACGAAAGAAATTCTTCAGTGATATAAAACACTATTTCTGGGAAGATCCACATCTGTTTAAAAGTTGTCCCGATGGAATAATACGCCGATGTGTATTTGGAGATGAAGCTAGTAAAATTTTAAACCATTGTCACACAGGACCAACAGGAGGGCATTATGGGCCTCAACTAACAGCAAGAAAAGTTTATGAAGCTGGATTCTATTGGCCTACAATTTACAAAGACGCACACCTTCTTTGCAAATCCTGTGATGCATGTCAAAGGGCCGGAAAAATAAGTCAACGTGATGAAATGCCACAAAATGTCATCCAAGTATGTGAAGTATTTGACATTTGGGGTATTGACTTTATGGGTCCATTTCCAAAATCTAATAATAATCTATATATACTCGTAGCCATTGATTATGTATCTAAATGGGCGGAAGCACAAGCTCTCCCAACTAACGATGCACGAGTTGTAGTCAACTTTTTAAAACGTCTTTTTGCAAGGTTTGGAACACCGAAAGCTTTAATAAGTGATCGGGGTACTCATTTCTGTAATAATCAACTTGAGAAAGTTCTTAAAAGATATGGAGTAACTCATAAAATCTCCACCGCATATCATCCACAAACAAGTGGACAAGTTGAAAATACCAACCGAGCTTTAAAACGTATTCTAGAGAAAACCGTAGGATCAAATCCGAAGGAATGGTCCATTAAATTGGAGGATGCACTCTGGGCTTTTAGAACAGCCTACAAAACTCCAATTGGAACCACACCTTTTAGACTTGTTTATGGAAAAGCATGTCATCTTCCAGTAGAAATTGAACACAAAGCATTTTGGGCTTTGAAGACATGTAATCTTGATTTACATGAAGCCGGACGTCTACGATTAAGTCAACTAAACGAATTAGAAGAATTAAGACATGAAGCATACGAAAATTCGTTAATCTATAAAGAAAGAACGAAGAAATGGCATGATAAAAGAATCAGAAGTTCAAAAGAATTTAAAGAAGGAGACAGAGTTCTTCTTTTCAATTCACGATTCAAGCTATTTCCTGGAAAATTGAAATCAAGATGGTCTGGACCATTCATAGTCAAAAGAGTTTTCCCATACAGAACGATAGAATTGATAAATTCAAATGGGATTGAATTTAAAGTTAATGGTCACAGAGTTAAACATTACATACATGGTCCGATGGAAGTCGACAACGAAGTTAATCACAATTTCGACACCACAGCTAACTAAGTGTGGGGAGAATCAAGTCTTTAAAGGATAATATATATTTCTGTTAGAGTTAGATTGTCTGTTTTCGTGTAGTTCTCGAAAATGGAATCCGAATGGTCTTTCCCTAGCAGACCCTAAAGAACTAGTCTTCTCCCCCCATTCTGAATTTTTATTTTTTTTAGGTTTTTACGAAATGAAGACTGCCTGTGAACTAAACCATGGTCTAATGCTACACGCTTTGATCACTAAATGTAATAATGACATACTACCGAGTGAATTAGTATCAGTAATCAGAGAAAGAATGGACGGAGTTAGAAAAGAATCCAGATGCGAAGATAATAAGTTACAATTTGGTAAAGGAAAATCAAAATCCGCAGCGAAAAGAAGAGCACGACACCTAGAATGATGTCACAAATGCGGAAAATGGTCACATGGAGGTAAATGTTCAAATAATCAAACCTATTCAAATACCGAATTTGTTACTTTATGCAGAGACGGACCGTTCATATGTTTAGAAGAAAAGACACTGAATGCTCGAGGTTACGCCTATGTAGCCATGGAAAACCAATTAAACCGACTATCTTATGAATGGGATAGATCATATAACTAAGAAATCTATTTCACAGGTATGTCTGTACAGTTTTTATTTTTATTTTTATTTTTAACCTTTTGATAATAAACGCTAATTTGTTCGCTAAAAAGTATTAAATTGGTATTGAATAAAATTAGGTTTGGCGACCGAAATTATTGATATCATTCAAAAATTTATTACATCACTGCGAAATTTAACGTTTATTCTTAAGGTATAAATATCTTTAATCAATCAAACCAAAATATTTCAAAAATTCGTCATGAGTTAAATTAGGTCTTGGAACCGAAATTACTTTACCGAAAAGAGGGGCGCATATTTTTGATAATATTTGATTGATTAAAGTGGGATAAAAAGACAAAAAGATTTTTAAATTTATTTTTACCATGTTTTTAAAATTAATATTTAAATCTTAAATTAATATTGTAAACTTTGTAAAAACAATATATTTAAAATTGTAAATATTTGAAAAATTAATATAAGTTTGATATGAATTTATAAATTTTTAAATTAAGTTTGGTGTGAATTTTTAATTTTTAAAATATAAATTTTTAATTTTATGCATTTCAAATTTTAAGTTTGGTGTGAATTTTTAATATTAATTTTGAATTTCATATTTAAGTTGTGTGAATTTAAAAACAAAAATTTACTTTATCTCATTAAGTTAAGAATATGATTTTTAAAATTTGTCGTAAGTTGAAGACTAGGTCTTTGAACCGAAATTGCTTTACCCGAGGGAGGGACGAGAACTTTTATTATCATTATTTTTAATCTTATTGAATTAGAGTATGCCAAAAACATTGAAAAAACCCAAAAATCTTAGCTTTTAAAACAATCGCTACAAAAAGACAAATTTTAAAATTTTGTCGAATGACGGACTAGGACATCGATCCGAAACGACCTCGTCCTAAATAACAAGGGAAATAAAATTTTAAAATTAATTACTTAATTGTTTTAATAAGTTAATGATTATAAAAATAAAAAATAAAAAAAAATACCAAACTCCGCGACTCGCGGAGTTTGGAGCATAAATCTCCGCGACTCGCGGAGGGGTTGGAAATCAGAAAAAAATATAGAGCTGCAAACTGATCAGTCCACACCCCCAACAACTCAAAAACTGCTGCGAAAATAGCTCCGAAAATACACCCAAAAACACCCCAAAATCACAATTTTTAACCGTTAATCACCAAATCTTTTGCTAAAATCATGTTGAGAAGGATGCTATCTAAGAATTACTCAAGAAAAATGGTAAATTTCTACACCTAAACACCATTTAATCCGAAATTTGGTGTTCTTGAGCAAATTTTTCCCCAATTTGATTTTGATGCTTTTTAGTGTAATTAAGCTTAAATTGTTTATGTATTATGCTTGTATAACCTAGATTGATGTTGTTTAACATGATTAGAAGCCTTAAACTTCAAATTTTGAGTAATCTAGGGTTTGTGTTCTTGAGCAATTTGGGGCTTTTTGATATAAACAGGTTATGGCCAATTTTTGTCATGAATTGTTGCTAAATTAAGTAGTGTAACATGTTTAGGTAGTTAAATGATCCAAACTTTGAGCCTAAACATGATTTTGAGAATTAAAGTGGACTTTTTCAAGTCTAAAATTCATGAACTTGATTTTTGAAAGATAATGCCATTTGAGACTTGTTTAATTGCTAGTAATGATTATTTTGACATGTTATTTGAGTTGAATGCTTATGAACTTGGCGAACATTTTCGTATATGCTTATTTGAAAAAGTGTAGATTTGATAAAAATGTGAAAATGAGCTTAAGTTTGATATAAATTGATAATGTCATTGTAATTATTTTGATTGATGATTTTGCTGACACTAATGCATATTTGGATGCACAAAAATTGTGTTTGATGTGTTTTGCAGAATGAAAGGGGTGAATCTTCATTCCAAGCCCGCAATGCTCCTGCTGAGAATTTGGAACAACAGGAGGTGGATAACTACTACAAGCAGGATATACCTCATCCAGTCATGACCTTTTCCGATATGCACTTGGAAGAGTTGCACCCGAACCTGAGATTTGACAGACTTTGGATAGATTATTCAAAATATCAACGGGGTTTGCATACTCTTCATTCTAAGGTTATTGAGGTACCAAGGGTCATAGAATGGGGACCCTTAGAAGCTGTAGAATTGGCCGGGCCAATTAGGGAATTACTTGTACAGAGGTATGGTAATTCTTCTTTTAATGACTGGGTACATTTATTCACCATACGTAGACCTGTATATAAAGTATGGTGTGAAGAATTGTTATGTAGTATAGAGTTGAATGATCGGGTAGCTAGTTTAACCGATCGTTCTTTTATTAGATTTTTGTTAGGCGGTTCGATGCGCCACATGTCTTTACTGGACATGGCTCAGGCTTTACTTATATATACGCCTGAGGAGTTAGCGTCTGCCGATTGTAGAGGATTGATACTAAACGGTAGAAAGATAGATGAAAATTTTGATACACACGGTGTGTGGAGTCAAATGACAAGCCATCACCGTTTCAAAGGGGGAAATTACTCTTATTTGGATATAGATAGAGCCGAATTAAGAGTGATACATAGGTTTTTAGCTAATTCGATTACACAAAGGGGTAAGAACAAAGAAAAAGTAAATGAACAGGATTTGTTTTACCATATGTGTATTCGAGACCCACAAAGCGCTGTAAGTATACCATATTGTGTGGGTTATTATTTATCAGCTATGGTTCGGGGGATGCGACCACATAGCATAATAGGAGGTGGTATTTTTATTACTTTGATTGGTGAATATCTCGGTGTGGATATAAGTCGGGGGGGATTATTACTAGAAGAGCCGGAACCCCGCGATACTATAGGTTTAAATGTATACCATGGTGCGAAAGTTTTGAAGAGGCGAAATAACGCCGCAGTACGATACCATGGTAGACATCCACAGGTGGAGAGAAACCAGCAGCAAGGTAATGTAGGAGGGGGGAATGAGATGCAAGAAATGCATAGGTTTATAGCTTCTCAGGAATACGAAAATGCTAGACAGAGAGCATTTGAAGATTGGCAAGTTCATCAGAACCAAATCATAGCTCATTGCCAACATATAGGTAGAAACTATATTCCTACACCGAAACCCATCTTCCCTCCTTGGTCTATAGAGATGCAGCCACCGTATCCTACGTATGACCCTGCCGAAGCATTCTATAGCACTTATGGTTATGCCTGGAACCCCTATTGGTACCAATATCATCCTTAGTTTACTTATTTTTTTTTTTTATTTTGTAATTTGTAATTATTGATACATTTAATATTTTTGTTAATATTGTAATCATTTTTATAATTATCTAACTTTTATCCTTAGATTTTAATAATTTTTGAATGTGGGGTAATATACCAAACTTCAAAAATATGTATATATGTTTGCAGTTTATCTTATGTACACAACAGGGTAAAACAACGCATTTTCAAAGACTGGTATTAAGTTCAGCAAAAGCAACTAATTTTGACGACAAGATGCAAAATATATGTGAAATAACAACAAGACGGAATGAACAAATGATGTGCACCATTTATCATTCGGCAAACAAACGCCAATATATTTGGAAACTTTGGTAAAATTTAATCATTTTCACACTAATCACCCTCAATAATTTAAATTGTTACTGATTTCTTGCAAATGAGGGCATTGCAAGATCTTAAGTGTGGGAAGGGGTTAAATTCTTTCGGATTTTAAAAATTTTTATCTTAAACACTTGGTTACCATTAAAAATACTAGTAAAGCAGTAGTTGTATTAGAATCTAGTGCTCTCTGATAAAAAAGAACAGCCCTAGTCTTATATACTGACTACCCAATTCTAGTAAAATTTTTAAAAAAAAAAAAAAAAATTTCAATTAAATGAACTCAAAATCATGTTTATACATATTTATGAACGATAAAACTAGGTTTTAACACCGAAATTATTGTTACCTCGGAAAGGACATAAATTGAGAAACAAACTAAAATGTTAAAATTCATTTAAAATGGAATAGAGGACGATAAAAAGGAAAATAAAAGCCAAGTGTGGGAAAATTTACCAAGTTATTTTAAACATATGTCACATATATCTGTAACAAATAATTGAAAATACTTTTGCTTTGAACTAAACTAAACTGTTTTACCCAATGAAAGAAAAGAAGAGATGGATCTACACGATGAATCAATTCCATCATTAAAAGGAAGTAAAGTCTTCCGAAAAAGACACGCGCTTCTTGATTTAGGTCAAGAAGTTGTCGTCCAGACCAGCTGTAGGTTGACGAAAAATCTAGAAAAGTCATCACTAAAATCAGCAGGAAATCCATGGACCTCAGCATTAAACAGGGTCGCCATGTGGTCAGATTTATCCTAACCATGAGAAGGATTTATCTCGTACAATGGGGGGGCACCGTGCAAATTAGCTTGATAAGACTAATGAATCAGATCCCCAGAAAGGATAATCTCCTTAAAGATTAAAAATCAGCTTTTAAGACTGATATTACTCAATCCTAGAGATTGACCTTAAAGATTGAGAATTACAAACTCATGGAATTCAATGATATCTAAACTCGAGCTTGAACGAGAAAATATTTTGATCAAAATTACAAACCGATTTGTTTTCTGAAAACCCTATTTTCAATACGTTCATTACCATTGAACGTAAAATCCTAGGAATTCACCTGGAATTCATTAGGTCACCTGAACTAAATCGGGTGTCAACCGTAAGAACGGTGGTTGCATAGTGGTCAAAGACAGGACCTTGTGCCATACCGAAAAATTATAAGGGTGAGCTTTACTATTGCTCCTACCAAGGATAGTAATTGCGTCCGACACGTTATAGACCATAATCAAAAGCATGTCACGGGACATTGCCTTAACAGTTGCTTGTTCAACGCTTTCCTTTACAACCGGACGGTAGTTTGCCGAAAGGTAATATACGGAACAAGTAAACTGGACGTGTTGCTTTCCAAATACAAGGTTAGCAAGTGGGTGACACAAAACCGCAAGTTTTGAGCTAAAATTTTCAAATCTAAAACCCACCAAACCCACAAAAATATTTTGCAAACACCGGTAAAGGGTTATTCCGAAAAACTTATCTAGGGTAAAAACTAGATTTAATTTTCAAAAGATCAAATGTTTTCATAAAGATCCAATTTCCTTAATGGATCTAAATTTTTATAATCATGTGGGACTGTAAACCATATCGTTACTACCATTGTTTATACCGCCGTATAGAAATCACTGATGTACAAAGTGTGAAGAATAAAGAAGTGATTCTAGTATTTCAAGACAATATTGCTTGAGGACAAGCAACGCTCAAGTGTGGGAATATTTGATAATGCTAAAAACGAACATATATTTCATAGCATTATTCCTCAAGAAAGACAAGCTTTTAGTTGCAATTGTTCTATTTACAAGTGATATTCGTTTAAATAATAAAAGGTGAAGACAAAAGACAGATTCGACGAATTGAAGACGCAAACGACCAAAAAGCTCAAAAGTACAAAAGACAATCAAAAAGGTTCCAATTATTGATAAGAAACGTCTCGAAATTACAAGAGTACAAGATTCAAAACGCAAAGTACAAAATATAAAATTGTACGCAAGGACGTTCGAAAATCCGGAACCGGGACCAGAGTCAACTCTCAACGCTCGACGCAACGGACTAAAAATTACAAGTTAACTAGGTATATAAATATAATATAATATATAATTAATTATATTAATTATATATATATTATATTTATAAATAAAAACCGTCGGCAGAGAAAGACTCCAAGGACTGAGCTGTAAATTCATTCTCCGCGACTCGCGGAGTTTGAAGAGGATTTTGCCGCGAGTCGCGGAGCCCCAAAAATCGACTCTGCCTATAAAGCAAACCGAATTCTGATCATTTTTCATAATCTATTTCTCTCTTCTCTCATATATACGATATATATATATATATATAATTTATATTTTAATTTTAATTTTAATTCTAATAATAAGGGTATGTTAGCGAATGTTGTAAGGGTGTAAGTCGAAATTCTGTCCGTGTAACGCTACGCTATTTTTAATCATTGTAAGTTATGTTCAACCTTTTTACATTAATGTCTCGTAGCTAAGTTATTATTATGCTTATTTAAAACGAAGTAATCATGATGTTGGGCTAATTACTAAAATTGGGTAATTGGGATTTGTACCATAATTGGGGTTTGGACAAAAGAACGACACTTGTAGAAATTAGACTATGGGCTATTAATGGGCTTTATATTTGTTTAACTAAATGAAAGTTTGTTAATGTTAATATAAAGATTTACAATTGGGCGTCCCTATAAATTACCATATACACTCGATCGGACACGATGGGCGGGGTATTTATATGTACGAATAATCGTTCATTTAACCGGACACGGGAATGGATTAATAGCCACTAGAATAATTAAAACAGGGGTGAAATTACATTCAAGGGTAATTGGTGTAATTGTTAGCAAAGTAGTAAAACCTTGGTTTACACGCAGTCGATAACCTGGTGTATTCATTAAACAAAGTATTAAAACCTTGTTACAATTCGAATCCCCAATTAGTTGGAATATTTAACTTCGGGTATAATAATAATTTGACGAGGACACTCGCACTTTATATTTATGACTGATGGACTGTTATGGACAAAAACCAGACTGACATATTGAATAATCCAGGACAAAGGACAATTAACCCATGGGCATAAAACTAAAATCAACACGTCAAACATCATGATTACGGAAGTTTAAATAAGCATAATTCTTTTATTTCATATTTAATTTCCTTTATTTTATATTTAATTGCACTTCTAATTATCGCACTTTTATTTATTGTTATTTAATCGCACTTTTAATTATTGTACTTTTTAATTATCGCAATTTTATTTTATAGCATTTTTATTATTCGCAATTTCATTATCGTTATTTATTTTACGCTTTAAATTAAGTCTTTTATTTATTAGGTTTTAACTGCGACTAAAGTTTTAAAATCGACAAACTGGTCATTAAACGGTAAAAACCCCCCTTTATAATAATAATATTACTTATATATATATTTGTATTTTTATAAAAGTAAACTAATATAGCGTTGAGCTTTGTTTAAAGATTTCCCTGTGGAACGAACCGGACTTACTAAAAACTACACTACTGTACGATTAGGTACACTGCCTATAAGTGTTGTAGCAAGGTTTAAGTATATCCATTCTATAAATAAATAAATATCTTGTGTAAAATTGTATCGTATTTAATAGTTTTTCCTAGTAAAATATAAACTATTTTATATACACCTCGCATAACAATCAGTAGCCCCGGTAATTCTTCTGGAAATACTCTGGGATATTCTCTTACAACCGGCATGTCATCAATGCTTCTTTCTTCAGTATTAATCTTCTTTACGTGTGCCAGAATAGCATAACAACCTTTTCTTATAAGTTTCTGGACCTTCATACAGCTGATAAAGTTCAGCTTTGAGTTGCTCTTCTCCCCATAAATCATTAATGACGTTTCATCCTTACGAGGGATGCAGATTGCTTTCTCAGCACAAACAACTTCCGCTCTTGTTTTGGACATCCATTCCATGCCAACGATTACGTCAAAACTTCCTAATTCTACGGGTATCAAATCGATTTTGAAGGTTTCACCAGCGAGATTTATTTCGCAACCATGGCAAATTTTATCGGCTTTTATCAGTTTACCATTAGCTAATTCAATAGTATATTTATCGTCTAGAGGTAATGATGCACATTTTAGTTTAGAACTAAAGTCTTTACACATATAACTTCTATCAGCACCCGTATCAAACATAATAGAAGCTAGCTGATTATTAACGGTAAACGTACCCGTGACAAGATTAGGATCCTCACGTGCTTCACTGGTACTAACATTAAATGCCCTCCCACGTGCGGGTTCTTTGTTCTTCTCCTTATCAGGACGTTGATTTATAAAGTGACCAGACTTTCCGCATCTAAAACATTTCTTGACATCGGTCGGTTTTGTCTTTACTTCAGAAACGGTGGCATAATAATCTTTCGCCACATGTCCTTTCTTGTTGCACTTATCACAGACCACTTGGCAATAACCTGCATGATGTGTGTAACATCTTTCGCAGAATGGATGGGGTCCCTTATAGTTTGGACTAGCAGTTGCCCCATCTTGTTTACCTTTAAAAGTTTCTTGTTTCTTCAGTTGAGTACTTTTGCCCTTATAGTCTTCCCATTTCCTCTTTCCTTTAGTTGTCTTGACTTCAGTAATTGGTGCCTTAATCGAACTCTCTGTGATCTGGTCCATGAGTTGGTGTGCCATTGTCATGGCTTCCTGCATCGTATTTGGTTTGGACGATGTAACATTTCCTTTGATATTGATCGATAAACCGTCAATATACATTTCTATCTTTCGTTTCTCGTTTGGCACCAATTCGGGACACAACAAGGCTAGTTCCATGAAACGCTTTTCATAGTTATTGAGATTCGCGCCGATAACCTTCAGATTACGTAACTCAGATTCCATTTTTCTGATCTCGTTTCGAGGACAGTACTCCTCGATTAGCATCTTTTTCAGTTCTTCCCAAGAGATATCATATGCCGTATCTATTCCTTCTGCTTTAGCATAATTGTTCCACCAAGTAAGTGCACCGTCTTGCAACGTGCACGAAGCATACTTTGACTTGTCTCCGTTCGCACAATTACTGATTTTGAAAACGGACTCCATCTTTTCAAACCATCGGGTTAGACCGACTGGTCCCTCGGTTCCACTAAACGTCTGTGGTTTGCATCCTTGAAAAGTTTTGTATGAGCATCCGTTTTGTGAATTTGTGTTTACAGCTGCTGCTTCGGCTGTTGCTTTTGCTGCCTCGGCTGCAGCAATTCTTTCATTCACACGTTTCTCGACTAGTTTCTCAAACTCAGCATCCGACATTTGAGACATGTTTCTTCAATAAACACAACAGATATAATTTAATCATGTAGAATATTATAGGTAAAATGAGTTGTCAATAGTTAATCATAGCATATTAATAATATGAACCGATTATTATAAAAGCCTTTTTCTTCTTATTAGCATTTTATAATTATTTCTAGGGTATTACCTACCCGTTAAGTTCATACATAATAGCTAGTTCAAGGAATTAACTACTAAAATCCTAATAATATTCCACTATGAAAAATTATAGCGAGTTATTATGTAATAATAATAATAAGAAGTAGTAATAATACAAATAATCATTCCATGCATTTATTATTAATAAACCAAAATAATACAATACCATACAATACCGATATTTTACATATGATTATTCTACATAATAAGATAGAGTAGCTCACATAAGCAATAGAATAGTGTATGAAAGATTTATGGTTGCGAGGTCGTTTATTCAGAACTATCAGAAACTTCTTCCCATTTGGTTCTCTCTGCCAATTGTTTGTGTGCACATAGTCCGACAGACATTCTGGCAGTGTATTTAATTTTTGGTTGGGGTTTTGAGGTACTCGTTGCCTCAGTGGGTTTAATACAATAAGGGTGGTTACGGATCGAATGGTCATGTTCCTTTTTAATAATTAAGGACTTTTTATTATTGTGGTTGTTTTTATTATCTATAGCAAGTTGGAATTTCTCCTTAGTGACCTCTTTTATTTCATTAGCGAAATCCCCCTCCTTACTGATTTCGTCTGATGACGAACTGTCTGAGTCATGTGTAGGAGAATATAATGACGAACTGCGAGAATATGTACCGGTGGTCATGAACCGAAATCTGCCAGGCGTAATCGGCACAACCCGCCCGTCGGCGGTATATCTGGACCAATGTCCATATTTATTTAGAAATGGACGATCCTCGTTTACTCCAGGGATCATGGATCCATGCCAACGATACTGTGGCTCCGGAAAACTAAAGCTGGGTGGAGCTGGAACCTCCTCTGGGTTTACCGGGAGTTGAGATTCCCCGGCTAACACAATTTCTTCTTTAATAGGTATTGTGTAACATCCCGCATTTTTCCGTTAAATTATTTTAACGCCCGTCTTTTTCTTTTTAAATAATACCCTTCATATCTAGATTCGTATCCTTTGTTAAGTAACATTTTAAATATTCTCGTTATCGGATTTTTAATATCTCCCGTACTTCCGTGTAATTTAAAATAATTCGTTTGGTCAATTCACGCACCCGCAACCGAACGCGAGGGACTAGTTTCGCCATTGGAGCAAAGATGTGACTAGCTTGACTAGTCAACACCCACCTCCCCATTTTTCCTTTTCATTTTCATTTCCATTTTCTTTCTATACTTTCCAATTTTCTCTCAAACACCACTACAAAGAATCATCATCTAAATTCGGATTTGGAAGCTTCAACCAAAACAAAATACATATTTGGAATCCTCTCTTCATCCTCTTCAATTTGATACCAACTTCATCTCATTTGGGTAACTTTCTAAAATCACTAATTTTATGTGTTCTTGAGATTTTTGAGTTATAAAGTTGTTAATTAGTGTCTATGGCTCATTGTGATGTCGTGTATGTAATTTGTATGCTCGATTCGTTATTTTTGGTGTAACTAGTTCAATATGAAAATTACTTGCTAAATCCTTGATTTTGGATGATCAAATGTTGTTAGATTGTTAAAGTGCATGTTTTAAAAGTGTTACTAGTATCATTAGCTTCGTTTTGATGTATAGGTTGATTAAGGAAACTCCAAGAACATGATTAGTGATTTTGTGAACTTGGATTAGGGTTTGATAAGCTTTAGATGAACTTTTGATGCACCAAATGCTATGAAATATTGTAGATAAGAATTTTGTGGCAATGTGTGTATGATTACCTTCGAAACGGCATATCATACATGTAAATTGGTTGCCCGAATCATAAAATGCGTTTTAGAACTTGAAACTTTGATTATGAACGTTTAATGCGGTTTTTGGTTGTTGTTAGTGATGAATTGCTTGATGAAATGTGCTTAGTTGTTTTCCTTGTCAAATTACCTTTCTAATGATATAGGTTATGCGTTTTAAGTGTTTTCGGGGCATGAAATGTGTTATATTGTATTTTGGTTCGTGACTTGGACCATTTTTCTGCAAACTGCATGATTCCCAGGTATTGCGCGCCGCGCATTTACCCGCGCGCCGCGCAGAATCAGAGATCCCAGATGTTTGCCTTCTTGGTTGAGTTCTGACCAGAAATTGCACTTGGGTGCGCGCCGCGCAACCCAGTGCGCGCCGCGCAAAAGCCCCAGGCCACTCTCTTTTGTTTTTAAATGTCACAAAAATGTTTCCGCTTAACTAAAACTCCGTTTAACATGAAACTTGACTATTAGGCTCTTATATGACTTCTCGTCTTGGGAAAATTGTCGGATACCCGACCCGACCCCTTTGACTTTGACTTTGACCAAGTTTGACTTTTAGTCAAACTTAACCAAACGATTATACAATCGTTCTAACATACTTAACTACTTGTATCGTGCATGAAACTTGACAAATTGATTCACATGCTATATTAATCGAGTCGTAACGAGCCATAGGACTAATTGAACATCTTTGACCGTTTGTGTCTACCGTTATTGATACAACCTATATGTTTAGGTCAAGACTAGCTTTGTCTTTGCACGCGTCTACTTGTTGAAGTACTTTATTAACTCTTGCGCTCAAGGTGAGATCATAGTCCCACCTTTTCAACAACTTTTATACTTTTAAATCGTGGGCTGAGAAAACATATACTTTGTTACATCTTGTACTACTTACTTTTATGTTTTGAACACAAGTGTGAAAACAAACATTCCACGTGCGAGTTAGAACAAAAATGCCTCAATTCGATTATCATTAGTTACACTTGCAGGGTGTAAGCGAGAACTTATATTGTGTGACCATACGGGTTTAACAAACCCTCATTCGGACGGTTCGCTACCGTTATGCGGATGAAATATATTTTTGTGTTTTAGTGTGGGTTCTAGCACTGTGTGATGGGGTAACGTTGGTTAAGTTTTGATAATTGAGTGCTCGCGTATAACAACACTTTTGGAATGCAAATGATTTGGATAATCTACGTTATGGAAATACAAAATCTTGTGGTTCAAAAACAACGTTTAATACTTACTAAACCTATGATTTCACCAACGTTTTCGTTGACATATTCTTCTATGTTTTCTCAGGTTTTGAATGCTTAGTGATACATGCTTCCGCACTCTTTTGATACTTGCTTGGATGTCGAGTATACATGCATTTTGGAGCATCTTTTGAACTTATTTAAACTGTGTCGCATAGTTTTCATTTGTACTTATAACGTTGTAACTTAACTTGTGGTCAATTATCTTTGTAAACTTTGAAACAATCTTTACACTTGAATGGATGCGACATATTTTGGGTCAAACGTCTGTTTTAAAGACTTATGACCAGGTAATGGGACCTACGTAGTCGACGCCGTCACTTGACGATTTGTCGGGGTCGCTACAAGTGGTATCAGAGCCTTGGTTGTAGGGATTTAGAGTTCATTTGTGTCCACCCCGAGTCATAGGGTACATAGGTGAATCTAGACTACAACCGGCATATAGACTGAAGTAGGAATTACTTGACTATTTGTGCATCTATACTCGAACTCTTCTATCATATCTAACTCGTATTCGATCTTGATCTTACGTTGATAAATTTTGTTGACGCGCCACCTTGACTTTATGAGGTAATGTTAAATGCACATGAGAATCAGGGTAATATAATTTCCGGAATTATATTACGGTGATTCATATGGACATTCCGACATTATGACATAAAGAATTTAAGACGAGTCAAGGAAAATTTTCTCTACATCATCATTCCCTATCATGATTAGTATTATTGAGAGTACTAATCAACGATATTCCTGTGTCTTGAAGGAACAATGCCTCCCCGTCGCG
This sequence comes from Rutidosis leptorrhynchoides, assembly GCF_046630445.1. Classification (NCBI taxonomy): domain Eukaryota; kingdom Viridiplantae; phylum Streptophyta; class Magnoliopsida; order Asterales; family Asteraceae; genus Rutidosis; species Rutidosis leptorrhynchoides. Next base: position 370,556,258 of record NC_092341.1, on the reverse strand, counting down.
GACCACGTAATGAAACTTCCGAACAAGCTTTTCAACGCATGATAGCCACCGCCATAGGTGCGGCTATGGCTAGTATCTCCTCCGACATCAATAACAACCACAACCACAACCACAACAACCATGGAGCCGGTAATTCAAACGAGGGTTGCTCCTACAAAACTTTCATGGGGTGCAAACCTCACACCTTCGATGGGACCGGAGGACCGGTTGTGCTCACCCGATGGTTTGAGCAAACAGAAGCCGTTTTTAGCATAAGCGGTTGTCGGGACCAAGACAAAGTCAAATATTCCACCCACACTTTTGCCGGTATCGCCCTCACATGGTGGAATACGTATGTGCTGTCGGTGGGTATCGATGAAGCCCACACACTCTCATGGGCCGACTTAAAGAAAAAGATGATCACCGAATACTTCCCGCGCGAAGAGACCCGTAAGCTCGAACACGAACTAAGAACTTTAAAAGCGGTCGGGAATGACCTAAAGGCATATAATCAACGATTTTCTGAGCTATCCTTGATGTGCCCAAACCTCGTGACCCCCGAACCTCTAAGGGTTGAACTTTACATGGATGGTCTCCCCAAGAGCATCAAACAAGGAGTAATGTCATCCAAACCCAGTAATCACCAAGAGGCCCTGAATATGGCCCGTCAATTGATCGAAACGGTAGACGAGATTGAAGTGCCGGCACCTAAAGCCGAGGATGAGTCGGGTGACAACAAAAGAAAATGGGAAGCCCCCCAATCGAGTAACTACAACAACAACTTTTCCAAGGAACCTCTCACCCCCGTCGGCAAGAAAAGTTATGCCGGGACACGACCTTTTTGCAACAAATGCCACAAGCATCATTTTGGTGAATGTGGCAAGCTAATTTGCCATCGGTGCCAAGGTAGTGGTTATATTGCCAAGTATTGTGGAAGTACCGCCCCCGTCACTCAAAAGGGGCCCGACGCACCAAAGCCGAGTATTTGCTACAAATGTGGCCAATCGGGTCATTTTAGGAATGAATGCCCAAAGAATAAAGCAAAAACCAACGCGCACCGTTGAACTTACAACATCGACACCTAGGATGCCCGAGACGATGATGGACTAGTCACGGGTACGTTTCTTCACACAAACCGTATATTTCATACTTATTCGATTCGAGTACCGTTAGACGTTTTATAACCAAGGATTTGACTCGTGCTCTTTATATTCCACCTCTTTCCCCCAGATACTACTTAGACGATTTAAGTGACCGACGGAAAATATTGTGTGCCTATAAATTTTATCGGAGGATATGCGTTAAGAAATTGGACTCGACACCTATAGAACTAAGGAACTCAAAACCTATTCATTAAGGAGAAATTGTTGCCCTACATTTATGTATAGATTATTGTGAACTAAGTAACTTTCGGTTGGAAACCAATACTCTCTTCCTCGTATCCATTACCTCATGATTATTTGCGTGGATCCCGTGTATTCCAAATTGACCTCCGTTCTGGTTATCATCAATTGGGGGTTAAGGGAGACGATGTCTCCTAAGCCATTTTCTGAGCTCGCAACGTTAGTTGTAAATCCCTCTTAGTACCGTTTGATTTATTTAGGACTCCGTCCGTATTCATGAACCTCCTAAACCACGTATGCAACTTATCTAGACAAATCTGTTATCATATTTATAGATGACATCTTAACTTATTCAAGTAAAGAAGGCAAACGAACAACATCATCATCTTACGCTCGAACTTTGAGAAAAGAGCAACTCTATACCAAATTCTCCGAGTGAGAATTTCTGTTAAACGAAGTCAAATTTTCTAGACCATGATGTTAATGGTCAAGGCATTACAATCAATCTCGAAATCAAGCCACACGTAATCATGAAACTCTCTCAACTCAGACTTGTATTCGTAAAATCTTAGATCTCGCCTGTTATCACCGAAGATTCATTTCTGACTTTTCTCGTGTTACCCGACTTTTAAACTCGTTAACTCACTAAGGGAAAACTTTAAACCTCTCAGTGTTCGAACCTTGAGCGTGATTCTTCACACCAATATTTCTAGTTAAAATCGTATAGCAACAGATGGAACTCAAACATGGAAATATTTCTACATGAACGCCGAAAGGCATACTCTCTCGACTCAAAAATTAACGTAACTAAAATTCGTTATTTTGCACGAAGAATTCGAATACTAAACTGTAGATCCGATCAACTTTCTCATCATCACGTACCACACACATACCTCTGTTATTTCACCGTTACTGTCTGATATTACTGGGATTTAAGATAACACACAATCCAACGATACTTCACTCTTCTTTGACTTAACGTCCTTGTGTTTCTGATAATCGGCCAACTATTATTCAACCCCGAACTATACAATTACGTGTACTATCTTGTTTCTCTTCCAGACTTCAATTTTCGACAACTAGAGGCGCGTTATGGCAACCTCGAGATGTAAGCTCATCCTATTCTCAGTCCTCATTTCACTCCTATCTTTATCGCTCGCATTTCCGTTTAAGGAAACTCCTTGTAACATTTCTCCATGGATAGAGAAACTCCTCACATTACATTAGTATTCGCCACGAGGGTGAATAGTCCTAACGAACATTTTTTTTTTTGAACCCTAACTAACTTGTTCAAACATATCTTAAGAGATTCTATTCCAACACGGTGTATCCTTGTCAATTATCCCGTATCGAAATACTCGTTTCACTTCTAGTTTTACAAGAAACCCTGGAGACCCGCTTAGACATGAGTACCACGTACCACCCACAAACCGATGAACCGAGCAAACGAACGATTTACGTCTTGGAAAGACATGTCACAAACTCGTATTGTCACCTTTAGTAGATCACTCGTACAACAGTAGTTACCACTCGTGTGTTCACCCGCACTTTCCGAAACCCTATATGACCGCTAATGTCGTACCCCTGTTCATTTAACCAACGCATGTGGCAAACAAAACACAGAATCTGAACTCAATCAAGAAACAACAATTGAGATCATTCAAGTCCGAGAAGGGCTCGAGACAACCCATAGTCACCAAAAGAGTTATACCAAACTTAGATGAAAACCTCACAAAATCCCTGTAACAGTGTAATATTGAGAACCCGCACCTTGGAAAGGTGTAATCCGTTTCGGGAATCAGGGAAAGTTAAACTCGCGACACGTTAACCCTTTTGAAACCTTGGGGCGTATTGGAACCGCTTCCTACCGTTTGGAACTTCTGACTCAATTAAGTTTCCGCTTACCCTGTGTACCATGTAACAAACTTAGAAACGTGTCCTGCGGAACAGGAACGTGAAATCATGCTAGATACATCAACTATCGATGACAAACTTCTCTTCATAGGAAAACCAGTTGAAACCAGGGATCGTAAAAAAAAAAAAAAAAAAAAAAAAAAAAAAAAAAAAAACGAACCTTAATACAACGAAATACCCTAACTATCCAAATTCATGAGAACACTCAAGGATGTGCCTTCACTTATTCATAACATTGACAACGTAAAGTCTCGAGTAAGAGATATCGACTACTACTTCCAACTAAATTTCGGGACGAAATTTATTTTGAGGTGTGGATAATGTAACATCCCGCATTTTTCCGTTAAATTATTTTAACGCCCGTCTTTTTCTTTTTAAATAATACCCTTCATATCTAGATTCGTATCCTTTGTTAAGTAACATTTTAAATATTCTCGTTATCGGATTTTTAATATCTCCCGTACTTCTGTGTAATTTAAAATAATTCGTTTGGTCAATTCACGCACCCGCAACCGAACGCGAGGGACTAGTTTCGCCATTGGAGCAAAGATGTGACTAGCTTGACTAGTCAACACCCACCTCCCCATTTTTCCTTTTCATTTTCATTTCCATTTTCTTTCTATACTTTCCAATTTTCTCTCAAACACCACTACAAAGAATCATCATCTAAATTCGGATTTGGAAGCTTCAACCAAAACAAAATACATATTTGGAATCCTCTCTTCATCCTCTTCAATTTGATACCAACTTCATCTCATTTGGGTAACTTTCTAAAATCACTAATTTTATGTGTTCTTGAGATTTTTGAGTTATAAAGTTGTTAATTAGTGTCTATGGCTCATTGTGATGTCGTGTATGTAATTTGTATGCTCGATTCGTTGTTTTTGGTGTAACTAGTTCAATATGAAAATTACTTGCTAAATCCTTGATTTTGGATGATCAAATGTTGTTAGATTGTTAAAGTGCATGTTTTAAAAGTGTTACTAGTATCATTAGCTTCGTTTTGATGTATAGGTTGATTAAGGAAACTCCAAGAACATGATTAGTGATTTTGTGAACTTGGATTAGGGTTTGATAAGCTTTAGATGAACTTTTGATGCACCAAATGCTATGAAATATTGTAGATAAGAATTTTGTGGCAATGTGTGTATGATTACCTTCGAAACGGCATATCATACATGTAAATTGGTTGCCCGAATCATAAAATGCGTTTTAGAACTTGAAACTTTGATTATGAACGTTTAATGCGGTTTTTGGTTGTTGTTAGTGATGAATTGCTTGATGAAATGTGCTTAGTTGTTTTCCTTGTCAAATTACCTTTCTAATGATATAGGTTATGCGTTTTAAGTGTTTTCGGGGCATGAAATGTGTTATATTGTATTTTGGTTCGTGACTTGGACCATTTTTCTGCAAACTGCATGATTCCCAGGTATTGCGCGCCGCGCATTTACCCGCGCGCCGCGCAGAATCAGAGATCCCAGATGTTTGCCTTCTTGGTTGAGTTCTGACCAGAAATTGCACTTGGGTGCGCGCCGCGCAACCCAGTGCGCGCCGCGCAAAAGCCCCAGGCCACTCTCTTTTGTTTTTAAATGTCACAAAAATGTTTCCGCTTAACTAAAACTCCGTTTAACATGAAACTTGACTATTAGGCTCTTATATGACTTCTCGTCTTGGGAAAATTGTCGGATACCCGACCCGACCCCGTTGACTTTGACTTTGACCAAGTTTGACTTTTAGTCAAACTTAACCAAACGATTATACAATCGTTCTAACATACTTAACTACTTGTATCGTGCATGAAACTTGACAAATTGATTCACATGCTATATTAATCGAGTCGTAACGAGCCATAGGACTAATTGAACATCTTTGACCGTTTGTGTCTACCGTTATTGATACAACCTATATGTTTAGGTCAAGACTAGCTTTGTCTTTGCACGCGTCTACTTGTTGAAGTACTTTATTAACTCTTGCGCTCAAGGTGAGATCATAGTCCCACCTTTTCAACAACTTTTATACTTTTAAATCGTGGGCTGAGAAAACATATACTTTGTTACATCTTGCACTACTTACTTTTATGTTTTGAACACAAGTGTGAAAACAAACATTCCACGTGCGAGTTAGAACAAAAATGCCTCAATTCGATTATCATTAGTTACACTTGCAGGGTGTAAGCGAGAACTTATATTGTGTGGCCATACGGGTTTAACAAACCCTCATTCGGACGGTTCGCTACCGTTATGCGGATGAAATATATTTTTGTGTTTTAGTGTGGGTTCTAGCACTGTGTGATGGGGTAACGTTGGTTAAGTTTTGATAATTGAGTGCTCGCGTATAACAACACTTTTGGAATGCAAATGATTTGGATAATCTACGTTATGGAAATACAAAATTTTGTGGTTCAAAAACAACGTTTAATACTTACTAAACCTATGATTTCATCAACGTTTTCGTTGACAGATTCTTCTATGTTTTCTCAGGTTTTGAATGCTTAGTGATACATGCTTCCGCACTCTTTTGATACTTGCTTGGATGTCGAGTATACATGCATTTTGGAGCATCTTTTGAACTTATTTAAACTGTGTCGCATAGTTTTCATTTGTACTTATAACGTTGTAACTTAACTTGTGGTCAATTATCTTTGTAAACTTTGAAACAATCTTTACACTTGAATGGATGCGACATATTTTGGGTCAAATGTCTGTTTTAAAGACTTATGACCAGGTAATGGGACCTACGTAGTCGACGCCGTCACTTGACGATTTGTCGGGGTCGCTACATATTGGAACGCCCTTTTCAGTTGTGGATAGAATAGATTCAGTGTCCGATTCCGAGTCGTACAAAATGATAGGATTAGAAGAAGTCATCTATCACATAATTGAAACAACAATTACGTTAGCATATAAATATATCACATATAATGTTTTTGACCAAATGATAAGCAAAAATCAGTAAAAACATATATGATCATAGTCCAGACTCACTAATGCATCCTAACAATTACCAGCTAAACACACTAATGTAATTTCTGGTTCCCTATGACCTCAAGCTCTGATACCAACTGTAACGACCCGTCAAAATCGCTATTGACGCGGCACGTTAATCATTGATTCCACAGTGAGGTTTTGACCTCTATATGATACGTTTTGATAAAATATTGCATTCATTAAAATAAGTGACTTTCTAAACATAGAAAGTTATAAACATGTGGGCGAGTGCTTAGGTATAAGCAAAACCCCGAAATACATAAGTCTTTAATTTACAGGTTGACATCACAGTCCAATTATTTATTACACAACGCAGTTTTATTTTGAATGCAATAAACTTTGTACAAAGCATGAGAGACTCCATGCAGGCAACAAGCACATCACAGCGGAAGCATTCTAAGGACCTGAGAATAAAACATGCTAAAAAGTCAACACGAATTTTGGTGAGTTATAGGTTTAATTGCTCGAGTCATAAACATATATAAAGATAGACCACAAGATTTCATCAAAAGTTTATCAATAGATTCTACGTAACAGAGCATCCTGGTAACTAAACTTAACGCTATAGTGATAATTACCCCATTCGTTTTAATACACGCAAACTAACGTGTCTTAAACTCAAATAGCATACGTCCGTTAAAAGGCTAGCGCTCTAGCTCGGACGGGGATGTCAAGCCCTATGGATCCATATACAATTATTCGCACCCACCAGTCCATATCCTATGTACTGGCAGCTACTAGTTACCAAAGCTAAGAGATTTTCGGTTTAACTCAGTGTAGAATTTAGTATGTACTTGTGTCTTATCGCGTTTAAAATAAATTGCATGTATTCTCAGCCCAAAAATATTTAAAGTATTTAAAAAGGGAGACTATAACTCACAGTTCAATATTGCGATTCAATATTGTAGGCAAATTGCGTAGACGTAATGATGGTAGACGACTGTATGGTTGGTCTTGGATTCAAGAACAATACCCCGAATAATACCCAATATTTCCTTAGCTTAAAGCGGTTTGAAACCCGAATTAAAACACCCTCGAATATACTTTATTATTATTAAACTTAAATTTAAAATTATAATTATAATATAATTATAAATAAATTACAGAAGAATGATTATGAAAAATTCGTCGAGCAAAACTGACCTTTTATAGTACTTTTCCATCTACTGTAGCTCATGCGATCGCATGAGTTTTCAGAGTTTTTGCCATGCGCTCGCATGACCGCCTTTTCCGTTTTTGTTTGCTAGTTTGTCGATATCAAATAGTATTTTACTGTAGCAATAGTGTTTACTGTAGCAAATAGTGTATTTGTAGCAAATAGTGTGTTACTGTAGTAAATAGTGTGTACTGTAGCAATAGTGTTTTTCACTGTAGCAAATAGTGTTACTGTAGCAAACAGAGTACTGTAGCAAATAGTGTTTACTGTAGCAATAGTGTTACTGTAGCAAATAGTGTAGCACTGTAGCAAAATACGGTTTCACTGTAGCAAATAGTGTTTTACTGTAGCAAAGTCATTTTTACTGTAGCAAAGTCATTTTTACTTGTACATATATATATATATATGTATATTTACATAATATTAAATCATATAGAGAATTGGTTTAAATTAGTCGAAATTTTCCGGGTCATCACAGTTTGCATTCATAAGAAGGGGTGATGTCTTAACCAACATCAAAAGTTTTACAAACAAAAGTATGCTTCTATGAATAGAAGCAATTAACATAAGTACGAGACCCGAAGGTCATTACAAATTCATTATTCAAAAGTAACATAGTTTATGAATGCAAGGTAAACGTTTCATGCAGAGATATCTCTAACAAAAGCAGCGGGAGTATACACAGCAAGACTACTAAAGCGGAAGCATCAAACCTCTAAGCACCTGAGAAACATGCTTAAAAATGTCAACGAGAATGTTGGTGAGCTATAGTTTAAATGTAACAGTAATGTAAGGTAGGCCACGAGATTTCGTATTTCAAAATAGTATGAAAAGTATATGCTCAACCGTGGGAACTTGGTAACTAACTTAACGTAAATATCACCCCCTAAAAGTACACTTGGCGAGTGCGTAAGTTTACGAAGTATTAAACACCCGTTAAATGCTAGCGCAACTAGCCCGAGTGGGGATGTCAAACCCTATGGATCCATATCTAAGATTCGCGTTCACCGGTTCAAAAACCAATGACTAAACGTTACCGAGCTAAGGGGAAAGTTTATGCCGTTATATAACCTACACATATATAAAGTTAAGTACTTGTGCCTAGTATGTAAAACGTAAAAAGTACATGTATTCTCAGTTCCCAAAATAGTTAAAGTAAAAAGGGATGATATAACTCACAGTGAAAAGTAGTAAAGTCGATACGAGATAAGTAAGAAAGTAGTTGGTCCGAAAGGTCCTCAACCTAAGTCAAAAGTTACTAAGTAAGTAAATCATTCCCAAAGGTTTAAAAGTATGTAAATTAGGTCTTAAGTATCATCATCATTCAACAACATAAGTAAAAAGTAAAGTAAGTTTTCAATCAAGAATAGAGATCGAAACAAGGGCTGATTTCGTTCAGCTGCCACGACCTCTATAAGAACTGAAATGAAGTGAGACCAGTGGCCATGGCTCCATATATGAGTCCTTTAACCACTGACCAATTTTCAGAACCAAACTCGTCTTTTTTTGACCGTCGCAACGGTTTAAGTGCGAGTAGGTCAGAAATTTCAGCACAACGTTAAAAGGTCGTAGTGACTTTCGGAAGGCTATAAATCCTAAACCGTATATCGGATTTAGTCGAGGCCTAAATGGAAAATCATCTACTCGAACCAAAATAACTGGAAATCAACTTTCCAGTATCCCAAGGAGTTTGATCAGACCCATAAAATAGTAAGCAAAGTGCTCCAGTGGGGTTCTTGGTGCTTGATGTTCATCACGGTTCTCATCCTTGATGCTTGTAGTTTCAAGTGTACAACTCATTGATGTGTTTGCATCACCTTAACCAAGTTTTGACCATCATAACACTAGTGTATGTCTAAGATAAATAGCACAACTCATTTAAGGGTTGTAAGAAGGTTGATGAACCAAAGTTACATCAAGATCTTAGATCCGACACATACATGAGTTCTAATAGTAATATTAAGCTATAAACTTGAATGTAAACTAAATAAACAAGATCTTAAGTTGTAGAACTTAGATCTTAGTTAAATCTTGAAGATCTTAGACTAAAAAGTCTAGATCTAGTGTTCTTAAGTTAAACCCCAAGTTATAGAACTTGGATCTTCACTTTAATAAAACCATAAGTTATGAAACTTAGATTTTAAATCTTGTAGAATGTATATAAGCTTATAAGCTTTTGTTTTAGACAAAATTGGAAGACCATAAGCTATAGAATCTTAGATCCAACATAAGTGTATGAAGTTATAACTAGAAAGTTTAACTTCCATGTTCTTGAACTTACAAAGTTTAAACTTTAGTTTCAAGAAAAATGAGATCAAGTTTAACTAGTAATACTTGACCAAAATCATACAATCACGAATTGAAATACTTATAAAAGGAAGAAATAAACTAAAATTACAAGTAACAAGTTCATGTTTGTTTCATACTTAAGGAGATTCAAGTCAAGGCTTGGATCTTAAGAAAATAAACCTTAAATTTCCAAAACATGAACACAAGTAAGATCTTAAAGCTTATGAACTTTAGATCTTTATAATATTTCAAGTGTAGAACCATAAGCTAACAAGCTTAGATCCTTGTTCTTAATTCCTCATCAAACAAAGGATGGAAGAAGCAAGATTACATGAAGATACAAACTGTAAAGCTTGATCTTTAACAACAAACAACAAGCAAGTAAAATGATGATGATACTTGTCTATTTCAAAGGAAGAAAGAAGAAAAAAAAAGATTTTACTTACAAGTTAGAGAGAAAAGTTTAGAGTAAAAGTGGTGTAAGAATGATGTGTGTGGAATGGAGTAAAACTAGCATATATGTAACACAAAAAAAAAAAATTGAACTCCCTCCCCATGCCAAAGGCCGGCGGTTTTGGGGCTCCAAATGGGGAAGTCAACTTTCATCTTTCATGTGTGGGAGGGTGGTGTATGCTAGGAAGAGGTATAAGTCAAATACATGGGAAAGTGGTGCATGCATGCTTGAAACATCTTTGTCTCCTACACCTTAATTAATCTTGTTTAATCTTAATGAATCACTAGCATAAAAATGGGCTCACTAATTAGTCCATTAAGTTGTGTAGGGTGGGCCTTGATAGTCCAAGTCCAATAACATAAACCCATGTAAGTAAGCAACAAATTAGTAAAAAGCCCAAGTAATTAACTACTTACATTAGTTGATTAGGAATAATTAATAATAATTAACTATGAACGTAAATAATATTCGAAATATTATTCGTGAAAAGCACGTGTCGAAAAGACGAGTCGGGACATGGAAAGTCAATTACGGTGACAAGAAAAATGTATAAGAATAGATTTATTAACACGCAAGTATTAATAATAAATGTTAATAATATAAGTCGGAAAATCTAGGGTCGTTACATTACCCACCTGTTAAAGAAAATTTCGTCTCGAAATTTTAAGCTTAGGTAGATGGAGGAGTTGGGAAAAGGTGAGGATACTTCTGCATCATTTGATCCTCTCATTCCCAGGTAAACTCGGGTCCTCGCTTGGCATTCCATCGGACTCGGACGATCGAAATCTTGTTGCATTTCAAAGTTTTGACCTCACGGTCCATAGTTTCGACAGGTTCTTCCACGAAGTGGAGTTTGTCATCAATCGTAAGTTCCTCCAGTGGTATGACAAGTTCCGGTTCAGCAAGACACTTCTTCAAATTCGATACGTGTAAGGTAGGATGAACTAAGCTCAATTGAGTAGGAAGATCCAGACGGTAAGCAACGGGTCCGATACGCTCCAAGATTTTAAAAGGACCAATGTATCGCGGATTGAGCTTCCCACGTTTTCCAAAACAGCTTACACCTTTCCAAGGTGCGACCTTCAACATTACACGGTCACCCACGTTGAATTTGAAGTCTTTACGTTTAAGGTCGGCATAACTCTTTTGGCGATCACGGGCCGTCTTGAGTCTCGCTTGAATTTGGACAATCTTCTCGGTTGTTTCATGGACTAACTCGGGTCCGGTGATTTTCTTTTCGCCTACTTCGGTCCAACAAATAGGAGAACAGAATTTGCGGCCATACAACGCTTCGAAAGGTGCGGCATTGATACTCGAATGATAAATGTTGTTGTAAGAGAATTTGGCTAGCGGCAAATGCCTTTCCCAAGCCTTTCCGAAATCAATGACACAATCACGTAACATGTCCTCCAAGGTCTGAATCGTGCGTTCGCTTTATCCGTCGGTCTGCGGGTGATACGCAGTACTCATGTCGAGACGGGTCCTCAAGGCTTCTTGCAAAGAACGCCAAACTCTGGAAGCAAAACGGGCATCTCAGTCTGAAATAATCGATAAGGGCACACCATGACGAGATACAATTTCCTTTATGTATAGTTGAGCGAGTTTTTCCATCGTATCCGTTTCTTTCATGGCTAAGAAGTGTGCAGATTTGGTAAGACGGTCAACGATAACCCAGATGGTATCGTATCTGCCCACCGTCTTTGGTAGTTTCATGATGAAATCCATCGTTATCCTTTCCCACTTCCATTACGGGATTTCTGGTTGCTGGAGTAACCCAGATTGCCTTTGATGTTCGGCCTTAACCTTCGAGCAAGTCATACACTTCCCAACATAAGTTGCAACATCCTTCTTAAGATTTGGCCACCAATACTGTTCCTTGAGATCGTGATACATTTTACCGGCTCCTGGATGAATCGAATATCTTGACTTGTGGGCTTCGTCTAGAATGAGGCTTCGTAAATCCCCATAACTAGGCACCCAAATTCTTCCGGCGAAGTATCGGAGTCCAGTCTACTTAACCTCGAATCGAGAGACGAGAATGTTCAAGTGTTCATGAGAAATATTCTCCTCTTTGAGAGCCTCATCTTGGGCTACTCGAATTTGGCTATTGAGATTTGAATGGATGGTGATGTTCAAGGCGCGGACATGAAGAGGTACCATTCTTTCCTTTCGGCTCAAGGCATCGGCTACAACATTTGCCTTGTCAGGATGGTAACGAAGTTCACAATCCATTAGTGTACTTAACACTGCGTATCACTAACCCCCGGGTGGCATCTTAACACCTTGATACTTCACCCTAGGTGGCATCTTAATACCTCGATGCTTCACCCGTCAATATACTTTCCGGAGTGGTATCTTAACACCTCGACACTTCACTCCCGGGTGGCATCTTAACACCTCGATACTTCATCCCGAGTGGCATCTTAACACCTCGATGCTTCACCCATCAAACATTCCGGAGTGGTGTATTAACACTTCGACACTTCACTCGTCACGTGGAACGTGGTGTTCTAGCACCTCGACACTTCACATTTCACGCTACACAAATAAATACATTATATACGTACACGCATAATTATTCCACTCACCTTGGAATGCCCGCTCAAGTCATGTATAACATGATCTCCGTCCTCAAATCCGAGCAAGTAACCACCTATATCACACATAGGTACAATATAAGCATAAATACACATTCTCTAAAAGAGAACCCGAAACAAGCATTCCCTTAGCCGAGGGATCAAACCTTGCTCGCCAACACCCGCCCATTTAACGCCTAATTACCACAAACCAATTACCACTTCGGGTGGTAATTCAAACCCATTCTACAAGTACAATTTAACACTTAAAGCACTTGATCTTACAAAACTAACCCATAAGTGCAACTTGACCCAAATTGCACTTAACCATTAAAACAAGTCAAGTTCGACCCATAAGCACCATTACTAGTGATTATGTCATAAAATCACCAATTTAACACTTGACACAAAAGTTTGACTTTCCATTGATCAAATTAGGTTTAACTCACTTTGACTTGTCAAATTACACACAAAAACACCTACAATCATTAACAACTAGTGATTATGTCTCAAAATCAACATTTAACACCAAAAATCAAGAACACTTAACCCATTTCAACATAAAACCCATTTTGACCCATATTAGGGTTTACACCCCAAAATTAAGTCAACACAACACCAAAATCACTAGTACACAATTGTTCTAAGGTTTAACCAACACATGCAAGACCCAAACTTATAATTTCATTAATCGAAACCCTAAGTCACCCATTTAGGCTTACTTACATGAATCTTACCCAAAACTCCCAAATTTTACAATAAATAGGTTTATAACTCTAACTAACACAAACCCCTAACTCAAACAAGAATCAAACACTACAATTCGGATTAGGGTTTACCTCAAGCACCAAAACGAGCTCTAGTAGCTAGAAACACCAACAAGCACCAAGAACCACTCCAATTTAGGCAAAAATCACCACCTTCATCACCATTTGAAGCTTCCTCTCTCTAGAACTCTCCTCTCTCTCTCTAAGTTGTGATGAGAGAGTTGTGGATGTGAAAATGATCCAAAAGTGGATCTAAAACTGATATTAAAGGCACAAATCAGTCCACAAGTGAAAAGAACAAAGTACCCCTTTTAATTTGAGTAAAATGCAGCTGCTGGCCCGTCAGGCCAGTTGGACGGCGTCCAGAATGGCTGGACGACGTCCCATTGAACTGTGACTGAAATTGAAACTTGTTTTGTTCGTAACTTTCAAACCGTAACTCCGTTTTCGATGAATCAAATATCGTTGGTAATGTAATAAGATTTACTTTCCAATTGTAAGGTTTTAGAACACTAACTCAAACTTTATTTGGGGTCCAAATATATGCTTACATGCCTCGTAATTCGAATGACGTCTAAAATAACGTGCAACTGAAAACGGGATTTTACATTTAAATACTAAAACTACCATATGTACCCATTTAATTTAAAAAATTCAGTAAACCCAATTTTACACAATTTAATTCCTATTTCATCCTTACTCCTATGTACTACTACAATCATCAGAAAAACTACAGACATTTGTTCATACACACATATCCTATTATTATATTATAGTATATTCATACACACATTTGTTAATATAAAATCATAAGAAAATTGCCAAACAATTTTTAATACTAATTTTGAGGGAATGGTAATGTATTACTCTTATTAGTAAATTATGCCATTACATAATTAGATACAACCGATTTCTTAAATCTGATAGAACTCGAGCAATTTTTTGTTGTTGCAACTACACGCAATATGAAACATATATGTATTTTATAGTCCTGTTTTGCCAACGAAACATACTAACATACTATAAATGTGTCATTTTTTAACAACTATGACTTATTACAAATAGAGTACGGGCTCAAATTAATCACACTTAAGCTATTGGATCGACATGTCTCCCTTAAACGCAACCACAAATATTGATTGAAAATGTAGATCAAGCCTCATAAAATTAAAATAAGTGACTTATTTAAAACGAATTTTGAGTAGTCGTGCAACGCACGGGCTCAAAACCTAGTGTATATATATATATATATATATAGCCAAAAGTTCAAACGAGAACTACAAGAAAGGTAAGAACTGCGAGAACTTTTAATTTAGAAAGATTTTCACATGTGAATAGATTAAATATCTCATAAATGTTGATGGAGAGTAACAATAAACATAAAATAGTTTGAAAAAACTTATATTCTACCTATGTAATTAAATATATAGTTTTCAGTTAACATGTACATACTTATTTGTATAACTTGTGAACATTTCATACAATTAATTATTTAACATGTAATTTATGGTAATGAACATATGTTTGTTAATGATATGATCACTAATTAACATTTGCATGTAATTTGTTGCATTTAAATGCATAATAACTATGGAATTAAAAAAATTCTATCAGTTTTTGCCCTTTTTTTGGTTCTCGTTTAAACCTACCCATATATATATATACAACAAAATAGATTCATCCCCTCATTTTTCAGCGCCCGATGATTTTTTCTATTCAAGATACCACCAATACATTATCCTACTTCACAAAACTTTTGATGAATCACAATTGGAAAAAAAAAAATATATGCACAAACTGTTGATTAATATAAACAATAACAAAAAAGCAAACTACGTAATTTGTAATGACGAACAAATCAAGAATAAATTGACGATAGTCACCTGTAAATATGCAATCATCCAAAAATAAATACATTATTCCTCACAGTCAACTATCTAGTTCGTAATGATTTCGTAATCAATGCAATTTTTGATATTTCATTCTTTGCCGTTGTTTCAGTTCATAGCGGTTTCGCAATCACTGAAAACTTCAATCCACTATCTTTACTGTCGACTCATTCAGTTTGCCCAGTTCGTAATAGTCATATGAGATGGATCTTTATTTCGAGAAGAATGTTTAGAGCACTGGTGACGCGTCAGTTCAGTGTTAGTTCAGTGTCTTGCTGATGACTGGACGCTGACTGGACTGACGCTGAAAACTGACATTGGTGAAAAAACAGGGGAATTGGAAAGATTGTCAGTTCAGTGTCTTGGAGAGAGAAGATAGGGTCCACTAATTATTTATTTATACATTTTCTTATATATTTTTAACACATTACTAAATAGAATTAATAAAAATACGAACAAATATTAAATTAAAAAATACATTAAAAGTCCTAAAATGCACTTTTATTAATAAAAAAAAAAGTCCTAAAACGATTACTATTAAAAACCTAAAATTAAAAGTTGCAAAAAATAAAAAAGTCCTAAAATTACTTATTAATCCTAAAATTACTTATTAAATCCCAAAAATTACTTATTAAAAATAACAACAATTTAACGGCCATAGCGAGTCGGAGAACCGGATTCATGCGAAGACGTATCATCATCTCGACCGTTCGAAGCCGAAAGGCTCCACACGTTCCTACAGTACAACGTAATACGTTTGTTCGTTAGTTTGGCCTTTTCGACCATTCGTTCCCACACGGCTTCGGATTAAAATTCCTTGAACAAATCCGTGACCTCGTCACAGTACCAAATGTCGGCGGCCTTGCAATCTACCCTATCGCGTATAAAGCTAACAACGCGTTCTACATCGAAGCCGGTAACATCTAGAGCTTCGAATGATTGAGTGTACCCGTCGTACCAATATTGGCGGTTATCGGAAAGCTCGCCGTTGTGATGGACGTCGAGGTTGATCAAACAACGATTGGCCATATTTTTTGTGAATGTGTAAAATAATGAATAAAATAGAAAAAAAAATTGTGTGTGTAAATAATGAGATTGTGGTGTTTTATATAGGGATGAAGAAATGATTTAAAAAAAAGGTAACGGGCACTAACGGATATATATTTGAAACGGGGCCCACTTAAACATCCAAGAAACCGAAGTCTTGGCAACGACGTCGGCTCACTCGACGCTGCACCGACGCCGGATGGGTGTGGGGCGATGGTCAGTCGACAAATTTGGGGGTGGCGACGCTGAGCCGACGCGTACCACACCCGATGCTCTTAATGCATATTAGATTGTTGAGATCAAGGTTGCAAAATTTGTTATTCGGAGAGTAATCGGTTGAGAATTTGAAAGGTGTAATCGACAATTCGGGAATTAGTCGGATTGTACTTTGTATACATCTAAATAATATATTTCGAAATTATACGTGTAAATTTATTAGAAAACCATAATCATAAACTCCAACATAAATGTCTAAATCGTTCATTTTGTTCAAAAACTCTAAAATTCTAGTTTAAACTTTTGTTATTTTTGACTTTGATCGACTTTGATCAACAATTCCGATTTTAACCCATTAATCGACATTAACCGATTAATTAAACGAATTTTGAAAAATCGAAACAGATTGTTTTTAAAAAGAAGTAATAGGGAATTAAACGAGAGTGTTAGGTTTTTACAACAATAGTTAGACCATTCACTACGCAAATGGTAATTGTTGTGGTGTTGTGGATGAAAAATTTTGGTGACGTGACATTGTTGTGGGATTGAGAGGGCGTTGTGGTAAGATATATTGTTGTGGTGTTGTGATGTTGTCGGTAAATTATAATTGATATTTGATTAATTAATATTGTATTGAAATAATAAAAAATAAAAAAATTAAACCTGATTGGTTCTCCCATCATTGTCGATACTGTGGTCCGCCCCACGACGACACCACAATTTGAAGCACAACAACAACATAGGGTAGTTAGGGAATTGTTGTGGGGCAACGATGCTCATCTTTGTTGCTCATAAAGAATGGTCTTAAGGTTAATCAGTACTAGCTATAATGATAATATATGTTAATTTAATATAATATTTATTAATTATTATTATTATGTGTAATAATAACAGCTGGGCAATTATGTATGTATAATATATGTGTAACTGTTTTTATGTCAAGGTTTAAAATTATGGAGATAAACATGGAACGAAGTTATATTATTCAAAAAATAATATTATTTTTCATAAAAAATATTAACTTTTTAGGTAAAAAAAGTTAGTAATATTTTTAGTAAAAATATTTTGAAAATGATAGTAACGTTATTGGAAAAATTAGTCTACATTCAAATACAAAGTTTTTGGATAAATTATGAGTGTTCATCAAAATTGTTTCTATTCAATAGTAAAATTGCAACAAATTGAACAATAACACCATTTAATTGTTTTAGAATAAAGGATTAATATTAATGTTTCGGATAAAAAATAATAATATTCTTCCATAAAAAACATATTTCTTTCAAAATAAATATAAACCTCTAGGTGAAAAGTAGTTATTATTTTCTGTAATAATATCATTTTTCAAAAACAATATAGAGTATTAACTTTACAGGCGAAAAGTTGCTAACGTTCTTCGAAAATGTTACATTTACATTTGAAAAAAGCAAAATGATACGAAATATTATTCATTCAAAAATATATTTACTTTAGCAAAAAAAATATTTAAAAAGAATATTAAATTATGACGAAATGTGGATGGCATATATCGGAAATGTTAATTTTCCCGACAAAAAATAATGAACAATAGTCGAAAATGTTAAATATTTGAGAAACATATTAATTTTAAATAATTATAATATTCATTGTTAATAATATTATCATCCCGGTCAATATTAAGACAACATTCTTTCTACAAAATTTACACATTATGAGAGAGAAAATGACAAAATTGTCCCTATGCCTATTTTAAGGTTGGCAGACAAAATTGTACAGTATCATTTGAGAGAAAAATGAATGAATAGTGAGTTGATGAAATTCTCACACCAACTTCTTACTTCGTACTTCTCTACATATCATTACCTTATAAATAATAAATAAATAATGAATGATCATTCCTTACCGGAGGTCCTTTAGGAAGCAATCTCTTAACTCTCGAGTAGAGGGAGGGACGATCTTATCTAGTCGCGAGTTCTATACTCGCGGGTAGCAGTGGCGGATCCAGAATTTTGTTTTACCGGGGGCGTAACTTTTATATAAAAAGTTTTCGTTCGTAGTAATAAAAAAGATCCTTCAAACACTAGTAAAATTTTTTAAACTATATCAATATCAATATTAATAAATAACAAAATAGTTTAAACTCATATTTTATATTTTTCTCATATTATATTTTTAAAATTTTATATGTATTTAACAGTTTTATACATATTTGTGTATATAAACATATTTTTTACGTTTTATATATTTGTATGTTAATGTTAATAATAAGCTGAATTTTCATATCTTTCAAGGGAGTTAAATTGATATTTTATAAAGCTTAAGGTTAAAACTGGATATTAAAATTGAAACAAATGGCATATTCTTAAATATAAGTGGGGCCATTACTTCTTTCTTCTCCCCATTAAACTAAACTGCAACCACCATTTCATCCATTAATGTTTCAAGTTATTATTAACTGTGACTATCGCTGAATCCAGTTTTAATTATAATAAACTCACACATGAAAACATATAAACAGATTTTAAGCACCGGGGGCGTGTGACCCCGGTTGCACCACATTGGCTCCGCCCGTGGCGGGTAGAGTAGTGACTTCCTTCTAATCTAGGGTTCGAGGAATGATTGTCTACACTCCAACTCCCGCATACCCTACATTCGTGGAATTAGTTATTGTTGTTGTTATATATATATATATATATATATATATATATATATATATATATACATAAAATTCTACATTTAAAAATGTATGTATATATATATATATATATATATATATATATATATATATATATATATATATATATATATATATATATATATATATAATTTGTTGAGTAAAAAGAATTATGAGTAATTTAATAAAGGGACGTTTGGTTGGTGTGATTTCGAGAGATTTCGTGAAATAACCATTTCAAAACCCATAAAATTCTATAATTGGTTGGAAGATTTCAACTGTTTAAGGGTTATGAAATCCTGTGAGTGGAGTAGAGTATTTCTAAATCCTACGTATTAGAAAGGACTTTGAAATCATATGAGTGGAAGATCTCTAAATCTTACGTTTTACGTTTACGCTTACGTTTACGTTTCACGTTTACGTTTTACGTTTTACATTTAATTTACGCTTTATGTTTACGCTTGCATCTTACATTTGCGTCTTAATTTTGCATTTTACGTATGTGTATGGAAACAACTCTCATAATTGTTTAAAAAAAAAATGGAGTGTGAATAGAGGGTGTGCATAATATGCAATTCACCTGGCACCAAGTCTCGCGTTCGAAAGTCTTGATTACTCGAAGTTCTACCTTCTATGAGAGAGCCAACGTGATCTTTCATAAGAAAGTTTCCTTGCTCAAGAAAAAAAACTCATAGTCCATACTGCATAGATAGATCAAATTATCAAAAGCCCAGTTCCAAACAGCGGCTCCCAAAAGTGAAACGACATCGTTACCCATGTGTATGGAAGAGTGCGCCAAGTCATGCGACTTTTAAAAACAAATCGACGGCGACGATTACTTTGATAACCGAGTACAACAATCTTTATTTTAAATTCAAATCCAAGACTATATCCGATTCAAAACTTAGAAAGAAACTTGAATTAAAGGTTTCACAGTTAATTTATTTTAGTACCCGTGACAAATCCACGAGTGAGCTCCATCTACCGACACTCAAAATCGTAGATTTATTTGCGAAGTAAAATATTAATCAGAAGGACGAAAAATGTCATCGTCATCAGGAAATCGTAAACCAAATGCTTCAACTTCCGATCTTCTGACTTGGTCAGAAACTCCTTCTCCAGTTAATAAATCTTCCGGTGCCGTCAAGGTCTCCGCTAACGGTTCTCGTTCTCATCAGGTTAGTATTACTTTTTCTATTTATTTTATTATTTTAATTTTATTACTAGTGTGTATGTGTATGCATTGATTTACTGGAAAACATAACAGCCGTCGGATGGAATAAGTAAGACATTATTTGGAGGTCAGATTACTGAAGAAGAAGCTGAATCTCTTAATAGAAGGTACTTATGCATATCTTTATTTTGCATTTTTTAGTAATATATTGGATTTAAATTTGGATCTGTTCATAATTAGTGGTAGATCCTGGATGTAGTTTTATTAATGATATTTATTTACTAGAAAAAATTTATTTATTATTATGAAATACGTTTACTTTATTTTATTTAGCATATTAAATACTCTGTACTAAACTAGTACGGGATATAAGAAAACGAAAAACTTGGAAGAGTAATTTTAACCTTCAATAATTGTTGCTGATTCAAAATATAATAGTAGCAAAATGTTATACAGTAATAGAATTTGAACATTGTTCTTTGGCACTTGGTTACTCTTTTTTTTTCCCCCCTAAGGTTTTATACGATTAATGTGCTACAGAAACTATATCAATTATCATTTACTTAGATATAAATCTGATTTTCTTTAATGAGGAACGTTTAAATGCATAATGTTCTACTATGACTTGTTAAACCACTTCCAACCATAACACATGTATAATGTTGGGTAACGCCTAATGACACCATTTGTGAGAGAAAGTTTAATCTTTTTAAACTTTACAAATAGCAAAACAGAATCATATTTGGTAAACATAATTGTTAACATGTCAAACATTCTTAACTATATCAATTGGTTTCTTATTTTAGTTTTGGTTGCTTGCTACTCTTAGGAAGCCATGTTCGGGGTATAAGCTTAAAGAGATTACCGGTAACAAAATTTTTGGAGCCGAATCACCAAATTCTGCGGCTTCTAGTAAAAAGACGTCCGTTCGTATCGTTCAGGTAATTTTTGTCACATTAAAGTTGATATATGTTGATCTAATTAAGGAAAGTCCGGATAAAAAGTCCTTTTTGGATGGTAATTATGTTCAGTTGGCAAAAGGGTTTTGATTTTTCAGTCTTTATGAACAACAGTGAAAATGAAGTTCAGGGTATAAAAAATATGTGATTTCATGCACTCTGCTTCAGGGTATAAAAAAGTGTAACTTTTTCAAAAAGTTGTTGTAAAAAATTGAAGTTAATCATTTTCCTTTTAGTATGATGTACTAGTTTAGTGTTTGGAAGCTTATCTTACTTGTTAGTGCATGAGCCAGATTTATGCTGCCGGAGTACGAGATTCTAGTTAATTATGTACTCCGTAATATCATTGTGTTGTATTTAAATTCAAATAAAATGGTTTCAGCAAGCAACAAAAGGGATCAGCCAAATATCTTTCAGTAGTGAAGAGAAAGTATCTCCAAAGAAGCCTGTTTCGGTTCCTGAGGTAGCAAAGCAGCGCGAATTAAGTGGAACCATAAATGATCCGAACATGAATATCAAGAAGCCATTGTCTGATGCCAAATGCAAAGAGCTTAGTGGAAATGACATCTTTGGCCCTCCCCCAGAGATTACCCATCGCACCGTAGAAGTCAAAGCAAACAAACAAGTTGCTGAACCTGCACCGGCACCACGGAATGTTAGAACTTCTGTAAGAGTATCAAATGTAAGCCCTCATTTTCTACATTTTATTATAATAATGAGTATTTGCCCTTTTACATAGAATTAAGTTCATGCATATGTTCATGGTAACTAGAGGTGACATAATCATCTCATTTATATCCTAAATGAGCAAATGTCTCATTTAATAAGTGGTGGAACAAGGAATTTTATTCACCTGGGCGATTTTTTTTTTTAAACGTTTACATTCACTGTAAATTTTTTTATTCCATTCTTTCATGAAAATACAACATTTTGGGTCATGGACTTTTAGGTTGGGGGCAAAATATGGAGGCTTTTGGACAAACTACAACCTTTTGGGTCATGGGATTTTGGGTTGGCGGCAAAATATGGAGGTTTTTGGGCTAAATACAACATTTTTTCTTCAGAATAAAGAGTCTAACAATGAATAAGATGGAGGCTTTTGGGTCATGAACTTTTGGGTTGGGGTGAAATAAAAAAATCCAAAATTTTAAGCATAAAAATTTCAGGTCCACTTGGGGCAGCCCCCCCACCCCCCCCCCCCCCCCACCCCCCCCCACCACCCCCACCCCCAGCCTACTCTATTTCCGCCACTGTCTCAAATTGTAGTGACTTATGAAAATAAGTAAAGAAAATTAAATTAAATAAATTTATAAATGAAGCAGATCATTGGATTGTAAGGTACATCTCACCTCCCACATACCTCGTGAGCGCGGGGTTGAGTATATAAATGAAGCAGATCATCGGATCAACCTCTTTTTCTTTGACTAGTCCGCATCCATTTGTTGATATTTAGTTGTATCTCAATATCTCATTTTCCTCTCACCTTTTAGTAGTGGTGGCTAAACTAGCGGTTGGGTAATGGGTGAAATGGTTCGAGGCAATTTATGTGCCTTTAGATATGGGTTTAAATGGGTTGGGCTTACCTGCCTAACACTTTTCATTTCCTCTTTAAATTTGAATATGTCCGACGTTAGTGAGGCAAGTATGTCAAATGATATATTCTTGAGATGAGATACTTTTGGTCAACTAACTCAGTTTTTTGTGTGACAGCCTGCAGGAGGTCAATGTAATATAATTTTCGGTGAGGCAGCGGATGTAAAGGCAACCAAAAAAATAATACATAACCAAAAATTTGCAGAGTTGACAGGGAATGATATCTTCAAAGGAGACACAACAATACATGGGTCTACTGAAAAACCACTAAGCAGTGCAAAGCGAAGAGAAATGAGCGGAAGTGATATATTTGCTGACGGGAAGGTTGAATCGAGAGATTATCTTGGTGGCGTTCGTAAGCCACCGGGTGGTGAATCCAACATTGCTTTAGTATGACTTGTTTGGTGTAGTGAAACCTGAATAAAACATGAAGTATCATGACTCTGTATCTTTTAAACTTGGAGACCTCTTTTTATCACATGGTTACGCGAGTTTAATACTACTGTCTGTTTTAGCGTTATATATGCAATTGTACTTGTTAAAATGCTAGACTTATGTATCTGTACCTAATTTAATACGTGTATGTGTATGTACAACATGATGGTTATATATTGAAAATGATTATTCATAGTGTATCCTAGGGGATACACGCATAAAACATCACTTTTATAAAAGACAAAGGATTAAAACGCATAAAAGATAATAATTTTGGCAGCTTTTAGCATTATCTGTCCAGCGCTTAGCAGGCTGCCTAGCGTCATGCGTAAGCCCTGCAGGCAGCTTCGATGCTTAAGCTCTTTGATTAAGCGCGTGAGCGGCACGCAACCACGTCAGCACACGCCAAAGGCGGTTCCAGATATATCACATAATTGAATTAATCAGCGTTTGACACATGTTTCCGAGAATTTCGGACATTCTACGCCTATAAATAGACCCCCTGGGTCACCGCATTTCACATCTGAACTTCAGTCAGAGAGAAGTACACTTTCTCTCTCACACAGTACTTTCTCACTCTAAACTTTAACCGCTTAGCAACAGAACGCTACACGGACCAACTTCAGCTTGGTCCAAAGACTGATTGAGGCCACACTACACGGACCAACTTCAGCTTGGCCCAAAGACTGATTGAGGCCACCCCACGGATTTCTCATCCGTGTTCCGGGTCTGCAGGGATTCTTTCCCGACGACAAACATCAGTCAATCACATATCGCTCAACGCTACTGTACTGGTACCTTTCATCCGCTATACGGAAAATAGTACCAACAAGTATGATGATCAATTTTTTTGTAAACCGACTGATTTTTTGCCAACCCGATTAATCTCCGATTACTCATTTTTAATAGCCATACTTTCTAATTTTTCCAAATCCGTTTAATTATTTGGTCTATGTCGCTTAAAGGGTCAAAATTGAATTTGGTAACCAAAGTCGGTCAAAGTCAAAATCAGTCAATATTTTAACATTAATTTAAAATAGAACTTTAAAGTTTTTGAACAAAACAAGATTTAGGGGTGCGCGCTACGCTGCTGACAATTGTATGCGATTACAATGGTTATTGACTACACATCGAATGATAATTCTATGTGATTATGATAGTTATTTACCACACATCGTATTTACATGACAAAGCAGTGCATGGTGTAAAAGTCACCGAAAGTCGGCTATTAATTACGAATATAATTTACATCCCAAAACATTCAATCAAACAAAGTTAATATTTCCATATTATACAAGGTGAGCAACCTTAACTTTATTTGTATTTACCCTAGCAAGCAAAGTTGTTACGCCTCCCTAAAAAGTAAATTGAATAAAATCAGTAATAGCAGGTCGTAGGTCATATGGGTTACTTATTTATAACGGGTCAAATTAGTCGAAATGTGAATTTAATAGAATAACAACCTTATGAATCATTTTATGTTAACAAAAAGTAGATTAATATTGCGACTGATTATTTTTTGTACTGTATTTATTGTCTAACACATTATATATTTTAAATTAAAAGGAGTATGAAGTTGAATAGAGTTACGGGTCAATCGAACACGTATCGAGACACATTAAAATTATCCTTTTGGACACAAACTCATTTTGACACACTGCTAGCTTGCCGATTTGGTAAGATATACGTACTACGAACTGCACAAATAGTTGAAGATGAAGGTATGGTTGAAGGTATGGTCGAAGGTATGGTCGAAGCAGGAGGAGGTGTCCAAGGTATGGGATGACTCCTCTCATCTCAGTACCTTATTAAAATAAAATAGAAAAAACATGTAAAAAAAGAGTATCTGGGCCAAAGAGTCGCCCTTTGAGCAAAACCAGTACTCCTGTAAGCTCATTTGAGCACCTTAGCCCTTTTAAAGGGTTTTCTGCTGGAAACCACCCCAAATAGGCGAAAATAATAAAAAAAAATACATTAAACCTATTATAAATCAAAAGGAAAAATAATATATACGAGGGGGCAAAAATCGTGAATAGTGAGTTTTCAACCAATGGGGAGAGAATGGGGAGAGGGCAATTTGACCACCAAATAGATGATGTATAATAAACATTTTTAAACAATTATGTTAATCTTAACGTTTATGTTATGCTTTTCTTTTATATTTACACATAATTTTTGAAATCTAATATTTAAATGTATAAAGTCCAATCCGCTTAATCTCCGATTAATCTTCTAATTACCGATTACTTCTTTCAAACTCCCGACCGATAAATCCCAAAATAGAGAATTTTGCAACCTTGTTTTGGACAAAGAGTAAAAAAGTAGAATCATGTAATTAACCAGTTACTCAGTAACTTGACAATAGTAATTTTTCTTCTGTTTGGTCAAACAATATGAACCATACACCAATGTTATGACACACGGCTCGGACTCTTGTAACGCACTTCTACCCTTCTACTCGCATTTCTTATTCTCTGCACGGCACACGTGCAAACCAACTAAACACACACACAACTCATACACTAGCATCAACAACAAGATCTGATACTATTCCGTCCTCAATTAGTTTCAATCAAGCGATCCATCTATCTATCTATATAATTATTGTTACATTTATGTGAATAAAAGGAGATACAGAGGATAAAATGACGTTTATGGCCGTTTTGGAGTCAGATCTACGCGCGCTTTCTGCCGAAGCTCGCCGTCGTTATCCCACCATCAAAGACGGAGCTGAACACGCAATTTTGAAGGTTAATTTTACTTTAATTTCTCATTCTGCCATCACCTAATACCCTAGGCTGTCACATTAGGTTTTGCTTAATTTGTACTCCGTATTACTACTGTATTATATTCGAACATTCATCTCAATTTCAACTGAGTGTAAAATTACGTGTTAGTTGATTAAACCTAATATTTATTTTGAGAGTTATCCAGCCTAGGGTTCGGTAGTGTTACATTGAGCTAAATCCTGCTGTTACTCTGTTAGTACGAATAAGACGCTGCCTTCCAAAACAAAACAAAGTACAAATAAGATGCTTTACTTATGTGGATTTTTCGTTTATTATGTTTTACTGTATGGAAAAGGAGGTGAAATGTTGTTTGGATGTAATATTTATGTATGTTATGCTTAAATTTCAGCTCCGCACATTGTCGAGTTCTAGTGAAATCGCACAACATGATGATATATTGAGGATTTTTTTGATGGCATGTGAAGTTAAGACGATTAAACTAAGTGTCATCGGGTTATCCTGTTTGCAAAAGCTTATAGCGCATGATGCAGTAGCCGAATCTGCTTTGGATGAGATTCTTGTCACCTTGAAAGATGTAAGTGCTGTTTAAATCTTTCCTGAGTTTGATCAATGCATTAGTTTTTACAAGACGTAAATCACCCCGGTTTGTATTAAATGAATACGTGCCACCAAAGACTTGATTGTTGCATTGTATGGTTCTCTGACATGTTTAAGTTTTGGGTTACTCGAATAGTTTGTGATGAAAGCTGTGTCGTTCTTATCGTTGTATGGCATTAGAAATATCTAATCATTAGTTTTAAGGTTAGAGTGAAGTAACAAGATGGACATTCACACTAATAGAGTTATCAATATATTGGTGTATCAAGAGTAGCCTTTTCTTCCAAATCAATGTTAGTACCCTTTATTATAGGATGCTCTATAAATTAACTTAATAGAGAGAGGGATGACTTCCTCTACTTTTGAGAGTATTTTCACTCTGGGTGGAGAAAATGACTTGTCTTTATTCTAGGATAGGGGAAGGATTGTCTACATCTCACCTCCCCCATACACCACTTATGTGGTATTGGGTTTTGTTGTTGTTGTTATTGTTGTTGTTGCTCTATAAATTAACTTTCCGATATGTGTGCATGCTTCTGTCTTTAGTTTGTACCCTAAAGATAGCATTGAAGGATTTTCGCTAAACATTTACTTTTTAAGCAAACTCATTTCCTTTTAGTTTCAAGATATATTAGTTCTTAGTTGTACATGTATCATTTTGGTTGCTTTTTTCAGCATGGAGAGATGGCAGATGAAGGCGTTCAACTGAAGACCCTTCAAACAGTACTAATAATATTTCAATCCCGCCTACAACCTGATGGTGAAGTAAGAATTACAATAAAGCTTTTGAACTCTACCTTTCCTTGACTCATCTCCGTTTTCTTGGTTCATCCTTTTATGTTATCTTTATTGGTGTACCCCCTATAAGCAATCAGTTTCCCCTTTATCTTTTACTGTTATGTTATACATATATCATGTGAGGATAGCATGATCGCAGGATTTGAAAATCTAAATGAGTATTGGCCATCTTGTTAGCTAACGATGGCGTTGACAATATCATAGGGATTCTTATGACTTATCTATGTTTTGAATCTCAGGAGCATACTGCCCAAGCTCTTGGTATTTGTCTTCGCCTTCTCGAGAACAACAGATCCTCTGACAGCGTACGGAAGTAAGATGCAACTGAATAAACGTACTACATATTTGCATAGGTTTTAACCAAATCTTATTATGATAGGTGTCAGTAACATATTTCAGTGTCTCACAATGTAATTACCGACTAATTTATCCCTGTTCGTTGCTTTACCATCCCAATAGGACAAATACCTACTACATTTTACTCCGAACAGTAAACAATAAATGCTATCCTTTGATATAATGTACCCTTCATGTGTTTTGTCATCAATGAATATAAGATATCTAATATTCCAGAAATTATTAGAACATCTGAGTTTGGAACAGTTAAATTAATAACACATTAAAGACCCTTACCCTTGAACGGAAATAATCCTATCCCAAACTGCATTTCAACTAGTTCATTTCCTATGGTTATGATACAGATCATTTCCAATTCGCATATTCGCAATTTTCCTTCAAAATATACAGTTTTTTGGTGACTTTAATGAAGATCCCAAGGCGTGTGACGTGGGTAGTAGGTGGGAGACGCGATAGGTGACTAGGAGCTATTAAGGATCTATTCATTTGTTTGTTAGCTTTAAATTTTTGTTTGATAGAAGAGATGTGGGGGGACCCTATGTATTATATTTACATATTAATTTCATTCAGTTAACAGATATCAATGTGATTGCGTATTGCTACAAAGATACTTCAGTAACCTCTTGTTCAAGTTAGATTCTGTTCTGTCTTGGCTAATGTTTTTTTTATGGTGTGGGTTATCTCCAGTACTGCTGCAGCGACTTTTAGACAAGCTGTGGCATTGATATTTGATCATGTCCTATCTTCTGAATCACTTCCTGCTGGCAAGTTTGTTCATGGAGGGTACACTTCTCGAAGTGCATCAATTACTTCAGATGTTAATCATAGTATCAACAATTCAAAGTACATAGCTTCTTTAGTATATTTTTATTGTTTTATTTGTTTTTGCCATCTATGAACTTATCTACGATGAAACTAAAAGAACAAGTAATTCATTCCTCTGCACATGACTGAATCTTGTTCACTCGCTTTCTCACGTATCTTACAATTTATTTTTCGTGCTATTTAACATATGTTGACCAGGTCATTAGAGGAAGACTTTGCCTCTTTAGGCAAATTAAAGATGAGGGAGACCCCTACCAAAGCTGGAAAACTTGGGCTACGATTGCTCGAGGACCTGACAGCTCTTGCTGCAGGTGGATCTGTATGTGCTAATTACTGCTTCTATTGTTTTCAAGAAGTATCTAAAAAAAATCTTACTTTAGCTAGTACGTTATAATTTGTATGCTTGGAGACATTGAATATTCACTGATACATGTCTTGTGGTTCAGGCTATCTGGTTACGTGTTGGATCCATTCAGCGGACTTTTGCACTCGATATACTTGAGTGAGTATTCTTCCTTTCTAGATTCGAACCCATGACCATCATTTCAGTGTTAGTGTCTCCTAAAATGCAAAAGTAGGCTGCAAAGGGTTTTCCCTCTTTAAGCCTTCCAAAACAGAGGAGTTTTGTGCACCTTGGTGACCCTTTTGTGCTTCTAGAAGGACCTTTACTTTATTAAGCTAAAATTTATTGACGTTTAGCTGAATCTTGTCAAGTTATTGGTTTGCATGTTACTCACCAGGGATCTACTTTGTATATGCTGATATATGTTTTAGAGTTTGGAAGAAGATTTTGTTAACTTTGGTGCTTTCAACTATTGAAGTGTAATGATCAATTTTTTCTTTCTTTTGAGAACCAGCTGATCTAATATGTTGTGTTCTTCCTGATGAATTTTTAGGTTCATCTTGTCAAATTATGTGGCTGTGTTTAGAACTCTGCTACCTTACGAGCAGGTGACCAATGCATTTATTTTTAATTGTGTAATTATGAAACTGTATGGCTCTCACATACGAATCTACATGTTAAGTCTTTCTGATTTGATGCAAGGCTTGAATATGTACAGGTTTTACGTCACCAGATTTGTTCACTTCTAATGACTTCACTTCGTACCAATTCTGAGGTGACTAGTCTAGTCAGCATTCTATAGGTTAAGTCCTATTGTATCTTAAACGTATTTAACTCCTTATTTCATAACAGATTGAAGGAGAAACTGGAGAACCTTATTTTCGACGCCTTGTCTTGCGATCAGTAGCCCATATTATTAGGCATTATAGTTCATCTCTCATCACTGAATCTGAGGTATGGCTTATCCCCGTGTTGATAGTTAGAACCAAGCGGATGAACATGCATTTGGTACAGATTATTAGCAATTGTGAATGTTTAAAACTACAATACAGACTGTTAGTTCTGCAAATCATTATAGAAATTCCAGCATTTGCATGAGAGTGATAAAACACCAAGTTGTTAGTTGTATTTCTGATGCTAGCAGCCCATATGTGACTGCATCCACATTAATACTTGCATTTCTTACCCTAGATCATGATGATACGTTAGAATTAAGAGTTCAGTAAGATGTTTGTTATTTTGGTGCAGTACGTAAATTAAATGGCAAGCTTTTGACCGGGATCTAGGTCACACACTTAATAGAAGTACAACTAAATTAATGTGTGATTGTAATTCAAGTTCCTTTAATTGCAATTTTAGCCATGTTGGAGATTTTGGAGTTGGAATAATGAAATTATACCTTTTCTTGCATAAAGAATGATAATATAAACATCCAAACCTTGTATCAAACTTAGGTTTAGACGTTAAAGCGGCTGTGAATCAGGAATCACTGGCATTGAACTCGTCTGTCCAAGTTTTTATTGTTAATGGTTGCAATTTGTAATTTTACCGTGCTAGTATACATATGCTGTAAGTTTTCTTGGTGGGCTCATGTTTTTGTTTCTTAATTTTAACTTGGGGCCCTCAATTTGTGGACAGGTATTTCTCAGCATGTTAGTGAGGGCTACATCACTTGATTTGCCATTGTGGCATCGTATACTTGTACTTGAAATGTTGAGGGTAAATGTTGCTTCTTCTAACACAATAGGCTACGTATATGATTTATTCAATAGTATCATTTAGAAATAGATATTTTTTCAAATTTTGTTTTCTTATCCTAATACATTTTTTGTCCATCGTATTTGGCAGGGTTTCTGTGTAGAAGCACATACATTGAGAATTCTGTTTCAGAACTTCGACATGTAAGCTCCTTTAGCTTGTCTCTTATTCAAAACCAATGAAAAATTATGGATCACCCATTGTTGTTTTTCTTCTTCCACCTGTATTAATGCACACTAAAGATTCTTGTATGTGGTACTACATGCTTAATGCTAATGATGTCCGATGTTGTTTTTGCAGGAACCCAAAGAACACAAACGTAGTTGAGGGTATGATAAAAGCTCTTGCGCGGGTGGTTTCAAGTGTGCAGGTATTGCATGGGTTATACCATTTTTTTCTGCGTAACTCTCATTTTGTATACGTGACTAGCTTATAGTTGGTGTAGAACATTTCATCTAAATTATTCCAGTACAAGTTGTGGCAATTTTTCAGATCTTTTAAATATGGATCCTTCAATGCAAATTGTCTATTTCTTATACATATTGAAACAAACATTAGTTTCAAGACAAACAGAAATATATAATATCTGATAATTACACAGTTGCATATCCTGTAATGTGGTTTATGCACTTGCCAGTGAACAGAAACAGAAACAGTTATAATATCTCTGTCTTGTTCAGTATCAAGACACAAGTGAGGAAAGCTTGGCAGCTGTTGCAGGAATGTTTACTAGTAAAGCCAAAGGTAATGACTTATATGCTTGTTACAATTGCGACACATTACACTTATATTATATGTACTTTTCTTTCAATTCTTGTATGCTTTTCTCAGTTTATATTTTCATTTTTGTTGTATGTTATACAATATTATATAATCTGTATTAGGTATATAGTGTAAATGTGCAACACATTGTGGAGAATCGGAGGTGTTATAGAATCATGAGCATATTGTTAATAAATTACAGGGAATGGCTTGTGCTAATGATGGAACCAATAACTTTCCAGACTCCTGTTTAGGGTAGAAACAAGGGAAATTATGCAAAAAACGACTTTTCTGGCTTGTTTTACAATAACTGGTTTGCAATTGCCCTTTCAGAATCAATTGCTGGGAAACTAAGCATAAACCTGGTCTTCTAGAGAATATGGGAATTCAACCTTATACTTTTATTTGATTAGAGTTCACCATCTTTCCAAAGTTGTTTTATGGATTTCTTTTATAAATAATTAATTTTTGTGAAACTTTCCAGGCAAAAAAGGTTTTCGCGAAATTTCTGATTTTTTTTTAGAAATATTATTTAAAAAAACTTTTTTGATGAAGTAACCAAATAAATTTACAAAAAATTCTTGTTATGTGGAATTATGGGTGTTACAACCTTGTATCAACGCTGTTTTTGTTGAAGGGTCCATGTGAGGTTTGAACCCGAGACCTCTTATGAGGACATCGGGACGCCGACCACTATGTCATTTTGTGATAGTGTCCTTCAAAATTATACATTATACATCCCTCTCTTCTTAGGTTCTTATATTAATTAATTTCTCCATAAAATCTGTTTCATGATTGAAGTTTTGAAACTGCAAAGGAAAAAAAATGAAGCCTATGTTGAGACCCCACCCGTATTGGACCTCCTATGCTGATACCTCTAAGAATACTAAGAAACTGCATTACTGACCATGGTTGTTAAAATTTCGCTAAACTAGTTTAAAAAGATAATTGATATTATCAAGACTACTCGTGATAAATTAAAATTACAAGTTTATTCCGTATATGATAAAGAAGTAAAGCAACCAAGCACAAAAAAAAAAGTGGTTAACAAAGTCATAATAGTTTTTAATGGCCATGAGTATTCTTTGGGAGCACATTAGGGTCTTTCAGACCAGTTACTGATAATATCTCCTGTACGACAGGTATTGAGTGGAGTTTAGATAACGACGCATCCAATGCTGCTGTTTTGGTAGCAAGTGAAGCCCATGCAGTAACTTTGGCTATTGAAGGCTTACTTGGAGTTGTTTTCACGGTGGCAACCTTGACAGATGAAGCGGTGGATGTTGGTGAGGTAACATTGCATCTGCTTATTTTGATTTAATCTATCTATATAATATATAAATAAAAATAAATATATAAATTCTTCTGCAACATATGACTTGGTGATTTCTTCCAGCTTGAATCCCCTAGATATGAGTCAGATCCACCTGCAAAGCTTATTGGGAAAACTGCTGTTCTATGCACAACGATGGTCGATTCAGTTTGGTTGACTATCCTTGATGCGCTGTCCTTGATTTTGACAAAGTACGGTATTTATAACTTGTGACTTCATGTGTTTAAATTGCAAAACCAATTTAGTATTTCTCATTAAAGCATATTTAACAGATCACAAGGGGAAGCTATTGTGTTGGAGATATTGAAGGGTTATCAAGCATTTACGCAGGTAGCCACCAAATTCTTTTCTAGTAGGATAGAAGAACAATATATCATATCAAAACAACTGATACATGGACATTGGTACTTGGCCTAGTCACATGTTTCTTTTTTAAAACTTGCAGTGCGAGTGAATTACATCCGATGAGAGTCCTGTTTACCATGTCCTGTAAATTTAAACTATATAATTAGTAATAGAATTTTTTTTTTTTTTTATCTAATCTACTATGGTCTGGATTAGTTGAATACTCCATTGGTCAAAAATTTTGCTTTTCTTCTCTTGCTCAGTTGTTCAAAACTTGTGTCAATGTACTTTTTCAAGCAAGTTTTGACTTTCAGTTTTTATCACTATACATCGATAACTCTTATTTTATTTAGTTTGATTTATTATAAATCACTGTATTTCCATGCTGAGGGGTACTTTTGATGTTTAATCAAATAGTTAAGCATCACGGTTGAACTTTGTGAAACGATGCATTTCTTTTCTCATGTTGGAGTAGCAACTACAAGGGTTAATAGACATATAAAGTATTATACATGCAGATCACTGTACGTAACTTATTTAGTTAAGCTACTAAAGTTGTAAATATTCTAACGCATATTAGGTTACTTAACTTACGAGTTTAGTTCAGTGATTAAATGGAACAAATTTTGTAGTCCATACGGTGTTGTTAATATTTAATCATTACTTTCGTAATTGGCTACGTTGGATGTTCCTGATTTCATGCAGGCATGTGGTGTTCTTCGTGCTGTAGAACCTTTGAATTCGTTTCTTGCATCACTTTGCAAGTTCACCATAAGTTCATCCAATGAAGCCAAAAGGAGAAGGTACTCAAAGTTTCTCTTGGTTTTGTATGGGCTTTAAATATTTATGCATTTTTATCTTTCAATCAACATCCTCGAATTGTACAGGGAGGGATCACTTCAAAATTATGTTGCGTACCTTTATCAGTCTTGGATGATGTCATGCACAACACTGATAATACTATAGTGGATACATAGTTTATCAAATCTGAAAGTTATAAAAACCCTTTCTTTGAGACTTTGAAACCTATAATGGTAGACATATGAACCGGTCATCAACCTTCAAAAGTCTTACGTAGTTATGTCCGGGATAAGCTGGTCACATTGATCTTGTTTTTTCAGTATTGTGTTTTTGTACGTCACTTCCTGTTTAGGTTTTCTACTGTTTCAGTATGAACTTCTGTGTACACACTAATTTGTATATCCGTTTCCCTACTTCCCCTTATAGGATTGGAAATCCTTACCATTATTGTGTTTGTTCATATTAGCCGCAGTTTACAATCTCCTGGTTCAAAGCGGACAGAATTAGTGGTGGATCAAAGGGATATCGTAGTTCTTACGCTTAAAAATGTTCAGGTGCACTTTGTGTGAGTTTCATTGTTATAAATGAAATCTTTTTTCCGCTACTTTCGGTTTCTGATTTGTAAGATATTTTCTCTTGTCTTTCATATAAGTTAGGCCCTCAGGACTCTCTTCAACATAACTCATCGATTATACAATGTTTTGGGACCGTCTTGGGTATTGGTATGATTATTTACTTTTTCAGTTGTATATATGCTTGCATTACACATTGTTTTTCATCAGCAATTGTGTTTTGCATTCGGAAAGTACCAATTGTTCATATTCTAAATGGCAGGTTTTGGAGACTCTAGCAGCACTTGATCGAGCAATTCATTCTCCACATGCAACAACCCAGGTATGACCCAGCATTTTATTCTAGCGCTTGTCTGCTTTTAGACCTGTGTGATAATGTGCGTACCGTTAACTCTTGTTTCAGGTCTTCAGTATGACAACATTAATAATTTTGTTTCTTTATACAGGAGGTATCTGCAGCTGTTTCAAAGCTTACCAGAGAACCATCTGGTGGCCAGTACAGTGACTTTAGTATTCTCTCATCATTGAATTCTCAGGTGACTTCATTGTCTTACTCTGTACTAATGATACAGGTTCATTTATTTACTTACTAACCCTTAAAATTTTACAATAGTTCACAATTAACCTCTTATTTTTGTTGTTGTGAAGTTGTTTGAAAGCTCTGGATTGATGCATATATCTGCAGTCAAGTCACTTCTTTCCGCGCTCCGGCAATTGTCATATCAATCAATGGCCGGAACGTTAAGTGGTATTTCACAAACATCAAGTCAGAAAACAGGAAGCATTAGTTTTGCGGTCGAGAGAATGATATCCATTCTTGTCAACAATCTTCACAGTATGTATTTATGTTTCAAAACTCATAGTCAACAGTTGTCTTTAAACTTCCTTCTAATACCAAGTAGATAAATACATCTATTATTAATGGTCAATCTTTCTCGAACTCATTTGTCTGGCGATGATATTAACAAACCTACACAATTCCCTGGCCTCTGAACTAATTGAATAACCAGGTCCCTACACGATTCGTTTTTCATTACGTTTACCGTGTCATATCGTGTGTGGATATTTTAGAGCCTTTTATAGTTTGGTGATGAATAGCCTATCCTACTAAGTGGTACTGATTAGGTTCTTAATTGAGAGGGCTAAACCAGAAAGGAACCTTTTTCTTGTTTGCCTTCTAATATATGAAGATACGTTTTGAGTTTATGTTATTTGGTTTAGCGCGTATGGCTTACCATTATTGTTGCAGGAATTCAGCCATTGTGGGATGAGGTTGTTGGCCATTTTGTCGAGGTTATTCCATGACACATTATATATTCTGAAACATACTGTTATCAACTTCAGATCCTCTTACTGATATGATTAGGATATATTTGCAGCTTGCCAGTAGCCCTAATCACCACTTGCGAGCAATGGCGCTTAAGGCTTTGGATCAATCAATTTCTGCTGTTTTAGGTTCCGAGCAGTTTGAGGAGAATGCATTATCAAGGCATCATGGTGTATGCGTTGATGTTACATCCATTCACTGTTTCTCTTAATGTACTTTTAATTCCTTTCATAGAAGACTTACGGTCCCCTTTATAAACTGTTTTTGCTAGGTCAAAGCTGAAATGAAGGCACTTGAAATTTCTGTCATATCTCCCCTACATGTCCTCTATGATTCGTGTCCAAACAGCGATGTTCATGCTGGATCTTTAAAAATTCTACTGCATGTTTTAGAGGTAACGTACTGCGTTACTGAATTGTTGAAGTTTATGTTTATGGTGTTTCTTCTGTCCCATGTGAGTGTGTTGGTTTTGATTTCAAGATGCCCGATATTAATCAGAACATCTCTTTTTGCCATACCTCAGAAAAAAATTTATCTGTTTTTCAGCATCATCATTAAAACTTTATGAAAATGGTTACTTTGTGAAGGTTCCCATTTTATTTTGAAATTTAAAGGGACTCTTACAATTTTTAAAATATTTATATCAGACCACATATAGAATAGAACATTGCAAATTTGTGGGACAGATGGATTATATGATTTTGTTTGTTGGTACCTACTAATTCTTTATTTTTCCTGGAAACATTTCTTCAGAGACATGGAGATAAGCTTTGTTATAGCTGGCCAGATATTCTTGAAATGCTAAGGTAACTATAGGTTACATATCTGTTTGCGGTTTATTACTGTGAATATAGTTAATATTCTCATTCCGTTCTTCTTTAGATCAGTTGCTGGATCATCTGAAAAGGATCTTGTCACTCTTGGATTCCAGGTTAGTAGATACTAGCCATGCACTTACAAGTTCTCAAAAGTACCTGTATAAACCTGTTAGAGTTCTAGGTACAGAGTTGTTTGCTTTTTCCAATTTGCGCCATAGTTTTATGGCATATCATATCATACAGAAGTTGTATCCCTGTCTTAAGAATTATGCAAGTATTCTGAAGGGTGGAGGCTACAGCCCAGCTAGACCGTTACAGAAGTTGTATCCAACATGATATTAAAGTTGATGCATTTTTTAGTTGTGGGAAAAGCCGAAAAGGTTGATAGAAAGTATAAGAAACAAAACGTTTATTGACTTGTTTTACTTTACTATTTGGATGTGCATTGATAGTAATTTCGTCATTAGTTTTTGAATTCTACTTACTCTCTTTTCTTGCAGAGCCTACGAGTTATCATGAATGATGGGCTGTCAACTGTACCTCCTGAATATCTTTATGTGTAAGTTATTTTAACTTTATATGGATCGGGTTTTAATTTAAACATATCTTATTTAGTTAAAAATTTTCCGAATCCGCATTTCTCGTGTTGCCACATCCATATGCTGAAAAAATAAAGCACTTGAGCTTGGAAAAGTTTTTTTTTTCTCGTTATGAACAGTTAGTGTGTTTGGGTAAATAGCTTGTTGTAGAACTTTTTTAATTCATTATATATTGCGTTACATGTTTCCTTTGGATATTTTTTTAACTGTTAATTTAAGTGTTTTAATGGTTTTGTGGACTCTCATCAGATGTGTAGATGTTACTGGTGCCTACAGTTCTCAAAAGACTGAATTGAATATCAGCTTAACAGCCATTGGCCTGCTTTGGACTTCAACCGATTTTATTGCTAAAGGTCTGCTTGAGGGTCCTACAGAGGATAGGGAAAGAGGTTTGGCTCTGATTTGATATCTCAGCTGATTACCTTCCATTATAAACAATCTTTAAATAGTATAATTCTAACATGGCTTATTTTGCAGATACTCTGGAGGTCAATAATGGTGAAAAGATAGAACAGACGCAGAATAATGTTAAAAAAGCTAACCAACAAGATTTCTCCATTACTGTAGCTGAACATGAAAAATTGTTATTTTCTGTTTTTTCATTACTCCAAAATCTGGGTGCTGATGAGAGGCCAGAGGTATTTTCCTTTTCTACCAGTCAAGTTTCAAGCATGCTGACTGCCAATTTTTAATAATACTATATATATTTATGTGATAGTGATAGCGTAACTTTCTAGGCGATAATGAATAGCATACTGTACCTATTATCATCATGATCATCCACTACCTAAGTTAATATGTTCTTAATTTCTAATGATTTTGTGTGTGCTTTGTTTGCAACATTATAGCAGTAGTCGCAATTTAGTTGTAGCATCTGAGTATCACCCGCCTCATTTATCTGTAGGTTAGGAACTCAGCTGTCAGGACACTTTTTCAAACCCTTGGAAGCCATGGTCAAAAACTTTCAAAGAGCATGTGGGAAGATTGTCTTTGGAAGTATGTGTTTACTACTTTAGACCGTGCATCTCACATGGTAAGATGCAGTGACTGTTAGATATACATGATGGTCCTTTATGCGGTAATCTCTTAATTGTGCTTATTCAATTATAGGCTGCAACATCATCCAAAGTTGAATGGCATGGAAAAGAACTTGGTGTCCGTGGTGGAAAAGCAGTTCATATGCTCATACACCATAGGTATCTCAATTTATTCAATCTTTTTTTATCTTTATCGAAATTCAAATTATTTTAATACTTTAATTTTGACTTGGGATTTTTTTTTAACTGTTTGGATCAATCTGACCCATTCGACCTATTTAATAGTAGATGATTTGTAATTTCTACCTTTAATATTTCATGGTATTGTAAATATACAGTCGGAACACGGCTCAAAAACAATGGGATGAAACACTTGTGCTCGTATTTGGTGGAATTGCTCGTATCATGCGTACTTTTTTCCCACTATTGAGAAGTATACCCAATTTTTGGTCCGGTATGTCTCTTTAGTACACCCCTTACAAATTATGTATGTGTTTATCTTAACAAACCTGAATAATGGTTAACTAGGATGGGAGTCTTTGCTTCAATTCGTGAAAAACAGCATTGTGAATGGCAGTAAAGAGGTTGCCCTTGCTGCTGTTGGTTGTTTGCAGTCAACAGTTCTACCTCATTCCCCCAAGGTAAGCCAAACACGGCCTTGGTTTTGTATTTTTCATGTATAGTTTTCTAATCTCTTTATCTAATTTAAGATTCGACAGTGTTTTGGGTTGTGTATTTCAATCTACTAATTGCATAATTCTATATCGAATCAGGGAAATCTGCCAATGCCATATCTCAAATCGGTTCTTGATGTTTATGATTTAGTTCTCCGCAACCCAACTGCAAGTAGTGATGTGGCAGCAAACAAGGTGAAGCAGGAGATAATACATGGGCTAGGTAATAATAATAATATTCCTAACGTTACAGAATTGGCATAATTTTGACTATTTTCTTAAGCTTTGAATGTACTATATCGTTTTCCGTATTGTTATTTCTTATCTTTTATAAAAAAATTTAACAGGAGAAGTATATGTGCATGCACAAGGAATGTTTGAGAGTAGTATGTATTCGCAGTTGCTTTCTATCATTGAGTCTGCAATCAGAGAAGCAAAAATCACTCAAAATAACTTCGAAGCTGAATTTGTGAGTGCTAATCTTTTCTTAGGTAATTATGTCACTTGAGCTTTTAGCCTCACTTGAGGGTTGCATGGTACTAACATAGTAATTGTACCATTATTACGTTGGATTTCAATGAGCAATGTAAACAATGTTTACTATTGATGAGTCACATTTCAGTAAAACAAAATCTGAAGGCCGTTAATCTAATATTACTGGAGATGATATCATGACAAGATATTTAAATCATATAGTTATTCTGAAAATCTGTTGGTATCATCAATCTTTGCTTGTATCATATATATGAGGAATTCTCAAATTAATACACTTGTTCTAGCTTTTTTAGTGAGGCATAGTATTTTAGAACACATATAAGCTGGAAACCTGGGCAGTACATTATTATTTTTCTTACAATCTGCTATTACAGGGACATGTGCCGCCATTGCAACGTGTAGTGCTGGAAATCTTTCCACAATTATGTCCACCTAATCATCTTCCCTCACTGTGGGCCGTCTTCTTCCAGAAGCTATTAAATTATCTTCCTAATTCTGATTCATCTGTACATAAAGAAGGAGATGCCACAAACCCTGTTGAATTGAGAAACTCGTCTGGTAAAGATGACTAAGATTATTATTACTGTATTTTTATACATATATATTGGGATTATATATCGGGAGGCCACCCAAGTTTATCGTTCTGTGTTTTTAGGCCACCCATATTTAAAAATGATTTTGTAGGCCACCCAAATTTATCTTTTCGTGTTTACATGTCACCTATATTCGAAAATTATTTTGTAGGTAATCCAACTTCGTGTATTCTTCTCTCAGTACCAAATCTGGCTAAAATCTCATTAGAAAAATGTAAAAATAACACAAATAACCAAGTTTTCCTTAATTAACATTATTTATATGACGATTAGTTCATACCAAATACATGAGTATTTGCGTTTTTTATAATTTTATACAAAGAGTTTTTAGTTTGATATGATATATATGTAACAACATACGAATTTGGATGGCCTACGAATCATTTTCAAATATGGTTGGCCTACAAACACAAAACAATAAACTTTGGTGGCCTCCCTATATTTAATCCCATATATATTTGAATACTTTTGTTTCTTTTCACTGCTGTTTAAAGAAGCTGAAGTTGAAGTATAATCTTTACAGGATCTAGGAGGGTTACGGTCGTCCCTAATGGGAACTCTACTAATGAACAGATAGAAGTAGAACATTCGTCTTCTTCAAGCTCAGATTCAAAAAAAACTTCAACAGTTAGCATTTCAAGTGATTTGTTTGCTGAAAAGCTTGTTCCCATCTTGATAGAGGTGTTCCTACAGGCTCCGTTAGCTGAAAAGTCTACTACTTTTCCTTACATTATTGAAGGTCTTGGAAGGTAGCAACTTTTTTAGTCCATATATTATGTGTGTATAATTATGATTCAAAATATTAATGTCTTACCTAGGAAAGAAAAACTATATTATTTAAAAACTAATCTAAAACTACAAATAAAATCATTTAGGAGGTTGTGTGTAATGGAAATAAGATTTAGGGCAACTTTCAACCCATTTGACCCGTTTGTGGTCAAACACAGTCCATAGAGAACCATTTACAAGTAAATTAGAGCTACCACCTCAGTTTTTTATATGCATAAAAAGTTACAGAACCATTCAGAAAAAAGGAGTTTGTTCTTGCAGGTGCATGATAACAAGAAGAGAAAATCCTGATGGTGGACTTTGGGGACTAGCTGTTAAAAGCTTCAACCAATTGCTTGTTGATGACATTAGGAATTTAGTTGATCGATCGGGTACTGATTTAAGCAGTAGTAACAAGCCTGCAAGAGTTCGTCTTTGGAAAGTGGTTGCTGATGTCTATGAAATTTTCCTGGTTGGATATTGTGGACGTGCACTTCCTTCCAATTCTCTTGCTGCAATATCCAAGGAAGATGATGAATCCCTTGAAATGGAACTTTTAGACGTTTTGGGGGATAAAATTCTAATGTCAGACATTGATGCTTCTTCCGATGTAATGTGTTCCCATCTCCTATATACTTGTATAGTGTCTGAGGTGGTAAAATGGATGGGTTGGGTAACAGGTTGAAACAGGTTGACCCACCAACATATTTATTTTTAGTTCTGAGTTTTTTAATAAATAATACTGCTATGAAGTTGAATGTGCTAAAATTACACTTTTAAGCAATTGTCGACGTGTTAGGCCCGTTTCTTTACCTATCTTTTTTCTTGACCCGTTTGATCTGTTTGCTATGACTACCCATATGGCTTCTTCGTGAGTAAACGGGTGAGATAGAAAATCACACGAACCTTTGTGGTATTAGACATGTTTGTAAATAGCTACATGGTTCTTGCTAAACACGGTATTGAACATATTTCATACGGCTAAATAGTTCCTGCCAAACACGATAAACTTCATCATAATGACTTTGTTACCCCCAACATTATACCTAAATATATGGAGTTCACGCAACTTAGAGTTTACAGTTATAATTTTTAACTGATTATTTATTGCAAGTAAAGTAATATCAATTTCAGCTCTTCCTCTGATCACATATATTTACACATATGTATAAATTGTTGCATGTTTTTAAATGTTAATAGTTGTCTATGTCATAATTTCCTAAAAATAAGTATGAGGCTTGAAATTCGTTCTGAACATCGTTTGGATTTTATGCTCCTATTCTCATTTACAGATCTTGGAACGGTTGATAATTACGCTTGATCGGTGTGCTTCTCGTACATGTTCGTTGCCTGTTGAGACAGTTGAACTTGTGCCTCCTCACTGTAGCAGATTCTCTCTCACTTGCTTGCATAAGTTGTTTTTCTTGAGCAGGTAATTCTTTTCTTTATAATCTAAAACAACAGTTTTAAGCATACGAGACATATCAAATCGAATGATGACTTGGCACTTTATGTTTCATTATATAATGTGTGAGACATGTCATAGATCATATACATAATACTCAATTGTATTAATGTGGACTACTGAGTTTTTAATTAGGTCACAAATTTATATATAAATTGATACATATGTTGCCACTGTCATATGCCCTGGCACATCTTATTTTTTAGGGTTTATTTCAGTATCTTATTCTCCATTACATTCATATGCATAAAGTATGACTTTCTTTGTCTCAGTTACAACAATGAATTAAATAGCTGGAATCAGACTCGAAGTGAAGTAAGCAAAATTTC
Organism: Rutidosis leptorrhynchoides; assembly: GCF_046630445.1. Taxonomy (NCBI): domain Eukaryota; kingdom Viridiplantae; phylum Streptophyta; class Magnoliopsida; order Asterales; family Asteraceae; genus Rutidosis; species Rutidosis leptorrhynchoides. Next base: position 370,513,484 of record NC_092341.1, on the reverse strand, counting down.
TGTCATGATACTCATGAAAAGATGCGAATACATACTCAAGAAATTTCTAACTGATGAGAAGGAATTAGGTATGTGTCATATAATATAATCATATATTCAACAAAATCTGCGTCTCATAAATATTTATGTTATAATATTTTCTTAAAACTTGTATATGAAGGTGAACGTCCATTCCCTTCAGCACGAATCAGTGAGATTGCTTTTGTTCTCCAAGAGATGGCACGGGTTACACTGCATGAAGAAACGGCTTCAGTTCTTCCACTACATCCTTTTTTGAAGGGTGGTCTATTAGAGGAGAATACTGGCCGACGCGCACATTTATTTGTCCTTTTCTCCCCCTTATGTGAACTTGTTAAATCGAGGTAAAACAAGTACTTTAAATGCATCAACTTTTAGACTTCGCTTGACCAAAGGACTTAACTGTAGTTATAAATGTCACGTCACTTTCATACTCAAATGAAAAGATAGAATAACAAGCCGTGAATGTTAAAATCAACGAAATTACGATATTTTGTAATCTTAGTCAAATTACGAAGATTATCTTGAAGGAAATAATATCGAATTATAAAATTTCAGCTAATTAATGATTTATGTTGGCTAATTTGAAGGAGATGTAATTGAATTTTCAAATTTTGTACAGGAATTCTCGGGTTAGAGACCTGGTACATGCTTTACTGAGACTTGTCAGCACTGAACTCGGGCTACACAATATTTGCTTGACAGTCTAGAGTTCATCCAGTGATAGTGCCCAACCATCATATGTTCCTTGTCATTTGATGTTACATGGAAGAAACTTATAGCTTTGGATTGTGTTTGTACAAGTTTTAGTGAGGTATTATTTGTCAAAGTTTTGATCTTGGCTTTCATTGTCAATTTTTACAGTGTATTCTAGCTTACAGTTTTTTGCGGTTTATGTAAAAGGGGAGTGTAGGTGTAATATGATTCATACAATCAAATTATAGTCAACCATACATGTTTTCCTCCTTGTATTAATATTATATATATCCTCGTTATATATGTTTACATTCTGTGTATTCCTTGTTTGGGAGCAATTAAGTGTAACATGTCCGATGTATACTCTTCAATAAGTAACCTCGATATTATACTGTATATGATCTCATTTTGTGTCTGATTTGTTAGGATAGGTAAATGTGGTTGGGGAGCTTAGAGCTTAATTATATTTTAGCAGTGTAAAAACTACTGAGTTATTCGGTTATTCCTTTATAATTTCCGTTCTCAATTGCAGTGGTGGATCTAGGTTTCGTAGTCACTGGTGTCACTAGTTAAAAGTTCAAAAAAAATTACACTATCCAGTGGTGTCACACAGAAAAATTACACTATCCAGTGGTATCACTAGTTAAAAACCCTGAAAATTTTCCACTGCATTGCATATTCCAGTGGTAGCGCGTGCTACCACTGGATCTAAGATAGATCCGCCCTTGATCAATCGGCTATGGCTATGAATCAATTGTAACAACCATTTTCTAACCAAAGTCAAGTTCGACCTGACCTTTGTAATTAAAGCCTCGAATTCAAACTTTCACATTCAGGTTTGGTAACGTTCGATGTATATCAGTTTTTGGATACAAATTACGTATTGAACACCCTATCGAGTTATACCAAATATGTTACCACTATTATTTTGGCCTCGAAGTTATGAGCGATACTTTGTAGATTAGTTGTATAAGGGGTAACACTCTCACAAAGAAATAATAATGAGAACATGGTAAATATGAAATTTTGTATATTCATTCTGTTCATTCTTTTAGCATCTCCTCCTGGTTTACAGTCTTTCTTTATTAATGTAGCTATTTGAATACACATAATAACATGAAGAAGTCATATAATATTCTGGTGGCATCATAGGATAAAAAGGATTTTGCTTGAATATTGATCGTTTAATAGAGAGATGGATAGAAATAAAGATAACTGATTCATGGAGAAATAAAGATTTTGGGATGAACCTTGCATTAAAATTGGTTTTACGGTTGCAATTTAATTAATACCATTTCTACCTCTTTTTTTGGATAGCTAAGTTTATTCAATCACAGCACGCAAGATTCGTGCGAGCGAAGTACAACGATTAACTGTTACACATCATTTGACCCACCACATTCGTTATTCTATTACATTACATGTCGTTTTGACCCACCCACTGTTGGGTTTATTAGTTTGTTTCCATTTATGTGAAAGTAATGGCCCAAGCCCAACAAATTAGGCCCAATTGGTTGTTTGACTTGGTCAACCATCAGAGGGCATCTTTAATTTGAAGTTGTGCAGCTGTTTTCAATGATACGAGAGAGTGAGATTAGATAGAGATCAAGAAAAAGAGTGAAAAACACATTTCCCGTCTACAGTGACAGCAGGCCAGAAAAGAGACGATCCCAGGAGATCCGACCGTTGAATCTTCACGATATTTGGGCTGTGTCTTCCTGACATCAGTGCCAACATTTTCAACCGTTGAATTCGTCTAGAAAGGCCTGTAGCTCGTGATTTTGCTGCTGGAACAGAGGGCAGTTTATTGGTAGTAGTGTTCATCTTTTGTCTTTAATTTCTTCATATACTTGTTGATTATTGTTGTTCAAGAGTATGATGATGTTGTATACCTCTAGTTGAGCTAGAGAAGGATTATTGTATTGCTCTCCTTGTTGATGATAGTGGAATTTAAGTGGCTTACGAGTCCCGTGGTTTTTACTCTCGATTTTGAGGGGTTTTCCACGTAAAAAGTCTCGTGTGTATTGTGTGTGCTTTGTTATTTCGTATTTGCTGATTTGGGACAGAATTGGGGTTGACTTGTGGTGATTGTGGTATACCTTATTTGTTAGTTTTCTCACGGGTTCATACGGGTCGGGAAATGCTTGTCAAACGGGTTTGTTTCCGCTTTGTAGTTTGCCCGTTGTGACCATTTTCCCATCAAATTGGTATCTAGAGCTAGGTTATTTGATTTGACTTGTGTGAAAGATGGAAGCTAATACAAGTAAGATGATTAGTTTAAATGGTTCAAATTATCATGTTTGGAAAGGCAAGATGGAGGATCTTCTTTATGTAAAAGATTATTATTTGCCTGTTTTTACTGAGGATAAACCTGAGGAAAAATCTGATGCCCAATGAAAAATTTTGCATAGACAAGTATGTGGGTATATTCGGCAGTGGGTTGATGATAATGTAGTGAACCATATTACTGGGGAGACTGATGCTAAAGCCTTATGGAAAAAGCTTGAGCAGTTATATGAACGAAAGACTGGGAATAACAAGTTGTTCTTAATTAAGCAGATGATGGCTTTGAAGTACCATGATGGGACTCCTATTACAGATCACCTAAATGCATATCAGGGTATTATAAATCAGCTTGCAGGTATGGGTATCAAGTTTGAGGATGAGATTCAGGGTCTCTGGTTACTTGGTACATTACCGGACTCTTGGGAGACTTTTAGGACATCTTTGTCCAACTCTGCTCCAAATGGTACTATCACCATGGAATTGGCTAAGGGTAGTATTTTGAATGAAGAGATGAGAAGAAAGTCACAAGGTTCCTCTTCACAGTCAGATATCTTGGTCACAGAAACGCGGGGGAGAAGTCATAGTAGAGGTCAGGGTAAAAGAGGCAATCATCGTAGCAGCTCACGCAAAGGCAAATTTGCTAATGTTGAGTGTTATAATTGTCATGAAAAGGGGCACACAAAGTGGTATTGTCCAAAGTTGAAGAATGAGAAGAAAAAGGCATATGACAAGAATAAACAAAAGAAAAGTGATGGTGGTGATGATGATAAGGTTGAAGTTAACGCTATCACAGATGAGTTCTTTGTTTGTATTGATTATGATATGATCAATCTTACTCATGATGACACGAGTTGGATTGTTGATAGTGGTGCTACATGTCATGTTGCAATTTGTAGAGATCACTTCTCATCTTACACTCCAGGTGACTATGGATTTGCTAGGATGGGTAATGCCGGGTTATCAAAGATCGTTGGTATTGGAGATGTTTGTTTGAAATTTGACACGGGAATGGAGTTAGTTTTGCATAATGTAAAACATGTTCCGGATATGAGACTTAATGTTATTTCAACAGGCATTCTTGATGATGATGGTTATTATAACGGTTTTGGTAATGGTATTTGGAAACTAACTCTTGGTTCTATGATAGTGGGAAGAGGCAAGAAAGACTCAAGATTATACATCACGCGTCCGAAGATTATCCAGAACATTGTTAACGCAGTGGACAATGTTGATTCTACTGAGTTGTGGCATAAAAGACTTGGCCACATGAGTGAAAAGGGGATGTCTATCTTGTTTAAGAAGAATGTGTTGTCGGGTGTTAGTGATATTAATTTGAGTAAGTGTTCTCACTGTTTGGCAGGGAAACAGACCAGAGTTGCGTTTAAGAGTCATTCTCCTTTTCGAATGGAGAACATACTTGATCTAGTTCATTCGGATGTTTGTGGGCCTATGAAGACTAGGACACTTGGTGGATGTTCCTACTTTGTTACATTCATCGATGATCATTCCAGGAAGGTGTGGGTTTATACCTTAAAGTCAAAGGATCAAGTATTTGAAAAGTTTAAGGAATTTCATACACTAGTTGAAAGGCAAACGGGAAAGAAACTCAAGTGTATTCGGACTGATAATGGCGGTGAATACATTGGCAGGTTTGATGCTTATTGTAAGGAGAATGGTATTCGACATCAAAAGACTCCACCAAAGACACCTCAGTTGAATGGCTTAGCAGAGAGGATGAACAGAACTTTGGTTGATAGAGTTAGATGTTTGCTTTCACATGCAGGGTTGTCCGATTCCTTTTGGGGTGAGGCTTTAAATACGGCAGTTCATATTATTAATCTAACCCCTTGTGTTCCTTTGCGTTTTGATGTTCCTAACAGGGTTTGGAGCGGAAAAGATGTTTCTTACCGCCATTTACGAGTTTTTGGATGTAAAGCTTTTGTTCATGTTCCCAAAGATGAGAGGTCAAAGCTTGATATGAAGACTAAGCCATGTGTATTCCTCGGCTATGGTGAAGATGATTTTGGGTACAGGTTATATGATCCAGTTTAGAAGAAACTCGTACGAAGCCGAGATGTTGTATTTACAGAAGATCAGATGTTAAAAGATGTTGATAAGGCAGATTCAGTTCCTCAACCTAGTGCTGATCTTGTTGATTTGGATCCAGTTACTCCACAACATGTTGGAGATGATGTTCATAATGATGAACATGGTACTGATGATGATTATGCTCCGGAGCAGGTAGAGATTCCAGTACCAGATGTGCCCCCATTTGTCCCACTTAGGCGGTCTACCCGAGACCGTCATCCTTCTGTTAGATATAATGCTGATGAGTATGTATTAGTTACTGATGGGGGAGAGCCAGAATGTTATTCAGAAGCAATGAAAGATGAGCATAAGAAAGAGTGGGGTGAAGCTATGCAAGATGAGATGAATTCCTTGCATGAGAACAATACTTATGAGCTGGTGAAGTTACCTAAAGGCAAGAGAGCTTTGAGAAACAAATGGGTATTCAAAGTGAAGACAGATGAGCTTACTTCACAACTAAGGTACAAAGCTAGGTTAGTCGTTAAAGGATTCAGCCAGAAAAAGGGTATTGATTTTGATGAGATTTTCTCACCGGTTGTGAAGATGGGATCTATTCGAGTGGTTCTTGGATTAGCTGCTAGTCTTGATCTTGAGGTTGAACAGATGGATGTCAAGACTGCTTTTCTTCACGGTGATTTGGATAAGGAAATCTACATGATGCAACCTGAAGGTTTTCGGGTTAAGGGTAAAGAAAATTATGTTTGTAGACTTCAGAAAAGTTTATATGGGTTGAAGCAAGCACCGAGACAGTGGTATAAGAAGTTTGAATCGGTTATAGGAAAGCAAGGCTACCGAAAGACAACTTCAGATCATTGTGTTTTCTTTCAGAGGTTTGGTGATGATGATTTCATCATATTGTTGTTATACGTTGATGATATGTTGATTGTTGGTAAAAATATTAAAAGAATTGCGCAGTTGAAGCGAGAATTGAGCAAGTCTTTTGCTATGAAAGACTTGGGGCCAGCAAAACAGATTCTTGGCATTCGGATTTCTAGAGATAGAGGTGCTAAGACGTTACATATATCACAAGAGCAATACATTGAAAAGGTGCTAAGTAGATTCAACATGAAGAATGCTAAGGTGGTTAGTTCCCCTCTTACAAACAACTTTAAGCTAACAGAAAGAGATTGTCCTACTTCAAAGGAGGATGTTGAGGAGATGGATATAGTTCCATATGCGTCAGCAGTTGGTAGCTTGATGTATGCTATGGTGTGTACTAGGCCTGATATAGCTCATGCGGTAGGTGTTGTTAGTCGGTTTATGTCAAATCCGGGTAAGAAGCATTGGGAAGCTGTTAAATGGATTATGAGATACTTACGAGGTACTTCAAAGTTAGGTATCACATTCGGAAATGGAGAGCCGATGCTTGTTGGTTATACAGACTCAGATATGGCAGGAAACAAAGATAACATGAAATCCACTTCTGGATATTTGATGACTTTCGCAGGGGGAGCAGTTTCATGGCAATCAAGGTTACAAAAGTGTGTTGCATTGTCTACGACCGAGGCTGAGTATATGGCAGCAACAGAAGCGTGCAAAGAACTATTGTGGATGAAAAGGTTTCTACAAGACCTTGGGTTTAAGCAATCACGATATGTGGTTCTTTGTGATAATGAGAGTGCGATTCATTTGGCTAAAAATTCTATGTATCATAAGCGGACAAAACATATAGATGTGCGGTATCATTGGATTAGAGAACGTCTTGAAGATGGTTTGTTTGAACTTGATAAAGTTCATACCGATGATAATGGTTCCGACATGTTCACAAAGGCTTTAGCAAGTGAGAAGCTCAAGGTATTTTGCTCGATCGCCGGGATGGCGAACTCTTCCACATAATTGGAAAGGGGGAGATTTGTTGGGTTTATTAGTTTGTTTCCATTTATGTGAAAGTAATGGCCCAAGCCCAACAAATTAGGCCCAATTGGTTGTTTGACTTGGTCAACCATCAGAGGGCATCTTTAATTTGAAGTTGTGCAGCTGTTTTCAATGATACGAGAGAGTGAGATTAGATAGAGATCAAGAAAAAGAGTGAAAAACACATTTCCCGTCTACAGTGACAGCAGGCCAGAAAAGAGACGATCCCCGGAGATCCGACCGTTGAATCTTCACGATATTTGGGCTGTGTCTTCCTGACATCAGTGCCAACATTTTCAACCGTTGAATTCGTCTAGAAAGGCCTGTAGCTCGTGATTTTGCTGCTGGAACAGAGGGCAGTTTATTGGTAGTGTTGTTCATCTTTTGTCTTTAATTTCTTCATATACTTGTTGATTATTGTTGTTCAAGAGTATGATGATGTTATATACCTCTAGTTGAGCTAGAGAAGGATTATTGTATTGCTCTCCTTGTTGATGATAGTGGAATTTAAGTGGCTTACGAGTCCCGTGGTTTTTACTCTCGATTTTGAGGGGTTTTCCACGTAAAAAGTCTCGTGTGTATTGTGTGTGCTTTGTTATTTCGTATTTGCTGATTTGGGACAGAATTGGGGTTGACTTGTGGTGATTGTGGTATACCTTATTTGTTAGTTTTCTCACGGGTTCATACGGGTCGGGAAATGCTTGTCAAACGGGTTTGTTTCCGCTTTGTAGTTTGCCCGTTGTGACCATTTTCCCATCACCCACATCATTATACTATAACATTACATGGATTATGATAATGCTAAAAACGAACATATATTTCATAGCATTATTCCTCAAGAAAGACAAGCTTTTAGTTGCAATTGTTCTATTTACAAGTGATATTCGTTTAAATAATAAAAGGTGAAGACAAAAGACAGATTCGACGAATTAAAGACGCAAACGACCAAAAAGCTCAAAAGTACAAAAGACAATCAAAAAGGTTCCAATTATTGATAAGAAACGTCTCGAAATTACAAGAGTACAAGATTCAAAACGCAAAGTACAAAATATAAAATTGTACGCAAGGACGTTCGAAAATCCGGAACCGGGACCAGAGTCAACTCTTAACGCTCGACGCAACGGACTAAAAATTACAAGTTAACTATGTATATAAATATAATATAATATATAATTAATTATATTAATTATATATATATTATATTTATATATAAAAAAACCGTCGGCAGAGAAAACTCCAAGGACTGAGCTGTAAATACATCCTCCGCGACTCGCGGAGTTTGAAGAGTATTTTGCCGCGAGTCGCGGAGCCCCAAAAATCAACTCTGGCTATAAAGCCAACCGAATTCTGATCAAAATTATCATCTTTTTTTCTTCTTATCATACGTAAAATTTATATATATATATATATATAATTTATATTTTAATTTTAATTCTAATAATAAGGGTATGTTAGCGAATGTTGTAAGGGTGTAAGTCGAAATTCTGTCCGTGTAACGCTACGCTATTTTTAATCATTGTAAGTTATGTTCAACCTTTTTACATTAATGTCTCGTAGCTAAGTTATTATTATGCTTATTTAAAACGAAGTAATCATGATGTTGGGCTAATTACTAAAATTGGGTAATTGGGCTTTGTACCATAATTGGGGTTTGGACAAAAGAACGACGCTTGTGGAAATTAGACTATGGGCTATTAATGGGCTTTATATTTGTTTAACTAAATGAAAGTTTGTTAATGTTAATATAAAGATTTACAATTGGGCGTCCCTATAAATTACCATATACACTCGATCGGACACGATGGGCGGGGTATTTATATGTACGAATAATCGTTCATTTAACCGGACACGGGAATGGATTAATAGCCACTAGAATAATTAAAACAGGAGTGAAATTACATTCAAGGGTAATTGGTGTAATTGTTAACAAAGTAGTAAAACCTTGGTTTACACGCAGTCGATAACCTGGTGTATTCATTAAACAAAGTATTAAAACCTTGTTACAATTCGAATCCCCAATTAGTTGGAATATTTAACTTCGGGTATAAGAATAATTTGATGAGGACACTCGCACTTTATATTTATGACTGATGGACTGTTATGGACAAAAACCAGACGGACATATTAAATAATCCAGGACAAAGGACAATTAACCCATGGGCATAAAACTAAAATCAACACGTCAAACATCATGATTACGGAAGTTTAAATAAGCATAATTCTTTTATTTCATATTTAATTTCCTTTATTTTATATTTAATTGCACTTCTAATTATCGCACTTTTATTTATTGTTATTTAATCGCAATTTTATTTTCTCGCACTTTTATTATTCGCAATTTCATTATCGTTATTTACTTTACGCTTTAATTTAAGTCTTGTATTTATTTTATATTTTACATTAGGTTTTAACTGCGACTAAAGTCTTAAAATCGACAAACCGGTCATTAAACGGTAAAAACCCCCCTTTATAATAATAATATTACTTATATATATATTTGTATTTTTATAAAAGTAAACTAATATAGCGTTGAGCTTTGTTTAAAGATTTCCCTGTGGAACGAACCGGACTTACTAAAAACTACACTACTGTACGATTAGGTACACTGCCTATAAGTGTTGTAGCAAGGTTTAAGTATATCCATTCTATAAATAAATAAATATCTTGTGTAAAATTGTATCGTATTTAATAGTTTTTCCTAGTAAAATATAAACTATTTTATATACACCTCGCATAACATCAAGTATTTTTGGCGCCGCTGCCGGGGATTATCTTAAAAGCCGGAAGCGCAACGCTAATATAATATATAAAAAAAAAAAAAGATTTTTTGTTTACTTTTATTAAAAATCGTTTTTGTAAAAATACGTTTTAAATATTCGAAAATATAAAAAGAAAAACAAAAATATATGTATTTTTAAGATATTGTTAAATATTTAAGTTTTATAAGTTTCTTTATTTTTATTTTAGTTTATAAAAATATAAGTTTTATTTTAAAATCGTTTATTTATTTAAAAACAGAAAACAGAAAATAAAAAAAAAATATAAAGAAAAACGCGTAAAAATTATAACCTATCAGCTGAATTCTGGAACCCCGCGACTCGCGGGGTTTGACGTTTTAATTGCCGCGACTCGCGGAGCCTTTCTGACACGCGCACAGGAACCCTAATCCTGCATTAATTACGGTTTTAATTAATTATTATTATTATTTAAACCTAATTATTATTATTATTATTATTAGTTTTATTTTTATTTTTACTTTTTATTTAATTTATGTATTTAGTATAAATTAGTTTTATTAAATTGTAAAATTAGTAGTTTTATTAAATAAATAATATAAAAATAATATTTTTATAAAAAATTGTACTTTTTACAACTTTTTGTATATTTTTATATTTTGTCCCTTTTTAATCGTTGTAGCGTAATATTTGTATTTTTTAGCTCATATTTAATTTTAAACTTAGTATTTGCTATAATCATTTTTACTCCTAGATTTTTAGGCTTTGCCGTAGAATTCCTTAAGTGCTTTTTCTTTAGACTAAGATTTAGGTGCTTTAGAATTTTGCGACGCCTTTTTAAGTTTTAGTTTCTTTTTAAGTTATTTCTATTTGGGATTTAGTTTTTCCTGTAAGCTTTAATATTTTTAGACACCTTTTACTATGTATCAATTATCATTCCAATTAGTAATCTCAATTTGCGATTATAATTTTAAGTTAGTTGTAGTAATAAGGTTAGGTTAGTCAAGTATTTTTAAGTTTTTATAAGTTTCTTTTATTTTTCCGTCACTTTTATTTTTCAACCATTTTTTCTTTTTCGACCTTTTGCGACGAACTCTTTTTCTTTCTTATTTCTCGCTATTCTAGTTTTAGGACTTAGAATTTTTTCTACTTCTTATCTAAATTTCTTAAAATTACGAAAATTTATTTTAAGTGGTTAAATTAATAGACATCAAAATTTTCTGGTTCGTAGTAATAGTTGGATTTGTACGTGGACCGGGTTATTGGAGCCAAACAGTCCTCAATTATATTGAGACCAAACGAATCCTGCCCCTCTGCTGCATCTTTTGGCTATTCGAAACGTGGGCAAAATCAGAAAAGTCTATTAATTGGATAACTTATTATAATTTTTCTTTCCTTTTTAAAACTAATAGGATATTCAGTGAATGCACCGAGCAAGACGTTCATCACCTTTTGTACGTTCACCACCTGTAACTAGATCAAGACATCGTTTAACAAATATAACCGCCGTTGATTTTTCTTTAGAATCGTCATCTAGTCGACCAAGTACTTCAGTTCAAATTTCCGATAATCCATTTTTTGAACCCGACCTCACAATTGAGAATCCAGAGAATATTCAGGAACGGTTCGTAGATCCTGAACCATTAAACTTTCCTCCGGAACCACCAATCATTCAAACAGAGATTGTTGAGGAACGAACCATTAAAACAGAATCATCTAGTGATACCGATTCAACAAATTCAATTATGGAGAATCTGGAACCTTTAAGTATGGAAGACCGAATGAGAGCTAAACGCACTGGCCAAGGTCACGCAATTACTCATCCAGACATTAATGCGCCAGATTATGAAATCAAAGGAAAAATTCTACACATGGTGACTAATCAATGCCAATTTAGTGGTGCGCCGAAGGAAGATCCAAATGAACATCTACGTACCTTTAATAGAATCTGCACACTATTTAAAATCCGAGAAGTGGAGGATGAACAGATATATCTCATGTTATTTCCCTGGACTTTAAAGGGAGAAGCCAAAGATTGGTTGGAATCGTTACCTGAAGGGGCGATTGATACATGGGACGTTTTAGTTGACAAATTTCTTAAACAATTCTTTCCTGCATCTAAAGTCGTAAGACTTCAAGCAGAAATTGTTACGTTCACACAGAAGCCAAATGAAACTCTATATGAGGCGTGGACAAGATATGGAAAGTTGTTAAGAGGATGTCCGCAACATGGTTTAGACACCTGTCAAATAGTACAAATATTCTACCAAGGATGCGACATCACTACAAGAAAAGACATAGATATAGCAGCTGGTGGTTCTATTATGAAGAAAACCGAAACTGATGCTTACAAAATTATTGATAACACTGCTTCCCACTCACATGAGTGGCACCAAGAAAAAGATATCATTAGATCATCTAAAGCAGCTAGAGCCGATTCTAGCCATGACTTAGATTCCATTTCCGCAAAGATAGATGCTGTGGAGAGACGAATGGAAAAGATGACTAAGGATATTCACTCAATACGAATTAGTTGTGAGCAGTGCGGAGGACCACATTTGACAAAAGATTGTCTCAGTATTGAATTAACAATGGAACAAAGAGAGAATATTTCATACATAAACCAAAGGCCTGGAAATAATTATCAGAATAATTATCAACCGCCAAGACCAATTTACAATCAAAACCAGAATTATAACCGAAATATTCCATACAACAACCAACAAGGTCCTAGCAATCAACAAGTATCCAATAATACTTACAGTCAGCAAAGACCGAATTTTCAAAACAAACCACCACAACAAACCGATGATAAAAAGCCGAATTTAGAAGATATGATGACGAAGCTAGTTGAAACTCAAACGCAGTTTTTCACATCTTAAAAACAAACCAATGAACAAAATGCTCAAGCATTTAGAAATCAACAAGCTTCTATTCAAAATCTGGAACAAGAAGTGAGTAACCTAGCAAGGTTGATAGGTGAAAGAAAACCGGGAAGTCTACCTAGTGATACAAATGCTAACCCCCGGAATGAAACAGCTAAAGCCATTACCACAAGAAGTGGTACAACACTTAAACCACCGGAAATACCTGTAACTTCTGATGAAACTATTCCTACTCCACAAGAACCACAACCTGATCAAGATAAGGAAAAAGAACCGGTAGTTGAAAAGGTTAATGAAGATAACACAGTTAAGGATAAACCTTATGTTAAACCATACCAACCACCACTTCCTTACCCGAGTAAAATGAAGAAAGAAAAACTTGAAGCCGAGCAATCCAAATTCTTGGATATGTTTAAACTGATAAATGTAAATCTTCCTTTCATTGATGTGATTTCAGGAATGCCAAGATATGCTAAATTCTTGAAAGATCTAATCTCAAATAGAAAGAAAATGGAAGAACTCTCGGCTGTTACTATGAATGCTAATTGTTCAGCAGTGCTGTTGAATAAGATACCAGAAAAACTATCTGATCCAGGAAGTTTCACAATTCCATGTTTTCTGGGTAGTCTTAGTTCAATAGAAGCATTGGCAGACTTAGGTGCTAGTATAAATCTAATGCCGTATTCACTATACGCTAAACTAGACCTTGGAGAATTGAAACCAACCAGAATAAGCATACAACTAGCCGATAGATCAATAAAATATCCTAGAGGGATAATGGAGAACATGCTAGTTAAAGTTGGTAATTTAGTATTTCCAGTAGATTTTGTTGTTTTAGACATGGAAGAAGATTCTCAAGTTCCTCTCATATTAGGAAGACCATTCTTAAACACGGCTAAAGCAATGATAGACGTGTTCGGTAAGAAACTGACCCTAAGTATAGAGGATGAGAGTGTTACCTTTTCAGTTGATAGAGCAATGCAACAACCACAATCTGCAGATGATACATGTTATTATATTCAAACTATAGATGCATATGCAGAATTATTAGAAGAATTTCCAGAATTACAAGGAACAGGAGAATGTTCTTTAGGAGAAGGTAATGAACCAATTGATGAAGCTGAAATGTTAGCTACACTTATAGCTAATGGATATGAACCAACAACAGAAGAAATTCAAATGCTAAAAGAAGAAGACAGATATCGATATAAATCATCGATAGAAGAACCTCCGAAATTAGAGTTAAAGCCACTTCCAAACCATTTGGAATATGCTTATTTACATGGTGAATCTGAATTACCTGTAATAATATCGTCTTCTCTTACTGAAAATGAGAAATCACAACTCATTTCTGTGTTGAAAGCTCATAAACCAGCCATTGCATGGAAGATTCATGATATTAAAGGAATAAGTCCTTCGTATTGCACACATAAAATCCTTATGGAAGAAGGTCATAAAACGTATGTGCAACGCCAACGAAGACTAAATCCTAATATGCAAGATGTAGTTAAGAAAGAGATTATTAAACTGCTAGATGCAGGTTTGATATATCCAATCTCTGATAGTCCATGGGTAAGCCCAGTTCAATGCGTACCTAAGTAGGTGGCATGACTGTCATTACAAATGAGAAAAATGAGCTTATTCCTACTAGGACTGTAACAGGATGGCGTGTATGTATTGATTATAGAAAATTAAATGACGCCACCAGAAAAGATCACTTTCCCTTACCTTTCATAGATCAAATGTTGGAAAGATTAGCCGGAAATAGTTACTATTGTTTTCTAGATGGATTTTTCGGATATTTTCAAATTCCAATAGCACCCGAAGATCAAGAGAAAACCACATTCACGTGCCCTTATGGTACTTTTGCTTACAAACGCATGCCATTTGGACTTTGTAACGCCCCTGCAACTTTTCAAAGGTGTATGATGGCGATTTTTCACGACATGATAGAAGAATGCATGGAAGTTTTCATGGATGACTTTTCAGTCTTCGGTGATACATTTAAATCATGTCTAGTTAATCTGGAACGAATGCTAATTAGATGCGAAAAATCAAATCTAGTACTTAATTGGGAGAAATGCCATTTCATGGTTAAAGAAGGCATCGTTCTTGGACATAAAATTTCAAAAGAAGGAATTGAAGTGGATAGAGCTAAAGTAGATGTAATTGCTAAACTTCCACATCCCACCAATATTAGAGGAGTTAGGAGTTTTCTAGGGCATGCCGGTTTTTACCGACGTTTCATAAAAGATTTTTCTAAAATTGCCACTCCTATGAATAAACTCCTAGAAAAGGATGCGCCATTCATCTTTTCAGATGAGTGTATCAAATCTTTTAATATTCTTAAAGAAAAACTCACTAATGCACCGATCATGATAACACCAAATTGGAATCTACCATTTGAACTAATGTGCGATGCAAGTGATTTTGCAATGGGAGCCGTTTTAGGACAAAGGATTGAAAAACGATTTCAACCTATATATTATGCTAGTAAGACGTTACAAGGAGCACAAACGAACTATACAACTACTGAAAAAGAACTCCTTGCTATTGTCTTTGCTTTTGACAAATTTCGATCATATCTCGTTCTAGCAAAAACGGTGGTCTATACCGACCATTCTGCTCTTAGATACCTATTTTCAAAACAAGATGCTAAACCAAGATTAATCCGTTGGATCTTACTCTTACAAGAGTTTGATATTGAAATCCGAGATAAAAGAGGAGCAGAAAATCTCGCCGCTGATCATCTTTCTCGTCTTGAAAATCCCGAATTAGAAGTTCTAAATGAATCAGCCATACAAGACAACTTTCCTGATGAATATCTATTGAAGATAGATTATAAAGAAATCTCATGGTTTGCAGACTATGCAAACTACTTAGTTTGTGGATTCCTTGAAAAAGGATTATCGTACCAAAGACGAAAGAAATTCTTCAGTGATATAAAACACTATTTCTGGGAAGATCCACATCTGTTTAAAAGTTGTCCCGATGGAATAATACGCCGATGTGTATTTGGAGATGAAGCTAGTAAAATTTTAAACCATTGTCACACAGGACCAACAGGAGGGCATTATGGGCCTCAACTAACAGCAAGAAAAGTTTATGAAGCTGGATTCTATTGGCCTACAATTTACAAAGACGCACACCTTCTTTGCAAATCCTGTGATGCATGTCAAAGGGCCGGAAAAATAAGTCAACGTGATGAAATGCCACAAAATGTCATCCAAGTATGTGAAGTATTTGACATTTGGGGTATTGACTTTATGGGTCCATTTCCAAAATCTCATAATAATCTATATATACTCGTAGCCATTGATTATGTATCTAAATGGGCGGAAGCACAAGCTCTCCCAACTAACGATGCACGAGTTGTAGTCAACTTTTTAAAACGTCTTTTTGCAAGGTTTGGAACACCGAAAGCTTTAATAAGTGATCGGGGTACTCATTTTTGTAATAATCAACTTGAGAAAGTTCTTAAAAGATATGGAGTAACTCATAAAATCTCCACCGCATATCATCCACAAACAAGTGGACAAGTTGAAAATACCAACCGAGCTTTAAAACGTATTCTAGAGAAAACCGTAGGATCAAATCCAAAGGAATGGTCCATTAAATTGGAGGATGCACTCTGGGCTTTTAGAACAGCCTACAAAACTCCAATTGGAACCACACCTTTTAGACTTGTTTATGGAAAAGCATGTCATCTTCCAGTAGAAATTGAACACAAAGCATTTTGGGCTTTGAAGACATGTAATCTTGATTTACATGAAGCCGGACGTCTACGATTAAGTCAACTAAATGAATTAGAAGAATTAAGACAT
The DNA here is from genome assembly GCF_046630445.1 of Rutidosis leptorrhynchoides. Lineage (NCBI taxonomy): Eukaryota > Viridiplantae > Streptophyta > Magnoliopsida > Asterales > Asteraceae > Rutidosis > Rutidosis leptorrhynchoides. The sequence continues at coordinate 370,497,098 of NC_092341.1, read as the reverse complement.
GAAGCATACGAAAATTCGTTAATCTATAAAGAAAGAACGAAGAAATGGCATGATAAAAGAATCAGAAGTTTAAAAGAATTTAAAGAAGGAGACAGAGTTCTTCTTTTCAATTCACGATTCAAGCTATTTCCTGGAAAATTGAAATCAAGATGGTCTGGACCATTCATAGTCAAAAGAGTTTTCCCATACGGAACGATAGAATTAATAAATTCAAATGGGATTGAATTTAAAGTTAATGGTCACAGAGTTAAACATTACATACATGGTCCGATGGAAGTCGACAACGAAGTTAATCACAATTTCGACACCACAGCTAACTAAGTGTGGGGAGAATCAAGTCTTTAAAGGATAATATGTATTTCTGTTAGAGTTAGATTGTCTGTTTTCGTGTAGTTCTCGAAAATGGAACACGTATGGTCATTCCCTAGCAGACCCTAAAGAACTAGTCTTCTCCCCCCATTCTGAATTTTTATTTTTTTTAGGTTTTTACGAAATGAAGACTGCCTGTGAACTAAACCATGGTCTAATGCTACACGCTTTGATCACTAAACGTAATAATGACATACTACCGAGTGAATTAGTATCAGTAATCAGAGAAAGAATGGACGGAGTTAGAAAAGAATCCAGATGCGAAGATAATAAGTTACAATTTGGTAAAGGAAAATCAAAATCCGCAGCGAAAAGAAGAGCACGACACCTAGAACGATGTCACAAATGCGGAAAATGGTCACATGGAGGTAAATGTTCAAATAATCAAACCTATTCAAATACCGAATTTGTTACTTTATGCAGAGACGGACCGTTCATATGTTTAGAAGAAAAGACACTGAATGCTCGAGGTTACGCCTATGTAGCCATGGAAAATCAATTAAACCGACTATCTTATGAATGGAATAGATCATATAACTAAGAAATCTATTTCACAGGTATGTCTGTACAGTTTTTATTTTTATTTTTATTTTTAACCTTTTGATAATAAACGCTAATTTGTTCGCTAAAAAGTATTAAATTGGTATTGAATAAAATTAGGTTTGGCGACCGAAATTATTGATATCATTCAAAAATTTATTACATCACTGCGAAATTTAACGTTTATTCTTAAGGTATAAATATCTTTAATCAATCAACCCAAAATATTTCAAAAATTCGTCATGAGTTAAATTAGGTCTTTGAACCGAAATTACTTTACCGAAAAGAGGGGCGCATATTTTTGATAATATTTGATTGATTAAAGTGGGATAAAAAGACAAAAAGATTTTTAATTTTATTTTTACCATGTTTTTAATCTTAATATTTAAATCTTAAATTAATATTGTAAACTTTGTAAAAACAATATATTTAAAATTGTAAATATTTGAAAAATTAATATAAGTTTGATATGAATTTATAAATTTTTAAATTAAGTTTGGTGTGAATTTTTAAAATATGAAATTTTAATTGTATGCATTTCAAATTTTAAGTTTGGTGTGAATTTTTAATTTTTAATTTTTAATTTTGAATTTTATATTTAAGTTGTGTGAATTTAAAAACAAAAATTTACTTTATCTCATTAAGTTAAGAATATGATTTTTAAAATTCGTCGTAAGTTGAAGACTAGGTCTTTGAACCGAAATTGCTTTACCCAAGGGAGGGACGAGAACTTTTATTATCATTATTTTTAATCTTATTGATTTAAAGTATGCCAAAAACATTAAAAAAAAAACTCAAAAATCTTAGCTTTTAAAACAATCGCTACAAAAAGACAAATTTTAAAATTTTGTCGAAGGACGGACTAGGACATCGATCCGAAACGACCTCGTCCTAAATAACAAGGGAAACAAAATTTTAAAATTAAATACTTAATTGTTTTATAAGTTAAAGATTATATATATATATAAAAAAAAAAAAAAAAGAGCAAACTCCGCGACTCGCGGAGTTTTAAGGGGAAATCTCCGCGACTCGCGGAGGGACCGAAAATCAGAAAAAAAAATAAAAGAGCTGAACGATCAGTTTATCAACTTCACACTCCACACCCGAAAAACACTGCGAAAACTGCACCCGAAAAAACCCGAAAATCACCCCCAAAAATCCCAATTTTTAACCGTTAATCACCAAATTTTTTGCTAAAATCATGTTGAGAAGGATGATATCTAAGAATTACTCAAGAAAAACGGTAAATTTCTACACCTAAACACCATTTAATCCGAATTTTGGTGTTCTTGAGCTATTTTTTCCCCAATTTGATTTTGATGCTTTTTAGTGTAATTAGACTTAAATTGTTTATGTATTATGCTTGTATAACCTAGATTGATGCTGTTTAACATGATTAGAAGCCTTAAACTTCAAATTTTGAGTAATCTAGGGTTTGTGTTCTTGAGCAAATTTGAGGCTTTTTGATATAAACAGGTTATGGCCGATTTTTGTCATGAATTGTTGTTAAATTGAGTAGTGTAACATGTCTAGGTAGTTAAATGATCCAAACTTTGAGCCTAAACATGATTTTGAGAATTAAAGTGGACTTTTTCAAGTCTAAAATTCATGAACTTGATTTTTGAAAGATAATGCCATTTGAGACTTGTTTAATTGCTAGTAATGATTATTTTGACATGTTATTTGAGTTGAATGCTTGTGAACTTGGCGAAAATTTTCGTATATGCTTATTTGAAAAAGTGTAGATTTGATAAAAATGTGAAAATGAGCTTAAGTTTGATATAAATTGATAATGTCATTGTAATTATTTTGATTGATGATTTTGCTGACACTAATGCATATTTGGATGCACAAAAATTGTGTTTGATGTGTTTTGCAGAATGAAAGGGGTGAATCTTCATCCCAAGCCCGCAATGCTCCTGCTGAGAATTTGGAACAACAGGAGGTAGATAACTACTACAAGCAGGATGTACCTCATCCAGTCATGACCTTTTCCGATATGCACTTGGAAGAATTGCACCCGAACCTGAGATTTGACAGACTTTGGATAGATTATCCAAAATATCAACGGGGTTTGCATACTCTTCACTCTAAGGTTGTTGAGGTACCGAGGGTCATAGAATGGGGACCCTTAGAAGCTGTAGAATTGGCCGGGCCAATTAGGGAATTACTTGTACAGAGGTATGGTAATTCTTCTTTTAATGACTGGATATGTTTATTCACCATACGCAGACCTGTATATAAAGTATGGTGTGAAGAGTTGTTATGTAGTATAGAGTTGAATGATCGGGTAGCTAGTTTAACCGATCGTTCTTTTATTAGATTTTTGTTAGGCGGTTCGATGCGCCACATGTCTTTACTGGACATGGCTCAGGCTTTACGTATATATACGCCTGAGGAATTAGCGTCTGCCGATTGTAGAGGATTGATACTAAACGGTAGAAAGATAGATGAGAATTTTGATACACACGGTGTGTGGAGTCAAATGACAAGTCATCACCGTTTTAAAGGGGGAAACTACTCTTATTTGGATATAGATAGAGCCGAATTAAGAGTGATACATAGGTTTTTAGCTAATTCGATTACACAAAGGGGTAAGAACAAAGAAAAAGTAAATGAACAGGATTTGTTTTACCATATGTGTATTCGAGACCCACAAAGCGCTGTAAGTATACCATATTGTGTGGGTTATTATTTATCAGCTATGGTTCGGGGGATGCGACCACATAGCATAATAGGAGGTGGTATTTTTATTACTTTGATTGGTGAATATCTCGGTGTGGATATAAGTCGGGGGGGATTATTACTAGAAGAGCCGGAACCCCGCGATACTATAGGTTTAAATGTATACCATGGTGCAAAAGTTTTGAAGAGGCGAAATAACGCCGCAGTACGATACCATGGTAGACATCCACAGGTGGAGAGAAACCAGCAACAAGGTAATGTAGGAGGGGGGGAATGAGATGCAAGAAATGCATAGGTTTATAGCTTCTCAGGAATACGAAAATGCTAGACAGAGAGCATTTGAAGATTGGCAAGTTCATCAGAACCAGATCATAGCGCATTGCCAACATATAGGTAGAAACTATATTCCTACACCGAAACCCGTCTTCCCTCCTTGGTCTATAGAGATGCAGCCACCATATCCTACGTATGACCCTGCCGAAGCATTCTATAGTACTTATGGTTATGCCTGGAACCCCTATTGGTACCAATATCATCCTTAGTTTACTTATTATTTTTTTTATTTTGTAATTTGTAATTATTGATACATTTAATATTTTTGTTAATATTGTAATCATTTTTATAATTATCTAACTTTTATTCTTAGACTTTAATAATTTTTGAATGTGGGGTAATATACCAAACTTCAAAAATATATATATATGTTTGCAGTTTATCTTATGTACACAACAGGGTAAAACAACGCATTTTCAAAGACTGACATTAAGTTCAGCAAAAGCAACTAATTTTGACGACAAGATGCAAAATATATGTGAAATAACAACAAGACGGAATGAACAAATGATGTGCACCATTTATCATTCAGCAAACAAACGCCAATATAGTTGGAAACTTTGGTAAAATTTAATCATTTTCACACAAATCACCCTCAATAATTTAAATTGTTACTGATTTCTTGCAAATGAGGGCATTGCAAGATCTTAAGTGTGGGAAGGGGTTAAATTCTTTCGGATTTTAAAATTTTTTACTTTATACACTTGGTTACCATTAAAAATACTAGTAAAGCAGTAGTTGTATTAGAATCTAGTGCTCTCTGATAAAAAAGAACAGCCCTAGTCTTATATACTGACTACCCAATTCTAGTAAAATTTTTCAATTAAATGAATTCAAATCATGTTTATACATATTTATGAACGATAAAACTAGGTTTTAACACCGAAATTATTGTTACCTCGGAAAGGACATAAATTGAGAAACAAACTAAAATGTTAAAATTCATTTAAAATAGAATAGAGGACGATAAAAAGGAAAATAAAAGCCAAGTGTGGGAAAATTTACCAAGTTATCTTAAACATATGTCACATATATCTGTAACCAATAACTGAAAATACTTTTGCTTTGAACTAAACTAAACTGTTTTACCCAATGAAAGAAAAGAAGAGATGGATCTACACGATGAATCAATTTCATCATTAAAAGGAAGTAAAGTCTTCCTAAAAAGAAACGCGCTTCTTGATTTAGGTCATGAAGTTGTCGTCCAGACCAGCTGTAGGTTGACGAAAAATCTAGAAAAGTCATCTCTAAAATCAGCAGGAAATCCACGGACCTCAGCATTAAACAAGGTCGCCATGTGGTCAGATTTATCCTAACCATGAGAAGGATTTATCTCGTACAATGGGGGGGCACCATGCAAATTAGCTGGATAAGACTAATGAATCAGATCTCCAGAAAGGATAATCTCCTTAAAGATTAAAAATCAGCTTTTAAGACTGATATTACTCAATCCTAGAGATTGACCTTAAAGATTGAGAATTACAAACTCATGGAATTCGATGATATCTAAACTCGAGCTTAAACGAGAAAATATTTTGATCAAAATTACAAACCGATTTGTTTTCTGAAAACCCTACTTTTAATGCGTTCATTACCATTGAACGTAAAATCCTAGGAATTCACCTGGAATTCATTAGGTCACCTGAATCAAATCGAGTGTCAACCGTAAGAACGGTGGTTGCATAGTGGTCAAAGACAGGACCTTGTGCCAGACCGACAAATTATAAGGGTGAGCTTTACTATTGCTCCTACCAAGGATAGTAATTGCGTTCGACACGTTATAGACCATAATCAAAAGCATGTCACGGGACATTGCCTTAACAGTTGCTTGTTCAACGCTTTCCTTTACAACCGAACGGTAGTTTGCCGAAAGGTAATATACGGAACAAGTAAACTGGACGTGTTGCTTTCCTAATACAAGGTTAGCAAGTGGGTGACACAAAACCGCAAGTTTTGAGCTAAAATTTTCAAATCTGAAACCCACCAAACCCACAAAAATATTTTGCAAACACCGGTAAAGGGTTATTCCAGAAAACTTATCTAGGGTAAAAACTAGATTTAATTTTCAAAAGATCAAATGTTTTCATAAAGATCCAATTTCCTTAATGGATCTAAATTTTTATAGTCATGTGGGACTGTAAACCATATCGTTACTACCATTGTTTATACCGCCGTATAGAAATCACTGATGTACAAAGTGTGAAGAATAAAGAAGTGATTCTAGTATTTCAAGACGATATTGCTTGAGGACAAGCAACGCTCAAGTGTGGGAATATTTGATAATGCTAAAAACGAACATATATTTCATAGCATTATTCCTCAAGAAAGACAGGCTTTTAGTTGCAATTGTTCTATTTACAAGTGATATTCGTTTAAATAATAAAAGGTGAAGACAAAAGACAGATTCGACGAATTGAAGACGCAAACGACCAAAAAGCTCAAAAGTACAAAAGACAATAAAAAAGGTTCCAATTATTGATAAGAAACGTCTCGAAATTACAAGAGTACAAGATTCAAAACGCAAAGTACAAAATATAAAATTGTACGCAAGGACGTTCGAAAATCCGGAACCGGGACCAGAGTCAACTCTTAACGCTCGACGCAACGGACTAAAAATTACAAGTTAACTATGTATATAAATATAATATAATATATAATTAATTATATTAATTATATATATATATTATATTTATATATAAAAAAACCGTCGGCAGAGAAAACTCCAAGGACTGAGCTGTAAATACATCCTCCGCGACTCGCGGAGTTTGAAGAGTATTTTGCCGCGAGTCGCGGAGCCCCAAAAATCAACTCTGGCTATAAAGCCAACCGAATTCTGATCAAAATTATCATCTTTTTTTCTTCTTATCATACGTAAAATTTATATATATATATATAATTTATATTTTAATTTTAATTTTAATTCTAATAATAAGGGTATGTTAGCGAATGTTGTAAGGGTGTAAGTCGAAATTCTGTCCGTGTAACGCTACGCTATTTTTAATCATTGTAAGTTATGTTCAACCTTTTTACATTAATGTCTCGTAGCTAAGTTATTATTATGCTTATTTAAAACGAAGTAATCATGATGTTGGGCTAATTACTAAAATTGGGTAATTGGGCTTTGTACCATAATTGGGGTTTGGACAAAAGAACGACGCTTGTGGAAATTAGACTATGGGCTATTAATGGGCTTTATATTTGTTTAACTAAATGAAAGTTTGTTAATGTTAATATAAAGATTTACAATTGGGCGTCCCTATAAATTACCATATACACTCGATCGGACACGATGGGCGGGGTATTTATATGTACGAATAATCGTTCATTTAACCGGACACGGGAATGGATTAATAGCCACTAGAATAATTAAAACAGGGGTGAAATTACATTCAAGGGTAATTGGTGTAATTGTTAACAAAGTAGTAAAACCTTGGTTTACACGCAGTCGATAACCTGGTGTATTCATTAAACAAAGTATTAAAACCTTGTTACAATTCGAATCCCCAATTAGTTGGAATATTTAACTTCGGGTATAAGAATAATTTGATGAGGACACTCGCACTTTATATTTATGACTGATGGACTGTTATGGACAAAAACCAGACGGACATATTAAATAATCCAGGACAAAGGACAATTAACCCATGGGCATAAAACTAAAATCAACACGTCAAACATCATGATTACGGAAGTTTAAATAAGCATAATTCTTTTATTTCATATTTAATTTCCTTTATTTTATATTTAATTGCACTTCTAATTATCGCACTTTTATTTATTGTTATTTAATCGCAATTTTATTTTCTCGCACTTTTATTATTCGCAATTTCATTATCGTTATTTACTTTACGCTTTAATTTAAGTCTTGTATTTATTTTATATTTTACATTAGGTTTTAACTGCGACTAAAGTCTTAAAATCGACAAACCGGTCATTAAACGGTAAAAACCCCCTTTATAATAATAATATTACTTATATATATATTTGTATTTTTATAAAAGTAAACTAATATAGCGTTGAGCTTTGTTTAAAGATTTCCCTGTGGAACGAACCGGACTTACTAAAAACTACACTACTGTACGATTAGGTACACTGCCTATAAGTGTTGTAGCAAGGTTTAAGTATATCCATTCTATAAATAAATAAATATCTTGTGTAAAATTGTATCGTATTTAATAGTTTTTCCTAGTAAAATATAAACTATTTTATATACACCTCGCATAACATCAGATTATTCTTCCAAGACTCACGACTTTTGCGAACCTTGGTTACATGTAATACATGCATTCATCTGATGGAGGGTAAAGAGTTAATATTCATTTGTTTCATGGCAAGGTTATAAATCTCAGAAAATCTTGGCGAGATCTCGTTTCCACCAGCTCCCCCCGTTCTTGAACCCTAACTCGGTCAAGCATTGGTCAAAGAAGTCAAAAATCAAAATGATTTTCGAAGATGATATATCTGTGTGGAGATGCATAGATCCCTAAACTTGGGGTTTTAATTTGTGGAAGTAAATGTCCAAAAAATTTTTTGATACTACGTATTACGTAGTTCAACTAGTAATGAGCAACGGCATATTTATTAAAAAAACTCAAGGTCGTAATTTCAAAGCCCTCACACCCTTATGTTGGAAATAATCGGTTAAGGAAATGCAAATTGGTCCCATATCGAAAACTGATAGAAAGAAGTGTATGTATATATAAGCTTATGGAAACCACCCTCAATCACCAATTGGTTTTAGAGTACTAGGAAGTAGGGAACTCTTGAACTTATATACATCATGACATGTTGGTCGACCTAAATCGATCCAACACCTTACTAACCACAACCACCGAGCAAAATCAGGTATAATCCTAAGATTTACATATAAGCACCGGATTGTGAGCCGGTTTAGCTAGGTAGACAATTATCAACCTTTTTGCCAAAAAAAGTAATGCGGAATGAAAGGGATCGATGGCTTAAACAGAAAAGATAGAATCGTTAAACTTTCACGGTTTAACTTGGAACAAACCTTCACGGTTTAATTAGACGTCACGTCTATTCTTTTTTATTTATCAAAACTCAAAAACTACTCTTCTATCAAACTAAACGTGGCTTTATATCTAAACAAAAGAATAGGATAAATTTAAAGTAACCAACTAATATTATAGATAAACATAAACTAATACGAAGTATTTCTTATCATCTACCAATTTGAATTGGCAGACAATTTCGTGGCTCTTTATTTTTTGTGTCTATCAATTCCACATGGATTTCTTTTGGGCCCAAAAACAATAACTTCATGCAACCCAAAACTTTCAAGTCCATCATGATTATTTATTGGATATGCATCATTCTCCCCTTCTTCGAAAAGACTCGTCCTCGAATCTACAACATCGACGCTACAATCGAGAAATGCTGAAAAATTAGCAACACTAAAAGTGGTGAATACATGATAACGAACCGGGAGTTCAGTCTTAGGCATGTTTTCGTTAATTTTTTCCAACACACGAAAAAGATCATCAACTGTCTCATCTTCACTCTCATGACCGATTGGCATGTTCAACCCGTCCTCTTGTGACTCGTCTTCCTCTTCCTCAATGTCAGTATCATAAATCGGAACGGCATCTTCAACCACACAAAGTTCAGAAACATACTCCATGTTAAAAACTTGATCAACGGAATCAACAGTCATCCGATTGAGGCTTTCTTGAAAATTCAAGATTGTCAAGCTTCATCTCTATATTACGCAAGAGATGTTGCATGTCTTCCAACTATTGAATCTTGCGATTCAATCTCTCAAACTCAGTTTGTTTAGTCATGCCTGAACTCTGATACCACATAATGCGGAATGAAAGGGATCGATGGCTTAAACAGAAAAGATAGAATCGTTAAACCTTCACGGTTTAACTTGGAACAAACCTTCACGGTTTAATTAGACGTCACGTCTATTCTTTTTTATTTATTAAAACTCAAAAACTACTCTTCAATCAAACTAAACGTTGCTTTATATCTAAACAAAAGAATAGGATAAATTTAAAGTAACCAACTAATATTATAGATAAACATAAACTAATACGGAGTATTTCTTATCATCTACCAATTTGAATTGGCAGACAATTTCGTGGCTCTTTATTTTTTTTGTCTATCCAATTCCACATGGATTTCTTTTGGGCCCAAAAACAATAACTTCATGCAACCCAAAACTTTCAAGTCCATATGATTATTTATTGGATATGCATCAAAAAGTTAAAAAAAAAAAAAAAAAAACTTCACAACTTGCAAAAAAATCAAAGACTTTTTTTAAAACATGAATATACAAAAACAATATACGCACAATGCTCACCCTCTCGGTAACCTGAATAAGAAAAACTTTTTCCCTTTATCCAGTTCAATATACGAACGTAATAGTCATATTTCTTCAAAATACTCGTGACATAACATTCATAATAACTTGGCATATAATTCAGCAAAATTATTTTATGAAAACAAACGATGAACAATTGGATACAGATATTATGAAGCAGGACTGATCGCATACTTTAATTCCAGGACTGATCGCATACTTTAATTCTGGAAATCAGACAGACTTAAATATAATATTAAAATACTGTGACGGATGAAATGACATTGAGGATGATGGTGTTCAAAGGGAAGAAAAGCATCAAACTCCTAAAGCTAGATGGTAGCAGTCTTGCAATAAGTTGGAATTACACTGAAAACAAACAATTATGAAAGCATAAACAGCGTCTTCTTCGAGCAAGTTAAAACCATTACTCGTCAGCCTTGGGTGCTTCTTTGATTTCTTCAGCACTGTCATCCTGTGTTCAAACCAATATTACAATCGTTCATCAGTAAAAAATGGTTATCTTAAATCGACAAAGACAGAAGGATCCCACAAAGATTAACCAAATACCTGCATGTCAGAAGTCCACAAAGTGAGGTTATCACGAAGAAGCTGCATGATAAGAGTACTGTCCTTGTATGAATCCTCTCCTAAGGTATCCAATTCAGCAATTGCTTCATCAAAAGCCTGCCAACACACAACAAAACAATCAGCCCACATTACATCGTCGAAAGAATCAATGAGATGATGGTATAACGTGAACGTGATTAGTCTTATCTCTCACCTGCTTTGCAAGATTACAGGCACGATCAGGCGAGTTCAGGATCTCATAATAAAACACAGAGAAGTTAAGCGCCAATCCTAGACGGATCGGATGAGTGGGAGCTAATTCCGCATTAGCAATTTCCTGCATAAATTATAACTCCAAAGCTTATTCACTTCCTTTCATTCCATAACCTCGTAACAATAAATTTCGGATCAAACGAACGCTAACAGATGACTTTTGACTTATTGTGTAACAATAAACAAGTAACACGGACGACAACTTTTTTGTATATTTCATATTATACTTATATAATTAGTGACTACATGATCATACTTATATCAAATCAACCACTGTATATACATGCCATCATAAGTATCAACTATTATATAACCTAAAGCAAATTGAACAAAAAAACACTCAAAGTAGACACAGTATATATGTATAATTGTATATGTATATATACTACTCCGTATCATAGATATATTAAACCCTAATCAATTTTTAAAAAAAAAAAAAAAAAAGTAAAAGTAATGAAATTAACCTGAGCAGCTTTATAAGCAGAAAGAGTATTCTCGGCAGCTTCTTTCCTTTCAGATCCAGATTTAAACTCAGCCAAATACCTAAAATAATCCCCTTTCATTTTCAGATAAAACACTTTTGAATCGCCATTAGTTGCAGATCCAATCAGTTTTGTATCTAAAACCTTCAAAATTCCATCACATATCTTCGATAACTCCGATTCAATCTTAGATCTATAATCACGGATGCTTGACACGTGTCCTTCGTTACCTCTACTCTCTTCTTTCTGTTCAATCGATGATATAATTCTCCACGAAGCTCTTCTTGCTCCGATCACGTTTTTGTAGGCAACTGAAAGAAGATTGCGTTCTTCGATTGTTAATTCTTCACCACCGTCGGCTGACGTCACCACCTTTTCCATGAATTCGACCATTTCTTCGTAACGCTCGGCTTGTTCAGCGAGCTTTGCCATGTACACGTTTTCTTCGCGAGCAGACGCCATTGATTTTGATTTTTGATTTTGTTTTTTGGGAAAAATAGAGGGTGATAATGTAAAAGAGGATTGGGGCTTTTGTTGATGGTGTTTGGACCCTAATTTTTCACTTTTCTATGAGGAAATTAGTGACGTGGCATTAGCGGTGGATGATGACAAATTGGCAACTGGTGAAAATTTACAAAATTTTTAAATTCTCTTTAATTTAGATTGATTTAGTTTATTTGTTTGTAATTTATTTATTACTCCGTATTATTATTCTATTTATATTTATTTATTATTATTATATTATTATTATTATTATTATTATTTTATATTATAAAATAAATAAATATATATAAATAATAAATATAAATATACAGTATGAAATATTAATATTAAATTTGAATATTTTCTATATGTAATTTTTATGGTTCTCGGTAAAATGTACGAAAGTAATACGGAGTATAAATATTGCACAAAAGACTTATTTTAAAGACTTCTTTAAGTAGAGCTCTTAAGACTATACTTAAGAATTAAACTAGTAAAGTGAACCGCGCTTCGCTGCGAGATTTGAATGACGTGTTACTAGCACTATTGTGTTTATGTGCAGGCAATAGTTAGCATTTTTTGTTAGTAATATTATGGTTGCTATAGTTACTGAAGCAGTACTAAACAAAATATCCTTGGTTAGTACAACACTGAAGGTGTGCTTCTTTTTGTAGTGTATAGTTCCAGCTTCATTCCCTTCACCACATCTTACTGATCGTAAAATTATGTAGCAATTCGACCCACAAAGGCTTTATGTACCAAATTTGACCCGTGAAAAATGTTACACACTATTGCTGACCCATACTCAATTGACCCAATAAAATCAACATACACTCTAAGTTAACATCACTCTAACTTAACATCTGTAACTCTAAGTAAATCAATAGCACACACACACATCCTTAGCTATGATCTGACCAAATTAACTAAGTCAAAGTGGTCACATTCTTGAACAATTGCAGTCACCAAACCTGCATAAGATAATACAACAATCAAGAGAAAAATTAAAAGAGAAACATGCCATGAACCAACTAACAGTACATACTAAATACTGAAAGAAACAACTATAAAAACTTCAAGAAATAATTATTAAATGGAAAGGAAGAATAGAAGCATATATTTCGTTCAAAATATCATGGTTAAAGTTTTCAATAAACCTAAATACCAATTAGATTTCAAAAAAGGATAACGAAATTTCAAGGAAGTGAAAATTTTGTATAAGTACAACTATTACTTACTTGGATAAAGTAATATGGTTTACATCCTGTTTAAGTAGTGAAAGTCCACCCTCAAAATCATCAGATTATTTTTTTCCGCCATCATCCACATTATCAGCTTCTGTAACATAAAAACTACTGATCAATATAGGTTTCGTGGGTTATTTTCACCGTGGTTGTGGCCTATTGTATTGATGAACCTTAGTTTTTAAATTAAATAAAAATAATTGGTAGCTGAACAATAAGATACCTAATCTATGATATTTCCTTCCAAAACCAACAACAACATATAAGCAGTTAGTTAAACGCCAAAACACAAACCCTGAAGCACGGTGAATACCTTGAATCATGTAATTGAAAAAAGATGAATCACACTATTAATAGTCTCACTATACGTAACCAAAAAAGAAATAAGATGAGTCATACCAATGGTGGTAGCGTCACTTATCGACTTTACAACTGTATAAAGCGTTGGCACAGACTGACTGAGTGGAACAAAAATGTTCCTGGAATTGATCCTATGTAGAACACAGATTGAAACATTGTGTTAGAATCTCTAACCCACATTCCAAAACCAGAAGAATACTATTTGATATTTCGGGTAAGTAATATGTACGACATTCAACACGAAAAACAACATAATATAACGAAAATGTAATCTTTTATGACAGATTAACTTAACGACAATAAGAAGAAGAAGGAATGAACAACAGGCGTAACAACAATAAGCATACCTCTGCAAGTTTTTAATGTAACCATCGCAATGAGAGTGCTGAAAAATGAAAAAAGTTAACGTCTACGTCTACTATCAATGTGACTCCTCTATGTAAAACAATAAGTACACTCTAGGCTTCGGGACTTTTCCCGTGTCACCAATGCTGTATCATTATAGTAGCACTAAGTTAACGACTTACTCCATAAGCTAACGTTTGGGTGAATCAACATAGATAATTTAAAACAAATAAATGTGACTATGTGCTACTTACGCATTATCAGTTACATAATGTAATTTGATGTAGTTGTGTTGAAACACAAATGCATCATAATACTAACCTATAAAACCCTACTCACGATTAGCTAAATTAAACTTATTTGACACAACAAATAAAAAAATCAATTGATCAACCAAATAATATACGTTACTTGAGAAGAATATGAGTAAAAATCCGAGTTTTCCCATAAAGATGTAAACAGTTTTTGTAGATCCCGACTTTGACACCTAATAGTTAACTTTTTTTAACATCTAAAAATCACAATTATCTGTAAATTCCAACAACGCTGACCACATATTAAGATTAAGATGCACGTATAAAAATGACCTAAATTTGAAAAACAAAAAATATGAGAGTAACTTGGGCCGTACCTTGTGTGTTTTCTTGGCTTTCTCTTCAGCAAATAGAGTAAATCGGGTACTCTACTCAGCCTTTTGTTGCACGGAGTGCAAGTTTTGTATTACCTACCATACACTGATATGCAATTTGTATTTCTTACACAAAATATATAGTAAAAAGACAATAAATTCACAAAGAACAACCAAACTTACCTCTAAATCCATTGTCATCTGTATTTTATTATAAGCCTCCCTTTCCCAATAAATAATGTAGTTGGCGGCCTTTTCGGCTTGCTTGGATTCACTTTCTTTGCAGGTTGTACTTTATCTTTAATCACCTTCTTTCTGCAACAACATCCAACAATTACATTAAATACAAAAAACACAAACCTAATGTAAATTGATATAAAAAAGGTAATTACTTCTCTGATGGTTGCTTGGTAACTGATTCTTTAGGTCTCTCTACAGTAGTCTCTGAAATAAAGAAGCTCATACTACAAATATACAGCATTTAAAAAAAAAAAAAAAAAACAGATACTTCAAGTAATTTCAATTAGAAAAAACAACTCTATACCTAAATTCATCTTAATTTTTCAAGTAATTTCAATTAGAAAAAACAACTCTATACCTAAATTCATCTTAATTTTGGCAGCAAGACCACAATCATGCATGCTAATCAATGCCACAGCTACATCTTTGTTACACGATTCACTGTAAAAATATACAAAACCCAAAATCGATTGTCAAGCTTCAATTTAAATAACAAATAATGAATAAAAAGATGAAATATGAACAGACTAAATTTCTCTACTGATGAAAAATCACAAACAGTAAACACCATATAATTAGAATAGTTCTTTGACATTAATTTCTACATCCACACATTTTGGCCCCATTGTAGCCCATTTATAATAACGCTGAAATTACTAAAGCAAATGTTACTATGTATGCATAAAAAGTAACAGTGCAATGCTAAAGAAACCTAAAAATAAAGAAAACTGAAAAACTTACTTTCCATCAAGTTTATCAAATAAGCTGATTACCACTCTGTAGCAACACAGTCAGACCATTCCATTTGAATGCAATAATCACAACCAAAAATCTAACACACACAAAAAATCTACAATTAGTTATCCAATTTTTTTAGAAACCCTTTAAACTCTAACATTCTTCGGCATGGGAGAAGCAGAGGCCGTACCTGTAGCACCGGTAACATCATAGGCGGTGACGATGGGTCTATGGGATCGATGGGGCCATGGTGCCGGTAGCAGAGGCTTTTGTGCCAAGTTGGTATGGGTTTATATGTCTATTGAAATTGGGTGATTGAAATTGGAATGGAGGAGGATGATATGAGTATGGATGGATTGGAAGGGTCTGGAGTTGGAGTGAGTGAAGATGAAAATCTCTTCAAAAACCTTTTACTCAGTTGATATGGAAGGATCTAGAGGAAGAAACCAATAAAAAAAAAAAAAAAAAGAGCGCTGCAGTGTGCTACATCTTATTTATGTAGAAAGAAACAGTATAACAGTGAAGGTTTAAGTTTTAGCCAATAGGGTTGCAGGATTTTTTACGCTAATTGGTATATAGGAGTTGATATGGAAGGATCTAGAGGAAGAAACCAAAAAGAGAAAAAAAAAAAAAAAAAAAAAAAAAAAAAGAGCGCTGCAGTGTGCTACATCTTATTTAGGTAGAAAGAAACAGTATAAAAGTGGAGGTTTAAGTTTTAGCGAGTAGGGTTGCAGGTTTTTTTACGCTAATTAGTATGTAGGATAATTATGCATATATGATTATATATTTACATTAAGGTAGTAGTGAGTTGATTATTAAAAGTTCATGGTTGATTATAAGCAATGTACAAATCATAATTACATGTCCTAATGTATAATAGAATATTTTTAATTTTATTGCGATGATTATTTAATTGTATAATTACCTTTTACATCTTAACGACGACTTTTATCAGTACGTTTAGAAAACTTAACTTCTATTATTATTATTATCGAAAAACTCTAAATATTAAAAGATGGTGGAAAATGTCTTCTTTCATTAAAACTTTTAATATGAACGTTTTAGTTGATAATACGTTTTAAAAAATAATAAAGATAAATGAGTTAGTTTCTTAAATTTTATAATATGAAAATAAACATATTAGAATTGAGTGATTAAAATATCTTACATTTCTTTTAGATTTTGCTAATTGTGCTCTCATGACGAACATTAAGTTGTATTCGCACTGTACCGCACTAAGTGAAAGGCGATCTGTGTGAGTACTTCAAGTCAGAGGTAACATTGAGTGCCATGTTGCAGCCCAGCGGAGTCAAACCCCTGACCTCTCGCTAAAAGAGACAGACCACTACCAGTTGAGCTACAACTCAATGTTAGTGTGGTTATAAATATAAATATAAATTTGCTAGCATTTTATTTCTTTCTCTTCAGCGACGTGAATGGATTAGCAAGCCCAATAATGTTAATGTTAAGTACAACAACAACAACAATGCCCAATCCCGCGCCTGCGAGGTATGAGGAATGTTAATGTTAATGTTAAGTGTAAGACGTAAATTTTTTTTGGGGCGGGTTGGGTGCACAAAACAAAATTTCTTGGGTTAAATGGGAGTGTGTCTTAAATGATTATGAAAATGGGGGGGCTAAATATCAGATCTTTAAAAAGCAAAAACCTTGCGTTATTGGGTAAATGGTGGTGGAGGTTAAAACCGAAACCGATGCTTATTGATTTAGAATTATACGTAGCATTCATGGCGTTTGTAGCGACCCCGACAAATCGTCAAGTGACGGCGTCGGCTACGTGGGTCCCATTACCTGATTATAAGTCTTTAAGATAACGTTTGACCAAAATATGTCGCCTTCATTTCAAAATAAAGATTGTTCCCAAAGTTTACAAGAATTGTTCAACCAATAGTTAAGTTACAACGTTATAATACGAATGAAATCTAGGCGACACGGTTTAAAGTAAAGTCAAAAGACGCTCCATGAAATGCACATATACTCGACATCCAATGCAAGTATCAAATAATGAGCGGAAGCATGTATCATGTATCGTTCAAGGACCTGAGAAAAACATAGAAATCTGTCAACGAAAACGTTGGTGAAATCATAGGTTTAAGTAAGTAAGTACAAGTGAACCACAAGATTTGCATCAATGAAATAATAGTAATACATTCCAAAAGTTTGTTTCACGAGCACCCAATTATCAAAGCTTAACATTCCTTCCATTGTATACCCCATCACTTAGTGCTAGAACAAACACTGATTCTCGAAAATATATTTCATCCGTAGACGGTAGCGAACCGTCAAGGATGAGGGTTGTCAACCCATATGGCCATATAACATAAGTTCTCGCTTACACCCGGCAAGTGTAACTAATGATAATCGAATTGAGGATTTTGTTCTAAACTCGTATGTAGAATGTTTGTTTTCCCGTTCTTGTGTTCACTTAGTTCAAAAGAATCGTTTATGTTTTCTCATCCCAATATAAGTTCAAAAAGAGTAAAAGTGGGACTATGATCTCACCTCGAGTGCACGAGTATAAAAGTACTTCAACAAGTAAACGTGTGCATGAAAGTTGCTTAGCCTTGACCTAAACAAGTAAGTTATATCAATTAACCGGTTACGACACAAGGTCGGGTGAAATGTGTTCAATTAGTCCTATGGCTCGACACGACTCGATTATGTAGCATGTGAAGCAAATTGTCAAGTTTCATGCAAGATACAAGTATAAAAGCATGTTAGGAAGATTGCATAAAAGTTTGGTTAAGTTTGACTAAAAGTCAAACTTGGTCAAAGTCAACGAAAAAGTCAACACGTTCGGGTCGGGTCTCGGACAAATTTTCTATGCTAGTTATTCATATATAAGCATGTTAAAACAAGTTGCATGTGAATTGGAGGTCTAGAACATGGCAAACATTTTTGATAAAATGGAAAAGTTGGACAGAATCTGGACAAGGCAAATGTCGCGCCGCGGCAAGGGGTGTCGCGCCGCGACATAACACATGGTCTGGTGTCAGGTCGTTTTCAAGGTTCAAGTCTTGGTCAAAACTTCAAACAAACGCAAAACGCAAACCGCAAACAATTAGAAGACGTATCTTATACCGTTGGAAAGCTCTTTTGACAAGGAACACAACTAAACACAAATCCTCAAACAAAAACATCATTTACAACAATCGAATTCTCGTCATGTGATCAATAAACGCTCATTTCAAAGCCTCAAGTTCATCAATATGCATTTTAAGTTCCGGGAATCCAATTTACACATATGATATGCCGTTTTGAAGGTAATGAAGCATACATTACAACTAATCACTAACAATTAACATTCCATGGCATTCAAGCATCCAAAAATTCATTTCAAGAACTAGCAAACCCTAGTCAAGCAACACCAAAATCAATAATCACGTTTTTGAAGTTTCTTTGATCAATCTATATATCAACATGAAGCTAATGATGCTAGTAACACTTTTAAAACATGAACTTTAACAATCAAACAACATTTAATCTTCCAAAATGCAAGATTAAGCAAACCCATTTCAAATGTTCAAACTAGTTACTCAAAACAACAAATCGAGCAAGTAAATCATATATTCATGCTAGACACGAGCCATAGACACTAACTAACACCATTTCAAATCAAAAACACGAATTTAGAGAAATCTAGAGTTTTAGAATTGTTACCCAAACGAGATGAAGTTGGTATCAAATTGTAGAGGATGAAGAGAGGATTCCAAATACGTAATTTGTTTTGATGTAAGCCTCCTAGATCGAATTTAGATGATGATTTAGTGAAGTTGGGAGAAATGGAGTTCTTGAGCTAGAGAGAAAAAGGAGGTGAAGATGGATGGAAATGAATGGAGGAGGTGAAGTGGTTGACTAGTTGACCTAGTCACCACTTTGCCCACTTGTCAACTTAAGTCCCTCATGTTTGTAGTCGGGTGCGGGAGTTAACCAAACGAATATTTTTAAAACGCTCGAGTAAACGGGTGATGTCAAAATTAAATAGCGGGAATATAATGAACGTTACTCACGGAAACTATTAATTTAAATACGAAAGATTATGTTTTAAAAAAAAAAAGACGGTGTTAAAATTAAATTTAACGGAAAAACGCGGGATGTTACATTATCCACACCTCAAAAGAAATTTCGTCCCGAAATTTAGTTGGAAGTAGTAGTTGTTGAATCTTCCTCGAGATCTTGCGTTGCCAATTCTACGAGTGAGGGAGAAGTACGTTCTAGGGTATTTCAACGAATTTTGACGGTCGGGATCATACGATGTTTTAAGGTTTGGCTTCACGATTTATGGTTTCAACCGGTCCTCCTAGGAAGTGAGGGTTATCGTCGATAGTGAGTTCATCAAAGGAGATAACAAGTTCTCGTTTCGCAAAACACGTCTTTAAGTTGATACATCGAATGTAGGATAAACGGAGTCCCAAAATGAGTCGGAAAAGTCTAAACGGCTAGCGACGGGTCCAAAACACCCCAAGAATTTAAAGGATCAAAATATCGCGGATTTAGCTTCCTACGTTTCCCGAAACGGATTGCACCTTTCCAAGGTGCGACTCTTAACGTGACGCGGTTTCCCACGTGGAATTTGAAATGTTTACGTCTAACATCGGCGTAGCTCTTGGTGATTACGAGTCGCGTAGGGTTTTACCTGAATATGAATAAATTTTCTCGGTTGCTCATGAACAACCTCGGCCCCGGTGAATTGATCATCGTTTACTTGGTTCGACAAGGGAGAATGACGTTTCCGGTCACATGTGGTTTCAAAAGGAGTGACGTTAAAACTTGAATGAAAATCATTGTAGTACGAGGATTCGGTTAAAGGAAAATACTTTTCTCAAGTAAATTTAAAGTTGGTAATACAAACTTGTATTATGGTTTCCAAGGTTTAAATCACATGTTTGTTCGGTCCGTCGGGTTGTGGATGGTACGCGGTACTCATGTCTAAACGCGGTCCCGAGGCTTCTTGTAAAACTAGAAGTGAAACGAGTATTTCGATACGGGATAATTAACAAAGATACACCGTGTTGGAATAGAATCTCTTAAGATATGTTTGAACGAGTCAGTTAGGGTTCGAGAAAAAAAATGTTCGTTAGGACTATTCACCCTCGTGGCGAATACTAATGTAATATGAGGAGTTTCTCTATCCATGGAGAAATGTTACAAGGAGTTTCCTTAAACGGAAATGTGAGCGATAAAGATAGGAGTGAAATGAGGACTTAGAATAGGATGAGCTTACATCTCGAGGTTGCCATATCGTGCCTCTAGTTGTCAAAAGTTGAAGTCTGAAAGAGAAACGAGATCGTACACGTAGTTGTTTAGTTCGGGGTTGAATAATAGTTGACCGATTATCAGAAACACAAGGGCGTTAAGTCAAAGAAGAGTGAAGTATCGTTGGATTGTGTGTTATCTTAATTTCCAGTAATATCAGACGGTAACGGTGAAATAACAGAGGTATGTAGTGTGGTACGTGATGACAAGAATATTGATCGGATCCACAATTTAGTATTCGAATTCTTCGTGTAAAATAACGAATTTCCGTCCCGTTGATTTCGAGTCGAGGGAGTATGCCTTTCGGCGTCCAAGTAGAAATATTTCCATATTTGAGTCCCATCTGGTGTTGTACGAATTTAGCTAGAAATGTTGGTGTGAAGAATCACGCTCAAGGTTCGATCGCGGAGAGATTAAAGTCGTGTAATACGAGAAAAGTCAGAAATGAATCTTCGGTAACAACCGGTGAGATCTAAGATTTTTACGAATACAAGTCTGAGTTGTGAGGGTTTCTCCAAAATTAATTAATTAATTAATTTTTAAAATTTTTTTTTTTTTTTTTTTTTTTTTACCTTGACCACTAACAACATGGTTTAGAATTTGGACTTCGTTTAACCAAAATTCTCACTTGAAGAATTCGGTCATAGAGTTGCTCTTTTCTCAAGAGTTCGAGCGTAAGACGGAGACGTTGTCCTTTTTTTTTTTTTTTTTTGTTTTTTTTTTTTTTTTCTTGAATAGCTTAAAACATCAATTATAAGTACGGTAACGGATTTGTCTAGATAAGTTTGCATACGCGGTTCCGGAGGTCTATGAATACGGGCGGAGCCTTAGATAAACTGAACGGCACTAAAAGAAATTTATAACTATCGTAGCGGGTTCGGAAAGCGGTTTAGGAGACATATTCTCCCTTAACCCTCAATTGATGATAACCAGAATGAAGGTCGATTTTAGAATATACGCGAGATCCGTGTAACGGTTCAAGAGGTTGTCGATACGGGGAAGAGGATATCGGTTCTTAAACGGAAATCATTTAGTTCACTAAAATCACATATATGTGGGGAAAACATTCCCTTCCTAACGTATAGGTTTTGGGCTCCCTAGTTCTATAGATGTCAAATCGAAGTTCAAATTACCTACCCAATAAGTTTAACGTACTCCCTCCGATAAAATTTATCGATACACAATGGTTTTCCGTTGGTCACTTGAATGGCGTAAGTAATATCTAGGGGGAGGGGTGGAGTGCAAAGAGTAGGCTCCAAAGCCTTGGATACAAAACATTTATCGATACCCGAATCGGATAAACATGAAACATAAGAGTCGTTGAGAAGAAACGTACCCGTAACTAATTGTCGTTCCGGGAATCCTATGTGTTGAGGTTGAAAGCTCATTCGCGTACATTAGGGTGGGCGTTCTTCTTGGGACATGCATTCTTAAAATGACCCAGTTGTCCACATTCAAAACAAGCACCCCTTCTGCGTGCACTGGGCACCTTTTTAGCGACGGGGGCGGCACCCTTACAACTATGGGCCACATGGCCACTTCTTTGACACTTGATGCAAAATGGTCCGCCACAATTTCCATAATGATGTTTGTGGCACGTGTTGCAAAAAGGTCGTGTTCCAGCATAATTTTTCCTGCCGCCGGGGGTGAAAGGCTTCTTGGTGGAGTCGTTGTGGTTGTGGTTGCTTGATGGAGAGGCTTCCTGTTTTCTTTTGTTGTTAACTGGTTGGGCCTCGGCCGTTGGTGCCAGCGCTTCAATTTCATCCACCGTTTTTATAAATCGGCGGGCTATCATCACAGCCTCTTGTAGGTCGGCGGGTCTTAATGGCATTACCCCGTGTGGAATGCTCTTAGGGAGGCCATCCATGTAAAACTCAACTCCTTGGGGCCCGGGAGCCCGGAGGTTTGGACAAATTGAGGTTAGTTCGGCAAACCGTTGATTATAAGCTTCGAGGTCATCTCGGGCTATTTTTAAATTTCTTGGCCCCTGTTCGAGCCTTCGAGTCTCTTCGCGCGGGAAGTATTCGGTGGTCATTCTTTCTCTTAATTCGGTCCAAGAGAGTGTAAGGGCTTCATCGATACCCACCGATTGTACATACGTGTTCCACCATGAGAGAGCAATACCGGTGAGAGTGAGGGTGGAAAACTTGACCTTATCTTGGTCCCGACAACCGCTTATGCTAAAGACGGCTTCTGTTTGTTCGAACCATCGGGTGAGAGCAACCGGTCCCCCGGTTCCATCGAAAGTGGGAGGATTGTACTTCATGAAGTTCTTGTAGGAGCAACCTTCGATTGAATTACCGGCTCCATGATTGTTGTTGTTAGAAAAGTGATCGGCCACGGCCGTACCCACGGCGGTGGTTATCATTCGTTGAAGAGCTTGTTCTAGAGTTTCGAGAGGAGTATTGTGTTGACCTTGGTGAGCCATTGTTCCTTCATGACACAAGAATATCGTTGGTTAGTATTTTCAACAATACTAACCACAGTATGGAATAAGGATAGAGAGAAAATTTTCCTTGACTCGCCTTAAATTCTTTACGTCATAATGTCGGAACGTCCATGTGAATCACCGTAATATAATCCCGGAAATTATATTACCCTGATTCTCATGTGCATTTAACATTACTTCATAAAGTCAAGGTGGCGCATCAACAAAATTTATCAACGTAAGATCAAGATCGAATACGAGTTAGATATGATAGAAGAGTTCGAGTATAAATGCACAATTTGTCAAATAATTCCTACTTCAGTCTATATGCCGGTTGTAGTCTAGATTCACCTATGTACCCTATGACTCGGGGTGGACACAAATGAACTCTAAATCCCTACAACCTAGGCTCTGATACCAACTGTAGCGACCCCGACAAATCGTCAAGTGACGGCGTCGGCTAAGTGGGTCCCATTACCTGATTATAAGTCTTTAAGATAACGTTTGACCAAAATATGTCGCCTTCATTTCAAAATAAAGATTGTTCCCAAAGTTTACAAGAATTGTTCAACCAATAGTTAAGTTACAACGTTATAATACGAATGAAATCTAGGCGACACGGTTTAAAGTAAAGTCAAAAGACGCTCCATGAAATGCACATATACTCGACATCCAATGCAAGTATCAAATAATGAGCGGAAGCATGTATCATGTATCGTTCAAGGACCTGAGAAAAACATAGAAATCTGTCAACGAAAACGTTGGTGAAATCATAGGTTTAAGTAAGTAAGTACAAGTGAACCACAAGATTTGCATCAATGAAATAATAGTAATACATTCCAAAAGTTTGTTTCACGAGCACCCAATTATCAAAGCTTAACATTCCTTCCATTGTATACCCCATCACTTAGTGCTAGAACAAACACTGATTCTCGAAAATATATTTCATCCGTAGACGGTAGCGAACCGTCAAGGATGAGGGTTGTCAACCCATATGGCCATATAACATAAGTTCTCGCTTACACCCGGCAAGTGTAACTAATGATAATCGAATTGAGGATTTTGTTCTAAACTCGTATGTAGAATGTTTGTTTTCCCGTTCTTGTGTTCACTTAGTTCAAAAGAATCGTTTATGTTTTCTCATCCCAATATAAGTTCAAAAAGAGTAAAAGTGGGACTATGATCTCACCTCGAGTGCACGAGTATAAAAGTACTTCAACAAGTAAACGTGTGCATGAAAGTTGCTTAGCCTTGACCTAAACAAGTAAGTTATATCAATTAACCGGTTACGACACAAGGTCGGGTGAAATGTGTTCAATTAGTCCTATGGCTCGACACGACTCGATTATGTAGCATGTGAAGCAAATTGTCAAGTTTCATGCAAGATACAAGTATAAAAGCATGTTAGGAAGATTGCATAAAAGTTTGGTTAAGTTTGACTAAAAGTCAAACTTGGTCAAAGTCAACGAAAAAGTCAACACGTTCGGGTCGGGTCTCGGACAAATTTTCTATGCTAGTTATTCATATATAAGCATGTTAAAACAAGTTGCATGTGAATTGGAGGTCTAGAACATGGCAAACATTTTTGATAAAATGGAAAAGTTGGACAGAATCTGGACAAGGCAAATGTCGCGCCGCGGCAAGGGGTGTCGCGCCGCGACATAACACATGGTCTGGTGTCAGGTCGTTTTCAAGGTTCAAGTCTTGGTCAAAACTTCAAACAAACGCAAAACGCAAACCGCAAACAATTAGAAGACGTATCTTATACCGTTGGAAAGCTCTTTTGACAAGGAACACAACTAAACACAAATCCTCAAACAAAAACATCATTTACAACAATCGAATTCTCGTCATGTGATCAATAAACGCTCATTTCAAAGCCTCAAGTTCATCAATATGCATTTTAAGTTCCGGGAATCCAATTTACACATATGATATGCCGTTTTGAAGGTAATGAAGCATACATTACAACTAATCACTAACAATTAACATTCCATGGCATTCAAGCATCCAAAAATTCATTTCAAGAACTAGCAAACCCTAGTCAAGCAACACCAAAATCAATAATCACGTTTTTGAAGTTTCTTTGATCAATCTATATATCAACATGAAGCTAATGATGCTAGTAACACTTTTAAAACATGAACTTTAACAATCAAACAACATTTAATCTTCCAAAATGCAAGATTAAGCAAACCCATTTCAAATGTTCAAACTAGTTACTCAAAACAACAAATCGAGCAAGTAAATCATATATTCATGCTAGACACGAGCCATAGACACTAACTAACACCATTTCAAATCAAAAACACGAATTTAGAGAAATCTAGAGTTTTAGAATTGTTACCCAAACGAGATGAAGTTGGTATCAAATTGTAGAGGATGAAGAGAGGATTCCAAATACGTAATTTGTTTTGATGTAAGCCTCCTAGATCGAATTTAGATGATGATTTAGTGAAGTTGGGAGAAATGGAGTTCTTGAGCTAGAGAGAAAAAGGAGGTGAAGATGGATGGAAATGAATGGAGGAGGTGAAGTGGTTGACTAGTTGACCTAGTCACCACTTTGCCCACTTGTCAACTTAAGTCCCTCATGTTTGTAGTCGGGTGCGGGAGTTAACCAAACGAATATTTTTAAAACGCTCGAGTAAACGGGTGATGTCAAAATTAAATAGCGGGAATATAATGAACGTTACTCACGGAAACTATTAATTTAAATACGAAAGATTATGTTTTAAAAAAAAAAAGACGGTGTTAAAATTAAATTTAACGGAAAAACGCGGGATGTTACAGCGTTAATGGCGGCTTGGTTCCGGGGAGTGAAAAATCTTCGGCTACCGGGACGTGGCATAATATTGTTTCAACAGGTTATGATATTGAGCAGGCAATTGTGGACTTCAAGAATTTCTTTTGCAAAACAGTTCGAGATGGTGGTAGCACTATGTTTTGGCATGATCATTGGGTCGGCGAAGACAAGCTTGCCACTCTTTTCCCCAGGCTATATAGGCTGGAAAATATGCCTGATGCAACAGTCAAAGATCGTGTTTCTGTGATAAATAATGAATCGGTACTGATGGATAACTGGAGAAGAATTCCAACAGGTCGAGCCGCAGGAGAACTAGTTTCACTTGCTACCCTAATCGCCTCATTCAGAATCAAGCAGGGGGAAAGGGACCGCTGGACGTGTTCTCTCGATAGTGATGGGTTATTTAGAGTTAAGACGTTATCTTCGCTAATTGATGCATAACTTCTCGGCTTAAATAACCCTATGTGGTGTACCATTCGCAATAAATATACACCAAAAAAGGTTGAAATTTTTGCTTGGAGAACTCGCCTGAAAAGATTGCCCGTGAGAATGGAATTAGATAAACGCGATATCGATCTTCATTCCGTTCTATGTCCGTTATGCGACGATGATTTGGAAACCGTTGATCACTCTATTGTATTTTGCAAACACGCTATTGAGATTTGGGATAGAGTGTATAAATGGTGGAATATGGGGTCATTCGCTAGCTTTAATATTCATGAAGTTCTTGGTGAGGAGAGTTGCCCGGGTAGCTCAGCTTTCGGGGAGAAAATTTGGTTAGCCGTTCAATGGATTAGCGCCTACATCATATGGAAGAATAGGAACAATAAAGTCTTTCGGGGATATTGTTGGACCGCTCCAGTGGCGTTCAATGAAATACAAATCAAGTCTTTCGAGTGGATTACATCTAAAGCTAAAACAAAAAAGCTCGACTGGCTCACGTGGATTTCGAACCCGTCTTCGTTTCTTTCTGTATGTTAGGCTTCATAGGTTGTATTTGTAGCTTGCTGTTTTTGCTGCTTATGTAATTAGTTCGTGATGTCTGTTTCCTCTTCGTGTTTTTTTCGATCGGTAGCCTTCCAATGCTCTATTGGAAGCTTGCATTTGTAATTTTGTTCTTGATAATATAAGTTTGCTTGCCTTTCAAAAAAAATAAATATAAAGGAGTTCACATTGGTCATTGGGTTTTAACTTTCTCTCATATATATGAATTAACCTCCTCATTGCAATAATGGTACTCATCAAGTATAGGATAAATTTGCTTCTCTGAACTTTATTGATGGCATGAACAAATGTTTTTACAATAAGGTGGCGAACATTTGAACCTTTTTTTATTATCTCAGGTAATGTTGTTAGTGAAATTTGAATATGATACTTCTTGTAAGGATATTAGGACGTAAATTACTTGAATATTTTCTATTTTATGATGGTTAAATTTGAGTTAACCAAAAGTCGGGATATTTTCTATAACCAATAATTTGTATAAATAATAGCTAAGCATGATAAATAAATAAAAAAAAAATGAAAAAGAAAAAGAATATCACTCTTTTTGAAAGACACTAGTGCTCAATTAATTCCACCCAGTTAGTCTGCTGCTTTTGGTATAAAAAAAAAAAGAAGGCTACCAAAATGTAACAACCAATTTTTGGCATGTTATATTAGCAATAACTCATTGTTGAGATAACAAAACTGGGAGTCATTTTATATTGTTTGTAAGTATATTGTTTAACAGACACGTATATTAGCAATAACGCATTGTTGAGATAACAAAAATAGGAGTCATTTTATATTGTTTGTAAGTATATTATTTAACACTGAATATTTCATGTCTACTTGGCGCGGGTGCTACTCCCTGCCCTATGCAGTTTCGTCAATTCTTTCAAAATATGTCAACTAAACGGAAGGGAGCGGTATAGTTAATTCAATTCTAATTATATCAAATTTCCTTCGTATTTGTTGAACTAAACCATAACCTAAGATTCATTGATATTCTATAATTATTGATACTTTACTTGCGTGTATTTGTATGAGTTGACACGTTACATCATTACAAATTGTCACCTCACAAAAATACTTACAATAACAATACATTACGATTTACGAGTTTATTTACGTACAATGTAACACATGAGTAATGATGTAGTACTAACGTATAAAAAAGGTATTTGTTCACAACAGCTTTAAAGATTGTCGCTAAGATGCATAAAAATCTTGTACGCGACGGTTACGTTTGACTTTAATGTGACGGTTATCGAATTATAAAATATTTTTATGCACTTTAACGACAGCTTAAGGGCTGTCGTTAGCATTTTTCATAAAAAAAAAACAACACATTCTATAAACTTTCTTTTCTATTATATTTATTTTTTATTGTCATACATTTTCAGAAAACATTAAACTCTGTTTTATGAATGTTTGTATGTGGTTAATATTTTCGATTAATATTAGATATTAGATACAGAAAACATTTTTGGTGTAATTGAATTGGTGTGGCCGGCCATGGGCTAAGGGATCATGAAGGGGAATAAACTTTTAATATTTATGAAAAAAATGGCAACTAATCTAATGGGTTGGTTGGCCGCCCCAATAGTGTTGTCAAGTTAAGAATATATCAATCAACCCTTCTCTATAAATCTCGTTCCAACTAAGTACGGCTATCATCATTCTATCCCGTAAATATCTATCCGATACAGATGAATTTAAATGGATATGAATACAAATATAAACACGAATATGAATGAACCTAAATAAATATAAATATAAATAAATATAAATATAAACATAGATGAAAACTTTCATCCACAAATATATGTATTAACTCCCGAAATACATATATACAAATACAAAAATCTAATTATATCCTTACATATTAACTATTATAAATACATTTACCGTTAGATTTACATTTTACTTTTAAACTTATAATGAAATACTAAAGTCTAAAGATATATATTACAATAAAACACGCATATCTAATAAAATAAACATATAAATTACATATTTAATTTTTCATAATTTATTTTCAATATTAAATTCAACAATTGTGTCAAATCTTCGACAAAGATTACAGGTGGATAGATTTTAAATATGGCATTTTATATTTATTTTTGTTATACTATATTTTTGTTTTCATCGCATATTACGAGATATTATAACAATTTTTAATATCCAATTAATATCCATTAACCCGCTTAATTTGACGGATATGAATATGGATGGATCACCTAAAATTAAATGGATATGAATATAGATATGAATGAGCAAAAACTAGATGGATATGGATATGGCACCGGATATCTATATCCGATTCATTGACATCCTTAGTTCCAACCATCCATCTATATATATATATATATATATATATATATATATATATATATATATATATATATATATATATATATATATATATATATATATATATGGCAAAATCCATAAAAAGGTAACATATTTTTCTTGTATTCCTATTCTAGGTAATCTATTTCATTCGAATATAGAAAAATGAGTCTTCGTTTTAAAAATAATCAAAAAGAGGAGTGTCGTTAATTTTTGTTAACTTTCTCAGTTAAGTGTTAACTCCGCATAACATGTCAAGTCCTTTATCGGCCGACATTTTCAACTAGCGATTTTGACCAACATTTTCAACTCGCAATTTTGACCAACATTTTCAACTCGCAATTTCGAGGCATGTTTTCGAGGTTTACAAGGCGTGTTCTAAAAGATGCGCGTTTACTATTTTGTGTTAGTTTAGATACACTATAATTATTGACATCTATGGCAATTAATTAGATTTATGAGGATTATTTTGGAACATCTCAAATTGAGATTGAGAAACTACAATTGTATGTATAAAGTAACAATGTTGATTTTATAATCGCCGTAAAGAAAAATTTAAATCACCAACGTTACATTAGGTATAACAATCACTGGTGATTCATCGTGTTTTTGTAAAAAAAATATCGATCATATCTGTAAAAATTACTTTACGTTACACAGTTTTTGTTTGAATATCACAAATTCCTCACCGCTGCAATGTGCAGGTTCCATCACTCGTTAAGTCATTCATCATGTTTACACTAAATATTAAGGATCTCCATGATTCTTAAATACCTCAAATGAGTATTGATCGTATCTCAAACTTTGTTCCGAATGCGAGTATTTTTGGTGTAAATGTGAACACACTCTTTGATCCAATTACATCCTTCAAACATGATCAAGCAATATATCACATCGTGAATTTATTTATTATAAGGAGAAGCACAAAGAGTGCCTTGGCGAATGGATATTAACTATAAACGCATGACTATTTATCAGAAAATCACATTGATCTAATACTTCTCAGCTATATTTGTGCTTCTTTTTATTATTATTAATTTACCTTATATACTCTTGGGTACTCAAACTTTGGTCGTTTGAGTACCCCCAAACGACACCCATTTCTTTTTTTATTATTTTTATTTCTTCAAATTTACCGTTAACCCACTCACATTTGAGTATTAAATATAATTTTTTATGGGTATAAAAGGTAAATTCACGGGCATAAAAGGTAATTTATGGGCATATATTTGTATATGTCTTTCTATTTGCCGCGAGTTAGGTTTCACAGTCAACACCGTTTAACTCGAAATGATTTTATGAATTAAACGTAACAAGTTATATTCAAAGCAGAGCTTCGACGCACTACGAACGAAGGTGTGCTTTTTAAAAATAAATATGAAAGTGATTTGAATTTACAGTTTACGTCTCTAAATTATTTATGAACATACAAATATATTTATTATAATATTAACTATACATGACCACTCCTTCGAGTACTCTTATCTTGCTGAAATGCCTAATAACTTTTCTAAAGTCAAACTCAAGGGTTACACTTTTATTCAAAAAATAATTGTACAATCCATTTAATTTATCCACCGAGAACAAAAAGATTTTGTGTAAGATCGTAAATTAAAAAAAATACTGGTTATATGTAACATAGTTAGTCCAAACCGCAACAACACGCGGTCCCTTGTTATGAATTTATAAGTGATTAAGCGTAAGACCAAACGCTGAAAAACCCCTTCCCAAAATTTCATTCCTATAATAATGTTTTCAGTGACTTTGCAGGTCATCTTTTGTGATTATTGCAGCACGGTGTACTCTTTAACAACATTGTGTACCCTTTCATCAACATCGTGTACTAACTAACAATGATCATGTATTTTTCATTCCGATAATACTAAATAAGTAACTCTATCATGTATCCAAACAGCTGCAGAGTTAATGTATATCAATATTTTATTGATCGTTAAAACGTGTTCCAAACAACACATAAAATGACTTCTACATAACCATTTTGTAAAGTTAATAGGACAGTATAAGTTATGTAAACTAATAGTTATATATATACATAGCCATTTTGTACATAATATCATAATGTACTACAAACACGTATTAACAAATGTAAATCAAAATGCAACCGCCGCAACGCGCGGTCTGTCATCTCTATAGTTAGTGTACATTTATGTGTGCATTATGTGTTTTTCTGTTTGACCACATCAACACGGGTGAATTTTTTTTAGGGAACAAAGCTGATAACTCCTAAATTATACAGTTTTTTGATAGCATTTTAAGGAGTTATCTTAGTATTTTAAAGACATTTTAATCCTAAAACACACTAAAATGGGTAAAATGAGGAAAAAGATAATTCTAATGATTTTATCAAAGTTATGTATCAAACAGGATCAAAAACAAGGAAAACTGCAGAAAAGGCTATGAAGCCGCCGATCAGGGTTCAAGGAAGCCGCCGGCTTTGGTGTGAATATACCAGAATATTCTAGAATTGCTCGCAGAATTGGATGAACTTGTTGACCAAGCAAAATACAGCTAAAGCCGCCGGCTTCACACTGAAGCCGCCAGCCTTAGTAACACGGTTTCTCGACTTGTCGACCAAGTTCAAGTAAAAATGGAAACAAAATCAAAAAGATTGTCGGATCACAGAAGTTGTTGGCCTGCTATCAAAGCCGCCGACTTAATTATGACGGTTACGTGTTTTGTGCTTGCGGATCAAGGTTAACTTGCAAAAGGAGTCACCGACCCAAGGAAGCCGCCGGCTTCACCTTGAAGCCGCCGGCTTCACCCCGAAGCCGCCGGCTTGGCCACCGTTTCTAAACAGTATAAATAGAGGCCTCCTGTTACAGTTTTCAATGTACAATTCAATACAACACTTTTTAGTTCCGTTTTTCTTTTAGGGTTTTCTCTAAAACCCTTAGATTAGATTTCCTTTCAATGGTAATTAAAGAATTATTCAGGTTATTTATTCAAGTTCTTTTCATCAACCTTTTGAGGTATGATTCTATCTTTATCTTATTGTTTAATCTGTTTTATTTACTTTAATCGTTTCTGTTCGTCTTCCACTATGAACTAAACGTTCATAGTGGTTACGTGGACGAAAACTAAAACTTCTTCCGGGAATCAGATGAAGCCGTCGGCTTCACCAATCCAAGACGCCGGCTTGGCTGGAACAAAGCCGCCGGCTTCGTGCTTCATCCGTACAGTTTTTGGTTATTTTCCAGATCTGTATGGTCGAATTTCTGTAATGATATTTGAACTATTTTGAATCTGTTATGCTTTAATATACTTGTTTGCTATGCTACTTGTTTAGATCTAGTCCATCAAACTTATTAAATTGAATTGCATGCAACTAGGTTAAAACAGCATAATAGTGATAAACTTGTTTAATTGGAATTACGCTTATATAATAGAGTTTGATATTGTTAGGGTTAATCGAAGAACCTTTGTTTGGATTTGTTTAATTAATGATTGCATGAGAACTCAGTAGTAATTGACTTTCAGCTAGTAACTTGAGTTAATCTACGTGATGTTTAATAGCTTATATAATTTGTCAGTCTATTCGCATGTTGATCCTCATCACAAGATTAATATGTATCATGTAATTGAATTAAATATGAAGAATTGAGATGTTAGTCATGCACATCACGTGTCTAGCATATGCTTTAAGTCCTACCTATTGAATGATATGCAACACTTAGCTTAGCTTATTAAGGGATAATAGTTGGTCTATGATTATTATTCTGCTTTGTGTTAATATAAGTTATGAAACTTGACTAATATGATTCCCGTATGAGTTATTCGTTCATGTAACTGCTTTCATTTATAATTTTTTATTTTAAATCTTCAATTCTTTGTTTTGTTTTATTATTTTGTTTATCTTTAAAACATCTCTTTCCTAAGAGATAAGAATCTATCCCATAAAAGATATAAAAATTTATCTTTAATTCTTTAATAAGAATTAAACTATTTAATAAAACAACTCTTATCCGCATCTACGCTCTCTTGAGACGATAACCTAAAATACTACATCTGATCGGGTTTTGTTGCTCGTTAGGGTGTTAAAGTGTATTAAATAAAGGTTTTATAAATTTAAAAGTTGAAAGATAAGTTAAGCACTACTGCACACACTTTTGACACATCAAAAGCATTTGAGGGAAATAAACTCCAAAATCTGAAGACACTTTTTTAATCTATATTTGACTTCAAACTTGGTTTTCAAACGTTTTGTAATTTAGGGTGATCGACATTCGATTTCAAACCATTTAATATATTGAATAAATCAAACTCAATATATTGAGGAAATTAAAACTAAACCGGTGAGGACCCTTAAATGTAACTAAAATGGAATCTTACTTTAGTCGCTTGAGACGTGTAAACAAATGTTATCAGTATGATGACGAATTAAGACCATATCCTATGTGAGAGTCTTGGGGCGTTGTAGGGGGAATTATGCTGACGTGATAACGTTGTGAGAAAGGGGCCCTTATGGTAAATGTTGTGTTGTAGTGTTGTGGAGGCGTTGTAGGATGTGGTTAGATGTAATTGGTAGTTGAGTAAGAAAGTAATACAACAATGCTCTTCCGTTCCATAGAAAGTGTCATGTTTGACTTTTGTTGAATTTTAAGAAATATTATTATTAAATGATTGCATCGAACTTTCGACGTTCACACATCAACACCATCTTGCAAAAATCAAAAACAACCAATAAGTATCGTATTACCGTGTTCGGAATTCTTAGACGGCTTGCACGTCAACGTCAATAAGAAAGTAACTTTGTGAAGCGTCAATAAGTACATTTGTGAAGTTCCAATATGAAGTTACAGTAAGTTGTTCTACAATTTACAGATAAAAAAAAATAAAAGGTTACCGTTGAGTGTTACAGCTTTAAAAATGATATACAAAGTTGGTGATATAAATAGCTGCTATGAAAATCTGATGATGTATATTCATATAGTAAGTTCAAAAAGGTAGAATACAGTGTAACAAAAAAACAAACATAATTTCTTTTACACATTCATTACACTTTATTAACAATTAACATTAACAATAATACTAATAACAAATAAAAAACAATACTAAGAAGTTTATCAACATCAATTACAATCCTAAAGACTAATGCAAATGATGCTTCAATTATATTTGTCATGACATCAATGTAAACACTAAAAAGTATACCTTATGATAACATAGAAAATGCCAGAAGAAGATTCATAACTTTACACAAATTTAAGCATATCATATAAAGTCATAACCTCATAACAGATGATATTCTCAACTAACTATAATACATAAGTAATACTACTATTAGCAGTGAAGGTAGAAAAAATCACAAAAATAAAAACAAAAAGAAATCATGTTATACTCTCATCAACAATCAATAATTCAACAATACTATTAATAACAAATTAAAAACAATACTAAGTAAGAAGTATATCAACAACATTATAATCACGAAGATAAATGAAAAAGAAACATGGATTATGAGAAGAGGTAGAAGGAAATTTGAAAAAAAAAAATCGGAGAAAAAAGAAGATAAACTAACTATATAGTAACTATATAATAACTATATTGTCCGGTCACTTCATAATAAGAAAAAAAAAAAAGTACACAAAAGGGGGATTTTAGAATCCAAATACAACTATATAGTAACTATATAATAACTATTATGACAACAACAGAACATGGTGTAGAATGAACGTAGTAAGTTTTTTAGAAGTCAGTTTTTAAACATTACAAAAGTGTCAAAATGGGTCACAAATGAACAAATGTTATGATTTCATGCCCATTGTAAACAACCACAAAATAATATGCTTATTCTAGGTTCAAACTCATATGATGGTGTTAAACTGGAAATAATAATCTTACTAATTTAGTCCTAATGACTTCAATATTACATATTGCAGAGTGTATACATATTGCATATTGCAGAGTGTTTTGACAGCTATGACTATTTATAGAAAGGTGATGTATTTTTTGTTTTGTTCTAATAGAGAATTATCAACCTTTAAATTCCTTAATTTGTAAGATCCGTTTATTGTAGTGTACATAAGTGTAGTTAATATACTTGAAGTGGAGTTTTGGTTGTACATATTAAAAAGGAATGCAGAAACTGGTCTGGGCGTTTGGCGCGCCGCGCAGCCATTTGGCGCGCCGCGCCATTATGCTGTGACAGCTCACTTCCTCTTTTAAATAGATATTTTAAGGGCAAATTGGTAAAATCACTTGGAACCCGAATTTAAGGCCCTAGATCAGTAGTGGAGCCTCATTTACTCCATTTTCCATCTACCTTATCTTCTTCCATTAAATCTTAGTGAGAGAAAGGTTTCTAGTGTGAGAGCGCTCAAAACAAAGAAGAAGGAGGTTGAATCGGGTCTAAGGGCAAGCATTAAAGTTGTTCATCTATCCTCTAGCTACGTTTTGATCATAGTGGTATGCTCTAATCTTGATTTCCTAATTTAATTTTGTGAAAGGGTTGGTGTTAGGGTTAATGGTGAACTTAAAACCCACTTTGTTAGTAAATTGGGTGTTTTGGATGAATTTGAGTTATGTAGACTCAAAGATGACTAACTAGGGTTTTCAAAGTATTAAATTGATGTTATGAACTCAAATTAGTTAGTAAATTGCTAGCACACCTATGTATGTGTAAATGGGTGATGTGTGGGTTAGTGGATGACCCGAAATGGATGTGTTGACCTTAAATTGGTCAAATTGGTCAAAATGGATCTAAGTTAGTTAATGTTTGTGATTAATGCATAAACCTTGTGTTGAAATGTGTTTTTAAACCTATCTTGGCAAATGTTAGGGTTTCGGTGTGAGTTGACCCAATTTTAGGGTTAAGTGTCCAAATGGGTCAAAATGACCTAGTAATGGTGAGTGTTGTGAGTTTGACCAACTTAAACGAATGATTGATTATATGTACTTTGTAATAGGTGCGTTACCTTGAAGTTTCAAGCTTGGTTTATTGATTCACCAAAGGCGTAAGGTGAGTGGAATAATTATATACGTAGATATATAATGTGTTTATTTGTGTAGCGTGAGATGTGAAGTGTCGATGTGCTAAGACACCACGTTCACGTAACGAGTGAAGTGTCAATGTGTTAAGATGCCACTCGGGAGTGAAGCATCGACGTGCTAAGATGCCACTCCAAGAGATTAACGGGTGAAGTGCCGATGTGTTAAGGCGCCACTCGAGGTGAAGTGTCGACGTGTTAAGATGCCACCTCAAGTAATGAAGAGTGAAGTGTCGAAGTGTTAAGACACCACTCGGGGTGAAGTGTCGACGTGTTAAGACGCCACCCAGGGTGAAGTATCGACGTGTTAAGATGCCACCCGTAGGGTTAGTGTGTGATGACCCGGGAATTTCCGACCAAATTTAAACATAATCTTATATGATTCGACTCGATAAGCAAAGTCTATTAAACCGAGTCTCATTATGTTTGAACTATTTCATGATAACATTTGACCTTTAACTATTTCCGACGATTCACGAACCTTTAATTGTAACTAAGAATGTAAATATAAATAATTATATATAAAACTAATTATATTAGTATTAATGAACTATTAAGTAATTTTGTTATTATAAAAGATAACATTTAATAACTAAAGATTTTCATTTTGAATATATATAGTATATTGTATATAAATGATTCAAACATATTTTACCAACGTTATCAAAATATTAAATGTACAATGTTATACTTTGTAGTTAATTGTTTAATATACATAATTAATCATCTACTCAACATTTAAAACATGATTTTATATATATGGTAGTATACATATATACATAAATATAACTATATATATATATATATATATATATATATATATGATTTTATACATAATTATTATATTATGTATATGTAGAAATTTATAATATATCTATGATGAAATAATGTACTATTTTAATAAATATATATAATACTTACATATATAAAACATTTATATTTTTCATAATTACATACATAAGTATAATATAATTAGTATGTAAATAAATATTATAATATATTTATATTAAAATGCATAAATATATAATATTCAGTATATGTTACAATACATATTACATAATTATTAAATATTACATAATAATAGATGATATTAATAAATTAAATTTAAATACAAATATAGTTGTTGTAGTAATGTTATTTGTATCGTCAAATATCAATATTTGTATTCATAATATCACTTTATATCATATAAAGATGAAATTGGATGTATAAATTAGATTATTATTACTAATATTATTATTATCGATAAAATATTAATATTATCATAATTAGTATGGTATTATTATTATTATTATTATTATCATTTTTACAATTATTATTATCATTAATATTATATTTATCATTATTATTAATTTTATTAATATTATTAGATATTAATAGTATTGTTATTATATATTATTATTATTAATTAAAAAAAAGCAGTAGGGATCTATATTATACGCTTGACCTCTGTATCCTTTATCTCTATTATTATTATTTTTTTTGTTTCTTTCCTGCTCCCAACTCGTGAACCTGTGTTGACATTTTCTCCATTTTTTATCAACCGATCTCTATTATTACAACATGATTATGTATAATTGCAAATCTAATAAAAAGGAAATCCAATGGGATTAAAGAGCACAGCGATATTTTTGTTTTCTTCTTCTCTGCACGCTCCAATTTTTTTTTCTCTTAATTCAATTTCGAATAAAGTTTCAAAATCTAAAAATGCAGAAAGGTTAGAAATCTTTCTTTGAATCTATCTGCAAAATCTCAACTCTCAAATCTTTATATCGATCTTGAATTTTGAAGTCAAAGTTTAGTTTAAAAAAAGTCAACAATTGTTCTTGAGACAAATTCGCGTTCGTGTATATGTTTCTGATCAAATTGACGATTCCAGTAGTTTTTATACATGTTTAGAAAACTATTTCGTGTTATAAACATTATCTATAATGTTATCTATTACGAAATCAATTTTTTTTGTTTTGTTCCAAGAACCGACGCTGCAGTAGGCCTTAGTGTTTTTTTTTTATTTTAGAACCCAAATTATTTTTTTTTCTGTAATGTTTTGAAGCTTTAAAGGGAACCCCGATTTTTTATTTTTTTTTGGTTATTGATGTTTTGTTGAATCCATGAGACTTGTGGAGAAGAAGAGGAATAGAAGAAAAACAGTTTATATATAAAATTTAAATTCGATATTAGTACAGAGAATCAGAATTGGTGGGATGGTCGAGAGTGTTTGCGTGTGAGCATGTGGTCACGAGATCGAGTCCAGAGGACGGTAGTTTCTTTTTTTTTTTTTTGAAACTCTTTTCATGTGAGGTAGTTTTCTTTTCTAATTTTTTTATTGTTATTATATATTAATTATTATTAGTATTATTATTATTATTGTGATTGTTTTGATTGTTATTGTTATTGTTATTATTAGTATCATACTTGTTATCATATTTGAAAGTATTATAGACATTACTATTATTATTATGATAGGTATTAATAATATTATTATTAGTAATAAACTTATCATTTTAGTATTTTATCATCATTAGGATTATGATTATGATTATCATTATTATTATTATGAAGGAAATAAAAATATATTATTATCATCAATATTAGAATTTGTACCGGTTTATAAATAATAGTATCATCAGTACATTTACAATTAATAATATCATATTTATCAGTATCATCATTAATATTTACTAGTATTATTATGATTATCATTTATCATTTTATAAATATTAGAACCCTTATTATTAACATAAGTATGGTATTAGTATTAATATTATTTTAGAGTTATTATTATTAGTATCATTAACAGTTATCATTTTCATTTTTTTTGCTATTAGTATTATCATTATTAATAAAATTATTATTATTATTAGTAAATCATTATTATCTAAATTATTATTTTAACAAATAAATCTTTTGTACACTATATATATACTTATGGTATATACTAGGATTGTATTAATAATTCACATAACAAACTAATAAAATTTCATAAATACAATACTAACCACAAATATATGTATATAAATATATTAATGTCACTATTTATATAAACGTAAATCATTATAGATATATACATAAAATCGATATATATATATATAAAATATAACTTAAAATATAATATAAGTATACGTTTTAAAATAAAGGTTAGAATAAATTCTACAAAACTATAATATATAAATAATACATATTAATAAATGAAATTTTGTAACTTACATTATACGTATTAATATATACACAATTGATATAGGTTCGTGAATCCGAGGCCAACCCTGCATTGTTCAATGACGTCATATGTATTTTTACTACAAAATACAGTATCGTGAGTTTCATTTGCCTTTTTACCCTTTATATTTTTGGGCTGAGAATACATGCGCAACTTTTATAACTGTTTTACGAAATTGACACAAGTACGTGAAACTACATTCTATGGTTGGATTATCGAAGTCGAATATGCCCCTTTTTATTAAGTCTGGTAATCTAAGAATTAGGGAACAGACACCCTAATTGACGCGAATCCTAAAGATAGATCTATCGGGCCCAACAAGCCCCATCCAAAGTACCGGATGTTTTAGTACTTCGAAA
This sequence comes from Rutidosis leptorrhynchoides, assembly GCF_046630445.1. Classification (NCBI taxonomy): domain Eukaryota; kingdom Viridiplantae; phylum Streptophyta; class Magnoliopsida; order Asterales; family Asteraceae; genus Rutidosis; species Rutidosis leptorrhynchoides. The sequence continues at coordinate 370,457,059 of NC_092341.1, read as the reverse complement.
TTTATATCATGTCCGAAGGAGGATCCCGGAATGATGGGGATATTCTTATATATGCATATTGTTAATGTCGGTTACCAGGTGTTCAATCCATATGAATGATATTTTTGTCTCTATGCATGGGACGTATGTTTATGAGAAATGGAAATCTGAAATCTTGTGGTCTATTAAAATGATGGAAACGATTGTTTAAGTTAAACTAATGAACTCACCAACCTTTTGGTTGACACTTTAAAGCATGTTTATTCTCAGGTACGAAAGAAATCTTCCGCTGTGTATTTGCTCATTTTATAGATATTACTTGGAGTCATTCATGGCATATTTCAAAAGACGTTGCATTCGAGTCGTCGAGTTCATCAAGATTATTATCAAGTCAATTATAGTTGGATATATTATGAAATGGTATGCATGCCTGTCAACTTTCGATGTAATGAAAGTTTGTCTTTTCAAAAACGAATGCAATGTTTGTAAAATGTATCATATAGAGGTCAAGTACCTCGCGATGTAATCAACTGTTGTGAATCGTTTATAATCGATATGGACTTCGTCCGGATGGATTAGGACGGGTCTTCACAGTTGGTATCAGAGCGGTGGTCTTAGCGAACCATGTCTGCATTAGTGTGTCTAACTGATAAGTAGTTAGGATACATTATTGAGTCTAGACTTCGACCGTGTCTGCATATCAAAAGTTTTGTTTATCATTTTGTGTCAAAAATTACCTGCTTATCATTCTTAGAGAATCACTTGTTTATCATTCTTAGTCTAGACACGTCTTGCTGCATTGACTGCATGAATAGTGTATAGACAAAATTCATATCTTAGCGTATCTGACAATTCATATCTTAGCGTATCTGTTACTGTAGACCTTGCTTGATATCTCTCGTAAATTTCTCCTTAATTTAAGGGATCCTGGTACTATATATATCTATGCAAATTATGCATTGAGAATACCATCCAACTATCAATTGCTGTCACTAAACTCTTTATACCAAAAATCTTTCCTGAGATCGCGTAAGATGGCCTATACGAATCGACCAAGTTCCTCTGACTCCGAAGACAGCGTGACAGGAGCACACCAACCAATCAACTACCGCGATTACTGGAGAAAATGGGGGTGGGTTCGCGACATACTCACCCTATGGAGAAGGGAAGAAGGTACTCCATATCATGAACCGAATCTTCCACCTAACCTTGGAGTACTCGACCCGTTCACCGGCGAACCCGTTCGCAACACCGTTTATACCCTTTTTGCAAGAATTTTTCGTCTTGAGGCTACCATTAACGGAAATAGAGGAGATATCCGACCTCTACCTCACACTGATAACCAACCAGGGTTAGTAGAAGAAGTTAGAGAAATCCGAGCTCGAGTATTAACTTTAGAGAGCACGGTACACAATTTACAAGCACCCGCAGTATCATCAACACCAGTAACGTCACCAGCCTCAGCACTAACGGCACCAGTACCACCAACAACCCAAGTTTCAACAATCCATGCCTCAACATCTCATTCTGTACCTCGAGTATAATCATCGTTCTACGTATCGTTCTACATCAATTACCTTCGTTCTTCATGGCGATTATGTAATCTCTAATGTTTTAGAAATTATGTATTCTTGTTCTAACGGTAAATCAGATGTGTTAATATCATATTAACTCATTAAATCCATGATTGCATCTGAAGAAAATATATATGTATATATGTTTTCATAAAGATTGTAATTAAAATTTCTTTTGTACAAACTGTTAATGGTGAAAATATTTTAACGGGTAGGTAATACCCGAGGAAATATTTAACTTTCATATTAACATGTTATACTGTACATTCTTCGAATCTGATTCAAGTCATTTACTATCCTATTTACATCCACAGATATACGTATCCGTTTACAGCAAAATAACCATTTTTCTTCAATTTCATATTTGAATTTTAACCTATCAGAATCCAACAAGTGGCATAATGAAGAAAACATTGGACAAAATAAAATTTGTTAGAAACAAACAAATTAACTATGAAAAATTCTGTTAAGAATTCACGCTAACAAAATCCTAGCTAACTGTTCCTAGCTAACTGATTACATTTTATTTATCGCAGTTTATTTATCGCAATTTAATTATCGCAATTTTATTTAACGTCATTTAATTTATGTTATTTACTTTACGCACTTTATTTATCGTCATTTAAAATTTTTGTTATTTATTTTACGCACTTTAAATATCGGGACACGTATACAAGGTTTTGACATATCATATCGACACATCTATATATATTATTTGTAATCACCATAGACACTCTATATGCAGTAATGATCGAGTTCTCTATACAGGGTTGAGGTTGATTCTATAATAATATATATACTTTGAGTTGTGATCGAGTCTGAGACGTATACGGGTCACGATACGTATTAATTAATTCAAATATTATATATTAAACTATATATGAATGATTGCACTGTCAACTGTGGACTATCGACTGTGGACTAATAACATTGGACAATTAAAATGAATTAAAATATTGAATATAACATATGAAACAAAAAAATTCTTCAAGTTTGCCACTTGATTTTTTCTTAAACCTCATTTGTATCTTCACGATTACATTCTGCGTTCAAACCTTTCATGATTCTTGAAAACACCTCAATCGATAGGATGAATCAACCGCACTTTATCTACGGAAGGAAAGATTTATGCATATAGTTATGCACCTGAGAAACTCTCGGCAATTGTGTAAAAGTTCAACACGTAGCCGCGTCAGATCCTTTGGCATTTATTAACAAAAACAACTTTGCGATCCCTTTTCAAAATTAGCCAATTTTGTCACAGCTCCAACAAGTCAACTTCGACTTTTCGTACGAAACAACCTTATTATAACGTTTATATATACGCGTGCTCTTTTATTGTTACCAGGTAACCTTTCATATTCCATCATATTACCATCAGCGTTTAATCATCTAAAAACACAATTCTCCTGAAACCACCTCGGATTAATAACCGATGATTCAGATATCATAGCATTAAATGCAGAGGAAACAGAAAAATGGTAGATGGTCTAAACGGACAAAAGTTTGATGATAAAGAAAGGAGTGTTAGGAACGCTCGATAGAAAATTGGGTATTGAAAAACAGATTGAGTTACCCATGAAGGAGACCAAGGACAAATACAAGGACCAAATCCTATATTCAAAGGATTCAGGTAATTCTGGATCCGTTGAAATCTTTAGAGAATATCTTGCTCCGAAGTCATGTTAAAATCTTGCGGAAAATCTTTCTCCATCAACCGTCGAACTTAGAAATTCCAAAATATCATCATCAATATCTTTGATATTTCTGAGGATATTTTCATAAATATTCTCGTCCGAAATTATATACCTCTTCGTGCTTCCTGTGTATCAATATATTGGAAACATTCAATAGAAAATATAGTGCCGAAAAGCAGATTATGCGAAACTATGAAGAAAGCCGTGGATAAATCACAAAGAATAAGTTTGACTTCAAAGAATCCAAATAATTCAATGTCTGCTAAAGTCTATAGTGAATAACTTGCTCCTTACTCTAAACCCTTGCAGACAATAGTTTCTATCATCCTATGATCTTAGATATTCTGAGATATTATCGTACCTTTCATTATAAATATCCTCCATATTTCTGGAGATATTTTTATAACTATTCTTATCTGAAATCATTAATCTTTTCGTGCTATCAGTATTACATCATATAGAAACTGTTAGTTTCTATATTCTGTAAATTTTCAAGCTTAAAATATGAATGTTATTGTAGTAATGATGGGAACTAATGCATGAGTTAGTATAATATAATGACACTTGATCAACGTGATTATATTACAGTAAGTCATGCTGAGTTTCTAAATGAAACGTGATGATTCACAGATCATAACGTCATCATGTGCCATGTTACATAACTCTTTCATCCTACTTAACTCCGTAACAAATCAAGAAAATGTATTCTTGATGGTTCTATCTTCCGTGATGTTGATAAATTTGAAAATCAAATCGTGCTATCACGTTCCTTCATGCTTAGAACATTATAATCATTCGAAACTCTATATCTATAAATTCTGGACCATTATTCGCTTGACTTGAAGTCGGGAAGAGAAAACAAAAGCATAGAGCTTTGAAATATAAGGGAGAATATAAAGTCCGATAACAACACATAAATTACAAACCGTGTATATCAATGTTTATCGCAACATAAAGACACGGGAGAATTAAAAACATTATAATCCCGAGGGCGAAGTAGAAGAAAGCAGATTCCTCTGGTGGAAGTTGGAAAAGGAGAATGATTGTTGCGATAGTAAGGATGAGGACAAGGATCAAAACTGGATTAATCATTTTCAGAATCTTTTGGATGTATGAACTAAGAAAGAAAGTATAAGAATGGTGAGAATAATGGAAAGGAAGAGCTTAATTTATACTGGAAATATCAGACGTAGTAATCGGGGCAGATCACCGTATTTAATTAAAGAGATCTTAATTTCCATAAATCCCGAAGAATCAGATTTTATAGATCTTCAAGATTTTCTTTAAATTCCTTAAATTCCGGAATTCAACCAAGGCAATGTCAAAAGTTAAGACGCGCCTTATTTTCTAAATTCAAACCTGACTACGTCAAAAGTTAAAAACAAATCTTTGTTTCTCATTTCATCCTTTTGTGAATAGCTTCATTCGCACTCTTCGAATAATCGAATTATTTTTATCCATATTACTCAATGATGATAAAACTCAAGTTATCAACTCATATTCGTCAGGAAAACATATTTATTGTTAGCTATGACGACCTCACTCAAATTTCGGGACGAAATTTCTTTAACGGGTAGGTACTGTGATGACCCGGGAATTTCCGACCAAATTTAAACATAATCTTATATGATTCGACTCGATAAGCAAAGTCTATTAAACCGAGTCTCATTATGTTTGAACTATTTCATGATAACATTTGACCTTTAACTATTTCCGACGATTCACGAACCTTTAATTGTAACTAAGAATGTAAATATAAATAATTATATATAAAACTAATTATATTAGTATTAATGAACTATTAAGTAATTTTGTTATTATAAAAGATAACATTTAATAACTAAAGATTTTCATTTTGAATATATATAGTATATTGTATATAAATGATTCAAACATATTTTACCAACGTTATCAAAATATTAAATGTACAATGTTATACTTTGTAGTTAATTGTTTAATATACATAATTAATCATCTACTCAACATTTAAAACATGATTTTATATATATGGTAGTATACATATATACATAAATATAACTATATATATATATATATATATATGATTTTATACATAATTATTATATTATGTATATGTAGAAATTTATAATATATCTATGATGAAATAATGTACTATTTTAATAAATATATATAATACTTACATATATAAAACATTTATATTTTTCATAATTACATACATAAGTATAATATAATTAGTATGTAAATAAATATTATAATATATTTATATTAAAATGCATAAATATATAATATTCAGTATATGTTACAATACATATTACATAATTATTAAATATTACATAATAATAGATGATATTAATAAATTAAATTTAAATACAAATATAGTTGTTGTAGTAATGTTATTTGTATCGTCAAATATCAATATTTGTATTCATAATATCACTTTATATCATATAAAGATGAAATTGGATGTATAAATTAGATTATTATTACTAATATTATTATTATCGATAAAATATTAATATTATCATAATTAGTATGGTATTATTATTATTATTATTATTATCATTTTTACAATTATTATTATCATTAATATTATATTTATCATTATTATTAATTTTATTAATATTATTAGATATTAATAGTATTGTTATTATATATTATTATTATTAATTAAAAAAAAGCAGTAGGGATCTATATTATACGCTTGACCTCTGTATCCTTTATCTCTATTATTATTATTTTTTTTGTTTCTTTCCTGCTCCCAACTCGTGAACCTGTGTTGACATTTTCTCCATTTTTTATCAACCGATCTCTATTATTACAACATGATTATGTATAATTGCAAATCAAATAAAAAGGAAATCCAATGGGATTAAAGAGCACAGCGATATTTTTGTTTTCTTCTTCTCTGCACGCTCCAATTTTTTTTTCTCTTAATTCAATTTCGAATAAAGTTTCAAAATCTAAAAATGCAGAAAGGTTAGAAATCTTTCTTTGAATCTATCTGCAAAATCTCAACTCTCAAATCTTTATATCGATCTTGAATTTTGAAGTCAAAGTTTAGTTTAAAAAAAGTCAACAATTGTTCTTGAGACAAATTCGCGTTCGTGTATATGTTTCTGATCAAATTGACGATTCCAGTAGTTTTTATACATGTTTAGAAAACTATTTCGTGTTATAAACATTATCTATAATGTTATCTATTACGAAATCAATTTTTTTTGTTTTGTTCCAAGAACCGACGCTGCAGTAGGCCTTAGTGTTTTTTTTTTATTTTAGAACCCAAATTATTTTTTTTTCTGTAATGTTTTGAAGCTTTAAAGGGAACCCCGATTTTTTATTTTTTTTTTGGTTATTGATGTTTTGTTGAATCCATGAGACTTGTGGAGAAGAAGAGGAATAGAAGAAAAACAGTTTATATATAAAATTTAAATTCGATATTAGTACAGAGAATCAGAATTGGTGGGATGGTCGAGAGTGTTTGCGTGTGAGCATGTGGTCACGAGATCGAGTCCAGAGGACGGTAGTTTCTTTTTTTTTTTTGAAACTCTTTTCATGTGAGGTAGTTTTCTTTTCTAATTTTTTTATTGTTATTATATATTAATTATTATTAGTATTATTATTATTATTGTGATTGTTTTGATTGTTATTGTTATTGTTATTATTAGTATCATACTTGTTATCATATTTGAAAGTATTATAGACATTACTATTATTATTATGATAGGTATTAATAATATTATTATTAGTAATAAACTTATCATTTTAGTATTTTATCATCATTAGGATTATGATTATGATTATCATTATTATTATTATGAAGGAAATAAAAATATATTATTATCATCAATATTAGAATTTGTACCGGTTTATAAATAATAGTATCATCAGTACATTTACAATTAATAATATCATATTTATCAGTATCATCATTAATATTTACTAGTATTATTATGATTATCATTTATCATTTTATAAATATTAGAACCCTTATTATTAACATAAGTATGGTATTAGTATTAATATTATTTTAGAGTTATTATTATTAGTATCATTAACAGTTATCATTTTCATTTTTTTTGCTATTAGTATTATCATTATTAATAAAATTATTATTATTATTAGTAAATCATTATTATCTAAATTATTATTTTAACAAATAAATCTTTTGTACACTATATATATACTTATGGTATATACTAGGATTGTATTAATAATTCACATAACAAACTAATAAAATTTCATAAATACAATACTAACCACAAATATATGTATATAAATATATTAATGTCACTATTTATATAAACGTAAATCATTATAGATATATACATAAAATCGATATATATATATAAAATATAACTTAAAATATAATATAAGTATACGTTTTAAAATAAAGGTTAGAATAAATTCTACAAAACTATAATATATAAATAATACATATTAATAAATGAAATTTTGTAACTTACATTATACGTATTAATATATACACAATTGATATAGGTTCGTGAATCCGAGGCCAACCCTGCATTGTTCAATGACGTCATATGTATTTTTACTACAAAATACAGTATCGTGAGTTTCATTTGCCTTTTTACCCTTTATATTTTTGGGCTGAGAATACATGCGCAACTTTTATAACTGTTTTACGAAATTGACACAAGTACGTGAAACTACATTCTATGGTTGGATTATCGAAGTCGAATATGCCCCTTTTTATTAAGTCTGGTAATCTAAGAATTAGGGAACAGACACCCTAATTGACGCGAATCCTAAAGATAGATCTATCGGGCCCAACAAGCCCCATCCAAAGTACCGGATGTTTTAGTACTTCGAAATTTATATCATGTCCGAAGGAGGATCCCGGAATGATGGGGATATTCTTATATATGCATATTGTTAATGTCGGTTACCAGGTGTTCAATCCATATGAATGATATTTTTGTCTCTATGCATGGGACGTATGTTTATGAGAAATGGAAATCTGAAATCTTGTGGTCTATTAAAATGATGGAAACGATTGTTTAAGTTAAACTAATGAACTCACCAACCTTTTGGTTGACACTTTAAAGCATGTTTATTCTCAGGTACGAAAGAAATCTTTCGCTGTGTATTTGCTCATTTTATAGATATTACTTGGAGTCATTCATGGCATATTTCAAAAGACGTTGCATTCGAGTCGTCGAGTTCATCAAGATTATTATCAAGTCAATTATAGTTGGATATATTATGAAATGGTATGCATGCCTGTCAACTTTCGATGTAATGAAAGTTTGTCTTTTCAAAAACGAATGCAATGTTTGTAAAATGTATCATATAGAGGTCAAGTACCTCGCGATGTAATCAACTGTTGTGAATCGTTTATAATCGATATGGACTTCGTCCGGATGGATTAGGACGGGTCTTCACATAGTGTACGAAGTGTTAAGTGCACTAATGGTTGTTGTGAACTCCGACGGTCTTTAAACACCGTTCCCTCGTTCGATTGGTTAACCATGGTTATTGTGTTGTAGTGTAATCATATTATAATTGTTCAAGTTAAATATGCTATTATTATGCTAGCTTGGTTATTGTAGGTTATAGCTTGTATTTATGACGATAAGCTAATTGTGTTTGCTAGTATGTATACGGGATGCGTGTAAGTGTTTGCAAGTAGATATATTATATATGTATGCGTATAATTATTGCATTCACTAAGCTTTGCTTACCTTCTCGTTGTCTACCTTTTTATAGGTTCGGTTGTGGACAAGGGTAAGGGCATTATCTTAGATTAGAGATCACGCTTTGTTGTTGGGGGATGCTTTTTGGATGAGTTAGCTTTTGGAGTTTGACCGAGGCTTGGGTAGTTTAACCCCAAACACCATGCTCGTAGTGTCGTTTGGTATTTAAACTTAATGTGGTCGAAACTCAAACTTTTGTATGAAACTCGTAAAACGGCCGATGTGGGCTCCGCTTTGTAAAACTCATTTTATGTTTGAATCGTGTTAGTTTTACATGTTTGAATATGTGGTTAAAAGCGTTTTGTCTAATTATGTCGGGAAGTGGCCGATCTTTTTCGCAAAAATGGAAAAATGGGACAGATCGTTTTGGCGCGCCGCGCGGCCATATGGCGCGCCATTAGCTGAACAGAGAAATGATTTTTTTTGTGACATTTTAAGCGAGTTTGTTCGTGGTCTGGTTTGGGTTGTTACAAGTGGTATCAGAGCATGGTCTAAGGGATTTAGGCGACTTGAGATAGGTGCCTAGACTTAGACTTTATTGTGTGTATGCTTTATGCGAGACTTGTAGGACTTTGGGTCGGATCGGGTTTTGGTTAGTACATAGGTTTATGTGAACTAATCATGCGCTATTGTTTTGTGTGGTATTCGAAATCGTCAAGCGAGATAGACGTGGTACTAGTGAGTTAACGCGATGTGCTCGCGTAACAATGATTAGCTACCATTGTTACGGGTTCAAATCGTGTCAAACAAGCGATGTACGATGATTTTTGAGCGAGATGGAGTAGTGTGGTGTATATGTATATACATATGTGTTAAAGTCCTTTCGTTTCATGGCTTAATTTACTTCGTTTTATAGAATGAAGATGAGAAATGGACACGACACCAATGATGAAAGTACGAGTGAGGACGTTGAGTTCACGGCCAAAGTTGAGGCCATCTTTAAACGTCAAAAGGCAGAGTTCCTCGAGGATGTTAAGAAAATGTTTCTAGATACGATTGACGAACAACTAGTCAATGTAGTAAAAGAACAAGTTAAGGCCGTTCTTCACGAGGATAATGTGGGAAGACGGGACTTTTTCTTTAAAAATTTCAAGGATGCACAACCTCCTACCTTTGAAGGTGAACGAGACCCTCTTAAAAGTGCCCGATGGATCTCCGATATGGAGGGGGCTTTCTGTACTTGTAAGTGCCCTCTCGATAAGAAGACAAGGTACGGGTCTAGCATGTTAAGGGGCGATGCTAAGTTATGGCGGGACGCGAAAATCTGAATTTATGGCGAAGAACAATGTATGGAATTCACGTGGGATGAATTCAAAGTGGAGTTTTACAATGAATACCAAACTTCGGCCGATCTTACACGGCTTAAGGACAAGTTGCGTTCCTTGAGGCAAGGGTCAATGGATTTGAACACCCTCAAATCCGTGTTTTTGTCCAAGACCCAATTTTGCCCGGAGTATGTCGGGAATGATAAGATGTTGAAGGAAGACTTTTACCGAACGTTGAATGATTGTTATCAAGATAAGATTAGCGTAACGGTAGTGAAAACTTTTGATGAGTTATTTGATATGGCCAAGGGTTTTGAGGCGCTCGTGTTGAGGAAGAGCGGCTTTACTTTTGGCAAAAGAAAGAGTGAAGGTTCGAACCATTCGAACTTTTCGAACAAAAAGAACAAAAAGGGTTCTGGTAATGCTAGTGGTGGGAAGAAGGGAGCTTCCAGGGATTTTTCTTATTCGTGCTATAATTGTGGACAAAAGGGCCACATGGCTCGTGAATGTCCGAATCTATCCTCCGCAAACAAAATCACTTGTTTTAATTGTGGTAAAGAGGGGCACAAAAGGCCGGAATGTCCCGACTTGCGTAATGATAATGTTAAGAAGTTAGAGAAGGCGGCGGGTACGGCAAGGGGTCGAAATTATTTGATGACCAATGATGAAGCCAAGCAATCAAACGAAGTTGTCTCAGGTACTTTTATGGTTAACTCAAATCCGGCAAGGATTCTATTTGATAGCGGTGCAAATTTGTCGTTTGTATCTCCAAAATTTGTGCCTAGACTTAATAGACCGTTAGCTAAGTTAAGTCGTCCGGTAGAAGTCGAAATAGCGGACGGCAAAACGGTGCTAGCGGTTGATGTGTGTAAAAATTGTGATGTCATTTTTGGTGCCGAAAACTTTAAGATTGATCTTATCCCGATGACTTTGGGGGATTTCAATATCGTTGTTGGCATGGATTGGCTCGATCAAAATAGTGCCGATATTGCATGCCATGAAAAATTTATTCGTGTGAAAGCCCCAAGTGGGGGAGAGTTAATTATTCACGGTGATAAGTGTAGAAGACTTGTGCCGATATGCACTTTTGCACGGGCACGTCGTTTCCTTGATAGTGGTGGCATGGCTTACCTTGCCCATGTTGTTGATACTCGTGATGAGCCACCACCCATTCGTGAAATTCCGGTGGTTAGTGAATTCGTAGATGTTTTTCGGACGAATTACCGGGTGTTCCGGTGGAAAGACAAGTTGAATTTCGCATTGAGTTGGTTCCGGGGGCTACCCCCATTGCTAAAACTCCTTATCGTTTAGCGCCGACAGAAATGCAAGAGTTGTTAAATCAAACCCAAGAGTTTCTTGAGAAGGGTTTTTGTCGACCGAGTGCTTCGGCATGGGGCGCTCCGATTTTATTCGTGAAAAAGAAAGATAGTAGTATGCGGATGATTACCGGGAGTTGAATAAAGTGACGATCAAGAATCGTTATCCATTACCTAGGATTGATGATTTGTTTGACCAACTTCAAGGTGCAACGTATTTCTCTAAAATCGACCTGCGGTCCGGCTATCACCAAATGCGGGTCCGTGAGAAAGATATCGAGAAAACGGCTTTTCGAACGCGTTATGGACATTTTGAATTTGTAGTTATGCCTTTTGGTCTTACGAATGCACCGGCGGCATTCATGGACCTTATGAACCGAGTGTGCCAACCTATGTTGGACAAGTCGGTGATTGTGTTCATTGACGACATATTAGTCTACTCAAAAAGTATGAACGAACATTGTGACGACCCGGAAATTTTCGACTAAATTTAAACTTAATCTTTATATGATTTCGATACGATAAGCAAAGTATGTAATGTTGAGTCTCAAAAAAAAAAAATTTGGAACTATGTTCGTGTATTCAATTACCTTCGACCAGTTCCGACGATTCACGAACAATTAATTGTAACTTGATAGGTGTATATATATATATATAATAATTGAAAATATAATTTTAAATATTTTATGTTGTTGGTACTAAAATTTATTTATTTAGAGTAAAATAAAAATAGAATATTATAATGAATTTTATTTAAAAAGTATATATATATATATATATATATATATATATATATATATATATATATATATATAAACAAAGTGTATTGAATATATATATAGTTTTGAATTTATTTAGAAAATGATAGTAACACTCAATTATCATTCAATTGATAATAAACAAGTTATAACGAACTTATGTGATTTTAAAATAAACGGTGATTCGAAAATGAGTTCTATAAATTTTAGGCTTATTAAAAATATATTTAGGAATTATTTGTTAAGTTTTAACACTTTTCATATTTTATCCATGATTGAGAGGGACAGTTGATGTAATTTTTATTTGATAATTAATGACTGAATTTTAAATCATAATGATCCAAATAAATAAATATAGTTAATTTAAAAATTTAGGATTTATTCTGAACACTTTTATCCGTCACTAATTAACAATGAAACACGAGATAATACCCCTAAATATTATGATGACATATAAACAGGAGGCTATATTGTTAAGTATCCATGTGATTGATTGAATTATTAAAGTTATTACCCTAACTAATTGAATTTGAGATTTGTGTTTCATTACTGTTCTTTGATTCAATTGTAATAAAATATTATATATGTATTTTTATATATGTCGACATACACTTATTGATTCCATGATTGAAATTTTTTTCAATATAGTTTACCGTTTCATTTCCACTAGCATATTCAGATTTCTATTTAGATTACTATTTATGTTTTGTCATCTCTCAATTAATCATACGAATATATATCTAAATATATATACATATGATTCATGCTCATTTTTATATAACCATAATCACACACCATATTCAATCACCACCTTTATCTTTAAACTATCACCACTATAATCTCCTTGATCACTAACCTCAGCCACCATCGATTTTCTTAGTTTCTAATTCTGTTGCGTTTTGTTTAATGAGCCAAAACAAAAACTAAGAAACCCATATCGCGTGTTATTGCTTCGGTTAGGACCCACACCCATCAACACCTTGGAAACCACCATCGAACATAAACCTTCATCACCACCACAGACTGCTGCTGCTACGCTTACTTTTTTTGTTTGTTCTTTCGTAAACCATCAAGTCCACCTCAAAACCCAAATCACCACCACTCTCAGAATCACCATCATAAACCTCACCATCGACCACCTGCAAACCATCATTTTCATCACCTTCAATCTCTTCTCTCTCTACACTCTCTCTACAATTCATAACCACAACACAACCCATTATGTTGCTACTATTATATATTTGTTTATATGGATGATCCTGTTACCAGTCGACAGTAACCACCACCGGTTACTGCTATTTATTATTTAAACCACATCACCATCGACACACCATTGAAGCTACCTGAAATATTTTTCTATTTTCGGTTTCGATTACAACCTTGATCATTATCGTGAACCATCATACAAACCACACCCTGCCTGCTCCTATTTTCGAGCTGCTATTGTTTTCCTTTCGAACCACCACACATACACCATTAGTGTGCCACTACAGCTACGTATTCTGTTTCTGTTTCCAACATTAACGAATTCACGAAGAAGGTGTACTGATATGGAGATGATGATGTTACACGAATAAATGATGATGGGTTAGATGATAATAATCATGATCGTGATATATTATGATGATGAATAAGTTATTGCAATAGATCGAAACAAACAAGCACTCACCATCTTCATTGTTATCACCATCACCGAAGACTATTACAAACCACACCGTCACCATCAAGAACCACCATAATTTTTCCTGTCTTTCTTCTTGTTGGATTCTGCTACTCTAAAACCACACAGTAAACCATCCTTATCTTTCTCCATCCTTCTTCTCTTCATGAATCCACAACGAACCACGATTCATCTTATTTGTTTTCTGTCGAACCCAACTCCAATCGCCACCTCCACCATCACTGAAATACCACCATTAAAACATCACCACTGTAATAATTCTGTCTTTAGGATCAGTCGTAAATCACAAAAGAAGACCATCGACAAACCCTTGCTGATATACTCATTCCTACTATTCTTTTTCTTTTCATTCGTAAACCACCGTAGACCCTTTCAATTACGATTATAACTCGATGTTCCTGTTGGAATTTAAACGCTAATGATGATAAAGACAATAATGATTAGCAACGGTGAGGATGATGACAATCATAATTTTATGTGATTGATGAACGAAGAAGATGACGAATAATACGGACATGGAACGAAGAGTGCAGATACGTTTTCTGTTTTTTTTTCTTCTAAACCTGTAAGTGCATCGATGATGATGATTTAATTAATAAGAATATAGAATAATGATGATGAGGTATAAAGTTGATGATTAAAAATCAATGGAATTGATGATGTAGCGTGAGGGTACGAAATAGTATTATTTTTAATACAAAATACTACAAAATATGACACAAGTTTTATTAATTTACGGATGGGATATACCTAAACCTTGCTACAACACTATAGGCAGTGTACCTAATCGTAGAGTAGTGTAGTTTTTAGTAAGTCCGGTTCGTTCCACAGGGAGCTGGTGAAGTTAACGCTATATTATTAAGTTTATTTGTAAAAATATATATATAAATAAGTAGTAGTATTATTATAAAATGGGGGTTTTACCGTTTAATGACCGGTTTGTCGATTTTAAGCGTAAAAATAAATGACAAAAATTAAAGTGCGTAAAATAAATTGCGATAAATAAAATGACAGAAAATAAAATTGCGAGTAATAAAATGACAGTAAATAAAGATACGATGAGAAATATAATAAAAGAATTATGCTTATTTAAACTTCCGTAATCATGATGTTTGACGTGTTGATTTTAATTTATTACCATGGGTTAATTGTCCTTTGTCCTGGTTTATTTGATACGTCTATCTGGTTTTTGTCCATAATAGTCCATCGGTCATAAATATAAAGTGCGAGTATCCTCGTCAAATTACCCTTATACCCGAAGTCAAATATTCCAACTGATTAAGGATTTAAACTGTGACGCAGTTATCACTTCTGTCAACAATTACACCAGTTATCAATGTATGTAATCCACCCCTGTTTTAATTAGTTTATGAATATTAATTCATCCACTTGATCAGAATGAATAATCAATTACCCAACCCAATTGATTAATTAAATGATTATAACAGATTCCATATGAACATCACTAAATAGGACAACCATAATCATTATTAATTATTAGGTTAATTAATTTGAAGATAGGTTCGACAGACTCCAATGAGTTGTCACTCAATTAGACAATACCCCCCATCTATTAATAGTCAATAGTTCAATTTCCACAAGTGTCGGTCTTTTGCCCAAACCTTAATTATGGTACAAAGCCCAATTACCCAATTTTAGTAATTAGCCCAACATCATGATTACTTCGTTTTAAATAAGCATAATAATAACTTAGCTACGAGACATTAATGTAAAAAGGTTGAACATAACTTACAATGATTAAAAATAGCGTAGCGTTACACGGACAGAATTTCGACTTACACACTCAAATGATCTCTATCATAAATCTTATTATTATCATAATTTAAACTTAAAATTAAGATTATTGTTATATCTTATTACATTAACATTATGATAGAGATATAGAATATAGATATTGATAATTGATATTGATAATTGATCGAAGAAAAAAAGATCGGAGAAAAATTCTTCCTCCTAATTCATTGAACGTATCGTTCCTTTTATAGGTAAATTAGAATTCAAATTTTCATTTACGACCCCTGAACTATGCTCAATTAACAACTTTTTATTATTTAATATTATTCTTATTATGAATTATTTAAATATTATATTTTATTCTTGTGCATAGTTGACTTGTAATTTTTACACCGTTGCGTCGAGCGTTGAGAGTTGGTTCATGTCCTGGTTTCGGATTTTCGAACGTCCTTTCGTATAATTTAATATCTTGTACTTTGCGTTTTGTAACTTGTACTCTTGTCATTTTTAGACGTTTCTCATCAATAAATTGAACCTTTTGAATTGTATCTTGTACATTTGAGCTTTTTGGATGTTTTGGTCTTTCAAATCTTCGTTTTTGTCTTTAAATCTTCATTTTCGAGCGATTTGCGTCTTTCGTCTTCGCACTTATTTATTTAACTATTACAACTAAAAATAAGGAAATTACATTTAAAAACTTTACATATTGGAACGATATTGCTACTAAATATATGTTCATTTGGAGCACTATCAAATATCCCCACACTTGAGCGTTGCTTGTCCTCAAGCAATACAGAACTTGAAATAAAAACATACATGAATCACTTTTTTATTCATCACATTTTGTACATCAGTGATTTTGATATAGCGGTATAAACAATGACAGTAATGATGGTTAAAGGTGGGTGTGTCATCCACAGTTGCCTCGGGTTTAGGTCAACGACACTTGCAATCAAATAGCCGATTTACTTTCGGTTTCCAAAGCAAAGTGCACATTTGAAAGGTGGTTTACAGTCCCACATGACTATGAAAATGTAGATCCTTAAGGAAATTGGATCTTTATGAAAACATTTGATCTTTTTAAAAATTTAATCTAGCTTTTACCCTAGACAAGTTTTCTGATTTGATCCATCATTGGTGTTGCAAAATATATTTGTGGATCATTATTTTGGCTAAAACTTTTAGGCTCGTGTATTCCACTGCTATCCCGGTATCGGAAAGCACACATCCAGTTTACTTGTTCCGTATATTACCTTTCGGTAAACTACCGTCCGGTTGTAAAGGAAAGCGATGAACAATAAACTGTTAAGGCAATGTCCCGTGACATGCAGATGATTATGGTCTTATTAACGTGTCGGATGCTAGAACTATCCTTGGTAGGAGCGATAGTAAAGATCATCCTATGATTTTTCGGTCTGGCACAAGGTCCTGTCTCTGACCATGCTATGCAACCACCGTTCTTACGGTTGACACCCGATTTGGTTCAGGTGACCTAATGAATTCCAGGTGAATTCCTAGGATTTTACGTTCAATGGTAATGAACGCATTGAAAATGGATTTTCAGAAAACAAATCGGTTTGCAATTTTGATCAAAATATTTTCTCGTTCAAGCTCGAGTTTAGATATCATTGAATTCCATGAGTTTGAATTCTCAATCTTTAAGGTCAATCTCTAGGATTGAGTAATATCAGTCTTAAAAGCTGATTTTTAATCTTTAAGGAGATTATCCTTTCTGGGGATCTGATTCATTAGTCTTATCAAGCTAATTTGCACGGTGCCCCCCCATTATACGAGATAAATCCTTCTCATGGTTAGGATAAATCTGACCACTTGGCAACCCTGTTTGATGCTGAGGTCCGTGGATTTCCTGCTGATTTTAGAGATGACTTTTCTAGATTTTTCGTCAACCTACAGCTGGTCTGGACGACAACTTCATGACCTAAATCAAGAAGCGCGTGTCTTTTTCGGAAGACTTTACTTCCTTCAAATGATGGAATTGATTCATCGTGTAGATCCATCTTTCTTTCAAATGTATTACAGTAAACCGGGTAAAACTGATTAGTATCGTCCAAAGCAAAAGTACCTGCAATAATCTTGTACAAAAATATGTGATATTTGTTTTAAATTGAATAACTTGGTACATTCTTCCCACACTTAGTTTCTTTCTTTGCCTTTTTATTTTCTTTTATTTCATTTTAAATGAATTCAAGCGTTTTAGGGTGTTTCTCAATTTATTTCCTTTCCGAGGTAACGATAATTTCGGTATTATCACCTAGTTTTCACCGTTCATAAATATGTATAAACATGATTTTAAATTCATTTAGTTGAAAATTTTTCAAATTTTCACAAAATTTGGCAAATAAACTAAGTGCAAACCCGAGAGAATTTATAACCCTTCCCCACACTTGAGATCATGCAATGCCCTCATTTGCATGAAATCAGACTATAATTATAAATTCATGAGGGTGATTAGTGTAGAAAAGTGATTAAAAATACCCAGTTTGTAAGCATATTATTTTACATCACATTTGATATTTTGCTTCTTGTCGTCAAAATCAGTAGCTATTGCTGAACTTAATGTTAGTCTTTGAAAGTGCGTTGTTCTACCCTGTTTTGTACATAATATAAAATACAAACATATATATACATATTTTTGAAGTTGAGTATATTACCCTACGTTCAAAAATTTATAAAGTCTAATATCTTTTTGGCATACTTTAGATCAATAAAATTAAAAATAATGATAACAAAATTTGCCGTCCCACCCTCGGGTAAAGCAATTTCGACTTAATGACCTAGTCTTCAACTCACGACGAATTTTAGAAATCATTTTTTCAACTTAATGAATTAAAGTAAATTTTGTTTTTAAATATCACACAAAACTTAAAAGCATATTAATTTCATATAAAACCTAAAAAAAAAAAAACAAAAATTCAGAATGGGGGGAGAAAACTAGTTCTTTAGTGTCTGCTAGCGGAAAAGACCAATCGGATTCCATTCTCGGAACTACACGAGAACAGAACAAATAACTTTAGACAGCATTATCTTTTTAGAACATTCGAATCTCCCCACACTTAGGTAGCTGTGGTGTTGAAATTGTGATTAACTTCATTGTCAATTTCTCTTGGTCCATAATCAACTTGCCTATCTGTGACTTTTTCTTTAAGCCAGTGCCCGGCTTCTTTCGTAATATCCCAAAATTCAACTAGTTTCGCCTTTTCTTTAGGCGACAGATTGGATACTAACCGGTTACATAACTTAAAGTTCCCCTTACTTCTAGCATCGATAGCCCGTTTAAAAAGTTTCTTCATTAAACTGTTAATAACGGGGTCATCTAATTTCGTATCAACAACGGGGTCCTTTGTTATTGGGTTATCATTAGGTGTTACTTCATTTTTCCCACACTTAGGCGTTTCATTATTGCTAAGTACTACCGTTGGAGTTGGTAAAACAACATGGTTCTTACCAATCGTTTTTTCTGGTTCAACGGTCTTGGTTGGTGGAGATTTAGACTTTCGAATCATAAAGGTGATTGATTTGTCACCACTACTAAGTGTCATTCTACCGTTTCTTACATCAAAGAACGCCCCGGTGGACGCTAAGAATGGTCGACCTAAAATTAGAGGAATGTTTGGGTCCTCTTCTATGTCAATGACAATGAATTCGACTAGAAAGGTTAAATTACCTACTTGAATGGGTAGGTTGTCAGCAATTCCAACTGGGTGCTTAATGGTTTGATCAAAGAGTCGAACACTCATATCCGTTGGACTTAACTTACCTACACCTAATCTCTTATATAAGGAAAGAGGCATAACACTTACACTTGCACCTAAATCTGCTAGTGCATCATACATGACACAATCACTAAGTAGACAAGGAACAATAAATTCACCCGGATCACCTACCCTAGGTGGAGGTTTTGGTGGAACTGTCTTCACCGGGTTTATATTTACGGCTTTTGTTTCTTGCACTTTCTTATTCTTTTTCTTCTTCTTCTTTCCAGAGGTATCACAATCTTTATTACCTATCACTTGCTCATACTCAACTCCTTTTCTTGGAAACGGGATGGGTGGTTTGTATGGTGCCACCACTGGCTTTACATACTCGGGTGGTGGTGGTGTAACTTCTTCATTTTTATTCTCATCTAAAACCTTCCCATCTTTTGGTGCTGGTTTTTCAGAATTCGTTGAAACCATATTAACATTCTCATTCCGAGGATTTACTTCAGTATTACTCGGTAGCTTTCCTTGTTCCCTCTCACTCATCATGCTAGCAAGAGTACCTACGTGTTTTTCTAGATTCAAAATGGAAGCTTGTTGAGTTCTTAATGACTGATCAAACCTCTCGTTCGTTTGGGTTTGAGATGTAATGAATTGTGTTTGAGATTCAATCAGCTTTGCCATCATTTCTTCTAGATTTGGCTTTTTCTCTTCGGGTTGTTGTGGTGGTTTATACAAGCTAGGTCTTTGTTGATTGAAAGTGTTGTTTTGAGTTGGTTGGTTATTCGGACCTTGTTGGTTATACCAGTTATTTTCGGGTCCTTTTGGATTGTAAAGAATGTTTTGATTTCGATTTAAGTTTAGCCTTGGCGGTTGATAATTATTTTGATAATTATTTCCCGGCCTTTGGTTCATATAGGAAACATTCTCTCGTTGTTCCATCGTTGGTTCAATGTGACAATCTTTCAATAAGTGTGGTCCACCGCATTGCTCACAACTGATTCGTATTGCGTGAATATCTTTATTCATCTTTTCCATTCGTCTTTCGAAAGCATCTATTTTTGCGGAAACGGAATCAAAGTCAGGGCTAGAATCGGCTCTAGCCGCTTTAGATGATCGAAAGATATCTTTTTCTTGGTGCCACTCATGCGAGTGGGAGGCTGTGTTATCAATAATTTTGTAAGCTTCAGTTGCGGTTTTCTTCATAATGGATCCACCAGCGGTTATGTCAATGTCTTTTCGTGTGGCGATGTCTACGCCTTTATAGAAGATTTGTACTATTTGAAAAGTATCTAATCCGTGTTGAGGACATCCTCTCAACATCCTTCCGAATCTTGTCCACGCCTCATATAATGTTTCATTTGGATTTTGCGCGAACGTAACAATTTCTCCTTGAAGTCTCACGGCTTTGGATGCCGGAAAGAATCGTTTAAGAAATTTTTCAACTAAAACATCCCATGTGTCAATCGCCCCTTCAGGTAACGATTCTAACCAATCTTTGGCTTCTCCCTTTAAAGTCCAGGGAAACAACATGAGATAGATCTGCTCATCTTCCACTTCTCGGATTTTGAATAGTGTACAAATTCTTTTAAACGTACGAAGGTGTTCGTTAGGATCTTCATTCGGTGCACCACTGAATTGGCATTGGTTAGTTACCATGTGTAGAATTTGTCCTTTGATTTCATAATCTGGCGCATTAACTTCTGGCTTAATAATGGCGTGACCTTGGCCAGTGCGCTTAGCTCTCATTCGTTCTTCCATACTTAGAGGTTCTAGATTTTCCATGATTGGAAGTGTTGTATCTGAATCACTAGAGGTTTCTGATTTAATGGTTTCTTCCTCAACAATCTCTGTTTGAATGATTGGTGGTTCCGGAGGAATAATTAATGGATCAGGGTCTCGGAATTGTCCCTGAGTATTCTCCGGATTCTCAATTGTGATATTGGTTTCAAAAACTGGATTATCGGAAATTTGAGTTGAAGTACTCGGTCGACTTGATGACGAGTCTAAAGAAAAATCAACGGCAGCTATATTTGTTAAACGATGTCTTGATCGAGTTACAGGTGGTGAACGTACAAAAGGTGGTGAACGTCTTGCTCGGTGCATTCACTGAATATCCTATTAGTTTTAAAAAGGAAAGAAAAATTATAATAAGTTATCCAACCAATAGACTTTTCTGATTTTGCCCACGTTTCGAATAGCCAAAAGATGCAGCAGAGGGGCAGGATTCGTTTGGTCTCAATATAATTGAGTACTGTTTGGCTCCAATAACCCGGTCCACGTACAAATCCAACTATTACTACGAACCAGAAAATTTTGATGTCTATCAATTTAACCACTTAAAATAAATTTTCGTAATTTTAAGAAATTTAGAGAAGAAGTAGAAAAAAATTCTAAGTCCTAAAAACTAGAATGGCGAGAAATAAGAAAGAAATAGATTGCGCGTCGAAAAATGTCGAAAAATAAAAGGTCGAAAAATAGGCGTCGAAAAATAAAAATAAGAAAGTAGTGCGAAATACGGCGTCGTAAAATTCTAAAGCACCTAAAACTTAGTCTAAGGAATAAGCACTTAAGGGATTTTACGGCAAAGCCTAAAAATTCTAGAAGTAAAAATAACTATGGCAAAACTAAACTTAATACTAAAAGTTGCGACTATAGTCTAAAAATCTAAAGGTAATAAAACTAAAAAAAACATTTTTTTTTTTTATAGACAAAATTTTAAAAATATATATATTTTTTTTTAATAATTTTTTTTTTTTTTTTTTTTTTTTTTTTACGTTTTTTTTTTTTTTTTTTTTTTTTTTTTACGTTTTTGTTTTTTTTTTTTTTTTTTACGTTTTTTTTTTTTTTACGTTTTTTTTTTTTTTTTTTTTTTTTTTTCAAAATTTTTTTTTTTTTTTTTTTTTTTAAACGATTTTTTTTTTCTTTTAAAAAAAAACGATTTTTTTTTTTTTTTTTTTTTTTACACAATTTTTTTTTTTTTTTTTTTTTTTTTTTTTTTTAAAACGAAATTTTTTTTTTTTTTTTTTTTTTTTTTTTTTAAAAAAAAACGATTTTTTTTTTTTTTTTTTTAAAAAACGATTTTTTTTTTTTTTACAAATTAATAATTTTTTTATAATTATAATTTTTTTTTAAAACTTTTTTTTTTTTTAATTCATTTACTATTCATGAATAGTAAATGAAAATAAATTAATTAATTTACTATTCACATGAAAGCGACATGATAGCAATTATTAATTATAAGTTACATAATATACCCCTGAAGTATTTAATAAATACGACTTTTTTTTTTTAAAATTTACGTAAAGATTCTTAAATATTTTTATATTATTATATTCTATTTCAATATTATTATATTATTATATTCTATTTCAATATTATTATATTATTATATTTTATTTCAATATTATTATAATTAAAAATATAGCGTTTTAGCGCTCCCCGGCAGCGGCGCCAAAAACTTGATGATGTAGCGTGAGGGTACGAAATAGTATTATTTTTAATACAAAATACTACAAAATATGACACAAGTTTTATTAATTTACGGATGGGATATACCTAAACCTTGCTACAACACTATAGGCAGTGTACCTAATCGTAGAGTAGTGTAGTTTTTAGTAAGTCCGGTTCGTTCCACAGGGAGCTGGTGAAGTTAACGCTATATTATTAAGTTTATTTGTAAAAATATATATATAAATAAGTAGTAGTATTATTATAAAATGGGGGTTTTACCGTTTAATGACCGGTTTGTCGATTTTAAGCGTAAAAATAAATGACAAAAATTAAAGTGCGTAAAATAAATTGCGATAAATAAAATGACAGAAAATAAAATTGCGAGTAATAAAATGACAGTAAATAAAGATACGATGAGAAATATAATAAAAGAATTATGCTTATTTAAACTTCCGTAATCATGATGTTTGACGTGTTGATTTTAATTTATTACCATGGGTTAATTGTCCTTTGTCCTGGTTTATTTGATACGTCTATCTGGTTTTTGTCCATAATAGTCCATCGGTCATAAATATAAAGTGCGAGTATCCTCGTCAAATTACCCTTATACCCGAAGTCAAATATTCCAACTGATTAAGGATTTAAACTGTGACGCAGTTATCACTTCTGTCAACAATTACACCAGTTATCAATGTATGTAATCCACCCCTGTTTTAATTAGTTTATGAATATTAATTCATCCACTTGATCAGAATGAATAATCAATTACCCAACCCAATTGATTAATTAAATGATTATAACAGATTCCATATGAACATCACTAAATAGGACAACCATAATCATTATTAATTATTAGGTTAATTAATTTGAAGATAGGTTCGACAGACTCCAATGAGTTGTCACTCAATTAGACAATACCCCCCATCTATTAATAGTCAATAGTTCAATTTCCACAAGTGTCGGTCTTTTGCCCAAACCTTAATTATGGTACAAAGCCCAATTACCCAATTTTAGTAATTAGCCCAACATCATGATTACTTCGTTTTAAATAAGCATAATAATAACTTAGCTACGAGACATTAATGTAAAAAGGTTGAACATAACTTACAATGATTAAAAATAGCGTAGCGTTACACGGACAGAATTTCGACTTACACACTCAAATGATCTCTATCATAAATCTTATTATTATCATAATTTAAACTTAAAATTAAGATTATTGTTATATCTTATTACATTAACATTATGATAGAGATATAGAATATAGATATTGATAATTGATATTGATAATTGATCGAAGAAAAAAAGATCGGAGAAAAATTCTTCCTCCTAATTCATTGAACGTATCGTTCCTTTTATAGGTAAATTAGAATTCAAATTTTCATTTACGACCCCTGAACTATGCTCAATTAACAACTTTTTATTATTTAATATTATTCTTATTATGAATTATTTAAATATTATATTTTATTCTTGTGCATAGTTGACTTGTAATTTTTACACCGTTGCGTCGAGCGTTGAGAGTTGGTTCATGTCCTGGTTTCGGATTTTCGAACGTCCTTTCGTATAATTTAATATCTTGTACTTTGCGTTTTGTAACTTGTACTCTTGTCATTTTTAGACGTTTCTCATCAATAAATTGAACCTTTTGAATTGTATCTTGTACATTTGAGCTTTTTGGATGTTTTGGTCTTTCAAATCTTCGTTTTTGTCTTTAAATCTTCATTTTCGAGCGATTTGCGTCTTTCGTCTTCGCACTTATTTATTTAACTATTACAACTAAAAATAAGGAAATTACATTTAAAAACTTTACATATTGGAACGATATTGCTACTAAATATATGTTCATTTGGAGCACTATCAGGAATCCAGCTGGTTAAATCTGACCGACATTTTCTTTTGTGTTAATGGACTGTTATATTCGATGGTGATGCAAATGGGTTTTGCTGATTAGGCCTGTTGGGCAAAAAGGAAACAAGTCGGGTTAATATATTTGTATTCCAATTCAAATCTGAAAAACACAGTTGGATGAGTGGAAGGATTTGTTGTGCGTGTGCTAGAGGTCGCGGGTTCGAGTCCCGTTTGCGACAGTTTTCTTTTTAAGGCTTCTTTTGAGGTAGTTTTTCATATTAAAAATTATTGTTATTATTATTATTATTATTATTATTATTATTATTATTATTATTATTATTATTACTATTATTATTATTATTATTATTATTATTATTATTATTATTATTATTATTATTGTTGTTGTTATTAGTTAGTATCATTATTAAGTATATTTAATAATATTATTATTATAAAATAATATAATTTTTTTATTTATTATCATTTATATTATGTTATCAAATGATTTTTAGTTATATAACACTATAGTTAATACATATAACATATCTATATTAACGTTTTAAAATAACACTAATTATTTAGTTAAAGTACACAAAATAGAAATATTTAAACTACTTATTGATAAAAATATATAACTTACTAAAACAACAATTATATCACTAATTATATGTAAATTTAGTTGTTCGATTACAAGTATAAATGTTAATATATATACTTGATATAGGTTCGTGAATCCGAGGCCAACCCTACTTTTGTTCATTGTCGTCATATGTATTTTTACTACAAAATACAATAAGTGAGTTCATTTGCTCCCTTTTACTCTTTACATTTTTGGGACTGAGAATACATGCGCTGTTTTTACAACTGCTTTATTAAACGCTTTTGAAATATATTTTGAACTGCGAATACATGAAATGCTTTTATAAATGTTTGACGAGATAGACACAATCAAAACATTCCTCGAATGAATTATTATGCAGACAGAAGTTCTGCGGACTATTATTGAATTATGTGGATAGGATAATTGCCACCATTGAATTATGTGGACATGATAATTGCCACCATTGAATTATGTGGACATGATAATTGCCACCAATTGATATGAATGTTATGTAACGAGAGAATGATTTTATACACAGGTTATGTGTATGTTATTTTTATGCACGATATATGTGTACGGTTACTATGATTTATGAAAGATGATTTCGTACACGAGAAAGGTGTACTGTATTTAAAAGATATCGCATGTACATTACAGGTGGGTATAGGATTTGGGCCCATTTGTACCATGCAGGATTTAAAACTTGTGGTCTATTAAAATGATGAATTTTATTGTTTTATGATAAACTTATGAACTCACCAACCTTTTGGTTGACACTTGAAAGCATGTTTATTCTCAGGTATGAAAGAAACATTCCGCTGTGCATTTGCTCATTTTAAAGACATTAATTGGAGTCGATCATCGCAATGGAACCAGATGTTGGTGACTTCGTTCAGATGGATTAGGACGGGTCCTTTCAGTTGGTATCAGAGCGGTGGTCTTAGTGAACCAGGTCTTACATTAGTGTGTCTAACTAATAGTTGTTTAGATGTATTAGTGAGTCTAGATTTCGACCGTGTCTGCATGTCAAAAGTTTTGCTTAACATTTCGTGTCGAAAATTACCTGCTTATCATTCTTAGGGAATCATTTGCTTATCATTCTTAGTCTAGACACATTATACTGCAATGATTGCATGAATAGTGTATAGACAAAATTCATATCTTAACGTATCTGTTATTGTTACCTTTGCCTGACAGATTCCGTAGATTCCTCCGTAATTTATGAAATTTTAGTATTATATATGCATATGTAAATTATGTATTGCAGGATACTAATCTACATCCTATAATCTATTTCTTATCGAAAATACTTCATCTGATCGTAGAGATGAATCCAGCAACCAGTTCGAGTCCCTCAGATTCCGATAGCTATTCCGATAGCTATTCCGACAGCTATTCCGACATAGATGTTCACCTAAGCTCCGAAAACAGCGTCACCTACATGAATCAACCAATCAGCCATTATCAATTCATCTGATGGGTTCGTAGTCGACTTAATTAATGGAAACGCGCAGAAGGCAATCCCTTCCACCAACTGAATTCACCTCTTGACAATGAACCTGAAGCGTTTACCGACGAACCTGTTCGAGACACCATTTTCAGTCTCATTTCCAGGGTAACTCGACAAGATTATATTCTATCCACAATTCTGAACCTTATTCATCCGCTCGTTCTGACCGACAAGCATCCTGGAGTAATAAGTCAACGAACTTCGCGCTCGAATAATCAATTCGGAGAATATGGTGCAAAATGTACTAGCTTCAGCAACATCACTGGCACCAACAGTACCATCAATAACAGCACCAGTACCATCAACAATCCATGCTTCAATATCACCATCTGTACTTTGAGTATGATCTTCATTCTACGTATCGTTCTACCTCATTTATCTTCGTTCGACATGGCGAATATGTAATCTCTAAAGTTTTAGAGATTATTTATTCTAGTTCCAACCGAAAAGCAAATGAGTTTAATATCATATTAACTCATTAAATCCATGATTACATCTGAAGAAAATATATATGTATATATGTTTTCATAAAGATTGTAATTAAAAATTCTTTTGTGCAAACTGTTAATGATGAAAATATTTTAACGGGTAGGTAATACCCGAGGAATATTTAAATTTCACATTAATAAGTTACATTGTACGTTCTTCGAATCTGATTTAACAGTCATTTACTATCCTACTTACATCTACAGATATACGTATCCGTTCACCACAGAATAACCATTTTTATTCAATTTCATATTTGGATTTTGACCTATCAGAATCCAACAAGTGGCATAATGAAGAAAACATTTGACAAAATAAAATTTGTTAGAAACAGACAAATTAACTATGAGGAATTTTGTTAAGAATTCACGCTAACAAAATCCTAGCTAACTGTTCCTAGCTAACTGTTAATTCCGTATTACATTTATTTATCGCAATTTATTTATCGCAATTTAATTATCGCAATTTACATTCTCGCAATTTTATTTATCGTCATTTAATTTCTGTTATTTATTTTTACGCACTTTAAATATCGGGACACGTATACAAGGTTTTGACATATCATATCGACACATCTATATATATTATTTGGAATCGCCATAGACACTCTATATGCAGTAATGATCGAGTTCTCTATACAGGGTTGAGGTTGATTCTCAAATAATATATATACTTTGAGTTGTGATCGAGTCTGAGACATGTACACGGGTCACGATATGAATTAATTAATTCGAATATTATATATTAAACTATGTATGAATTATTGGACTGTTAACTGTGGACTATCAACTGTGGACTGCCAACATTGGACAATTAAAATGAATTAAAATACTGATTATAACTTATGAAACTAAACAATTCTTCAAGTTTGCCATTTGATTTCATCTTAAATCTCATTTGTATCTTGACGATTACAATCTGCGTTCAAACCTTTCGTAATTCTTGAAAACACCTCAATCGAGAGGATGAACCAACCGCACTTCATCTACGGAAGAAAAGATTGATGCATATAGTTATGCACATGAAAACACTCGAAACCTGAGTAAACGTTTAACACGTACCTGTGCTAGTTCCTTTGGCGTTGTTATTACCGAAAATAACTTTGCAAATTCTTTTCCAAATTAGCAAATTTTGTCACAGCTCCAGCAAGTCAACTTCGATTTTTCACTCGAATTAGCTAATTATAACACTGATATATAAGTTGTCTTTCATCAAATATACCGGGAAACCGTTTATACCTCATCACATTAGCAATAAATTTACCAACAACTCCGTTAATCTTTGACTTTCTGAAAAATCACTATATTCAGTGAAACCCTATCATATACTCATCCGTATCTTGTAACGAGTATTGCCATATCAAATACCGGGAATCAGCAATCATTATTTTGAATCTCGCAACAATTTTACAACAACAGTTATATGTATGTATATATATATATATATATATATATATATATATATATATATATATATATATATATATATATATATATATATATATATATAGCATGTACCTATTAAAATCATGATCTTCAATTCTGAAATTTTGAACAGCACCTAGTCTACAAATCAATACCACAAATTCTGAAGAAAAAAAAGTTGAATACAGCAGCACAAACTGTACACGACCTTAACTGTCGAAAGTTTGATGATAAAGAATGGAGTATTGGAAACACTCAATAGAAAATTTAGTACCGAAAAGCGGATTATGCGAAACTATGAAGGAAACTGTGGACAAATCACAAAGAATAAGTTTGACTTCAAAGAATTCAAATGATTCTGTTTCTGATGAAATCTTTAGCGAATACCTTGCTTCCGAATCTAAACCCTTACCAATAAATCTTATTCATCATCCATCGATATTAGAAATTCCAAGATATCATCGTATTTTTCATTATAAATATCCTCCATATTTCTGGAGATATTTTCATAAGTATTCTTATCTGAAATCATTAATCTATTCCTGATATCAGTGTTACATCATATAGAAACTGTTAGTTTCTATATTCTGTAAACTTCGAGCTTAAAATATGAATGTTATCGAAGTAATGTTGGGAACTGATGCCTAAGTTAGTATAATATAATGACACTTGATCAACGTGATTATATTATATTAAGTCATGCTGAGTTTCTAAATGGGACATGATGATTCACA
Source organism: Rutidosis leptorrhynchoides (assembly GCF_046630445.1). NCBI lineage: Eukaryota > Viridiplantae > Streptophyta > Magnoliopsida > Asterales > Asteraceae > Rutidosis > Rutidosis leptorrhynchoides. The sequence continues at coordinate 370,427,563 of NC_092341.1, read as the reverse complement.
GATTATAACGTCATCATGTACCATGTTACACGACTCTTACATTTTATCTGATATATAAATATATCAAGAATATATTTTCTTGATAGTGCTATCTTTTCCGGATATTCTGGTAATTTGACGAATCAAGATCATGCTATTACCATTTCTTTCTTAGAACATTAACTATATTCATTTCGAAATTCATATCTATGAATTCTGGACCATTACTAACTTTACTAGAGATCGAGAGGATAATAAAAAGGCAAAGAGATCCAAAATATAAGAGAAAATATAAAGCCCGATAACAACACGGAGGTTACAAACCGTGAATATTAATACGAATAGCAATATAAAGACACGGTATAATTAAGAATAGCATCATCCCAAGGTAATAGTAGAAGTAAACAGATTCTTCTGGTGGAAGATTGAAAAGAAGGATGACAGAAATGATAATTAGGAAAACATCAAGGATTAGAATGAGATTAAGCATTTTCACAATCTTTTGGATGTATGAACTAAGAAAGAAAGTATAGGAATGGTGTGAATAATAGAACGGAAGAGTTTAATTTATAATGGAAATATCAGACAGAGTAACCAAGGTAGATCACCGTATTTAATTATAGAGATCTTAATTTCCTTATTCGCTGAAGAATCAAATCTTTTAGATTTCGAAGATTTTCTTTAATTCCTTGATTTCCGAGAAACCGTGACTACGTCATCAAGCAAGACGAATCTGCATTTATTCATTTCATTCTTTTGTGGTAGCTTCATTCGTACTCTTCGAATAATCAAATTGTTTTATCCACATTACTCAATGATGATAAAACTTTATTTACCAACTCGTATTCGTCATGAAAACATTTTTATTGTTAGCCATAACCACCTCACTCAAATTTCGGGACGAAATTTCTTTAACGGGTAGGTACTGTGACGACCCGAAAATTTTCGACTAAATTTAAACTTAATCTTTATATGATTTCGATACGATAAGCAAAGTATGTAATGTTGAGTCTCAAAAAAAAAAAAAATTTGGAACTATGTTCATGTATTCAATTACCTTCGACCAGTTTCGACGATTCACGAACAATTAATTGTAACTTGATAGGTGTATATATATATATATATATATATATATATATATATATATATATATATATATATATATATATATATATATATATATATATATATATAATAATTGAAAATATAATTTTAAATATTTTATGTTGTTGGTACTAAAATTTATTTATTTAGAGTAAAATAAAAATAGAATATTATAATGAATTTTATTTAAAAAGTATATATATATATATATATATATATATATATATATATATAAACAAAGTGTATTGAATATATATATAGTTTTGAATTTATTTAGAAAATGATAGTAACACTCAATTATCATTCGATTGATAATAAACAAGTTATAACGAACTTATGTGATTTTAAAATAAACGGTGATTCAAAAATGAGTTCTATAAATTTTAGGCTTATTAAAAATGTATTTAGGAACTATTTGTTAAGTTTTAACACTTTTCATATTTTATCCATAATTGAGAGGGACAGTTGATGTAATTTTTATTTGATAATTAATGACTGAATTTTAAATCATAATGATCCAAATAAATAAATATAGTTAATTTAAAAATTTAGGATTTATTCTGAACACTTTTATCCGTCACTAATTAATAATGAAACACGAGATAATACCCCTAAATATTATGATGACATATAAACAGGAGGCTATATTGTTAAGTATCCATGTGATTGATTGAATTATTAAAGTTGTTACCCTAACTAATTGAATTTGAGATTTGTGTTTCATTACTGTTCCTTGATTCAATTGTAATAAAATATTATATATGTATTTTTATATATGTCGACATACACTTATTGATTCCATGATTGAAATTTTTTTCAATATAGTTTACTGTTTCATTTCCACTAGCATATTCAGATTTCTATTTAGATTACTATTTGTGTTTTGTCATCTCTCAATTAATCATACGAATATATATCTAAATATATATACATATGATTCATGCTCATTTTTATATAACCATAATCACACACCATATTCAATCACCACCTTTATCTTTAAACTATCACCACTATAATCACCTTGATCACTAACCTCAGCCACCATCGATTTTCTTAGTTTCTAATTCTGCTGCGTTTTGTTTAATGAGCCAAAACAAAAACTAAGAAACCCATATCACGTGTTATTGCTTCGGTTAGGACCCACACCCATCAACACCTTGGAAACCACCATCGAACATAAACCTTCATCACCACCACAGACTGCTGCTGCTACGCTTACTTTTTTTGTTTGTTCTTTCGTAAACCATCAAGTCCACCTCAAAACCCAAATCACCACCACTCTCAGAATCACCATCATAAACCTCACCATCGACCACCTGCAAACCATCATTTTCATCACCTTCAATCTCTTCTCTCTCTACAATTCATAACCACAACACAACCCATTATGTTGCTACTATTATATATTTGTTTATATGGATGATCCTGTTACCAGTTGACAGTAACCACCACCAGTTACTGCTATTTATTATTTAAACCACATCACCATCGACAAACCATTGAAGCTACCTGAAATATTTTTCTATTTTCTGTTTCGATTACAACCTTGATCATTATCGTGAACCATCATACAAACCACACCCTGCCTGCTCCTGTTTTCGAGCTGCTATTGTTTTCCTTTCGAACCACCACACATATACCATTAGTGTGCCACTACAGCTGTGTATTCTATTTCTGTTTCCAACATTAACGAATTCAAGAAGAAGGTATACTGATATGGAGATGATGATGTTACACGAATAAATGATGATGGGTTAGATGATAATAATCATGATTGTGATATATTATGATGATGAATAAGTTATTGCAATAGATCGAAACAAACAAACACTCACCATCTTCATTGTTATCACCATCACCGAAGACTATTACAAACCACACCGTCACCATCAAGAACCACCATAATTTTTCCTGTCTTTCTTCTTGTTGGATTCTGCTACTCGAAAACCACACAGTAAACCATCCTTATCTTTCTCCATCCTTCTTCTCTTCATGAATCCACAACGAACCACGATTCATCTTATTTGTTTTCTGTCGAACCCAACTCCAATCGCCACCTCCACCATCACTGAAATACCACCATTAAAACATCACCACTGTAATAATTCTGTCTTTAGGATCAGTCGTAAATCACAAAAGAAGACCATCGACAAACCCTTGCTGATATACTCATTCCTACTATTCTTTTTCTTTTCATTCGTAAACCACCGTAGACCCTTTCAATTACGATTATAACTCGATGTTCCTGTTGGAATTTAAATGCTAATGATGATAAAGACGATAATGATTAGCAATGGTGAGGATGATGACAATCATAATTTTATGTGATTGATGAACGAAGAAGATGACGAATAATAGGGACATGGAACGAAGAGTGCAGATACTTTTTTTTTTCTTTCTAAACCTGTAAGTGCATCGATGATGATGATTTAATTAATAAGAATATAGAATAATGATGATGAGGTATAAAGTTGATGATTAAAAATCAACGGAATCCAGCTGGTTAAATCTGACCGACATTTTCTTTTGTGTTAATGGACTGTTATATTCGATGGTGATGCAAATGGGTTTTGCTGATTAGGCCTGTTGGGCCAAAAGGAAACAAGTCGGGTTAATATATTTGTATTCCAATTCAAATCTGAAAAACACAGTTGGATGAGTGGAAGGATTTGTTGTGCGTGTGCGAGAGGTCGCGGGTTCGAGTCCCGTTTGCGACAGTTTTCTTTTTAAGGCTTCTTTTGAGGTAGTTTTTCATATTAAAAATTATTTTTATTATTATTATTATTATTATTATTATTATTATTATTATTATTATTATTATTATTATTATTATTATTATTATTATTATTATTATTATTATCATCATTATTATTGTTGTTATTAGTTAGTATCATTATTAAGTATATTTAATAATATTATTATTATAAAATAATATAATTTTTTTTATTTATTATCATTTATATTATGTTATCAAATGATTTTTAGTTATATAACACTATAGTTAATACATATAACATATCTATATTAACGTTTTAAAATAACACTAATTATTTAGTTAAAGTACACAAAATAGAAATATTTAAACTACTTATTGATAAAAATATATAACTTACTAAAACAACAATTATATCACTAATTATATGTAAATTTAGTTGTTCGATTACAAGTATAAATGTTAATATATATACTTGATATAGGTTCGTGAATCCGAGGCCAACCCTACTTTTGTTCATTGTCGTCATATGTATTTTTACTACAAAATACAATAAGTGAGTTCATTTGCTCCCTTTTACTCTTTACATTTTTGGGACTGAGAATACATGCGCTGTTTTTACAACTGCTTTATTAAACGCTTTTGAAATATATTTTGAACTGCGAATACATGAAATGCTTTTATAAATGTTTGACGAGATAGACACAATCAAAACATTCCTCGAATGAATTATTATGCAGACAGAAGTTCTGCGGACTATTATTGAATTATGTGGATAGGATAATTGCCACCATTGAATTATGTGGACATGATAATTGCCACCATTGAATTATGTGGACATGATAATTGCCACCAATTGATATGAATGTTATGTAACTAGAGAATGATTTTATACACAGGTTATGTGTATGCTATTTTTGTGCACGATATATGTGTACGGTTACTATGATTTATGAAAGATGATTTCGTACACGAGAAAGATGTACTGTATTTAAAAGATATCGCATGTACATTACAGGTGGGTATAGGATTTGGGCCCATTTGTACCATGCAGGATTTAAAACTTGTGGTCTATCAAAATGATGAATTTTATTGTTTTATGATAAACTTATGAACTCACCAAGCTTTTGGTTGACACTTGAAAGCATGTTTATTCTCAGGTATGAAAGAAACATTCCGCTGTGCATTTGCTCATTTTAAAGACATTAATTGGAGTCGATCATCACAATGGAACCAGATGTTGGTGACTTCGTCCAGATGGATTAGGACGGGTCCTTTCAAACATGAACGTCATTTGCGTGAAGTATTGAAGACGTTACGAAAGGAGAAGTTGTATGCTAAGTTCTCCAAATGTGAATTTTGGCTAAGGGAGGTCCAATTCCTTGGCCACATTGTGAACAAGGACGGTATTCAAGTAGATCCGGGGAAGATAGAGATGGTGAAGAGTTGGAGACAACCGACTACGCCTACGGAGGTCCGAAGTTTTCTCGGATTGGCCGGTTATTATCGTCAGTTTATCTAAGTCTTTTCTAAGATCGCTTCTTCGTTGACGAAATTGACGAGGAAGAACGCGAGGTTTGTTTGGGAGAACGAGCAAGAAATTGCTTTTCAATTGTTAAAAGAGAAGTTGTGTCAAGCTCCGGTGTTAGTTTTGCCGGAAGGGGTGGAAGACATGACGGTTTATTGTGATGCTTTGCTAAATGGGCTCGGGTGTGTTCTAATGCAAAGAGGTAAAGTCATCGCTTATGCCTCTCGACAATTAAAGGAACACGAAACGAGATATCCGACTCATGATCTTGAGTTGGCGGCGGTGGTACATGCGTTGAAAATTTGGTGCCACTACTTGTATGGTGTCAAGAGTACGATTTATTCGGATCATAAGAGTTTGAAACATCTCTTTAACCAACGAGATTTGAATTATCGTCAACGTAGGTGGATGGACGTGGTAAAAGACTATGATTGTGAAATACTTTATCATCCGGGCAAGGCGAATGTGGTCGCGGATGCGTTAAGTCGAAAGAGTCATCACCCGGCGTTACGATTGGGATTGTTACGTATGATTATTACTAACGATTTTCTTGAAAAACTTGGTGTGACTCAAATAGAGGCTTACGTTCATAACAAGCATGCGGAACGAATTGTGGGACAATCGGAATTCATTACCATGGGTTCACGTAGTTTGTTGTCTTTTCAAGGAAGGGTGTGGGTGCCTAAGATGGGTGATTACCGGCGGGTGCTACTTGATGAAGCACATAAGTCAAAGTATTCCATTCATCCGGGCGTGACGAATATGTATCTTGACTTGAGGAAGGATTATTGGTGGCCGGGCATGAAACGTGATGTTGTAAAGTATGTTGAGCAATGCGTCACGTTTTTGCAAGTTAAGGCCGAGCACCAAAAGTCGTATGGTAAGTTACAACCGTTAGAAATCCCGAAATGGAAATGGGAGCACATTACCATGGATTTCATCACAAAGTTACCTAAAATGGCGAGAATCCAGTTTGATTCGATTTGGGTTATAGTTGATCGATTGACGAAGAGTGCTTTGTTTCTTCCCATTAAGGAAGCGATATCGTCGGAGACCTTGGCTAAGTTGTTTATCAAGGAAGTCATCTCTCGACACGGTGTTCCTATATCTATTATTTTGGATCGAGATACTCGTTTTACATCTCGGTTTTGGGAAAAGTTTCACGAAGATATGGGTACACAATTGAAATTGAGCACGGCGTATCATCCTCAAACGGACGGTCAAACCGAACGTACGAACCAAACTTTGGAGGATATGTTACGGGCTTGTATTATTGATTTTGGTGGTAGTTGGGACGAGTATTTACCTTTAGTGGAATTCTCGTACAATAATAGTTATCATACTAGTATCGGGATGCCACCGTATGAGATGCTTTATGGGCGAAGATGTCGAACCCCGATTTGTTGGGGTGAAGTGGGTCAAAAGGAAATCGGGAGTACCGATTTGGTGTTAGAGATGAATAGTAAGATTGATATGATTCAAGAGCATTTGAAAAAGGCTCAAGATAGGCAAAAGTCATATGCCAAAAAATGTAGACGAACGATTGAGTTCCAAGAAGGTGACATGCTGATGCTTAAGGTTTCGCCATGGAAAGGTATTATTCGGTTTCGAAAATGGGGAAAGTTAGCTCCTCGGTTTATTTGGGCCATTTAAGGTTGTAGCTCGTGTTGGTGAAGTTGCGTATCATTTGGAATTACCCGAAGAGCTTGCGGGGATCCATAATACATTTCATGTTTCCCATCTCCGTAAGTGTCTTATGGATGATTCATCTTGGGTGCCATTAGACGAGATTGAGCTAAATAATAAGTTAGAGTATATTGAGGAACCGATTGTGTAACATCCTCAATCGGGCCTAGATGTAAGATTACTTATTTACCGTTAAGTTCGTGTTGATTAAATATATGTTTAAATTTTAAGTTAATATTTATTATTAAATAATAATGTGGTTAGGACCAGTTTGTGACAAGGGTCACAGAACAGGTTTGTTTATTTAATTTGGACTTCGTTTGGGTTGCCAAATAATGTACGAAAGATATCAGATAACTGATAAATACCCGTGTGTTGCACAGTGTGGGAATAAACCTCACTTAAAAGACTTGTGGTGTGTTCTTTCTTCCATTTTCTAGACTTTTCCAAATACACACCGTACTTTCATCTTCACCTAACCAAAACCTAATTGCTTGATCTTGTTCTTGAGCTTAAATAAATCATATCATCTTGTTCTCTGTGATTTTGTGATCAATTTAAGGTAAGCATCTCTTAGATTCATGTAGTGATTCTTGTTGAAATTGGGTTTTAGTGTTCTTGAGTAAAAGTTAGATTTTGATGCTTGAATCCTAATTTTAAGTGTTTGTTGTGCTTAATTGATGTTAGATATATATTCTATATAGTTTATACGATGTTTTGGGAGTGGTTTTGGTGTTAAATCTTGCAAAAAATCCAGTTTTTGGGCCAAAATGGCAAAAATCAGCGAGCTGGAATGTTCTAACAGCTCCCACACTTCTGGCAGGTCAATCGTGCATATGACCACGCGTTTGAGGCTCAACCGCGCGGTTGATGACTCACTCGCACGAGTGAGGTATCTCCCACGCGAGTGAGCACTGGTCAGTTTTTGGTAAACTTGAAAATGCTGTAACTTTCTATATATATATATATATATATATATATATATATATATATATATATATATATATATATATATATATATATATATATATATATATATATATATTCGTAACTCCGTTTTCGATGAATAAACTATCGTTGGACTCGTCTTGAAGTTTACTATACAATGATAAGGTTTTAAGAAACTAAATTAAACTTTATTTTGGTCAGAAAAGGGATTTTATTGTGTATGTCCTGTTTTGTACTCGTTTGGTGTCATTATTGACTGAGTTTATGATGTGGGCTTATCATATAGTGAATATATAATAATATAGGTTAACTTACTATATGAATTGATGATTTTGTTGTAATTTGGAGTTGAAACCCGATTAAACAGTTGCTGCTATTGTTCTTCATTACTCGCACGAGTGAGCCTTCACTCGTACGGTTGAGGTAGTCGACCGTGTGGTGAACCGTGCGAGTGAGTGGTGATAGAAACTTATGATTTGATTATGATGATACGTACGGTTGAGACGTGACTCATACGAGTCACTGGTCGCGCGTGTGATGAACCGTACGGATCATTTAATCCATTGATGGGGGTTTAATCATAGATCAAACGTACGAGTAAGTTGTCACCCGTACGGTTGGGTGTTCTCAAACGTACGAGTGAGGGTGTTACTCGTGCGGTTGATGGATCAGTTGTTATGTGCTTAAGTGTTGATATTTGGTGTTATTGCTTTATTGTCAGATTGTTATCGAGACATTATAACTAACTTGTGTATATGTCTTTCTCAGGAGAAAAGGAGAAAGAGAAGGTTCAGTGATTAGACAGCTGAACGCCTTCTCATTTGCTGGTAATCGGTGAGTGGGACTAACTGTGGAATATAGTATAGAGTAGCACGTTATATTATGACTGCCATGCTTGTTAGTTATACTTACTGATACAGTTAGTTAGTATGTTGTGATGACTGCATGTTGGTTGATGCTTGTCTGTTGGATCCTAGTGCGTCCCTATTGTGTGGTTGCCTCGGTAGGAGAGATCAACCTGCGGGTTGGGTTCCTCATGTGGTTGCCTAGACAATCGTGGTGTATATATATATGTGAATGACGCGTCCGTCGCGTGTGGATTATGTATATACATACGGTGGTGGAGGAACTTCTGGTAAGCCCCAGTCCGATCAGCTGGTGATAAATGGTTTGGCCAAGCCGCCAGAGTCTCTATAGATGGCACTTGGGTGATGTTTTTGTGTTAGCTTTTTGTGACATGATTAGTATAACACTTCTATATGCTATGGCCTGTAGTTAGTCGTACTCACTTAGCTTCGTGCTAATTCCCCTCCATCTCCTCCCTGCAGGTTGTAGCTTTGTAGATAATGCTTTTGGGAGAAGACGGGGCATGCTAATGTTATGTTTGACAGTGTTTAACTCTGATGAAGTCTTTTATCATATGAATTGTATTCTTTTGTAAAACAAATGAAATTACGTCTCTTCTGTTTAAAGCATGTATTTTGTGATGTTGTCACGTGACACTGATAAAGTGTATTTGGTAATAAATAAATAAATGCTTCCGCCACGTATTTAAAAAAAAAAAATTTTGCGGTGTCACAAGTTGGTATCAGAGCTTAGTTTGGCAGCATGCGCATTGTGATCTAAATGCCATGTTCCCAAACTTAGTAGAGTCATGTCAAACATAACATGCTGGGGATGGGTTAAGTGAGTACTAGGACAGGTCATGTGTTAATTGATAGTACTAACGGAGTTTATACTAAGCTTTGGTGTGAGTGTTGTGGTAGTGCAGTAATGGCAGATAATGAAGCAAATGCTACTGGCCCCACTATCCCTGGAACTGGTATTTTCAGAGCTCCTGAGAAAGATGGACACGTGTCATCAGAAGAGGAAACCTCACAGGAAGTTATAAACCTTCAGAGTCGATTGTTAGAAGCCCAAGAGAAAATTAAGGAACTAGAACAAGAGCGGGCGCAATGGAACCCTAATACCACTGCGTTGAACACAACATTTCCTCCTAACTATTATAACCAAGCTGGTGGCAGTTCTCATTCACAGTTTCCTCAAACCACCTATCAAAACCTCCAAATGCCATTCCCGTTTAACCAGGCATTTCCAAACCAAATGATATACCCATTTCAAGTTCCCGAGACGAAAAAGAAGTGTACCTATAAACAGTTTCTTGAGTGCAAACCTCCCGAATATCATGGTCACACAAACCCTAGAATGACCCTTAATTGGCTAAGAGAAGTGGAGAGGGCGTTAGAAGCATGTTTTTGTGAGCCTGAATCTATGGTACTATTTGTTAGCAGGCTTCTCAAGGGTGAAGCGATGGAGTGGTGGGATTCTATTACAGCGTATTTGCCTAGGGAACAGATCAGTCAGATTACCTGGGAACAATTTGCTGCTAAGGTTCGTGAGCAGTATTGTTCTGAATATGAGATGGAAAGATTGAAAACTGAGTTTCTGAGTATGAAGATGACAGAAAATATGACAATTGATGAGGTTTTCAGAGACTTCACATCTAAGTTGAGGTTTGTCCAACAGTGGGTACCGACTGAGAAAGATAAGATTCAACATTTCATGCGGGTGATTAAACTAGAGTATAGAACAGTTGCCAGATTTGCAACAACCTTGGCGCAGGCTCATGAGATGGCTAAGGTTACTGAGGGTGACGTAATGGCAGCGAAAAGAGAAAGTTCAAGAGGTGGATCTGTTGGGGGAAAATCGGATAGTCAATCGGGTGGACAGTCGACTCATCAGTCGAGTAAGCAATCCGGTTTTCGAGGTAAAAAGTCAGGCAAGTTTAAACAGAAGAGTAAGTCTGGTATGAGTGGATCGGGTTCTAGTCAGTCTGTATGGTGTAATATGTGTAAATCGACTCATGCCAGTCCATGTTCTCCAATGACCCGAAGATGTCTGAAATGTGGGGTGTTAGGTCATGAAGCAACAGGTTGTTCTTTTAAATCATATGTTTGTTGGAGTTGTTATCAGGAGGGACATAGATTAGCAAATTGCCCATCTGCGTCAAGAACCGGTTCTGGGGCAGGGTCAGGGGCGAGGTCAGTAACTTCTGGGGGATCTTCTGCTTCTACTGCCGGGCAGAAGAGAAAGAATCCTCCAACAGCAGAGGCAAGGGCATTTTAGATGACGGTAGACGCTGCAACCGCTACCGATGACGTCATTACTGGTATGTTCTTGGTTAATTCCTTGCCAGCTCGTGTGTTGTTTGATTCAGGAGTGAATCGTTCTTTTATGTCCTTAGGCTTCTGTGATAAGTTGAAGTTGCCTGTTAGGATGTTAGATGAGCCTTTGGGAATAGAAGTAGCTGATGGTAAGATGGTTCCATGCACATCATCTGTGTCTGGACTTACCATCGAAATTGACGGCCATTCCTTTTCTTTAACCTGTTTGTTGATGCCTATACCTAGCTTTGATGTAGTCATAGGCATGAACTGGTTAAGAGCTAATAGGGCTAATATTAAGTGTGATAAGAAGATGATTTCTTTCCGTTTGGCCGACGGATCCCGTGTGATAGCTATGGGAGAGCGCAGTGGATTTAACTTTCCTATGGTTTCCCTAATGAATGATCAGAAGGCGATATCGAAAGGGTGTGATTCGTTCTTAGCTTATGTGCTTGATGTTAAGAAAGAAAAGAAGCAGGTGACCGATATCCCTGTTGTGTCAGAATTTCCAGAAGTGTTTTCAGATGATCTACCAGGGTTACCTCCAGTACGTGAAGTAGAGTATAAAATTGATTTGGTTCCAGGTGCTACACCAGTTGCAAAAGCTCCTTACAGATTAGCTCCATCATAAATCCGAGAAATGATGTCTCAGATTCAGGAACTATTAGATAAGGGGTTTATTCGACCAAGTTCTTCACCGTGGGGTGCTCCTGTTTTGTTTGTGAAAAAGAAAGATGGGTCGCTTCGTATGTGTATAGATTACCGTGATTTGAATAAGAGAACAATCAAGAATAAGTATCCATTACCAAGAATAGATGACTTATTTGATCAGTTACAGGGTGCTTCCTACTTCTCAAAGATTGATTTACGTTCAGGGTATCATCAGGTACGTGTTACAGAGAACGATATACCGAAAACAGTATTCAGAACTAGATATGGTCATTATGAATTTTTAGTTATGCCATTCGTGTTAACCAACGCGCCAGCAGTGTTTATGGATTTAATGAACAGGGTATGTCGTCAGTATCTTGACAAGTTTGTGATTGTCTTCATAGATGATATATTGATATATTCGAAAACCGAGAAAGATCATGCTACGCATCTGAGGTTAGTGTTAGAGCTTCTGAAACAGGAACAGTTGTACGCTAAGTTTTCTAAGTGTGAATTTTGGTTGTGGGAAGTACAATTTCTGGGTCATGTAATTTGTGAACAGGGTATTAAAGTGGATCAGTTTAAGATAGAGGCCGTAATGAATTGGAATTCACCGAAAACGCCGACAGAAATTAAGAGTTTTCTGGGTTTAGCAGGTTATTAGCGCCGATTTATCAAAGACTTCTCCAAAATAGCAGGTCCGTTGAATAAGTTAACTAGAAAAGATGTAGCCTTTCGATGGACTGATGAACAAGAAAAGGCTTTTCAGACTCTCAAACAGTTGTTATGTCAAGCGCCGGTTTTAGCTTTACCAGAGGGAACAGAAGATTTTGTGGTCTACTGCGATGCGTCATGTGTAGGTCTGGGTTGCGTTTTGATGCAGAGAAATAAAGTTATAGCGTATGCTTCACGACAGTTGAAGAATCATGAACGAAACTACCCTACTTACGATTTAGAGTTAACTGCAGTTGTGTTTGCTTTGAAGCTTTGGAGACACTATTTATATGGTACGCATTGTGAAATCTATACCGATCATAAGAGTCTTCAATATATCTTTTCGCAGAAAGAATTAAATATGCGTCAACGTCGATGTTTAGAATTGATTAAAGACTATGACTGTGAGATTAAATACCATCCGGGTAAAGCAAATGTGGTCGCAGATGCTCTGAGTCGCAAGAAAACAGTCGAAAATGTTAGATTTATGAGAATTGAGATAGTATCAGACTTGATTGATCGATTGAAAACCGTTCAGTTAGTAGCTTTGAATGATGAAAACCTAAAGACTGAGCAAATGACCAAAAGAAAATTTGACCTATGCAATGATTCTAGAGGATTAAAGACCTATAATAATCGAATTTGGGTGCCTATGCTTGGAGATTTGAGGGATTTAATCCTTACTGAAGCGCATAAATCGAGATTATCAGTGCATCCAGGTAGTACAAAGATGTATAGAGACTTGAAAACATTGTATTGATGGCCGACAATGAAGACAGATGTTGCAAATTTTGTCGAAAAATGTCATATTTGTGCGCAAGTTAAGGCAGAACATCAGAAACCGTATGGATCTCTAAGACAGTTAGAAATTCCTCAGTGGAAATGGGATCATATAACGATGGATTTTGTAACCAAGTTACCCCGAACCCAGAAAGGTCACAACATGATCTGGGTGATAGTGGATAGTCTAACTAAGAGTGCTCACTTCTTAGCTACTCGTGAAACAGCTTCGTTGAGTGATTTGGCAGAGTTATACTTGAAAGAAATCGTTAGCCGACATGGTGTACCGTTGTCAATAGTTTCTGACAGAGATACTAGGTTTGTATCGAACTTCTGAAACAGTTTACAACAGAATTTGGGTACACGTGTGAATCTGAGTACAACATATCATCCACAGACAGACGGTCAGAGTGAACGAACGATTCAGACATTAGAAGATATGTTGAGAGCGTGTGTCTTAGAATACGGTGGTTCTTGGGATTCGCATCTTCCATTGATAGAGTTTGCTTACAACAATTCGTATCATTCAAGTATCGGAATGCCGAAGTATGAGATGTTGTATGGTCGAAAATGCAGAACTCCTACGTGTTGGTTAGAAGCAGGTGAAAAACAATTTACAGGTCCCGAAATTGTTCAGTTAACCGTAGAAAAAGTCGAAATTGCACGTGAGAAGTTAAAAGCAGCTAGAGATCGACAAAAGATGTATGCTGATCCACGTAGACGTCCGGTAACATTTAATGTAGGTGATCGGGTATACTTGAAAGTTTCGCCGTGGAAGGGAGTGATCAGATTTGGTAAACGTGGTAAACTAGCTCCGAGGTTTATTGATCCATTTCCGATCATAGAAATTTTGAACAATCAGACTGTTGTTTTAGATCTTCCTTCAGAGTTAGCAGGAATTCATAACACGTTCAATGTGTGCTATTTGAGAAAGTGCAAGGTAGATGATGAAAGCCAGATTCTACCGCTGAAAGATTTAAAAGTGGATTTAAGTAAGAAGTTAGTCGAAGAACCGATTAGAATAGTGGATAAGAAGGTCACCAAGCTAAGAAAGAAACAGATTCCTATGGTGTTAGTGGAATGGTGACACAGTTTAGGTTCTAACCTGGCATGGGAAACCGAGGAGTTAATGAGGGTGCGCTATCCCCAGTTGTTTGACCTTGATCAGATTTCGAGGACGGAATCTTCTTAAGGGGGTAGATTTGTAACATCCTCAATCAGGCCTAGCTGTAAGATTACTTATTTACCCTTAAGTTCGTGTTGATTAAATATATGTTTAAATTTTAAGTTAATATTTATTATTAAATAATAATGTGGTTAGGACCAGTTTGTGACAAGGGTCACAGAACAGGTTTGTTTATTTAATTTGGACTTCGTTTGGATTGCCAAATAATGTACGAAAGATATCAGATAACTGATAAATACCCGTGTGTTGCACAGTGTGGGAATAAACCTCACTTAAAAGACTTGTGGTGTGTTCTTTCTTCCATTTTCTAGACTTTTCCAAATACACACACCGTACTTTCATCTTCACCTAACCAAAACCTAATTGCTTGATCTTGTTCTTGAGCTTAAATAAATCATATCATCTTGTTCTCTGTGATTTTGTGATCAATTTAAGGTAAGCATCTCTTAGATTCATGTAGTGATTCTTGTTGAAATTGGGTTTTAGTGTTCTTGAGTAAAAGTTAGATTTTGATGCTTGAATCCTAATCTTAAGTGTTTGTTGTGCTTAATTGATGTTAGAAATATATTCTATATAGTTTATATGATGTTTTGGGAGTGGGTTTGGTGTTAAATCTTGCAAAAATCGAGTTTTTGGGCCAAAATGGCAAAAATCAGCGAGCTGGAATGTTCTAACAGCTCCCACACTTCTGGAAGGTCAACCGTGTGTGTGACCACGCATTTGAGGCTCAACCCGCGGTTGATGACTCACTCGCACGAGTGAGGTCTCTCCCACGCGAGTGAGCACTGGTCAGTTTTTGGTAAACTTGAAAAGGCTGTAACTTTCTAACCGTAACTCCGTTCTCGATGAATAAACTATCGTTGGACTTGTCTTGAAGTTTAATATACAATGATAAGGTTTTAAGAAACTAAATCAGACTTTATTTTGGTCAGAAAAAGGGATTTTATTGTGTATGTCCTGTTTTGTACTCGTTTGGTGTCATTATTGACTGAGTTTATGATGTGGGCTTATCATATAGTGAATATATGATAATATAGGTTAACTTACTATATGAATTGATGATTATGTTGTACATTTGGATTTGAAACCCGATTAAACAATTGCTGCTATTGTTCTTCATCACTCGCACGAGTGAGCCTTCACTCGTACGGTTGAGGTAGTCAACCGTGTGGTGAACCGTGCGAGTGAGTGGTGATAGAAACTTATGATTTGATTATGATGATACGTACGGTTGAGACGTGACTCGTACGAGTCACTGGTCGCGCGTGTGATGAACCGTACGGATCATTTAATCCATTGATGGGGGTTTAATCATAGATCAAACGTACGAGTAAGTTGTCACCCGTACGGTTGAGTGTTCTCAAACGTACGAGTGAGGGTGTTACTCGTGCGGTTGATGGATCAGTTATTATGTGCTTAAGTGTTGATATTTGGTGTTATTGCTTTATTGTCAGATTGTTATCGAGACATTATAACTAACTTGTGTATATGTCTTTCTCAGGAGAAAAGGAGAAAGAGAAGGTTCAGTGATTAGACAGCTGAACACCTTCTCATTTGCTGGTAATCGGTGAGTGTGACTAACTGTGGAATATAGTATAGAGTATCACGTTATATTATGACTGCCATGCTTGTTAGTTATACTTACTGATACAGTTAGTTAGTATGTTGTGATGACTGCATGTTGGTTGATGCTTGTCTGTTGGATCCTAGTGCGTCCCTATTGTGTGGTTGCCTCGGTAGGAAAGATCAACCTGCGGGTTGGGTTCCTCATGTGGTTGCCTAGACAATCGTGGTGTATATATATGTGAATGACGCGTCCGTCGCGTGTGGATTATGTATATACATACGGTGGTGGAGGAACTTCTGGTAAGCCCCAGTCCTATCAGCTGGTGGTAAATGGTTTGGCCAAGCCGCCAGAGTCTCTGTAGATGGCACTTGGGTGATGTTTTTGTGTTAGCTTTTTGTAACATGATTAGTATAACACTTCTGTATGCTATGGCCTGTAGTTAGTCGTACTCACTTAGCTTCGTGCTAATTCCCCTCCATCTCCTCCCTGCAGGTTGTAGCTTTGTAGATAATGCTTTTGGGAGAAGACGGGGCATGCTAATGTTATGTTTGACAGTGTTTAACTCTGATGAAGTCTTTTATCATATGAATTGTATTCTTTTGTAAACCAAATGAAATTACGTCTCTTCTGTTTAAAGCATGTATTTTGTGATGTTGTCACGTGACACTGATAAAGTGTATTTGGTAATAAATAAATAAATGCTTCTGCCACGTATTTAAAAAAAAAATTAGCGGTGTCACAGATTGCCATACTTGATGAGAAGGTCAAAAGGTTGAGACATAAAGAGGTTAGGACTTTTAAAGTTCAATGGCGTCGTAGTAAGGGTTCAGAGTTTACTTGGGAGCCTGAAGAGTTTGTGTTTTTTTATCTTCCTTCTTGTCATGCGGCTTGGATCGCGAGGACGCGCTCCGATTCAAGTGGGGGGAGAGTTGTAAGACCCCTTTATTTTAGTGTACATAAGTGTAGTTAATATACTTGAAGTGGGATTTTGGTTGTACATATTAAAAAGGAATGCAGAAACTGGTCTGGGTGTTTGGCGCGCCGCGCAGCCATTTGGCGCGCCGCGCCGTTATGCTGTGACAGCTCACTTCCTTTTTTAAATAGATATTTTAAGGGCAAATTGGTAAAATCACTTGGAACCCGAATTTAAGGCCCTAGATCAGTAGTGGAGCCTCATTTACTCCATTTTCATCTACCTTATCTTCTTCCATTAAATCTTAGTGAGAGAAAGGGTTTCTAGTATGAGAGAGCTCAAAACAAAGAAGAAGGAGGTTGAATCGGGTCCAAGGGCAAGCATTAAAGTTGTTCATCTATCATATAGCTATGTTTTGATCATAGTGGTATGCTCTAATCTTGATTTCCTAATTTAATTATGTGAAAGGGTTAGTGTTAGGGTTAATGGTGAACTTAAAACCCACTTTGTTAGTAAATTGGGTGTTTTGGATGAACTTGGGTTATGTAGACTCAAAGATGACTAACTAGGGTTTTCAAAGTATTAAATTGATGTTATGAACTCAAATTAGTTAGTAAATTGCTAGCACACCTATGTATGTGTAAATGGGTGATGTGTGGGTTAGTGGATGACCTGAAATGAGTGTGTTGACCTTAAATTGGTCAAATGGGTCAAAATGGATCTAAGTTAGTTAATGTTTGTGATTAATGCATAAACCTTGTGTTGAAATGTGTTTTTAAACCTATCTTGGCAAATGTTAGGGTTTCGGTGTGAGTTGACCCAATTTTAGGGTTAAGTGTCCAAATGGGTCAAAATGACCTAGTAATGGTGAGTATTGTGAGTTTGACCAACTTAAACGAATGATTGATTATATGTACTTTGTAATATGTGCGTTACCTTGAAGTTTCAAGCTTGGTTTATTGATTCACCGAAGGCGTAAAGTGAGTGGAATAATTATATACGTAGATATATAATGTGTTTATTTGTGTAGCGTGAGATGTGAAGTGTCGATGTGCTAAGACACCACGTTCACGTAATGAGTGAAGTGTCGATGTGTTAAGACGCCACTCGGGAGTGAAACATCGACGTGCTAAGATGCCACTCCAAGAGATTAACGGGTGAAGTGTCGATGTGTTAAGGCGCCACTCGAGGTGAAGTGTCGACGTGTTAAGATGCCACCTCAAGTAATGAAGAGTGAAGTGTCGAAGTGTTAAGACACCACTCGGGGTGAAGTGTCGACGTGTTAAGACGCCACCCAGGGTGAAGTATCGACGTGTTAAGATGCCACCCGTGGGGTTAGTGTACGAAGTGTTAAGTGCACTAATGGTTGTTGTGAACTCCGACGGTATTTAAACACCGTTCCCTCGTTCGATTGATTAACTAAGGTTATTGTGTTGTAGTGTAAGCATATTATAATTGTTCAAGTTAAATATGCTATTGTTATGCTAGCTTGGTTATTGGAGGTTATAGCTTGTATTTATGACGATAAGCTAATTGTGTTTGCTAGTATGTATACGGTATGCATGTAAGTGTTTGCAAGTAGATATATTATATATGTATGCGTATAATTATTGTATTCACTAAGCTTTGCTTACCCTCTCGTTGTCTACCTTTTTATAGGTTCGGTTGTGGACAAGGGTAAGGGCATTATCTTGGATTAGAGATCCCGCTTTGTTGTTGGGGGACGGTTTTTGGATGAGTTAGCTTTTGGAGTTTGACCGAGGCTTGGGTAGTTTAACCCCAAACACCATGCTCGTAGTGTCGTTTGGTATTTAAACTTAATGTGGTCGAAACTCAAACTTTTGTATGAAACTCGTAAAACGGTCGATGTGGACCCCGCTTTGTAAAACTCATTTTATGTTTGAATCGTGTTAGTTTTACATGTTTGAATATGTGGTTAAAAGCGTTTTGTCTAATTATGTCGGGAAGTGGCCGATCTTTTTCGCAAAAATGGAAAAATGGGACAGACTGTTTTGGCGCGCCGCGCCATTAGCTGAACAGAGAAATAATTTTTTTTGTGACATTTTAAGCGGGTTTGTTCGTGGTCTGGTTTGGGTTGTTACATAATTGTGTACAACGACCTTTAAATTACAGTAACATCATACGACCTTACTCGGTTGCATAGTACGAACACTTGCATAAGCACGGTAGCAATTACAATAACATCATAATCACAATATAAATAAATGATTTGGTTTGTCGTATACCAGATCATAACAGGTGGTTTTCGGTAAGTACTCATCATCTGTACATGCATAAGTCATGTCTATCTAATTAGAAGCCCGATTCTTAATATACCTTTGAACAGACCATAATATATCATCATACTCAAATTATATTAAAATTAATTAAAATCGATAAAACTTATTGTTGTATTCATATCTATATATTTCTTAATGCTGGCATTCAAAAACACCTAAATTCAGTAACATTCCAACTTAGCTACAACTTATAGTTTAAAAGCGTGACACATATAACAAAAAAATTCATAAAAAAGTGATACACATATAAAGATATTCACTACTTATGGATCTTGTAATATGTTCGGAAAACTTATTGATATTGTAATAAAAAATAGTAAAAAAGGAAGTCCAGCTAGTTTAACTTATCAGGGCATACAGCATGTAAAATCAAAACTAATGTGATCAGTAAATTTCACTTACCATGTCATTGTGTGAAGAAGATTCACATAACATCATCAGTACATAAACATAAAATCTCTACATAGAATCGCATAAAAAAAAAACCAAAAAGATAACTCACAAATAAAATGGCGAACAGTCAGATTTGTTGATCAAATAATATTGCACCTTCAATTCAGTTCATCATAATAACTGCAACAAAACAATAAAAAATAAAACCTAAAGAGAAAAAAAACAGAAAAATGAATATAAATATATACTCAATTCAGTTCATGAGTATTAATTCGATTGCATATTTGTCATCTGTATTCAACCGAATGCGAAATCGGTTAACAAAATTGAATAATAATTCGATTGAACAACTCGATTCATGTAAATACCTTGTATGGCATGACAGAATATTGATAATCGGTATACCGATGTCGATTTATAGCCAACAGTTGATAATCAAACCCGTATTGTAGAATATTGATAACCGACGAAATCAATTAAACATACACAAATGACTATCTGACTCGATTTATTCACAAAGGATGTTGATTTTAACATTCACATATGAAATTCGAAACCCTCGATTGATTCACCATGTGTTCATCTCCCCATCTAAGATTATCGATCTGATTCACCATGGCCAGCATACCGATTAACACGATCTGGATTTTTCAATTTTTGATGACGAATTTGGTAACCCTAATTTGGCGAACCGATTAACACGATCTGGATTTTTCAATTTTGAAGAGCGAGAGATAGGTTTCGTAGTTGACGGAATCACCAGTGGAAGAGTGGTTGTCGGATTGCGACGGAGGTGATGATCAGTGGTTTTTGTGGAGAAAGAGAGTTTTTTTCTTTTTTGAAAAAGTGTATCAATCGAATGAGAATGTAAGATTTGAGAAGAGGGTTGGATGGTGCCACGTGGCAGTTTTTTGGGGCTATTGACGTGTCATTTTATGGCCAATAGTAGTTTGACAAGTGTAGGTGTAGTGAGTAGGGAAATGGATGGGTGCCATGTGGCAGTAAGTCACACGGTTTGTAAGGGGTAGAGATTCTTTTTTTATTATCGATATTATATTTATTATATTTCTTATACAATTTGGATATTAATATAGCAGGTTTTTTGAATTATAAATATGAAATTAAATTATATATAGAATGTTTAAGCCTAATCCTATAACTTTCCATGTAAATTTGATAGATTATTATTTATTTTTTGAGTGTTAAAAAAATAAAATACGAAGAGCTTAGAAAAGAATCTAGATATCGTGTCACATGATAATAACCTAGTTTCGCCGGTAAACATTCAACAATGTTAACCATTCAAGCCATACGCCATTACTTATATAAAACCAACTAATATATATATATATATATATATATATATATATATATATATATATATATATATATATATATATATATATATATATATATATATATATATCCACTAAAGATAATATAATTAAATCAATAAAAAATTCACATGAACGGTAATTTTATATGTTGTAATCTATACTATCATATAAATCTCAAAATGATGATGTCATAAATAAGAGTTATCCAAGTATAAAAAAAAATTAAAAATAAAGAATTTTTTTTAAACCCGTCATGATGATGTCATTAAAATAATTAATCATATTTAATAAAAATATTAACATGTTAATTGTATAAAATATGAAGCATTATGTACAATCTTATGATAAAATACCTCCATGACCATATTCACAATATTTGAAGAATTATGTACGACTTTATGGTAAAACATTTCCATGACCATATGTACAATATTTGAAGAATTATGTACAACCTTATGATAAAACATCCCTATGATCATGTACTAATTAAAAAAAATGTACAATCTTTTACAAAACATTCCATGAACACATGTACAAACTTTGAATCATATTGTCTAACCTTCTTATAATAGTTGTATTAAAAAAAAATTGAAAAAAATAAAGAGACATTTCTTATCACTAATAATTATTTAAAATATAAATATTCAATTATAGAGCAAACTTTATTATCAATATTCAAATATGAGTTCTTTTTACGGGATTAATTACGTTACATATGTACACAAAATACACATCTCAATAAAATATTGTAATGTATGCTTTTATAACAAGGAAAATAGCAATTGTGATGAAAATTGGAAGAAAGTCATGGGAGAATAAATGTTGTTCATTTATTCTGACCAAGTTAAGTATATCAATATGTTTGTAAAAATAACGACAAATTTATTAGTCGGAAATGGTGCTTCCACGAGTCATTAAACTAAATGAATTTGGCATTTACGTTCAGTTATACTTAAAACATATAATTAAATTGTTTCATTTAAACAAACTGGTGATTCTACAGGTCATTTCATTAATGATATATAGTAATAGTATTGTTCACCTGATCTCACCAATAAATCGTGGGTATCTTATAATCATAATCATTGATTTTTATTTAATAGAAAATCAAATTTAGCGTACAATGCCACACTTGATTTTAGATTGGAATTGATTTTAGATTGGAAAAGAATTGTATAATTAAAATTCTCTTTAGTTAATGTTCGGCGTATTTACACTGACATAGTTCATTTTATAACTTAAATTTTATGTTTGAAACTTGCTAAACGACTGATTTGTCAAACTATATAAAAATTTGGTTACTTTTCTTTCTTTTGTTTCCTTCAACTTGTAATACTCATTTAACCCGAAAATACATATATTGAATATATATCACTTTCAATTTTCTCTATATACACCAAATGGGAATCATATCTTAGAGGTTTGTAACTTTGCATATAATTGATTGCCTACAAACGCGGGCGATAGTTTACTTATAAAATTATATATACTATTTTACACAGCTATCGTGCAACGCACGCGCTTATCTGGATTCAAAGCTGTGAAAAAAGTCTTATTAGACTAAGTTCGTCAAATCAAATGGATACAAGGCTGGTGAAAAATGTCTCATTGGATTCAAACGCAACAAACTTTTGTTTGTTATGTTAAAAAATAAAACTCACAACGTTGGCATTTAGGTTGTTTATTTATCTACAAGTTGTTATTCTAACATTTTTCATATATATGCAGAATAAACAATTAAGATGTCTGATTAACTACCTTTAATCATTGTGTTTTGTGTCAAACAATGTTTCAGTTATGTGATGACCCGTCCTAATCCATCCGGACGAAGTCCATATCGATTATAAACGATTTATAACAGTTGATTACATCGCGAGGTACTTGACCTCTATATGATACATTTTTACAAACATTGCATTCGTATTTGAAAAGACAATCTTTCATTACATCGAAAGTTGATGACATGCATACCATCTCAATATATATCCAACTATAATTGACTTAATAATAATCTTGATGAACTCAACGACTCGAATGCAACGTCTTTTGAAATATGTCATGAATGACTCTAAGTAATATCTCTAAAAT
This sequence comes from Rutidosis leptorrhynchoides, assembly GCF_046630445.1. NCBI lineage: Eukaryota > Viridiplantae > Streptophyta > Magnoliopsida > Asterales > Asteraceae > Rutidosis > Rutidosis leptorrhynchoides. Next base: position 370,404,512 of record NC_092341.1, on the reverse strand, counting down.
GAGCAAATGCACATCGGAAGATTTCTTTCATACCTGAGAATAAACATGCTTTAAAGTATCAACCAAAAGGTTGGTGAGTTCATAGGTTTAATTCATATATAATAATCATGATATTTAATAAGCCACAAGATTTCATTTAATTAAATGTGCAGGATCATTACAACTGCAAAAAATCATTCATACGATGAATCGCCTGGTAACCGACCTTAACATAGAGCGCTTAAGATATCTGACATCATACATTCCACTATTCAAATGTATGACAAGAACCCTTCGAAGTACTAAAGCATTTCCACTATTCGAAAATGGGGGTGGTTGGTGCCTGTAGATCTACCTTTAGGATTCGCGTCAATTAGTATTTTTCACTAATTCTTAGGTTACCAAGCATAATAATAATAAGTACAGATATCCGGTATAACAAAACAATCGTAGAATGTAGTTTTATGAACTTGTGCTTATTTTGTAAAACATTTATAAAAGCAGCACATGTATTCTCAGTCCCAAAAGTATATATTGCAAAAGCATTTATAAAGGGAGCAAATGAAACTCACCTAATGTATTTTGTAGTAAAAATACATATGACTATATTGAACAATGCAGGGTTGGCCTTGGATTCACGAACCTATATCATTTGTATTTTCATCAATACATATAATTGTAATTGAACCAATAATTATATTATTATTAGTGATAATTTTTATATTAATAACTTATATACTTTATTATATATTCATTTTGTGTATTTAAGTAAAGTATTTATATATTTAAGTTATTGTTATTATACATATTTTTATCTACTTAATCTTTTGTTTACAAAATATTAGTTATAGTAATACTAGAGTAATATTAATAATAATAAAAATGATAATAGTTATATTACTTAATATTACTAATTAAGATGCTAATGGTTATGATTTCATTAGTGATAAAAATAATGATATTAATAATAATAATAATATACTTATATTAATAAAAATGGTTCTAACATTTATAAGGTGATAATAATATTTATGTAAATAATAATAATTTGTATTATAATTTGTAATATACTTATACTAATATTTATGAAAATAATAATAATTTGTATTATTTTCACATTAATACTAATAACAAATACTACAATAATAATATTACCTACTAATAATTAATTATAAAAGTAATAATAATAGTAATAGTAATAATAATACTAATAATAATTTTCATGTATCAATAACAATAATACTAATGATAATAATAATAACCAAAATCATAATAATAATAATAATAATAATAATAATAATAATAATAATAATAATAATAATAATAACAATAATAACTACCTTTAATAGTTTTTTTTTTTTTCAAAAAAAATATGGCAGCTACCAGATTCGACCATGTGACCTCTGGATCAGACAAACACCCACACGACCACTTAACCAAATCAATTTATCTGTTTTAAATCCATTGTGTTTAAATATAACCCATAAGCACTGTTCTTCTTCTTCCTTGTACCAATTCGACATTTAACCCAAACCAATTCATAATCCATTACTTGATGTAGCATTAACACAACAACATCCAACAATCACGATGACCATTAATAGAAACAAAAAAAAAAATTAAATTACTCGGATTAAAGAATATAAAAAACGCTGTTTCATAGTTATGAACTAGAAATCGTTTTTCAATTTCGAAAACGTTTTAGGCTACACTTACAACATGAAAAAGGTTCCAAAAGATTCCTATAAACTTTATGGACCATCAATTTAGCATGAAACACAAAGACGAATCCTAATTTTGATGATTAACATTCGGTTGACTTTTACAAATTAACTTTGACTCAGCAAATTAAAGCTTGATAAATGAAATTGGATCTTGAAACTTTGCAGAAACATTACATAAGAGATTCCTAACACAATGGCATTTTTACATTTTGCTAATTGATTAGAAATTGAGCTTTGAAAAAAATTGACTACGTACAGAGTGTTCTTGCTCTTTTTTTTTTTTTTTTTTAATTATCAGGTATATTTGAAGTAGTATTTATAATCTATCCATGTTGTTGCTTAGTGAACAAATTGAAATCGACTGGTAACTGATTGGGGACAGAAACAAAATTAAAAAGTGGTGAAAGGATCGTTCGTACACAAAGATATATCTAAAGTTGAAAAAAAAAGATTTGATACAGATTCATCTTATTAATCTGATGTAATAAATAATAACTAATAATTAGTAAATATTAATAAATACTAAAATACAGTTAATATTATTAAATAATAAAAAAAAATACTAAAAAAAATAATAACATTAATAATAATAATAATAATAATAATAATAATAATAATAATAATAATAATAATAGAAATAGTGATAATAATATTAAGAGTAATAATAAAAGTAATTATAGAAATGGTAATAATATAATTTTACTAATGATAACAAGAATATTAATAATAGGTCACAATAATAATAATTTGTGAATTTGATAATAATAATACCATTAATGATAATCATAATAATATGTAATAAGAATTATAATTTTAAAGATAATACTAACTAATAATTTATTTAATTCATAATTAATTTGTAATTCCAATCTTTCTCATAGTAATAATTATAATGAGGATCTTTATTATGATAACCCTAGAATTATTAGAATTTATTAATTACAAATATAACAATAATAATAATAATATAATGAATACTAATATTGATATTAGTATTAATAATAATAATAATGAAAATAATAATACTAATATTATGATACTATATCCTTAACTTGTAATTATCTTTAATATATTAATATTACATATTATTAATTATGTATTATATAATATCTATAACTTTTATATGTATCCCAATATACATATAATAATTATGTATAGAAATCGTATGTCTTTATATTTATTTATTTTAATTACAACTTAAATATTTTTGTATTATATTTTTCATATTTAGTTTAAGCAATTAATTCATATATTATTATGCCAAATTATTTTATATACATATATTTATATTTATATTTTTCTGTATACACATTTATTTACAATTATTGGTTCGTGGATCGTCGGGAATAGTCAAAAGGGCAAATGCATTCATGTAAACTGTTTCCAAAGTTTTCGAGACTCAATCTTACAGACTTGCTTATCATGTCGAGATCACATAAAGATCAAGTTTAAATTTGGTCGAAAATTTTCGGGTCGTCACAGTACCTACCTGTTAAAGAAATTTCGTCCCGAAATTTGATTGGGATGGTCATGGTTGACAATAAGTATGTTTTCATGACTCATATGAGTTGATAAATAGAGTTTTATTACTGTTGAGTAATATGGATAAGATTATTCGATTACTCGAAAAGTACGAGTAAAGTTATCACAAAAGAATGAAATAAAGAAGTAAAGATTTGTCTTAGCTTTTGACGTAGTCAGAGTTGAATTCCGGAATTCAAGGGATTTAAAGAAAATCCTCTAAATCTAAAAGATCTGATTCTTCGGCGAATAAGAAAATTAAGATTCTCTAATTAAATGCGGAGATCTGCCTTTTTTTATCAGATATTTCACTATAAATTAACTTCTTTCATTCCGTTACTTTTACCATTCCTATACCCAATCCCCAAATTCAAAAGTTTATGAAAATGCTAAATCCAGTTCTGATCCTTGTCCTTATCCTTACTATCACAACCATCATTCTCCTTTTCCAACTTCTACCCGAGGAATCTGCTTACTTCTACTTTGCCCTTGGGGTTATAGTGCTTTTAATATTCCCGTGTCTTTATGTTGCTATAAAAATTGATATACACGGTTTGTAATTTATGTGTTGTTACCGGGCTTTATATCTTCCCTTATTCTTCGAAGTCCTTGATTCTGTTTTCTATAATCATTGTCATCCCCAGTTAATACTTCCCCTTATTTGCTGCGATTTATACTCCAATTTCTATTTCGGAGCTTTGTCCCTTGGTTTCTTCTTCTTGCGATTGGGCATTTCTTGTAATGGTCCAGAATTCGTATGTATAAGTTTCAGAATGAACATTGTTAATGTTCTAATAAATAAATGGTAATAGCACAATTTGACTTGTCAAATTACCAGATTTCAAGGAAAGATAGGACTATCAGAAAGATATACTCTTGATATGTTTGGAGATTAAGTAGAATGTAAGAGTCGTGTAACATGGCACATGATGACGTTATGATCTGTGAATCATCACGTTCCATTTAGAAACTCAGCATGACTTACTGTAATATAATCACGTTGATCAAGTGTCATTATATTATAGTGACTCATGCTTCAGCTCCCAACACTACTTCAGCACATCCATAATTCAAATTCGAATTTTCAGAATTTTAGAAACTAAAACAGTCTCTTTTATGATATAACACAGATAGCGTAGAAATACTATTAATATCGGACAAGAATATTTATGAAGATATCTTCAGAAATATTGAAGATATTAATAAAGAAAAGTACGATGATATCTTAGGATTTCGAAATCAAATTGTGATGAAGAAATTCATTCACGATGATTTAGAGTGGTTAAGGAGTAAGGTATTCGCTAAAAATTTCATCAAAAACATAATCATATGGATTCTTTATGTACAAGTTTAGTCCTTGTAATTTGTTCAGAGTCTCCTTCATGGTTTTCTCAATCCGGTTTCCAGTTCCAACTTTTCTGAGCTTTACCAACATACTATTCTTTATCTTTATACCTTCGACAGTTAAGGTCGTGTACAGTTTTTTTTTGCTGCTGTATTCAGCTTGTATAGTTTTTGCTGCTGTATTCAGCTTTTTCAGAATCTGGAATATTAATTTGTAGACTGGGTGCTTTTCAAAATTTCAGAGTGGAAGTGTAACACCCCATTTTTCTCCGTACATGATATATAGGTGTATTGTGTGGGTACGACTAGAGTTTGAAGGATTTGAGACGTGTTCGGGTGTTAAAGTCTTTTACGCGGGAGAAGGGCTCAGGTCGAGCTTTGGGTCGCGGCGCGACAAACGAGGCCGCGGCGCGGCATTCTACTGAAACAAAGATCAGAAGTTAGGTTTAAAATGATCCCAGACTTAGTCAAATGTCGCGGCGCGACATTTAAGGCCGCGGTGCGGCATACTGCACGAACAGGCAACAGATTCTTGTAATTTTAAATGAAGTTCAAGGGCATTTTGGTCTTTTCACGTTTGAGCCAGATTTGAGGCTTTAACCTCATCCACTCATTTCATTTGTTATTTTCTTTTTCCTTTTCTTTCCTATTTTCCTCTCAAAACTTAAAATCCTCAAGTGATTCAAGTGGGATTTTGGAAAGGAAGAAGTGGGCTTTGATCTTTGGCGTAGTTGACAAGTTTGTTCTCCTCGTTCTTAGCTACACGGTGATACTAGTGGTAAGCTCTAACTCCGAATTTTATTTTCGTGTTCATCATTCAAATTTGGGGCTTTTGATTGTATGATTCGTAGATGGAGCCCATTTAGTTGTTAATTGGAGATTAATACCAAGATTCGGGTTCGTAAGTGTTAAAGGCGGGTTTTGGGTTGGTTAATGATTTAACCACGTTTAAGACTTGAGAATGGTGTATAATCACTAGTGTTAGTGATTATTAATGTTTTGGAGACTTTTAGGGTTCTTGTGGTTGACTAATTTTGACTAGAGTCGAAATTAGGGTTTGTTGAGTATTATAACCCGAATGTCGATTCGATGAGGTTTGTAAACTTAAAATGGATTAAGTTGAAGTATAAAAACCGAGTTAAATACGTTTTGGTGTCAAAACTTGTAAATGATGAGATTTTGACCTTATGGGTCAAAATTAGAGTTTATGGGCGATTTTGAGAATGATAAGTGTTTAACACTTGTGTTCGAGTTTAATTGGCATATTAGGACCATTATCACTTGTGTTAGTGATTATTGGTTAGTTTGGGTGCGGTTTGTACTTGGAGGTGCATTTGGGTGGAATTTGCACTAAGTGTCAAATTGGGTTGGTTTGTAAATCCAATCTAAGTGTGTTGTTGAATTTGTGATAATGGATTAGGTACTTTCCATTGACGAGTTGCGGATTACTTGGAAGCATTTCTTCAAGGCGACAAAGTGAGTGTTAATATCATATATGCATATGTATGTGTAGGATGGGTGCGGGTCGGGTGAAGAGGTTCTCGCTTATAGAGCTCGCTTCTCGTATAGGTGGAATTGTTGGACTTGTGTATAGGTCCAATTGGCATGATTGTGCATTTTGGTTGACCACTTTGGCGAGGTACACACCTTGTGTGTACGATATCACATGGGCGTGTGATGTGGACTTCTATAACCCCAATGACGAAGGGTTAATATAGTGAGTGGAATAATTATATGCGTAGGTATATAATGTATTTATTTGTTGTAGCGTGAGATGTGAAGTGTCGATGTGCTAAGACACCACATTTCACGTGACGAGTGAAGTGTCGACGTGTTAAGGCACCACCCGGAGTGAAGTATCGATGTGCTAAGATGCCACTCCGAGTAGTTGAAGGGTGAAGTGCCGATGTGTTAAGGCGCCACTCGAGGTGAAGTATCGACGTGTTAAGATGCCACCTCAAGTAAAATGAAGAGTGAAGTGTCGAAGTGTTAAGACACCACTCGGGGTGAAGTGTCGGTGTGTTAAGACGCCACCCGGGGTGAAGTATCGAAGTGTTAAGATACCACCCGTGGGGTTAGTGTACGAAGTGTTAAGTGCACTAATGGTTGTTATGAACATCGATGACTTATTTCGCGAAGTCATTCCCTTGCGAAGATTTGGTTAACCATGGTTATTGTGTTGTAAGCGTAAGCAATTTATTTTATTCGATATATATATATATATATATATATATATATATATATATTGTATACATATATTAATGTATTGTGTTGTAGCTAACCCTCCGGGTGTAGCTTATTGGCGTTGTTCACATCGTCGTTGGTGAACTTACTTGTTGATATCTTTAGCTTGTTGCTTAGAGATCGTACGGTATGCTTAGTGTAGTTGCCTTATACATGGATGCTTCGGTATGCGGTATTTGGTATTTGTGTGGCGTGTCCATTTTATATATATATATATATATATATGTATGTAGTATATTATCATTCACTAAGCGTTAGCTTACCCTCTCGTTGTTGATATTTTTATAGGTTCACATGCTTGGCGGCTCGGGTAAGCTTGGGGATTAGAGATCTTGGCTAGGTTGCTTAGAAGATCTTGCTTTCGGACTCGATTAGGATTTGGGTAGCGTAGTCCTAAATCACCATGCTCGGTTTAGTGTAAACGTAACTAGTCGGGTCATAATGATTATAACCGGTTTACGATTTAATTAATGAACCATTGCATTAGGGAGTTTAAACTATTAATGTATGTCTTAAGTTCGTTGAACTTACCTTGGTAACAAATATGTTTTGGAAATTGTGTAATGGGACCTAAAGTATTATTTAACGCGTATTAAAAGGAAAATTTTTATGGGCCGATTTTAATACGGGTTGGGTTGTTTCAAGTGGTATCAGAGCATGGTCTAAGGGATTTAGGCGACTTGAGATAGGTGCCTAGACTTAGACTTTTGTGTGTGCTTGTTGTTGCGGGACTTGTAGGATTACGGGTCGGAATAGGTTATAGTTAGTGCCTTGTTTGTAGGTGGACTAACTAGGATTTTTGGCTTGTGTTGTGATGCTATTCCCTTGCGTGTGTTTATATCGCGTGGAATCGTCGTTGTGTTGGTTATATCATCGAGCGAGGCGGTCGTTGTACTAACGAGTTGAGACGACGTGTGTGCGTAATAAGGACTTGCAAACCTTATTACGGGTGCAAATCGTGTCTAACAAGTGATGTACGATGAGTGTTTAGCAAGATGGGGCGGTGTTGTGTGTGTGCTTTATACGTTCGTGATCTAATCGCTTTGCATTCCTTAGAATGGCGACGGGAAGTGGGATCGAGATGAACAATGTTGAGTTTAACTCTAGAGTTGCGGCCACCGTTGCGGAGCAAATGAGTGCGTTTCGAGAAGAAATGGATAGGAAGTATTCCGAACTTCAAGGTAGTGGTGAGATGGAGCGTTGTCTTAAAAGCTTCATGAGGACTAAACCTCCGATGTACGATGGAGAACCGGATCCTTTGATAAGCACAACTTGGATCTCGGATGTCTAAGGGTGTTTTCGAACAATTGAATGTCCTCCCGAGAAGAGGACGAGGCTCGCTACGAGCTTGTTGCGGGGTAGAGCAAAGGATTGGTTGGATGGTAAGATTGATCTTATCGGTGGTGAACCGTTTATGGCGTTATTGTGGGACGGGTTTAAGAAGGAATTCTTCGAGGAATTTCGGACTTCAGCCGATTTGTCGGAAATGCGTAATGAGTTGCGAAATTTGCAATAGGGTTTTATGGATTTGAATACTCTCAAGACGACCTTTATGGCGAAGGCTCGTTTTTGCCAGGAGTATTTGGGGATTGATAATTTGTTGATGCAAGATTTCTATCGAACCTTGAATGATGACTTGAAGAATAAGATTAGCTGGGGTCACGCGAAATCGTTTGCGGAATTATTCGCCGTGGCTAGAGGTTTCGAGTCGTATACGCGATCAAAGATTGGTGAACCTTCAAGTGAGAGAAGGGTTGTTTCGTATGGTGCTCCGAGTAAGAGGACTAAGGGTCCGAGTGTGAGCACGGGTGGTACGCGGATGGGTATACCGGATTCTAGTGCATCTAGATGTTACAATTGTGGCATGAGGGGTCACAAGTCTTGGGATTGTTCGGTACCAAAGGGTGGTGGTATGGTGTGTTTCAATTTTCAAGAGGAAGGACATCGTAAGTCGGAATGTCCCAAGTTAGCGGGGACGGGTGCGGCTAGGAGACGTTAAGGTACGTTTCATTTTAATAAATATGTCCTTTGATTATTTATTATGCGCCATTGAATTTGAGTTTATTAGATGCATTGTTTGTGCATGTTATTGACATGGGTGACGTTCCTAATGGAAGTACCCTATGGTGACGTTTGATTGTCGGGCGAAGGGTGTAAGACTTGGTGCAACCAAGCATTTCCTTAGTATCTGGGTAATGTTTCTACCAAGCCATGGAAATGGGTTTTGGTGTTCGGTTGTTAAGCGCGTGTTCGCTTTTATGTTGAAGTTGATGAACCATGAGGTTCAACGGGTGGGATGAAACCCGAGAGATCGAGTGTTTAAAATCTCGATGTATGTTGGTAATGGAGTCTACGTGACGCGACATTAGGTGCCTCTTTTATACCTACCAGCATGGTGTTCGACTCCGATTGTGTTGCGGTTACATTGTACTTGGGGTACCGGAGAGAAACCCTTAGGTACATGAGTGACTAAGTGGAAATTGACAAACTAGAGCAATTAGATGATTGAGAGGGTGTGGTTTGTGTAATCGTGGTACACTTTTTGTTCGAAGTGTTTAAGGATTGATTGAAATCCTTCGTGTGCTCAAGGCTGGAGCAAGATATGGTGATGGGTCGTGTGAGCCCAATCGTTTGTAAAGTCTATCTTTGGTAGCATTGTACGGTTGTACGAGTTATGGATATGGGATGTAGTTCCAAGTGGGGGAGTTACACTCCCGCATGAGGAAGTTTTGGTGTGAGATTTCGGATGATGCTTTTGGTAGATCCGGAAAATGTTGTCGAGACCTGGTTTTGGTCGATTTGTGGTAGATTACAATTTCGGATAAATTGTACTTATGGTTTGGATTTGAATTATCACCGAGGTGGTAATGTGGTAAATCTCGTTGAGAGGTAATGGACGTGTTTGGTGAGCAAGGTGAAATCCTTCGGTTAAGGGAGGTGTGTGTCGGATTCTCTTCTAGAGAATTATTGTTTTGTGCCTATGTTTGATATAGGTGGTTCTTGCTCGAGTGTGTGAATGGTTAGTGGTATCCGTTAGGATTCACTATGGCGTAGCAGAGCGCGATGTTACGCTACTCGTCGTTCGAGGCCAAAAGGGCGTTGATTGATGAAGCATGACTTTCGGAGTCCGCTGACTTCATCATGATATTGGTGATTGATGAAGCATGACCTTTAGGGTCCGCTGACTTCATCATGGGAGTATGCGATTGGTGGAGCATGACCTTCGGGGCCCGCTGACTTCATCATGAGCGAGGTGTTATATCGGTGAAGCATGACCGTTGACGGGGTCCACTGACTTCATCCGGTGTTGAGATTGGTGAAGCATGATCTTCGGGTCCGCTGACTTCATCATGGTAGTGGATCGCGTGTGGTGTCGGTCATTGTATTGAGGAGTGAGTCTCGTGTAGTTCGGATTCACTAAGGCGCATGTGTTTTTGGCCAGCCTTTGGGTTGTGTGATCTGTCGGTTGTTTTATACACCGATGGTGGGGTCGTAAAGACCATGTTGTGGGAACTATCGGTTGTTTATACGCCGATGGTGGGGTCGTGAGGACCATGTTGTATGATTAGTGATGCGATAGCCGTGCTTCGCTCACATGATGTTACGGGTGTGACAACAGTCGATTTTGTACGCCTTGGGATTAACGTTACCATAGTCGTTTTGGGCATTATCGGTCTTAACCGTTTGTTATGATGTTACGGTAGTTGCGTATTGGTTGTATTGCGCACTACAAGGGATGTTTAGTGATGAGTATTATCCGTAAGGATTCGCTTAAATTCGGTCTTCTTCGGTTTGATGGTTGACCTTGTCTTGGTTTGTGGTTGTTACTAGCGATGTACTTGGTATGGTACGCTAGGAGTTGAAACCTCGGTACAAAATTTGTTGAGTTTTTCCCGATGTGAGGGATTGAGTTAGTGCTAGTGCTCGGAATTGTGGAATTTGATAAATCGCGGGTGACGATTTAGTTGTTAAGGGTAACTCTTTGAGAAGAATTGTCTAAGGGATCATTGCAGATTTCGGTTGTTGGGTGTATTGTACGTCTCAGAATGCGAGCAGGTGTGTAATTTGTCATTTGGTTAACTTTCGGGTTAGTGAAATTGTGGTAGAAGTTGGTTCGGAATACATGTTCGGGAACCATTGAGTGTGGGTCCGTTGGGTTCGTGACTAGGATCACGAGGACGTGATCGAAATTAAGTGGGGGAGAGTTGTAACACCCCGTTTTTCTCCGTACATGATATATAGGTGTATTGTGTGGGTACGACTAGAGTTTGAAGGATTTGAGACGTGTTCGGGTGTTAAAGTCTTGTACGCGGGAGAAGGGCTCAGGTCGAGCTTTGGGTGAGGGCATGACAAATGAGGACGCGGCGCGGCATTCTACTGAAACAAAGATCAGAAGTTAGGTTTAAAATGATCCCAGACTTAGTCAAATGTCGCGGCGCGATATTTAAGGCCGCTGCGCGGCATACTGCACGAACTGGCACCAGATTCTTGTAATTTTAAATGAAGTTCAAGGGCATTTTGGTCTTTTCACGTTTGAGCCAGATTTGAGGCTTTAACCTCATCCACTCATTTCATTTCTTATTTTCTTTTTCGTTTTCTTTCCTATTTTCCTCTCAAAACTTAAAATCCTCAAGTGATTCAAGTGGGATTTTGGAAAGGAAGAAGTGGGCTTTGATCTTTGGCGTAGTTGACAAGTTTGTTCTCCTCGTTCTTAGCTACACGGTGATACTAGTGGTAAGCTCTAACTCCGAATTTTATTTTCGTGTTCATCATTCAAATTTCGGGCTTTTGATTGTATGATTCGTAGATGGAGCCCATTTAGTTGTTAATTGGAGATTAATACCAAGATTCGGGTTTGTAAGTGTTAAAGGCGGGTTTTGGGTTGGTTAATGATTTAACCACGTTTAAGACTTGAGAATGGTGTATAATCACTAGTGTTAGTGATTATTAATGTTTTGGAGACTTTTAGGGTTCTTGTGGTTGACTAATTTTGACTAGAGTCGAAATTAGGGTTTGTTGAGGATTATAACCCGAATGTCGATTCGATGAGGTTTGTAAACTTAAAATGGATTAAGTTGAAGTATAAAAACCGAGTTAAATACGTTTTGGTGTCAAAACTTGTAAATGATGAGATTTTGACCTTATGGGTCAAAATTAGGGTTTATGGGCGATTTTGAGAATGATAAGTGTTTAACACTTGTGTTCGGGTTTAATTGGCATATTAGGACCATTATCACTTGTGTTAGTGATTATTGGTTAGTTTGAGCGCGGTTTGTACTTGGAGGTGCATTTGGGTCGAATTTGCACTAAGTGTCAAATTGGGTTGGTTTGTAAATCCAATCTAAGTGTGTTGTTGAATTTGTGATAATAGATTAGGTACTTTGCATTGACGAGTTGCGGATTACTTTGAAGCATTTCTTCAAGGCGACAAAGTGAGTGTTAATATCCTATATGCATATGTATGTGTAGGATGGGTGCGGGTCAGGTGAAGGGGTTCTCGCTTATAGAGCTCGCTTCTCGTATAGGTGGAATTGTTGGACTTGTGTATAGGTCCAATTGGCACGGTTGTGCGTTTTGGTTGACCACTTTGGCGAGGTGCACACCTTGTGTGTACGATATCACATGGGCGTGTGATGTGGACTTCTATAACCCCAATGACGAAGGGTTAATATAGTGAGTGGAATAATTATATGCGTAGGTATATAATGTATTTATTTGTTGTAGCGTGAGATGTGAAGTGTCGATGTGCTAAGACACCACATTTCACGTGACGAGTGAAGTGTCGACGTGTTAAGGCACCACCCGGAGTGAAGTATCGATGTGCTAAGATGCCACTCTGAGTAGTTGAAGGGTGAAGTGCTGATGTGTTAAGGGGCCACTCGAGGTGAAGTATCGACGTGTTAAGATGCCACCTAAAGTAAAATGAAGAGTGAAGTGTCGAAGTGTTAAGACACCACTTGAGGTGAAGTGTCGACGTGTTAAGACGCCACCCGGGGTGAAGTATCGAAGTGTTAAGATACCACCCGTGGGGTTAGTGTACGAAGTGTTAAGTGCACTAATGGTTGTTATGAACATCGATGACTTATTTCGCGAAGTCATTCCCTTGCGAAGATTTGGTTAACCATGGTTATTGTGTTGTAAGCGTAAGCAATTTATTTTATTCGATATATATATATATATATATATATATATATATATATATATATATATATATATATATATATATATATATATATATATATATATATATATTGTATACATATATTAATGTATTGTGTTGTAGCTAACCCTCCGGGTGTAGCTTATTGGCGTTGTTCACATCGTCGTTGGTGAACTTACTTGTTGATATCTTTAGCTTGTTGCTTAGAGATCTTACGGTATGCTTAGTGTAGTGGCCTTATACATGGATGCTTCGGTATGCGGTATTTGGTATTTGTGTGGCGTGTCCATTTTATACATATATATGTATGTAGTATATTATCATTCACTAAGCGTTAGCTTACCCTCTCGTTGTTGATATTTTTATAGGTTCGCATGCTTGGCGGCTCGGGTAAGCTTGGGGATTAGAGATCTTGGCTAGGTTTCTTAGAAGATCTTGCTTTCGGACTCGATTAGGATTTAGGTAGCGTAGTCCCAAATCACCATGCTCGGTTTAGTGTAAACGTAACTAGTCGGGTCATAATGATTATAACCGGTTTACGATTTAATTAATGAACCATTGCATTAGGGAGTTTAAACTATTAATGTATGTTTTAAGTTCGTTGAACTTACCTTGGTAACAAATATGTTTTGGAAATTGTGTAATGGGACCTAAAGTATTATTTAACACGTATTAAAAGGAAAATTTTTATGGGCCGGCTTTAATACGGGTTGGGTTGTTTCAGGAAGATCATAATTCAAAGAGATAAGGATTATATGTATACTTATAACTGTTGATGTAGACATGTTGCGAGATTTCAAAATACTGATTGCTAATTCCCTGTAGTTGGTATAGTAATTCTCGTTATAAGATGTAAATGAGTAAATAATAGGGTTTCACTGAATATAGTGATTTTTCGGAAAGTCAAAGATCAACGGAGTTGTTGGTAAATTTACTGCTAATGTGGTGAGATATAAACAGTTTCCCGGTATCGCTGATGAAAGACAACTTATATATCAGGGTTATAATAAGGTAATCCGAGTGAAAAGTCGAAGTTGACTTGCTGGAGCTGTGACAAAATTGACTAATTTGGAAAGGAATTATCAAGTTATTTTGGGTAATAATAACACTAAGGAATTAGCACAGCTATGTGTTAAACGTTTACTCAGTTTCCGAGAGTTTTTCAGGTGCATAACTATATGCATAAATCTTTCCTTCCATAGATGAAGTGCGGTTGGTTCATTCTCTCGATTGAGGTGTTTTCAAAAATCATGAAAGGTTTGAACGCAGATTGTAATCGTTAAGATACAAATGAGGTTTAAGATGAAATCAAGTGGCAAACTTGAAGAATTGTTTAGTTTCATATGTTATAATTAATATTTAAATTCATTTTTAATTGTCCAATGTTGATAGTCCAATAATCGGTTTATATATATAAAATCTTAGAATTACCCCCACGACGTATTGTATACGTATTGTCTTTGCATCAACCTAGAGACGTATTGTATACGTATTGTCTTAGAATTAACTAAGACGTATTGTGTACGTATTGTCTTAGGATTTATCAAAACGTATTGTATACTTATTGTGTTAGGATGTACCAAGAATATTATTATACATATATACAATTACAGAATTCGTGTACATGTCTCAGACTCGATCACAACTCAAAGTATATATATTATTATAGAATCAACCTCAACCCTGTATAGCGAACTCAAGCAGTACAGCATATAGAGTGTCTATGGTTATTCCAAATAATATATATACATGCGTCGATATGATATGTCAAAACTTTGTATACGTGTCCCGATATTTAAAGTGCGAAAAATAAATAACAGAAATTAAATGACGATAAAATTAAATTGCGGTAAATAAAATGTAACCAGTTAGCTAGGAACAGTTAGCGTGGATACTTAACAATATTTCAATTAGTTAATTCGTTTGTTTCTAACAAATTTTATTTTGTCCAATGTTTTCTTTATTATGCCACTTGTTGAATTTTGATAAGTCAAAATCCAAATATGAAATTGAATGAAAATGGTTATTCTTGGGGTGAACGGATTCGTAAATCGGTGAATGTAAGTAGGATAGTAAATGACTGTTGAATCAGATTCGAAGAATGTACAGTGTAACTTATTAAAGTGGAATCTAAATATTCATCGAGTATTACCTACCCATTAAAATATTTTCACCATTAACAGTTTGTACCAAAGAATTTTTAATTACAATCTTTATGATAACATATGTACATATATTTTCTTCAGATGTAATCACGGATTTAATGAGTTATTATGATATTAAACTCATATGATTTTTGGTTTGAGCTGGAATAAGTAATCTCTAAGACTATTAGGAACTACATATTCTTCGCAGAATATTAATGAAGTTATGGGTCAATACTTCATCGGTTATTGTTGTTGGTACTCCTTGGTATCTATGGTGCGTATGATGTTGATGTTCGTGGGACAGATTGTGAATTTGAGGTGTGAGATGCGGATGTTGTTGTTGCTGGATGGTGGTGGTACTGTTTATGCTGCTGGTGCTGCTGCTGGTGTTTGTAACCTTCGTACTATATTCTCTAAAGCCACTACCCGAGCGCGAAGTTCGTTGACTTCTTCTATTACACTAGGGTGACTGTCGGTTCGAACGAGCGGATAAATAAGATCTAAAGTTTGGTTTAGTATATGATCGTGACGAGATACTCTGGAAATGAGAGAGAAAATGGTGTTTCGGACAGGTTCGCCGGTAAGTGCTTCAGGTTCTTCGCCGAGAGGGCAATGTGGTGGATGGAAGGGATCGCCTTCTTCTTATCTCCAATGATTAAGGAGGCTACGAACCCATCCCCAATTCATCCAAAATAGATGATGGCTGATTGGTTGATCCATTCCGGTTACACTGCTTTCGGAGCTTGAGTGAGATTCCATTTCGGAATCCGAGGAACTTGAACTAATGACGAATTCCATTTCGTACGATTTGAATAAGGGATTGATTTTTGAATATTGGATGGTATTCTAACTATATAGAATATCTATATATATAGAGCAAAAGGTTTCTGTAACATCCTTGAATTGGGCCTAGTTGAAATGGTCTATTTTTCCCTTGTGTGGTTTAATATGCTTTTATTTTTTAATTAGTGTTTATTATTATTTGATGATGTGGTTAGGACCAGTTTGTGACAAGGGTCACATAACAGGTTTGTTTGTTTAATTTGGACTTCGTTTGGGTCACCAAATGACATACGAACGAATTCAGTTAACTGATAAATACCCGTGTGATATGGGGTATGGGTTTTAAATCCACATATAGCCATGGTCTGGACAATTCTTGTCCATTTTCTCCCAAATTTGATAAGAAGCTCGTACCTAACTTCCTCCATCACCAAAACTCTAATTGATTCATGTTAGAGATTGGATTAAGAAGCTTGAGGGACTGATTTCTAGCATCCTTGTGATCATCTAACCAGGTTTGCTTGCTTGAATCATTGCTTTAATCCTTGATTAAATGGGTTTTTGTGTTCTTGAGTAAAAGTTAGGTTTTGATGCTTGATTCTTGATCTAAAGTGTTTGTTGTGCTTAATTGATGTTAGAAATATGTTCTATATAGTTTATATGATGTTTTGGGAGTGATTTTGGTGTTAGATCTTGCAAAAATCGAGTTTTTGGGCCAAAATGACAAAAATCAGCGAGCTGGAATGTTCTAACAGCTCCCACACTTCTGACAGGTCAACCGTACGTGTGACCACGCGTTTGAGGCTCAACCACGCGGTTGATGACTCACTCGCACGAGTGAGGTCTCTCCCACGCGAGTGAGCACTGGTCAGTTTTTTGGTAAACTTGAAAAGGCTGTAACTTTCAAATCGTAACTCCGTTTTCGATGAATAAACTATCGTTGGAATCGTCTTGAAGTTTACTATCCAATGATAAGGTTTTAAAAAGATAGATCAAACTTTAGTTTGGTCAGAAGTAGGTATTTGCAAGTGTATGTCTTGTTCTGCACTCGTTTAGTGTCGTTATTGGTTTAGTTTATGATGTAGGCTTATAATATAGTGAATATATGATGATATGCGTTAACTTATTGTATGAATTGATGTTTATGTTGTACATTTGGAGTTGAAACCCGATTAAATAGTTGCTGTGACGCCCCGTACTAAATCATCATGTACGGACCATCAACAACAGGATCATTACAAGGTTAAGTACTATATGCGCTTTAAAAACAGAGTTTGCATTCATTAATAAAAGTGACGTCATAACATACGTCAATTGTTTTACAAATCAAAAGTATGCTTCACTAAGTAGAAGCATTAAATAAGTGTACGTGACCATAATGCTCGTTACATAACATAAGTTCATAAGTAAAAAGTTTGAATGCAACATAAGTAGTCATGCGATAACAACTCTAGGCAGCGGGTTCTACAGCACGACTAGTAAGATAGCGGAAGCGACTTCAAGCACCTGAGAAAATACATGCTTAAAAAGGTCAACACAAAGGTTGGTGAGCTATAGTTTAAGTATAACAGTAATGTAAGTAGGCCACGAGATTTCAGTGCTACAACGAGCGTTTCAAAAGTATGTAAAAGTATATGCTTAACCGTGGGCACCCGGTAACTAACTTAACGTTTAATGTACCCCCTTAAAGTGCACTTGGCAAGTGCGTATAACCTCGAAGTATTAAACACTCGTTAAATGCTAGCGCTACTAGCCCGAGTGGGGATGTCAAACCCTATGGATCCATATCTAAGATTCGCGTTCACGGTTCAAAAACCAATGATTAAACGTTACCGAGCTAAAGGGAATGTTTCTGCCGTTATATAACCCACACATATATAAAGTTTAAGTACTCGTGCCTAGTATGTAAAACATAAAATCCGCATGCATTCTCAGTTCCCAAAATAAGTTAAAGTAAAAAGGGAATGCTATAACTCACAATGATAGTAGTAGCGGTAAAGTAGTAGTCGGGAAAATGGTGTGCAAGTAACGGTCCAAACGTCCTCAACCTAAGTCAAATAGCACTAAGTCAATAAGTCGTCTCAAAAGGTTTACAAGTACGTAATTAAGGTCATAAGGGTCATCATCAATCATCATTAAACAAAAGGTAACAAGTAAGACTCGTTTATGAAAGTCGTTTAAAACAAAGGCTGACTTCGGTCAGTCACCACGGCCTCTACCCTTACTGAATTAAGGTGAGACCAGTGGTCATGGCTCCGTCTATGAGTCCCTTAAGTGTGGTAAAATTTACAGAAGCAAACTCGTCTTGGTTTGACCGTGGCGACGGTCTAAGTGCGAGTAGGTCAGAAATTTCTGCACAACGTTAAAGGACATGGTAACGATCGGAGGGCCATAAATCCTAAACCGTAACTCGGATTAAGACGAGTCCAATATGAAAAGTTATCTACTCGAAAAGTTCTATCTAAAAATCAAGGTTAGAACAGCCCAGGTGTGATGACCCGGAAATTTTGACTAAATTTAAACTTAATCTTTGTATGATTAACATTTCTGACACGATAAGCAAAGTCTGTAAAACTGAATCTCAAAATTTTTGAAATACCTTCGGTTGTTTTCGACGATTCGCGAACAATTATATGTAAACAGATACATATATACTATAACATGAAAAGGTAACAATGTATTAATTGTTTGATACCGTACATTAAACTTATTGGTTTAAATATCTATTTGAATATATATGATAAGTTGAGATATTTATTATTAAAATTTATTTATAAATAACTTCCAATGTGTATTTAAAAATTGATTTATGTATATTAAAAAGATATATACATATATATAATAAACGATAGTAACATTCGTTTATTGATTCGATTGATATTTAGATAAGTTAAATAAAGCGTTTAAGATGAACCAGTAAAACACTAATTTGCTACAGTGTTTTCCAATTTGCCACATTACTCAAAATGCTACAGTGTTTTCGAAAATCACTATTTGCTACAGTGAAATTGACTTTGCTACAGTGAATTGCTACAGTAAAAATTGACTTTGCTACAGTAACTTTGCTACAGTGGTATATTTTATGGATAACTTAAGGCTATATTTTGACAAAGGTACGTGTCACGAAACGTAAAATGCAAGTTTTCTCAGCGTACGAAAGGACATTCGAAAAACCAGAACCGGGACATAAGTCGAGTGATGACGTACGACTTATCGGAACAAAAATTACAAGTCAACTATGCACGTGAATTTAATATAATATATAATTAATTATTTAAATTATATATATTATATTAATAATTAATTATGTCGACGAGCTAAATTACAAAACAATGTGAGCTGTCCCTGGTCATCATGCGAGTCGCATGGCCAGAAGGCCATTTCCATGCGAGTCGCATGACTCCAGATTTCAGGCCAAGTGCTATAAATTCTCGAGTTTTGGCCAGATAAATCACACACATATTATTTTTACTCCGTATTTATTTATTTTATTATTATTATTATTATTATTAATAATAATAAGATTATTATTAATCTTATTATTTTTATTATTAGTGTTATTATTTTTGCGATACAAAAATAATAATGTACATAAAATATTACGACGGAGTGCTGTCCAAGTAATTTTCAAAATGAGTTTTCGAGCAAGCTAGAGCTAAGGAAATTATGGGTTATTGCCAAGGAGGTTATGGGTAATGTTCGGGGGTATTTTTTTGTGAATCAAACCTCGTGTTTATCATCTCCGATGCGTCTACGTGCTTTCCTGCAATATTGTATATCAATATTAAACAGTGAGTTTCATATGATCCCTTTTACTCTCTACATTTTTGGGCTGAGAATACATGCAAATGCTTTATTAACTGATTTACAATATTTATATGTGTGAGTTTCATTTGCTCCCTTTTTAAATGCGTTTGCAATCTATATTTTTGGGCTGAGAATACATGCACTTTATTTTAAACGCAATGGATACAAGTACATACTAAATTCTACACCGAGTTTGAACCGAAAATCCCTTAGCTTTGGTAACTAGTAACTGCCGGTTATAAGAACTGGTAGGCGCGAGTAGTTATATATGGATCCATAGGGCTTGATATCCCCGTCCGAGCTAGAGCACTAGCCTTTTAACGGACGTATGCTATTTGAGAAGCGTACACGTTGGTTTGCGTGTATTATTAAGATGATTATACAAAGGGTACAAATTATATAAGCATTAAAGTTTAGTTACCAGGGTGCTCAATTTTTTAGAACCGATTGATAAACGTTTCAGATGAAACAACTGAAATCTTGTGATCCACCTTTTATGTAAAACCTATTGATAAACGTTTTGAATAAAACAACTGAACTTTTGTAATCCACATTGATATACGGATTATGTGTAATATTAAAACTATGAACTCACCAACCTTTGTGTTGACACTTGAAGCATGTTTATTCTCAGGATTCTAGAAGTCTTCCGCTGTTTGCTTATACGTGATACAAGATATGTGCTTGGAGTCATACATGCTATATACAAGAAACTTGCATTCACCAAACCATTACCATGTATCTTATTTTGACTGTATTGTCAACAGATGTATTATTGTAAACCATTTAAATGGTGATTGTCTATACGTAGGAATCATCAGATGTTAAAAACCTGGAATTTATATATTCATTTATGAAATACCTTTTCAAACGAATACAATGTTACAAAATGTATCACATAGAGGTCAAATACCTTGCAATGAAATCAATGAATGACGTGTTCGTCCATATGGATTTGGAGCGATCGTCACACCAGGTCTACCGGTCTGTTCCAGAAGCACCAGGTCAGTAGGTTTTGGACAGAACAGTGGGTTTTGGAGAGTTCCGGTTGTCTCGGTGCTTGATGTTCATCACGGTTCTCATTCTTGATGCGTATAGCTTCAAGTGTACAACTCGTTGATGTGTTAACATCATTTTGACCAAGGTTTGTCCATCATAACTCAAGTGCAAGTGTTGTAAGTGTGTTGATGAACCAAGGTTACATCAAGGCTTAGTTTCAACACTTACACGAACTTTAGTAGTAAAAACAAGTTATAAACTTAAATCAACAACTAGTAAAGTGTATGTAAGCTTTATAGCTTTTGTTTATGACAAATTTAGAAGACCATAAGCTAGATAACTTAGATCCTTTGCAAGTTTATGAAGTCATAACTAGTAAGTTACACTTCCTTGTTCTTGAAACTTAAATAAAGTTAACTTTTGTTCAAGAGAAATGAGATCAAGACTAACTTGTAGTTCTTGACCAAACAAACTAACAATATGTAAATAAGGTGCAAAAATGAAGTAAACAAGTTAAGTAAACAAGTTGCTAGTCCAAGTGTTGTTCATACTTTAAAGATTCAAGCCTAAGTCTTGATCTTTAAGGAAAGTAAACTTGAAGTTCACTTCCATGACTTGCAAGTATGATTTTAAACAACAAGAACTTGTAATCTTAGAAACAAATAAAGTAGAAAACTAACTAAATAAGAAAATGGTTCATAGTTGCTCATACTTTTAAAGATTCAACCCAAGTTGATCTTTAAGTGAAGTAACTTTAAAGTTACTTCAAGAACTTACAAGTAATGAGTTTCTACAACTATGAACTTTAAATCTTTGAAACAAAATATGTAGAACATAACTAGATAGATTATGTTCTTGAATGTTCTTGAATTCTACAAGATATTATGAAGAATCAAGACTAGAAAGTTTGATTCTTGAAAGCATGTAAGTAGCTACAACAAGTAAGTAAACTATAAGTAATGAATCTTTAACAAGAACAAGTAACTACAACAAATGATGATGATGATTATGGGTCTCATGGCCACGGTTTTTAGGGAGAAAGAAGAAGAAGAAATGTCTTCAAATTACTTACAAAGAACAAAGAACTTGAGAGAAAAAGAGAGAAGAAAATTGCAAGTAAAGTGTGTGTGTTTTTGGAAGAGTAAACAAGAGTGTATGAAGTGAAGAATGAAGGCAAAAGGCACCCCTAATGGGGCCTTAAACCATCGGCCAGCAGAAAACAAGGGGGGGGGGAGGAAGAAGTTTGGTGGATATTAACATGTAAAGAGGCTTAAAGTTGGTTAAAAGGATAGGTTGCATGGGGATAGTGAGCCAACTATATTCCAAAAGCCTTTAACTAGCTAGTTCATGTTTAAACTAATACTTACATGTTGAAAGAGTTGGGCTAAATGTCCATTAGCATAAGTAGGGTGGGCTTACACAAGTCCATCATCACTTAAAAGGCCCAAGTTGCAAGTAGTTAGCAAGTAATCCAATAAAAGTCCAAGTTAAGCCCAAGTAACTAACTAATAGCTTTAGTTAATTAAAATGATCAATAAAATTAATCATGAATGTAAATAATATCTTAAAATATTATCCGTGCAAGTTCCGGGTGTCACAAAGACGTTTCGGGCATTTAAAGTTCAAGTACGGGCAATCAAAGCAACATGTAAATGTAATAACATACATTCGATTAATCACACGTATTAATAATAATAATTATTAATAAATAACGTTGGAAAAACCAGGGTCGTTACATTACCCACCTGTTAAAGAAAATTTCGTCCCGAAATTTAAGCTGAAGTAGATGGAGGAGTCGGGAAAATATTTCCGCATCATTTGATCCTCTCGTTCCCAAGTAAACTCAGGTCCTCGTTTGGCATTCCATCGTACTCGTACAATCAGAATCTTGTTGCGTTTCAAAGTTTTGATCTCACGATCCATAATCTCAACAGGTTCCTCCACAAAGTGGAGTTTGTCATCAATAGTAAGTTCTTCCAATGGTATGATGAGTTCGGGTGCAGCAAGACACTTCTTCAAGTTTGACACATGGAAGGTAGGATGAACTGAGCTCAATTGTGCTGGTAGATCCAAACGGTATGCAACTGGTCCAACACGTTCCAAGATCTCGAATGGACCAATGTATCGTGGGTTCAACTTTCCACATTTTCCAAAACGGATCACACCTTTCCAAGGTGCAACCTTCAACATTACACGATCACCAACATTAAATTCAAAGTCTTTCCGTTTAAGATCGGCATAGCTCTTTTGGCGATCACGGGCAGTCTTAAGTCTAGCTTGGATCTGAGCAATCTTCTCCGTGGTTTCGTGAACTACCTCGGGTCCGGTGATTTGCTTTTCGCCTACTTCGGCCCAACAAATAGGAGATCGGCACTTACGACCATACAATGCTTCAAAAGGTGCAGCATTAATGCTTGAGTGATAACTGTTGTTGTACGAGAATTCGGCGAGTGGCAAATGCCTTTCCCAGGCCTTTCCAAAATCAATGACACATGCACGCAGCATGTCCTCCAAGGTCTGAATCGTTCGTTCACTTTGCCCGTCAGTCTGAGGATGATAAGCAGTACTCATGTCAAGACGAGTTCCCATGGCTTCTTGCAAAGAACGCCAAAATCTGGAAGCAAAACGGGGATCGCGATCGGAGATGATTGATAAAGGTACACCATGACGAGATACAACCTCTTTGATGTACAGCTGAGCAAGTCTTTCCATTGTATCAGTTTCCTTCATCGCTAGGAAGTGTGCAGATTTGGTGAGGCGATCAACAATAACCCAAATAGTATCGCATCCGCCCACCGTCTTCGGCAGCTTAGTAATGAAATCCATTGTGATCCTTTCCCACTTCCATTGTGGGATTTCCGGCTGTTGAAGTAACCCAGAAGGTCTCTGATGCTCGGCTTTAACCTTCGAGCAAGTCAAACACTTACCAACATAAGTCGCAACATCCTTCTTAAGATTCGGCCACCAATACTGTTCTTTAAGGTCGTGGTACATCTTACCTGCACCGGGGTGAATCGAATATCTTGATTTGTGTGCTTCATCAAGTATCAGGCTTCGTAGATCTCCATAGTAAGGTACCCAAATTCTTCCGGCATAACATCGGAGTCCAGACTCTCTAACCTCGAATCGAGAGACAAGTATGTTCAAATGCTCGTGAGATATGTTCTCCTCCTTGAGAGCCTCAACTTGGGCTACTCTGATCTGGTTGTTGAGGTTCGAGTGGATGGTGATGTTCAGAGCCCTAACACGGAGAGGTGCCGTCCTCTCCTTTCGGCTTAAAGCGTCAGCTACAACATTGGCCTTGCCAGGGTGATAACGGAGTTCACAATCGTAGTCGTTGAGCGTCTCGATCCATCGACGCTGTCTCATATTCAATTGCTTCTGATCGAAGATGTGCTGGAGACTCTTGTGATCGGTGAAGATAGTGCTCTTAGTTCCATACAAATAATGTCTCCACAATTTGAGTGCAAAGACAACGGCTCCAAGTTCAAGATCATGTGTAGTGTAGTTCCGCTCGTGAATCTTCAATTGGCGGGAGGCATAGGCAATAACCTTTGATCGTTGCATCAGTACACAACCAAAACCACTCTTCGATGCATCGCAATAAACAACAAAGTCGTCACTGCCTTCAGGAAGTGATAGGATAGGTGCGGAGGTTAACTTCTTCTTCAAAGTTTGGAATGCTGATTCGTGTGTGGGTTCCCAAATGAACTTCTTGCCCTTGTGAGTCAGTGCGGTCAAAGGACGCGCAATCAGAGAGAATCCTTCGATAAACCTTCGATAATAACCGGCGAGACCTAGAAATTGGCGAATATGCGTTGGAGTAGTGGGGGTCTCCCACTTACTGATGGCTTCAATCTTGGCGGGATCAACTTTGATACCCTGGTCGCTCACAACATGACCCAAAAACTGTACTTCCTTCAACCAAAATTCGCACTTGGAGAATTTGGCGTAAAGTTGCTCTTGTCTTAAGAGTTCAAGCACTAGCCGAAGGTGTTGCTCATGTTCTTCTTCGCTCTTAGAGTAGATGAGGATATCATCTATGAAGACGATAACAAACTTATCCAAGTAAGGCTTGCAGACACGATTCATGAGATCCATGAACACGGCAGGTGCATTTGTCAAACCGAATGGCATCACAAGGAACTCATAATGACCATAACGGGTCCTGAATGCAGTTTTCATCACGTCACTTTCCTTCACCCTCAGCTGGTGATATCCGGATCGCAAATCGATCTTTGAATAAACGCTCGATCCTTGTAGTTGATCAAAAAGATCATCAATTCGTGGAAGAGGATATCGATTCTTGATAGTCAATTTGTTGAGTTCACGGTAGTCGATACACATACGGAAGGATCCATCCTTCTTCTTTACAAACAACACAGGTGCGCCCCAAGGCGAGAAGCTTGGTTGGATAAACCCTCGATCTAATAGCTCTTGTAGTTGACTCTGTAATTCTTGCATCTCGGAAGGTGCGAGTCTATAAGGTGCGCGAGCTACAGGTGCAGCTCCCGGCACTAAGTCAATCTGAAACTCTACTGCTCTCTGCGGCGGTAATCCAGGCAATTCCTCTGGGAAGACATCAGAAAATTCGTTCACAATTCGAACGTCGTTCACGTTCTTCATCTCAGTTTCTACCGCTTTCACATGTGCTAGGACAGCAAAGCGTCCCTTCTTCATAATCTTTTGTGCTTTCACGCAACTAATGAGGTTCAACTTCGAGGTACATCTCTCTCCATAGATAACCAGTGGTTCGCCATCTCCTTGTGGTATGCGAAGTGCTTTATCTCCACAGATAACATCGGCCTTTATCTTGCTCAACCAATCCATACCGACGATCACGTCAAAACTTCCCAGTTTGATAGGTATCAAATCAATTTCGAAATCTGCACCAGCTATGTTGATAATAGCTCCACGACTAATATGGTCAACCTTTTCAAGTTTTCCATTGGCGACCTCGACAAGCATACTTTCCTTCAAAGGAACTAACGACCAATCTAACTTATCACAAAAATGTCTACACACATAGCTCCTATCGGCACCAGTATCAAATAGGACAGAAGCTAAAAGATTGTTGATCTTGAATATACCTGTCACCAAGTCGGGGTTGTCGCGAGCGTCCCTTGCATTAACATTGAAGGCTCTAGCACGTGGTGGTCCGCCATCCTTACGCTTGTTAGGACACTCGTTTCTGAAATGGCCCGTCTTTCCACATTCATAACACTTCTTAGGCCCATTGTTGTTGTGGTTTGGCTTCACATTCAAAGTGGTAACCTTGCAATCCTTGCCAACATGTCCAGATCGTTGGCACTTCTCACAGATAACATTGCAATACCCAGTGTGGTGCTTGTAGCACCTATTACATTGTGGTAAGGTTCCTTTGTAGTTCGGATTGGTGCGGTTGTTGTTGTTGGGGTTGGTGTTGTTGTTGTGTATGTTGTTGTTTTGCCTAAACCCTTCATGTCGCTTTGCCGGGTTTTGATCATAGTTCCTACCCCTGTTGTTGTTGTGGTTGTTGTCCCATTTCCTCTTTTCACCACTAACAGTTTCAAACTTAGCCTTCTCCGACTCGTCAAGGATGATTTGATTCAAGAGAGTATGCGCCATGCGCATTGCTTCGGGAACACTTGGTGGCTTGGATGAGGTAACATTACCCTTGATGGACTTAGGAAGTCCCGAGAAGTATTTCTCCAAACGCTTAAATTCGGGGGTGACCATGGTTGGACACATAAGAGCCAATTCCAAAAACCTACTGTTGTAGCTGTTAAGGTCGTTCCCTACGGTTTTCAATTGCATAAATTCGATTTCCATCTTTTGAATCTCGGTTCTCGGACAGTATTCCTCGATCATAGCACATTTAAATTCTTCCCAAGGCGTAGCATACGCCTCATCAATTCCTTTGGCTTGGGCCATGGTATTCCACCATGTGAGCGCGCCATCAGACAGCGTGCAAGATGCAAATTTTGTTTTGTTAGCCTCAGAACAATTGCTAACCCTGAATACCGATTCCAACTTTTCGAACCATCTGGTGAGACCGACGGGTCCCTCAGTGCCATTGAAGTAGTGTGGCTTGCAGCTTTGAAATTCCTTGTAAGTACACCCATCTCGAACGACAGGTGGATTGACAGGCGGTGGTGGTGGAGCTTGGGGTTGTCTTTCAGCTAGTGCAGCAGCGACTCGCTCGTTAATCATTTCCTCAATTTGTGCCGCGGTGGGGATAGATCTCCCGTTGGCCATGATGTTCTATACAAACATTTTGACTCAAGTCAAAATCCATTATGCAAATAATAATAGTACATTATATAACAACCAACATGAGAACAGCACAACACGTGTTGATTAAATAACGCAAGCAGATATAAGTACCACAAAACCATGAGATGATAACGTAAATAGAACACTTGCGCAAGAAGTAAGCAACACAAATTTCATTCATTAATGATAATAAGTTCATACATTACAATAAGTTCGTACATTACATAAGTGAAATACGAAATTACAAAAGAGATTACAATACAGAATCTAGTACAAAGTCCTACGGCGATGGTGGGTACAAGATGTCCAAAACATGAGTCATCTGCTCCTCGAGCTCAGTAACTCGAGTCTGGAGAATCTCAATCTCCCGCCTCATTTCCTCATTAGAGGAAGATGGTGGGGCAGGTGGTGCTGGCGGTGCAGGTGGAGCCGGTGGTGCTGAAGTGGATGGTCCGGCTCTGGGTGGAGACGGTAATATCTGTGGGTCGGCGGGGTACGGCACCAGCCGTTTACGAGCAGTGATCCTACGACGCCGACCATAAGCGTCAGTGATAGTACGACCAGGAATTATGCCAGCGAAGCGATACCGCTTCTTCGGCGGGGTAGAAGGTGCCTGAATCGGTCGGTCAGCGGGATCCTCCTCATCACTGGAGTCGTCAGATGAGGTGTCGTCTGAAGAAGCATCGGTGGAAGAACCGTCGTCTGAATCATGCGGTGGTGGCGCGGGTGGCTCAACATATCCGAAAGCGGCCAACATCTGTCGGTGTCGGCCTGGCGTAATCACGGCTAAGCGGCCGTCGGCAGTGCGTCGGCAAGGTGTGCGCCAGTGATTACGGAAGGGACCTTCCCCGAACTCCGCGGGGATCTCCATGCCACCAATGCGAGCCAGTTGCCTCAGGGGTCTGGAAGAAGACGTCGGGATAGGCACACTAGAGCTAGCTCCAGAACTAGAGGCGCCGGGGTCGCCAGTGGGTGTCGGGGCCGGAATGTCGGCAGCAGCAGCAGCAGCAACAGGTGCAGTAGTGGGTGGAACAACGGGGCCTGAGCCGCTCGGGATGTCAGTAGGTGGAACGTCCGACATCTGAACAAGGAAAAATAAATTTTCCATGTCAGTATGTCATAAAGCAAGCAAATAATAGGCCAACAGTTTAAATCATGTATAACAATAAGTAGCATGGCAATATCAGTAATCGTACGAAACTAGCATGCAATCGAAAGCAAGTAATAGCATGCAGTAGTGAAATCACGTAGTAGCATACGGCATATAGCAGTAACAGTAAGCAGCAGCATGCAGTAAGTTCAGCGGAAACAAGTAAACTAACAAGTTGTAGATTAGCCCTATTAGTGAATCCTACTCGGGTCGGCCTTAGACTCACTAATGCATCCTAATTCCCTACAACCTGGCTCTGATACCAAATGTGACGCCCCGTACTAAATCATCATGTACGGACCATCAACAACAGGATCATTACAAGGTTAAGTACTATATGCGCTTTAAAAACAGAGTTTGCATTCATTAATAAAAGTGACGTCATAACATACGTCAATTGTTTTACAAATCAAAAGTATGCTTCACTAAGTAGAAGCATTAAATAAGTGTACGTGACCATAATGCTCGTTACATAACATAAGTTCATAAGTAAAAAGTTTGAATGCAACATAAGTAGTCATGCGATAACAACTCTAGGCAGCGGGTTCTACAGCACGACTAGTAAGATAGCGGAAGCGACTTCAAGCACCTGAGAAAATACATGCTTAAAAAGGTCAACACAAAGGTTGGTGAGCTATAGTTTAAGTATAACAGTAATGTAAGTAGGCCACGAGATTTCAGTGCTACAACGAGCGTTTCAAAAGTATGTAAAAGTATATGCTTAACCGTGGGCACCCGGTAACTAACTTAACGTTTAATGTACCCCCTTAAAGTGCACTTGGCAAGTGCGTATAACCTCGAAGTATTAAACACTCGTTAAATGCTAGCGCTACTAGCCCGAGTGGGGATGTCAAACCCTATGGATCCATATCTAAGATTCGCGTTCACGGTTCAAAAACCAATGATTAAACGTTACCGAGCTAAAGGGAATGTTTCTGCCGTTATATAACCCACACATATATAAAGTTTAAGTACTCGTGCCTAGTATGTAAAACATAAAATCCGCATGCATTCTCAGTTCCCAAAATAAGTTAAAGTAAAAAGGGAATGCTATAACTCACAATGATAGTAGTAGCGGTAAAGTAGTAGTCGGGAAAATGGTGTGCAAGTAACGGTCCAAACGTCCTCAACCTAAGTCAAATAGCACTAAGTCAATAAGTCGTCTCAAAAGGTTTACAAGTACGTAATTAAGGTCATAAGGGTCATCATCAATCATCATTAAACAAAAGGTAACAAGTAAGACTCGTTTATGAAAGTCGTTTAAAACAAAGGCTGACTTCGGTCAGTCACCACGGCCTCTACCCTTACTGAATTAAGGTGAGACCAGTGGTCATGGCTCCGTATATGAGTCCCTTAAGTGTGGTAAAATTTACAGAAGCAAACTCGTCTTGGTTTGACCGTGGCGACGGTCTAAGTGCGAGTAGGTCAGAAATTTCTGCACAACGTTAAAGGACATGGTAACGATCGGAGGGCCATAAATCCTAAACCGTAACTCGGATTAAGAAGAGTCCTATATGAAAAGTTATCTACTCGAAAAGTTCTATCTAAAAATCAAGGTTAGAACAGCCCAGGTCTACCGGTCTGTTCCAGAAGCACCAGGTCAGTAGGTTTTGGACAGAACAGTGGGTTTTGGAGAGTTCCGGTTGTCTCGGTGCTTGATGTTCATCACGGTTCTCATTCTTGATGCGTATAGCTTCAAGTGTACAACTCGTTGATGTGTTAACATCATTTTGACCAAGGTTTGTCCATCATAACTCAAGTGCAAGTGTTGTAAGTGTGTTGATGAACCAAGGTTACATCAAGGCTTAGTTTCAACACTTACACGAACTTTAGTAGTAAAAACAAGTTATAAACTTAAATCAACAACTAGTAAAGTGTATGTAAGCTTTATAGCTTTTGTTTATGACAAATTTAGAAGACCATAAGCTAGATAACTTAGATCCTTTGCAAGTTTATGAAGTCATAACTAGTAAGTTACACTTCCTTGTTCTTGAAACTTAAATAAAGTTAACTTTTGTTCAAGAGAAATGAGATCAAGACTAACTTGTAGTTCTTGACCAAACAAACTAACAATATGTAAATAAGGTGCAAAAATGAAGTAAACAAGTTAAGTAAACAAGTTGCTAGTCCAAGTGTTGTTCATACTTTAAAGATTCAAGCCTAAGTCTTGATCTTTAAGGAAAGTAAACTTGAAGTTCACTTCCATGACTTGCAAGTATGATTTTAAACAACAAGAACTTGTAATCTTAGAAACAAATAAAGTAGAAAACTAACTAAATAAGAAAATGGTTCATAGTTGCTCATACTTTTAAAGATTCAACCCAAGTTGATCTTTAAGTGAAGTAACTTTAAAGTTACTTCAAGAACTTACAAGTAATGAGTTTCTACAACTATGAACTTTAAATCTTTGAAACAAAATATGTAGAACATAACTAGATAGATTATGTTCTTGAATGTTCTTGAATTCTACAAGATATTATGAAGAATCAAGACTAGAAAGTTTGATTCTTGAAAGCATGTAAGTAGCTACAACAAGTAAGTAAACTATAAGTAATGAATCTTTAACAAGAACAAGTAACTACAACAAATGATGATGATGATTATGGGTCTCATGGCCACGGTTTTTAGGGAGAAAGAAGAAGAAGAAATGTCTTCAAATTACTTACAAAGAACAAAGAACTTGAGAGAAAAAGAGAGAAGAAAATTGCAAGTAAAGTGTGTGTGTTTTTGGAAGAGTAAACAAGAGTGTATGAAGTGAAGAATGAAGGCAAAAGGCACCCCTAATGGGGCCTTAAACCATCGGCCAGCAGAAAACAAGGGGGGGGGGGGAGGAAGAAGTTTGGTGGATATTAACATGTAAAGAGGCTTAAAGTTGGTTAAAAGGATAGGTTGCATGGGGATAGTGAGCCAACTATATTCCAAAAGCCTTTAACTAGCTAGTTCATGTTTAAACTAATACTTACATGTTGAAAGAGTTGGGCTAAATGTCCATTAGCATAAGTAGGGTGGGCTTACACAAGTCCATCATCACTTAAAAGGCCCAAGTTGCAAGTAGTTAGCAAGTAATCCAATAAAAGTCCAAGTTAAGCCCAAGTAACTAACTAATAGCTTTAGTTAATTAAAATGATCAATAAAATTAATCATGAATGTAAATAATATCTTAAAATATTATCCGTGCAAGTTCCGGGTGTCACAAAGACGTTTCGGGCATTTAAAGTTCAAGTACGGGCAATCAAAGCAACATGTAAATGTAATAACATACATTCGATTAATCACACGTATTAATAATAATAATTATTAATAAATAACGTTGGAAAAACCAGGGTCGTTACAGTTGCTGCTAATGTTCTTCATCACTCGCACGAGTGAGCCTTCACTCGTACGGTTGAGATAGTCACCCGTGTGGTGAACCGTGTGAGTGAGTAGTGATGGAAATGTATGATTTGATTATGATGATACGTACGGTTGAGATGTGACTCGTACGAGTCACCGGTCACTCGTGTGGTGAACCGTACGAATCAGATTAGTCACTGTATGATGTATGGTCATAGATCAAACGTACGAGTAAGTTGTCACCCGTACGGTTGAGTGTTCTCAAACGTACGAGTGAGAGTGTTACTCGTACGGTTGATGGACCAGTTGTTATGTGCTTAAGTGTTAGTTTATATATACTTTGATCGTGATATAGTTAGTATTGGAATACGATTATTAACTTATTCAGTATTTGTTCTCAGGTGATATGGACGAGGAAGACTCGGTGACATTAGACTACCGAGTGCTGCCGGTATCGGTGAGTGGGACTAACTGTGAAATATAGTATAGAGTAGCATGTTATATTATGACTGCCATGCTTGTTAGTTATACTTACTGATACAGTTAGTTAGTATGTTGTGATGACTGCATGTTAGTTGATGCTTGTCTGTTGGATCCTAGTGTGTCCCTATTGTGTGGTTGCCTCGGTAGGAGAGATCAACCTGTGGGTTGGGTTCCTCATGTGGTTGCCTAAACAACCGTGGTGTATATACATGTTAATGATGCATCCGTCGCGTGTGGATTATGTATATACATACGTTGGTGGAGGAACTTCTGGTAAGCCCCAGTCCGATCAGCTGGTGGTTAATGGTTTGCCCGAGCCGCCAGAGTCTCTGTAGACGGCACTTGGGTGATGTTTGTGTGTTAGACTATGTGACATGATTAGTATAACACTTCTGTATGCTATGCCTGTAGTTAGTGGCACTCACTTAGCTTCGTGCTAATCCCCCACATCTTCCCTGCAGGTTATGGATTTATTGTATGCTAGTCATCATGGTGAAGATGGGATGCTGGAAGATATGTTTGACAAAGTCGAAAACTCTGATGTCGTGTCCTTTATATTAAAAGTTATTGTAATATTTAATATAACACCCAGACTTTTAAATATTAACGTGTATATTATAATCATGTGGATTTTATATAATATATATATAATAACCAGGCCTTCCGCTGTATAAAAAAAAAATCAGGGGTGTTACAGTTTCGTAGATTACGGCAGAATTTACAGGATATGTCAGGCAAAGTTTACAGTAATAGATGCGATAAGATATGATTTAGCAGATACGCTAAGATATGAATTTTATCTATACACTATTCATGCAATCAATGCAGTAATACGTGTTTAGACTAAGAATGATAAGCAGATAATTTTCGACACCAAATGATAAGCAAAACTTTTTGACATGCAGACCAGGTTCAAGTCCAGACTTATTAATATAACCTAACAACTACTAGTTCGAAGTCCAGACTTACTAATGTATCATAACAATTCCTAGTTAGACACACTAATGCAAGACCTGGTTCGCTACGACCACCGCTCTCATACCAACTGTGATGACCCGTCTTAATCCATCCGGACGAAGTCCATATCGATTATAAACGATTCATAACAGTTGATTACATCGCGATGTACTTGACCTCTATATGATACATTTTTACAAACATTGCATTCATATTTGAAAAGACAATATTTCATTACATCGAAAGTTGACGACATGCATACCATCTCAATATATATCCAACTATAATTGACTTAATAATAATCTTGATGAACTCAACGACTCGAATGCAACGTCTTTTGAAATATGTCATGAATGACTCCAAGTAATATCTCTAAAATGAGCAAATGCACAGCGGAAGATTTCTTTCATACCTGAGAATAAACATGCTTTAAAGTGTCAACCAAAAGGTTGGTGAGTTCATAGGTTTAATTCATATATAATAATCATGATATTTAATAAGCCACAAGATTATGATAATTTGTAATTCCAATCTTTCTTATAGTAATAATTATAATGAGGATCTTTATTATGATAACCCTAGATTATTAGAATTTATTAATTACAAATATAACAATAATAATAATAATAATATAATGAATACTTATATTGATATTAGTATTAATAATAATAATAATGAAAATAATAATACTAATATTATGATACTATATCCTTAACTTGTAATTATATCTAATATATTAATATTACATATTATTAATTATGTATTATATAATATCTATAACTTTTATATGTATCCCAATATACATATAATAATTATGTATAGAAATCGTATGTCTTTATATTTATTTATTTTAATTACAACTTAAATATTTTTGTGTCATATTTTTCATATTTAGTTTAAGCAATTAATTCATATATTATTATGCCAAATTATTTTATATACATATATTTATATTTTTCTGTATACACATTTATTTACAATTATTGGTTCGTGGATCGTCGGGAATAGTCAAAAGGGCAAATGCATTCATGTAAACTGTTTCCAAAGTTTTCGAGACTCAATCTTACAGACTTTCTTATCATGTCGAGATCACATAAAGATCAAGTTTAAATTTGGTCGAAAATTTTCGGGTCGTCACAAGTTATTCAACATTTGGTTATGTAGTTACTTATAAACGTGCTACGTACTGTTGGTGATGTTGTTATCTAAACAACTTATGGTGATGTAGTTATTTAATTAAAAACTATGTAATGGAGGTTTTCGATTTCGTAATTTTATCAAACGATAATTTGCTATCAATTTTTACATTTTCGATTCCTCTGATTAAGAGCTGTCGTGCAACGCATGGACTCTAAAATCTAGTATTGAATATATATCACTTTCAATTTTCTCCATATACACTAAATGGGAATCATATTTTAGAGGTTTGTAACTTTGTATATAATTGATTATCTACAAACGTGTAGTAAAGTTTACTTGTCAAATTTATAGTATATATTTGGAATGAAATCTGGGAGTATAAATCTCGTAAGTGACCTAACACACCAGCTTGAAATCAACCAAGTGTTTATTCCCCCATTTAAATTGATCTTTTCTTTAAATGCGTTATTACCAAATTATTTATCAACTACTACATCTTTTGTCAGAATTGAAAAAAAATCAGTCAACCTTGAAAATTGAATTTTCGTAAGGGTTGCACACCTAATATATTAAAACCTACCTAAACTCACCATAATTCGTCCATTCGTTACATTATAAATATCAAATCCGTTCCTTTTGAGGGAATAAAGCGTGTTAAGTTATTGGGATTACAATTATAATTATAATCGTATCAAGTTTATTTGTAACGATTGGTATATACTGCCCCACACCCCACCCCACATAAAAACACTATTTTGGCTAGATTCTCAAACAGGCCGGTTTTGTTCGTGTTCTTTGACTTTATGGTTCAATTCATAAGCTCAAAAACATTAAAACAACATATCTTGTTTTAAAGGTAATTGATTTTCGTCATTAACAATCTAAACTACAGTTATTATACATTTACTTTGAATTGTTGTTATGTGTTAATTAGTACTTATTTATTGAATGTTTTGCAGGTTCATAATGGGAAAGAAGAATGAAGTGGTATTAGCCACCAAAACATTAGTTGCTGTTTTCTTCATTCTTTCTGTTCACTTCACAACCTCATTGAATACAAAGTTAGTTTCTTTCCTTCTTATTCATTATATTCCTGCATATGTATAAAAAATTAAATAATCTTGGATTCTTACATAATTTTTACTATCTTTTTATTTGGGTGTTTCAATTAAGATCATGCATACAAATTTGTTTATTTAATTTGTTTCTTTTCTTGATGAATGGTTGCTTAAAAGATGGACTAATATATATTTTTAAGATTATGCATTGATGTAAAAGATGAAGAAATCTTTTACTGCATATGGGTTGGGTGGCAAGTCGAACCCATTTGACCTTACCCGAAGGTGGAAGTTGGTCGGAAGTATAGGTAATAAGAAAAGAATGATACCTGTTAAATTACAAAGTAAACAAGTAAGTGGAGCTGGTGAGGCAAAAGTGTCGAACCGGGTGCAAAATTTTTTGGTTTTCAAATCCATGCAAGGGAAATAAATATTATTTACATTAATTTTCATTTAATAAATACTTTATTTTTGACATATATTTTGTTCTATAATTATGTTTTATTAAGTACTCCACTACTCCATAGTTTCTTCCTAGGATTTCCTTCCCGTAAAAGAATATTTTTATTGGGAATATTTTTACAAGGATGATTAAAAAAATTGAGCACTCACAATACATGGTTTATTAAAAAGTAAAAGGAAAAACATGGGTTTCTTTTTGTTCTCGAGAACACAAATATATACAAATAGAAATAGAATCTACTTACTCCAAATACAAGTTTTTTGTTTTTTAACCTTCATATACGCTAGAAAACTAAATAATAAATCAACTATGGGTGCGTACATATTGGGTTAGAGTTTTCTTGTTCGGTACTCATTCTCTTAGTTTTCTTTTGACTTTCTAATGCTTTATGGTAGATTTGTTGACCTATTACTTTGACTTTATGACGACTTATTTGTTTTGAAATATGTTTAAAAGAAATTTGCAATTATATATGTTTTGGAATATTTTAAGGACAGTTTAAGACTTTTGTTAAGAATGACATGCGTTAAGATACATTAATATGTTGCACAAAGTGATTAAAGTTAACGACGATCGTAATGATTGTCGTTGGCAATGGATTTTAACGTGTTACTTTTACAAAGGCATGTTTCACACATTAGCTTATGGTAACTTAAGGGAGTTTAAACTTATTTTTCATACGCTCGAATTAGTAGCACTGTTTGGTAGAAACTTATTTAAAGAGCTTATGAAAAACGTAAGATATGAAAAAATTAGCTCTATAAAATAGCTTATAAAAATAAGTTAGGAGCATATGAAAGGAAAAGTTACATAATTAGCCTCTATATCATTATATATCATTCATTCTTTGCCATTAGATGTCATTCATTATATATCATTTTAGTGAAATAAATAGGAGTTATAAATCTAATATTTGAATTAGCTTGTTCCCGTTTATGAGTTACCAATTTAAGGAACATATGAGTTTGTTTTACTGTGAGCATGTGTTTACCTTTTTCACGTCTCAACACCATCTTGTGATCATTATTTTGTCCATTTTGTAACCATAAACTCTTTACGTGGACCACCTATTGTAATAGGTGAGAAAGTACTATTCTAACCCCTCAGTCTTTCAAAGTTCTATAAAATAAGCCCCGTATTTTTCCACTTATTTGTCAGAAAGGGTTGGTAACTTGGTAACTATGAACCCGTGTTAGTTAAAAATCAAAAACAAACTATACGACGGATATTTATAATTTATAATTTGAAACAAAGGTTATCAAATTGTACAATACATATTTCAATCTAAGAGCTATCGTTAGCAATTTAAGAATTTCCGTTAGCAAAATTTTTGTTAAAAAAATAGTGTTCACAAATGCTTTTGCAAAAGAACATATAGATTGAATAATCAAGAATTTAGTTAACCTAAGTTAGATATATTATTTTATATATAATCAAAATTGTTAAACAATATTTTAGGTTGGTACGTGTCATATAAATGAACCAAAACTTAAGGGCTTGCACTAACATGCAAAAAACATTTACACCTTTCTAGAAAATTGACAGATACAACACCTGTGCTCTGTTGTCCTAATAGTTATAAAATACTTGATTTTTTCTAAACGTAACTAAAATGCAGAATAATATTAAACACTTATTTAAATAACTATAACTATCACATAATCAATATCAATATATAGAACAATTCATGATTATAAACAAGTTACAAGTAGAAAAATCATAAAGTATTTTGTGTTAAATTAATTTTGACAATATATAAATTAATTTTGCTTAATTTTTTATTTTTTAACGGCAGATACAAATCACAGTTTATAATTCATTTTTTTAAAATAATTTTTATTTTTTATTTAAAATTAAAATTAAATAGGTCACGATAAGACTCAAACTCATTACTTCAAGGTTGATAAAATGGCCGAAGATAGTCATAGTCAGTACATTTAAAATGGAATGAAGAGATTTTATATCATTTGGCTGCTACATATTGAAAAAAAAATCCTTAACAAAAAATGAGTACAAAATATAAGGAAATTATAAGAGGGTGTAAACAAAAAAAATTAATACACGAAACCCATTCACGATTAAGCATCATTGTACTACTTTTAATAGAGAAAACTCATTTTTATTTGCAACACCAGAAAAATTATACTACGGAGTTATAATCTTGAGTGTTACTTTGTGCGAGTACTTTAATAGTCAGATGACTATTTCGTTTTTATTTTTCATTATTTATTATAAAGTGTAATTTGTAAATAAATAATAAATAATTGTGATAATGACTTTCGTCGATGAATGAACATGAAAATAATTGTTTAGTTCAAAAAGGTGTTTCATGATTTTTGTGTTTTAATTGTAGAATGGGTGCAAAAAGAACAGTGGGAGGTCATCAGGTGTTATATCCTCCAGTGCAATTACATAAGTACGATGATCATGTAATTTCACACAACCTTCATGTTTTTATTTATTTTGTTTATTAGGAATGGTTTGCACGCACTCAGACTCTAAACTTTATTTTTTTGTGTGGTTAGTCCTCAAAGTTTTCAATTGTTGCGCGCACAGTCCCTAAATCTAACAAACCTTAAAAAATTTCCGTTAACTCGTAGTTTGTAATTGTTGCGCGCACAGTCCCTGAAGCTTACAATAATCAGTATACGTGTGTTTGTAGGTTGTGGTGGATAACGGCATCTTCAGCATCACTTTTGCAAGTCCAGAAGGGACAGTCACGGGTATAGAATATAACGGAATTGACAATATCTTAAGCGATCGAAATGAAATTTCAGATCGAGGGTATGAATTTTATTATTTTGATTGCTTACTTAAGCAATTTGTTGATTAGTATATCACATCTAAAATTATTTCATTTCATTTTATTTGATTTTTACATATATATATATATATATATATATATATATATATATATATATACACTTGAATTATTGCAGTTATTGGGATGTAGATTGGAGTGACCCGCAAAATCCAAAGGATAATTTGGACAAGTAAGTTAATTTAACTATTCATCTAATGATTAGTTTTCAAAATTTTATGTCATATAGATTGTGTTATACTCTTACATTTTTATTTTTATTATTATATACAAATACAAATATTTGGCAGGCTTAATGGCGAACAGTTGGATGTTATTCAGAACGACGGAAACCAAGTGGAGCTTTCATTCAAAAGACGTTGGTCCTTTTCTCAGAAAAACAATCATGTTTCCTTAAACATCGACAAAAGGTGTGCATGTAACACGTTTTGTAGTAGTAATTTGCTAGGACTATTTAGCTTAATTTTCATGATTTGTTATACGTTCGGTCTTAATTGCAGTAAAATTTGATTATCATTGTTGCATTTTTTATTTTTAAATCAAGGTTTATAGTGTTGCGGGGTTCGAGTGGGTTTTATTCGTATGGGATTTTTGATCGTTTAGAAGGGTGGCCTGATGCTGATGTCTACCAAGGTCGAATCGTCTTCAAGCTTCAAGAAAAATTGTAAGACCAGATCCTGATCCATGCATTTTTATATAAATCTCTTTTTTCGATCTATTTTATAAACACATGTGAATGCATAATCACAAAATAATAATAATTAGAATCAAAAGGGTGTCGTGTTTATTTTAGTTTTTAATCCGAAAGATTGTGTTAAAGCGTAAAACAGGGGCTTAAGATTGTGTTAATTTTACTTTATTTTGTTTGACATGCTATACTGAACACTTTAAAGTCTATTAAATATCTTCAAGATAGTACAAAAATACTATTGTCTTGTTTTGGGTTCTTTTTATCCTCGTTTTTCTGTTTTTGGGTAGGTTTTGTGCCTGACCTATGTTCACCTTTTATTAGCAAAAAAAGAACTTATACTGTATCACTTTCTAAACATATTATCAACAATTAAACATGTATATGTGTCGTTTTCAATGATACTCGAAACCACAAGTCACAACCTCTAGGTTCTTTTCATATAACTAAGAAAGAAATATCCATCATTAGATGTCACGTATAACCTTAGACTATATATATGACTTCATCCATCTTTTTATGCATTTGTTTAATTTAATAATTTGTTGAATTGAATGAAAGGTTTCATTACATGGCTATTTCGGATGAAAGGCAAAGGATTATGCCTTCGTTCGATGACCGAAAAAAAGGAGTGCCCCTAGATTACCCTGAAGCTGTTCGTTTGACTCATCCCTCAATTTCTATTCTCAAGGGAGAGGTACTATACAGTTTCTATAAATACAGTAGTTATTATAGTTATGAGTTTATTAATATTATAGTAGTATGTATGTATTTTTAAGTATTTTTAACTTTTTTCTAAATCAATAAAAATAATAATCTATAATTGTAAATACAGGTAGATGACAAGTACCAATATTCAACAGAAAATAAAGATAACCGGGTTCATGGTTGGATATGCTCTGACCCGCCCGTTGGGTTTTGGATGATCACTCCCAGTAACGAGTTTCGTACTGCTGGTCCAGTTAAGCAAGACCTCACATCTCATGCTGGTCCTGTTACTCTCTCTGTAAGTCGGCACACTAGACATTTTCTTCAACCAATTTTTTCCTGAGTTGATAAGTTGATTCGGGTTGTGTTTTTTGATCTGATAATAAAAAAGTTTTGACTAAAAAGAACTGATCAACTTGGTCAAATGGGTTGAAACACCAAGTCTATGTTGGTTGTATGCAACATCATAAATCAACCTGTTCAAAGTTCTAGATTAGATTCTCTATCTCACAATATTCTGTTTTGTAATCACAGTGTAATCAGTTTCTTAAAATAATTAGTATAATAATGTTTGAGAGTTAACTAAACATGCCTAGTTGACAGTATACATAACGGTAATCATTTGAACAAACCCATTATCCAACCCGCCCAAATTACCACCTCTACGTATCATGACAGTTAGTAGAAACCCGGTGACAGTATTCAACCATTGACGAATGCATCTACAATAATCAGTTTATAATCCAATTTTATATTTTACTTCAGATGTTCTTTAGCACCCATTATGCGGGGATCGAATTAGGAATGAAATTTCGAGATGGTGAGCCATGGAAAAAGGTGTTTGGCCCAGTGTTTATATATCTCAACTCAGTTACAACCGAAGAAAATCCTGTGTCACTTTGGGCTGATGCCAAAGATGAGGTAAGATTCTTTCTCATGAGTTGCATATGGTTGTTTATAAGTTTGCAATGTATTATAATATGTTTCTTTATTAGTTGTAAATCTTCTGTTAATCTCTATGCTATGCGATATAATAGATGCTAAAGCAAACAGAGAGTTGGCCGTATGATTTCACAAACTCTCCTGATTTTCTTGGTGCACATCAACGCGGTGTCGTATCAGGAACCCTACTGGTTCGTGATGTAGCATTAGCACGCGCTAAGTCTGCTTTTATTGGCCTGGCCCCACCAGGTACTCTTGGATCGTGGCAACTAGAAAATAAGGTGCGTTTTCTCGTCACTCGGTATTATTCTAGTTCGCTAACCACTCTCGAGTTTAATATTAATTATCTTCTTTTTTTTTTTCAAATAATTAGGGATACCAGTTCTGGACCCAAACTGACGATGGAGGTTACTTTGAGATCAAAAACGTCCGCCCTGGTTACTATAATCTATATGCTTGGGTTCCTGGGTATGTTGGTGATTATATGTACGAATCTGTTATCAATGTCTTACAAGGTTCGTTCCCTATTTAAAGTGTTCACTTTTATACATATCTTATTATATTATATTATA
This sequence comes from Rutidosis leptorrhynchoides, assembly GCF_046630445.1. NCBI lineage: Eukaryota > Viridiplantae > Streptophyta > Magnoliopsida > Asterales > Asteraceae > Rutidosis > Rutidosis leptorrhynchoides. The sequence goes on along the minus strand of NC_092341.1, from coordinate 370,363,234 downwards.
CTATACTATATATCTAAAAGATATAATCCAAGTGAATAGTGAACTCTAGAAGCTTCACAAACTTACACCAAACTTTTTATTTTTTATAATTCAACCCCACCCTTTATAATAGTTACCTTCATAGTTTTTATAAACTTACCATAAACTTTTCACATTTTATAATTTAACCATCAAACTTCTTGTTCATTATAAATCGCCCACACAATTTTCACTATCTAATAACTACTCACTATTAATAATTAATAATAATAATAATAATAATAATAATAATAATAATAATAATAATAATAATAATAATAATAATAATAATATTATTATTATTATTATTATTATTATTATTATTATTATTATTATTATTATTATTATTATTATTATTATTATTATCAAATCAATCACATAGTTTCCACTTTATTATTATTTAACTTTTTTCTCTCATTACAAATTAACCACGTAACTCATTTTTTAATAACTGTTTTTTTGTTTTATATATATATATATATATATATATATATATATATATATATATATATATATATATATATATATATATATATATATATATATATATATATATAGTTTTTCCTATTTTATTAAATCGTTTGTACAAATGGTTACGTCTCACTTTATTGATTGAGCATTTGGTTCTTTTCTCTCGACAAGACGAAAACTAAAACAAAAAATGATGAATAATTACTTTCACGCTTATTACAAATCAATCACATAACTATTTTGGGTCCTTCCTCGACAAAACGAAAAATAAAACAAAAAAAATGATAAATAGTTACTTTCTCAATAATTAGCTATGTAAGGGTGAAGAACCGGCACAAAACCAGGTCGCCCAACTAGTTATAAAACGATTGTGAAGATTTACGATTTTTGATTATTAACAGGAAGTAGAATCAGAGTGGGTCCACTTGTATACAAACCACCAAGAAATGGTCCTACCATTTGGGAAATCGGAGTCCCAGATCGCACAGCTTCTGAGTTCTTTATCCCCGAGCCTAACCCAACCCTCATGAACCAATTACTCACGACCCAAAAAACGGACTCGTAAGCCCATTCATTATATTCATCTATTTTTTTAACTTAAAAAAAAGATATGGATTTTGCTAACAACGGCTCTAAGAATTGTCATTAATAACATGCATTAAATTATTGTACATAGCGGTTATCTATCACTTTCTAACTGGCGGTTTTCAAATTGTACAATAATATAAAGCATGTTACCGACAGCCCTTAGGGCTGCCGTTAGCTAAATCCAAAAAATAATTCTATGTGATAATATCTGAAATTATATTACTTCAGGTTTAGGCAATACGGCTTGTGGGATCGATACACTGATCTGTACCCTGATAGAGATTTGGTCTACACAGTTGGTTTTAACGATTATAAAACAGACTGGTTTTTCGCACATGTTAACAGGAATGTTGGAAATAAGACATACATTCCGACTACGTGGACTGTTTTGTTTGATCTTGACAAAGTTACTACTGGTAACTATACACTACAACTAGCATTGGCCTCTGCCACCTCAGCAGAACTGCAAGTACGTGTAATCAATCAATCAATAAATCAATCAATCAATGCTACATGCATATATATATTACAAAAGGATATCAGTTACTGATCTTTCTTTCTTTCTTTCTTTCTTTTTTTTTACCTTTTTTTCAGGTACGGATCAATGACCTGAGAGGGGTGATGCCCTTTTTTACAACAGGGCTAATTGGGAGGGATAATGCGATTGCGCGACATGGTATTCATGGGCTATATTGGTTATATGGTATCAATGTTATGCATACTCAACTACGAGCCGGAAGGAACATAATGTATTTATCACAAACTAGAGGTTTGAGTCCTTTTAGAGGGGTTATGTATGATTATATTCGTTTAGAAGGTCCTCCTCGTTCATAGAATTTAAATTATATATTTTTTAATTTATATTTTATACATAGATATATAGATAGATGAAAGTATATTTTGCATATAGTTGCGTATGTTTGTCCTGAGTAGATATAAAAGAAATGAAAAGTTCAATCCATTGATGTGTAAGTTGTAAATTGATGGTTTTGACATAGTATGGGTCGTTTTAAGTATTGTAATTACTATTTGTTTTAACGGTTGAATCTCAAATTAGGTCGAGTTTGGGTGAGGGTTAACGGGTTTGACTCAACAACTCGTCAAACTTTACCCATTTGACCCGGTTTCAGCTAGCCAAAAGCCACCGATCAACACTCGCCTGTATAATTTGAACTGATTTACCCAAGATCTACCCACCAACTATAAAACTAGCCCGTCATGATTGACACGTGCGACCCAAAATTAACATGTCAACCAAAAACTCATTTGACTTGTTTACCTAATCGAATTGGGTATGTTCGACCTGTAAACCTGTTTATATCAAATTAAATAGAATTCAAGCGGGGTGCTAATTATGATCCACCAATCTCAGCCCCACCAGACCCAAATTGACACCACTACTGGAAATACGTTTATCCAGCCTATAATCGATTTTATAAGCCTGAAAGGATGCATAATTTAAATACTAGCTCTCATGCAACTTCAACAATCATACGAAAGTTGAATAAATTTTTAAAAAAATTTCTGTCATCGCAGGAAACCAGTATATTTGGTTGTGAGGGAATTTGATCCAATCTGAGAGGGTAAACACTATCTTGTCACACCATTATTACACTCAAAATATTCGTTTGATAGTTTTGGATCAAAGTATTTCATCCAAACGTGAGAATTTTAAAAAAAAAATTAAATCTTTTATTTTTCACTGTTGATGTCCTAACCTTAACGATGACTTTAAAGCGTGCAACGTAAACATTATGGTCAACAAATTATGATATAATCAGTGGCGGAACTCGAAACTTTTTCTTGGGGGTAAGAATAATAATACTAGATATTGTTGCAATTTTTGGGGGCTTAATTTTTTTTTTTTTTTTTTAACTCATAAATATTATGAATGTCACAATAGTTAAGTGTAAGTACTCAATTTTTAAGGGACGGGGCACCTCTCTCATGTACCCGATCGTCTGGCACTGAGTATAATACTCTTCAAGATCCTTTATGAAGTGAAAAGTTTATTTTATGTAATCAAATGCAATATAATAATATATATCACATGAAATATCGTCACAAAATATGTAGATCAGCATAGACACGCTAACCCTGTATTGCCTTTGGCAACCCAACCCACCCACCCGCGAAGGCTGATGGCTAATTAAGCTTATCAAATGAAATATCTGGTTTATTAAGTTTATTACTTATTAATTCTTTTTATCATCAGAAATATCATTCGTGATTCCTAGAACTGAAATAAATATATAAATTATAAAGCATGAAACTCAAGTCACATTGTATTGAGTAGTATCATGTAGTTGTATATAACATGTGATGTGAGTTAGCTGTATATATATTTATAATTATTTATTCCTTGTTTTCTAACTTTATTGCTATATATATCTAGTATTGTAGTTATTTTAAGAAAATGACAATTTCAATTTATGATACTAACATAACTCATGCTTCATTATTCCTGGTGTTATACTTGTGATGCCAAGCTATATATCCGTTTAGTTATACAAAATGACATTCTTAATTGGTTGCCAGAAGAAAACCATGCATCTGTTACGCTCTTTAATGTACGATAATAATTATAATAAAACTAACCAAATATTGAATATAAGTTAGCTTAAACATGATTAACATGTTGTTTATAACAATTATTGTCACATGATTTATAAGTTTCAGTAAAATCTGATTGGTGTAAAAAATTCACTGATTCGATCAGGTGTGAGAAAATGTAAACAGTAAGTATATATGTAATGCATGTGAGTTATTAATTGTTTTTTATTATACTTAAATTAGAAGTACAAAGATTTAAGACAACTCATATGCACAATTCCTCCATGAATCAATGTTCACACTATTTAAATACTAAATATAGCAAGAAATTTGTATATTTAGCATATGGGTTCAGTGTTTGTTAGTTTGTTACACTCACAAGCTTTTCACAAGATAAATACTTGGTTAATTTAAAAGTTCATCAATCTTCAATAATCATATAAAATATCATGATGAAAAGCAAAATTTAATTGTACGTTTCACATTGTGCATGTTTTGTGTAGCTATATACGAGTATATTACTTAGGATCTAACCTTGTAAAGACAGCCTATAATTCTTTCTGAAAATAGAAGGCTTCTTAATTCTTGTTATAAATTGATGAACTTCACAAGTGCCCATCAACATCCTCCTCTTACATTTTAATTTCAATCTCAAACATGAAGCCATTCAATTCATAGCTTTCCCTCTTCTATAGGATATTCAATTTCTCTCTCTCTTTTACTTAAATATTAGGGTTACTTTTCTTTTCTTTTTTTCTCAATTTAATCCATTTGGCATCATGTCTGTAGACAACAAAACCACACCACCGAACCGACCTACAAAAGATGATATCCAAACCTCTATTGGTGGCGGTTCAAACGGCGGTGGTGCTGGTCGAAAAACATCTTCTTTGAAGCCTCCGGAACAAACCCTTAAATGTCCTAGATGTGATTCACCAAACACAAAGTTTTGCTATTACAATAATTACAGCCTCACTCAGCCTAGACACTTTTGCAAGACATGTAGAAGGTATTGGACTAAAGGCGGGGCCCTTCGTAATGTGCCAATCGGTGGCGGTTGTAGGAAGAGCAAGAAAACTAGATCAAGTTCTTCAAGATTCATCATTAATGGTGATTCTTCTTCCTTCAAAGACTCCTCTTTAGATATTGGAGGGTTGAATTTGTTAAGTGGTCTCTCACAACCAGCTATGGACTTTCAACTAAATGGGTTAACCCAATATTCTTCATCATCTTCAATCAATCAACCACCTTTCATGAATCTTGATCAACCATTAGGGTTTCGTCTCCCTTTGATCAAACATAATCCACCTCAATTGCATGGAAGCTTTCAACAAGTTGGTGTTCCTAATCATGTTGCTTCCTCAATTGAATCTCTGAGTTCTATGAACCAAAATTTACATCAAAAGCTGCAGCAACAACGATTGGCGGAGATGTTCGGTGGACGTGGCGGAAATGATGTTGGTGTTGGTGGACATGGAGTTGAAACTGAGCTGCAAATTAATCATCAGAACGAAATTGTTGCTATACCTCAACCAGCTCAGAAGCTGCAGCCTATTTTGTTTCAAAATCTTGAACCCTCCTCTCAAAACTCGATGAATGATGAGTTTAAAAGAGATAATAATGGTGGTTTGGCTACTGAGTGGTTCATCGACAACAATTTTGGATCGGTGAATGCGGATTTAACGATAGCTTCAGCGGATGGAAATGGAGCTGGAAATTATGAAAATGGAAGTCTCAATAATTGGAATAATGGAATTCAAGGATGGGATCAATTCAATCAGTACAATGCTTATGGTGATCAAGATTAATATTAATATTTAATATGGAAGGATGATAAGAGACTTAAAAATCAGAGTTTAATCAAAGTTCTTTATGTTTCTGCATTTTAAATTCTATGTCTTTTTATCTTTTTGTTTTTTAATTTACATGTATGTGTGTTATGATGGTAAAAAAGCATGATTATGAAGATAATAGTTGTTTTTGTTTTTGTTTTGTTCTTATGAATGTTCTCATTCTATGTTGTTTAACTTCAAGGGGAATAAAATATGTTTTACATTGGTAAAGAGCCTTTTTCAAATGTTTTATGATGACTCTCTATAATGACAAGTGTTTTTAAAATAATCTTTTCTTACGAGTTATAGTGATTATGTATCAAATTAATACATAGCGAACGTCGATTTATTGACGACTTAACTGACTTTTAGAGTTTAAATTAAATTTCAGGCAGAATTTGAAATCCATAGAAATTTAATTTTACCATTTTCATGGAGTCTAAATTTTATTTTTAATGTTATTTAATTTTTTTAAAATTTTTTTCCTACCTATTGGCCGGAGGTCACGCGGAAGCAATCTCTTTATCCGTCGAAGAGAAAAAGATGACTTTATCTACTTTTAAGTGTGTTTTCATTCTGGGTGGAGAAATGACTTGTATTTATTCTCGAATAGAGGAAGAATTGTCTACATCTCACCTTCTTCATACATCACTTATGTGATATTGAGTTTTTGTTGTTGTTGTTGTTGTTGCTGCTACGGCAAATTAAATTCATTTTACTTTGTAACTAGAGGCGCCGGGGTCGCCAGTGGGTGTCGGGGCCGGAATGTCGGCAGCAGCAGCAGCAGCAACAGGTGCAGTAGTGGGTGGAACAACGGGGCCTGAGCCGCTCGGGATGTCAGTAGGTGGAACGTCCGACATCTGAACAAGGAAAAATAAATTTTCCATGTCAGTATGTCATAAAGCAAGCAAATAATAGGCCAACAGTTTAAATCATGTATAACAATAAGTAGCATGGCAATATCAGTAATCGTACGAAACTAGCATGCAATCGAAAGCAAGTAATAGCATGCAGTAGTGAAATCACGTAGTAGCATACGGCATATAGCAGTAACAGTAAGCAGCAGCATGCAGTAAGTTCAGCGGAAACAAGTAAACTAACAAGTTGTAGATTAGCCCTATTAGTGAATCCTACTCGGGTCGGCCTTAGACTCACTAATGCATCCTAATTCCCTACAACCTGGCTCTGATACCAAATGTGACGCCCCGTACTAAATCATCATGTACGGACCATCAACAACAGGATCATTACAAGGTTAAGTACTATATGCGCTTTAAAAACAGAGTTTGCATTCATTAATAAAAGTGACGTCATAACATACGTCAATTGTTTTACAAATCAAAAGTATGCTTCACTAAGTAGAAGCATTAAATAAGTGTACGTGACCATAATGCTCGTTACATAACATAAGTTCATAAGTAAAAAGTTTGAATGCAACATAAGTAGTCATGCGATAACAACTCTAGGCAGCGGGTTCTACAGCACGACTAGTAAGATAGCGGAAGCGACTTCAAGCACCTGAGAAAATACATGCTTAAAAAGGTCAACACAAAGGTTGGTGAGCTATAGTTTAAGTATAACAGTAATGTAAGTAGGCCACGAGATTTCAGTGCTACAACGAGCGTTTCAAAAGTATGTAAAAGTATATGCTTAACCGTGGGCACCCGGTAACTAACTTAACGTTTAATGTACCCCCTTAAAGTGCACTTGGCAAGTGCGTATAACCTCGAAGTATTAAACACTCGTTAAATGCTAGCGCTACTAGCCCGAGTGGGGATGTCAAACCCTATGGATCCATATCTAAGATTCGCGTTCACGGTTCAAAAACCAATGATTAAACGTTACCGAGCTAAAGGGAATGTTTCTGCCGTTATATAACCCACACATATATAAAGTTTAAGTACTCGTGCCTAGTATGTAAAACATAAAATCCGCATGCATTCTCAGTTCCCAAAATAAGTTAAAGTAAAAAGGGAATGCTATAACTCACAATGATAGTAGTAGCGGTAAAGTAGTAGTCGGGAAAATGGTGTGCAAGTAACGGTCCAAACGTCCTCAACCTAAGTCAAATAGCACTAAGTCAATAAGTCGTCTCAAAAGGTTTACAAGTACGTAATTAAGGTCATAAGGGTCATCATCAATCATCATTAAACAAAAGGTAACAAGTAAGACTCGTTTATGAAAGTCGTTTAAAACAAAGGCTGACTTCGGTCAGTCACCACGGCCTCTACCCTTACTGAATTAAGGTGAGACCAGTGGTCATGGCTCCGTATATGAGTCCCTTAAGTGTGGTAAAATTTACAGAAGCAAACTCGTCTTGGTTTGACCGTGGCGACGGTCTAAGTGCGAGTAGGTCAGAAATTTCTGCACAACGTTAAAGGACATGGTAACGATCGGAGGGCCATAAATCCTAAACCGTAACTCGGATTAAGACGAATCCTATATGAAAAGTTATCTACTCGAAAAGTTCTATCTAAAAATCAAGGTTAGAACAGCCCAGGTCTATCGGTCTGTTCCAGAAGCACCAGGTCAGTAGGTTTTGGACAGAACAGTGGGTTTTGGAGAGTTCCGGTTGTCTCGGTGCTTGATGTTCATCACGGTTCTCATTCTTGATGCGTATAGCTTCAAGTGTACAACTCGTTGATGTGTTAACATCATTTTGACCAAGGTTTGTCCATCATAACTCAAGTGCAAGTGTTGTAAGTGTGTTGATGAACCAAGGTTACATCAAGGCTTAGTTTCAACACTTACACGAACTTTAGTAGTAAAAACAAGTTATAAACTTAAATCAACAACTAGTAAAGTGTATGTAAGCTTTATAGCTTTTGTTTATGACAAATTTAGAAGACCATAAGCTAGATAACTTAGATCCTTTGCAAGTTTATGAAGTCATAACTAGTAAGTTACACTTCCTTGTTCTTGAAACTTAAATAAAGTTAACTTTTGTTCAAGAGAAATGAGATCAAGACTAACTTGTAGTTCTTGACCAAACAAACTAACAATATGTAAATAAGGTGCAAAAATGAAGTAAACAAGTTAAGTAAACAAGTTGCTAGTCCAAGTGTTGTTCATACTTTAAAGATTCAAGCCTAAGTCTTGATCTTTAAGGAAAGTAAACTTGAAGTTCACTTCCATGACTTGCAAGTATGATTTTAAACAACAAGAACTTGTAATCTTAGAAACAAATAAAGTAGAAAACTAACTAAATAAGAAAATGGTTCATAGTTGCTCATACTTTTAAAGATTCAACCCAAGTTGATCTTTAAGTGAAGTAACTTTAAAGTTACTTCAAGAACTTACAAGTAATGAGTTTCTACAACTATGAACTTTAAATCTTTGAAACAAAATATGTAGAACATAACTAGATAGATTATGTTCTTGAATGTTCTTGAATTCTACAAGATATTATGAAGAATCAAGACTAGAAAGTTTGATTCTTGAAAGCATGTAAGTAGCTACAACAAGTAAGTAAACTATAAGTAATGAATCTTTAACAAGAACAAGTAACTACAACAAATGATGATGATGATTATGGGTCTCATGGCCACGGTTTTTAGGGAGAAAGAAGAAGAAGAAATGTCTTCAAATTACTTACAAAGAACAAAGAACTTGAGAGAAAAAGAGAGAAGAAAATTGCAAGTAAAGTGTGTGTGTTTTTGGAAGAGTAAACAAGAGTGTATGAAGTGAAGAATGAAGGCAAAAGGCACCCCTAATGGGGCCTTAAACCATCGGCCAGCAGAAAACAAGGGGGGGGGGGGAGGAAGAAGTTTGGTGGATATTAACATGTAAAGAGGCTTAAAGTTGGTTAAAAGGATAGGTTGCATGGGGATAGTGAGCCAACTATATTCCAAAAGCCTTTAACTAGCTAGTTCATGTTTAAACTAATACTTACATGTTGAAAGAGTTGGGCTAAATGTCCATTAGCATAAGTAGGGTGGGCTTACACAAGTCCATCATCACTTAAAAGGCCCAAGTTGCAAGTAGTTAGCAAGTAATCCAATAAAAGTCCAAGTTAAGCCCAAGTAACTAACTAATAGCTTTAGTTAATTAAAATGATCAATAAAATTAATCATGAATGTAAATAATATCTTAAAATATTATCCGTGCAAGTTCCGGGTGTCACAAAGACGTTTCGGGCATTTAAAGTTCAAGTACGGGCAATCAAAGCAACATGTAAATGTAATAACATACATTCGATTAATCACACGTATTAATAATAATAATTATTAATAAATAACGTTGGAAAAACCAGGGTCGTTACAGTTGCTGCTAATGTTCTTCATCACTCGCACGAGTGAGCCTTCACTCGTACGGTTGAGATAGTCACCCATGTGGTGAACCGTGTGAGTGAGTAGTGATGGAAATGTATGATTTGATTATGATGATACGTACGGTTGAGATGTGACTCGTACGAGTCACCGGTCACTCGTGTGGTGAACCGTACGAATCAGATTAGTCACTGTATGATGTATGGTCATAGATCAAACGTACGAGTAAGTTGTCACCCGTACGGTTGAGTGTTCTCAAACGTACGAGTGAGAGTGTTACTCGTACGGTTGATGGACCAGTTGTTATGTGCTTAAGTGTTAGTTTATATATACTTTGATCGTGATATAGTTAGTATTGGAATACGATTATTAACTTATTCAGTATTTGTTCTCAGGTGATATGGACGAGGAAGACTCGGTGACATTAGACTACCGAGTGCTGCCGGTATCGGTGAGTGGGACTAACTGTGAAATATAGTATAGAGTAGCATGTTATATTATGACTGCCATGCTTGTTAGTTATACTTACTGATACAGTTAGTTAGTATGTTGTGATGACTGCATGTTAGTTGATGCTTGTCTGTTGGATCCTAGTGTGTCCCTATTGTGTGGTTGCCTCGGTAGGAGAGATCAACCTGTGGGTTGGGTTCCTCATGTGGTTGCCTAAACAACCGTGGTGTATATACATGTGAATGATGCATCCGTCGCGTGTGGATTATGTATATACATACGTTGGTGGAGGAACTTCTGGTAAGCCCCAGTCCGATCAGCTGGTGGTTAATGGTTTGCCCGAGCCGCCAGAGTCTCTGTAGACGGCACTTGGGTGATGTTTGTGTGTTAGACTATGTGACATGATTAGTATAACACTTCTGTATGCTATGCCTGTAGTTAGTGGCACTCACTTAGCTTCGTGCTAATCCCCCACATCTTCCCTGCAGGTTATGGATTTATTGTATGCTAGTCATCATGGTGAAGATGGGATGCTGGAAGATATGTTTGACAAAGTCGAAAACTCTGATGTCGTGTCCTTTATATTAAAAGTTATTGTAATATTTAATATAACACCCAGACTTTTAAATATTAACGTGTATATTATAATCATGTGGATTTTATATAATATATATATAATAACCAGGTCTTCCGCTGTATAAAAAAAAAATCAGGGGTGTTACAGTTTCGTAGATTACGGCAGAATTTACAGGATATGTCAGGCAAAGTTTACAGTAATAGATGCGATAAGATATGATTTAGCAGATACGCTAAGATATGAATTTTATCTATACACTATTCATGCAATCAATGCAGTAATACGTGTTTAGACTAAGAATGATAAGCAGATAATTTTCGACACCAAATGATAAGCAAAACTTTTTGACATGCAGACCAGGTTCAAGTCCAGACTTATTAATATAACCTAACAACTACTAGTTCGAAGTCCAGACTTACTAATGTATCATAACAATTCCTAGTTAGACACACTAATGCAAGACCTGGTTCGCTACGACCACCGCTCTCATACCAACTGTGATGACCCGTCTTAATCCATCCGGACGAAGTCCATATCGATTATAAACGATTCATAACAGTTGATTACATCGCGATGTACTTGACCTCTATATGATACATTTTTACAAACATTGCATTCATATTTGAAAAGACAATATTTCATTACATCGAAAGTTGACGACATGCATACCATCTCAATATATATCCAACTATAATTGACTTAATAATAATCTTGATGAACTCAACGACTCGAATGCAACGTCTTTTGAAATATGTCATGAATGACTCCAAGTAATATCTCTAAAATGAGCAAATGCACAGCGGAAGATTTCTTTCATACCTGAGAATAAACATGCTTTAAAGTGTCAACCAAAAGGTTGGTGAGTTCATAGGTTTAATTCATATATAATAATCATGATATTTAATAAGCCACAAGATTATGATAATTTGTAATTCCAATCTTTCTTATAGTAATAATTATAATGAGGATCTTTATTATGATAACCCTAGATTATTAGAATTTATTAATTACAAATATAACAATAATAATAATAATAATATAATGAATACTTATATTGATATTAGTATTAATAATAATAATAATGAAAATAATAATACTAATATTATGATACTATATCCTTAACTTGTAATTATATCTAATATATTAATATTACATATTATTAATTATGTATTATATAATATCTATAACTTTTATATGTATCCCAATATACATATAATAATTATGTATAGAAATCGTATGTCTTTATATTTATTTATTTTAATTACAACTTAAATATTTTTGTGTCATATTTTTCATATTTAGTTTAAGCAATTAATTCATATATTATTATGCCAAATTATTTTATATACATATATTTATATTTTTCCGTATACACATTTATTTACAATTATTGGTTCGTGGATCGTCGGGAATAGTCAAAAGGGCAAATGCATTCATGTAAACTGTTTCCAAAGTTTTCGAGACTCAATCTTACAGACTTTCTTATCATGTCGAGATCACATAAAGATCAAGTTTAAATTTGGTCGAAAATTTTCGGGTCGTCACAAGTTATTCAACATTTGGTTATGTAGTTACTTATAAACGTGCTACGTACTGTTGGTGATGTTGTTATCTAAACAACTTATGGTGATGTAGTTATTTAATTAAAAACTATGTAATGGAGGTTTTCGATTTCGTAATTTTATCAAACGATAATTTGCTATCAATTTTTACATTTTCGATTCCTCTGATTAAGAGCTGTCGTGCAACGCATGGACTCTAAAATCTAGTATTAAATATATATCACTTTCAATTTTCTCCATATACACTAAATGGGAATCATATTTTAGAGGTTTGTAACTTTGTATATAATTGATTATCTACAAACGTGTAGTAAAGTTTACTTGTCAAATTTATAGTATATATTTGGAATGAAATCTGGGAGTATAAATCTCGTAAGTGACCTAACACACCAGCTTGAAATCAACCAAGTGTTTATTCCCCCATTTAAATTGATCTTTTCTTTAAATGCGTTATTACCAAATTATTTATCAACTACTACATCTTTTGTCAGAATTGAAAAAAAATCAGTCAACCTTGAAAATTGAATTTTCGTAAGGGTTGCACACCTAATATATTAAAACCTACCTAAACTCACCATAATTCGTCCATTCGTTACATTATAAATATCAAATCCGTTCCTTTTGAGGGAATAAAGCGTGTTAAGTTATTGGGATTACAATTATAATTATAATCGTATCAAGTTTATTTGTAACGATTGGTATATACTGCCCCACACCCCACCCCACATAAAAACACTATTTTGGCTAGATTCTCAAACAGGCCGGTTTTGTTCGTGTTCTTTGACTTTATGGTTCAATTCATAAGCTCAAAAACATTAAAACAACATATCTTGTTTTAAAGGTAATTGATTTTCGTCATTAACAATCTAAACTACAGTTATTATACATTTACTTTGAATTGTTGTTATGTGTTAATTAGTACTTATTTATTGAATGTTTTGCAGGTTCATAATGGGAAAGAAGAATGAAGTGGTATTAGCCACCAAAACATTAGTTGCTGTTTTCTTCATTCTTTCTGTTCACTTCACAACCTCATTGAATACAAAGTTAGTTTCTTTCCTTCTTATTCATTATATTCCTGCATATGTATAAAAAATTAAATAATCTTGGATTCTTACATAATTTTTACTATCTTTTTATTTGGGTGTTTCAATTAAGATCATGCATACAAATTTGTTTATTTAATTTGTTTCTTTTCTTGATGAATGGTTGCTTAAAAGATGGACTAATATATATTTTTAAGATTATGCATTGATGTAAAAGATGAAGAAATCTTTTACTGCATATGGGTTGGGTGGCAAGTCGAACCCATTTGACCTTACCCGAAGGTGGAAGTTGGTCGGAAGTATAGGTAATAAGAAAAGAATGATACCTGTTAAATTACAAAGTAAACAAGTAAGTGGAGCTGGTGAGGCAAAAGTGTCGAACCGGGTGCAAAATTTTTTGGTTTTCAAATCCATGCAAGGGAAATAAATATTATTTACATTAATTTTCATTTAATAAATACTTTATTTTTGACATATATTTTGTTCTATAATTATGTTTTATTAAGTACTCCACTACTCCATAGTTTCTTCCTAGGATTTCCTTCCCGTAAAAGAATATTTTTATTGGGAATATTTTTACAAGGATGATTAAAAAAATTGAGCACTCACAATACATGGTTTATTAAAAAGTAAAAGGAAAAACATGGGTTTCTTTTTGTTCTCGAGAACACAAATATATACAAATAGAAATAGAATCTACTTACTCCAAATACAAGTTTTTTGTTTTTTAACCTTCATATACGCTAGAAAACTAAATAATAAATCAACTATGGGTGCGTACATATTGGGTTAGAGTTTTCTTGTTCGGTACTCATTCTCTTAGTTTTCTTTTGACTTTCTAATGCTTTATGGTAGATTTGTTGACCTATTACTTTGACTTTATGACGACTTATTTGTTTTGAAATATGTTTAAAAGAAATTTGCAATTATATATGTTTTGGAATATTTTAAGGACAGTTTAAGACTTTTGTTAAGAATGACATGCGTTAAGATACATTAATATGTTGCACAAAGTGATTAAAGTTAACGACGATCGTAATGATTGTCGTTGGCAATGGATTTTAACGTGTTACTTTTACAAAGGCATGTTTCACACATTAGCTTATGGTAACTTAAGGAAGTTTAAACTTATTTTTCATACGCTCGAATTAGTAGCACTGTTTGGTAGAAACTTATTTAAAGAGCTTATGAAAAACGTAAGATATGAAAAAATTAGCTCTATAAAATAGCTTATAAAAATAAGTTAGGAGCATATGAAAGGAAAAGTTACATAATTAGCCTCTATATCATTATATATCATTCATTCTTTGCCATTAGATGTCATTCATTATATATCATTTTAGTGAAATAAATAGGAGTTATAAATCTAATATTTGAATTAGCTTGTTCCCGTTTATGAGTTACCAATTTAAGGAACATATGAGTTTGTTTTACTGTGAGCATGTGTTTACCTTTTTCACGTCTCAACACCATCTTGTGATCATTATTTTGTCCATTTTGTAACCATAAACTCTTTACGTGGACCACCTATTGTAATAGGTGAGAAAGTACTATTCTAACCCCTCAGTCTTTCAAAGTTCTATAAAATAAGCCCCGTATTTTTCCACTTATTTGTCAGAAAGGGTTGGTAACTTGGTAACTATGAACCCGTGTTAGTTAAAAATCAAAAACAAACTATACGACGGATATTTATAATTTATAATTTGAAACAAAGGTTATCAAATTGTACAATACATATTTCAATCTAAGAGCTATCGTTAGCAATTTAAGAATTTCCGTTAGCAAAATTTTTGTTAAAAAAATAGTGTTCACAAATGCTTTTGCAAAAGAACATATAGATTGAATAATCAAGAATTTAGTTAACCTAAGTTAGATATATTATTTTATATATAATCAAAATTGTTAAACAATATTTTAGGTTGGTACGTGTCATATAAATGAACCAAAACTTAAGGGCTTGCACTAACATGCAAAAAACATTTACACCTTTCTAGAAAATTGACAGATACAACACCTGTGCTCTGTTGTCCTAATAGTTATAAAATACTTGATTTTTTCTAAACGTAACTAAAATGCAGAATAATATTAAACACTTATTTAAATAACTATAACTATCACATAATCAATATCAATATATAGAACAATTCATGATTATAAACAAGTTACAAGTAGAAAAATCATAAAGTATTTTGTGTTAAATTAATTTTGACAATATATAAATTAATTTTGCTTAATTTTTTATTTTTTAACGGCAGATACAAATCACAGTTTATAATTCATTTTTTTAAAATAATTTTTATTTTTTATTTAAAATTAAAATTAAATAGGTCACGATAAGACTCAAACTCATTACTTCAAGGTTGATAAAATGGCCGAAGATAGTCATAGTCAGTACATTTAAAATGGAATGAAGAGATTTTATATCATTTGGCTGCTACATATTGAAAAAAAAATCCTTAACAAAAAATGAGTACAAAATATAAGGAAATTATAAGAGGGTGTAAACAAAAAAAATTAATACACGAAACCCATTCACGATTAAGCATCATTGTACTACTTTTAATAGAGAAAACTCATTTTTATTTGCAACACCAGAAAAATTATACTACGGAGTTATAATCTTGAGTGTTACTTTGTGCGAGTACTTTAATAGTCAGATGACTATTTCGTTTTTATTTTTCATTATTTATTATAAAGTGTAATTTGTAAATAAATAATAAATAATTGTGATAATGACTTTCGTCGATGAATGAACATGAAAATAATTGTTTAGTTCAAAAAGGTGTTTCATGATTTTTGTGTTTTAATTGTAGAATGGGTGCAAAAAGAACAGTGGGAGGTCATCAGGTGTTATATCCTCCAGTGCAATTACATAAGTACGATGATCATGTAATTTCACACAACCTTCATGTTTTTATTTATTTTGTTTATTAGGAATGGTTTGCACGCACTCAGACTCTAAACTTTATTTTTTTGTGTGGTTAGTCCTCAAAGTTTTCAATTGTTGCGCGCACAGTCCCTAAATCTAACAAACCTTAAAAAATTTCCGTTAACTCGTAGTTTGTAATTGTTGCGCGCACAGTCCCTGAAGCTTACAATAATCAGTATACGTGTGTTTGTAGGTTGTGGTGGATAACGGCATCTTCAGCATCACTTTTGCAAGTCCAGAAGGGACAGTCACGGGTATAGAATATAACGGAATTGACAATATCTTAAGCGATCGAAATGAAATTTCAGATCGAGGGTATGAATTTTATTATTTTGATTGCTTACTTAAGCAATTTGTTGATTAGTATATCACATCTAAAATTATTTCATTTCATTTTATTTGATTTTTACATATATATATATATATATATATATATATATATATATATATATATATATATATATATATATATATATATATATATATATATATATACACTTGAATTATTGCAGTTATTGGGATGTAGATTGGAGTGACCCGCAAAATCCAAAGGATAATTTGGACAAGTAAGTTAATTTAACTATTCATCTAATGATTAGTTTTCAAAATTTTATGTCATATAGATTGTGTTATACTCTTACATTTTTATTTTTATTATTATATACAAATACAAATATTTGGCAGGCTTAATGGCGAACAGTTGGATGTTATTCAGAACGACGGAAACCAAGTGGAGCTTTCATTCAAAAGACGTTGGTCCTTTTCTCAGAAAAACAATCATGTTTCCTTAAACATCGACAAAAGGTGTGCATGTAACACGTTTTGTAGTAGTAATTTGCTAGGACTATTTAGCTTAATTTTCATGATTTGTTATACGTTCGGTCTTAATTGCAGTAAAATTTGATTATCATTGTTGCATTTTTTATTTTTAAATCAAGGTTTATAGTGTTGCGGGGTTCGAGTGGGTTTTATTCGTATGGGATTTTTGATCGTTTAGAAGGGTGGCCTGATGCTGATGTCTACCAAGGTCGAATCGTCTTCAAGCTTCAAGAAAAATTGTAAGACCAGATCCTGATCCATGCATTTTTATATAAATCTCTTTTTTCGATCTATTTTATAAACACATGTGAATGCATAATCACAAAATAATAATAATTAGAATCAAAAGGGTGTCGTGTTTATTTTAGTTTTTAATCCGAAAGATTGTGTTAAAGCGTAAAACAGGGGCTTAAGATTGTGTTAATTTTACTTTATTTTGTTTGACATGCTATACTGAACACTTTAAAGTCTATTAAATATCTTCAAGATAGTACAAAAATACTATTGTCTTGTTTTGGGTTCTTTTTATCCTCGTTTTTCTGTTTTTGGGTAGGTTTTGTGCCTGACCTATGTTCACCTTTTATTAGCAAAAAAAGAACTTATACTGTATCACTTTCTAAACATATTATCAACAATTAAACATGTATATGTGTCGTTTTCAATGATACTCGAAACCACAAGTCACAACCTCTAGGTTCTTTTCATATAACTAAGAAAGAAATATCCATCATTAGATGTCACGTATAACCTTAGACTATATATATGACTTCATCCATCTTTTTATGCATTTGTTTAATTTAATAATTTGTTGAATTGAATGAAAGGTTTCATTACATGGCTATTTCGGATGAAAGGCAAAGGATTATGCCTTCGTTCGATGACCGAAAAAAAGGAGTGCCCCTAGATTACCCTGAAGCTGTTCGTTTGACTCATCCCTCAATTTCTATTCTCAAGGGAGAGGTACTATACAGTTTCTATAAATACAGTAGTTATTATAGTTATGAGTTTATTAATATTATAGTAGTATGTATGTATTTTTAAGTATTTTTAACTTTTTTCTAAATCAATAAAAATAATAATCTATAATTGTAAATACAGGTAGATGACAAGTACCAATATTCAACAGAAAATAAAGATAACCGGGTTCATGGTTGGATATGCTCTGACCCGCCCGTTGGGTTTTGGATGATCACTCCCAGTAACGAGTTTCGTACTGCTGGTCCAGTTAAGCAAGACCTCACATCTCATGCTGGTCCTGTTACTCTCTCTGTAAGTCGGCACACTAGACATTTTCTTCAACCAATTTTTTCCTGAGTTGATAAGTTGATTCGGGTTGTGTTTTTTGATCTGATAATAAAAAAGTTTTGACTAAAAAGAACTGATCAACTTGGTCAAATGGGTTGAAACACCAAGTCTATGTTGGTTGTATGCAACATCATAAATCAACCTGTTCAAAGTTCTAGATTAGATTCTCTATCTCACAATATTCTGTTTTGTAATCACAGTGTAATCAGTTTCTTAAAATAATTAGTATAATAATGTTTGAGAGTTAACTAAACATGCCTAGTTGACAGTATACATAACGGTAATCATTTGAACAAACCCATTATCCAACCCGCCCAAATTACCACCTCTACGTATCATGACAGTTAGTAGAAACCCGGTGACAGTATTCAACCATTGACGAATGCATCTACAATAATCAGTTTATAATCCAATTTTATATTTTACTTCAGATGTTCTTTAGCACCCATTATGCGGGGATCGAATTAGGAATGAAATTTCGAGATGGTGAGCCATGGAAAAAGGTGTTTGGCCCAGTGTTTATATATCTCAACTCAGTTACAACCGAAGAAAATCCTGTGTCACTTTGGGCTGATGCCAAAGATGAGGTAAGATTCTTTCTCATGAGTTGCATATGGTTGTTTATAAGTTTGCAATGTATTATAATATGTTTCTTTATTAGTTGTAAATCTTCTGTTAATCTCTATGCTATGCGATATAATAGATGCTAAAGCAAACAGAGAGTTGGCCGTATGATTTCACAAACTCTCCTGATTTTCTTGGTGCACATCAACGCGGTGTCGTATCAGGAACCCTACTGGTTCGTGATGTAGCATTAGCACGCGCTAAGTCTGCTTTTATTGGCCTGGCCCCACCAGGTACTCTTGGATCGTGGCAACTAGAAAATAAGGTGCGTTTTCTCGTCACTCGGTATTATTCTAGTTCGCTAACCACTCTCGAGTTTAATATTAATTATCTTCTTTTTTTTTTTCAAATAATTAGGGATACCAGTTCTGGACCCAAACTGACGATGGAGGTTACTTTGAGATCAAAAACGTCCGCCCTGGTTACTATAATCTATATGCTTGGGTTCCTGGGTATGTTGGTGATTATATGTACGAATCTGTTATCAATGTCTTACAAGGTTCGTTCCCTATTTAAAGTGTTCACTTTTATACATATCTTATTATATTATATTATACTATACTATATATCTAAAAGATATAATCCAAGTGAATAGTGAACTCTAGAAGCTTCACAAACTTACACCAAACTTTTTATTTTTTATAATTCAACTCCACCCTTTATAATAGTTACCTTCATAGTTTTTATAAACTTACCATAAACTTTTCACATTTTATAATTTAACCATCAAACTTCTTGTTCATTATAAATCGCCCACACAATTTTCACTATCTAATAACTACTCACTATTAATAATTAATAATAATAATAATAATAATAATAATAATAATAATAATAATATTATTATTATTATTATTATTATTATTATTATTATTATTATTATTATTATTATTATTATTATTATTATTATTATTATTATTATTATTATTATCATCAAATCAATCACATAGTTTCCACTTTATTATTATTTAACTTTTTTCTCTCATTACAAATTAACCACGTAACTCATTTTTTAATAACTGTTTTTTTGTTTTATATATATATATATATATATATATATATATATATATATATATATATATATATATATATATATAGTTTTTCCTATTTTATTAAATCGTTTGTACAAATGGTTACGTCTCACTTTATTGATTGAGCATTTGGTTCTTTTCTCTCGACAAGACGAAAACTAAAACAAAAAATGATGAATAATTACTTTCACGCTTATTACAAATCAATCACATAACTATTTTGGGTCCTTCCTCGACAAAACGAAAAATAAAACAAAAAAAATGATAAATAGTTACTTTCTCAATAATTAGCTATGTAAGGGTGAAGAACCGGCACAAAACCAGGTCGCCCAACTAGTTATAAAACGATTGTGAAGATTTACGATTTTTGATTATTAACAGGAAGTAGAATCAGAGTGGGTCCACTTGTATACAAACCACCAAGAAATGGTCCTACCATTTGGGAAATCGGAGTCCCAGATCGCACAGCTTCTGAGTTCTTTATCCCCGAGCCTAACCCAACCCTCATGAACCAATTACTCACGACCCAAAAAACGGACTCGTAAGCCCATTCATTATATTCATCTATTTTTTTAACTTAAAAAAAAGATATGGATTTTGCTAACAACGGCTCTAAGAATTGTCATTAATAACATGCATTAAATTATTGTACATAGCGGTTATCTATCACTTTCTAACTGGCGGTTTTCAAATTGTACAATAATATAAAGCATGTTACCGACAGCCCTTAGGGCTGCCGTTAGCTAAATCCAAAAAATAATTCTATGTGATAATATCTGAAATTATATTACTTCAGGTTTAGGCAATACGGCTTGTGGGATCGATACACTGATCTGTACCCTGATAGAGATTTGGTCTACACAGTTGGTTTTAACGATTATAAAACAGACTGGTTTTTCGCACATGTTAACAGGAATGTTGGAAATAAGACATACATTCCGACTACGTGGACTGTTTTGTTTGATCTTGACAAAGTTACTACTGGTAACTATACACTACAACTAGCATTGGCCTCTGCCACCTCAGCAGAACTGCAAGTACGTGTAATCAATCAATCAATAAATCAATCAATCAATGCTACATGCATATATATATTACAAAAGGATATCAGTTACTGATCTTTCTTTCTTTCTTTCTTTCTTTTTTTTTACCTTTTTTTCAGGTACGGATCAATGACCTGAGAGGGGTGATGCCCTTTTTTACAACAGGGCTAATTGGGAGGGATAATGCGATTGCGCGACATGGTATTCATGGGCTATATTGGTTATATGGTATCAATGTTATGCAT
Source organism: Rutidosis leptorrhynchoides (assembly GCF_046630445.1). Classification (NCBI taxonomy): domain Eukaryota; kingdom Viridiplantae; phylum Streptophyta; class Magnoliopsida; order Asterales; family Asteraceae; genus Rutidosis; species Rutidosis leptorrhynchoides. The sequence continues at coordinate 370,341,873 of NC_092341.1, read as the reverse complement.
ACTCAACTACGAGCCGGAAGGAACATAATGTATTTATCACAAACTAGAGGTTTGAGTCCTTTTAGAGGGGTTATGTATGATTATATTCGTTTAGAAGGTCCTCCTCGTTCATAGAATTTAAATTATATATTTTTTAATTTATATTTTATACATAGATATATAGATAGATGAAAGTATATTTTGCATATAGTTGCGTATGTTTGTCCTGAGTAGATATAAAAGAAATGAAAAGTTCAATCCATTGATGTGTAAGTTGTAAATTGATGGTTTTGACATAGTATGGGTCGTTTTAAGTATTGTAATTACTATTTGTTTTAACGGTTGAATCTCAAATTAGGTCGAGTTTGGGTGAGGGTTAACGGGTTTGACTCAACAACTCGTCAAACTTTACCCATTTGACCCGGTTTCAGCTAGCCAAAAGCCACCGATCAACACTCGCCTGTATAATTTGAACTGATTTACCCAAGATCTACCCACCAACTATAAAACTAGCCCGTCATGATTGACACGTGCGACCCAAAATTAACATGTCAACCAAAAACTCATTTGACTTGTTTACCTAATCGAATTGGGTATGTTCGACCTGTAAACCTGTTTATATCAAATTAAATAGAATTCAAGCGGGGTGCTAATTATGATCCACCAATCTCAGCCCCACCAGACCCAAATTGACACCACTACTGGAAATACGTTTATCCAGCCTATAATCGATTTTATAAGCCTGAAAGGATGCATAATTTAAATACTAGCTCTCATGCAACTTCAACAATCATACGAAAGTTGAATAAATTTTTAAAAAAATTTCTGTCATCGCAGGAAACCAGTATATTTGGTTGTGAGGGAATTTGATCCAATCTGAGAGGGTAAACACTATCTTGTCACACCATTATTACACTCAAAATATTCGTTTGATAGTTTTGGATCAAAGTATTTCATCCAAACGTGAGAATTTTAAAAAAAAAATTAAATCTTTTATTTTTCACTGTTGATGTCCTAACCTTAACGATGACTTTAAAGCGTGCAACGTAAACATTATGGTCAACAAATTATGATATAATCAGTGGCGGAACTCGAAACTTTTTCTTGGGGGTAAGAATAATAATACTAGATATTGTTGCAATTTTTGGGGGCTTAATTTTTTTTTTTTTTTTTTAACTCATAAATATTATGAATGTCACAATAGTTAAGTGTAAGTACTCAATTTTTAAGGGACGGGGCACCTCTCTCATGTACCCGATCGTCTGGCACTGAGTATAATACTCTTCAAGATCCTTTATGAAGTGAAAAGTTTATTTTATGTAATCAAATGCAATATAATAATATATATCACATGAAATATCGTCACAAAATATGTAGATCAGCATAGACACGCTAACCCTGTATTGCCTTTGGCAACCCAACCCACCCACCCGCGAAGGCTGATGGCTAATTAAGCTTATCAAATGAAATATCTGGTTTATTAAGTTTATTACTTATTAATTCTTTTTATCATCAGAAATATCATTCGTGATTCCTAGAACTGAAATAAATATATAAATTATAAAGCATGAAACTCAAGTCACATTGTATTGAGTAGTATCATGTAGTTGTATATAACATGTGATGTGAGTTAGCTGTATATATATTTATAATTATTTATTCCTTGTTTTCTAACTTTATTGCTATATATATCTAGTATTGTAGTTATTTTAAGAAAATGACAATTTCAATTTATGATACTAACATAACTCATGCTTCATTATTCCTGGTGTTATACTTGTGATGCCAAGCTATATATCCGTTTAGTTATACAAAATGACATTCTTAATTGGTTGCCAGAAGAAAACCATGCATCTGTTACGCTCTTTAATGTACGATAATAATTATAATAAAACTAACCAAATATTGAATATAAGTTAGCTTAAACATGATTAACATGTTGTTTATAACAATTATTGTCACATGATTTATAAGTTTCAGTAAAATCTGATTGGTGTAAAAAATTCACTGATTCGATCAGGTGTGAGAAAATGTAAACAGTAAGTATATATGTAATGCATGTGAGTTATTAATTGTTTTTTATTATACTTAAATTAGAAGTACAAAGATTTAAGACAACTCATATGCACAATTCCTCCATGAATCAATGTTCACACTATTTAAATACTAAATATAGCAAGAAATTTGTATATTTAGCATATGGGTTCAGTGTTTGTTAGTTTGTTACACTCACAAGCTTTTCACAAGATAAATACTTGGTTAATTTAAAAGTTCATCAATCTTCAATAATCATATAAAATATCATGATGAAAAGCAAAATTTAATTGTACGTTTCACATTGTGCATGTTTTGTGTAGCTATATACGAGTATATTACTTAGGATCTAACCTTGTAAAGACAGCCTATAATTCTTTCTGAAAATAGAAGGCTTCTTAATTCTTGTTATAAATTGATGAACTTCACAAGTGCCCATCAACATCCTCCTCTTACATTTTAATTTCAATCTCAAACATGAAGCCATTCAATTCATAGCTTTCCCTCTTCTATAGGATATTCAATTTCTCTCTCTCTTTTACTTAAATATTAGGGTTACTTTTCTTTTCTTTTTTTCTCAATTTAATCCATTTGGCATCATGTCTGTAGACAACAAAACCACACCACCGAACCGACCTACAAAAGATGATATCCAAACCTCTATTGGTGGCGGTTCAAACGGCGGTGGTGCTGGTCGAAAAACATCTTCTTTGAAGCCTCCGGAACAAACCCTTAAATGTCCTAGATGTGATTCACCAAACACAAAGTTTTGCTATTACAATAATTACAGCCTCACTCAGCCTAGACACTTTTGCAAGACATGTAGAAGGTATTGGACTAAAGGCGGGGCCCTTCGTAATGTGCCAATCGGTGGCGGTTGTAGGAAGAGCAAGAAAACTAGATCAAGTTCTTCAAGATTCATCATTAATGGTGATTCTTCTTCCTTCAAAGACTCCTCTTTAGATATTGGAGGGTTGAATTTGTTAAGTGGTCTCTCACAACCAGCTATGGACTTTCAACTAAATGGGTTAACCCAATATTCTTCATCATCTTCAATCAATCAACCACCTTTCATGAATCTTGATCAACCATTAGGGTTTCGTCTCCCTTTGATCAAACATAATCCACCTCAATTGCATGGAAGCTTTCAACAAGTTGGTGTTCCTAATCATGTTGCTTCCTCAATTGAATCTCTGAGTTCTATGAACCAAAATTTACATCAAAAGCTGCAGCAACAACGATTGGCGGAGATGTTCGGTGGACGTGGCGGAAATGATGTTGGTGTTGGTGGACATGGAGTTGAAACTGAGCTGCAAATTAATCATCAGAACGAAATTGTTGCTATACCTCAACCAGCTCAGAAGCTGCAGCCTATTTTGTTTCAAAATCTTGAACCCTCCTCTCAAAACTCGATGAATGATGAGTTTAAAAGAGATAATAATGGTGGTTTGGCTACTGAGTGGTTCATCGACAACAATTTTGGATCGGTGAATGCGGATTTAACGATAGCTTCAGCGGATGGAAATGGAGCTGGAAATTATGAAAATGGAAGTCTCAATAATTGGAATAATGGAATTCAAGGATGGGATCAATTCAATCAGTACAATGCTTATGGTGATCAAGATTAATATTAATATTTAATATGGAAGGATGATAAGAGACTTAAAAATCAGAGTTTAATCAAAGTTCTTTATGTTTCTGCATTTTAAATTCTATGTCTTTTTATCTTTTTGTTTTTTAATTTACATGTATGTGTGTTATGATGGTAAAAAAGCATGATTATGAAGATAATAGTTGTTTTTGTTTTTGTTTTGTTCTTATGAATGTTCTCATTCTATGTTGTTTAACTTCAAGGGGAATAAAATATGTTTTACATTGGTAAAGAGCCTTTTTCAAATGTTTTATGATGACTCTCTATAATGACAAGTGTTTTTAAAATAATCTTTTCTTACGAGTTATAGTGATTATGTATCAAATTAATACATAGCGAACGTCGATTTATTGACGACTTAACTGACTTTTAGAGTTTAAATTAAATTTCAGGCAGAATTTGAAATCCATAGAAATTTAATTTTACCATTTTCATGGAGTCTAAATTTTATTTTTAATGTTTTTTAATTTTTTTAAAATTTTTTTCCTACCTATTGGCCGGAGGTCACGCGGAAGCAATCTCTTTATCCGTCGAAGAGAAAAAGATGACTTTATCTACTTTTAAGTGTGTTTTCATTCTGGGTGGAGAAATGACTTGTATTTATTCTCGAATAGAGGAAGAATTGTCTACATCTCACCTTCTTCATACATCACTTATGTGATATTGAGTTTTTGTTGTTGTTGTTGTTGTTGCTGCTACGGCAAATTAAATTCATTTTACTTTGTAGCTAGTGTTTGTTAGAAAAGTAGCTTGATTTAAGAAAAACAATAGTGATATTTCTTTTTTCTTTTTTTTTTAATTAATTATTAGTTTTCTGATTATAACATTTTATAACTAACAAAAAAGTTGACAAGTCATTTTTAGATATATCCACGAAATTATATATATATATATATATATATATATATATATATATATATATATATATATATATATATATATATATATATATATTTGGGTAGGATCAATGGGGAAATAACCAATCGAGGGAAACAGTGAAAGTGGGTGAAGTAAATTTTTTTTAAAAATTTTGGTTTTTTTTCAGGCATCAAGATCACACGAAAATATGAACATTAAAAAAAAAAATACTTCGTGATTAATGTTATTATTTAGGCGGAAAAACGATCGACAAAAATAACATTCAAGATAATATTGATCGTGAAGAATGTTAATATTTGAACGTTTTTTTTTTTCATGTTTAGTGAAGCACTTTTTGTCAAAATTTAGCACGATTTAGAGTTTAGGGTTTAGGTTTTAGTGTTTTGGGTTTAGTCTCTAAACCTAGAACCCCAAATCCTAAACTCTAAACCGTTCGTGTTAAAAACTCAATCTAAATCCTAAATCAAAACCCTAAATCTAAACCCTAAACCCTAATATCTAAACCCTCAAAATAAGCTCGAAAAACACGATAATTGTTATATATTATTTTTTTGAGCATTTTTTCGCCAAAATAAAAACATTTATCACAAAGTGTCTTTTTTAAATGTTTATATTTTCATCCAATCTATAATGTTCGTGAACAAAGTTTTTTTAAAAAATGAAAAAAAAATTTGCTTCCCCCCGCTTCTCCCAATTGGTAACTCCCCCAATCTATATATGGGGAAGTAACCAATCGGGGGGAATCGGGGGGAAGCAAAAAAAAAAAAATTTCGTTTTTTTTTAATTTTTTTTCAGGCATCAAGATCACACGAAAATATGAACATTTAGAAAAGACACTTCGTGATGAATGTTATTATTTAGGCGGGAAAACGATCGACAAAAATAACATTCAAGATAATATTGTTCGTGAAAAATGTTAACGTTTTTTTTTTTCCATGTTTTGTGAAATAAAATTTAGCCCGATTTAGAGTTTAGGGCTTTGGGTTTAGTCCCTAAACTCAAAACACTAAACCCTAAACACTAAACTGTTCGTGTTAAAAACTGAATCTAAATCCTAAATCTAAACCCTAATTTCTAAACCCTCAAAATACGCTCGAAAAACAAGATAATTGTTATATATTATTTCTTCAAGCGTTTTTCCGTCAAAATAAAAACATTTATCACAAAGTGACTTTTTTAAATGTTCATATTGTCATCCAATCTAAAAACGATTTTTTTTTTTTTGCTTTCCCCTACTTCCCCTCAATTGGTTACTTCCCCATTGACCATACTACTATATATATATATATATATATATATATATATATATATATATATATATATATATATATATTGATGTTATGCGTGGTGTATATGAAATAGTTATATTTTTATTGCGAAATACTATTAAATGCGATACAACTTTACACAAGTTATTTATTTATTTATAGAGTGGATATACCTAAACCTTGCTACAACACTATAGGCAGTGTACCTAATCGTAGAGTAGTGTAATTTTTAGTAAGTCCGGTTCGTTCCGCAGAGAGCTAGCCAAGTTTAACGCTATATTTTTATTTTAAACTATATTTGTATAAATATATATATATATATATATATATATATATATATATATATATATATATATATATAAATATATATATATATATATATATATATATATATATATATATATAAAAGTAGTATTATTATTATTATTATTATAAAAGGGGGTTTTACCGTTTAATGACCGGTTTGTCGATTTTAAAACTTAAGTCACAATTAAAATCTAATGTAAATATTAAAAATAAATATAACTTAATTTAAAGCGTAAAGTAAATGACGAAAATAAAATTGCGATAATTGAAAGTACGATAATTAAAAGTGCAATAAATAAAATGACAGTAAATAAAAGTGCGATGAGATATAAAATAAAGGAATTATGCTTATTTAAACTTCCGTAATCATGATGTTTGACGTGTTGATTTTAATTTATTACCATGGGTTAATTGTCCTTTGTCCTGGATTATTCAATATGTCCATACGGTTTTGTCCATAACAGTCCATCAGACATAAATATAAAGTGCGAGTGTCCTCGTCAAATTATCCTTATACCCGAAGTCAAATATTCCAACTAATTGGGGACTTATACTGTAACAAGGTCTTAATACTTTGTTTAATAATTGCACCAGGATATCGACTGCGTGCAATCCAAGGTTTTAATACTTTATTAACAATTACACCAAGTTTCCTTGTATGTAATCTGTGATGATCGCTCCAAATCCATATGGACGAACACGTCATTCATTGATTTCATTGCGAGGTATTTGACCTCTATATGATACGTTTTGTAAACATTGCATTCTTTTGAAAAGGCACACCATAAATGAATATTTAAATCAAAGGTTTTCGACATCTGATGATTTCTACATATAGACAATCACCGTATATAATAGTTTACAATAGTACTTCCATTGACAATGCAGTCAAAATAAGGTACATGATGATGAATTGGTGAATGCAACGTTTTCTTGAAAAATATGCCATATAAGACTCCATGCACATAGCTTGTCTATCATATAAGCAAACAGCGGAAGACTTCTAGGGAACCTGAGAATAAACATGCTAACAAGTGTCAACACAAAGGTTGGTGAGTTCATAGTTTGTATGTTTCGCATAATCTGTATATAAAGATGGATCACAAGATTTCAGTTGTTTCATCCAGAAACGTTTATCAAAATATTCTACGAAATTGAGCACCCTGGTAACTAAACTTAACGTATATATAATTTGAACCCTTTGTATAATCATCTTAATAATACACGCAAACCAACGTGTACGCTTCTCAAATAGCATACGTCCGTTAAAAGGCTAGTGCTCTAGCTCGGACGGGGATATCAATCCCTATGGATCCATATACTACTACTCGCGCCCACCAGTTCTTATAACCGGCAGTTACTAGTTACCAAAGCTAAGGGATTTTCGGTTCAAACTCGGTGTAGAATTTAGTATGTACTTGTATCCATTGCGTTTAAAATAAAGTGCATGTATTCTCAGCCCAAAAATATAGATTGCAAAAGCAATTAAAAAGGGAGCAGATGAAACTCACACATATAAATATTGTAAATCAGTTAATAAAGCATTTGCATGTATTCTCAGCCCAAAAATGTAGAGAGTAAAAAGGATCATATGAAACTCACCTTAGCAGCACATAAAGTTGTTCATCGTAATGTGACCGAAACTCGGTATATCAAATAATCGTAGATCTCAACCTAGAGAACATATGTTGGTCAATAAATGTCTATCAAGCTAGGTCAGGTCATAGTGTATCACAATCCTAATGCTCGAAATTGACATACAAAAGTTATTCAAAGTTGTTTCAAAAAGTCAATTTTGACAATAGTTCAACAAACGAGACGTACCTTATATAAGGATTCATTTACTCGGTTGGTAATATTCAAAAATCCATTTTATCAATCTCGTAAACAAGTTGTTTAAGTATTAATTGTAGATTCAAAAAGCAATTCCAATTAATGTCAATTATAATTCAGTTGACCATATCTTTTGATTCGTTCCTCGAAACTATTCGATATCTAAATGAAAAGTTATTGATTTTTCGCCAGCTTTCCGAAAACATGTATATCATATACCTTTTACCCGTAATATATGTATTTAATTCGTGATTTATTATAAACTGTTTAACGACGAAATTTAGCATACAAGCATGTATAAATATATACACTCGAGCACTAGTATGTATACACTATTAATTTATAAAATATAAAATATAAATGCTTACGTATTAATATTGAGATTCAATATTGTAGAAAAGTACGTAGACGTAACGGAGATGATAAACACTAAGTTTGATTCACAATTATACCCCCGAACATTACCCATAACCTCCTTGGCAATAACCCATAATTTCCTTAGCTTTAATTCACTCGAAAATCATTTTTGAAATCGTTTGAACATGACCTCGTCGTAGTATTTTATGTATAATACTAATAAAAATAATATTAATACTACTGATAATAATAATATTAATATTAATATTAATCTTTAATAATAATTATAATAATAATAATAATAATAATAATAATAATAATATAAATAATATAAATATTACAGAGTATATATCTATACATTTGTAACTGTGTGTGATTGTTCGAGCAAAACAATTGAATTTATAGTACCTTTTCTGAAAAAGCACCCCATGCGATCGCATGGGATTTGTGCTTCAAGGCCATGCGATCGCATGGCCCTCTGATCCAGCTCACAAACTTTTAACTTTTTGTTTGTCGACATAATTTTATATAATATATATTTAATTTATATAATTAATTATATATTATATTAAATTCACATGCATAGTTGACTTGTAATTTTTGTTCCGATAAGTCGTACGTCATCATTCGACTTATGTCCCGGTTCCGGTTTTTCAAATGTCCTTTCGTACGCTGAGAAAACTTGTATTTTACATTTCGTGTCACGTACCTTTGTCAAAATATAGCCTTAAATTATCCCTAAACTATACCACTCAAAGTATATCTTAAACTTTCGAGTATTTTGATCATTTACTTCTATAAATCATCGTCTCGCTATTTGTTAATATATATATAATAACAATTTGTTTTTATGACCAAGTTAATATTATATTTTATCGTATTGTTAAATATATATTTTCGATATTAATAAACACGTTTTAAAATACATATCGCAAGTTATTCATATATCTAATTCCAACAGTTGATATTCCTTATTATTGTATGTGTCCAAATTACGTTATTTAAACAAACACTTTACCATTTATTCCGAATACCGTTAAGAATGAATGATTTCCCAAATCAACTTGGACCTTACAACAGAGACCCGTAATAATATCATAATCCTTAAGGGACTCAATAATTATCTTTTAATTCAATCGTTTGGCATAATCTTTTAACTTTTGTATCTAAATATATCAATCAGATAATCAAACCAATAAGTTTAATGCACAGTATCATATACTCAACACTTTGTTACGTTTTCAAGTTATGGTATATATATGTATCTATTTACCTATAATTGTTCTCGAATCGTTGAGAATAATCGAAAGGTAATTGAATAGTTCAAAAATTTTGAGATTCAACTTTATAGACTTTGCTTATCGTGTCGAAAACATTAAATCATTTAAAGATAAAGTTTAAATTTGGTCAGAAATTTCTGGGTCATCACATAATCCACCCCTGTTTTAATGAGTCCATTGACTATTAATCCATCCCCGTGTCCGGTTAAATGAACGATTATTAGTATTTATAAATATCCCGCCCATCGTGTCCGATCGAGTGTATATGGTTATTTATAATTACCTCAAATTGTAAATCTCTATATTAAATTAACGAACTATCATTCAGTTAAACAAATATAAAGCCCACTAATAGCCCATAGTCCAATTTTCACAAGTGTCGGTCTTTTGTCCAAACCCCAATTATGGTCCAAAGCCCAATTACCCCGTCTTTAATATTTAGCCCAACATCACGATTACTTCGATTTAAATAAGCATAATAATAACTTAGCTACGAGACATTAATTTAAAAAGGTTGAACATAACTTACAATGAGTATTAATCGCGTAGTGTTACACGGACAGAATTTCGACTTACAAACTTAAAACATTCGCCACTATAACCTTATTATTATTAACCTTAAATTAAAATTAAAATTATAATATATATATATATATATATATATATATATATATATATATATATATATATATATATATATATATATATATATATATATATATATATATATGTTGAGAGAGTGCATAGAAAGGAAAAGAAAAAGATGTGTTTATTTCGTCCGAAAAATGCTTCAATTTATAGATGTGGCCAGACTTTGGGTGCTATGCGATCGCATGGGATTAACTCTTCCAGACCATGCGATCGCATGGCCTGCTTTTCCAGCTCATGTACTTTTGTTTTCTTATTTGCCGACGGTTTTTAATATAAATATAATATATAAATAATTTATAGAATTATTAATATATTATATTATATTCGTGTGCATAGTTGACTTGTAATTTTAGCTCCGTTGCGTCGTGCGTTGATAATTGGTTCATGTCCCGGTTCCGGATTTTTGAACGTCCTTTCGTATATTTAATATCTTGTACTTTGCATTTCGCGGCTCGTACTCTTGTAACTTTTAGACGTTTCTCATCAATAAATTGAACCACTTGGATTGTATTTTGTATTTTTGATCTTTTTGGTCGTTTGCATCTTCAATTCGTCGAATTTGTCTTTTGTCTTCACCTTTTATTATTTAAACGAATATCACTTGTAAATAGAACAATTGCAACTAAAAGCTTGTCTTTCTTGAGGGATAATGCTATGAAATATATGTTTGTTTTTAGCATTATCATATATATATATATATATATATATATATATATATATATATATATATATATATATATATATATATATATATATATATATATATATATTATTTTAATTAAGAGAGAAACACTTTTTTGGGAGAAATAACTTTTTTTCGTTCTTTTTTAAAAAAAAAATTTCAAACATTAAGATCACATTAAAATGTAACCATTAAGAACACATTAAAATATGAACATTTGAAAAAAAACTTTGTGAAAAAACGTTATTATTTTGAGGGAAAAACGCTGAAAGAAATAAATGATAACATACATCATGAATAATGTTTTAATTAGAGTTTTTTAAGGGTTTAGAAATTAGGGTTTAGGGTTTAGAAATTAGGATTTAAATTGAACTTTTAATACGAACGGTTTAGAGTTTAGGGTTTAATGTTTTGGGACCCTCTCGTATCGCGAAGGTAGGCTCACGAAACTCGACCCTTGGCGTGGACAAAAAATCGTCAGCATTTATTTCTTCTATTTTGTACTTTCTATAAATTAAACCCCTAGCCTATTCTAGCACTAACACATACGAAAATTAATAAGAATTTCTTTTTGGTTGACCGGGGATTAAATGAATATCAATATAAGATATAACCATGTTTTATTCTGTCGGTGCATAAATGTAAGGCCCTCGTGCATTTGGACTACGTACGATAACTAAAAGTTATAATGTTAGAGTCCATCCGTACGGATGGAGGATGCATCCGTACAGATAGAGATTTGTAGCACGAATACGTTACATCCATACGGATGAAGGTCACATCTGTACAGATAGAGCTGCATAGTCTATATATAGGTGATTTTAGGTTCATTGTTAAGGTTACGAACTCTAACACCTCTAAGCCGATTCCAGTCGTTCGTAATAAAACCTTAATCGATTCTAATCGTTCCAAGTAAGTTTCTTAAGGTAATCGATCAAGTTAATCAAGTGTTTTCGACTAAATACACCATATCAAAAATTCCGCACTCTATATATATAGCATCGAATGATTGTTTAAATCCGTTCATACGATCCAACAATTTTCTCGCGTTCTTTACGTTTCTCACTTTTTTGCTTTAATTTTCATATTTACTTAGTAATTATCTGTTTGATATTGGTTGAGTAGTAACCTAGGATTATTAAGCTCTTGTTTGGTTAGCTAAAATTCTTAACATCTCCCTATCTTTTACTTAATTTTTATGGGAACGAAGTCTGAATCTGGAAACTGTGTTAATCAGCTTTCTGAATTTATTGTATTTTGAAACACAACAATATCCAGGCATCTTCTTTTCTTATACTACCACTAGACCTGTCATTTTGCGCTTCCAATGGTAGTAACGTTGTGGTTTACAGTCCCACATGACTATGAAAATTTAGATCCTTTAAGGAAATTGGATCTTTACGAAAACATTTGATCTTTTTGAAAATTCAATCTAGCTTTTATCCTAGATAAGTTTTCCGGAATAACCCTTCACCGGTGTTTGCAAATTGTTTTTGTGGGTTTTGTGGGTTTCAGATTTGAAAATTTTTGCTCAAAACTTATGGTTTTGTGTCACCCACTTGCTAACCTTGTATTGGGAAAGCAACACGTCCAGTTTACTTGCTCCGTATATTACCTTTCGGTAAACTACCGTCCGGTTGTAAAGGAAAGCGTTGAAAAAGCAACTGTTGAGACAATGTCCCGTGACATGCTTTTGATTATGGTCTATATCGTGTCAGGAGCAATAGTAAAGATCACCCTATAGTTTTTCAGTCTGGCACAAGGTCCTGTCTTCGACTATGCTATGCAACTACCGTTCTTACTGTTGACACCCGATTTGGTTCAGGTGACCTAATGAATTCCAGGTGAAATCCTAGGATTTTACGTTCAATGATAATGAACGCATTGAAAATGGGTTTTCAGAAAACAAATCGGTTTGTAATTTGATCAAAATATTTTCTCGTTCAAGCTCAAGTTTAGATATCATTGAATTCCATGAGTTTGTAATTCTCAATCTTTAAGGTCAATCTCAAGGATTGAGTAATATCAGGCTTAAATGCTGATTTTTGATCTTTAAGGAGATTATCCTTTCTGGGGATCTGATTCATTAGTCTTATAAGCTAATTTGCACGGTGCCCCCCCATTGTACGAGACAGATCCTCTCATGGTTAGGATAAGTCTGACCACTTGGCGACCCTGTTTGATGCTGAGGTCCGTGGATTTCCAGCTGATTTTCGAGAAAACTTTTCAAGGTTTTTCGTAGACTCTACAACTGGTCTGGACGACAACTTCCTGACCTAAATCAAGAAGCGCGTGTATTTTTCTCGGATGACTTTACTTCCTTTTAAATTCCATTTATATTACAATAAACTGGGTAAAACTGATTAATATCGTCCAAAACAAAAGTATCTTCAATTATTTGTACAAAAACATGTGATATATGTTCTAAATAACTTGGTAAATTTTTCCCACACTTGGCTTTTATTTTCCTTTCTTTGCCTTTTTATTCTCCTCTATTCCATTTTAAATGAATTCAAGCATTTTGGGTTGTTTCTCAATTTATGTCCTTTCCGAGGTAACAATAATTTCGGTGTTAACATCTAGTTTTATCGTTCATAAATATGTATAAACATGATTTTGAGTTCATGTAGTTGAAAATTTTGAAAAATTTTACTAGAATTGGGTAGTCAGTATATAAGACTAGGGCTGTTCTTTATTATCATAGAGCACTAGATTCTAATACAACTACTGCGTTACTAGTATTTTTAATGGTAACCAAGTGTATAAGTCAAAAAAAATTTAAAACCGAAAGAATTTAATCCCTTCCCACACTTAAGATCTTGCAATGCCCTCATTTGCAAGAAATCAGTAACAATTTAAGTTATTGAGGGTGATTAGCGTAGAAAAATGATTAAATTTTACCAAAGTTTCCAAACATATTGTTGTTTATGTTGAATGATAAATGGTGCACATCATTTGTTCATTCCGTCTGTTGTTACATCACACTTGTTTTTCATTTTGTCGTCAAAATTAATAGCTTTTGCTGAACTTAATGCCAGTATTTGAAAATGCGCTGTTTTACCCTGTTGTGTACATGAGATAAAATACATACAATACAAATATAAACATGCATGGTAATTTGAAATGGGACTTAATATCCCACTTTCAAATTACAAAAATGAAATATTAGTACAAAATAATAAAAATATTAAACATTACATTAAAGTATCAAAATGTTAAAATAGATAAAAATAATAAAAGAGAAGACATCACCAATGGAACACTATTGATTTGGATAGGGGTTCCAGTTCATATCGTCGTTCGGGTTCCATGGTTGGTGATAGGTATTCTGGTATGCTTGATTGGGGTCGTACAGGTCATAGGGTGGTCACATGTCGGGCTGATGTGGTGGATAGTAAGAAGGCCGAGTCGGGATGTAGTTATTTGGTACCTGATATGATAGCTGGCTCATGATTTGGTGCTGATGAACTTCCCAGCTATCGTGTTGGCGTCGCCTAGAAGTCTCATACTCATTCGCGGCTTGCCACTGCTCATACCGACGATGCCTATCCTCATTAGTCATTTCTACCTCATCTATACGCTGAAAAACGTCAGTAAAACTATCCCTAATGACATCCCTGATGTCATCTGCTTCCTCCATCTCATCATCCGAACCTCTCTCTACCTGTGGATGGTTGCCCCGATATGGCATTGCCTGATTGCGTCTCCTAATCAATACCTTTGCACCTTGATAGACTTGTAAACCTAAAGTCTCGTCTTGTTCCCTAGCTACCATCATTGACCCCCTTGTTCCATATCTACAACTAAATACTCTCCAATGAGAGTAACAAAAATACCTCCTCCTATTATTCCCCCTTCCTGTATACCTTCCACCATTTTGGAAAGATAAAAACCAACACAGTATGGGATATTAACAAAGCTTCTAGTGTCTCGAATGCACTTAAGGTAAAATAAATCGTGTAAGGTCATTTTCTCCTTGTTGTTACCTCTTTGTGTAATAGAGTTTGCTAAGAATCTATGTATTATACGAAGCTCGGATTTATTAATATCTAAATAGGAGTGTCTTCCTCCCAGTGTAAACACATTAAAATTTGACATACGCCTCCAGATGGCGTTAGCGTCAAAATTTCTATCTACCCGCCCACCATGATAAATCAAATTTGTACAATCAGGTGATAGTAATTCAGCGGGAGTGTAAATCTGTAAAGCCCTAGCCATGTCCAGCATGGACATCCTGTACATCCTACAGCCAAGTAAAAATCTAAGAAAACTCTTATCGTCTAACCTATCTACATCCTTATTAAAAGCTATAGTACTCATTAGCTCAAAACACCACTCTTTATATACAGGCCTACGATTGGTAAATAAACGTTCCCAATCGGAAAAAGAAAAGCTGACATACCTTTGGATTAGATGCTGCCTAACTGGGTTAGCTAGGTGGACCCTTTCTAAAGGCTCCCAATCTATTACCCTTAGTACTTCTACATTTTTGGTCCAAAGCTTAAATTTGTTACTTTGGTACGTCGGGTAATCTCTCAAACTTCTATCAATTCTTAAATTGGGATGCAACTATTCTTCATGAATTGTTGGGTGTTCTATTATATGGTGAACGGGAAATACTACGTAGGCAATAAAAAATTGTGGCTCCAGCTCATAGTATGGCATGTGTTGATCATAATGTTGTTGTTGTTCAGGTTGTTGTTCCAGTTCGTGATATTGCATCTCTGGCTGTGGTTCCGGATCAGGTTGCCTAGACGATGATGCACCGTCTGTATCTGTATTTCTCTGCAAAACACATTAAACACAAAATTTTTGTATCCAAATATGCATTAGTGTTAGCAAAATAATAAATTAAAACAATTACAATAACATGTTTAATCCATATTAAACTTATACTCATTTTCATATTTTTATCAATTCTACACATTTTCAAATAATCATATATGAAAATGTATACAAAGTTCATAGGCTTTTATTTCAAATAACATGTCAAAATATTCATTATTAGCAATTAAACAAGTTTCAAATGGCATTTATATCAAATTAATCAAGTTCATGAATTTTAGACTTAAAAAGTCCACTTTAATTTTCAAAAATCATGTTTAGGATCAAAGTTTGGATCATTTAGCTACCTAAACATGTTATACTACTTAATTTAGCAATAATTCATGACAAAAGTCGGCCATAACCTGTTTATATCAAAAAGCCCCAAATTGCTCAAGAACACAAACCCTAGATTTCTAAATTTTTTGAAGTTTTTGGCTTCAAATCATGTTAAATAGCATCAATCTAGGTTATACATGCATAATATACTAACAATTTAACTCTAATTACACTAAAAATTAACAAAATAAAATTATTGCAATTAATTAAAATTATCACAAAAAGTAGGAAATTTATGAGTTTAGGGGTGAAACTTTTACCTTCCTGCTTCCCCATCTGAGAAAAGACATGATTATAGCGGATTATTGTGAGAAAATTGGTGAATTTTGGTGAAAAAATAATGATTTTTGAGAGTGTTTTTGAGAGTGTTCGTGTTTGTGTGTGTGTTGATGTGTGGAACAGAACAGGCGACTGGAACTTTTGATTCTGCCGAGATATCCAGTGCCATGCGATCGCATGGCTCACAAGGGTAAACCCCATGCGATCGCATGGGGTATAATTTTTTATTTATTTATAAAACCTTTGACTTATAAAAACAAAAATGAAATAAATTTAAAATTTTGTTTCCTTTTATATTGAGGGCGTTTCGGTACGTTGACCTAGTTCGTCCCTCGACAAAATTTTAAAAATTTTTCTTTTTAAAGCGTTGTTTTAAAAGCTAAGATTGTTGAATTTTTTTAATATTTTTGGCATACTTTAGATCAATAAAATTAAAAATAGTGATAATAAAATTTCTCGTCCCGCCCTCGGGTAAAACAATTTCGGTTCAACGACCTAGTCTTCAACTCACGACGAATTTTATAAATCAATTTTTAACTTGATGAAGTAAAGTACATTTTTGTTTTTAAATTCACACCAAACTTAAATTTAAAATGCATAAAATTTCATATAAATATTATTAATATTTATATACATTAATTTTACAAACTTTCATTTAAAATATTAAATTTTTATATAATAGTTTTAAAAATTTACAATAATAATTTAATATTTATATTATAATTTTAAAAATAAGGTAAAAATAAAAATCTTTTTGGTCTTTTATCCCACTTTAATCAATCAAATATTAACAAAAATATACGTCCCTCTTTTGGGTAAAGTAATTTCGGCTATATTACCTAGTTTTACTCCTGACGAATTTTTGAAATATTTTGGATTGATTGATTAAAGATATTTATACCTTAAAAATAAACGGTAAATTTCGCAGTGATGTAATAAATTTTTGTATGATATTAATAATTTCGGTTTCGCGTACCTAATTTTATTGAATATCAATTTAATACTTTATAGCGAACGATTCAGCATTTATTATCAAAAGGTTAAAAGCAATAAATAAAAACAAATAAAAACTGTACATACTTACCTGTGATATAGAATTCTCAGAGACCTGCTTTAGCCGACTCATAGGAGAGTCGTGTGATTTGGTTTTCCATAGCTACATAAGCGTAACCTCGATTTTTCAATAACTTTTCTTCTAAACATATGAACGGCCCTTCTCTGCATAGAGTAACAAATTCGGTATTTGAATATGCTTGATTGTTCGAACATTTACCTTCGTGTGACCATTTGACATCTTTCAAGGTGTCGTGCTCTTCTTTTTGTTGCGGATTTTAATTTTCCTTTACCAAAATGTGTCTTATGATGATCTTTCCTGAGTTCTTTCCTCACTTCATCCATTTTGCCTCTTATGAATGATACCAATTCACTCGGAAGTGTGTCATTATTACGTTTAGTAATCATAGCATGTAGTAGTAGACCATGGTTCAGATAAAAGGAAGTCTTCATCTCGTAAAACCTAAAAAAAATAAAAATTCAGAATGGAGGGAGAAGACTAGTTCTTTAGGTTCTGCTAGGGAAAGACCATTCGGATTCCATTTTCGAGAACTACACGAAAACAAAAAATCTAACTCTAACATAAATACATATTACCCTTAAAAGATTCGAATCTTCCCACACTTAGTTAGCTGTGGTGTCGAAATTGTGATTAACTTCATCTTCAACTTCCATTGGATTATCTATGTAATGTTTAACTCTGTGACCATTAACCTTAAATTCAATCCCATTTGAATTTATTAATTCTACTGTTCCGTACGGGAAAACTCTTTTGACTATGAATGGTCCAGACCATCTAGATTTCAATTTTCCAGGAAATAGCTTGAATCCTGAATTGAAAAGAAGAACTCTGTCTCCTTCCTTAAAATCTTTTGAACTTCTGATTCTTTTATCATGCAATTTCTTCGTTCTTTCTTTATAGATTAACGAATTTTCATATGCTTCATGTCTCAATTCTTCTAATTCATTTAGTTGACTTAACTGTAGATGTACGTCTTCATGCAAATCAAGATTACATGTCTTCAAAGCCCAAAATGCTTTGTGCTCAATTTCTACTGGAAGGTGACATGCTTTTCCGTAAACGAGTCTAAAAGGTGGGGTTCCAATTGGAGTTTTATAGGCTGTTCTAAAAGCCCAGAGTGCATCCTCCAATTTCATGGACCATTCCTTCGGATTTGATCCTACGGTTTTCTCTAGAATACGTTTTAAAGCTCGGTTGGTATTTTCAACTTGTCCACTTGTTTGTGGATGATAAGCGGTTGAGATTTTATGAGTTACTCCATATCTTTTGAGAACTTTCTCAAGTTGATTATTACAGAAATGAGTACCCCGATCACTTATTAAAGCTTTCGGTGTTCTGAACCTTGCAAAAAAATATTTTAAGAAGTTGACTACAACTCGTGCATTGTTAGTTGGGAGAGCTGATATCGGCTAAAAAGTCACGTTTTCACCCCGGTATTAAGGCCCAAAAACAAGAAAGATTCGAACTTTGTCGGCAAAATACCCACTTTGTCGGTTAAAATTGAAGAACAAGTAATTACGAAGACGGTGCAAAAAGAATCAAGAGAATCAGAGCTAAAACGATGATTCTAAAGCGAAAACGGTGAAAGACAAGAAATCAAGTTACGATCCAGGGAATTCAGGCTAACCAGCAAGCCATACGACGGCCTGCCATACGGCCTGCCAGTATGAAAACGGCTTGCCATATACGTGCCACCACACGAGCCACCAAACGGCCTGCCTTGCATACGGCCTGCCAAATACGGCCTGCCAAATGGCCTGCCAGGCGTATTTGGCAAATTTTCAAGTCTATTTAAAGGGTCTTTGTCATTCACTCCAACACACACTTCAATTCACTTCTTTCTCTCTCTTGTACAATATTAGTCATACGTTCAAGGCCTTCTCACCTCCGAGCGGGAAATTAAGTACCCGGAGGTGAACGCTGAAGATTGTATTAGGAGCGGTCTGGAGTCTTGAAGTTGTCACTTTTGTATTCGGAACTCGTTTAATCTACTGGTACTTCTATCCTTTATCTTATATAATGTTTTATGATATTATTGCCATGATTAGCGAGTAGTTATCTTTAGTGTATGCTATGATATAAGCAGTTATAATGCCGAAATAATATTATGGTATGTGTATGCTGTTGAAATGCTTTCCGATTATGCTTTAAACTCAATCGCTTTTCCAACTAATAGAACGTAGTTATAGGCTCTGTTATTGGGAAGTCACGAACCCCGATTCAGAGTACACTATCTGTGTCACCCCTTGGTAAGAGAAGTCTCTCGGATACAACGTAAGATCGACCGAGGCACACCGGTTGTAGTAAGTCTATCGTGCTTTGGATTCCGACTGAGGACTCTTTCGTAGTGAAACATCTAACTAGACTCTTAGTACATTGTCGGTCCTAGACCATGCTAGTGTAGTCACCAAGCATATAAACTTCGTACGTGCACGCTGAAGCACATCGGTTGTTGTAAGCTGTACCTCTGCTAAGTAAGGCCATGGAACACGGTTAGTGTTAACCAGTACACTGCACCATAACGTGGTCTCAAGCATTGCACCCCGCTTGAGGGATTCTTAGTTAATTAAGGAACTGTTTGTTTAGACACATAAAGAATTGGACCGTTAGGATAACCGAACGTGTTCATGGAAGTCAGACTCGACTTGGCCATGGTGTTCTTTATGGTTGAACTCTTTTTAAGGGCCTAACTATCTTTTACCAATCATTAACGAAAGCATTGAAGCACATCACGTCTCTCGGATATGGTAAACCATGTATTCTATTATGCTTAAGAAAGTTTAAACCATTTTAGAATGTTAATACGTCACCCAACCGAGTCGCTCAATTGGATGAGCCGTCTGAACGTGTATGCCTGTAGTCAGACTGCACGGGCATCGGGGGTAAGGGACGTTGCTGTCTATTCAGAATCTTCAAGCCTAACGCAGTACCCAGTGACATGTCTTATGACAGGGGCATTTAGGACCAGTGTAATGAATACAGGGCCTCTGCCTATTCATGAGCCAGCATTCCATAATCTCGACAGAATAACTGATGAAGTCATAGTATGCACTTACTTTAACCTTTTCTGAATTACAAATTTTATCGCATTTACTTTATCTATCTTAAATTAAAAAAATCCCAAAATAAACATTCACTACTCCCTAGCTATCTTAGGCTACAATATAGGTTCGATGTTACTGATATCTCAAAAATACGACTTTAGGTCATACTTTCCTTACTTATAAGGAGTAGTAAGATTTAGGCCCCGCTAAATATAAATTTAAAACAGTACCCTCTCCCACGAGTGGCTGATCCTGGCGAGCCGCGGCCTAACGACACCGCGCAAATAAATACCGTCCGTTTCGGCCATATCAGGAGAACTACTAGTTTTTGGCGCTGCTGCCGGGGACTTGGTATCAGGCGATACTGCTCTTAATTAAACTTATTCGCAAGCATTTTGTGGTGTCTAAGAAAGACAATTATACACGGACTTGGTTATTGGATTTTTCGAACAGTCGCCAATTATATTGGGACCAAAAGGATCCTGCCTCTCCCTAGTCAGCCTGGCCACTTGGTTTGTTGAATAGTTTGCGCGAAGCTTTGTTACCGAAATACCAGGGAATCAGTAGCCAGAACCAAAAACATATTCCACCATAGGATAGTTAGTTAATTAATTAGATTACTTTAGATTACTTTAGTTTACCTTAGATTAGATTACCTTATATTACCTTAGATTAAATTAGATTACCTTAGAATTAGATTAGTTTAGTTTAGCTTATTATAGTTTAGCTTATTTGAGAAAAATCAAAAATAAAAAGGCGATTGTTATTCGTACCTGATCCAGACGCAATAATCTCTAAAGCACGCAAGGAAGCACGAATCAGAAACCAAATGGCGTTACGCGTTACTTTAGCAGAAAACACGAAACCCTCGATTGAAGGTCGAGGAGGACCAATCAGATTTCCAGAGATTCAAGGACAATCGTTCGAGTTAAAACATCACGTCATCCAGCTCATTCAAAATAGCTGTCAGTTTCATGGATTACCGAATGACAATCCTAATTCTCACCTTGATAAATTCATATCTCTTTCGAACTCCTACAAACAGCCAGGGATAGGACAAGATATAGTCCGGCTATACTTGTTCCCCTATTCTCTCACTCATCATGCTCAAACTTGGTTTGAAGGACTGGAAAAAGATTCCATCACGTCATGGACGGAGATGGCGACTAAATTCCTAACCAAATATTTCCCTCCTTCTAAACAAACCAAACTAAAGAATGACATCATTAGCTTCAAACAAAGTTATGATTAATCTCTTTACACTGCATGGGAGCGTTTCAAAACCCTGCTGAAGAAATGCCCTAATCACCAGTTAGAACGGTTAGCCCAAATCTATACCTTCTACAATGGTCTTACGGTAAATCATAGGAAGACGATCGATGCAGCAGCTCAAGGGAATCTGATGAATCAAACCGCAGATGAAGCATGGGAATTGCTCGAGAACATGACGATGCATCATCATGACTGGAACAGTGGTGAAACAACTTCATCAATTGCCCCACTCTCTGCACTTAACAATCAAACGGAGGCCATCAAATCCCTCACAGATAAGATGGAATCTCTTGCAAAGCAACTCGGAGAATTGAAGATGCAACCGCAGCTGGTTAACCAAGCTCCGGCTTGTGTTAATTGTACCAACCCGCAACCCACTGGAGACTATCAAGTTGAGTACGAAAACCCTGACTGTTCAGTCTGTTACGTTCAATACCCAGCTCGTCCACCAAATCTCGGATTCAATCAACCACCAAGGGTTAATCAATTTCAGCGAAGCAATCAATCTTTCCGTTATCGTTATCCACCTTACCCAGCCCAGCAATCTCAATTGACCTACGATCAACCACTTCCACTCACTGGTCCCCCAGTTGAGGAGAATTCCCCTACCACCTAGATTACAAAAGCAACTAACCCCACTCACGCAGCTGATGATCAGTTAACTCAGTTCATTCAAGGACAACAACAGTTAAATCAGAGAACTGCAACCAGACAAGATCAGACGGAGATACTAATGAGAAATCAATTGGCTCTGCTCAAAAGTTTGGAAACGCAGCTCGGACAGTTATCACAACGCCTTGAAACCCGACCGCAGGGAAGATTGCCAAGTAATACTATCCAGAATCCCCACATAGAAGAAGCAAAGCAAATGGATTTAGTAATCCCTGAGGAAGAACCACGGAGAAGGTTAACTAGGCTCAAGAACAAATTAACATATACTCAGAAGCTGACCCCTGAAACTCCAGTTCGCGTACCTTATCCTGGAAGGCTACAAGAAGAACCATCCAAGCTTGATTCCTTCAAACTAGATAGAAGATTCTTGGACACTATGTCCAAAGTTCCCAACCAGAAGAGATACATCCGAAGGCTTTTATCTACAAAGGAGAGGATACCAGACTCTAACAAAATTCCACTGAGTGAAGAATGCTCTGCATTACTCAGAAACTCTCTACCACCTAAGCTAGGAGATACAGACCGATTCGTTTTCCCGTGTTCAATCTACCAATCTGGAACCATACATGCGCTAGCAGATTTAGGAGCAAGTATTAACCTAATCCCTTACTCTCTCTACAAGAGATTAGAGTTAGGAGACTTTTCACCAACCAATATGACAATGCAACTTGCCGATCATACAATTCGATATCCTAAGGGCATAGTTGAGAACGTCTTGGTGAAAGTCGACAAATTTTTGTATCCTACGGATTTCATAGTAATGGATATTAAGGAAGACCTACACACCCCAGTAGTGTTAGGAAGTCCTTTCATGAATACGGCTAGGACTGTCATTGATGTGTACAACCAAACCATGATCTTACGATCACATGGGGAGAGCGTTACCTTCAAAATTGACCGACCAACCGATCTTTCTGGACAGGCAGAGATGTTTGCTATTTCCACCAGAAGGATTACTTCCGATGATGAGTCATTACCACCAGCCGACGATATCGATATGGGTGTCGAATCACAGTCTGTAGACGACCCATAAATGGAAGAAGACGATCCCAGCGAAGAAATAAAGGAAGAGGAGGAATCTGAAGAGGAAGAGGAGATGGAAGATGTAAAAGAAACTGCGACAACACCCATTCCAAGCACTAAGCGTCATGAAGAAATAATGAGGCTTGAAACGGTAGATCACAGTTTAATCATTCGCTTCAAAAAGAAGACCAACAAGGCTAAGGCTAAGGATATAGAAATTGATCATGTAAGTATCAAAGTGGAGAATCAGAATACTGAAGAAACCCGTTCATCAGACGCATCCTCAGAGGAACCGGATACCGATGATGACGAGGAAGATCATCACGAAGACATTCTGACTAACTCACACTCTCCAACCGAAATAGATCAAGGGGAGCCGGACTCTTCTTCAGATCGAATTCCGGTTATATCCACACATGCAGACATGATTACCTTCATCAATCATACTGATGAATTTGAAGACATTCTCGAAGCCATCCGAAAGTCAACCATTGATTTTTCGCTACGCTTAACAGAACGAATCATGGCTATCAGAGAAGAGCACCACCAATATTTCAGAAGAGAAGACAATGATGTTGAAATCCTAGAAGAATGCATTCAAGACTTTATCAACTCTCTTCACGATCATATATATCACGAAGAAAGGCAACGAGAGCATAATTCAGTGGTTCGCACTATTCTTGAGACAAGATTCTGTCGAGATCAGAAGAACATTTACTCTAAGGTTTATAATGCCTTAGCTGGATCTGCACTTCCGTTCTCACGAAACGAACAAGCACTACTGACTCTCATCCGGAAGCATATGGATCTTTCCACCGGCCGCCCAACTTATCACTCTGATTTGCAAATGATCGAGGATATTCACAGTCTTTTCGCTCTTCTGGATAGAGATAATTTCGAAAGCACACCAGACAGACTAGTGATTTACGTAACAATTGATCACCACGCTGATCTGATTATCAAAGAGTTACCAGACGCTGTTATGGAGGAAGCAAGGCGAAACAATCCGTTCTCTCATTTTGAACCAGATCGAGTCAACATTGCCACCTATGTTATGAAGCAACTATCACGTATCTTCCATGAGTCCACAGATCCTAGTTTCATATTTAAAGCTGGATGTCGAGAGATATACTCAAAGATGGTGAAATTAATACTCGGATCAGGATTGCTGTTCACTTCTTTCCAGCTTCGTCTTTTAACTAATCTGTGCAAAGCTACAGGCTCTTACTGTGGAGATCACCGTTCCGAAGACTTCAATATTCTAAAGATACAGTTTCTTACATTGTTTGAAGACCTCCGAAATGATCATCCCGTCAGAGAAATCATCAACACCAGCACTGCTTCTATGATTGACAATCATGGGTCAACCAGCAGAGCTGTGGATCATATTCTCATCGGAATTCAAGACTTATCAAGAGCCGAAACTGCGCACTACTTATCGTTCAGAAGATCTTCAAGAGTAGTACTGGACTTGTTACCACTATTGGTCCGACAATTTCTCAGAACTTATCCACCAAGACTCACATTCCCTCAAGAAGACCAAGATCACAACCGTCAACAAGGAATGTTTGCTTTTTGAAGAATCACTACGGTCGAGCCAACGACCTTAAACAAAAGCGCTTCTCTGGAGGCAACCCGTGCAATAAAGTAGAGTAGAAGAATAAAGGATGACAAATGAGCTGATAAAGAAGCAAGGAAACCAGCCGCATCTGCTAGGGGTATTTCTTTCTTTTCGATACTAGCTCAAGATTCAAACTATACCACATCCTAGCTTATCACTAAGTGTGGGATAACACCCAATTAAAACCCTAGACAAACACTCCCGAATCTTCAACTAAAACTCCTAAGTGTGGGATACACTAGGAACATTGAGGACAATGTTCGTCTAAGTGTGGGATGTTGGTATCTTTTTATGCTATATCATAATAACCCATTACGAAAATTCCAAGTCCTTAAGACAAATTTCAAATTTTTTGCAAAAGAACCCCTTTTCGAAAAAGTATTTTTGAAAACCTAAAACGTTTGTCAATAAAAATAAGGCTTAAGTAAGGTGGAATTCTTGTTAGATTGAAATCTCTAATAGAGCATTGCATGACTAAGGCATTATCGACCTAAATTGATTATGGTGAGGCACCCCAAATAAGACCAGCATTCATCTTTAATGCTTCACTATTTTCTGTTGAGAGTGCCGATGTCTGTGCTTAGAATCAGAACTTTCTTTAGATCTACATCTCCAAGCAGCAAAGCGTGGTTCGGTTGTAATCAAAATAGCTACCCATTTGTCAAACATAAGCCTTCCACACCTCCACTACTTCTACTCCACCACCACATCCATATCACCTTTACTATTTCTCAGAAAACCCAGAAAATGAGATTCCTTTCGAAAACCCAATGTTATAAACCTCTCAAGTATCATGGCAAAGGTCTTGAAAAAGTTTACCGGCAAAAAGTTTCTCGTGATGAAGTCTCCGAAAAAAAAATTGAAGTTCTGAAAAAAGGAGCAGAACTAAATAAGAGAAATGCCGAAGAGAACTCGACCGAAAATGATTATCAAATGAATAAAAGTTCAAAAGTGCTTCTCAAAATACTTCAGCATTCCTATCTATCCAAAGACTACATTACCCTTTTATCTCACCCTTCAAAAACAACTTCACTACCACTCCAAAATTCCTATCCATCATTGACAAATAACCCATAAAGCTGAGATTACTACCGTTCTATCGTTGGCAGCAAGGATTTGAGTCTTTATCAAGCCTATGACGATGGGTGCAGCATGACTGGCTATGAGCGTATTCATTTCTTAGATCTATAGGGAACCCTAAACACTTGAGTGATTTGAGTGACCCGTGAAAGCTAGCCTATGTCATGTAACCTCCTCGCATGCTTGCAGAGATAATTTCAGTCCTAACATAGATGACTCACCTTATCTTTTTGCTCTTATAATAAAAAAAACCGCTTAGGCTATTAGGAAAGAAACGCTGAAAAGATTCTTTAAAATGAGAGTTTGCTTGAGGAAAACCAAAGTCTAAGTGTGGGATATTTGATATCGGCTAAAAAGTCACGTTTTCACCCCGGTATTAAGGCCCAAAAACAAGAAAGATTCGAACTTTGTCGACAAAATACCCACTTCGTCAGTTAGAATTGAAGAACAAGTAATTACAAAGACGGTGCAAAAAGAATCAAGAGAATCGGAGCTAAAACGAAGATTCTAGAGCGAAAACGGTGAAAGACAAGAAATCAAGTTACGATCCAGGGAATTCAGGCTGGCCAGCAAGCCATACGGCCTGCCATACGGCCTGCCATACGGCCCGCGATACGGCCTTCCATACGGCCTGCCAGTATGGAAACGGCCTGCCATATACGTGCCATCACACGATGTAACATCCCGCGTTTTTCCGTTAAATTTATTTTAACACCGTCTTTTTTTTTTAAATAATATCTTTCGCGATTTAAATTTGTATCTTCATTAACTAACGTTCATAATATCCTCGTTATTTAAATATAACGTCACCCGTTTACTCGAGCGTTTTTAAAATATTCGTTTGGTTAATTCCCGCACCCGACTACAAACTCGAGGGACCATTTTTGCCATATGGCCAAACTAATCACTAGTAGTTGACTAAGTCAACTACTTCTCCACCATTCCCCACATTTTTAATTTCTTTTCTTTCTTCTTTTCTCTCAACCAAAAACTCAAACCTTAAATTCTTCATCATCTTCAATCATCATCCAAATTCAAGCAAGGAATCAAACATCAAAACAAATTGTACTTTTGGAATCCTCGTTTCATCCTCTTCGATTTGATACCAACCTCATTGATTTTGGGTAACATTTCTAAAACACTAAATTTCTCTAAATTCGTTTTAATTACTTGAAATGTTGTTAGTTAGTGACTATGGCTCGTGTATAACATGAATATATGATTTGTTTGCTTGATTTGTTGATTTTGGTGTAACTAGCTTGAAAATGAAAATTGTATGCTTAATCTTTGATTTGGATGATTAAAGGTTGTTAGATTGTTAAAGTTCATGTTTTAAAAGTGTTACTAGCATCATTAGCTTCATGTTGATATATAGATTGATCAAAGAAACTTCAAAAACGTGATTATTGATTTTGGTGTTGCTTGACTAGGGTTTGCTAGTTCTTGAAATGAATTTTTGGATGCTTGAATGCCATGGAATGTAAATTGTTAGTGATTAGTTGTAATGTATGCTTCATTACCTTCAAAACGGCATATCATATGTGTAAATTGGATTCCCGGAACTTAAAATGCATATTGATGAACTTGAGGCTTTGAAATGAGCGTTTATTGATCACATGACGAGAATTCGATTGTTGTAAATGATGTTTTTGTTTGAGGATTTGTGTTTAGTTGTGTTCCTTGTCAAAAGAGCTTTCCAACGGTATAAGATACGTCTTCTAATTGTTTGCGGTTTGCGTTTTGCGTTTGTTTGAAGTTTTGACCAAGACTTGAACCTTGAAAACGACCTGACACCAGACCATGTGTTATGTCGCGGCGCGACACCCCTTGCCGCGGCGCGACATTTGCCTTGTCCAGATTCTGTCCAACTTTTCCATTTTATCAAAAATGTTTGCCATGTTCTAGACCTCCAATTCACATGCAACTTGTTTTAACATGCTTATATATGAATAACTAGCATAGAAAATTTGTCCGAGACCCGACCCGAACGTGTTGACTTTTTCGTTGACTTTGACCAAGTTTGACTTTTAGTCAAACTTAACCAAACTTTTATGCAATCTTCCTAACATGCTTTTATACTTGTATCTTGCATGAAACTTGACAATTTGCTTCACATGCTACATAATCGAGTCGTGTCGAGCCATAGGACTAATTGAACAACTTTGACCGATCGTGTTTACCGTTATTTGATACGACCTATTTGTTTAGGTCAAGACTAGCATTGTTCTTGCACACATTTACTTGTTGAAGTACTTTACTACTCGTGCATTCAAGGTGAGATCATAGTCCCACTTTTAATCACTTTTATTCTTTACATCGTGGGCTGAGAAACACATACATTTCATACCTATTTACTTTTCATGCTTTTACATTGTGAACAAATACGAATACAAAGATGCATACGAGTTTGAACAAAAGTCCTCAATCCAATTATCATTAGTTCCACTTGCAGGGTGTAAGTGTAAGCGTGTAATTATGTTGTGTGGCCATACGGGTTTAACAAACCCTCATTCAGACGGTTCGCTACCGTTAGTGAATGAAATATAATTTCATCAATGTATAGTGTAAGTTCTAACACTAAATTCAAAAATTCAGAGGGAAGATTCGGTTAAGCCTTGATAATTGGGTGCTCGTGATACAAATACTATTTTGGAATGTGAACGATTTTGGTTGAGCAATTCTTAAAGAACCTTGTGGTTCAATACAATTTACTTACTAAACCTATGATTTCACCAACGTTTTCGTTGACAGATTTCTATGTTTTTCTCAGGTCTTGCACGATATGTGATACATGCTTCCGCTCATTATTTGATACTTGCATTGGATGTCGAGTATACATGCTTTTCGTGGAACGTCTTTTGACTTTACTTTAAACTGTGTCGCCTGGATTTCAATCGTACTTATAACGTTGTAACTTAACTTTTGGTTGAACAATTCTTGTAAACTTTGAAACAAATCTTTATTTTGAAATGAAGGCGACATATTTTGGTCAAACGTTATCTTAAAGACTTATAATCAGGTAATGGGACCCATGTAGCCGACGCCGTCACTTGACGATTTGTCGGGGTCGCTACAGTTGGTATCAGAGCCTTGGTTGTAGGGATTTAGAGTTCATTTGTGTCAACCCCGAGTCATAGGGTACATAGGTGAATCTAGACTACAACCGGCATATAGACTGAAGTAGGAATTATTTGACTAATTGTGCATTTATACTCGAACTCTTCTATCATATCTAACTCGTATTCGATCTTGATCTTACGTTGATAAATTTTGTTGGTGCGCCACCTTGACTTTATGAAGTAATGTTAAATGCACATGAGAATCAGGGTAATATAATTTCTGGGATTATATTACGGTGATTCACATGGACGTTCCGACATTATGACATAGAGAATTTAGGGCGAGTCAAGGAAAATTTTCTCTCTATCCTTATTCCATACTCCGGTTAGTATTGTTGAAAATACTAACCAACGATATTCTTGTGTCTTGAAGGAACAATGGCTCCTCGTCGTGTACGCCGCAATGAAACTCCCGAACAAGCTCTCGAACGGATGATAGCTACCGCCGTAGATGCGGCCATGGCCGGTCACTCATCCAACAACAATAATAATAACAACCACAACAACAACAACAACAATGGAGCCGGAAACTCAAACGAGGGATGCTCCTATAAAGCTTTCATGGGGTGCAAACCTCACACTTTTGATGGAACCGGGGGACCGGTTGTGCTCACTCGATGGTTTGAGCAAACGGAAGCCGTCTTTAGCATAAGCGGTTGTCGAGACCAAGACAAGGTTAGATATTCCACTCACACCTTCGCCGGTATCGCTCTCACATGGTGGAATTCGTATGTACAATCGGTGGGTATCCACGAAGCCCACGCTCTCTCTTGGGCCAACTTAAGAGGAAAGATGATCACCGAATATTTTCCTCGCGAAGAAACCCGAAGACTCGAACAAGAGCTAAGAGCTCTGAAAGCGGTCGGGAACGACCTTAAGGCCTATAATCAACGATTCTCCGAACTTGCTTTGATGTGCCCAAATCTTGTGAACCCCGAATCTTTAAGGGTTGAACTTTACATGGATGGTCTCCCCAAGAGCATCAAACAAGGAGTAATGTCATCCAAACCCGCTAACCACCAAGAGGCTTTGAATATGGCCCGCCAATTGATTGAAACAGTGGACGAGATTGAAGTGCCGGCACCTAAAGCCGAGGATAAGTCGGGTGACAACAAAAGAAAATGGGAAGCCCCCCAATCAAGCAATTACAACAACCTCGCCAAGAAGCCCTTCATCCCCAACGGCAAGAAAGGTTATACCGGACACCTACCGTATTGTAACGAGTGCTACAAACATCATTTAGGTGAATGTGGCAAACCATTTTGCTTGAAGTGTCAAAGAAGTGGCCATGTAGCCCACGATTGTAGGAATACCGCCCCCGTCGCTCAAAAGGAGCCCAATGCACCCAAGACGGGTGTTTGTTTTGAATGTGGCCAACCGGGTCATTTTAGGAGTGCGTGCCCAAATAAGAAAATCAACCCCAACGCACGCCGTTAAACTTTCAACATCAACGCCTAGGATGCCCGAGACGACGATGGACTAGTCACGGGTATGTTTCTTCTCGAAATTCTCACGTTTCATGTTTATTCGATTCGGTTACCGTTAGACGTTTTATAAACAAGACTTTGACTCGTACCCTTTGCACTCCACCTTTTTCCCCTAGACACTACTTAGGCAATTTAAGTGACCAACGGAAAATATTGTGTGCCTATAAATTTTATTGGAGGAAATACGTTAAGACTTTTGACTTGACACCTATAGAACTAGGGAGCTCGGAACCTATTCGTAAAAAAAAAAAAAAAAAAAAAAAAAAAAAAATGTTTCCCCATCATCTTGTATAGATTATTGTGAACTGAGTAATTTTCGGTTGGAAACCGATACCCTCTCCCTCGCATCCATGACCTCATGATTAATTGCACGAATCCCGTATGTTCCAAATCGACCTCCGTTCCGGTTATCATCAATTGGGGGTTAAGTGAGACGATGTCTCCTAAGCCACTTTCCGAACTCGCAACGTTAGTTGTAAATCTCTCTTAGTACTGCTTGATTTATTTAGGGCTCGCCCGTATCCATAAACCTCTTGAACCGCGTATGCAAATTCATATAGACTAATCTGTTATCGTATTTATAGATGACATCTTGAGTTATTCAAGTAAAGAAGGAAAACGAACAACATCACCATCTTACGCTCGAACTTTTGAGAAAAGAGCAACTCTATACCAAATTCTCCGAGTGAGAATTTCTGTTGAACGAAGTACAATTTTCTAAACCATGATGTGAATGGTCTAGGCATTTCAATCAATCTAGAAATCAAGCCACATGTAATCAGGAAACTCCCCCGACTCAGACTTGTATTCGTAAAATCTTAGATCTCGCCTGTTATTACCGAAGATTCATTTCTGACTTTTCTCGTGTTACGCGACTTTTAAACTTGTTAACTCACTAAGGAAAAACTATAAACCTCTACGTGCCCGAATCTTGAGCGTGATTCTTCACACCAACATTTCTAGTTAAATTCGTTATTTTGCACGAAGAAGTTGAATACTAAATTGTGGATCCGATCAATTTTCTCGTCATCACGTACCACGCTACATATCTCTGTTATTTCACCGTTACCGTCTGATATTACTGGAACTTAAGATAACACACGATCCAATGATACTTCACTCTTCTTTGACTTAATGTCATTGTGTTTCTAATAATCGGCCAACTATTATTCAACCCCGAACTAAACAACTACGTGTACGATCTCGTTTCTCTTTCAGACTTCAACTTTTGACAACTAGAGGCACGATATGGCAACCTCGAGATGTAAGCTCATCCTATTCTAAGTCCTCATTTCACTCCTATCTTTATCGCTCACATTTCCGTTTAAGGAAACTCCTTGTAACATTTCTCCATGGATAGAGAAACTCCTCATATTACATTAGTATTCGCCACGAGGGTGAATAGTCCTAACTAACATTTTTCGAACCCTAACTGACTTGTTCAAACATATCTTAAGAGATTCTATTCCAACACGGTGTATCCTTGTCAATTATCCCGTATCGAAATACTCGTTTCACTTCTAGTTTTACAAGAAACCTTGGAGACCCGCTTAGACATGAGTACCGCGTACCACCCACAACCCGATGAACCAAGCAAACGAACGATTTACGTCTTGAAAAGACATGTCACGAACTCGTATTGTCACCTTTAGTAGATCACTCTTACAACAGTAGTTACCACTCGTGTGTTCGCACGCACTTTCCGAAACCCCATATGACTGCTAATGTCATACCCCTGTTCATTCAATCAAAGCAAATCACCGAATCTGAACTCCATCAAGAAACAACAATTGAGATCTTTCAAGTCCGAGAAGGGCTCGAGACAACCCATGGTCGCCAGAAGAGTTATACCAAACTTAGATGAAAACCTCACAAATCCCAGTGTGTAGCCGCATAATGTTGAGAAACCGCACCTTGGAAAGGTGTAATCCATTTTGGGGAAATCGAGAAAGGCTAGCCGCAATATCGAACCTTTTGAAACCTTGGGGCGTATTGGGACCGCTTCCTACCGCTTAGAACTTTCGACTCAATTAAGTTTCCGTTTACCCTACATTTCGTGTAACAAATTTGGAAACGTGTCCTGCGGAACAGGAACGTGCAATCCTGCCAGATACACCAACTATTGATGACAAACTTCTCTTCATGGGAAAACCAGTTAAAACCAGGGATCGTGAAACCAAACCTTAAAACAACATATGATCCCGACCGTCAAGTTCGCTGAAATGTCCAAGGACGTACCTTCACTTATTCGTAGAATTGGCAACACGAGATCTGGAGGAAGATTCAACAAATACTACTTCCAACTAAATTTCGGGATGAAATTTCTTTTGAGGTGTGGATAATGTAACATCCCGCGTTTTTCCGTTAAATTTATTTTAACACCGTCTTTTTTTTTTAAATAATATCTTTCGCGATTTAAATTTGTATCTTCATTAACTAACGTTCATAATATCCTCGTTATTTAAATATAACGTCACCCGTTTACTCGAGCGTTTTTAAAATATTCGTTTGGTTAATTCCCGCACCCGACTACAAACTCGAGGGACCATTTTTGCCATATGGCCAAACTAATCACTAGTAGTTGACTAAGTCAACTACTTCTCCACCATTCCCCACATTTTTAATTTCTTTTCTTTCTTCTTTTCTCTCAACCAAAAACTCAAACCTTAAATTCTTCATCATCTTCAATCATCATCCAAATTCAAGCAAGGAATCAAACATCAAAACAAATTGTACTTTTGGAATCCTCGTTTCATCCTCTTCGATTTGATACCAACCTCATTGATTTTGGGTAACATTTCTAAAACACTAAATTTCTCTAAATTCGTTTTAATTACTTGAAATGTTGTTAGTTAGTGACTATGGCTCGTGTATAACATGAATATATGATTTGTTTGCTTGATTTGTTGATTTTGGTGTAACTAGCTTGAAAATGAAAATTGTATGCTTAATCTTTGATTTGGATGATTAAAGGTTGTTAGATTGTTAAAGTTCATGTTTTAAAAGTGTTACTAGCATCATTAGCTTCATGTTGATATATAGATTGATCAAAGAAACTTCAAAAACGTGATTATTGATTTTGGTGTTGCTTGACTAGGGTTTGCTAGTTCTTGAAATGAATTTTTGGATGCTTGAATGCCATGGAATGTAAATTGTTAGTGATTAGTTGTAATGTATGCTTCATTACCTTCAAAACGGCATATCATATGTGTAAATTGGATTCCCGGAACTTAAAATGCATATTGATGAACTTGAGGCTTTGAAATGAGCGTTTATTGATCACATGACGAGAATTCGATTGTTGTAAATGATGTTTTTGTTTGAGGATTTGTGTTTAGTTGTGTTCCTTGTCAAAAGAGCTTTCCAACGGTATAAGATACGTCTTCTAATTGTTTGCGGTTTGCGTTTTGCGTTTGTTTGAAGTTTTGACCAAGACTTGAACCTTGAAAACGACCTGACACCAGACCATGTGTTATGTCGCGGCGCGACACCCCTTGCCGCGGCGCGACATTTGCCTTGTCCAGATTCTGTCCAACTTTTCCATTTTATCAAAAATGTTTGCCATGTTCTAGACCTCCAATTCACATGCAACTTGTTTTAACATGCTTATATATGAATAACTAGCATAGAAAATTTGTCCGAGACCCGACCCGAACGTGTTGACTTTTTCGTTGACTTTGACCAAGTTTGACTTTTAGTCAAACTTAACCAAACTTTTATGCAATCTTCCTAACATGCTTTTATACTTGTATCTTGCATGAAACTTGACAATTTGCTTCACATGCTACATAATCGAGTCGTGTCGAGCCATAGGACTAATTGAACAACTTTGACCGATCGTGTTTACCGTTATTTGATACGACCTATTTGTTTAGGTCAAGACTAGCATTGTTCTTGCACACATTTACTTGTTGAAGTACTTTACTACTCGTGCATTCAAGGTGAGATCATAGTCCCACTTTTAATCACTTTTATTCTTTACATCGTGGGCTGAGAAACACATACATTTCATACCTATTTACTTTTCATGCTTTTACATTGTGAACAAATACGAATACAAAGATGCATACGAGTTTGAACAAAAGTCCTCAATCCAATTATCATTAGTTCCACTTGCAGGGTGTAAGTGTAAGCGTGTAATTATGTTGTGTGGCCATACGGGTTTAACAAACCCTCATTCAGACGGTTCGCTACCGTTAGTGAATGAAATATAATTTCATCAATGTATAGTGTAAGTTCTAACACTAAATTCAAAAATTCAGAGGGAAGATTCGGTTAAGCCTTGATAATTGGGTGTTCGTGATACAAATACTATTTTGGAATGTGAACGATTTTGGTTGAGCAATTCTTAAAGAACCTTGTGGTTCAATACAATTTACTTACTAAACCTATGATTTCACCAACGTTTTCGTTGACAGATTTCTATGTTTTTCTCAGGTCTTGCACGATATGTGATACATGCTTCCGCTCATTATTTGATACTTGCATTGGATGTCGAGTATACATGCTTTTCGTGGAACGTCTTTTGACTTTACTTTAAACTGTGTCGCCTGGATTTCAATCGTACTTATAACGTTGTAACTTAACTTTTGGTTGAACAATTCTTGTAAACTTTGAAACAAATCTTTATTTTGAAATGAAGGCGACATATTTTGGTCAAACGTTATCTTAAAGACTTATAATCAGGTAATGGGACCCACGTAGCCGACGCCGTCACTTGACGATTTGTCGGGGTCGCTACACACGAGCCACCAAACGGCCTGCCTTGCATACGGCCTGCCAAATACGGCCTACCATACGGCCTGCCAAATGGCCTGCCAAATGGCCTGCCAGGCGTATTTGGCAAATTTTCAAGTCTATTTAAAGGGTCTTTGTCATTCATTCCAACACACACTTCAATTCACTTCTTTCTCTCTCTTGTACAATATTAGTCATACTTTCAAGGCCTTCTCACCTCCGAGCGGGAAATTAAGTACCGGAGGCGAACGCTGAAGATTGTATTGGGAGCGGTCTGGAGTCTTGAAGTTGTCACTTTTGTATTCGGAACTCATTTAATCTACTGGTACTTCTATCATTTATCTTATATAATGTTTTATGATATTATTGCCAAGATTAGCGAGTAGTTATCTTTAGTGTATGCTATGATATAAGCAGTTATAATGCCAAAATAATATTATGGTCTGTGTATGCTGTTGAAATGCTTTCTGATTATGCTTTAAACTCAATCGCTTTTCCAACTAATAGAACGTAGTTATAGGCTCTGTTATTGGGAAGTCGCGAACCCCGATTCAGAGTACACTATCTGTGTCACCCCTTGGTAAGAGAAGTCTCTCGGATACAACGTAAGATCGACCGAGGCACACCGGTTGTAGTAAGTCTATCGAGCTTTGGATTCCGACTGAGGACTCTTTCGTAGTGAAACATCTGACTAGACCCTTAGTACATTGTCGGTCCTAGACCATGCTAGTGTAGTCACCAAACATATAAACTTCGTACGTGCACGCTGAAGCACAGCGGTTGTTGTAAGCTGTACCTCTGCTAAGTAAGGCGATGGAACACGGTTAGTGTTGACCAGTACACTGCACCATATGTGACGACCCGGAAATTTCCGAACAAATTTAAACTTTAATCTTTATATTATTCCGACACGATAAGCAAAGTTTGGTAAGTTAAATCTCAAGAATTTTAAACTGTGTTCATACATTCATTATAACCTCGACCAAATTCCGACGATTCACGAACCGTTATATATAAATAGATATGTATATGTATATTATAACTTGAGAATATTAATAAAGTATTAAACGTATACTACTTTATACGAACGTATTTGTTTCAATATGATTTTCGGCGAAATTAAAAAAATATATATTAAATGATTGAATTATCAGAAATATTGAATTATGATTACAAGTCTCTGTTGAGAGGTCCACTATGATTTGAGAAAATCTATTCATCTTAACGATATTCAAAATAATTTGTAAAGCTATTTATAAATAAAAACAAAAAGTGTCATTTACGAAAGTTAGACAAAAGTTAGTGGAGAATTGGTTTCCATAATATTCTATTAATCTATTTTCAAACGTACAAAGACGTTTTCAGTTTAAAAAGAACTTTATTATTAAAACGTATATAACTTTTATAAATATCCAGAATCACTTTTGACAACTCATTACTTAACCAGTATAATAAATATAACGATATTTATATTTTATTTCATTAAATATATATAACAATTTAAATTAAGATTATATATATTTATACGCGTATTATACATACATAGTTTTTATACTTTTACTACACTTTAACTTTACCTTTACTTTACTTTTACTTTAATAATTCACTTTAATAATTCATACTTTAATAATTCACTTTAATAATTCACTTTAATAATTCATACTTTAATAATTCACTTTAATAATTCATACTTTAATAATTCAATTTAATAATTCATACTTTAATAATTCACTTTAATAATTCATACTTTAATAATTCACTTTAATAATTCATACTTTAATAATTCACTTTAATAATTCAAAAATTTATTATAAATAGAATTCAATAGGTTTCATTATTTCATAGAAACTTGAAAATATATTTCTCTAAACTCTCTCAATCGATATATATATATAAAATATATTTCTCTAAACTCTTTCAAGATATTATTAGTATACATAAAATATTACGACGGAGTGGTGTCCGAGTGATTTCAAAATAGTTTTTTGAATGAGTCAAAGCTAAGGAAATTATGGGTTATAGCTATGGAGGTGATGAGTATGGTTCATAGGTATGCTCGTGAGGTCAATCTAGTGTTTATCATCTCCGTTGCGTCTACGTACTTTCCTGCAATATTGAATCTAAATATTGATACGTTCGTGAATCCGAGGCCAACCTTGCACTTGTTAAATGACGTTATATGTATTTTTACTATGAAATACAGTATTGTGAGTTTCATTTGCTCCCTTTTAAATTGCTTTTGCAATATATGTTTTTGGGCTGAGAATACATGCGCTGTTTTATAAATGTTTTACGAAGTAGGCACAAGTACTAAAACTAATTCTATGTGGGTTTAAACCAGAAATATACCCTTAGCTTGGTAATATTAAACTACTTGTCTATGTACGGTAGGCACGAATCCTAAAGATAGATCTATTGGGCCTGACAAACCCCATCCTGACTATGGGATGCTTTAGTACTTCGAGGTTATTTTAAACACACCTGATCTGGTGTACTTCAGAGGGTAAAACATGAACGTTAAGGCTTGTTACCGGGTGCCTACAACTTATAGAATACTTTTATACACTTGCGAGTGTACATATATTTATAAACGGAAATCTTGTGGTCTATTAATATATTGAAATGATTGTTATGATAAACCTATGAACTCACCAACCTTTTGGTTGACACTTTAAAGAATGTTTATTCTCAGGTATTAAAGAAATCTTCCGCTGTGCATTAGCTCATTTTAAGGATATTACTTGGAGTCATTCATGGCATATTTTGAAAGACGTTGCATTCGAGTCATTGAGTTCATCAAGATTATTATTAAGCCAATTATAGTTGGATGTATTATGAAATGGTGTGCATGCCGTCAACTTTCGTTGTAAAGAAAGTTTATCTTTTAAAAACGAATGCAATGTTTGTAAAATGTATCATATAGAGGTCAAATACCTCGCGATGTAATCAACTATTGTGAATCGTTTATAATGTATATGAACGGGTCCTTTCAGTTGGTATCAGAGCGGTGGTCTTAGCGAACCAGGTCTGCATTAGTGTGTCTAACTGATAGTCATTATGATGCATTAGTGAGTCTGGACTTCGACCGTGTCTGCATGTCAAAAGTTTTGCTCATCATTTTTGTCAGAAATTACCTGCTTATCATTCTTAGTCTAGACACATCTTATTGCATTGATTGCATGAATAGTATATAGACAAAATTCATATCTTAGCGTATCTGCTAATTCATATCTTAGCGTATCTGTTACTGTAAACTTTGCCTGACATATTCTGTAAATTCCTCCGTAATCTATGAAACCTTTTGCTCTATATAATTAGAATACCACCCGATAGCTGGAAAATCATTTCATATCAAAAAATTCTTTATTCAATCGTACGAAATGGAATTCGTCATTAGTTCAAGTCCCTCGAATTCCGAAATGGAATCCCACTCAAGTTCCGAAAGCAGTGTGACCGGAATGGATCAACCAATTAGTCATCATCTATTCTGGATGAATTGGGGATGGGTTCGTAGCCTCCTAAATCATTGGAGACAAGAAGAAGGTGATCCCTTCCATCCACCACATTGCCCTCTTGGCGAAGAACCTGAAGCACTTACCGGCGAACCTATCCGAAACACCATTTTCTCTCTTATTTCTAGAGTATCTCGTCACGATTACATACTACACCAAATTCTAGATTTTATTTATCCGCTCGTCCTAACTGACAATCACCCCGTTGTAATAGAAGAAGTCAACGAGCTTCGCGCTCGGGTAGTGGCTTTGGAGAATATGGTGCAAAGGTTACAAACACCAGCAGCAGCACCAGCAGCATAAACAGTACCACCATCAGCAACACCAACAGTACCATCACCACCACCAACCACAACATCCACATCTCACACCGCAACATCACAATCTGTATCTCAAACATCAACGTCATACGCCCTGTAAATATCCAGGAATATCAACAACAACAAACGATGAAGTATTAATTCATAAACTTCATTGAAGAGATATCTCTGCGGCAGTTATGTAATCTCCAAAATCTTAGAGATTATTTAATTCTGACCGTAAATCGGATGAGTGAATGGAGATGGTAGAGTAGAAAGTTTGATCGAAAATAGTGTACGATTTACAAGCTAGAATTGTTTTACCAACAGCATCAACAGGACCGTAGCATCATCAACACAGTCAGTGCCGTCAGTATCGTCAGAATCAACAGCACCTGTAACATCACAAACTCTGTCAGTTCAAGAATCATTGTGGACATCATTACGAATCAACAACAAATATATTGTATCAACGAGTTATGAAGTATTAACTCATTTCCAATCGAAAGATTTATATGTATATTTTATATGTATAAATTTTTAAACCATAATAAATCTTCCCGTACTAAGCTATTATGTGTGAATCTTAACTACTCAGTTAATTCATATTACAAATATGCAATGATGTACGTCCTTCGTCCGCAACTTAACCATCGTTAATTACAATCTCTGTCTCAATTCAATAAAAATTCAATTCATAATAAATCAAGTGTATTATTCGAATATATGTTTGATTTTACACTTTCATCATCGATGTACTCGAAACTTTTCAAATAACATCATTCGTACCTTGCGAAGTTCACAAGAATTTCACGAAAACCAACAAATAACAAAGTAATGATTCATAATTTCAATATTATTGAAGAAATACTTATGCAATTTATAAAGTTTTAGGGATTACTCAATTCTAGTTCCAACCATAAAACAAATGAGTTTAATTTAATAAATCTATATTACATCTAAAGAAAATATACACATATATTTTCATAAAGACTGTAATAAACTTCTTTTTGTATAAAATATTAATTGTGAAATTTTTTTTAACTGGTAGGTAATACCCGAGAGATATATAAATTCACAATTAATATATTACATTTTTCGAAACTGATTCAGCAATCATCAACTATACTTCCTACTTTCACAACAATATCCATTCTTTCATATAAATCAAAACAATCATACTCATTCAAATTCAATTACATATTCTGATTTTGAAATCGCATAATTCAATTCGAAATATAACCAGTATCATCACTCTTAGATTCCTATATCTTTCAAAGCTATACTTTGACTTCAAAACTGTGTTAGAACATCATATGTATTAACGGTTACAATATGTGCTCAAACCCTTTGAAATTCCTGAAGACACTTCAACTAAGGAACAATCGAGATGATACACCTGAAAAAAAAACTCTCAAAACCCAAGTCATAGTTCGACACGTATCCGTGTTAGACCCTTTGGCATTTACTAGCTAAAATAACTTTTCAATTCCGTTTCAAAATATACATTTTTGTCACAGCTCCAGCAAGTCAACTTCGACTTCTCAATCAAAACAGTCTTATTATAATCTCGATAGATACATTGCCCTTTCGCCAACGTTACTGGGGAATCGTTTACATTCACCACATTAGTAATAAACTTACCAACAACTTCACTGATCTTTGACTTCCCAAAAAAAAAATCATTATAATTATCGAAACCCTATCATATACTCATTCGTACCTTATAACAAGAATTGCCATACCAATTATTGAGAATCAGCAATCAATATTTTGAAACCTCGCAGCATGTCTACATCAACAATTACATATACACACAACGTCTACCTCCAAGACTTACATTCTTTGAATGAGAAATTTCTGAAAAACACCCAAAACTGCGAACCAATTTTCGAAATTTTGAAAAATGCTGATGAAGCAGCAAAAACTATAAACGACCTTAACAGTAAAAAGTTGGATGATAAAGGATAGTATATTGGCAAAGCTCAGAAAAATAGAAGATTTGGAACTGGAAAACGGATTGAGCAAAGTATGAAGGAGGCTGTGGACAAATCACAAAGGCTGAACCTGCCTTTAAAGAATCCAAATGATTCAGTACTTGCTGAAGTCATTAACGAATACCTTGCTCCTGACTCTAAACCCCTGCGGACAATATCCTTCATCATCCTCTGATATTAGACATTCTAAGATATCATCGTATCTTTCATTATAAATATCATCCATACTTCTGAAGATATTTTTATAATTATTCTTATCTGAAATCATTTACCTCTTCGCGCTATCTGTATTATATCATAAAAAAAACTATTTTAGTTTCTAAATTCTAAAACATTCGAGTTTAAAATAGGAATATTCTTGAAAAAGTGTTGGGAGCTGAAGCATGAGTTAGTATAATATAATGACACTTGATCAACGTGATTATATTACAGTAATTCATGCTGAGTTTCTAAATGGAACATGATGATTCACAGATCATAATGTCATCTTGTGCTATGTTACACGACTCTTGTATTCTCTTTGATCTCTAAATATCAAGAAAATATTTCTTGATGACTCGGCCTTTTCCGAGGTATTCTGGTAATTTGACAAGTCAAGATTGTGTCATTACAATTTCCTTCCTAGAACATTAACAATGTTCATTCCGAAATTTATATCTGCGAATTCTGGACCATTACAAGCGGTGCTTAATCGCAAGAAGAAGAAACGAAAGGACAAAGCTCCGAACTAGAAATGGGAGTATAAATCATAGCAAATAGAAGAGAGCATTAACTGTGGATGACAATGATTATAGAAGAAGCAAGGACTTTGAAATATAAGGGAAGATATAAAACCCAACAACAACCCATAAATCACAAACCGTATATATCAATGCATATAGCAATATAAAGACACGGGAGAACTAAAAACACTATAAAACCAATAGTATAGTAGATGTAAATAGATTCTTCCGGAGGCAGATGAAAAAGAAGAGCGACAGATATGAAAGTGAGGAGTATATCAAGAATCAGCATTGGATGAAGCATATTGACAAATACTTTAAAATATGAGTTGAGAAGGTGTGAGTTGTAAGAAAACAAATGAGGTGGATTTATAGTGAAATATCCGACAGAGAAATCAAAATGGATTATCGCATTAATTCGAAGAGGATCATAATTTCCTTAATCGCCGAATAATCAAATCCAATATAGATTACAAAGATTTTCTTTTCGGAGATCAATCGTGATGACGTCAAAAGATACGACGAATCACTATTATCTTATTTTATTCATTTACGATAACTTCACTCACACGCTTCGAGTAATCGAATTATTTTATCCATTATTCTTGAACATGATAAAACTCTATAATCGTTATAATAACATTCTCATTGTTAGTCATGACGACCTCTATCAAATTTCGGGGACGAAATTTCTTTAACGGGTAGGTACTGTGACGACCCGGAAATTTCTGACCAAATTTAAACTTTAATCTTTATATTATTCCGACACGATAAGCAAAGTTTGGTAAGTTAAATCTCAAGAATTTTAAACTGTGTTCATACATTCATTATAACCTCGACCAAATTCCGACGATTCACGAACCGTTATATATAAATAGATATGTATATGTATATTATAACTTGAGAATATTAATAAAGTATTAAACGTATAATACTTTATACGAACGTATTTGTTTCAATATGATTTTCGGCGAAATTAAAAAAATATATATTAAATGATTGAATTATCGGAAACATTGAATTATGATTACAAGTCTCTGTTGAGAGGTCCACTATGATTTGAGAAAATCTATTCATCTTAACGATATTCAAAATAATTTGTAAATCTATTTATAAATAAAAACAAAAAGTGTCATTTACGAAAGTTAGACAAAAGTTAGTGGAGAATTGGTTTCCATAATATTCTATTAATCTATTTTCAAACGTACAAAGACGTTTTCAGTTTAAAAAGAACTTTATTATTAAAACGTATATAACTTTTATAAATATCTAGAATCACTTTTGACAACTCATTACTTAACCAGTATAATAAATATAACGATATTTATATTTTATTTCATTAAATATATATAACAATTTAAATTAAGATTATATATATTTATACGCGTATTATACATACATAGTTTTTATACTTTTACTATACTTTAACTTTACCTTTACTTTACTTTTACTTTAATAATTCACTTTAATAATTCATACTTTAATAATTCACTTTAATAATTCACTTTAATAATTCATACTTTAATAATTCACTTTAATAATTCATACTTTAATAATTCACTTTAATAATTCATACTTTAATAATTCACTTTAATAATTCATACTTTAATAATTCATACTTTAATAATTCACTTTAATAATTCATACTTTAATAATTCACTTTAATAATTCAAAAATCTATTATAAATAGAATTCAATAGGTTTCATTATTTCATAGAAACTTGAAAAT
Organism: Rutidosis leptorrhynchoides; assembly: GCF_046630445.1. Taxonomy (NCBI): domain Eukaryota; kingdom Viridiplantae; phylum Streptophyta; class Magnoliopsida; order Asterales; family Asteraceae; genus Rutidosis; species Rutidosis leptorrhynchoides. Next base: position 370,298,122 of record NC_092341.1, on the reverse strand, counting down.
ATATTTCTCTAAACTCTCTCAATCGATTTATATATATATATATATATATATATATATATATATATATATATATATATATATATATATTTGCTTTGTATTATTTCAAGATATTATTAGTATACATAAAATATTACGACGGAGTGGTGTCCGAGTGATTTCAAAATAGTTTTTTGAATGAGTCGAAGCTAAGGAAATTATGGGTTATAGCTATGGAGGTGATGAGTATGGTTCATGGGTATGCTCGTGAGGTCAATCTAGTGTTTATCATCTCCGTTGCGTCTACGTACTTTCCTGCAATATTGAATCTAAATATTGATACGTTCGTGAATCCGAGGCCAACCTTACACTTGTTAAATGATGTTATATGTATTTTTACTACGAAATACAGTATTTTGAGTTTCATTTGCTCCCTTTTTAATTGCTTTTGCAATATATATTTTTGGGCTGAGAATACATGCGCTGTTTTATAAATGTTTTACGAAGTAGGCACAAGTACTAAAACTAATTCTATGTGGGTTTAAACCAGAAATATACCCTTAGCTTGGTAACATTAAACTACTTGTCTATGTACGGTAGGCGCGAATCCTAAAGATAGATCTATTGGGCCTGACAAACCCCATCCTGACTATGGGATGCTTTAGTACTTCGAGGTTATTTTAAACATACCTGATCTGGTGTACTTCAGAGGGTAAAACATGAACGTTAAGGCTTGTTACCGGGTGCCTACAACTTATAGAATACTTTTATACACTTGCGAGTGTACATATATTTATAAACGGAAATCTTGTGGTCTATTAATATATTGAAATGATTGTTATGATAAACCTATGAACTCACCAACCTTTTGGTTGACACTTTAAAGCATGTTTATTCTCAGGTATTAAAGAAATCTTCCGCTGTGCATTAGCTCATTTTAAGGATATTACTTGGAGTCATTCATGGCATATTTTAAAAGACGTTGCATTCGACTCATTGAGTTCAACAAGATTATTATTAAGCCAATTATAGTTGGATGTATTATGAAATGGTGTGCATGCCGTCAACTTTCGTTGTAAAGAAAGTTTATCTTTTAAAAACGAATGCAATGTTTGTAAAATGTATCATATAGAGGTCAAATACCTCGCGATGTAATCAACTATTGTGAATCGTTTATAATGTATATGAACGGGTCCTTTCACCATAACGCGGTCTCAAGCATTTCACCCCGCTTGAGGGATTCTTAGTTAATTAAGGAACTGTTTGTTTAGACACATAAAGGATTGGACCGTTAGGATAACCGAACGTGTTCATGGAAATCAGATTCGACTTGGCCATGGTGTTCTTTATGGTTGAACTCTTTTTAAGGGCCTAACTATCTTTTACCAATCATTAATGATAGCATTGAAGCACATCACGTCTCTCGGATATGGTAAACCATGTATTCTATTATGCTTAAGAAAGTTTAGACCATTTTGGAATGTTAATACGTCACCCAACCGAGTCGCTCAATTGGATGAGCCGTCTGAACGTGTATGCCTGTAGTCAGACTGCACGGGCGTCGGGGGTAAGGGACGTTGCTGTCTATTCAGAATCTTCAAGCCTAATGCAGTACCCAGTGACATGTCTTATGACATGGGCGTTTAGGACCAGTGTAATGAATACAGGGCCTCTGCCTATTCATGAGCCAGCATTCCATAATCTCAGCAGAATAACTGATGAAGTCATAGTATGCACTTACTTTAACCTTTTCTGAATTACAAATTTTATCACATTTACTTTATCTATCTTAAATTAGAAAATCCCAAAATAAATATTCACTACTCCCTAACTATCTTAGGCTACAATATAGGTTCGATGTTACTGATATCTCAAAAATACGACTCTAGGTCATACTTCCCTTACTTATAAGGAGTAGTAAGATTTAGGCCCCGCTAAATATAAATTTAAAACAGTACCCTCTCCCACGAGTGGCTGATCCTGGCGAGCTGCGGCCTAACGACACCGCGCAAATAAAAACCGTCCGTTTCGGCCATATCAAGAGCTTGTGCTTCCGCCCATTTAGATACATAATCAATGGCAACGAGAATGTAGAGATTATTATGAGATTTTGGAAATGGACCCATAAAGTCAATACCCCAAATGTCAAATACTTCATATACTTGAATGACATTTTGTGGCCTTTCATCACGTTGACTTATTTTTCCGGCCCTTTGACAAGCATCACAGGATTTACAGAGAAGGTGTGCGTCTTTGAAAATTGTAGGCCAATAGAATCCAGCGTCGTAGACTTTTCTTGCCGTAAGTTGAGGCCCATAATGCTCTCCTGTTGGTCCTGTGTGACAATGGTTTAAGATTTGACTAGCTTCATCCCCGAATACACATCGGCGTATTATTCTATCGGGACAACTTTTAAACAAATGTGGATCCTCCCAAAAATAGTGTTTTATATCACTAAAGAATTTCTTTCGTTTTTGGTACGACAACCCTTTTTCAAGGAATCCACATACTAAGTAGTTTGCATAGTCTGCAAACCATGGTATTTCATTATAATCTATCTTCATAATGATACCACAACCCGCATGCGCCATGTATACGTATGCGGGCACTCGCTAGCATGCGTAAGCGTGTGCTTGTATGCGTTATGCGGTATGTGGATTCGCATCGAATGCCTTTGTTCTCGGTACGGCGGTTACTTAGTCATCAAGTCAATATCTTTTCCATAATTATATCCGTGATTCGGGGGAGTTAGTTATGGATGAGATTATCATTATCTTGGATGGTTCTAGACTTAGGGTTTGCCTATATATACAAACCCTAATTATCATTCTAAGGGCACAATCACGTTATGTAACCATCATCTGCTACACGTCTTACGTAATCAGCATTATCTAGCATCTTCTCAAGGTTAACAGGTTAGTTTTGAAGGTTTTCGTATGCCCGAGAGACATATTTAATTAATGTGGCTAATATGTTATGATCCAAGTTGGGTCATACCCAATAACAAGCTTACCAACACCTTAATCGTATTTGATCTTAATGAATGGATCATTAAATCAATACGCGACACTTGGATTTTTGAAAATCGATTTTCTAAAATATTATTACTTGAGATAAATTATTTGGATAATTTGTAAATTAAGGACTTAATTGTTTATAAGGATAAACAATACATTGTGTTATATTTTATAAAAGGTTTATAAAATAAATATGTATGTAACTTAACAAGTCATGTTTTTTTTTTATACAAGTTTTATAAAAATAAAAGGGTTATTTTATATAAAACCCATGTGAAGTGGAATGCAGATTTTGGGACTCCAAGACAAGCATCCCATGCTTGTTTTGTTACTTTTAACATAACACAAGTATTAAGGTACATGGGTATCAAGTCCTTGACTCAAGAGAGAATACATAATACATCCATACATGCAAAAATACTCTCTTTTTCAAACTTGCTACATTCTGGCCGAATTTTGGAGCTAGAATAGAGAGTCCTTGAGCTTGTTTGCAAGCTTATCTTCAAGTGTCAATAAATCCTAACCATAGTATTAGGTGTTGGGTAAAAGTTTGGGGTATTATCTCTTGAGGTTTCATAGTTTTGAGGCTCCATTCACCATCATCTTTCTAGTTGCTGCTGATCAGAATTTTGGGTGCAAATAAAAGGGTTTTAAGCTTGGTTAATTAGCTAGTTAAGTGTCTAAATCTTAACTAACTTAAAGGGTGGTGTTGGTTCATCAAAGGATTAGGGTATTGCACACTTGAGGGTTCATTTTAAAGCTCCATTCTTCAACATCTTCATCATCACTTACAAGCTTGGAGTAGGTATAAACTCTTTACTTGCTTGTAGTTTGTAAGCATACTTCATAACTTGATCCTAATTGGGATTTAACTTTAATTTGTTAAAGATTAACAAGTTTAAATGGTAATAACAACATGCTTCCGCTTTAATTTGATTCTTAAAAGGTTTTATGTATCACGAAACTTGTTAAATCCCAACAAGTTTCTCGTTAACTGGCACCTACAACCTTACTTGGGACCTTCTAGTCGATGACCTGTCATCGAAGGTGGACTTAATCACTTGGCCACCCCGCTGACATCATCATGTCGGCCAGGGTTATTCACGGTAGCCAGACCGGAGAGCCTTGTTCTAAGATCCTTAAACCCCTCTTGAACGTATTGAGCAGGCATATTAAACCCTATGGTAAAAATATGCATGATCAAGTGGTGCTTTCATTGAGAGACGCAACGTGACGTCTTGTACTCTCGCAATCACGCGGGTATTAAAGTTTTGTCTATCTTGTTTAGCTTTTAATTTATTATATGTGGTTCAGGTGCAGATATCTTTTGTGATGACCCGGGAATTTCCGATCAAATTTAAACTTGATCTTCATATAATCTAGACACGATAAGCAAAGTCTGTAATGATGAAGTCTCAAAAACTTTGAATTGTGTCCACGTATACATTTTACCTTTAGACTGTGCTCGATGATTCACGAACAATTGTATGTAAATAAATGTGTACATATAATATAATATAACGAAAGTATATATAATAATTGGAAATAGAAAAATATAACTGAAACATTAAAATTAGGTATGTAAAATAATATGCAAGATAATAATATTATTATTAAGTAAAATCCATATATAAATATATATGATTTCTATACATGATTAATATTATATGTATATTATAATATATAAAATATATAAAATTAAATAATCAATATGTGTTATTATGTATTAGATAGTTAATAAATATTACATAGTTAGTAATATCAACATGTTGAACTTACAAGATAAATAATAATTGCTACATTAATATTATCATTACTTTTATTAAAAGCAATATAAATATTAATATCAATATTAATACTTTTACTATATATAATATAAAGATATGAAATTAGATACATTTAACTTGTTATAATATTATTATTACTAATATTATTGTTATTAATAACATTATTAATATAATTAGTAGTGAAATTATGATTAATATTATGATGTTATAATCAATAAAGACATTATTATTATTATTATTATTATTATTATTATTATTATTATTATTATTATTATTATTATTATTATTATTATATGTATTATTATAAAATTAATACAAATAATTATTATTATCATTAAAAATATTATTATCACCTTTATAATAATTATAATTATTATTTATTATCAGTATTATTATTATTAATGTAAATTTTTATTTATTAATTATTAATATTAATTATTAATTATATATTCATAAAATCAAACAAAAGAATTGAAATCTGTTTACTGTCCCTATCAGCTTTACTCGTTTTTGTTAATGTCTCTCAAATCTGTACGAGATCAAATTCAATTACAGATACCACCAAAATCAGTTAGTAATCAATATCATCTTTTATATTTTTATCTTTCTTTTTATTCCCTGATTGTATTTTCTGTTCCACATATGTCGACTAGTATTTTTTTTTGTATAAAACAATTCACTCATGTGTTAAACGAATTACCCAAACTCTCCATTATCAGTTATCAATTCCAAACACCCTTAATAAATCCCATTCAATCGAATTAAAAATAGAAAACACCGATAGCCTCTGTTTCGTGTACCTTTTACCAATTTCTTTGAATTATTAACAATCTTAAAAATCTAAAAATGCAGATATGCTATAAATGTTTCATTTAAACTATCTGCAAGATTTCATAGTCCAATTCATTCTATCACGTTTCAATTGTTGAGTCAAAGTTTAAAATTTCAAAAGTCAAACTAGTTGTTCATCACGAAATTTGATTTCAGTTTGGGGTTTTAGGTCCAATCGAAGTTACAGAGAGTTTCTAAGGAAGGTTTAGAGTATAATAGATGTTGGAAATTTTGTCTAAAAACTGATTAAAGATCGAATTCGATAATGGGTTTTGTTTTATTTTTGTGACAACAGCGGGTATAATTTTTTGTTCTTTTGATTGTCTGTGAACAAACATTACATCCTACAAGTCGTTACCAACCCAAATTCTAGTCTTAGAATAAGTGTGGCCATTCGTGGTTATGATTTGGAAGTTCCCCAGTCGTTCAAATTTGGTGAAGAGGAAGAAGAAATTAGGAACAAGGTTAATACGGGTTATATATTTATGGGTCTGAGGTTTAACCAGAAAAGCATCAATGGCCAAATGGTTTGGGTGTGTTAGCGGGTTTCGAGAGGTCGGGGGTTCGAGCCTCGCATAAGGCATTTTTTTTATAAAAAGCCTATTTAAAGGTAGATTTCCTTTTATTATGTTATATTTATTATTATTATTGATTATTATTATTATGGTTATTATTATTATTGTTATAATTATTATTATCAATTATCAATGGTATTATCATTAATTTGAATATATTTATTATTAGTAGTATTATAATTATTAGTATTATTATTAATTAACACTCATTATTATTAGTATGATTATGACTACTAAATATTATTATTATTGTTATTAGTATTATTATTATTAGCTATTATTATTACTGCTAGTATTATTAAGGAGTATCATTATTTGTATTATCATCATTGATATTATTAACATTATTAATATTAACATTATTATCAATATGGATATAAGTATTATTACTATCAAACTATAAAAATTATCATTTTTAAAACTATCATTTTTATTATTAGTAATTAACATTTTTATTAAAACCATCAGTTTTACTATCATTATTAATAAAGTCATTATTATTAGTAAATCATTATTATCAAAACTATCATTTTTAACAAATAAATATTTTATACAAAAATTATACTTACTATACATACTATAATCATATTTCATATAATAATATATCAAACATACTAATATTTTTATATAAATACTTACATACAACTAAATGCATAGATAAAAAAAAATTAATTTTTAATATATATAAAATATACAAATATAACATAAGATATATTATATATAAATAAAGTATATATTTAAATAGATTTTAGTATAAATTCTATATAACTACACATATCTAAAAATTTACTCAATTAATAAATGCAATTATTTGATTACCATTATATGTATTAATAAACACAAATGATATAGGTTCGTGAATCCGAGGCCAACCTTGCATTGTTTCGTTGTTCAATGTCGTTATATGTATTTTTACTACAAAATACAATACGGTGAGTTTCATTTGATTCCCTTTTTACTCTTTACATTTTTGGGACTGAGAATACATGCGCATTTATAAATGTTTGACGCAATAGACACAAGTACCTTAACTGCATTCTATGATAGAATTATCTGGGATTGGGGTTGATTATTATGACACGCATTAGCCCCCGGTTTCCATTAGAGCATATGAGCTCCCGAGCCGGGTGGATGGTTTATTATTTATGACATTTTGGCACCGGTTGTCCTATATTTTATAAACATGTGTTCAGCCGTGGGGTGTAAAGACCGGCACAGAGGTTCTATATTTTGAAGGCACATGTATTCATCCGTGGGGTGAAAGACAGGCACAGATGGTTACTATTATATTTTGAATTCTCACCAGGTGTTCTTCATATGAAAGATATTTTTTTTGTGCAGTTGGAATGGGACTTCTGCACTTTTTATAATATTTAAAAATCTTGTGGTCTATTAAAATGATGAAAATGAAACGATTACTATAAACTAATGAACTCACCAACCTTTTGGTTGACACTTGAAAGCATGTTTATTCTCAGGTTTGAAAGAAAACTTCCGCTGTGCATTAGCTCATTTTAAGGATATTACTTGGAGTCATTCATGACATATTTTAAAAGACGTTGCATTCGAGTCATTGAAGTTCATTAGAGATTATTAAGTAAATGATAGATAGGTCATTTATAGTTGGATATTATGAAATGGTATGCATATCTGTCAACTTTCAATGTAATGAAAGTTGCCTTTTAAAAACGAATGCAATGTTTGTAAAATGTATCATTTAGAGGTCAAGTACCTCGCGATTTAATCAACTATTATGAATCGTTTATAATCGATATGGACTTCGTCCGGATGGATTAGGACGGAGTGTGAAAGTTGGTATCAGAGCGGTGGTCTTAGCGAACCAGGTCTTGTATTAGTGTGTCTAACTGATAGTTGTTTAGATGCATTAGTGAGTCTGGACTTCAACCGTGTCTGCATGTCAAAAGTTTTGCTTATCAATTCTATTCAGAAATCATCTGCTTATCATTCTTAGGAAATTACCTGCTTATCATTATTAGTCTAGACACGTCTTGCTACATTAATTGCATGAGTAGGGTATAGACAAAATTCATATCTTAGCGTATCTATTACTGTAGACTTTGCCTTACAGCTTTCGTAGATTCCTCCGTAACTTATGAGATTTTAGTATAATATATGCATATGTAAATTATGTAATGCAGGGTACTAATCTACATCCTATAATATATTTCTTATCGAAAATCTGTTATCTAATCGTACGAGATGAATCCCTCAACTAGTTCGAGTCCCTCAGATTTCGATAGCTATTCCGATAGTTATTCCGACAGCTATTCCGACATGGACGTTCACCTAAGCTCCGCAAAGCAGCGTCACCAGAATGAATCAACCAATCATCCATCCCCAATTCATATAATGAGTTCGTAGTCAACTTAATCAATGGAGACGAGAAGAAGGCAATCTTTTCCATCAACCAAATTCACCTCTTGGTGAAGAACCTGAAGCATTCACCGGCGAACCAATCTGAAACACCATTTTCACTCTCATTTCCCGAATATCTCGCCAGGATTATATTCTATCAAAAATTCTAAACCTTATTCATTCAATCGTTCCGACCGACAATCATCCCGGAATAATAGAAGAAGTCAACGAATTTCGCGCTCGAGTAATCAAATTGGAGAATATGGTGCAAAACGTACCAGCTCCAGCAACATCACCGGCATCAACTGTACCACCAACAACTCAAGTTTCAACATCACATGCCTCAATATCACATTCTATACCTCGAGTATAATCATCGCCCAACGTATCGTTCTACATCAATTATCTTCGTTCTTCATGGCAATTATGTAATCTCTAATGTTTTAGAGATTATGTATTCTAATTTTAACAATAAATCAAATGAGATTAATATCATATTAACTCATTAAATCTATATTACATATGAAGAAAATATATATGTAAGTATATTTTCATAAAGATTGTAATTAAAAATTCTTTTGTACAAACTGTTAATGGTGAAAATATTTTAACGGGTAGGTAATACCCGAGGAATATTCAGATTTCACATTAATAAGTTACACTGTACATTCTTCGAAGCTGATTCAACAGTCGTTTACTATCCTACTTACATCCACAGATATACGAATCCGTTCACCACAGAATAACCATTTTCATTCAAATTTCATATTTGAATTTTGACCTATCAGAATCCAACAAGTGGCATAATGAAGAAAACAGTTGACAAAATAAAATTTGTTAGAAACAAACAAATTAACTATGAGAAATTCTGTTAAGAAACCACGCTAACAAAATCCTAGCTAACTGTTCCTAGTTAATTGTTCCTAGCTAACTGGTTACATTTTATTTATCGCAATTTAATTATCGCAATTTACATTCTCGCAATTTTATTAATCGTTATTTAATTTCTGTTATTTATTTTACGCACTTTAAATATCGGGACACGTATACAAGGTTTTGACATATCATATCGACGCATTTATATATATTATTTGGAATAACCATAGACACTCTATATGCAGTAATGAACGAGTTCTCTATACAGGGTTGAGGTTGATTCTACAATAATATATATAATTTGAGTTGTGATCGAGTCTGAGACATGTACACGGGTCACGATACGTATTAATTAATTCGAAAATTATATATTAAACTGTATATGAATTATTGGACTGTTACTGTGGACTATCGACTGTGGACTAATAACATTGGACAATTAAAATGAATTAAAATACTAATTATAACATATGAAACTAAACAATTCTTCAAGTTTGCCACTTGATTTCATCTTAAACCTCATTTGTATCTTGACGATTACAATCTGCGTTCAAACTTTTCATGATTCTTGAAAACACCTCAATCGAGAGGATGAACCAACCGCACTTCATCTACGAAAGGAAAGATTTATGTATATAGTATTGCACCTGAGAAACAGAGTAAAAGTTTAACACGTAGCCGCGTCAGATCCTTTGGCATTTATTAGAAAAAATAACTTTGCGATCCCTTTTCAAAGTAGCCAATTTTGTCACAGCTCCAACAAGTTAACTTCGACTTTTCATTCGAAGTAGCCTTATTATAATCCTGATATATACGATTACCCTTTTAATACCGGAGAATTTTTTATATTCCACTATATTACCAGCGGACGTACCAGCAACTTCATTACTCATTGACTTAAGTCTCTCTGAAGAACCATTATGGTTGTTCATTAAAACCCGACCGTATACTCACCCACATCTTGTAACAAGAACTGACGTACCAATTACTGGGAATTAGCAATCAGTATTTCGAATCTCGCAGCGTTTCCACATCAACAGTTATATGTACACATATAACATTTATCTCTTAGAATTATGAACTTTCATTTTGAAATTCTGAAAAGCACTCTAGCTTACGAATCAGATCTCTGAGTTCTGAAAAATGAATCGAGCAAACATGAAGGAGATCAAGGACAAATACAAGGACCAAACCCTGTATTTAAAGAATCCTGATGATTCTGTTTCTAATGAAATCTTTAGCGAATACCTTACTCCTTAACCGCTCTAAATCATCGTGAATGAATTTCTTCATCAAAATTTGATTCTGAAATTCTAAGGTATCATCATATATTTCTTTATTAATATCCTCAATATTTCTGAAGATATTTTCATTAATATTCTTGTTCTATATTAATTATCTCTCCGCTCTATCTGTATTATATCATAAAAGAAACTGTTTTAATTCTAAAATTCTGAAATATTCGAATCTCAATATGAATGTTATTGAAGTAGTGTTGGGAACTGATGCATGAGTTAGTATAATATAATGACACTTGATCAACGTGAATATATTACAGTAATTCATGTTGAGTTTCTAATGGAACGTGATGATTCTCAGTACCATCATCATGTGCCATTTACAAGACTCTTGCATTCTACTCAATCTCCAAACATATTAGAAACATATCTTCTTGATAGTTCTATCTTTTCGGATATTGTGGTAATTTACCAAATCAAGATCGTGTCGTTACGATTTCTTTCTTAGAATATTAACTATGTACATTTCAAAATCCATACCTACGAATTCCGGACCATTATTCGCTTGACTCGAAGTCGGGAAGAGAAAACGAAAGCATGAAGCTCCGAAATATAATGAAGAATATAAAGCCCGATAACAACCCCGAAATTACAAACCGTGTATATCAATGCGTATAGTAATATAAAGACACGGGAGGATGAAAAACACTATAAACTCAAGGTAATGGTAGAAGAAAATAAAATCTTCCGGTGGTAGATTGATGTTTATGCGAGGTGTATATGAAATAGCTTATATTTTACTAGGAAATACTATTAAATACGATACAATTTTACACAAGATATTTATTTATTTAGAGAATGGATATACTTAAACCTTGCTACAACACTTATAGGCAGTGTACCTAATCGTACAGTAGTGTAGTTTTTAGTAAGTCCGGTTCATTCCACAGGGAATCTTTTAATCAAAGCTTAACACTATATTAGTTTTATTTTATAAAAATACAAATATATATAAGTAATATTATTATTATAAAGGGGGTTTTTACCGTTTAATGACCGGTTTGTCGATTTTAAAACTTTAGTCGCAGTTAAAACCTAATGTAAAATATTAAAAATAAATACAAGACTTAATTTAAAGCGTAAACTAAACAACGATAAGGAAATTGCGATAAATAAAAGTGCGATAATTAAAAAGTACGATAATTAAAAGTGCAATTAAATACAATAACAATAAATAAAAGTGCGATAATTAGAAGTGCAATTAAATATAAAATAAAGGAAATTAAATATGAAATAAAATAATTATGCTTATTTAAACTTCCGTAATCATGATGTTTGACGTGTTGATTTTAGTTTTATGCCTATGGGTTAATTGTCCTTTGTCCTGGATTATTTAATATGTCCGTCTGGTTTTTGTCCATAACAGTCCATCAGTCATAAATATAAAGTGCGAGTGTCCTCGTCAAATTATCCTTATACCCGAAGTTAAATATTCCAACTAACTGGGGACTTAAACTGTAACAAGATGTTAATACTTTGTTTAATAATTACACCAGGTTATCGACTGCGTGTAACCCAAGGTTTTAATACTTTGTTAACAATTATGCCAAGTGTCCTTGTATATAATTTCACCCCTGTTTTAATAATTCTAGTGGCTATTAATCCATTCCCGTGTCCGGTTAAATGAACGATTATTCGTACATATAAATATCCCGCCCATCGTGTCCGATTGAGTGTATATGGTTATTTATAGGGACGTCCAATTGTAAATCTTTATATTAAAATTAACAAACTAACATTTAGTTAAACAAATAATAAGCCCATTAATAGCCCATAGTCTAATTTCCACAAGTGTCGTTCTTTTGTCCAAACCCCAATTATGGTACAAAGCCCAATTACCCAATTTTAGTAATTAGCCCAACATCATGATTACTTGGTTTTAAATAAGCATAATAATAACTTAGCTACGAGACATTAAATTAAAAAGGTTGAACATAACTTACAATGATTAAAAATAGCGTAGCGTTACACGGACAGAATTTCGACTTACACCTTTACAACATTCGCTAACATACCCTTATTATTAGAAATTAAAATTAAAATTAAAATATAAATATATATATATATTACGTATATATTGAGAGAGAGATTGATTTATATGATATTTTTTTCGTCGAACTGCGTTGCCTTTTATAGGAATTTTGGTCCAGGTAATCTCCGCGACTCGCGGTTCTTTTGGTCTTCGAACTCCGCAAGTTGCGGAGTTCGTTTTTACAGCTCACCCAACCTTGGCTCTTTGTTTGCCGACGGATTTAAATATAAATATAATATATAAATAATTTTTAAGAATTATTTAAATATTATATTATATTTATGTGCATAGTTGACTTGTAATTTTTAGTCCGTTGCGTCGAGCGTTGAGAGTTGACTCTAGTCCCGGTTCCGGATTTTCGAACGTCCTAGCGTACTATTTTATATCTTGTACTTTGCGTTTTGAATCTTGTACTCTTGTAATTTCGAGACGTTTCTTATCAATAATTGGAACCTCTTTGATTGTCTTTTGTACTTTTGAGCTTTTTGGTCATTTGCGTCTTCAATTCATCGAATCTGCCTTTTGTTTTCACCTTTTATTATTTAAACGAATATCACTTGTAAATAGAACAATTGCAACTAAAAGCTTGTCTTTCTTGAGGAATAATGCTATGAAATATATGTTCGTTTTTAGCATTATCAAATATTCCCACACTTGAGTGTTGCTTGTCCTCAAGCAATATAGTCTTGAAATATTAGAATCACTTCTTTATTCTTCACACTTTGTACATCAGTGATTTCTTTACGGCGGTATAAACAATTGTAGTAACGATATGGTTTACAGTCCCACATGACTATAAAATTTAGATCCATTAAGAAAATTGGATCTTTATGAAAACATTTGATCTTTTTGAAAATTCAATCTAGCTTTTACCCTAGATAAGTTTTCTGGAATAACCCTTCACCGGTGTTTGCAAATTCTTTTTGTAGGTTTGGTGGGTTTCATATTTGAAAATTTAGCTCAAAACTTGTGGTTTTGTGTGACCCACTTGCTAACCTTGTATTGGGAAAGCAACACATCCAGTTTACTTGTTCCGTATATTACCTTTCGGTAAACTACCGTCCGGTTGTAAAGGAAAGCGTTGAACAAGCAACTGTTAAGGCAATGTCCCCTTACATGCTTTTGATTATGGTCTATAACGTGTCGAACGCAATTACTATCCTTTGTAGGAGCAATAGTAAAGCTCACCCTTATAATTTTTCGGCCTGGCACAAGGTCCTGTCTTTGACCATGCTATGCAACCACCGTTCTTACGGTTGACACCCGATTTGGTTCAGGTGACCTAATGAATTCCAGGTGAATTTCTAGGATTTTACGTTCAATGGTAATGAACGCATTGAAAATAGGTTTTCAGAAAACAAATCGGTTTGTAATTTTGATCAAAATATTTTTACGTTCAAGCTCGAGTTTAGATATCATTGAATTCCATGAGTTAGTAATTCTCAATCTTTAAGGTCAATCTCAAGGATTGAGTAATATCAGTCTTAAAAGCTGATTTTTGATCTTTAAGGAGATTATCCTTTCTGGAGATCTGATTCATTAGTCTTATCCAGCTAATTTGCACGGTGCCCCCCATTGTACGAGATAAATCCTTCTCATGGTTAGGATAAATCTGACCACTTGGCGACCCTGTTTTATGCTGAGGTCCTTGGATTTCCTGCTGATTTTAGTGATGACTTTTCTAGATTTTTCGTCAACCTACAGCTGGTCTGGACGACAACTTCATGACCTAAATCAAGAAGCGCGTTTCTTTTTCAGAAGACTTTACTTCCTTTTAATGATGGAATTGATTCATCGTGTAGATCCATCTCTTCTTTTCTTTCATCGGGTAAAACAGTTAATTTAGTCCAAAAAAAAAGTATCTTCAATTATTTGTACAAAAATATGTGATATATATTTTGAATAACTTGGTGAAAATTTCCCACACTTGGCTTTTATTTTCCTTTTTATTGTCCTCTATTCCATTTTAAATGAATTCTAACATTTTGGTTTGTTTCTCAATTTATGTCCTTTCCGAGGTAACAATAATTTCGGTGTTAAAACCTAGTTTTATCATTCATAAATATGTATAAACATGATTTTTAGTTCATTTAATTGAAAATTTTGAAAAATTTTACTAGAATTGGGTAGTCAGTATATAAGACTAGGGCTGTTCTTTATTATCAGAGAACACTAGATTCTAATACAACTACTGCTTTACTAGTATTTTTAATGGTAACCAAGTGTTTAAGATAAAAATTTTAAAAATCCGAAAGAATTTAACCCCTTCCCACACTTAAGATCTTGCAATGCCCTCATTTGCAAGAAATCAGTAACAATTTAAATTATTGAGGGTGATTAGCGTAGAAATGATTAAATTTTACCAAAGTTTTCAAACATATTGTTGTTTGTGTTGAATGATAAATGGTGCACATCATTTGTTCATTCCGTGTTGTTGTTATTTCACATATATTTTGCATCTTGTCGTCAAAATTAGTTGCTTTTGCTGAACTTAATGCCAGTCTTTGAAAATGCGTTGTTTTACCCTGTTGTGTAAATAAGATAAACTGCAAACATATATACATATTTTTGAAGTTTGGTATATTACCCCACATTTAAAAATTATTAAAATCTAATAATAAAAGTTAGAAAATTATAAAAACTATTACAATATTAACATAAGTATTAAATGTATCAACATTACAAATTATAAAATAAATAAAACTAAGTAGACTAGGGATGATACTGATACCAGTAGGGGTTCCATGCATAACCGTATGTGTTATAGAATGCTTCGGCTGGGTTATACGTAGGATACGGTGGTTGGATCTCTATAGACCAGGGAGGAAATACGGGCGATGGAGTAGGAATATAGTTTCTACCTACATGTTGGCAATGAGCTATGATTTGGTTTTGATGAACTTGCCAATCTTCAAATGCTCGATGTCTAGCATTTTCATACTCTTGTGAAGCTATAAACCTTTGCATTTCTGTCATTTCATTTCCCCCTCCCACATTACCTGGCTGTTGGTTTCTCTCAACCTGTGGATGTCTACCATGGTATTGTACTGCGGTGTTATTTCGCCTCTTCAAAACCTTCACACCATGGTATACATTTAAACCAATTGTATCGTGGGGTTCTGGTTCTTCGATTAATAATCCCCCCGACTTATATCCACATTGAGATACTCAACAATTAGTGTAATAAATATACCACATCCTATTATACTGTGCGGTCTCATCCCCCTAACCATAGCTGATAAATAATAACCCACACAATAAGGTATACTTACAGCGCTTTGTGGGTCTCGAATACACATGTGGTAAAACAAATCCTGTTCATTTACCTTTTCCTTATTCTTACCTCGTTGTGTAATCAAATTGGCTAAAAACCTATGAATTACTCTTAACTCTGCTCTATCTATATCCAAATAAGAGTAATTTCTCCCTTTAAATCGGTGATGGCTAGTCATTTGACTCCATACACCATGCGTATCAAAATTTTCATCAATTTTCCTACCGTTCAATATCAACCCTCTACAATCGGCAGATGCTAACTCCTCAGGCGTATATATACGTAAGGCCTGAGCCATGTCTAGTAGAGACATGTGGCGCATCGAACCTCTTAACAAAAATCTAATAAAAGACCGATCGGTTAAACTAACTACCCGATCATTTATTTCTATACTACACAATAATTCTTCACACCATACTTTATATACAGGTCTACGCATGCTGAATAATCGTACCCAATCGTTAAAAGTAGAATTACCATACCTCTGTGTAAGTAATTCTCTAATTGGCCCGGCTAATTCTACAGCTTCTAACGGTACCCATTCTATTACCCTAGGTACTTCAACAGCTTTAGAATGAAGAGTATGCAAACCCCTTTGGTATTTTGGATAATCTATCCAACGTCTGTCAAATCTCAAGTTCGGGTGCAAATCTTCCAAGTGCATATCTGAAAATGTCATAACTGGATGAGGTATATCTTGTTTGTAGTAGGTATCCACCTCCTGTTGTTCCGCATTCTCAGCAGGAGCATTGCGAGCTTGGGATGAAGATTCACCCCTTTCAGTCTGCAAAACACATCAAACACA
Source organism: Rutidosis leptorrhynchoides (assembly GCF_046630445.1). NCBI lineage: Eukaryota > Viridiplantae > Streptophyta > Magnoliopsida > Asterales > Asteraceae > Rutidosis > Rutidosis leptorrhynchoides. The sequence goes on along the minus strand of NC_092341.1, from coordinate 370,281,275 downwards.
ATTTTTTGTGCATCCAAATATGCATTAGTGTCAGCAAAATCATCAATCAAAATAATTACAATGACATGTCCAATTTATATCAAACTTAAGCTCATTTTCATATTTTTATCAAATCTACACTTTTTCAAATAAGCATATACGAAAATGTTTGCCAAGTTCATAAGCATTCAACTCAAATAACATGTCAAAATAATCATTACTAGCAATTAAACAAGTTTCAAATGGCATTATCTCTCAAAAATCAAGTTCATGAATTTTAGACTTGAAAAAGTCCACTTTAATTCTCAAAATCATGTTTAGGCTCAAATTTTGGATCATTTAACTACCTAAACATGTTACACTACTTAATTTAGCAACAATTCATGACAAAAATCGGCCATAACCTGTTTATATCAAAAAGCCCCAAATTGCTCAAGAACACAAACCCTAGATTATTCAAAATTTGAAGTTTAAGGCTTCTAATCATGTTAAATAGCATCAATCTAGGTTATACAAGCATAATACATAAGCAATTTAAGCATAATTACACTAAAAAGCATCAAAATCGAATTGGGGAAAAAATTGCTCAAGAACACCAATTTTCGGATTAAATGGTGTTTAGGTGTAGAAATTTACCGTTTTTCTTGAGTAATTCCTTGATAGCATCCTTCTCAACATGATTTTAGTAAAAGATTTGATGAAAAACGGTCAAAAATTGCGAATTTGGTGTGTATTTTTCGGTATTTTCGGGTGTATTTTCGCAGTAAAATGGGGTGTGGTGTGGGTGCAACTGATCTGTTCGGCCTTTTATTTTTTTTTTCTGTATTTTCGGTCCTCCGCAAGTCGCGGCATTTGGCCCTTTCAAATACCGCGAGTCGCGGTGTTTTTTTTTTTTTTTTTTTTTATAAGCCTTAACTTATAAAACAAATTTAAAATTTTGTTTTCCTTTGTTTTAGGACGAGGTCGTTTCGGATCGATGTCCTAGTCCGTCCTTCGACAAAATTTTAAAATTTGTCTTTTTAAAGCGATTGTTTTAAAAGCTAAGATTTTTGGGTTTTTTAATGTTTTTGGCATACTTTAATTCAATAAGATTAAAAATAATGATAATAAAAGTTCTCGTCCCTCCCTCGGGTAAAGCAATTTCGGTTCAAAGACCTAGTCTTCAACTTACGACGAATTTTAAAAATCATATTTTTAACTTAGCGAAATCAAGTAAATTTTTGTTTTTAAATTTACACCAAACTTAAATTTAAAATGCATAAAATTAAAAATTCACACCAAACTTAATTTAAAAATTCATATTATAAATTCACACCAAACTTATATTATATTTTTATTGTTATACATACAAACTTAAAAATATTAATTTTTCAAATATTTATAATTTTAAATATATTAATTTAAAAAGTTTACAATATTAATTTAAGATTTATATATTAATTTTAAAAATATGGTAAAAATAAAATTAAAAATCTTTTTGGTCTTTTATCCCACTTTAATCAATCAAATATTATCAAAAATATACGCCCCTCTTTTCGGTAAGGTAATTTCGGTTCCATGACCTAATTTAACTCATGACGAATTTTTGAAATATTTTGGGTTGATTGATTAAAGATATTTATACCTTAAGAATAAACGTTAAATTTCGTAGTGATGTATAAATTTTTGTATGATATCAATAATTTCGGTCGCCAAACCTAATTTTATTCAATACCAATTTAATACTTTATAGCGAACAAATTAGCGTTTATTATCAAAAGGTTAAAAATAACAATAAAAATAAAAACTGTACAGACCTACCTGTGAGATAGTATTCTTAGTGATATGATCTATCCCATTCATAAGATAGTCGGTTTAATTGATTTTCCAAAGCTACATAGGCGTAACCTCGAGCATTTAATGTTTTTTCTTCTAAACATATGAACGGTTCATCTCTGCATAAAGTAACAAATTCGGTATTTGAATAGGTTTGATTATTTGAACATTTACCTCCATGTGACCATTTTTCGCATTTGTGACATCTTTCTAGGTGTCGTGCTCTTCTTTTCGCTGCGGATTTTGATTTTCCTTTACCAAATTGTAACTTATTATCTTCACATCTGGATTCTTTTCTTACTCCGTCCAATCTTTCTCTGATTACTGATACTAGATCACTCGGTAGTGTGTCATTATTACGTTTAGTAATCAAAGCGTGTAGCATTAGACCATGGTTTAGTTCACAGGAAGTCTTCATTTCGTAAAAACCTAAAAAAAAATAAAAATTCAGAATGGGGGGAGAAGACTAGTTCTTTAGGGTCTGCTAGGGAAAGACCATTCGGGTTCCATTTTCGAGAACTACACGAAAACAGACAATCTAACTCTAACAGAAATACATATTATCCTTTAAAGACTTGATTCTCCCCACACTTAGTTAGCTGTGGTATCAAATTGTGATTAACTTCGTTGTCGACTTCCATCGGACTATCTATGTAGTGTTTAACTCTGTGACCATTAACTTTAAATTCAATCCCATTTGAATTTATTAACTCTACTGTTCCGTATGGGAAAACTCTTTTGACTACGAATGGTCCAGACCATCTCGATTTCAATTTTCCAGGAAATAGCTTGAATCGTGAATTGAAAAGAAGAACTCTGTCTCCTTCTTTAAATTCTTTTAAACTTCTGATTCTTTTATCATGCCATTTCTTCGTTCTTTCCTTATAGATTAACGAATTTTCGTATGCTTCATGTATTAATTCTTCTAATTCATTTAATTGATTTAACTGTAGACGTCCAGCTTCATGTAAATCAAGATTACATGTCTTCAAAGCCCAAAATGCTTTGTGTTCAATTTCTACTGGAAGATGACATGCTTTTTCGTAAACGAGTCTAAAAGGTGTGGTTCCAATTGGAGTTTTGTAGGCTGTTCTAAAAGCCCAGAGTGCATCCTCCAATTTAATGGACCATTCCTTCAGATTTGATCCTACGATTTTCTCTAGAATACGTTTTAAAGCTAGCTTGGTATTTTCAACTTGTGCACTTGTTTGTGGATGATATGCGGTGGAGATTTTATGAGTTACTCCATATCTTTTAAGAACTTTCTCAAGTTGATTATTACAGAAATGAGTACCCCGATCACTTATTAAAGCTTTCGGTGTTCCAAACCTTGCAAAAAGACGTTTTAAAAAATTGACTACAACTCGTGCATCGTTAGTTGGGAGAGCTTGTGCTTCCGCCCATTTAGATACATAATCAATGGCTACGAGAATATAGAGATTATTATGAGATTTTGGAAATGGACCCATAAAGTCAATACCCCAAATGTCAAACACTTCACATAATTGAATGACATTTTGTGGCATTTCATCACGTTGACTTATTTTTCCGGCCCTTTGACAAGCATCACAGGATTTGCAAAGAAGATGTGCGTCTTTGTAAATTGTAGGCCAATAGAATCCAGCATCATAAACTTTTCTTGCTGTTAGTTGAGGCCCATAATGCCCTCCTGTTGGTCCTGTGTGACAATGGTTTAAGATTTTACTAGCTTCATCTCCGAATTCACATCGGCGTATTATTCCATCTGGACAACTTTTAAATAAATGTGGATCTTCCCAAAAATAGTGTTTTATATCACTGAAGAATTTCTTTCATTTTTGGTACGATAATCCTATTTCAAGGAATCCACATACTAAATAGTTTGCATAGTCTGCAAACCATGGAATTTCATTATAATCTATCTTCAATAGATATTCATCAAGAAAGTTGTCTTGTATGGCCGATTCATTTAGAACTTCTAATTCGGGATTTTCAAGACGAGAAAGATGATCAGCGGCGAGATTTTCTGCTCCTCTTTTATCTCAGATTTCAATATCGAATTCTTGTAAGAGTAAGATCCAACGGATTAATCTTGGTTTGGTATCTTGTTTCGAAAATAGGTATCTAAGAGCAGAATGGTCGGTATAGACCACCGTTTTTGCTAGAACGAGATATGAACGAAATTTGTCAAAAGCAAAGACAATAGTAAGGAGTTCTTTTTCAGTAGTTGTGTAATTCGTTTGTGCTCCTTGTAACGTCTTACTAGCATAATATATAGGTTGAAATCGTTTTTCAATCCTTTGTCCTAAAACGGCTCCCATTGCAAAATCACTTGCATCGCACATTAATTCAAACGGTAGATTCCAATTTGGTGTTATCATGATCGGCGCATTAGTGAGTGTCTCTTTAAGAATATTAAAAGATTTGATACATTCATCTGAAAAGATGAATGGAGCATCCTTTTCTAGGAGTTTATTCATAGGAGTGGCAATTTTAGAAAAATCTTATGAAACGTCAGTAAAAACCGGCATGCCCTAGAAAACTCCTAACTCCTCTAACATTGGTGGGATGTGGAAGTTTAGCAATTACATCTACTTTAATTCTATCCACTTCAATTCCTTCTTTTGAAATTTTATGTCCAAGAACGATGCCTTCTTTAACCATGAAATGGCATTTCTCCCAATTAAGTACTAGATTTGATTGTTCGCATCTAATCAGCATTCGTTCAAGATTAGCTAGACATGATTCAAATGTATCACCGAAGACTGAAAAGTCATCCATGAAAACTTCCATGCATTCTTCTATCATGTCGTGAAAAATCGCCATCATGCACCTTTGAAAGGTTGCAGGGGCGTTGCAAAGTCCAAATGGCATGCTTTTGTAAGCAAAAGTACCATAAGGGCACGTGAACGTGGTTTTCTCTTGTTCCTCGGGTGCTATTGGAATTTGAAAATATTCGGAAAAACCATCAAGAAAACAATAGTAACTATTTTCGGCTAATCTTTCCAACATTTGATCAATAAAAGGTAAGGGAAAGTGATCTTTTCTGGTGGCGTCATTTAATTTTCTATAATCAATACATACACGCCATCCTGTTACAGTCCTAGTAGGAATAAGCTCATTTTTCTCATTTGTAATGACAGTCATGCCACCCTTCTTAGGCACGCATTGAACTGGGCTTACCCATGGACTATCAGAAATTGGATAAATTAATCCTGTATCTAGTAGTTTAATAATTTCTTTTTTAACAACATCTTGCATATTAGGATTTAGTCTTCGTTGGCATTGCACATACGTTTTATGACCTTCTTCCATAAGGATTTTATGTGTGCAATACGAAGGACTTATTCCTTTAATATCATGAATCTTCCATGCAATAGCTAGTTTACGAGCTTTCAACACAGAAATGAGTTGTGATTTCTCATTTTTAGTAAGAGAAGATGATATTATTACAGGTAATTCAGATTCACCATGTAAATAAGCGTATTCCAAATGGTTTGGAAGTGGCTTTAACTCTAATGTCGGAGGTTCTTCTATCGATGATTTATATCGATATCTGTCTTCTTCTTTTAGCATTTGAATTTCTTCTGTTGTTGGTTCATATCCATTAGCTATTAGTGTAGCTAACATTTCAACTTCATCAATTGGTTCATTACCTTCTCCTAAAGAACATTCTCCTGTTCCTTGTAATTCTGGAAATTCTTCTAATAATTCTGCATGTGAATCTAAAGTTTGAATATAATAACATGTATCATCTGCAGATTGCGGTTGTTGCATTGCTCTATCAGCTGAAAAGGTAACACTCTCGTCCTCTATACTTAGGGTCAGTTTCTTACCAAACACATCTATCATTGCTTTAGCCGTGTTTAAGAATGGTCTTCCTAATATGAGAGGAACTTGAGAATCTTCTTCCATGTCCAGAACAACAAAATCTACTGGAAATACTAAAGTACCAACTTTAACTAGCATGTTCTCCATTATCCCTCTAGGATATTTTATTGATCTATTGGCTAGTTGTATACTTATTCTGGTTGGTTTCAATTCTCCAAGGTCTAGTTTAGCGTATAATGAATACGGCATTAAATTTATACTAGCACCTAAGTCTGCCAATGCTTCTATTGAACTAAGACTTCCCAGAAAATATGGAATTGTGAAACTTCCTGGATCAGATAGTTTTTCTGGTATCTTATTCAACAGCACTGCTGAACAATTAGCATTCATAGTAACAGCCGAGAGTTCTTCCATTTTCTTTCTATTTGATATTAGATCTTTCAAGAATTTAGCATATCTAGGCATTCCTGAAATTACATCAATGAAAGGAAGATTTACATTTATCTGTTTAAACATATCCAAGAATTTGAATTGCTCGGCTTCAAGTTTCTCTTTTTTCATTTTACTCGGGTAAGGAAGTGGTGGTTGGTATGGTTTAACATAAGGTTTAGCCTTAACTGTGTTATCGTCATTAACCTTTTCAACTACCGGTTCTTTTTCCTTATCTTGATCAGGTTGTGGTTCTTGTGGAGTAGGAATAGCTTCATCAGAAGTTACAGGTATTTCAGGTGGTTTAAGTGTTGTACCACTTCTTGTGGTAATGGCTTTAGCTGTTTCATTCCGGGGGTTAGCATTTGTATCACTAGGTAAACTTCCCGGTTTTCTCTCTCCTATTAACCTTGCTAGGTTACTTACTTCTTGTTCCAAGTTTTGAATAGAAGCTTGTTAATTTCTAAATGTTTGAGCATTTTGTTCATTGGTTTGTTTTTGAGATGTGAAAAACTGCGTTTGAGTTTCAACTAGCTTCGTCATCATATCTTCTAAATTCGGCTTTTTATCATTGGTTTGTGGTGGTTTGTTTTGAAAATTAGGTCTTTGCTGGTTGTAAGTATTGTTGGATACTTGTTGATTACTAGGATCTTGTTGGTTGTTGTATGGAATATTTCGGTTATAATTCTGATTTTGATTGTAAATCGGTCTTGGCGGTTGATAATTATTCTGATAATTATTTCCAGGCCTTTGGTTTAGATATGAAACATTCTCTCTTTGTTCCATTGTTAATTCAATACTGAGACAATCTTTTGTCAAATGTGGTCCTCCACACTGCTCACAACTAATTCGTATTGAGTAGATATCTTTAGTCATCTTTTCCATTCGTCTCTCGACAGCATCTATCTTTGCGGAAATGGAATCTAAGTCATGGCTAGAATCGGCTCTAGCTGCTTTAGATGATCTAACGATATCTTTTTCTTGGTGCCACTCATGTGAGTGGGAAGCAGTGTTATCAATAATTTTATAAGCATCAGTTTCGATTTTCTTCATAATAGAACCACCAGCTGCTATATCGATGTCTTTCCTTGTAGTGATGTCGCATCCTTGGTAGAATATTTGTACTATTTGACAGGTGTCTAAACCATGTTGCGGACATCCTCTTAATAACTTTTCAAATCTTGTCCATGCCTCATATAGAGTTTCATTTGGTTTCTGTGTGAACGTAACAATTTCTGCTTGAAGTCTTACGGCTTTAGATGCAGGAAAGAATTGTTTAAGAAATTTTTCAACTAAAACGTCCCATGTATCGATCGCCCCTTCAGGTAACGATTCCAACCAATCTTTGGCTTCTCCCTTTAAAGTCCAGGGAAATAACATGAGATATATCTGTTCATCCTCCACTTCTCGGATTTTAAATAGTGTGCATATCCTATTAAAGGTACGAAGATGTTAATTTGGATCTTCCTTCGGCGCACCACTAAATTGGCATTGATTAGTCACCATATGTAGAATTTGTCCTTTGATTTCATAATCTGGCGCATTAATGTCAGGATGAGTAATTGCGTGACCTTGGCCAGTGCGTTTAGCTCTCATTCGGTCTTCCATACTTAAAGGTTCCAGATTCTCCATGTTTGAATTTGTTGAATCGGAATCACTAGAGGATTCTGATTTAATGGTTCATTCCTCAACAATCTCTGTTTGAATGATTGGTGGCTCCGAAGAAAAATTTAATGGTTCAGGATCTATGAATTGTCCCTGAATATTCTCCGGATTCTCAATTGTGAGATCGGCTTCAAAAAATGGATTATCGGAAAATTGAATTGGAGTACTTGGTCGACTGGATGACGATTCTAAAGGAAAATCAACGGCGGTAATATTTGCTAGATGTCTTGATCGAGTTACAGGTGGTGAACGTACAAAAGGTGGTGAACGTCTTGCTCGGTGCATTCACTGAATATCCTATTAGTTTTAAAAGGAAAAAAAATTATATAAGTTATCCAATTAATAGACTTTTCTGATTTTGCCCACGTTTCGAATAGCCAAAAGATGCAGCAGAGGGGCAGGATTCGTTTGGTCTCAATATAATTGAGTACTGTTTGGCTCCAATAACCCGGTCCACGTACAAATCCAACTATTACTACGAACCAGAAAATTTTGATGTCTATCAATTTAACCACTTAAAATAAATTTTCGTAATTTTAAGAAATTTAGATAAGAAGTAGAGAAAATTCTAAGTCCTAAAAACTAGAATAGCGAGAAATAAGAAAGAAAAAGAGCGCGTCGAAAAAGAAAAGGGTTGAAAAATAAAAGGCGTCGAAAAATAAGAAATAAAAAAAAATGACTTATAGAACTTAAAAACACTCGACTAACCCAACCTTATTACTATCACTAACTTAAAATTATAATCGCAAATTGAGATTACTAATTGGAGTGATAATTGAAACATAGGTAAAAGGTGTCGAAAAATAAAAATAAGAAAGTAGCGCGTTGAAACTTAAAAAGGCACTAAAAACTAAAAACTAAAAGTTGCGTCTAAAAATATAAAAGCTTACAAGTAAAACTATATCCCAAATGGCAATAACTTAAAAATAAACTAAAACTTAAAAAGGTGTCGCAAAATTCTAAAGCACTTAGATCTTAGTCTAAAGAAAAAGCACTTAAGGGATTTTACGGGAAGGCCTAAAAATCTATAAATAAAAATAACTATGGCAAAAATTATATCTTAAAACTAAATACGAGCGAAAAATACAAAAATTACGCTAAAAACAAATAAAAAGGGACAAAATATAAAAATATACTAAAAGTTGTAAAAATTACAATTTTCATAAAAATATTATTTTTATTTTATTTATTTTATAAAACTATTAAGTTTTATATTTTATTTAAACTAATTTAACTAAATAATATAAATAATAAAATAACTAAACTAATTAATATAATATAAATAACCTAATTAGGTTTAAAGTTAATAATAATAATAATTACCCCGTATTAATTGCGATTAGGGTTTCTGGTCACGTGTGTCAGGGCGGCTCCGCGAGTTGCGATGCCCGAAGCTGGAAAACTCCGCGAGTCGCGGGGTTCGAAAATTCAGATTAGGTAGCTTCGTTTGACAGGTTTCGGTTTTTTTATTTATTTATATATATATTTTTTTTATTTTTATGTTTTTAATTTAATTAAAATATTTATTTAATTTAAATAAAACTTATATTTTAAAAACTAGAATAGAAATAAAAATATGTTACAATTTTATAAATAAAAATCTTAAAACTAGATTTATATATAATTTTTTTTTTCGGTTTTTGATTTTATGTTTTAAATAAAACAAAATATTTAAATAAAACTTATATTTTTATAAAATAAAAATAAAGAAACTTTATAAAACATAAATATTTCACAAACTCTTAAAAATATTTATATTTTTGTTTTCTTTTTATGTTTTCGAATATTTAAAACGTATTTTTACAAAAGCATATTTTAATAAAAGTAAACTAAAAATAAAAATCTTTTTGTTTTTTATATTATATTAGCGTTGCGCTTCCGGCTTTTAAGCTAGATGATCCCCGGCAGCGGCGCCAAAACTACTTGATGTTTATGCGAGGTGTATATGAAATAGCTTATATTTTACTAGGAAATACTATTAAATACGATACAATTTTACACAAGATATTTATTTATTTAGAGAATGGATATACTTAAACCTTGCTACAACACTTATAGGCAGTGTACATAATCATACAGTAGTGTAGTTTTTAGTAAGTCCGGTTCGTTCCACAGGGAATCTTTTAATCAAAGCTTAACGCTATATTAGTTTTATTTTATAAAAATACAAATATATATATAAGTAATATTATTATTATAAAGGGGGTTTTTACCGTTTAATGACCGGTTTGTCGATTTTAAAACTTTAGTCGCAGTTAAAACCTAATGTAAAATATTAAAAATAAATACAAGACTTAATTTAAAGCGTAAACTAAACAACGATAAGGAAATTGCGATAAATAAAAGTGCGATAATTAAAAAGTACGCTAATTAAAAGTGCAATTAAATACAATAACAATAAATAAAAGTGCGATAATTAGAAGTGCAATTAAATATAAAATAAAGGAAATTAAATATGAAATAAAATAATTACGCTTATTTAAACTTCCGTAATCATGATGTTTGACCTGTTGATTTTAGTTTTATGCCCATGGGTTAATTGTCCTTTGTCCTGGATTATTTAATATGTCCGTCTGGTTTTTGTCCATAACAGTCCATCAGTCATAAATATAATGTGCGAGTGTCCTCGTCAAATTATCCTTATACCCGTAGTTAAATATTCCAACTAACTGGGGACTTAAACTGTAACAAGATTTTAATACTTTGTTTAATAATTACACCAGGTTATCGACTGCGTGTAACCCAAGGTTTTAATACTTTGTTAACAATTATGCCAAGTGTCCTTGTACATAATTTCACCCCTGTTTTAATAATTCTAGTGGCTATTAATCCATTCCCGTGTCCGGTTAAATGAACGATTATTTGTACATATAAATATCCCGCCCATCGTGTCCGATTGAGTGTATATGGTTATTTATAGGGACGTCCAATTGTAAATCTTTATATTAAAATTAACAAACTATCATTTAGTTAAACAAATAATAAGCCCATTAATAGCCCATAGTCTAATTTCCACAAGTGTCGTTCTTTTGTCCAAACCCCAATTATGGTGCAAAGCCCAATTACCCAATTTTAGTAATTAGTCCAACATCATGATTACTTCGTTTTAAATAAGCATAATAATAACTTAGCTACGAGACATTAAATTAAAAAGGTTGAACATAACTTACAATGATTAAAAATAGCGTAGCGTTACACGGACAGAATTTCGACTTACACCTTTACAACATTCGCTACATACCCTTATTATTAGAAATTAAAATTAAAATTAAAATTAAAATATAAATATATATATATATTACGTATATATTGAGAGAGAGATTGTTTTATATGATATTTTTTTCGCCGAACTGCGTTGCCTTTTATAGGAATTTTCGTCCAGGTAATCTCCGCGACTCGCGGTTCTTTTGGTCTTCGAACTCCGCAAGTCGCGGAGTTCGTTTTTACAGCTCACCCAACCTTGGCTCTTTGTTTGCCGACGGATTTAAATATAAATATAATATATAAATAATTTTTAAGAATTATTTAAATATTATATTATATTTATGTGCATAGTTGACTTGTAATTTTTAGTCCGTTGCGTCGAGCGTTGAGAGTTGACTCTGGTCCCGGTTCCAGATTTTCGAACGTCCTTGCGTACTATTTTATATCTTGTACTTTGCGTTTTGAATCTTGTACTCTTGTAATTTCAAGACGTTTCTTATCAATAATTGGAACCTCTTTGATTGTCTTTTGTACTTTTGAGCTTTTTGGTCGTTTGCGTCTTTAATTCGTCGAATCTGCCTTTTGTCTTCAACTTTTATTATTTAAACGAATATCACTTGTAAATAGAACAATTGCAACTAAAAGCTTGTCTTTCTTGAGGAATAATGCTATGAAATATATGTTCGTTTTTAGCATTATCATAGATGAAAGAGAAGAATGACAGATATGAAAGTTAGGAGTATATTAAGAATCAGAATGGGATGGAGCATATTGACGAATGCTTTAAGGTACGAATTAAAGGAGAAAGAATAGAAGGTGGGAGTTGTAAGGAAACGAAAGGGATGGATTTATAATAAAATATCCAACAAAGCAATCAAAATGTATGATCGCATTTAAAGTGAATCCTAATTCCCTTGATTACCGAAGAATCAAATATTATTACGAAGATTTTCTCCAAATCTCTTGAATTTGGGAAATCAATCATATCTACGTCAAAAGATATGACGAATCTATACCTACTCATTTCACTATTTGGTGATAGCTTCACTTGTACTCTTCACAAAATCAAATGGTTTTATCTGTATTACTCAATAATGATAAAACCCTATTTTATCAACTCATATTCGTCATGAAACCATTTTTATTGTTAGCCATGACGATCTCACTCAAATTTCGGGACGAAATTTCTTTAACGGGTAGGTACTGTGATGACCCGGGAATTTCCGATCAAATTTAAACTTGATCTTCATATAATCTCGACACGATAAGCAAAGTCTGTAATGATGAAGTCTCAAAAACTTTGAATTGTGTCCACGTATACATTTTACCTTTAGACTGTACTCGACGATTCACGAACAATTGTATGTAAATAAATGTGTACATATAATATATAATATAATATAATATAACGAAAGTATATATAATAATTGGAAATAGAAAAATATAACTGAAACATTAAAATTAGGTATGTAAAATAATATGCAAGATAATAATATTATTATTAAGTAAAATCCATATATAAATATATATGATTTCTATACATGATTAATATTATATGTATATTATAATATATAAAATATATAAAATTAAATAATCAATATGTGTTATTATGTATTAGATAGTTAATAAATATTACATAGTTAGTAATATCAACATGTTGAACTTACAAGATAAATAATAATTGCTACATTAATATTATCATTACTTTTATTAAAAGCAATATAAATATTAATATCAATATTAATACTATTACTATATATAATATAAAGATATGAAATTAGATACATTTAACTTGTTATAATATTATTATTACTAATATTATTGTTATTAGTAACTAACATTATTAATATAATTAGTAGTGAAATTATGATTAATATTATGATGTTATAATCAATAAAGACATTATTATTATTATTATATGTATTATTATAAAATTAATACAAATAATTATTATTATCATTAAAAATATTATTATCACCTTTATAATAATTATAATTATTATTTATTATCAGTATTATTATTATTAATGTAAATTTTTATTTATTAATTATTAATATTAATTATTATTTAAATATTCATAAAATCAAACAAAAGAATTGAAATCTGTTTACTATCCCTATCAGCTTTACTCGTTTTTGTTAATGTCTCTCAAATCTGTACGAGATCAAATTCAATTACAGATACCACCAAAATCAGTTAGCAATCAATATCATCTTTTATATTTTTATCTTTCTTTTTATTCCCTGATTGTATTTTCTGTTCCACATATGTCGACTAGTATTTTTTTTTTTTTTTTTGTATAAAACAATTCACTCAGGTGTTAAACGAATTACCCAAACTCTCCATTATCAGTTATCAATTCCAAACACCCTTAATAAATCCCATTCAATCGAATTAAAAATAGAAAACACCGATAGCCTCTGTTTCGTGTACCTTTTACCAATTTCTTTGAATTATTAATAATCTTAAAAATCTAGAAATGCAGATATGTTATAAATGTTTCATTTAAACTATCTGCAAGATTTCATAGTCCAAGTTTCAAAAGTCAGACTAGTTGTTCATCACGAAATTTGATTTCAGTTTGGGGTTTTAGGTCTAATCGAAGTTACAGAGAGTTTCTAAGGAAGGTTTAGAGTATAATTGATGTTGGAAATTTTGTCTAAAAACTGATTAAAGATCGAATTTGATAATGGGTTTTGTTTTATTTTTACGACAACAGCGGGTATAATTTTTTGTTGTTTTGATTGTCTGTGAACAAACATTACATCCTACAAGTCGTTACCAACCCAAATTCTAGTCTTAGAATAAGTGTGGCCATTCGTGGTTATGATTTGGAAGTTCCCCAGTCGTTCAAATTTGGTGAAGAGGAAGAAGAAATTAGGAACAAGGTTAATACGGGTTATATATTTATGGGTCTGAGGTTTAACCAGAAAAGCATCAATGGCCGAATGGTTTGGGTGTGTTAGCGGGTTTTGAGAGGTCGGGGGTTCGAGCCTCGCATAAGGCATTTTTTTTATAAAAAGCCTATTTAAAGGTAGATTTCCTTTTATTATGTTATATTTATTATTATTATTGATTATTATTATTATGGTTATTATTATTATTGTTATAATTATTATTATCAATTATCAATGGTATTATCATTAATTTGAATATATTTATTATTAGTAGTATTATAATTATTAGTACTATTATTAATTAACACTCATTATTATTAGTATGATTATGACTACTAAATATTATTATTATTGTTATTAGTATTATTATTATTAGCTATTATTATTACTACTAGTATTATTAAGGAATATCATTATTTGTATTATCATCATTGATATTATTAACATTATTAATATTAACATTATTATCAATATGGATATAAGTATTATTACTATCAAACTATAAAAATTATCATTTTTAAAACTATCATTTTTATTATTAGTAATTAACATTTTTATTAAAACCATTAGTTTTACTATCATTATTAATAAAGTCATTATTATTAGTAAATCATTATTATCAAAACTATCATTTTTAACAAATAAATATTTTATACAAAAATTATACTTACTATGCATACTATAATCATATTTCATATAATAATATATCAAACGTACTAATATTTTTATATAAATACTTACATACAACTAAATGCATAGATAAAAAAAATTAATTTTTAATATATATAAAATATACAAATATAACATAAGATATATTATATATAAATAAAGTATATATTTAAATAGATTTTAGTATAAATTCTATATAACTACACATATCTAAAAATTTACTCAATTAATAAATGAAATTATTTGATTACCATTATATGTATTAATAAACACAAATGATATAGGTTCGTGAATCCGAGGCCAACCTTGCATTGTTTAGTTATTCAATGTCGTTATATGTATTTTTACTACAAAATACAATACGGTGAGTTTCATTTGATTCCCTTTTAACTCTTTACATTTTTGGGACTGAGAATACATGCGCATTTATAAATGTTTGACGCAATAGACACAAGTACCTTAATTGCATTCTATGATAGAATTATCTGGGATTGGGGTTGATTATTATGACACGCATTAGCCCCCGGTTTCCGTTAGAGCGTATGAGCTCCCGAGCTGGGTGGATGATTATTATTTATGACATTTTGGCACCGGTTGTCCTATATTTTATAAACATGTGTTCAGCCGTGGGGTGTAAAGACCGGCACAGAGGTTCTATATTTTGAAGGCACATGTATTCAGCTGTGGGGTGAAAGACCGGCACAGATGGTTACTATTATATTTTGAATCCTCACCAGGTGTTCTTCATATGAAAGATATTTTTTTGTGCAGTTGGAAAGGGACTTCTGCACGTTTTATAATATTTAAAAAACTTGTGGTCTATTAAAATGATGAAAATGAAACGATTACTATAAACTAATGAACTCACCAACCTTTTGGTTGACACTTGAAAGCATGTTTATTCTCAGGTTTGAAAGAAAACTTCTGCTGTGCATTAGCTCATTTTAAGGATATTACTTGGAGTCATTCATGACATATTTTAAAAGACGTTGCATTTGAGTCATTGAAGTTCATTAGAGATTATTAAGTAAATAACAGATTAGGTCATTTATAGTTGGATATTATGAAATGGTATGCATATCTGTCAACTTTCGATGTAATGAAAGTTGCCTTTTAAAAACGAATGCAATGTTTGTAAAATGTATCATTTAGAGGTCAAGTACCTTACGATGTAATCAACTATTATGAATCGTTTATAATCGATATGGACTTTGTCCGGATGGATTAGGACGGGGCGTGAAATCTTTCGCGCAGACATTTGCGCGTTTGCACAACTGTGCGTGCGCTCTCTTTTCGCGCATTTTTCGCATAGTTTTCCGCAGCTCTACGCACACCACACATGTGGTTTTGCACACATCTGTTTGCGGGTTTACGCGCAGTTGTCTGCGCGTGCTCTTGTAAACTTGTTTTCCGCAGCCCGACGAGAAGTTCGATACGATACTTGACAAAAATATTCTACCGAACTTGGGGGACTTGATGACGTAGGGTTTTATTAATTAGGGCCTACGATTGACATAGCACACAAGTTATCTAAACCCTAATTCCCAACTATAAATATGAGGCAAAAACCTACATCAAGGACACTCCTCCCATCGCATACGGCTCTCTCCATCTCATGCTAAATGCCTCTTTACGGTGACTACACGATCTAGGGTTTTTTCCTACGGATCTCGTAGGGTTTTTTCCTACGGATCTCGTAGGGTTTTTCCCCCTCTGGTCGTCAATAGATTTCGATTATCGGACGACAGGTAATTCGTTAGCCACCCTCCCGAGATCATCATCTCGGGTACGGGTTATCACGGTAGCCGGACCGGAGGTTAACAACATTAACGCCTAAAAAAACCCATCTCATATTGTTGTTTGTGGGTAAAAAAGGCTGACGGTAATTGGCAGATGTGCGTTGATTTTAAGGACATTAATAAAGCGTGTCCTAAGGATAACTACCCTCTCCCGGAGATAGACTAGAAGGTGGAATCACTATCAGGTTTTCGATACAAGTGTTTTTTAGACGCATACAAGGGTTATCACCAAATCTTAATGGCTGCGGAAGATGAAGACAAAACTGCTTGTCATACGTCGCAAGGTATTTATTGTTATACGAAGATGCCCTTCGGGTTAAAGAACGCAGGCGCGACTTATCAGCGCGTAATTGACGCAGCGTTCAAGCACTAAATTGGTAGAAATCTTGAAGCATACGTCGATGACTTGGTAATTAAAAGTAACACCGAAGAAGAAATTCTCGCAGACATCCTAGAAACGTTTGCATCTCTGCGCAGGATCAACATGAAGCTTAACCCGCTTAAATGTAGTTTTGGGGAAGAGGAAGGCAAGTTTCTAGGTCATGTGGTGACAGCGTGGGGAATCAAGGCAAATCCCAAAAAGATTGAAGCCATTGATAATTTTCCATCTCCAAAGATAAAGAAAGACGTGCAAAGTCTAACTGGGAAGCTTGCGGCACTCACACGGTTTTTGTCGAAGGTCGCAGAGCGACAGTTGCCATTCTTCAATACCTTGAAGAATTGTTTAAAGAAAAAAGACTTCGTCTGGACTCAGGAAGCAGAATCAGCCTTTCAGGAGATGAAAAAGGTGCTCGCAAAATTACCAACGCTTACCGTGCCAGTATCAGGGGAAACGCTTACGCTATACCTTGCGGCATCAAAAGAAGCTGTCAGCTCAGTTCTTATCGCAGAAAGGTAATCTACTTTTAATTACATTGTTTATTCCGCAGAAATTTAATGCTGAGGTTTTCTCAGACGCAAATGCCGGTCTACTTCGTAAGCAAGACGCTGACATCAATCGAAGTAAACTATTCACCAATAGAAAAGCTGGTATATGTGCTAGTCCACACAGCGCGGTGTTTGCGCTGATACTTTCAAGCACATCCAATTGTGGTTCTAACTGATCAACCGATCAAACAGGTTGGTACATGCCTAATTTGTGGCAATGTCCGGGGTTACCGCATTGACTAACGCAATCATTTTTCTTTCAGGTGTTATACAAGCATGAGATTTCTGGCCGAATGGCTAAATGGGCAGTTGAGTTAGGAGAACATGAAATAAATTTTTCCTCGCGAAGCGCGGTTAAGGGTCAAATACTTGCGGATTACCTTGCAGAGTTACCGGCGGATGTTGAAGCATCTGCAGAACATCAGGACGCGCCTGTGCCACCTTTGTCACCATGGGAGTTATACACCGATGGTGCCTGCAGCGCAGCCGGCGCGGGTGCAGGTGTAATTTTAACTGGCCCAGATGGCGAAGAGCATACATATGCGCTGCGGTTTAATTTTGCTGTTACGAACAACGAAGCATAATACGAGGCTTTGTTAGCAGGTATGCGTATTGCGCATAAATTAAATGTTAAAATTTTGCACGCTTACGTGGATTCAAAGCTGGTATGCAGTCAAGTCAGCGGAGACTTCGAAGCGCATGACATAGCCATGCAGCAGTATTTATCGCTTGTTCATAACCTCGCTGACCAGTTTGAGGCTTTTCAAATCTCTCATGTCATGCGGGGGTAAAATAAGAAGGCGGATGCGCTTAGGAAATTGGCTGCTTTGCCCTTTGATCATCTGGGGAAGAAAGTTCTTATAGAAGAGCTGCATGCGAAATCCATTGTTATGATGCTTTTAGTGGCACCTGTTGAGGAATCCAGCTCAACATGGATGACACCTATTATTTCATTCCTGCGGGACGACACCTCACCTGCGGATTCTGTTGATGCAAAGAAAGTCCGCACTAAGGCACCACTGTACGCCCTTGAGGGTGACGTCCTGTATAGAAAAAATTATTTAGGACCGCACCTAAGGTGTATTGGTCTGAAAGAGGCAGAGGAGGTTATACACGAGGTGCATGAAGGTGCGTACGCTCTTCATTCGGGGCACAGGTCTATTGTGTCAAAAATTATGCGGCTAGGTTATTATTGGCCCACTTTGTACGCAGATACCGCGCGCATAGTTAAGCAATGTGAATCTTGTCAAATACATGCACCTATAAGCAGAGCACCTGCGCATCCAATGATACCAGTCTCCTCACCATGGCCATTCTGCAAATGGGCAATTGACATAGT
The DNA here is from genome assembly GCF_046630445.1 of Rutidosis leptorrhynchoides. Classification (NCBI taxonomy): domain Eukaryota; kingdom Viridiplantae; phylum Streptophyta; class Magnoliopsida; order Asterales; family Asteraceae; genus Rutidosis; species Rutidosis leptorrhynchoides. The sequence goes on along the minus strand of NC_092341.1, from coordinate 370,262,742 downwards.
CGGACCATTTCCAAAAGTCCGAGGTAATATTATCATTTATTTTATACCATATGCTATTTACGTCAGTATCTTACGCATACTCTGCACACGCAGGGAACATCAAATTCTTGATTGTTGCAATCGACTATTTTACTAAGTGGGTTGAAGCGCGACCGCTGGCAACAATTTCAGGCAAGAGGGTGTGAAATTTTGTATGGGAAGACATTGTTTGTCGATTTGCATACCAAACGAAATCCTTAGTGATAACGGTACACAGTTTGTGGGGGATCCTTTTCGTAGTTAGTGCGCGGAGCTTAATATTAAGCAAACTTTTACTTCCGTTGCGCATCCGCAGGCGAATGGCCAGTGCGAAGTCACCAGCCGGGATATAGTGGCCGGAATCAAAGCTAGATTGGGTCATGGTCGCATTGGTTGGGTGGATGAACTACCAAAAGTTTTGTGGGCGCATAGAACAACACCAAAAGCAATCACTGGTAAGACTCCGTTCAGTTTGGTCTACGGGTCAGAAGCTGTTGTGCCCGCAGAAATTGGGGTACCAACGTTCCGCATACAGAATTTTGACTAGCAAAATAACTCAGAAGTTTTGCGGGAAAATCTTAACTTGCTGGAAGAACGCAGACTCTCTGTGGCGATAAACGAAGCCAATAATAAGTAGAAAATTGCAAAGTACTATAATCAGCGTGTGCGTTCGCGCTCTTATAAGTGCGGGGACTTAGTTTGACGTCAGAACGACGCAAGTCATGCGGAGGATACTGGGAAAATGGGCCCCCTTGGGAGGGTCCATACAGGGTAGCGAAAGCAAGCAACACCGGGGCATACCATCTCGAGACATTAGATGGAAAACCTGTGAAACACACTTGGCACGCGACGTTATTAAAAAAATGTTATATGTAGCTGGATGGACCTGATCACTCTAATTTGTTTTAGCACATTGTTTTTTCTATGTATTTTCCGTCCGTTTGGATGTGTCGCGGATATAATCATGATTAATGCAAATTAAATATTTACTTACACATACTTTTGTTGTTTATTGTTTTCTTCTTTGTATTCGGTTCCTGCCTACTTAAGGGGTGTCCTCTAGCCCCCGTCCGGCAGAAGCTTGTTTGGTTACAAGGCTAGACATCAACGGCAGGCGAAGGGAATTGGTTTTCTCCTAGCCAAGCGCCACGCAGACTAGATGGCTGCCAAGTCGACTTAAAAATACAAGCATTGGTTTGCTTGTGCGTAATTACTCTCGCATTGGTTTGCTTGAGGAACTCAAGTGTAAAAGCATTGGTTTGTTTTTAGTTGCGTTGCTTACCATACAGCTAAAGTGCACCTCTAGTACATGACAAAGCAATAACGCAGTAGCTTTTGAGTCTAAATTGTTAAAGGTAAAATTACTAAAGTATTGGTTTATTTTACGCAGTACCTGTGTATGCGCACGAGTTTTGGTTAACTATGCGCATGGGCATGCGGTTCATTTTTTCGTTTTGATTCGCGATACATAAACAATTAATACATCACGCATGCATAACACAAAAGTTTATACATTAATTCAATTATTACAAATTATCATTATTTCAAACGCCTGCCCAACACGGGACTTAGGGCTCCAAAAAAATGTAAATACAACTGCCTGCCTGAGCATAGGATTTACGGCGCAAGAGGCTAAGCGTTCAAACTAATAATCCTCCTTGAGGAACCCATCTACTGACATGTTCGGATCCGCAGCAAAGGCATTGATTAGCGGGATTGGGATGGCTGTGATGGCTTCTTCCGCTTCCATGAGCACCGCGGCCGTACCCTCCTTTAACTTCTTCTGTACAATGTCGGGGTACGGTGGTGTCAGACCGCAAGCTTGGATCACCTCAAGCACTGCCTTGTTGACTTCATGGTCCTTCACCGCGTCAACATAAGCGTTGAACTTGTCAGATACGGGCCTCGAATCCATCACCTTCTGCACAATGGTGGGAAGGGCGGTGCGAAGCTTTAGTAAGTCCGCCTTTGCAAGCTCGCGGCCAGTCACCGCATCATCCTTCTCCCTTGTCACCCTTTTGAGCTCCAACCGCAGGCGCTCCGCCTTCCCCTTAGCTTGGTCAACCACGCCAACCAACTCGCGGCTCTTCTTTCTTTCCTCGATCAGGGCAGTTTTTGTTTCTGCCGCAGTCAGCTCCACCGCTTTGCGCGCCTCTTCCGCGGCATCCCTGTCTTTCTTAACCTGATCAACCCCCGCCTGCAGTAGCCCTAGTTCTGTTTCTTTACGCAGGGCCAGTTGGTATATATTGGTGGAGCGGCGGGCTTGATCAGCAAACATACCGAAGAACACGAGGCCGTTCTGGATAAAGGCATTGTGTGCCTGGTTGGACGGCAGCGCGGCCAGTTGATTGCGAAATTCCGCAGGGAAAATTTATTGCAGGAACGCCGATTGCTCTGCGGAATTTTCAGCGGATGATTGGGTGAGCTGGTTGAGGTTGGCCAGGCGGAAGCTACCATAAGGAGGAGTTGGCGTCGAATCTGAGTCCACATGTATCGCCTTATCCCTTTACGTGGCGGTGGCTTCGAGCTCCGGGTTGACCTGCGGTGGAGTCTGATGCGTCCCCTCGACATGCTCTGCGTATTAGTGATTGGTTAAATGCATGTAAACTCAAGTGTGCGGTATAACGCAGTAGAGAAACGCTTACCAGAAGGCAGGGGAGGTAGGTCCGCAGAACGTCGCTCGATGGGAACGAAATTATCGTTCCGCATGACCTCCCTCTGTTTGGGAGTGAGCTTTTTCTTTTTCTGCTGGGTTGCGGGGGCTTCGGCAGTCTTGCGCTTGTTGCCGGAGGCGGCAGGTTCCGGCTCCGCGTTTTCGCCGGACTTCTCCTGCTCTAGCTGTTTGTTAACATCTTGTTTGCGGAAGGAGATTCCTGCAATCTCCTCCGCAGTCAGTACTCTCTTCATCTTCATCTCTGCAAACATACACGCATGTGTTAGAACATGTGGATATCTCGCAAACTGATATGTTAGTATGTGATTATACTATTCCTACCCTTTCCATTCGGCCCGATTATGGCTGGACGCACGTCCTCCCATGGCCAGTGTGCGGATATCTTCCCTAACCGCAACATCACGTTCCCGTATGACCGGTGCACCAGCTGTGCGTTAGCGCACTCCGCCAATAGCTTTGTTTCCTCATCATCAAGGACCGGGGTTTTGTTCACATCTTTCTCCACATTTTCGCACCAGATAAGCGTTTGCAGGAAATTGGCACCAACTACAGATTGGTCAACGAAAAAGAAAGTTTCTTTCCAGTGACCCGCATTCGATTTTGGAGTTTTGGTGAAATTTTGACGGGCGAAGAAGGTGAACCAATATTTTTGGTGATTGGCTAAGCGGTATAGATGGCAGAATACCTTAACCAAAGGTACCTTGTTGAGTGCGACGCGCCACATCTCAAACAGTACTATCTTGCCTATGGCGTAAGGATGTAGCTGCCCTAATCCCACTCTGAAGTGATCTAAAACGCCCAGGAAGAAGTCGGAAGGAGGAACCCTAAAGTTACCATGCTTAAACGCATGCTCATATATAGCTACCTTGTTCTCCGGTGGTGAATAAGCACGTTGGTTAGACAGGGGTGGCACCAGATTGTACTGTGCTAGCGATGGGTATTGTTTCACTAATGAATCAATATGCTTCTGCTCTATAATAAACACTACGCTATCTACATAAGTCTCGTTAGCCTTAGTCATTTTCTATGAGTAATCGGAGGAGTACTAACCTTTAAATGTTGGCCGGAATGTTTGGATTTTGATCGGAATTCAAAATGGCAGCGTATCGAGGAAGCTTAAGGCAGAAAAATGGAAATGTGTGTGAATGGGGTCTATTTATAGTGAAGATTGTGAGTCATAGGTGGGATGGTGTGATCGTGGCTATACACGTGTTATGCAATCAACGGATAGCATTTTCTTTACGCGTGTGGATGCCAGTTGGGTATGATTCACTAGGAGCGCATGCCTGACACACGCCTGACGACTGCCACTTTACGTCTTGTCAGTCGAATGGGCTTCTGCGATAGTGACAGGAATTTAATGACCTCGAAACGCACGCGGAAAAGTAAATGCTAGCCGTTTTCTTTTTTTTTCATTCGCTTAATAGTTTGATATCATATGTCTTGCGTCATATAACATCAAACTGGGGGGACATAATGATACCGCAACCCGCATGCGCCATGTATACGTATGCGGGCACTCGCTAGCATGCGTAAGCGTGTGCTTGTATGCGTTATGCGGTATGCGGATTCGCATCGAATGCCTTTGTTCCCGGTCTGGCGGTTACTTGGTCATCAAGTCAATATCTTTTCAATAATTATATCCGTGATTCGGGAGAGTTAGTTATGGATGAGATTATCATTATCTTGGATGGTTCTAGACTTAGGGTTTGCCTATATATACAAACCCTAATTATCATTCTAAGGGCGCAATCACGTTACGTAACCATCATCTGCTACACGTCTTACGTAACCAGCATTATCTAGCATCTTCTTAAGGTAAACAGGTTATTTTCTCGTTAACTGGCACCTACAAACTTACTCGGGGCCTTCTGGTCGACGACCTGTCATCGAAGGTGGACATAATCACTTGGCCACCCCGCCGACATCATCATGTCGGCCAGGGTTATTCACGGTAGCCGGACCGGAGAGCCTTGTTCTAAGATCCTTAAACCCCCCTTGAACGTATTGAGCAGGCATATTAAACCCTATGGTAAAAATATGCATGATCACTTCAATAGATATTCATCAAGAAAGTTATCTTGTATAGCCGATTCATTTAGAACTTCTAATTCAGGATTTTCAAGAAGAGAAAGATGATCAGCGGCTAGATTTTCTGCTCCCTTTTTGTCTCGGATTTCAATATCGAACTCTTGTAAGAGTAAGATCCAACGGATTAATTGTGGTTTGGGATCTTGTTTTGAAAATAGATATCTAAGAGCAGAATGGTCGGTATAGACCACCGTTTTAGCTAGAACGAGATATGAACGGAATTTGTCAAAAGCAAAGACAATAGCAAGGAGTTCTTTTTCAGTAGTTGTGTAATTCGTTTGTGGTCCTTGTAATGTCTTACTAGCATAATAGATAGGTTGAAATCGTTTTTCAATCCTTTGTCCTAAAACGGCTCCCATTGCAAAAGCACTTGCATCGCACATGAGTTCAAATGGTAGATTCCAATTTGGAGTTATCATGATCGGCGCATTAGTGAGTTTTTCTTTAAGAATATTAAAAGATTTGATGCATTCATCCGAAAAGATGAATGGAGCATCCTTTTCTAGGAGTTTATTCATAGGAGTGGCAATTTTAGAAAAATCTTTTATGAAACGTCGGTAAAAACCGGCATGCCCTAGAAAAATCCTAACTCCTCTAACATTGGTGGGATGTGAAAGTTTAGCAATTACATCTACTTTAGCTCTATCCACTTCAATTCCTTCCTTTGAGATTTTATGACCATGAACGATGCCTTCTTTAACCATGAAATGGCATTTCTCCTAATTAAGTAATAGATTTGATTTCTCGCATCTAATTAGCATTCGTTCAAGATTAACTAGATATGTTTCAAAAGTATCACCGAAGACTTAAAAGTCATCCATGAAAACTTCCATGCATTCTTCTATCATGTCGTGAAAAATCGCCATCATGCACCTTTGAAAGGTTGCAGGGGCATTGCAAAGTCCAAATGGCATGCGTTTGTAAGCAAAAGTACCATAAGGGCACGTGAACGTGGTTTTCTCTTGGTCCTCGGGTGCTAGTGGAATTTGAAAATATCCGGAAAAACCATCAAGAAAATAATAGTAACTATTTCCGGCTAATCTTTCCAACATTTGATCAATAAAAGGTAAGGGAAAGTGATCTTTTCTGGTGGCGTCATTTAATTTTCTATAATCAATACATACACGCCATCCTATTACAGTCCCAGTAGGAATAAGCTCATTTTTTCCATTTGTGATAACAGTCACGCCACCCTTCTTAGGTACACATTGAACTGGGCTTACCCATGAACTATCAGAGATTGGATAAATTAAACCTGCATCTAGCAGTTTAATAATTTCTTTCTTAACAACATGTTGCATATTTGGATTTAGTCTTCGTTGGCGTTGCACATACATTTTATGGCCTTCTTCCATAAGGATTTTATGTGTGCAATACGAAGGACTTATGCCTTTAATGTCATGAATTTTCCATGCAATAGCTGGTTTATGAGCTTTTAGCACAGAAATGAGTTGAGATTTTTCATTTTCCGTAAGAGAAGACGATATTATTACAGATAATTCAGATTCACCATGTAAATAAGCGTATTTCAAATGGTTTGGAAGTGGCTTTAACTCTAATATCGGTGGTTCTTCTATCGATAATTTGTATCGATATCTGTCTTTCGCTTTTAGCATTTGAATTTCTTCTGTTGTTGGTTCGTAATCATTAGCCATGAGTGTGGCTAACATTTCAGCTTCATCAATTGGTTCAGTTCCTTCTCCTAAAGAACATTCTCCTGTTCCTTGTAATTCTGGAAATTTTTCTAACAATTCTGCATCTGAATCTATAGTTTGAATATAATAACATGTATCATCTGCAGATTGCGGTTGTTGCATGGCTCTATTAACAGAAAAGGTAACACTCTCGTCCTCTATACTTAGGGTCAGTTTCTTACCAAACACGTCTATTATTGCTTTAGCCGTGTTTAAGAATGGTCTTCCTAATATGAGAGGAACTCGAGAATCTTCTTCCATGTTCAGAATAACAAAATCTACTGGAAATACTAAAGTACCAACTTTAACTAGCATGTTTTCTATTATCCCTCTAGGATATTTTACTGATCGATCTGCTAGTTGTATACTTATTCGTGTTGGTTTCAATTCTCCGAGGTCTAGTTTAGAGTATAATGAATATGGAATTAAATTTATACTAGCACCTAAGTCTGCCAATGCTTCTATTGAACTAAGACTTCCCAGAAAACATGAAATTGTGAAACTTCCTGGATCTGAAAGTTTTTCTGGTAGCTTATTCCACAGCACTGCAGAACAATTAGCATTCACTGTAACAGCCGAGAGTTCTTCCATTTTCTTTCTATTTGTGATTAGATCTTTCAAGAATTTAGCATATCTTGGCATTCCTGAAATCACATCAATGAAAGGAAGATTGACATATATTTGTTTAAACATATTCAAGAATTTGGATTGCTCGGCTTCAAGTCTTTCTTTTCTCATTTTACTTGGGTAAGGAAGCGGTGGTTGGTATGGTTTAACATAAGGTTTAGCCTTAACTGTGTTATCTTCATTAACCTTTTCAACTATCGGTTCTTTTTCTTTATCTTGCTCAGGCTGTGGTTCTTGTGGAGTAGGAATAGAGTCATCAGAAATTACACGCATTTCAGGTGGTTTAAGTGTAATACCACTTCTTGTGGTAATGGCTTTAGCTGTTTCATTCCGGGGGTTAGCATTTGTATCGCAAGGTAGACTTCCCGGTTTTCTTTCACCTATCAACCTTGCTAGGTTACTCACTTCTTGTTCCAGATTTTGAATAGAAGCTTGTTGATTTCTAAATGCTTGAGCATTTTGTTCATTAGTTTGTTTCTGAGATGTGAAAAATTGCGTTTGAGATTCAACTAGCTTCGACATCATATCTTCTAAATTTGGCTTTTTATCATTGGTTTGTGGTGGTTTAATTGGAAAAATAGGTCTTTACTGATTGTAAGTATTATTGGATACTTGCTGATTGCTAGGACCTTGTTGATTGTTGTATGGAACATTTCGGTTATAATTCTGATTTTGATTGTAGTTTGGTCTTGGCGGTTGATAATTATTCTGATAATTATTTCCAGGCATTTGGTTCATGTATGAAACATTCTCTCTTTGTTCCATTATTTGTTCAATACTGAGTCAATCTTTTGTCAAATGTGGTCCTCCACACTGCTCACAACTAATTCGTATTGCGTGAATATCTTTAGTCATCTTTTCCATTCGTCTCTCGAAAGCATCTATCTTTGCGAAAATGGAATCAAAGTCATGGCTAGAATCGACTCTAGCTGCTTTAGATGATCTAACGATGTCTTTTTCTTGATGACACTCATGTGAGTGGGAAGCAGTGTTATTAATAATTTTATAAGCTTCAGTTGTGGTTTTCTTCATAATGGAACCACCAGCTGCTATGTCGATATCTTTTCTTGTAGTAATATCGTATCCTTGGTAGAATATTCGTACTATTTGATAAGTATCTAAACCATGTTGAGGACATCCTCTCAACAACTTTTCAAATCTTGTCCACGCCTCATATAGAGTTTCATTTGGCTTTTGCATGAACGTAACTATTTCTCCTTGAAGTCTCACGGCTTTAGATGCCGGAAAGAATTTAAGAAAATTTTCAACTAAGACATCCCATGTATCAATCGCCCCTTCAGGTAACGATTCTAACCAATCTTTGGCTTCTCCCTTTAAAGTCCAGGGAAATAACATGAGATAGATCTGTTCATCTTCAACTTCTCTGATTTTGAATAGAGTACAGATCCTATTAAAGGTTCGAAGATGTTCGTTTAGATCTTCCTTCGGTGCACCACTAAATTGGCATTGATTAGTTACCATGTGTAGGATTTGTCCTTTGATTTCATAATCTGGCGTATTAATGTCTGGTTGAGTAATTGCATGACCTTGGCCAGTGCGTTTAGCTCTCATTCGGTCTTCCATACTTAGAGATTCTAGATTTTCCATGATTGAAATTGTTGAATCTGAATCACTAGAAGATTCTGACTTAATGGTTTCTTCCTCGACAATCTCTGGATGAGTAATTTGTGGTTCAGGAGGAATGATTAGTGGTTCAGGATCTCTGAATTGTCTCCGAATATCCTTCGAATTCTCAATTGTAAGGTCGGGTTCAAAAAATGGATTATCGAAAATTTGAATTGGAGTACTTGGTCGACTAGATGACGATTATAAAGAAAAATCAATGGCGACAATATTGGCTAGATGTCTTGATCGAGTTACAGGTGGTGAACGTATGAAAGGTGGTGAATGTTTTGCTCAGTGCATTCACTGAATATCCTATTAGTTATAAAAGATAAAAATTATATAAGCTATCAAATTAATAGACTTTTCTGATTTTGCCCACGTTTCGAATAGCCAATAGATGCAGCAGGTAGCCAGGACCCTTTAAAGCGGAAGCCCACCACTCGCCACTAACAAATCCAACTATTACTACGAACCAGAAAATTTTGGATGTCTATCAATGTAACCGCTTAAAATAATTTTTCGTCAAAGTTTAAATAAAATAAAGAAAATTCTATGTCCTAAAAACAAGAGCGTCGAGAAATAAGAAAGAAAAAGAATGCGTCGAAAAATGTCGAAAAATAAAAGGTCAAAAAATAAGCGTCGAAAAATAATAAAATGCAGCGTCGAAACTTAAAAGGTACTAAAATTTATAAAAAGCTTCGCAAAATTCTAAAGCACCTAAATCTTAGTCTAAAGGAAAAGCACTTAAGGGATTTTACGGCAAAGCCTAAAAATCTAGAAATAAAAATAACTATGGCAAAAACTATAACTTAAAACTAGTTACGAACGATAAACATACAATTACGTACTAAATAATAAAAAGATACAAAAATATAAAAATAAAACTTAAAGTTATAAAAATACAATTTTTATAAAAAATATTATTTTTATATTATAAAAGTATTAATTTTATATAATTAATAAAACTAATTAAAACTTAAAATACAAATTTAATTAAACAAACTAATTAAAACTAATTAATAATAATAATTAAATCTAACCCTAAATGATTTAATTTATAATATTAATTAACCTAATTCCGTAATAAATGCTAGGGTTTCAGCTGTCAGACAGCCTCATGCGATCGCATGAGGTTTATGTGTCTGGGCCATGCGATCGCATGGCTTTGGATACCAGGCCAGGTCTTGGACTGCTACAGTACCAGGCCCGAATACTTATATTTTTTTTCTGATTTTAATTTTATAGAAAATAAAATGTAATAAAAACTAAAAATTTTTTTACTTATTAGTTTTAATTTTTAACAAAAGAAATAAAAAAATATAAACTTTAAAAATTTAAACACTTAATATAGAAATATATTTTTCTTTTTATGTTTTTAAATTTTTATATTTAAAACTTTTTATATTTTTACAAAAATAGTTTAAAAACTTAAATTTTTTTATAGCGTTTCGCTTTAGGCGTTGTTGAAGTCCCCGGCAGCGGTGCCAAAAATACTTGATGTTATGCGAGGTGTATATGAAATAGTTATATTTTTATTGCGAAATACTATTAAATACGATACAACTTTACACAAGTTATTTATTTATTTATAGAGTGGATATACCTAAACCTTGCTACCACACTATAGGCAGTGTACCTAATCGTAGAGTAGTGTAGTTTTTAGTAAGTCCGGTTCATTCCGCAGGGAGCTAGCTAAGTTTAACGCTATATTTTTATTTTAAACTATATTTGTATAATTATATATATATATATATATATATATATATATATATATATATATATATATATATATAAAAGTAGTATTATTATTATTATAAAAGGGGGTTTTACCGTTTAATGACCGGTTTGTCGATTTTAAAACTTAAGTCACAATTAAAACCTAATGTAAAATATTAAAAATAAATATAACTTAATTTAAAGCGTAAAGTAAATGACGAAAATAAAATTACGATAATTGAAAGTACGATAATTAAAAGTGCAATAAATAAAATGACAGTAAATAAAAGTGCGATGAGATATAAAATAAAGGAATTATGCTTATTTAAACTTCCGTAATCATGATGTTTGACGTGTTGATTTTAATTTATTACCATGGGTTAATTGTCCTTTGTCCTGGATTATTCAATATGTCCATACGGTTTTTGTCCATAACAGTCCATCAGTCATAAATATAAAGTGCGAGTGTCCTCGTCAAATTATCCTTATACCCGAAGTCAAATATTCCAACTAATTGGGGACTTAAACTGTAACAAGGTTTTAATACTTTGTTTAATAATTACACCAGGATATCGACTGCGTGCAATCCAAGGTTTTAATACTTTATTAACAATTACACCAAGTGTCCTTGTATGTAATCCACCCCTGTTTTAATGAGTCTATTGACTATTAATCCATCCCCGTGTCCGGTTAAATGAACGATTATTAGTATTTATAAATATCCCGCCCATCGTGTCCGATCGATTGTATATGGTTATTTATAATTACCTCAAATTGTAAATCTCTATATTAAATTAACGAACTATCATTCAGTTAAACAAATATAAAACCCATTAATAGCCCATAGTCCAATTTCCACAAGTGTCGGTCTTTTGTCTAAACCCCAATTATGGTCCAAAGCCCAATTACCACGTCTTTAATATTTAGCCCAAACATCACGATTACTTCAATTTAAATAAGCATAATAATAACTTAGCTACGAGACATTAATTTAAAAAGATTGAACATAACTTACAATGAGTATTAATCGCGTAGTGTTACACGGACAGAATTTCGACTTACAAACTTAAAACATTCGCCACTATAACCTTATTATTATTAATCTTAAATTAAAATTAAAATTATAAATATATATATATATATATATATATATATATATATATATATATATATATATATATATATATATATATATATATGCTGAGAGAGTGCAGAGAAAGGAAAAGAAAAAGATGTGTTTATTTCGTCCGAAAAACGCTTCAATTTATAGATGTGGCCAGACTTTGGGTGCCATGCGATCGCATGGGATTAACTCTTCCAGGCCATGCGATCGCATGGCCTGCTTTTCCAGCTCATGTACTTTTGTTTTCTTATTTGCCGACGGTTTTTAATATAAATATAATATATAAATAATTTATAGAATTATTTATATATTATATTATATTCGTGTGCATAGTTGACTTGTAATTTTAGCTCCATTGCGTCGCGCGTTGATAGTTGGTTCATGTCCCGGTTCCGGATTTTTGAACGTCCTTTCGTACTATTTAATATCTTGTACTTTGCGTTTCGCGGCTCGTACTCTTGTAACTTTTAGACGTTTCTCATCAATAAATTGAACCACTTAGATTGTATTTTGTACTTTTGAGCTTTTTGGTCGTTTGCGTCTTCAATTCGTCGAATCTGTCTTTTGTCTTCACCTTTTATTATTTAAACGAATATCACTTGTAAATAGAACAATTGCAACTAAAAGCTTGTCTTTCTTGAGGGATAATGCTATGAAATATATGTTCGTTTTTAGCATTTTCATATATATATATATATATATATATATATATATATATATATATATATATATATATATATATATATATATATATATATATATATATATATATATATATATATACATATATATTGTTTTAATTAAGAGAAAAACACTTTTTTGGGAGAAATAACTTTTTTTCGTTCTTTTTAATTTTTTTTTTTTCAAACATTAAGATCACATTAAAATGTAACCATTAAGAACACATTAAAATATGAACATTTGAAAAAAAAAAACTTTGTGAAAAAACGTTATTATTTTGATGGAAAAACGCTGAAAGAAATAAATGATAACATACATCATGAATAATGTTTTAATTAGAGTTTTTTAAGGGTTTAGATATTAGGGTTTAGGGTTTAGAAATTAGGATTTAAATTGAACTTTTAATACGAACGGTTTAGAGTTTAGGGTTTAATGTTTTGGGATCCTCGCGTATCGCGAGGGTAGGCTCACGAAACTCGACCCTTGGCGTGGACAAAAAATCGTCATCATTTATTTCTTCTATTTTGTACTTTCTATAAATTAAACCCCTAGCCTATTCTAGCACTAACACATACGAAAATTAATAAGAATTTCTTTTTGGTTGACCGGGGATTAAATGAATAGCAATATAAGATATAACCATGTTTTATTCTGTCGGTGCATAAATGTAAGGCCCTTGTGCATTTGGACTACGTACGATAACTAAAAGTTATAATGTTAGAGTCCATCCGTACGGATGGAGGATGCATCCTTACATATAGAGATCTGTAGCACGAATACGTTACATCCGTACGGATGAAGGTCACATCTGTACAGATAGAGCTGCATAGTCTATATATAGGTGATTTCAGGTTCATTGTTAAGGTTACGAACTCTAACACATCTAAGCCGATTCCAGTCGTTCGTAATAAAACCTTAATCGATTCTAATCGTTCCAAGTCAGTTTCTTAAGGTAATCGACCAAGTTAATCAAGTGTTTTCGACTAAATACACCATATCGAAAATTCCGCACTCGATATATATAGCATCGAATGATTGTTTAAATCCGTTCATACGATCCAACAATTTTCTCGCGTTCTTTACGTTTCTCACTTTCTTGCTTTAATTTTCATATTTACTTAGTAATTATCTGTTTGATATTGGTTGAGTAGTAACCTAGGATTATTAAGCTCTTGTTTGGTTAGCTAAAATTCTTTAACATCTCCCTATCTTTTACTTAATTTTTATGGGAACGAAGTCTGAATCTGGAAACTGTGTTAATCAGCTTTCTGAATTTATTGTCTTTTGAAACACAACAATATCCAGGCATCTTCTTTTCTTATACTACCACTAGACCTGTCATTTTGCGCTTCCACCCATATAAGGCCATACTACACTCCAATCAGTCCCATAATATATTATTAATTAATTTGATATTTAATAATAACATAAAAAGTAAATTATACGAATTATTCATTTTGCTGAAAAAAGTCATCATCGATTAAAGTTACTTATCAGTTAGAATTCGATCTTTGGGTCCACGTCTCCTGAATTACGTACTATGTGGATATTGTAATATTGTACGGAGTAGATCTTAATTAGACGCTACTATATTTATCATGATTTTAAATTGTAATATATGCATGATAAAAGTTCACAGTTATAGGCATTAATATAAATGTATAAAAACTTACAACCAGTAATGGAAACTTTATGTTTCTTGATTTCATCGTTACAAATGTATAAAAACTTACAACCAGTAAATAATAGAACCAAATTTTTATCTGAATTTTTTTTGAAACGAAGACACTCTCTCCGTCTCATAAAAAGAGTTCTACATTATTATTTATATCTACTCCAAATTAAATGTACTTTACTCATGATAACACTAAAAAGTTATTGAAATTATAATTTTACATTTTTTATATATATAAATCAGCAAACATTTAATTTTAATTTTTTTTCACTTACTTTATAAGGAAAACTAATTGATTCGAATTCGAATACATATTAAATGAAGAACAAAATATACATTTTAACAACATATCTTAAAATTAATTTTTTTTTTCGGGGACACTTTTTTTTTTTTTTTTTTTGGAACGGATGAGGGAGTAGTATATAATTAATTAAATTTGTCAAAACAAAAAAAGTGGGAACAAAGGGGGTGGATGATATTATTGTCCGAAAAAAGCGAGGGATTGAAAGTACTATGAAAAGCGTAAGAACTAGAATCAATGAATTAAGAAAGTTTAAAGGGCTTCCGTTACTACGTATTGCTTTTAATTCGACGTGCCTTTAAATTAAATCCCTACATTCCATACACCATTACACATTTAATGTTTACCCTGACTATATTACTAATAATATATTGAAGTCAATGTCGCATAAGTCAGTTAGTGATATATGAATGGAGACATCGATCTTCTTATAGATCAAAAACTGTTTACAATAAATTACTCGCACATACACATCTTGTACATATTCTAAGATAAATCTCATGGTTTATTGGATTATATTGTGTAGTTCATAGTGAAATTATGATTTAACCACGGGGTGGTGGTATAATTGTTGAGGGTCCATTCCTCCATAGAAGAGATCATCAGTTCGATTTCAGGTAGTTGCACTTATTCTCTTGTGAGATTTGCCCGCAATACTTCCGAGTTGCTTGCAACACGGATAGTCATTTCGAGATTAGTCATTTCGTTAAAATATGTTCGATACCTAGCTTATGATGATAAAAAAGTCAGATTTTGATTTATTGTTTTTTGTATACTTTCATTATTACGTGATAAATTATATAAATGTGACATTTGGAGATATATCATAATTTACATACAATAAGAATAAATAACAATCTCGCTACACAGAGGCGGAGACAGAGGGATGCATGTGGATGCTTTGCATCCCCCAACTCTTCATATAAGCGAATTATAGTAGGCTAAAAAATTGTATATTAGTTGTCAATATCCCAAATAATAAACACAAGCATCCCATAAATATCTCATAGTTACGATGTATATATAAAAATTTTATGATTGATATTTAATTTTTGTTAAATGCATTCCTATGCGCGAATTCGGTTTCGCCTGTCGCTACACACAATAAAGAAATATCATATATTTGATACACGTACACTACGACATTCAAAGCTTAATTATATTCAATATATTTTGTTTTATTTGACCTTTTTTATTATATTCAATAAATTCAAAGCTTAATTGTTGCTTTTCAATTTTTTTTTTGTTTTATTTGACCTTTTTTATCTTTAAAAATCCAAAGAAAGTTTCGGAATGGTGTGTTTAATTAGCCCGAGCAAACTCTAGAAAATGCTAATTTACCTCTATCCTTCATCAGATAATATCTCATCGCGTTAATATAGTATAGTAAATAGTAAAATAATAAAGTAGTCTAATTACTTTTGGGTAAGCAAGAAAACCCTCCTATATGAACGAACACATTGGCTCTCCCATAAAAGGTAAAATCTCAGGTAATCAAACCCCCCGAGCGCGAGACCTGCTACCGGGTGAATTGCGCATTATGCGCACCCTCTTGTCACACTTCTTTTTTGAACAATTTGGCATGGTCAAGGATTGAACCCGAGTGGTGTGCTTCATTGAGCAACTCGGTGGCCACTCAGGCAAGCCTGGGTGGTTAAAGTAGTCTAATTACTTTTATGACTGAAGTTTTATTAAATCATTCATCATTATACTTGGAACCTCTACATTTGCTAAAATAATTAATTATAAATATAAGTATTAAGTTAATAGTAAAAAAATTCATTTTTCTTTCAGTTAATTGATATTTTTTTTCTTTTCTTCAAATCTTAGTGATTATATAAGTGTTGGTAATTGAATTATTTAGCAACCAAGAATTAGCAAACGAAATATCATGAAGAACAATAAGAATATCAATACTGAACCTGACTGTATGTGAGTCAAGATCATAAGTATGGTAAAAAAACAATGGTACATGTGTATTTAGGTAATGATTATCATATTTAATATATAATAAATATTTATAGATGGATTTCTCTAAAGAAATGCCTTAATTAAAGTGTCGCTTAAAATTAAAATATTGTACAGTTACTGGATGGTACTACCATAATATGAATAAACAACCCATGTATATAAATTTCTAGCTTGTTAATGGTTACGTAAATATAATAGTTGTTTCAAAATCTAAATTTTAAATATATGAATATTTAAATAAATATAATAATAATATTTTCTGGTTGGATGAATTCCCTGAGAAACGGGTTTCGTAATTCAGTAGAACTTGTTTTATGGGATGGGGGTGGAGGGTGGGAGAAGTAGTGCATGATTAACGTGAATTGCTTGGGTGGCTTAGCAAACGACACCGTATTGTATATGTATCATATGTGTATGTACGTATTTGAGCTGTCAATTTTCAAAACATGCAAGAACTTCATGACTTTCTATCCATGTATGTATGTATTGCGTGTCTCCCCCAAATCACATGTTAATTAATTATACCCCTATCATCCTATTATTTTTAACCATTTTGATAATTAAAAATGTTTAATATAAGTACACTGACGATTCTAAGATGCAAACTCAATAGATTCTGGAATAAATTTCAGTAATAATTATATTTGAATATAATGTTATTTTAGTGGTGGTTTGCTTTCAAAAAACTACAAGTTCGAAAAGTATATTGGGTTCGAGTAGTTAAATATAGTGATGTCTTATACAAATTTACAGGGTATTTTCTATTCGAAAAAGATATGGGGTCCTCCAGTTAAATTTAGTAATGTCCTATACAAATTTACAGGGTATTTTCTACTAATAATTTTTAAACTAGCGGTGTCCCGTGACTCCACCGATCACTACCTAAACTCGCCACTCTATAAGTACATCTACAAATGCTTATGGTGATATGATGTAGGTTTAGATGAAAAGAGGTTTTATTTAGAATAGAAACGTGTTTTTTAAAATAAAAGAGGCTTCTTTTTAGGAAATAAGAAACCGATCTCTAAACAAATAAAGGAGCCTGTTTTAAAATCGGTCTAAAACTTTACACACCCCTACTAATAGAAACAAGTTTCAAAATCGGTTTGTAAAGCACTTGAAATTGTTTCCTTTGCCATTTTTTGTAGTAGTGGTATATGTGTTTAGCTACTCGTGCTCGAATAAATAGAGGTTTGGTTCGAGTATAAGGCTGCGTTTAATAAAACTGAATGATTTGGCGTTGAATGATTCAAAATCACGTAATAAAAATTTGTTTCTGAACGAAAATAAGTTGTTTAATAATCATTTTGAATTAACGATGTGAATTAGGTAAAATTATCTTATAAACATGTTAACATTAATAATAAAAAAATTCAATATATTTGTTTGTTAAGTGTTCTGGATATGATTTGAGAAAAATATTACATGAAATTTAGATGTTTAATAGTTAAATAAGTATTTCAACTCTAAATGATTCACGCTGAATGTTAAACTATTCAACATCATGTGTCATTTAGATGTCATAAACAAATACGCTGAATACTAAATGGTTCAACATTAATCACTAAGCTATTTAATTAAGAAAAAAACAAACGCACCCTAACATAAACTAGTTCGAGTCGAAACTTGAAAATGTTATGAGGATGGTCTAGTAAACATGTACACTGAAGCTCAAATAAATCAGCAATCTTAAATGAGCATGTTATATATATAAACTAACTATTTTTTTAAGGGCGGTTAGAAGTCACTGATGGGGTCCGAACTTGATGTCGTAACTCACCGACACAATCATTTCTTGAGACAAATATTACAATCTTACCGCCCCTCAGGAGGAAACCCCACGTCGAATCCATTCAGACATCACGTGTGGTAAAAACCCATATGGTGAGGCTCGAACACAAAACGTCAGCAACCTCCGAGGCCTCATGAAATGAGCAGGTACCTTTAAAGGAAATATTTTGCAATTAATGTGATTGAACCCCTGACTCTCATATGAGAAGTTAAGTGATCATCAATACACCAACACTTTGAGGTTTATAGGTTAACTATTATTTTTATGATAATATAATATAATTATATAACAATAACCTAATAACCTTAATGCATATGAAAGAGTCGAGTTGGAGCTTATACAATAAATTAGTCAAACTCGAGCTTGTATAATCAACAAGTGGAGCTCGAGTTTGTATAATCAAATAGTGAAACTCAAGCTTAACATATTAGGCTCAAAACAAATCAAACTTTTACTCTTTAAAATTTTAAATGGGTCAAGCTCGAATCTAGTCAAGCTCAAGCTCTGTGAATTTTAAATGAGCATAGCTTGAGTCTAGTCAAGCTCGGACTCAACTTTCTTCTTTACACCTCTAATACACGTAACACGTATTCTTTAATTTTGAATATGCTTAAGATAAAAATCATGATCCACCACCTTTCTCAAACAAGTTTCTAGCAGAATGGAAATTCTGATGATATACACTCTAAATTTTCTTACATGTTCAAGTAATGATTAGCTAGATACCAAAAAGCAGAAACAAACGGTTACTTTATCTATTTTTAGGATACTAAACTTGTACTCATCATGAAATTGGAACTGTCAATCAACGTTTTATATGAGATGAATCATATGGTGGTTTCTAATTTTGTTTCGTTTCATCATTAGTACTTGCATCATCATCATCCTCATAATCACTTAATCACATGCTATTCATGACCAGAGGCGGATTCAGAGTGTAAGAGGGCGGGCGCCCGCCCCCGGTGCATTTCGAAATTTTAGTGTAAAATTTTTGGATTTTTCGACTTTGCCCCCGGTGGATTTTTTTTTTTTGACCCAAAACCTTAATATTTTGCCCCAAAACCTTCAAATTTTGTCCAAAATGCTCCAAATTTTGCCCCAAAACCTTCAAATTTTACCCACAAATCTTCAAATTTTGCCTAAAAACTTCAATTTTTTGCCCCAAAACCTCCATATTTCACTAAAAAAAATTGCTATGGTTTTAAAAAAAAATTTCGCCCCCGTTGGAAAAAAATCCTGGATCCGCCACTGTTCATGACTTCTCATATGAAACAAGAACAATGTTGTACACTATCACACCATGTATGTCACGCTTATCATCTTCTTATTTTCGATCTTTATCAATTATAAAAGCCCATAGTAAGGCTTGAAGACCATGTACACATGTTACTAGATATTGAACCTTCACTCATACGTTAGGTACATGAATTTTAAACGCGTAAATGTAAAAGATTTTCTCTATTCATGTTATCATGAGATGACGTGTATTTTTACTCAGATATCCGTGAGTGTTTTCAACCCTTTCTCTAGTCACCCCAAGATGTCTGATAGTAAAGTTAAAACTTAAGATTTATCAATACGCTAATGATTAAACCATCTTGTGATTGTTTAGGTAGATTAATCTTAAAGTATCTAATATGTATCCACCTTCAAGAAGTTAAACATCTAAGACAAAATCAGTTTGCATCCTGAACCCAATTCTATTGTTCTTTGTGTTCCTTAAAGTTTAGAAACCTTCTTTATATCATAAATAGTAAGATTGATTGTAATTGTCTATAGATGGTTCCAGATGGTCCAACCCATTGAAAATATGGGCCTCAAGGCCCTCAACGGGTAAAGGCTTAGGTGTTACCGTATATAAGGTATAAACAAAACTACGTAGACATAAAACATATGGAGTAACTATTAATGGAATAAAACAGAACTACTAATGGAACATATCAAATTATAAAATCAATGTTCTTTATTTTGAGGCTGTAACATGAACAAAAAAATGCCACCAGCAAATGAAACATTTAGCGACTCAAATTCCCCAACCATTCTGATGCTTACTAGCTCGGACGCCTCTTGAGCCTTTTCAGAAAGCCCACTCCCTTCACTACCCAAAACCAAACATACTTTTGTATCTCTTAAAGAACTGGCAAGTTCATAAGAGAGATGAGATACTACTTTTGATTCATCATTGTTTCCTGGATGGCCTGCAAGGATTTTCATTCGAAGGTCATCAACAATAGATTGTAAATGAGACCATTGACCAGAGACCATTGGGAGCTGAAAAGATGCACCGCGGCTAGCTCTAAGTGCTTTCTCGTTGAACGGGTCACAACATCCGGGAAGCAGAAACGCGCCATCCTGTTACCAACGAATGATTACTTCAGTCTTTAAGCTAAACCCGTGTTAAGTTATAGCAACTAAACACTATGGTGTTATTTTTTGTTCAGTCTGCATATGTTATTATGTTTAACGTCTGCGCGCCACAAACGTTTTGACTGCAGACTGTACCAGAGGCGGAGCCACACACATAAGAGTGTGGGCACCTGACACCAACGAATTATTCAAGACTTCACACACAAAAAGCCCATGTAATGTGAAAAATGGGGATATTTTGGAGGTGACCCCATCAACTATATTTGGGCCACATATTATTATAATTAATATTAATATACTCCATATGAAATTGATTAAAATGAAACTCTTAGAGTATGCGTCGGCTTCAATTGTCAAATGATATCAAATATAAAGTGTCGATAATAACATTTAAAACCCATCAAAGTAATATCCCATTATAACAAGTTATATAATCATAGAAGGGTTTACCTTTGAGGGAGCCGATTAAACTTCCGAGGTTTTACTTTCTATGAGGAGTCAATGTGCTCGTTCATAGTAGAGTTTACACGCTTACCCAAAAAAAGATTATATATTGATAAATTGATTATTAACTAGTTTATATAATTGACGAATCATAAAGTCGGTTAACTTTGAGGGGCGAGGGCGATTTTTTTTTTTTTTTTTTTTTTAATTTTTTTAGCGAGCCCGTGAGTGTTTTTAGTGTTTACATAATCAAATCAAATGAACGATGAATTTCTGAACGGTTGTCTTCTGGGTGCTATAGATATAGTTTGGCAGTTAAATTTTATAACTCGATACATTTTAGTTTTATTTGGTGACACCAACCCTTTAAAATCCTGTCTTCGCCACTGGACTGTACAAACGTATTTAGCAGACCGTTTGTTTTTCTGAAGACATAAGATAATTTAATCTCTTATTCTCTCTGCAAACTCACATACTTAAGAGATATGCTTCTTAAGTTATTTTGCAGACATAAAAACAAACAAATTCACTATTCAGCATACAGACCTTTAGGCCACATCTTCTCTACAGACATGGTCCGCAAATCTTTAGACAAAAACATCTTAAAAAACAAACAAGATTTATGTCTACGACCCATTTAATTATAGATGATTTACTTAACTCTAATTAATTGATGTGCGTAACACTTGCCAAGATCTCTTAAGTACTGTTTATTCACTTTCAAAACACACATCCAATATTAACGTAAAATGTCTTAATAAGCTTAGTGTATTAAAAAGCTGAAATAATGTTAATTACCCATCCGAAGGCCACTGCTGATCTTAGTAAAGTGCCGAGATTACCGGGGTCCTGCAGTTAAAAAAATATCAAGTAAAACAACTGCCACAAAGAATCATTTGAAAAGAACGATATGAAAGTGGGAACTAATAGTCAACCTACACAAAGAACTGATAAGTTGCATTGATAACAAATATTATATTCCGAGAATAACAATACTATTTAATATTTAAAAGTTAAATGGCTAAGAAGGTATAATGAAATTAGTTACACCGTGACTTTCGACTAGTTTGACACATTGATCCTATTTTCTTTATCTTCAAACCATTTAGCTCAACCTGTATGACTAGGTAGGCGTAAAACGTAACCTAGCCCATTTACTTAGAAATGGGTTGAAAACTTGAAATTGCACCTCTAAACACCACATATAAATGCTATTAACAGTCGAATGATACTAACCTGGATTCCATCAAGGACTAGAATTCGAAATGCAGATGGGTAACACTTGCCAAAATCTTGATGGTGGTCATCAACAAGAGTGTGAAACGTTGAAGGAATCCTCACTAGAGAAACTGCATCAATCGACTCAGAAGATTGCACTCCAGAAAGCTTTTTCATCACCAATGAATTAACACGAACAATATGAACACCGCTATCAACTAACTCTTCTGGAATATCAGCTTTCTCATGTAAAAGTAAACAATCTATTGTACTTGGTTTCTCTTGCATCGATTCGTGAAAGTTATACATCTCCCTAATGTAATGAGTAACATTTTTATGTTAAAACAAGATACTTTATATTAATAATAGATGCATCAAAAAGCACAATACTATATGTTATATTTCTTAATTCTTTAGATATCTTATCACTAACTTGATCAACTTACAATATGTATCAGGATTGTAATAGCTATTGATGAATAAAATCATACAATATATCTTTTATTTTATTCTTTTCACTACCTAGTCCTAAACAATTAACTAGATGCCAAGACGTAGTGAATGTCCTGTAATTTAATTAAAACCCAAGGTAAATTTGATAAACCCTACAAAGTATAAACCCTATAGCCTCTAGGCTTATACACATCAAAGTTTGACTTTTAAAAGAAAGAAGTTTGACCACAAAAGTCAACCTTTTCACTGAAATCACTTCATTGGTATGAAATTAATACAACTTCTATAACTTTTACACAAAATCAGCATAAACCCCTAATAAGAAACATAATTAATTAAACAAAAAAACTAGCTTTATGGTTAGATGCATACCTTAGTGGAGTAGAACCAACAAGAAGAACAGAGCCATGAAAATGGCGGTAAGAAGAACTATTACGAAGCTTTACACAGTGTTTAACAAATGGGTTTGATGTGCTTGTGATGGATTTCACACTGAAAGGTAGAATTGAAGGTGTCGCCGGGGAACAATCGCCGTTGACGGCGTTGCATCGGCCGGCTGAGGATTTTGTTGGTGGGATTGAAGTGTGTGAGAAGGATGAGGGAAACCAGACTGTATATGCGTTCATTTTCCAATTGTCAGATGTTTTTTTAACGAAACGATAATAAATATAAATATAAATAGAAAAAAATTAAGCAATTGTTACACGTAGTTTGTTAACATTCGCATCTTAACGTATATATATATTTTTTTTTTCATAGTTGATATCTCAATTTGTTCAACTATCGTACACTCCAACCTAACACAGAAAAGCCAAACTGCATCTTTCACATAAAGTCTTTAATTTAATCCGGATCTCACCATATCCGTTTTCAATAACCCAAACCCAAACCCAAATCAAACCCATATCATATCTTCATTTGATGATCTTAGTGTCACTTTAGACATTAAACTCAATTTAAGGTTTTTTCTTGTTAGGGCAGCCCCTTTTCAACTTGCCAAATTTTAAAAAGCGTCAAACTTTACATCTCAACTATTCATGCGATACTTGATTTTGCTTCAAATTCTTCCAAAACTAAGTTGAAGATCAATCTTAATAATGGTCAAACATGGATTTTGTATTCATCTTCACTTATTAATTTAACCCATGAGGTTATGGATGGCAATGGATCGGATATGGATCGGGAGAGGCTGTATCCATATTCATATGATAAATTTCATCCATCTGATCGAGCCTAGATCTGTCTTCCTTATGGAATTAGATCAAGGTTGAGTGCAATGAGGGTGAGGATTGGGGTAGTTTGATGTTTGAGGGATCTTATGATCTTCTTACATTCATTTTGAATGGTCAATCACCATGTCCCGGTCTTGATGTCAAGTGGGCAGAGTAATGGTATCCGTTCTCTCCTCATCGAAAATGAGAGGTTGTGCCTTCTATTTATAGGAGAGGGGCATGCCTCTAGAAGTGCACATTTGATCTTTGCACATGCTTGCATACTTAAGCGGATGCTTGCACACTTGTGCGGATTCTTTGCACCCGCAATGTGCTGAAAGATTGCACAATCTCGCACCGATTCTCCGCACGCGCATTGTGCTGAAACATTGCACAATCCCGCTGAAAGTTAGCACAATCAAGGCGCTAAAAGTTAGCACAATCAGAGCGCTAAAAGTTAGCACAATCAGGGCGTTGAAAGTTAGCACAATCAAGGTGCTGAAAGTTAGCACAATCCTTGTGCAATGCGCAAGATAGTGCTATGCGCGTTATCAAGTTCCCCAAGTTCGATATTATATACTGAAGATATATAATGTCGAACTTGTAAGCATGTCATCATAGGAAATAATGTATAAAGGGCTATGAGGAATATAGTGTCATGTACAAAGTCCCCCTAGTTCGATAGTATATATTATAAGTATATAGTGTCGAACTTCCAAGTAAATGATGTTTTTTGCTTGTAGAGCTTTGCGGAGCTTCTTGCGCTCCATTAAGATATATAGAATATCATGTTGCAACTTTTATTTATATAGCGCTTTTATTTATAATTCATAATATTTAGACTTGTCCTTTGCAATTCTGCCATTTATTATTGTAATAAATGCTTCTTTTGCGAAACAATATTTTGTGTATAAACATATACATTATTAATCTTCTAAGTACATCGCAGTATATATTTAGGAAAAAAAATGTGTTTTCTTTACGCGAAGTGTTTTATTGCGAAGCATCTAAGTAGAGATTACTCGAATACTTAGGAAATCAATTGCATCATTTATGCCCAATGTTATTTCGCAAACACTTGTATTTTTAATGTACGCGTCTGCACTTAATCAATTCAACATATAGGAATTCATTGCGTATTTTTCACGCTTAGTGGTTTAGACTTAAAAAATTAAAGTACGCGTCTGCACTTAATCAAATTTGATCGTGATGCATCATTTTTATTCATTCATAAAATTTTATGAATCTTCTAAGTAGGCTTTCTCAATACTTAGGAATTAAAGCACGAAATAGATCTTGTTTACGGTCTTACACAGAGCTACCATTTTCTTGAGAAATTTGCGCGAAGCATCAATGAAGCAAGTCCATTGAAGCTTATGTTAATAAAATACGTTGTACATGACATATTTTAAGCCTTTCTTGCCATGTACACTTGTACTATATGAGCATATGGTTTTAGCTTTCATGACTTTATGCATCGTTTGCAAAATCAATGACGTTTGCGGCAATGGTTTTAAGCAATGTAACAACGTGCTTTTAACACAAATAATAATATTGCCATGGCCAAATGCTCATGGACTTAGACAATGTTGCACAAATAATAATTGTTGCCATGGTCATATGATCATGGACTTATATAATGTTGCGTAAATAATAATTGTTGCCTATACCCGAATAAATGTCCTCGATGCAATGATCAAAAGCTTGCACAAAATATTGCTTGAAAACCAACTATGCAGTGTAAAGCTTGCATAAAGTTTTACAATGTGCAGCTTTTAGCATGCACGAAATTTTGCAATGTGCAGCACTTGACTTGCACAAAATCAGCGCTTAGGATGCGGAAAATCTTGCAATGTGCAACTTTTGGGTTTCACAAAATCTTCATTGTGAAGTGTATAGCATGCACAAAATCTTCATTGTGCAGCACTCAGCATGCGCAAAATCTTGCAATGTGCAACTTTTTGTTTGTAAAAAACTTCATTGTACAACTTTGAATTTGTGCACAATCTTCATTGTGCAGCGCTTAACATGCACAAAATCTTCATTGCGCAGCGCTTAGCATGCGCAAAATCTTCTGCATGTGAGCTGTCGGGCAACACGAAGGCTGTAATTCAGTCGCTTACATTCAGCGAATCGAGTTATTATTAAGCCAATCAAAGGCTTATTTCGAAGCAACACTCGAAGCATAAACGTGTAGCATAAAGGCGGATTCAAATTAGTTGGATGCGGTGCACAACAATTTACAATTTAATCTTAATTGTAGTGAAATTGCTTTTTAAACTGCACATGAGCTATTTTTCAAGCCAACCTTAGGCTACTTTTTTGTAAACATGCTTGAACCCCAATCGAGCAAAGCAAATTCTATTTCCGTAGTAGTTCGGTATTCATAATCATGTAGTGCACATGTTGCTTGTAGAAATGTGTTGCGGTGCCAAAACTATCAACATTAGATCTTCATATAAGAGAATGAAGACGGTACGTAATAATTCCTTTTAAGTAGAGAATACGATATTTAGGGTTGGTCTAATTTTTTCGATGATAAGTAGCGAATATCTGCATCATAAGATTAATATGAGCCCAAAGTGAGCGGCAAGTGGGTTTTGCGCAATAATGATGCAATTCGCTCTGAAAATACTGGGAAATTGAGACCCAATTGGGAAGGTACTTATCAAGTTGTTGGAATCAACGCGGTTGGCTCATACAAACACGCCAATATTGAAGGAAGGCAAATCCCAAGCGCTTGGCATGCAACGCTTTTAAAGCGCTATTATATGTTGTTGGCATTTGCTAAACATTCTTGTACTAATTTTGTGGTTATGATATGAAATATAGACATTGCGCATTGTACTGAATTTTACACAATAATGAATAAAAGAATGCTTTGATCAAGTGCAGACGTGTACTTGGATTTTTTGATAAGTGTAAACCACTTAGCATTGAAAAACGCCATGAATTCCTGAGTGTTGAATATAAGCTCGCTTGGATGTATCATCAACTTATTAAGTGTTTGCAAAAGGATAACTAAATATATTCATTTCCTAAGTGTTGAGAAATCGTAACTTAGATGCTTCGCAATAAAGCACTTTGCATAAACATAATGCAATTATTCCTACGTATAAACTATATCCATATCCATATCTGTCGGGTGAAGCGAGTTAATGGATAATCATCCATATCCATCTAAATTTATTTTATTTTATAGCAATTATAAGTGGTGATTCACTACATACGATCAAAAGTAATATTTCATAATAGTTTAAGCGACTGAAAGTCACATTTTACTAATCTATATAACAAATAGTCAACAAATAGCCTATTAAAATGTGTAAAGATATCGATTACCTATAAGTTGCTTACTTTTTAGTTACATGGAATTACATTTAAACCACCAACGTATAATAAATAAATTTAATGATTTAAACAAAATAAAATATAAGAAAAAAATTATATTTTTAGACAAAATATAAAGAAAGATGAATATAATTAATGAAATTTCACTACATAAATGATATTAATTCGAGTGATAAATTTATATATTTAGTTATTTTCAGTGAAAGCGGGTTCATCCATGGATGAAAATTTTCATCCATATCCATATCCATTTCGATTCATCCATGTCCGTATTCATATCCATTTAGATTATTCATATCCACAGATAATCCGATGGATCGGGTATCCGTTGTCATCCCTACATGAGGTGTCCAACAAATTCGGTATGGGTTCGAATCTGTATTAGATAGGTTTAGCTGTTGTTATCATGTTTCGAGTAAATCTGTGTTTATTGAACCATTTTGTGTTGATTACAAATGGGAGAAGAAAGGTTGGGGGATTTGTTAATGTTAGCTAACCCTCTTCATATTAATCTTCTTGATGATTGTCAAATTAAGGTTCTTGATGAATTTAAGTACAATAGTATTGAAGGTTAGCTTGTATATGTTGTTGGAGATTCATAGGTTTTGAAAACCGACCTAATTTCTATAACCTGGAATTCGATTAATGGCGTTAAACAAGAATCATACCCCGAAATCATTGATGCACTTGTACAATATGTTCAAGGTTTGAATTCAACTACTATTGAAACAAAATCATCTTAATTTATTGGGAAATTGGTAAAAAGGGCAACTAGCTAGATTATTAAAAAGTATATAAAGGATACCATTGAACCATGGCTAAACGGAACGTTCAGTAGTAACGGTTTTTTGTATGACTGTATGAGAAAACATGGGGTGGGATTATAACAAAACAGGGGGTCTACTGATACAGGTGCAGATTTTGGGTTTGGTGTACAGGTGCAGATTTTGGGTTTGGTGTGTACAACGATCACCATTTACATATCGGTTACGTTTTATTTGGAATTGATGTTCTTGATAAGATTGATCCGGTTTGGGCAGGCCCGACCCAAAGCAGGAGCAGGCTGCTCAACTGCTTAGGTCCATCTTTTTTATGGGCCTAAAAAATATTTTAGAAGCAGCTAGTTTGTTCAGGCCCAAAAATAATTACAGGGCAAAAAACATTATTAAAGCTCTCGGACAAAAAGACTACACACAACAAAATTAGAGGCCCATTTATTCAAAGCCCAAATTCTGATTTCCTTATTTTCAATACATCGCCTATTAAATTAAATAATGATTATATATGTTATTGTAATCGTCGGTCTGTTCGCTATCAATAGTGACAAATTGACGAATGACGATAGTCAGTTCGTAACAATACGTCACTGTATTCGGTAATTTTCATTTATATATGTTGTTATCATATTGATTTGTTAATATTAATCATGTTATCGTATGTAAATCTTTTATTGATTTGTTGATTTTAGTCTTATATTGTTGTAAGTTACATGAGTAATTTCTTTTATATACATTATGTTAATTTTTATTGATTTGTTAATTTAAATCTTATGTTATTGTCTTACACTCTTACATGAGTAAACCACCACCTGCATCACCTGTTAAATCTTAGTCTTTGTTAATTGTTATTTTCTGAGTCTTATGTTAGTATCATAAATCACCACCTGCATTGCCTGATAATTTAGTATTTGTTAGTTTTAGTCTTATGTTGTGTTACATGAGTAACGTGTTTATGATTATTGTATGTTAATTTTGTTCATGTCCAATTATCCATCGCCGCTTAATCGATTATGGACTCAACTATTGTTGTATGGTTAATTGGTTATTGATCTTGGTGAATATGATTAGGGATGGCTCCTAAACATCTATCCGGTGCTGAAAAACATAAGAGAAAATGATTATGTTAGCTATTACGGTAAGTAATTGTTATATTATATTCTTTATGTGTATTCATATGACGTTAGTTTTCATTATTTTAAGATAGTTTATTGTTATTCATCGGGGAAATGGGCCTTTTTGTATTATGGTTACATTTAAGTCGTGTATGAACATTGTCATTGATAATTTGTGTTTGATATTGATTAAGCAATGACGTTAAACGGTTTAGAGCTGATTGGTTGGCAGCTCAAACCATCGACCGATGGTAGGGACCATCGGTCGAGGGACAAACACCATCGGCCGTAGGTCAGAGACCACCGGCTGATGGACACTGTAAGTATATATAAATAGGGAAGTCGGGTTTCATTCATAGGTTACAAACTCTACACCCTTTAGCCGACGTTTTTCATTCTTACAGTTGTCCTAGACAAAACCCCAACCGAATACACGTTCCTAGGCGTCGATTCCATCAACATTAGTTGGTATTATTGATCCCAAAGAGTCTAAGTATTCGTTAACCTTATAGATTAGTGATTTCCGCCTCTAATCTTGTTAGTACGATTAATCTAAGATCCTCTTACGTCTACAAAGTGGTATCAGAGCCGTGGATTGCTGATTTAATCGTTTTGCAATCGTTTAAAGTGTTTTGGTTTTTAGGGTTTTTGGTCAAAACGGGTTTTGCATCAAAAGTTACAATTTTTACGTGTTAGTTTCGTGTTTTTGCGTTTCGTTTAGCATTTGGGTGTGTTATCTAAGTTTCCATCGGATTAGTTTGTGTTGTAGACGTCAAAATTTGGTCAAAATCGAAGTTTAGGTGAAAACCCTAGTTTTTCCTGCCCAGATATCTTAAGAACTACCCTCGGCTGATACTCATTGACCATCGACCGTTCGTCTAGACCATCGACCGTTAGTCAACCCTGTTACAACCGATCGTCTCATACAGAACTGGAGAACCGTTTGTCATACCTTAGAGTTTGTCTTTACCTACGACCGTTCGTCTATAGACCATCGACCGTTCGTCCGCTACCATCAACCGATAGTATTTTCCATCGACCGAAGGACTCGTAACTGACATACTGCTTGATCATAATCTACCATCGGCCGTAAGACTTAGTCTATCGACCGACCGTTACTGACCATCGACTGATAGTCATTGTCCATCGATCGACAGTATTTTAATACAGAATCAGAAAATCACATCTAATTAATTAAAATGTCGGACACTAATGAACAAGTGGCTAATGAATACAGTGCTTTAGTTATTACTCCTGGACTTCATAAATTAATCCTTTCCGAAAGTGAGTCAGGAACTGCAAATAAGGTTCTAAAACTTGATAATTTGAAAGACTTTTTGGACTGGAAGGCCCGGTTTATGATATATCTGAATGGTATTGACTCTAGACTATAGGAATTTATCAAAACTAAATATGCATGGCCAAATGGAGCAGACGGTGAACCAAAAAAAAATCACAGTTTAATCCTGCTGAGCGTGAACAGTATAATTTAGAGTGTAAGTGTTACGCACAGCTTACAAAGGCACTGTCTAAAGAAACCTTCTCACAGTTCAAAAACAGGAACAAGACTTCGTATACCCTTTGGCTTGCTCTTCAATCAGCCACAGAGGGTACAACAACTTACCGTGCCACTAAGGGTAAGGTTCTGAAAGATGAATGGAGAGTGTTTGTGGCGCTTCCTTCCAAAACTCTTGGACAGACTTTAGAGAGATATCGCCTACTGGTTGCTGAAATGGCAGATTATGGAATAGAGGTGACTGATGATAAAACAGTCAGAGTTTTGAAAGATGGTCTTCCTGAAAAATGGGACAATGAAATTGAAAAGATTCAGAACAGGTACATTGCATCAGGTCGTACGTTAACCTTGACGGCCTTTACATCCAAGCTGATGGAAAAGGATATTCAGGTTGAAGCTAAAAGAAAGAGACTTGGTACTGTAGCTGCATCTTCCACTATTGGGTCATCTTCAGGAGGTCATGCTCCTTTGCAAACAGCTTACATTTCAACCAAGGCATCACAGACCTCGGCACCAGAGTCAGAGTCCGGGTATTTCAATGCTAAGTCTCAAGCACAGAACTCAACTGCTAAACTGATTGAGTCATACACTATTCAACAGATTCAATCACCAGTGATCATGTGACGATCACTCCAAGTCCATATGGACAATACGTCATTCATTGATTTCATTGCGAGGTATTTGACCTCTATATGATACGTTTTGTAAACATTGCATTCTTTTGAAAAGGTACACCATAAATGAATATTTAAATCAAAGGTTTTCGACATCTGATGATTTCTACATATAGACAATCACTATAAATAATAGTTTACAATAGTACTTCCATTGACAATGCAGTCAAAATAAGATACATGGTGATGATTTGGTGAATGCAACGTTTTCTTGAAAAATATGCCATGTATGACTCCATGCACATAGCTTGTCTAACATATAAGCAAACAGCGGAAGACTTCTAGGAAACCTGAGAATAAACATGCTAACAAGTGTCAACGCAAAGGTTGGTGAGTTCATAGTTTTAGTGTTTCGCATAATCTGTATATAAAAGTGGATCACAAGATTTCAGTTGTTTCATCCAGAAACGTTTATCAATAGATTATATAAAAATGGATCACAAGATTTCAGTTGTTTCATCCAGAAACATTTATCAATAGATTCTATATAACAGAGCACCCTGGTAACTAAACTTTAACGTTATAATGATAAATACCCCATTCGTTTTAATACACGCAAACCAACGTGTCCTAAACTCAAATAACACACGTCCGTTAAAAGGCTAGCGCTCTAGCTCGGACGGGGATGTCAAGCCCTATTGATCCATATACTATTATACGCGCCCACCAGTCCACATCCTATGTACTGGCAGTTACTAGTTACCAAAGCTAAGGGATTTTCGGTTTAAACTCAGTGTAGAATTAAGTATGTACTTGTATCCATTGCGTTTAAAATAAATTGTATGTATTCTCAGCCCAAAAATGTATATTGCAAAAGCAATTAAAAAGGGAGCAAATGAAACTCACCTTAGCAGCATATAAAGTCGTTCACCAAAATGTGATCGAAACTCGAATTACCAAATAATCGTAGATCTCAACCTAGAGAACATATGTTGGTCAATAAATGTCTATCAAGCTAGGTCTGGACATAGTGTATCACAATCCTAATGCTCGAGATTGACATACAAAATTTATCCAAAGTCATTTCAAAAAGTCAATTTTGACAGTTGCTTAACCAAACGAGACGTGTTTTATATAAGGATTCATTTACTCGACTGGTAATATTCAAAAATCCAGTTTATCAACCTTACAAACAAGTTGTTTAAATATTAATTGCATATTCAAAAGCAATTCCAATTAGCGTCAATTATAATTCAGTTGATCATATCTTTTAATCCGTTCATCGAAACTATTCGATATCTAAATGAAAAGTTATTGATTTTTCGCTAGCTTTCCAAAAACATGTATATCATATACCTTTTACCCGTAATATATATATTTAATTCGTGGTTCATTATAAACTGTTTTGCGACAAAATTTAGCATACAAGCATGTATAAATATATATACTCGAGCACTAGTCATGGATACACTATTAATATATAAAAGATAAAATATAAATGCTTACGTATCAATATTGTGATTCATTATTTCAGAAAAGTACGTAGACGTAACGGAAATGATAAACACTAGGTTTGATTCACAAATATACCCCCGAACATTACCCATAACCTCCTTGGCAATAACCCATAATTTCCTTAACTCTGCCCCGCTCGTAAAACCCGTTTTTAAATTACTCGAACAGCACTCCGTCGTAGTATTTTATGTATAATACTAATAATAATAAGATTAATAATAATGTTAATCTTAATATTAATTTTAATAATAATAATAATAATAATAATAATAATAATAATAATAATAATAATAATAATAATAATATAAATATTAATAAAATAAATAACAGAGGGAGGTATGTGCGTGTGTCAAATGCCAGAACTCGATCGCGTTTTATAATGTTTCCTGAATCTTGATCCCATGCGATCGCATGGGTAATGTGGGTTAGTGCCATGCGATCGCATGGCCAGCTGTTTGGCAGCCAATCTGTTTTGTTTTCATTCTGTCGACATATTTATATATTATATATAATATATAAAATTTAAATAATTAATTATATATTATATTAAATTCACGTGCATAGTTGACTTGTAATTTTCATCCCGATAATTCTTACGTTGCCACTCGACTTATGCCCCGGTTCCGGTTTCTCGAACGCATTTTCGTATGCTTAGAAAACTATCACTTTACGTTTCGTGACTCGTACCTTTGTCAAAATATCGTCTTAAATTATCAGTAAACTATACCACTCGAGGTATAACTTATACATTTGAGTGTTTTGGTCATTTACTTCTATAAATCATCGTCTCGCTATTTGTTAATATATATATATATATATATATATATATATATATATATATATATATAATGCATACATTTTCATTTTGAAATAGTGGTTTACTGTAGCAAAGTTACTTTTTACTGTAGAAATTCACTGTAGCAAAGTCAATTTTACTGTAGCAAATAGTGATTTTCGAAAACACTGTAGCATTTTGGGTACTGTAGCAATTTGAAAATACTGTAGCAAATTAGTGTTTTACTGGTTCATCTTAAACGCTTTAGTTAACTTATCTAAATATCAATCGAATCAATAAACGAATGTTACTATCGTTTACTAAACAACTTGAAATTATATATATGTATATATCTTTTTAATATACATAAATCAGTTTTTAAATACACATTGGAAGTTATTTATAATTAATTTTAATAATAAATATTTCAACTTATCATATATATTCAAATAGATATTTAAACCAATAAGTTTAATGTACGGTATCAAACAATTAATACATTGCTACTTTTTCAAGTTATAGTATATATGTATCTATTTACATATAATTGTTCGCGAATCTTCGAAAACAACCGAAGGGTATTTAAATATATAAAAGTAGTTCAAAAAAATTTTGAGATTCAGTTTAACAGACTTTGCTTATCGTGTCAGAAATGTTAATCATACAAAGATTAAGTTTAATTTTGATCAAAAATTTTCGGGTCATCACAGATCAAGACAGAAAACATCAAGAAGAGGCCTCTAGAATTGATTCAGGAGGATATGGCATTAGCAGCTATCGTTGTTAACTCTTACAATAACATGATCAGCGGGCAGATAATTAATGGTTATCTTGAAAATGAAGACTATGATCAGATTGATGAGGATGAGATAGAGAGAATGGACATCTTGTATGCAATGGGTAGTGTTGTAAGACGTGCAAGAAAGGATTTGAAAAGGACAGGTCAGAGTACGCTGAGTTTGAATAGCAATACTAAGTTTGGTTTTGATATGTTCAAAGTGAGATGACATAATTGTGATGAACTTGGTCACTTCAAGAGGATATGTACAAGACCTCCAATGCCTGGTTTTCACAATCCGTTTCATACTTCTACAATTGAGATGACTCCCGGACATACTGGTCCAACTGTGAACAAGGATGCTACAACTAGTGGTCAATCAAAAGCACTGACTACTACTTATGCTGATAAAGTGTGTGATTGTTCAATCTCTGTTGATGCTGAGAAAGCTAATGTAGTTTTGTGGGTAAAAGTGAAGCTGAGATAGAAGAGGAAAGGGTTGTCAGAATGAATGCTGGTTGTACTGGTAAAGATAACCCTAACTGTTATTGTTTTGTCTGCAAATGTGATGCTCGAATGAAGAGAATAGAAGAGATGATAAAAATGTGTCTTAAGAAGAGGATTAAAGATCATTTGTATGATAAGTTTCGTAAAGCTAATGATTTGTTTGATTTGGAGTTCACTACAGACTCTTCCGATGAGGATGAGCCATTGGGTCTTGATCTTTCTTCATGCACATGGTTCGCGAAAGAAAAGGATGAGTTGGTTACAATGTGCAGCAACTGTGCTGATTAAAAGGTTGTTAAAATAAAAGAATCTGAGGGTAATTTTAAAGCAGAAGGGGTAGAGGAATATGAAGCTGATTATTCAGACAGTACGAGTTCAGAGTCTGAATCAGAATCAGATGCAGATTCACAAGATGGAATGAATGATTATGCTTTCATGGCCAACACGTCTGCTAATGACAAAGTATGTGATGACTCAACCTCTGTATGTTCTAAATGCATTGATTTTGAACAGAAAGTAGCTAGACTTGAATGCATAGTTTCTAAGCTTAGTGAAATTTCTGTTACTTGTGAAATTTGACCAAAACTTAGACTTGAGCTTAAAAATTTGAGTCTTAAAAATCAGACAAATAAAAAGAACTATGAGGATGCTATTTTCTACTTAAACAAGCAGAAAGAGTATGTTGATGTCATTAATTCCTTAGAGAATCAGGTAGCTCATTTGAAATCGACAGTGGTAGATGACGAGAAAGTGATTAACTTATATTTGAGCCAGATAGAAGCCCTTAAGGTAGAAAAGGACTCATATAAGTTAAAATATGAATCAGAAAAGGCTAGGATTGATAACTGGCAGAGAACGTCTTATGTGTTGCAAACTTTTAACCAAACTAAGAATGAAAATCATCAAGGTTTAGGTTATAATCAGGTTGCACCCCCTTTTATGAATGATTATGTTAAGAAGCCTGTTGAGAAAAGTAAGGATGATATTGTTGAATAGCAATACGGTGAGTCTAATAAGACTCCAGTTGATCTTAAGGATAAGAGTGAGAGTGAAGGGGTTAGGAAATCTGTAAAAGCTGTCTATGAAACGGAGTCAGACACTGATGTCGACACCGAAAAGGACAGCAAACCTTTTGTCCTTGTAACTAAACCCATCACGATTCTGAAGAATCCTAAGAACGCTATTGAAAGGAGTGAGAGTCAGAAGACTCCGATAAAGAGTGTAGAAAAGCCAAAACAAGTCAGGAAGAAAACCACTCTAACCAATCCTGTTAAGTTTGTTAAGGAAAGTTGTGTTTTGAATTCTCAGGTTATGGATCCTAAGACCGAACATCCACCAAAAGGTGAGAGTTCCACTTCTGGCAGTGTGCAGAAGTATGTTCCACCTAGTCATCGACAGACTATTAAACAACAAGTCTCGTCACCCCTACGACTAGACAACAGACTACACCACCTAGGATACAGTTTTCACCTACTAGACACCAATTGTTTAATGCTTATAATTTTGATAATGTTAACTATTTCAATTGTGGGATGTTGGGACACAGGGCTGTGAATTGCAAACCCATTAGACAGACACCACATAGGAAGATTGATCTTAGTCCTAAACGTGTTTTCAACAGAAGATCATCCTCACCTGTGTTTAACTCTACTTCTGTTCCATCAAATGGAACAAAAGCTTTTCAAACAAATGATTATTACCGTAAACCTTTACCGAAAAATACTATTTGAAAACGTAAAAGTGAAGTTAAAGGTGTCCAAAATGCTGAAGGTCCTTCTGGATCTAAGGGACAATTGGTGAAATTGCCAGTGATTGACGTTGATGGGAAACCCACTTCCATTAGGGCATGGGTGGCCCTTTCTAACTAATCTCCTTATGTTAATATGCAGGTCGCCTACAATCCTCACTTCAGTACATGGATTGTTGATAGTGGGGCATCCAGGCACATGACAGGGAACTTGTCCTTACTTTATAATGTGAAAACAGTGGATGGAGGGCCAGTTTCTTTTGCAGGTAGTGAAGGAGGTTTTATTACTGTGCAGGGGGTAATAGCAAATGAGAATGTCAGCTTTGATAAAGTCAATTTTGTGGAGCAGATGTCGAACAATCTGCTTTCAGTTTCACAGGTTGCTAACAAAAAGTATACGGTTACCTTTGATGACAAATTGTGTTATATTTTAAGGAAGGATTTTGTAATTCTAGAAAACATGATTTTGATGACCGCTCCAAGGTTCAAGGATCTCTATATTCTTGATATGCATAAGGCTCCTGTTAAAGCAGCAACAGGCCATCAGGCTTTTGTTTCCAAAGCTACAGAACAGGAGTCTATTATTTGGCACAAGCGTATGGGTCATCTGAGTCTAAAGAAGATGAATAACCTAGTTCACAATGGACTAGTTGATGGTGTTAATCTTAAGAGTTTTTATATTCCTGAAGGGTGTCTTCCATGTAAGAAAGGGAAACAGACGAAGAAGTCTCATGCTACCCAGAAACATCATTCTATAAATATTCCTTTGGATATGGATCTCTTTGGTCCAATTAATTGCAAGACTATCACTAGAGAGTCATATTGCTTGGTGGTTACGGATGAGTATTCACGTTTCTCTTGGGTTGTGATGTTGAAGCATAACTCAGATACTTTCGGGCACATTAAAGTTTTGATTCTGAAGCTTGAAAGTTTATATAAGTTGAAAGTTAGAAAGATTCGTACCGACAATGGTACGGAATTCAAGAATAATCAGATGCTGCTGTTTTGTAATGAAAAGGGGATACAGTAACAGTTCAGTCCTGCTTATACGCCATAGTCAAATGGTGTAGCTGAAAGAAAGAATAGGACGTTAATTGAGACCGCAAGAACTATGCTAGCTGATTCGTGTTTACCTATTGTTTTCTGGGGTGAAGCAGTGAGCACAGCGTGCTATGTGATGAACATAGTTATGGTGGTGAAAAGACACAGTAAAACTTGTTATGAACTGTTACACAAGAGAAAGCCTAACATTAAACATCTTGAACCCTTTGGCGCTCCTTGTGCTATTCTGGTACGAGACATAGGAGGGAAATTTAATTCAAAGGTTATCTCTGGTATCTTCTTGGGATATGGGAATCCGAATAAGTGAGTGTACAATACTGAATCTAAGTGTGTTTAAGAACGTTTTGAGGTTGATATTCAGCGTAACGCTCCGGCTCGTGTTAGTAAAGGGTTCGCATGGCAATTTGAATATGATAAACTTTTTGACTCTTTTAACCTTCCACCGGATGCTACCGACGATGAGGTACTTACTCAGATGTTGTATGATGCTCAAAATTCCATAGAGAATATCATTTCAATTCCTAGTTAGACTCAGATCCAAACTTAAAGTTCTCATCAGAGTCTGATTTCGAGTTCGCGGCGAAGTTCCCAGAGTGATCATTCTAATGCAGATCCTTATGTGGAAATAGTGTATGAGACAGATGAAGACAGTGAATCAGAAGAAGATGAGGCAGTTAGTCGGACACGGTTGACAGAAGATCATATGAATCCTCTTTACAATCAACCTCCAACTGTAACAGTGACTGAACAGCCAACTGAAGCAGGAGGGGTACATAGGTCAAACCGTGTTATCATGCCTCCAAAACGTTTGGATGATTATTACGTAGATACAAGGGGCATTCCTCATATTGGCATTCCTCATGCCAAGACTAATGAAGCATCTATGTCTGAAGTTCCTACTACGTCTGATGTTCCTGTGGTAAGTGAAAGTCCAACGGCAGCAGAAGATGTTGAAACAGAGAGTGCAAATGTGGTGTCAGTTTTTTATTCCTTGTTAAATAAGACAGGGAGAGTATTTGTGCATGCTCATTCATGTTATGTGTGTCAAATTGAACCGAAAGATGCTTTTGAAGCATTTAAATATGATGAGTGGGTTAGTGCAATGCAGGAAGAGTTGTTATAGTTTAAACATTTAAAGGTTTGGAGAGTAGTCAATCTACCACATGGTTGTGACTTGTGAACCCTATAGTCTTCGATGGGTGTTGAAGAATAAGAAAGATGAACAGGGTATTATTATTAGAAACAAAGCTAGGTTAGTGGTAAAGGGATATCAACAAATCCCTAAGATTGACTACGATGAGGTATTTGCTCCGGCGGCCAAACTGGAAGCAATCGGAATTTTATTGGCTTTTGCGTCCTTCATGGGATTTAAAAGTTTATCAGATGGATGTGAAAAGCACGTTTTTGTATGGAGAGATTAATGAGAAGGTTTATGTTGAACAACCACCTGGTTTCGAAGATCCTCATTTCCCAGAAAAAGTTTATCGACTTAAAAAGGCACTTTATGGTCTTCACCAAGGTCCTAGAGCGTGGTATGCCACGTTGTCCAACTATATGCTTGAAAACGATTTTCGAAGAGGTGTCATTGATCATACACTTTTCATCAAGACAAATGGACAACATCTTATGTTAGTGCAGGTTTATGTTGATGATATTATCTTCGGGTCAACGGATCAGGGAATGGTTGATGAGTTTGAGAAGGTCATGCAGCGGAAGTTTAAAATGAGTTCCATGGGAACTATAAAGTTTTTCTTAGGTTTGCAGGTAGCTCAGATGGATAAAGGCATCTTCTTGCATCAAACCAAGTATGTTGCTGATAAGCGTTTTCAAGTGGAAGCAGAAAGACCAGCTAAGACTCCGTTGTCAGTGAATCATGGGATCTCACCTAATTGTGAGGGTACTAAAGTGGATCATACGTTATACAGGGCAATCATCGGTTCTCTAATGTATCTGACAGCTTCTCGACCAGACATTGTGTTTGAGGTTTGCATGTGTGCTCGTTATCAGGCGAATCCTAATGTTCATCATATGTTTGTGGTTAAGAAGATACTAAGGTAATTGAAAGATACACCGAGTTTAGGGTTATGGTATCCGTGTGAGGATGGTTTTGATCTCATAGCTTATAGTGATTCTGACTATGTGATGTGCGTAGAGGTGTATACGAAATAGTTATATTTTTACTACGAAATACTATTAAATACGATACAATTTTACACAAGTTATTTATTTATTTATAGAGTGGATATACCTAAATCTTGCTACAACACTTATAGGCAGTGTACCTAATCATACAGTAGTGTAGTTTTTAGTAAATCCGGTTCGTTCCACAGGGAGCTAGCCAAGTTTAACGCTATATTTTTAAAACTATATTTGTAAATATATAAATATATATATAAGTAGTATTATTATTATAAAAGGGTGTTTTTACCGTTTAATGACCGGTTTATCGATTTTTAAAACTTTAGTCGCAGTTAAAACCTAATGTAAAATATTAAAAACAAATATAACTTAATTTAAAGCGTAAAGTAAATAACGATAAATGAAATTGCGATAAATAAAAGTGCGATAAATAAAAAGTATGATAAATAAAATTGTGATAATTAAAAAAATACGTTAATTAAAAAGCGCGACAAATAAAATGACAGTAAATAAAAGTGCGATGAGATATAAAATAAAGGAATTATGCTTATTTAAACTTCCGTAATCATGATGTTCAACGTATTGATTTTAATTTAGTACCATGGGTTAATTGTCCTTTGTCCTGGATTATTTGATATGTCCATACGGTTTTGTCCATAATAGTCCATCAGTCATAAATATAAACTGCGAGAGTCTTCGTCAAATTATCCTTATACTCGAAGTTAAATATTCCAACTAGTTTGGGATTCGAATTGTAACAAAGTCTTAATACTTTGTTTAATGAATACACCAGGTTATCGACTGCATGTAATCTAAAGTTTTACTACTTTATTAACAATTACACCAATTACCCTTGAATGTAATCCACCATTGTTTCAACGAGTCTATTGATTATTAATCCATCCCCGTGTCCGGTCAAATGAATAATTATTGGTATTTATAGATATCCCGCCCACCGTACCCAGTCAAGCGTATGTGGTTATATATAAATACGTCAAATTATATGTCTATATATTAAATTAACGAGGTATCATTTAGTTAATATAAAGCCCATTAATAGCCCATAGTCTAATTTCCACAAGTGTCGTTCTTTTGTCCAAACCCCAATTATGGTACAAAGCCCAATTATCCAATCTTAATATTTAGCCCAACATCACGATTACTTCGACATTAAATAAGCATAATAATAACTTAGCTACGAGACATTAATTTAAAAAGGTTGAACATAACTTACAATGATTAATAATAGCGTAGCGTTACACGGACAGAATTTCGACTTACACACTTACAACATTCGCTAACATGCCCTTATTATTATTAATTTAAAATTAAAATTAAAATTAAAATTATAAATTATATATATATATATATATATATATATATATATATATATATATATATATATATATATATATATATATATATATATATATATATATATATATATATATATCGTGAGAGAGAGTGGAAAGAAAAAGGTGTATGTAATTCGTTCGAAAAACGCTGAATTTATAGATGTGGCCTGTGATTCCTTCCCATGCGATCGCATGGAAATTGGTCTTCCTGGCCATGCGATCGCATGGCCTTCTTTTACAGCTCAGGAAGCTTTGTTTTCTTGTTTGCCGATGGTTTTAATATATAATATAATATATATATAATTTTAAGATTTAATTATATATTATATTATATTCATGTGCATAGTTGACTTGTAATTTTTAGTCCGTTGCGTCGCGCGTTGAGAGTTGACTCTGGTCCCGGTTCCGGATTTTCGAACGTCCTTTCGTATTATTTAATATCTTGTACTTTGCGTTTCGCGGCTTGTACTCTTGTAATTTCTAGACGTTTCTCATCAATAATTTGAACAACTTGGATTGTACTTTGTACTTTTTAGCGTTTTGGTCATTTGCGTCTTCAATTCGTCGAATCTGTCTTTTGTCTTCACCTTTTATTATTTAAACGAATATCACTTGTAAATAGAACAATTTCAACTAAAAGCTTGTCTTTCTTGAGGGATAATGCTATGAAATATATGTTCGTTTTTAGCATTATCAAATATTCCCACACTTGAGCGTTGCTTGTCCTCAAGCAATATAGTCTTGAAATAAAAATACTAGAATCACTTCTTTATTCTTCACACTTTGTTCATCAGTGATTTTGATTTGGCGGTATAAACAATGATAGTAACGTTGTGGTTTACAGTCCCACATGACTATGAAAATTTAGATCCTTAAGGAAATTGGATCTTTATGAAAACATTTGATCTTTTGAAAATTAAATCTAGCTTTTACCCTAGATAAGTTTTCCGGAATAACCCTTCACCGGTGTTTGCGAAATTATTTTTGTGGGTTTAGTGGTTTTCAGATTTGAAAATTTTAGATTAAAACTTGCGGTTTTGTGTCACCCACTTGCTAACCTTGTATTAGGAAAGCAACACGTCCAGTATACTTGCTCCATATATTACCTTTCGGTAAACTACCGTCCGGTTGTAAAGGAAAGCGTTGAACAAGCAACTGTTAAGGCAATGTCCCGTGACATGCTTTTGATTATGGTCTATATCGTGTCGGATGCAATTACTATTCTTGGTAGGAGCAATAGTAAAGATCACCCTATAGTTTTTCGGTCTGGCACAAGGTCCTATCTTCGACCATGCTATGCAACCACCGTTCTTACGGTTGGCACCCGATTTGGTTCAGGTGACCTAATGAATTCCAGGTGAATTCCTAGGATTTTACGTTCAATGGTAATGAACGCATTGAAAATAGGGTTTTAAGAAAACAAATCGGTTTGTAATTTTGATCAAAATATTTTCTCGTTCAAGCTCGAGTTTAGATATCATCGAATTCCATGAGTTTGAATTCTCAATCTTTAAGGTCAATCTCAAGGATTGAGTAATATCAGTCTTAAAAGCTGATTTTTGATCTTTAAGGAGATTATCCTTTCTGAAAATCTAATTCATTAGTCTTATAAGCTAATTTGCACGGTGCCCCCCATTGTACAAGACAGATCCTCTCATGGTTAGGATAAGTCTGACCACTTGGCGACCCTGTTTGATGCTGAGGTCCGTGGATTTCCAGCTGATTTTCGAGAAAACTTTTCAAGGTTTTTCGTAGACTCTACAACTGGTCTGGACGACAACTTCCTGACCCAAATCAAGAAGCGCGTGAATTTTTCTCTCGGAAGACTTTACTTCCTTTTATATTACAATAAACTGGGTAAAACTGATAAATATCGTCCAAAACAAAAGTATCTTCAATTATTTGTACAAAAATATGTGTCATATGTTCTAAATAACTTGGTAAAGTTTTCCCACACTTGGCTTTTATTTTCCTTTCTTTGCCTTTTTATTTTCCTCTATTCCATTTTAAATGAATTCTAACATTTTGGATTGTTTCTCAATTTATGTCCTTTCCGAGGTAACAATAATTTCGGTGTTAACACCTAGTTTTATCGTTCATAAATATGTATAAACATGATTTTGAGTTCATTTAGTTGAAAATTTTGAAAAATTTTACTAGAATTGGGTAGTCAGTATATAAGACTAGGGTTGTTCTTTATTATCAGAGAGCACTAGATTCTAATACAACTACTGCGTTACTAGTATTTTTAATGGTAACCAAGTGTTTAAGTTAAAAATTTTAAAAATTCGAAAGAATTTAACCCCTTCCCACACTTAAGATCTTGCAATGCCCTCATTTGCAAGAAATCAGTAACAATTTAAATTATTGAGGGTGATTAGCGTAGAAAAATGATTAAATTTTACCAAAGTTTCCAAACATATTGGCGTTTGTTTGTTGAATGATAAATGGTGCACATCATTTGTTCATTCCGTCTTGTTGTTACATCACATTTGTTTTTCGTTTTGTCGTCAAAATTAGTAGCTTTTGCTGAACTTAATGTCAGTCTTTGAAAGTTCGCTGTTTTACCCTGTTGTGTACAATTGACAATATACATACATACAAATAATAACATGCATGGTAATTTGAAATGGGACTTAACATCCCACTTTCAAATCAAATATGAAATATTAGTACAACATAATAAATAAATAAAAAATTAAAACTTACATTAAAATATCATAATATTATATGTTTAAACATAAATAAATAGAAATAATAAAAAATAAAAATCACCAACGAGAACTATATCAATCTGGATAGGGGTTACAGTTCATGTCGTCGGGCGGGTTCCACGGTTGGTTATAGGTGTACTGATAGGCCTGGTTAGGGTCGTAGAGAGTAAATGGTGGTCGCATATCGGGATGGTGTGGAGGATAGGAAGCAGGTCGGGTCGGTACTTAGTTATTTGGTACCTGAGGTGATAGCTGGCTCATGATCTGATGCTGATGATAGTGCCATCTATCATGCTGTTGTTGCCTGGAATGCTCATACACATTCTCGGCGTGC
This sequence comes from Rutidosis leptorrhynchoides, assembly GCF_046630445.1. Taxonomy (NCBI): domain Eukaryota; kingdom Viridiplantae; phylum Streptophyta; class Magnoliopsida; order Asterales; family Asteraceae; genus Rutidosis; species Rutidosis leptorrhynchoides. Next base: position 370,218,762 of record NC_092341.1, on the reverse strand, counting down.
CACTGCTCGAGCTGACTAAATCTAGCCTCGTTTGTCATTTCTACCTCATCTATACGCTGATAAACGTCAGTAACAGCCTCCCTAATGACATCCCTAATGTCATCCGGTTCCTCCATTTCCTCATCTGAACCTCTCTCTACCTGTGGATGATGACCATCATATGGTACTGCCTGATTGCGTCTGCTCTTTAATACCTTTGCACCCTGATAGACCTTCAATCCTAAAGTGTCAACCTGTTCCCTACACACCATCAGTGGACCCCCTTGATCCCTATCTACACCCAAATACTCTCCAATGAGAGTAACAAAAATACCTCCTCCTATTATTCCCCCGTCCTGTATTCCTGCTACCATTTTGGACAGATAAAAACCAACACAGTAGGGGATATTAACAAAGCTTCTAGGGTTTCGAATACACTTAAGGTAAAATAAATCGTGTAAGGTCATCTTCTCCTTGTTTTTACCTCTTTATGTAATTGAATTAGCTAAAAATCTATGTATAATACGAAGCTCTGCTTTGTTAATATCTAAATAGGAGTGTCTTCCTCCTAGCGTAAAAACATTATAATTTGACATACGCCTCCAGATGGCGTCCGCGTCAAAATTCCTATCTACCCTTTCACCATGATAAATCAAATTTGTACAATCAGGTAGTAGTAATTCACCAGGAGTGTAAATCTGTAAAGCCCTGACCATGTCTAGCATGGACATCCTGTACATCCTACGACCAAGTAAAAATCTAAGAAAACTTCTATCATCTAACCTAACTACATCCGCATTAAGTGATATAGTACTCATAAGCTCAACACACCATTCCTTATATACATGCCTACGAATGGTGAATAAACGTTCCCAATCGGGAAAAGAAGAGCTGCCATACCATTGGATCAGATGCTGCCTAACTGAGTTAACTAATTGGACCCTTTCCAAAGGCTCCCAATCGATTACCCTTGGTACTTCTACATTTTTCTATACCAGTTTAAATTTGTTACTTTGATACGTCGGGTAATCTCTCCAACTTCGATCAAATCTCAAATTGGGATGCAACTGTTCTTCATGAATCGTTGGGTGTTCTATTATTGGATGAATCGGAAATTGTACGTAGGCATTAACATATTCTTGTTGCGGATCATAATATGGTACGTGTTGATCAGGTTGTTGTTGTTGTTCCTGTTCATATTGCATTTCTGGTTCAGGTTCCGGAGCAGGTTGCCTAGATGATGATGATGCACCATCAGTGTCGGTATATCTCTGTAAAACACATTAAACACAAAATTTGTGCATCTAAATATGCATTAGTGTTAGCAAAATAATAAATTAAAACAATTACAATAACATGTTCAATCAAAATTAAACTTATACACATTTTCACAATTTTAACAATTCTACACTTTTTCAAATAAGCATATATAAAAATGTTTACAAAGTTCATAAGCATTCAACTTAAATAATATGTTAAAATAACCATTACTAGCAATTAAACAAGTTTCAAATGGCATTTACATCAATTTAATCAAGTTCATGAATTTTAGACTTAAAAAGTCCACTTTAATTCTCAAAAATCATGTTTAGGATCAAAGTTTGGATCATTTAGCTACCTAAACATGTTACACTACTTAATTTAGCAATAATTCATGACAAAAATCGGCCATAACCTGTTTATATCAAAAAGCCCCAAATTGCTCAAGAACACAAACCCTAGATTTCTAAAAAATTTGAAGTTTTTGGCTTCAAATCATGTTAAATAGCATCAATCTAGGTTATACATGCATAATATACTAACAATTTAACTCTAATTACACTAGAAATTAACAAAATTAAATTAGGTAATAATTAGCTCAAGAACACTAAAATTCAATTTTAAAGAGTTTTAGGGGTGAAATCTTTACCTTCTTTGAAAAACTTCTGTACAATTTCATGATTAGAGCGGATTATAGCAAGAAATATGGTTGAATTTGGTGAAAAATTGATGATTTTAGGGTGATTTTTGGGTATATGTTCGTGTATGTGTGTGTGTTTATGAGAAGCAGCAGAGAGCTCGTGGCCTTTTTGATCATGTCCAGTATTTTGTCTCCATGCGATCGCATGGAGGTGTAGCCTAAATCCCATGCGATCGCATGGATCCCAGGTTTTTTTTTTAAAAAATAAAAACCTTCACTTAATAAAACATAAATTAATAAATTTTTAAAAATTTGTTTCTTTTTAGAATGAGGGCGTTTCGGATCGTTGTCCTAGTCCGTCTCTCAACAAAGTTTTAAAATTTGTTACTTTTTAAGCGTCGTTTTAAAAACAAAGATTTTTAGATTTTTAATGTTTTTGGCATACTTTAATTCAATAAGATTAAAAATAATAATAATAAAAGTTCTCGTCCCTCCGTTGGGTAAAACAATTTCAGTTCAACGACCTAGTTTTCAACTTACGACGAATTTTTAGAAATCACATTTTTAACTTAATGAAATAAAGTACATTTTTGTTTTTAAATTCACACCAAACTTAAATTTAAAATGCATAAAATTTCATATTAATATTATTAATATTTTTGTTCATTAATTTTACAAACTTATATTAAAAATATTAATTTTTAAAATATTTAAAAACTTAAATATAATGATTTAAAAAGTCTACAATGTTAATTTAATATTTATATATTAATTTTAAAAACAAGATAAAAATTAAAATTAAAAATCTTTTTGGTCTTTTATCCCACTTTAATCAATCAAATATTATCAAAAATATACGCCCCTCTTTTCGGTAAAGTAATTTTGATTCCATAACCTAGTTTTACTCCTGACGAATTTTTGAAATATTTTGGGTTGATTGATTAAAGATATTTATACCTTAAGATAAACGGTAAATTTCGCAGTGATGTAATAAATTTTTGTATGATATCAATAATTTCGGTTACGCATACCTAATTTTATTGAATACCAATTTAATACTTTATAGCGAACTATTCAGCGTTTATTATCAAAAGGTTAAAAGCAATAAATAAAAAAAACAAAAATAAAAACTGTACATACTTACCTATGAGAAAGATTCTCAGAGACCTGCTTTAGCCGACTCATAGGAGAGTCGTGTGATTTGGTTTTCCATAGCTACATAAGCGTAACCTCGATTCTTCAATATCTTTTCTTCTAAACATATGAACGGTCATTCTCTGCATAGAGTAACAAATTCGGTATTTGAATATGTTTGATTGTTTGAACATTTACCTTCATGTGACCATTTTCCGCATTTATGACATCTTTCAAGGTGTCGTGCTCTTCTTTTTGTTGTGGATTTTGATTTTCCTTTTTTCAAAATGTATCTTATGATGATTTTTCCTGAGTTCTTTCCTTACTTTGTCACATCTGCCTCTTATTACTGACACCAGGTCACTCGGGAGTGTGTCATTATTACGTTTAGTAATCAAAGCGTGTAGCATTAGACCATGGTTCAGATCAAAGGAATTCTTCATCTCGTAAAACCTAAAAAAATAAAAATTCAGAATGGAAGGAGAAGACTAGTTCTTTAGGGTCTGCTAGGGAAAGACCATTCGGATTCCATTCTCGAGAACTACACGAAAATAGAATATCTAACTCTAACAGAAACATATATTACCCTTAAAAAGACTTGATTCTCCCCACACTTAGTTAGCTGTGGTGTCAAAATTGTGATTAACTTCGTTGTCAACTTCCATCGGACCATGTATGTAATGTTTAACTCTGTGACCATTAACTTTAAATTCAATCCCATTTGAATTTATTAACTCTATTGTTCCATATGGGAAAACTCTTTTGACTATGAATGGTCCAGACCATCTTGATTTCAATTTTCCAGGAAATAGCTTGAATCGAGAATTGAAAAGAAGAACTCTGTCTCCTTCCTTAAATTCTTTTGAACTTCTGATTCTTTTATCATGCCATTTCTTCGTTCTTTCCTTATAGATTAACGAATTTTCATATGCTTCATGTCTTAATTCTTCTAATTCGTTTAATTGACTTAACAGTAGGCGTCCAGCTTCATGCAAATCAAGATTACATGTCTTCAAAGCCCAAAATGCTTTGTGCTCAATTTCTACTGGAAGATGACATGCTTTTCCGTAAACGAGTCTGAAAGGTGTGGTTCCAATTAGAGTTTTGTGGGCTGTTCTAAAAGCCCAGAGTGCATCCTCCAATTTCATGGACCATTCCTTCGGATTTGATCCTACGGTTTTCTCTAGAATACGTTTTAATGCTAAGTTGGTATTTTCAACTTGTCCACTTATTTGTGGATGATAAGCGGTTGAGATTTTGTGAGTTACTCCATATATTTTTAGAACTTTCTCAAGTTGATTATTACAAAAATGAGTACCCCGATCATTTATTAAAGCTTTCGGTGTTCCGAACCTTGCAAAGAGACGTTTTAAGAAGTTGACTACAACTCGTGCATCGTTAGTTAGAAGAGCTTGTGCTTCCGCCCATTTAGATACATAATCAATGGCAACGAGAATGTAGAGATTATTATGAGATTTTGGAAATGGACCCATAAAGTCAATACCCCAAATGTCAAATACTTCACATACTTGAATGACATTTTGTGGCATTTCATCACGTTGACTTATTTTTCTGGCCCTTTGACAAGCATCACAGGATTTGCAAAGAAGGCGTGCGTCTTTGAAAATTGTGGGCCAATAAAATCCAGCATCATAGACTTTCCTTGCTGTGAGTTGAGGCCCATAATGCCCTCCTGTTGGTCCTGTGTGACAATGATTTAAGATTTGACTAGCTTCATCCCCGAATACACATCAGCGTATTATTCCATCGGGACAACTTTTAAACAAATGTGGATCTTCCCAGAAATAGTGTTTTATATCACTAAAGAATTTCTTTCGTTTTTGGTACGACAACTCTTTTTCAAGGAATCCACATACTAAGTAGTTTGTATAGTCTGCAAACCATGGAATTTCACTATAATCTATCTTCAATAGATATTCATCAGGAAAGTTATCTTGTATGGCCGATTCATTTAGACTTCTAATTCGGGATTTTCAAGACGAGAAAGATGATCAGCGACGAGATTTTATGCTCCCTTTTTGTCTCGGATTTCAATATCGAACTCTTGTAGGAGTAAGATCCAACGGATTAATCGTGGTTTGGCATCTTGTTTCGAAAATAGGTATCTAAGAGCAGAATGGTCAGTATAGACTACCGTTTTAGCTAGAACGAGATATGAACGAAATTTGTCAAAAGCAAAGACAATAGCAAGGAGTTCTTTTTCAGTAGTTGTGTAATTTGTTTGTACTCCTTGTAACGTCTTACTAGTGTAATAAATAGGTTGAAATCGTTTTTCAATCATTTGTCCTAAAACGGATCCCATTGTAAAATCACTTGCATCGCACATGAGTTCAAATGGTAGATTCCAATTTGGAGTTATCATGATCGGCGAATTAGTGAGTTTTTCTTTAAGAATATTAAAAGATTTGATGCATTCATCTGAAAAGATGAATGTAGCATCCTTTTCTAGGAGTTTATTCATAGGAGTGGCAATTTTAAAAAAATCTTTTATGAAACGTCGGTAAAAACCGGCATGCCCTAAAAAACTCCTAACTCCTATAACATTGGTGGGATGTGTAATTTTAGCAATTACATCTACTTTAGCTCTATCCACTTCAATTCCTTTCTTTGAAATTTTATGACCAAGAACGATGCCTTCTTTAACCATAAAATGGCATTTCTCCCAATTAAGTACTAGATTTGATTGCTCGCATCTAATAAGCATTCGTTCAAGATTAACTAGACATGATTCAAAAGTATCACCGAAGACTGAAAAGTCATCCATGAAAACTTCCATGCATTCTTCTATCATGTCGTGAAAAATTGCCATCATGCACCTTTGAAAGGTTGCAGGGGCGTTGCATAGTCCAAATTGCATTGTAAGCAAAAGTACCATAAGGGCACGTGAATGTGATTTTTTCTTGGTCCTCGGGTGCTATTGGAATTTGAACATATTCGGAGAAACCTTCAAGAAAACAATAGTAACTATTTCCGGCTAATCTTTCCAACATTTGATCAATGAAAGGTAAGGGAAAGTGATCTTTTCTGGTGGCGTCATTTAATTTTCTATAATCAATACAGACATGCCATCCTGTTACAGTCCTAGTAGGAATAAGCTCATTTTTTTCATTTGTGATGACAGTCATGCCACCCTTCTTAGGTACGCATTGGACTGGGCTTACCCATGGACTATCAGAGATTGGATAAATTAAACCTGCATCTAGCAGTTTAATAATTTCTTTCTTAACAACATCTTTCATATTAGGATTTAGTCTTCGTTGGCATTGCACATACGTTTTATGACCTTCTTCCATTAGGATTTTATGTGTGCAATACGAAGGACTTATGCCTTTAATGTCATGAATCTTCCATGAAATAGCTGGTTTATGAGCTTTTAGCACAGAAATGAGTTGAGATTTTTCATTTTCAGTAAGAGAAGACGATATTATTACAGGTAATTCAGATTCACCATGTAAATAAGTGTATTCCAAATGGTTTGGAAGTATCTTTAACTCTAATGTCGGTGGTTCTTCTATTGATGATTTGTATCGATATCTGTCTTCCTCTTTTAGCATTTGAAGTTCTTCTATTGTTGGTTCATATTCATTAGCTATGAGTGTGGCTAACATTTTAGCTTCATCAATTGGTTCAGTTCATTCTCCTAAAGAACATTCTCCTGTTCCTTGTAATTCTGGAAATTCTTCTAACAATTCTGCATGTGAATTTATAGTTTGAATGTAATAACATGTATCATCTGCAGATTGCGGTTGTTGCATGGCTCTATCAACAGAAAAGGTAACACTCTCGTCCTCTATACTTAGGGTCAGTTTCTTACCGAACACGTCTATTATTGCTTTAGCCGTGTTTAAGAATGGTCTTCCTAATATGAGAGGAACTCGAGAATCTTCTTCCATGTCTAAAATAACAAAATCTACTGGAAATACTAAAGTACCAACTTTAACTAGCATGTTCTCCATTATCCCTCTAGGATATTTTACTGATCGATCGGCTAGTTGTATGCTTATTCGTGTTGGTTTCAATTCTCCAAGGTCTAGTTTAGCGTATAGTGACTATGACATTAAATTTATACTAGCACCTAAGTCTGCCAATGCTTCTATTGAACTAAGACTACCCAGAAAACATGGAATTGTGAAACTTTCCGGATCAGATAGTTTTTCTGGTATCTTATTCAACAACACTACAGAACAATTAGCATTCATAGTAACAGCCGAGAGTTCTTCCATTTTCTTCCTATTTGTGATTAGATCTTTCAAGAATTTGGCATATCTTGGCATTCCTGAAATCACATCAATGAAAGGAAGATTTACATTTATTTTTTTAAACATATCCAAGAATTTGGATTGCTCGGCTTCAAGTCTTTCTTTTCTCATTTTACTTGGGTAAGGAAGTGGTGGTTGGTATGGTTTAACATAAGGTTTAGCCTTAACTGTGTTATCTTCATTAACCTTTTCAACTACCGGTTCTTTTTCCTTATCTTGCTCAGGTTGTTATTCTTGTAGAGTAGGAATAGCGTCATCAGAAATTACAGGTATTTCAGGTGATTTAAGTGTAATACCACTTCTCGTGGTAATGGCTTTAGCCGTTTCATTCTGGGGGTTAGCATTTGTATCACTAGATAGACTTCCCGGTTTTCTTTCACCTATCAACCTTGCTAGGTTGCTCACTTCTTGTTCCAGATTTTGAATTGAAGCTTGTTGATTTCTAAATGCTTGGACATTTTGTTCATTCGTTTGTTTCTGAGATGTAAAAAATTGAGTTTGAGATTCAACTAGCTTCGACATCATATCTTCTAAATTTGGCTTTTTATCAACGGTTTGTGGTGGTTTATTTTGAAAAATAGGTCTTTGCTGATTGTAAGTATTGTAGTGACCCGAACTTTTCCATGTTTATATATATATTAAATAAAATTGTTATTTACATGATTAAGTGTTTCCAATATGTTAAGCAATTAAACTTGTTAAAACTTGATTAATTGAAATAGGTTTCATATAGACAAATTGACCACCCAAGTTGACCGGTGATTCACGAACGTTAAAACTTGTAAAAACTATACGATGACATATATATGGTTATATATATAGTTAACATGATTTTATTATAAGTATGTATCTCATTAGGTATTTTAACAATGAGTTATATACATAAAAATGAGACTATTAATTTAAGAAACTCGAAAACGATATATATAACGATTATCGTTATAACAACGTCTTACTAGGTACATTTGAATCATATTAAGATATTGATACACTTGGTTAATTATGTTAAATGATAAGTAAATATATTATTAAGTGTATTAACAATGAAATACATATGTAAAAATAAGACTACTAACTTAATGATTTCGAAACGAGACATATATTTAACGATTATCGTTGTAACGACATTTAACTGTATATATATCATACTAAGATATATTATATATCATAATATCATGATAATATAACAATTTAACATCTCATTTGTTATAATAAACAATGGGTTAACAACATTCAACAAGATCGTTAACCTAAAGGTTTCAAAACAACATTTACATGTAACGACTAACGATGACTTAACGACTCAGTTAAAATGTATATACATGTAGTGTTTTAATATGTATTCATACACTTTTGAAAGACTTCAAGACACTTATCAAAATACTTCTACTTAACAAAAATTCTTACAATTACATCCTCGTTCAGTTTCATCAACAATTCTACTCGTATGCACCCGTATTCGTACTCGTACAATACACAGCTTTTAGATGTATGTACTATTGGTATATACACTCCAATGATCAGCCCTTAGCAGCCCATGTGAGTCACCTAACACATGTAGGAACCATCATTTGGCAACTAGCATGAAATATCTCATAAAATTACAAAAATATGAGTAATCATTCATGACTTATTTACATGAAAACAAAATTACATATCCTTTATATCTAATCCATACACCAACGACCAAAAACACCTACAAACACTTTCATTCTTCAATTTTCTTCATCTAATTGATCTCTCTCAAGTTCTATCTTCAAGTTCTAAGTGTTCTACATAAATTCCAAAAGTTCTAGGTTCATAAAATCAAGAATACTTCCAAGATTGCAAGTTTACTTCCAAGTTTTCTAAATCCATTCCAAGTAATCATCCAAGATCAAGAAACCTTTGTTACTTACAGTAGGTTATCTTTCTAATACAAGGTAATAATCATATTCAAACTTTAATTCAATTTCTATAACTATAACAATCTTATTTCGAGTGAAAATCTTACTTGAAATTGTTTTCGTGTCATGATTCTGCTTCAAGAACTTTCAAGCCATCCAAGGATCCTTTGAAGCTAGATCCATTTTTCTCATTTCCAGTAGGTTTATCCAAGGAACTTGAGGTAGTAATGATCTTCATAACATCATTCAATTCATACATAAAAAGCTGTCTTATTCAACGTTATAAACTTGTAATCACTAGAACATAGTTTAGTTAATTCTAAACTTGTTCGCAAATAAAGTTAATCCTTCTAACTAGACTTTTAAAATCAACTAAACACATGTTCTATATCTATATGATATGCTAACTTAATGATTTAAAACCCGGAAACACAAAAAACACCGTAAAACCGGATTTACGCCGTCGTAGTAACACCGCGGGCTGTTTTGGGTTAGTTAATTAAAAACTATGATAAACTTTGATTTAAAAGTTTTAATTCTGGGAAAATGATTTTTATTATGAACATGAAACTATATCCAAAAATTATGGTTAAACTCAAAGTGGAAGTATGTTTTCTAAAATGGTCATCTAGACGTCGTTCTTTCGATTGAAATCACTACCTTTACAAAAATGACTTGTAACTTATTTTTCCGACTATAAACCTATACTTTTTCTGTTTAGATTCATAAAATAGAGTTCAATATGAAACCATAGCAATTTGATTCACTCAAAACGGATTTAAAATGAAGAAGTTATGGGTAAAACAAGATTGGATAATTTTTCTCATTTTAGCTACGTGAAAATTGGTAACAAATCTATTCCAACCATAACTTAATCAACTTGTATTGTATATTATGTAATCTTGAGATACCATAGACATGTATACAATGTTTCAACCTATCATGTCGACACATCTATATATATTTCAGAACAACCATAGACACTCTATATGTGAATGTTGGAGTTAGCTATACAGGGTTGAGGTTGATTCCAAAATATATATAGTTTGAGTTGTGATCAATACTGAGATACGTATACACTGGGTCGTGGATTGATTCAAGATAATATTTATCGATTTATTTCTGTACATCTAACTGTGGACAACTAGTTGTAGGTTACTAACGAGGACAGCTGACTTAATAAACTTAAAACATCAAAATATATTAAAAGTGTTGTAAATATATTTTGAACATACTTTGATATATATGTATATATTGTTATAGGTTCGTGAATCAACCAGTGGCCAAGTCTTACTTCCTGACGAAGTAAAAATCTGTGAAGGTGAGTTATAGTCCCACTTTTAAAATCTAATATTTTTGGGATGAGAATACATGCAGGTTTTATAAATGATTTACAAAATAGACACAAGTACGTGAAACTACATTCTATGGTTGAATTATCGAAATCGAATATGCCCCTTTTTATTAAGTCTGGTAATCTAAGAATTAGGGAACAGACACCCTAATTGACGCGAATCCTAAAGATAGATCTATTGGGCCTAACAAACCCCATCCAAAGTACCGGATGCTTTAGTACTTCGAAATTTATATCATATCCGAAGGGTGTCCCGGAATGATGGGGATATTCTTATATATGCATCTTGTTAATGTCGGTTACCAGGTGTTCACCATATGAATGATTTTTATCTCTATGTATGGGATGTGTATTGAAATATGAAATCTTGTGGTATATTGTTACGATTTGATATATATATATATAGGTTAAACCTATAACTCACCAACATTTTTGTTGACGTTTAAAGCATGTTTATTCTCAGGTGAATACTAAGAGCTTCCGCTGTTGCATACTAAAATAAGGACAAGATTTGGAGTCCATGCTTATATGATATTGTATAAAAACTGCATTCAAGAAACGTATTTCGATGTAACATATTTGTATTGTAAACCATTATGTAATGGTCGTGTGTAAACAGGATATTTTAGATTATCATTATTTGATAATCTACGTAAAGCTTTTTAAACCTTTATTGACGAAATAAAGGTTATGGTTTGTTTTAAAAATGAATGCAGTCTTTGGAAAAACGTCTCATATAGAGGTCAAAACCTCGCAACGAAATCAATTAATATGGAACGTTTTTAATCAATAAGAACGGGAAATTTCAGTTGGTATCCGAGCGTTGGTCTTAGAGAACCAGAAAATTTACATTAGTGTATCTTATCGAGTTTGTTAGGATGCATTAGTGAGTCTGGACTTCGACCGTGTTTTCTTTAAAAATGATTGCTTAACATTTTTGTTGGAAACTATATATTATTAACCTATATATATTATGAGATATATTAATCTCTTAACATATTTGATATTGTGTGATAGATGTCTACCTCTAGCACAAATCCCATTGACTCACCTAATAATAACGAAGAGTCGAATATATATTGGACTGATTCACAAGTTCCCGAAGAAGAACCGGAAGAAGAATCAGAACTGGAAGAAGAATCAGAACCGGAAGAGGAGGAACCGAAGGAGGAAATAGAACTAGTGGGGGAAATAATAAAACGGTTAAGTAAAAGAAAATCCTCAACCAACCGACCAAGGTTAATTATGGTCAATGGTGTAGTGACCCGAACTTTTCCATGTTTATATATATATTAAATGAAATTGTTATTTACATGATTAAGTGTTTCCAACATGTTAAGCAATCAAACTTGTTAAGACTTGATTAATTGAAATAGGTTTCATATAGACAATTGACCACCCAAGTTGACCGGTGATTCACGAACGTTAAAACTTGTAAAAACTATACGATGACATATATATGGTTATATATATAGTTAACATGATTTTATTATAAGTATGTATCTCATTAGGTATTTTAACAATGAGTTTTATACATAAAAATGAGACTATTAATTTAAGAAACTCGAAAACGATATATATAACGATTATCGTTATAACAACGTCTTACTAGGTACATATGAATCATATTAAGATATTGATACACTTGGTTAATTATGTTAAATGATAAGTAAATATATTATTAAGTGTATTAACAATGAAATACATATGTAAAAATAAGACTACTAACTTAATGATTTCGAAACGAGACATATATGTAACGATTATCGTTGTAACGGCATTTAACTGTATATATATCATACTAAGATATATTATATATCATAATATCATGATAATATAACAATTTAACATTTCATTTGTTATAATAAACAATAGGTTAACAACATTCAACAAGATCGTTAACCTAAAGGTTTCAAAACAACATTTACATGTAACGACTAACGATGACTTAACGACTCAGTTAAAATGTATATACATGTAGTGTTTTAATAAGTATTTATACACTTTTGAAAGACTTCAATACACTTATCAAAATACTTCTACTTAACAAAAATGCTTACAATTACATCCTCGTTCAGTTTCATCAACAATTCTACTCGTATGCACCCGTATTCGTACTCGTACAATACACAGCTTTTAGATGTATGTACTATTGGTATATACACTCCAATGATCAGCTCTTAGCAGCCCATGTGAGTCACCTAACACATGTGGGAACCATCATTTGGCAACTAGCATGAAATATCTCATAAAATTACAAAAATATGAGTAATCATTCATGACTTATTTACATGAAAACAAAATTACATATCCTTTATATCTAATCCATACACCAACGACCAAAAACACCTACAAACACTTTCATTCTTCAATTTTCTTCATCTAATTAATCTCTCTCAAGTTCTATCTTCAAGTTCTAAGTGTTCTTCATAAATTCTACAAGTTCTAGTTACATAAAATCAAGAATACTTTCAAGTTTGCTAGCTCACTTCCAATCTTGTAAGGTGATCATCCAACCTCAAGAAATCCTTGTTTCTTACAGTAGGTTATCATTCTAATACAAGGTAATAATCATATTCAAACTTTGGTTCAATTTCTATAACTATAACAATCTTATTTCAAGTGATGATCTTACTTGAACTTGTTTTCGTGTCATGATTCTGCTTCAAGAACTTCGAGCCATCCAAGGATCCGTTGAAGCTAGATCCATTTTTCTCTTTTCCAGTAGGTTTATCCAAGGAACTTAAGGTAGTAATGATGTTCATAACATCATTCGATTCATACATATAAAACTATCTTATTCGAAGGTTTAAACTTGTAATCACTAGAACATAGTTTAGTTAATTCTAAACTTGTTCGCAAACAAAAGTTAATCCGTCTAACTTGACTTTTAAAATCAACTAAACACATGTTCTATATCTATATGATATGCTAACTTAATGATTTAAAACCTGGAAACACGAAAAACACCGTAAAACCGGATTTACGCCGTCGTAGTAACACCGCGGGCTGTTTTGGGTTAGTTAATTAAAAACTATGATAAACTTTGATTTAAAAGTTGTTATTCTGAGAAAATGATTTTTATCTCTATGTATGGGATGTGTATTGAAATATGAAATCTTGTGGTCTATTGTTACGATTTGATATATATAGGTTAAACCTATAACTCACCAACATTTTTGTTGACGTTTAAAGCATGTTTATTCTCAGGTGAATACTAAGAGCTTCCGCTGTTGCATACTAAAATAAGGATAAGATTTGGAGTCCATGTTTGTATGATATTGTGTAAAAACTGCATTCAAGAAACTGATTTCGATGTAACATATTTGTATTGTAAACCATTATGTAATGGTCGTGTGTAAACAGGATATTTTAGATTATCATTATTTGATAATCTACGTAAAGCTTTTTAAACCTTTATTTATGAAATAAAGGTTATGGTTTTTTTAAAAAATGAATGCAGTCTTTGAAAAATGTCTCATATAGAGGTCAAAACCTCGTAACGAAATCAATTAATATGGAACGTTTTTAATCAATAAGAACGGGTCATTTCAGTTGGTATCCGAGCGTTGGTCTTAGAGAACCAGCAAATTTGCATTAGTGTGTCTTATCGAGTTAGTTAGGATGCATTAGTGAGTCTGGACTTCGACCGTGTTTTCTTTAAAAATGATTGCTTAACATTTTTGTTGGAAACTATATATTATTAACATGTATATATTATGAAAGGATCCGAAACTAATCATCCGGACGATGTCCATATTGATTACAAACGAATTACAACAGTTGATAACATCGCGAGGTACTTGACCTCTATATGATACATTTTACAAACGTTGCATTTATTCTTAAAAGGCAATCTATCTTTACATCGAGAATTGACATATTCACCTAACATTTCATAATAACCAAATGACCTAATCTGTCCATTACTTAACAATAGTCTCTAATGAACTTCAATGACTCGAATGCAACGTCCTTGTATCATGGCTTAAAGGGTCCCAAGTAGTATCCTTAACATGAGCTAATGCACAGCGGAAGTCTTAATTCATACCTGAGAATAGCATGCTTTAAAACGTCAACATAAAGTTGGTGAGATATATAGGTTTGATGCTAGCAGCGTTATAACAATGGACCACAAGATTTCATATTCATAAGCGTTTAAATAAAAATATTCTAAGTGGTTGAGCACTTGGTAACCATACTTAACATTTAATCACGTCGCATATTCCCTTTAATATGAAATCTTACTACACCGTACCAAGGTGTAGTCACAAAACGAAGTACTGTGCAACCGTTGAATACTGGTCGTCCAGTCCGGTTGGGGTTGTCAGGCCCGATAGATCTATCAACAGGATTCGCGTTTACAATACCGCTGTAAATAGTAGTTACCAAGCTACAGGGAAGTATGCCAGTGGTACAACTCAACGTAGAATATATTTTTCAGTTACTTGTGTCCATAACGTAAATCATTTATAAAAACAGCGCATGTATTCTCAGCCCAAAAATATTTAGAGTTTAAAAAGGAACTATATACTCACCTAATGTATTTTGTAGTAAAAATACATATAACACCATTGGTAACTTATAAGGTTGGCCTTTGCTTCACGAACGTATCAATATTGAGATTCAATATTGCAGGAAAGGTTTATAAACACAACGGAGATGATAAATACTAGTCTGTCTTTACGAGCAAAACCCCCGAACATTACCCATAACCTCCATAGCTATAACCCATAATCTCCTTAATTCTATCCCATTCATGAAACCAGTTTTGGAACACTTGGGCAGAACCCCGTCATAATATTTTTAGGGATTTTAATACTAATGACATCCCTAATCTTAAGATTAATAATAATATTAATCTAAATCTTAATTTTAATAATAATAATAATAATAATAATAATAATATAAGTATAAAAATATTGAGATCAGAGGGAGTAAGGTATCGAATGTATATGTGTGTGTGAAAAAAAACGGAACCAGATATCTTAATTTATACAACTTTTGCTGAAATTTGCCACCTAACCACTTTATGTCGGCAAAACATTACACGTTTCGTGTAGATAGGTACACGATTCGTGTAAGGTATAGTCACGAAAGTTGTAGATTTTTGAGTTACGGTCGTTTGGACACCAAGATCACCCTTTTTCGAGTCCGAATGAATTAGTTATGATTTTTCTCGTGCAAGTGCGCAAGTTTAGTGATTTCCAACATTTTAACTTGAAATCTTGTGATGAAATGTTGTAGTCTTTTGGTGCTCATTAGAAATCTTTATATTATCTTTATTTTTATTTTTATATCATTGAAAATCCATAAAAATATTTTATAAACAATTTATATTATATCAAAAAAAAAATGTTCGTTGGCTAAGTATTTTTAAATACAAAACGTTTTATATTTAGTTAAAGACTATATTTAATCATTTTGTAAAATACATATATATTTAATAAACACGCTTTATTAAAATCACGGACCGTTATCATTTACAATTTGTCAAAAGGTTTCTAGAAAAATTCCAACTTTTAAGATAACGTTAAAAAAATCTCTATTCTTATTAAAATGGTTTGATAATAATTTGACAAAAGTTGTTTCATATATTTATAAAAATTATATTCCTTTTTAAAGAAGACGTGACATTTAAATCATATTTTATAATTTCTAAAATAATAACAGATAACTATATTAAACTTATAATTACACCTTGACATGTGGTAAAAATATATTATCTTTTACTCTCGCCGATAAATATAGTAACCTTGTATTGAAATCACAAATTATATATCTAATACCTCGTTAACATTATCAGTTAATAAATATATATCATACATACACATAATGTTCGTGAATCTTCAGGCTTGGTCAACAGGGTAACTAGTTATCCAAATATAGATTTTAAACTTTCTAGACTCAACATTACAGATTTTGCTTATCGTGTCGGAAACATATAGAGATTAGAGTTTAAATTTGGTCGGAAATTTCCGGGTCGTTACAGTACCCACCCGTTAAATAAATTTCGTCCCCGAAATTTGGTAGAGGTTGTCATAAATAACAATAGGAATGTTTTTATGACGAATATGAGGTAATAACGGAGTTTTATCATTATTGAAAGATATGGATAAAACGATTCGATCATGTGATACGCACGAGTGAAACTATCACAAAAGAATGAAATGAGTGATTATGAAATTGTTTTAACCGATGATGTGATTAGGATTGATTTCCAGAATTTAAGGGATTTAAAGAAAATCTTATGTAACAAGATTTGGCTCTTTAGGGATCAGAATCTTCTTTGATTTAATGTGGCAATCTGTTTTGATTTCTCTGTCGGATATTTCACTATAAATCTACCTCCTCCGTTTCCTTATTCTCCACACCTTCTATTTGCTGCGATTTATACTCCAATTTCTATTTCGGGACATTGTCCCTTCGTTTCTTCTTCCCGTCCTCAAGTCAAGCGAGTAATGATCCAAAATTCGTAGGTATGAACATAGCTAATGTTCTTAGAAAGAAATGATAATAGCACGAGTTTGATTTGTCAAATTACCAGAATACCCAGGAAAAGATAGAACTATCAGGATGATATGTTCCTAATATGTTTGGGAATTGAATAGAATGTAAGAGCCGTGTATCATGGCACATGATGATGGTACTGTGAATCATCACCATTAGAAACTCAACATGACTTACTGTAATATAATGAAGTTGATCAAGTTTCATTATATTATACTAATTCATGCATCAGTTCCCAACACTACTTCAGAACATTCCTATTTTAATCTCGAAGGTTTCAGAATTTAGAAACTAATGCAGTTTCTTTTATATTGTAACGCAAATGTTACGAAGTGATAAATGATTTCAGATGGGAATAATATTTCCAGAAATTTGAAGAATATGCATAACGGAAGATATGAAAATATCTTATAATCTCTAGGATAAAATGTTGATGAAGAATATCATCCGAAAAGGTTTAGAATAAGGAGTAGGGTTCTTACTATCGATTTCAGTAGACACTGAATCATTTGAATCCTTTGAAGTCGAGTTTAGTTTTCATGATTTGTTCACGGCCTCCTTCATACTTTGCTCAATCCGTTTTCCAGTTCCAACCCTTCTCTTTTTCTGAGCTTTACCAACCTACTGTACTTTATCGTCAACCTTTGACTTGTTAAAGTCGTTTATAGTTTTTGCTGCTTCATCAGCATTTTAAGAACTACTTCATAGTTCAGGGTGTTTTTCAGAAACTTCACATTCGAAGTATGAAATTCTTAGGGGTAAATGTTACAGGTATAGCTGGGGAAGTTCTACGATATTTTCAAAATACTGATTGCGGATTCCACCAAAGATATGACGAACTACTTGATGTCGTGGAATATAAAAGGTCCTCCGGTGACGTTGGCGAAGGAACAAGATATAAATATCGAAGTTATAATAGGAGTAGTCTTACTGAGAAGTCGAAGTGGAGCTGTGACAAAATTAGCTTCTTGAAAAGGAAGTGTAAGATTGTTTTTGCTAATAAATGGCAAAGGATTCAACACGGTATGTGTTAAACTATGAATTCGGGTTTGAGAGTTCTTCAGGTGCATAACTGTATGCATAAATCTTTCTTTCATAGACGAGGTGCGGCTGGTTCAACTTCTCGATCGAGGTGTTTTCAGGAATCATGAAAAGATTTGAACACGCATTGTAATTGTCGAGATACAAATGAGGTTTAAGATGAAATCAAGTGGCAAGCTTGAAGAAGTATTTAGTTTCATATGTTATAATCAATATTTTAATTTAATTCATTTTAATTGTCCAAAGTTAGCAGTCCAATAGTCCGATGGTTCAATGATTCATATATAATTTAATATATAATATTCGAATTAAATAATACGTATCGTGACCCGTGTACCGGTCTCGGTGTCGATCACAACTCAAAGTATATATATATTTTGGAATCAACTCCGACCCTGTATAGCCAACTCCCACCTTCACATATAGAGTGTCTACGGTTGTTCCGAAATATATATATAGATGGGTCGATATGATAAGTCGAAACCTTGCATACGTGTCCCGTTATTTAAAGTGCGTAAAAGTAAATAACAGAAATTAAATGACGATAAATAAAATTGCGAGAATGTAAATTGCGATAAATTAAATGTTAATCAGTTAGCTGGGAACAGTTAGCCGGAACAGTTAGCGTGAAATCCTATCACAATTCCAATTAATTAATTCGTTTGTTTCTAACACTTTTTATTTTTGTCCAATGTTTTCTTCGTTATGCCACTTGTTGGATTCTGATAGGTCAAAATCCAAATATGAAATTTGAATAGAAATGGTTATTCTGTGGTGAACGGATACGTATATCGGTAGTTGTAAGTAGAATAGTAAATGACCGTTGAATCAGATTCGAAAAATGTACAGTGTAACTTATTAATGTGAATTCTAAATATTCCTCGGGTACTACCCACCCGTTAAAATATTTTCATCATTAACAGTTTGTACAAAGGAATTCTAATTACAATCTTTATGAAAATATACTTGCATATATATTTTCATCGGATGTAATCATGGATTTAATGAGTCAAAAACTCATCTGATTTATCGTTAATACTAGATTACATAATCTCTAAAACCTTAGAAATTACATAATCACCATGTCGAACGAGGAAAAATGAGGTAGAATAATACGTAAAGCGAAGATAGTCGATGTAGATCGATGTGTAGAACGAAGTTCATACTCGAAGTACAGATGGTGATATTGAGGCGTGTAATATTGATATTCGAGGTACAGATTGTGATGTTGAGAGTTACAGCGCGGTTATGGTTTAGGGATGATAAGGGTACTGTCGACGTCGATGATGGTGGTACTTGATTATGCTGATGATGCTGCTGCTGGTGTTCGTAACCCTCGCACCAGTTTCTCCAAAATCGTTACACGAGCGCGTAGTTTGTTAACTTCTTCTAGTACTACTGGATGATTGACGGTTGAAGCGAGCGAATGAATAAGATTCGAGATATGGAAAAGTATATAATCGTGACGAGATACTCTAAAAATGAGAGAGAAAATGATTGCTCGAACAGGTTCGTCGGTAAGTGCTTTCAGGTTGAAAAGGGCAATTTGGTGGATGGAAAAGATCTTCGATGTGATATGATTTTTCGGATGTCGGATGATATTCTAGCTGTATAGAATATCTATGTATAATATTAAAGATTTCGTAAACTACAGAGGAATTTACGGCATATGACAGGCAAGTCAACAGATACGCTAGGATATGAATTTTTTTTTTTTTTTTTTTTTACACCATCGATGCACTAAATGCAGTAAGACGTGTCTAGACTAAAGAATGATAAGCAGGAAATTTCCTAAGGATGATAAGCAGATGGTTTCCGACTAAATGTGATAAGCAAGACTTTTAACAGGCAGACACGGTCAAAGTCCAGACTCACTAATGTATCCTAACAACTACCAGTTAGACACACTAATGGGAGACCTGGTTCGCTAAGACCAACGCTCTGATACCAACTGAAAGGATCCGAAACTAATCATCCGGACGATGTCCATATTGATTACAAACGAATTACAACAGTTGATAACATCGCGAGGTACTTGACCTCTATATGATACATTTTACAAACGTTGCATTTATTCTTAAAAGGCAATCTATCTTTACATCGAGAATTGACATATTCACCTAACATTTCATAATAACCAAATGACCTAATCTGTCCATTACTTAACAATAGTCTCTAATGAACTTCAATGACTCGAATGCAACGTCCTTGTATCATGGCTTAAAGGGTCCCAAGTAGTATCCTTAACATGAGCTAATGCACAGCGGAAGTCTTAATTCATACCTGAGAATAGCATGCTTTAAAACGTCAACATAAAGTTGGTGAGATATATAGGTTTGATGCTAGCAGCGTTATAACAATGGACCACAAGATTTCATATTCATAAGCATTTAAATAAAAATATTCTAAGTGGTTGAGCACTTGGTAACCATACTTAACATTTAATCACGTCGCATATTCCCTTTAATATGAAATCTTACTACACCGTACCAAGGTGTAGTCACAAAACGAAGTACTGTGCAACCGTTGAATACTGGTCGTCCAGTCCGGTTGGGGTTGTCAGGCCCGATAGATCTATCAACAGGATTCGCGTTTACAATACCGCTGTAAATAGTAGTTACCAAGCTACAGGGAAGTATGCCAGTGGTACAACTCAACGTAGAATATATTTTTCAGTTACTTGTGTCCATAACGTAAATCATTTATAAAAACAGCGCATGTATTCTCAGCCCAAAAATATTTAGAGTTTAAAAAGGAACTATATACTCACCTAATGTATTTTGTAGTAAAAATACATATAACACCATTGGTAACTTATAAGGTTGGCCTTTGCTTCACGAACGTATCAATATTGAGATTCAATATTGCAGGAAAGGTTTATAAACACAACGGAGATGATAAATACTAGTCTGTCTTTACGAGCAAAACCCCCGAACATTACCCATAACCTCCATAGCTATAACCCATAATCTCCTTAATTCTATCCCATTCATGAAACCAGTTTTGGAACACTTGGGCAGAACCCCGTCATAATATTTTTAGGGATTTTAATACTAATGACATCCCTAATCTTAAGATTAATAATAATATTAATCTAAATCTTAATTTTAATAATAATAATAATAATAATAATAATATAAGTATAAAAATATTGAGATCAGAGGGAGTAAGGTATCGAATGTATATGTGTGTGTGAAAAAAAACGGAACCAGATATCTTAATTTATACAACTTTTGCTGAAATTTGCCACCTAACCACTTTATGTCGGCAAAACATTACACGTTTCGTGTAGATAGGTACACGATTCGTGTAAGGTATAGTCACGAAAGTTGTAGATTTTTGAGTTACGGTCGTTTGGACACCAAGATCACCCTTTTTCGAGTCCGAATGAATTAGTTATGATTTTTCTCGTGCAAGTGCGCAAGTTTAGTGATTTCCAACATTTTAACTTGAAATCTTGTGATGAAATGTTGTAGTCTTTTGGTGCTCATTAGAAATCTTTATATTATCTTTATTTTTATTTTTATATCATTGAAAATCCATAAAAATATTTTATAAACAATTTATATTATATCAAAAAAAAAATGTTCGTTGGCTAAGTATTTTTAAATACAAAACGTTTTATATTTAGTTAAAGACTATATTTAATCATTTTGTAAAATACATATATATTTAATAAACACGCTTTATTAAAATCACGGACCGTTATCATTTACAATTTGTCAAAAGGTTTCTAGAAAAATTCCAACTTTTAAGATAACGTTAAAAAAATCTCTATTCTTATTAAAATGGTTTGATAATAATTTGACAAAAGTTGTTTCATATATTTATAAAAATTATATTCCTTTTTAAAGAAGACGTGACATTTAAATCATATTTTATAATTTCTAAAATAATAACAGATAACTATATTAAACTTATAATTACACCTTGACATGTGGTAAAAATATATTATCTTTTACTCTCGCCGATAAATATAGTAACCTTGTATTGAAATCACAAATTATATATCTAATACCTCGTTAACATTATCAGTTAATAAATATATATCATACATACACATAATGTTCGTGAATCTTCAGGCTTGGTCAACAGGGTAACTAGTTATCCAAATATAGATTTTAAACTTTCTAGACTCAACATTACAGATTTTGCTTATCGTGTCGGAAACATATAGAGATTAGAGTTTAAATTTGGTCGGAAATTTCCGGGTCGTTACATATTATGTGATATATTAATCTCTTAACATGTTTGATATTGTGTGATAGATGTCTACCTCTAGCACAAATCCCATTGACTCACCTAATAATAACGAAGAGTCGAATATATATTGGACTGATTCATAAGTTCCCGAAGAGGAATCGGAAGAAGAATCAGAACCGGAAGAAGAATCAGAACCGGAAGAAGAATCAGAATCGGAAGAGGAGGAACCGGAGGAGGAAATAGAACCGGTGGGGGAAATAATAAAACGGTTAAGTAAAAGAAAATCCTCAACCAACCGACCAAGGTTAATTATGGTCAATGGTGTTTCCGCCAAGGAAGCAAAATATTGGGAGGATTACCAATTCTCCGATGAATCGGATTCCGACGAGAATTCCGATGATGTTATAGAAATTACCCCAACTGAATTTAAAAAAAGCAAAAGAAAATAATAAGGGAAAGGGCATAAAAATAGAAAAATCTAATTCCAACCCCGATGAACTTTATATGTATCGTCAACCCCCGAAGTCCTTAAGTTGTAACAATGACCCGGGAACCTCTAAACCACCAGGTTTTTCTAAACCGTTGTGGAAAACGACAGCTAGTATTAGGGGAACATCATATATCCCTAGAAACTTAGCAAAACGAACCAAAACCGAAGAAGAAGAAACGAGCGAGTCGGAATAAGATAGTTGTATTCGTGTGGTGTAATATATGTAATATAGTGTGCTTATGCTTTATGATATATGTAAAAATTGCTTGTATTAATAAGTATTTTTTTTATGAATCTAACTCTTGTCTATTTTACAGTTTAAAAACACAAAATGGATAGACAACCCAATATTTTAAGAGACCTACCCGGAGACATGATTGATGAAATCTTGTCTAGAGTCGGTCAGAATTCCTCGGCACAACTATTTAAGGCGAGATCAGTTTGTAAGACATTCGAAGAATGTTCCAAGAATGTCTTGGTTTATAAGAGACTTTCGTTTGAAAGATGGGGGATATCACATCGGGAAACCCATAAGTTACGATGTGTTTACTTTGACGCATATATTGCGGGGAACCCAAATGCTATTTTACGCAACGGGTTAAGAAATTATTTTGACTCAATGTATCCAAATATAGGACTTCATGATTTAGAAAAAGCGGCTAACATGCAACATAAAGAAGCATGCTATGCTTACGGTTTAGTAATGTTCGCTTCTCACCAAAGTGAGAAAAAGAACATCGGGCTACAACTATTAAACAAAACGTTCTCACAAGTGACGGAGTCGGTAATTGGGGTAAGAAATGAGGTTTTTAGGTTATTATGAGACTGTTGGTCATTACGTAACCCTCGTCCCTTTGACGACGTTACAACACGCTGTCTTATCAACGGCCATAACGGTTATGTTCCACAAGACCAAGGATGGGAAGTAGTCCTAGTAAAACCAGAATGCATGACTTGTTTCTGGACGTATGAATTACATGTCTTTATTGCCTTTGCTGAACGACTTGTGTACTAGCTAGAATTATCTTCACAACTATCTTGTATCAAAGTTATTGTGTGCTATATTTCATGCTTTATGTAAAATAAGCGGTATTGTAAGTTTGTAAAATATTGTATAAAAATTTGAACACGAAATATTATTATAATCAGTTTTTCATATAGAATTGTAGTAGTTGAATTGTATATTAGCTACTAAGTATGAACTTAACGGGTAGGTACTACCCAAATTTAAACTTATAAAACGCTAATATGAAGAAAAAGCTTTTATAAATGAGTTCATATTATGCTACGAAATACAATTAACTACTCTTAATATTCTGTATGATTAAGTTGTTCCATTTAACTATTTTGAAGGAAATAGCACCGACTACTCGACACACCGTGAATATGAATGAAGAGGAATTCCGTACTTTTCTAGCTTCAAACATAGCCGCAGTACAGGCTGCGCTACATACCAACAATAACCTTGGATCTAGCAGTACAGGAAATCGTGTAGGATGCACCTACAAAGAATTCACTGCCTGCAAACCTTTGGAATTTGAGGGAACCGAAGGGCCGATCGGATTGAAACAGTGGACCGAGAAGGTCGAATCGGTGTTTGCCATAAGTAAGTGTACTAAAGAGGATAAAGTGAAGTACGCTACGCATACCTTCACAGGTTCTGCGTTAACATGGTGGAATACCTATCTAGAGCAAGTGGGACAAGATGATGCGTACGCACTACCGTGGTCAGCATTCAAGTACTTGATGAACGAGAAGTACCATCCCAGAACCGAGGTCAATAAGCTCAAGACAGAACTTAGAGGGTTACGAACCCAAGGATTTGATATTACCACGTACGAAAGGCGATTCACAGAATTGTGCCTATTGTGTCCGGGAGCGTTCGAAGATGAGGAAGAGAAGACCGACGTGTTTGTGAAAGGATTACCGGAAAGAATCCAAGAAGATATAAGTTCACATGAGCCCGCCTCCATACAACAGGCATGTAGAATGGCTCACAAACTAGTGAACCAGATTGAGAAAAGAGTTAAAGAACAGACGGCTGAAGAGGCCAATGTGAAGCAAGTCAAAAGAAAGTGGGAGGAAAACGGTGATAAGAATCACCAATACAACAACAACAGCAATTACAAT
This sequence comes from Rutidosis leptorrhynchoides, assembly GCF_046630445.1. Classification (NCBI taxonomy): domain Eukaryota; kingdom Viridiplantae; phylum Streptophyta; class Magnoliopsida; order Asterales; family Asteraceae; genus Rutidosis; species Rutidosis leptorrhynchoides. The sequence continues at coordinate 370,193,855 of NC_092341.1, read as the reverse complement.
AATAATCGCAACAATTATCCCAACAATCGCAACATCAATCGCAACTACAACAAACGGCCCAACAACAACAACAACAACAACAACAGCAACTACAACAATCATCCAAACAACAATAACAACCGCAACAACAACAACAATCAGAAGCAGCTATGCCAAAGGTGTGAAAAGTATCACTCGGGGTTCTGCACCAAATTTTGCAACAAGTGTAAAAGAAATGGTCATAGCGCGGCGAAGTGTGAGGTCTATGGACCAGGGGTTAACAGAACGAAAGGAACAAATGGTGTCGGAACGAGTAATGGCGGAGCAAGTAGTGTCGGAGCAAGTTATGCCAATGTAGTTTGTTATAAATGTGGAAAACCGGGCCACGTTATTAGAAATTGCCTGAAATAGGAGAACACGAATGGACAAGGCCGCGGAAGAGTTTTCAATATTAATGCGGTAGAGGCACAGGAAGACCCGGAGCTTGTTACGGGTACGTTTCTTATTGACAATAAATCTGCTTACGTTTTATTTGATTCGGGTGCGGATAGAAGCTATATGAGTAGAGATTTTTGTGCTAAATTAAGTTGCCCATTGACGCCTTTGGATAGTAAATTTTTACTCGAATTAGCAAATGGTAAATTAATTTCAGCAGATAATATATGTCGGAATCGAGAAATTAAACTGGTTAGCGAAACATTTAAGATTGATTTGATACCAGTTGAGTTAGGGAGTTTTGATGTGATAATCGGTATGGACTGGTTGAAAGAAGTGAAAGCAGAGATCGTTTGTTACAAAAATGCAATTCGCATTATACGAGAAAAAGGAAAACCCTTAATGGTGTACGGAGAAAAGGGCAACATGAAGCTACATCTTATTAGTAATTTGAAGGAACAAAAACTAATAAGAAAAGGTTGCTATGCTGTTCTAGCACACGTCGAGAAAGTACAAACTGAAGAAAAGAGCATCAGTGATGTTCCCGTCGCAAAAGGATTTCCCGATGTATTTTCGAAAGAATTACCGGGACTACCTCCACATCGATCTGTTGAATTTCAAATAGATCTTGTACCAGGAGCTGCACCAATAGCTCGTGCTCCTTACAGACTCGCACCCAGCGAGATGAAAGAACTGCAAAGCCAATTACAAGAACTTTTAGAGCGTGGTTTCATTCGACCAAGCACATCAACGTGGGGAGCTCCTGTTTTGTTTGTCAAGAAGAAAGATGGTACATTCAGGTTATGTATCGACTACCGAGAGTTGAACAAACTTACCATCAAGAACCGCTACCCACTACCGAGAATCGACGACTTATTTGATCAACTACAAGGCTCGTCTGTTTATTCAAAGATTGACTTACGTTCCGGGTATCATCAAATGCGGGTGAAAGAAGATGATATTCCAAAGACTGCTTTCAGAACACGTTACGGTCATTACGAGTTTATGGTCATGCCGTTTGGTTTAACAAATGCACCAGCTGTGTTCATGGACCTTATGAACCGAGTGTGTGGACCATACCTTGACAAGTTTGTCATTGTTTTCATTGATGACATACTTATTTACTCAAAGAATGACCAAGAACACGGTGAACATTTGAGAAAGGTGTTAGAAGTATTGAGGAAGGAAGAATTGTAATCTAAGTTTTCAAAGTGTGCATTTTGGTTGGAAGAAGTTCAATTCCTCGGTCACATAGTGAACAAAGAAGGTATTAAGGTGGATCCGGCAAAGATAGAAACTGTTGAAAAGTGGGAAACCCCAAAAACTCTGAAACACATACGCCAATTTCTAGGACTAGCTGGTTACTACAGAAGGTTCATCCAAGACTTTTCCAGAATAGCAAAACCCTTGACTGCATTGACGCATAAAGGGAATAAATTTGAATGGAATGATGAACAAGAGAAAGCGTTTCAGTTATTGAAGAAAAAGCTAACTACGGCACCTATATTGTCATTGCCTGAAGGGAATGATGATTTTGTGATTTATTGTGACGCATCAAAGCAAGGTCTCGGTTGTGTATTAATGCAACGAACGAAGGTGATTGCTTATGTATCTAGACAATTGAAGATTCACGAACAAAATTATACGACGCATGATTTGGAATTAGGCGCGGTTGTTTTTGCATTAAAGACTTGGAGGCACTACTTATATGGGGTCAAAAGTATTATATATACCGACCACAAAAGTCATCAACACATATTTAATCAGAAACAACTGAATACGAGGCAGCGTAGGTGGATTGAATTGTTGAATGATTACGACTTTGAGATTCGTTACCACCCGGGGAAGGCAAATGTGGTAGCCGATGCCTTGAGCAGGAAGGACAGAGAACCCATTCGAGTAAAATCTATGAATATAATGATTCATAATAACCTTACTACTCAAATAAAGGAGGCGCAACAAGGAGTTTTAAAAGAGGGAAATTTAAAGGATGAAATACCCAAAGGATCGGAGAAGCATCTTAATATTCGGGAAGACGGAACCCGGTATAGGGCTGAAAGGATTTGGGTACTAAAATTTGGAGATATGAGAGAAATGGTACTTAGAGAAGCTCATAAAACCAGATACTCAATACATCCTGGAACGGGGAAGATGTACAAGGATCTCAAGAAACATTTTTGGTGGCCGGGTATGAAAGTTGATGTTGCTAAATACGTAGGAGAATGTTTGACGTGTTCTAAGGTCAAAGCTAAGCATCAGAAACCATCAGGTCTACTTCAACAACCCGAAATCCCGGAATGGAAATGGGAAAACATTACCATGGATTTCATCACTAAATTGCCAAGGACTGCAAGTGGTTTTGATACTATTTGGGTAATAGTTGATCGTCTCACCAAATTAGCACACTTCCTGCCAATAAGAGAAGATGACAAGATGGAGAAGTTAGCACGACTGTATTTGAAGGAAGTCGTCTCCAGACATGGAATACCAATCTCTATTATCTCTGATAGGGATGGCAGATTTATTTCAAGATTCTGGCAGACATTACAGCAAGCATTGGGAACTCGTCTAGACATGAGTACTGCCTATCATCCACAAACTGATGGGCAGAGCGAAAGGACGATACAAACGCTTGAAGACATGCTACGAGCTTGTGTTATTGATTTCAGAAACAGTTGGGATCGACATCTACCATTAGCAGAATTTTCCTACAACAACAGCTACCATTCAAGCATTGAGATGGCGCCGTTTAAAGCACTTTATGGTAGAAAGTGCAGGTCTCCGATTTGTTGGAGTGAAGTGGGGGATAGACAGATTACGGGTCCGGAGATAATACAAGAAACTACTGAGAAAATCATCCAAATTCAACAAAGATTGAAAACCGCCCAGAGTCGACAAAAGAGCTACGCTTTCCACGTCTCAAATTTGAAGAAATGTTTTGCTACCTCAACAACTCGCGGCTGTACATAACACTTTCCATGTCTCAAATTTGAAGAAATGTTTTGCTAAAGAAGATCTCACTATTCCGTTGGACGAAATCCAAATCAATGAAAAAACTTCAATTCATTGAAGAACCCGTCGAAATAATGGATCGTGAGGTTAAGAGACTTAAACAAAACAAGATACCGATTGTTAAGGTTCGATGGAATTCTCGTAGAGGTCTCGAGTTCACCTGGGATCGTGAAGATCAGATGAAGAAGAAATACCCGCATTTATTTCCAGAAGATACGTCAACACCTCCAACTGCTTAAAATTTCGGGACGAAATTTATTTAACGGGTAGGTACTGTAGTGACCCGAACTTTTCCATGTTTATATATATATATATATATATTAAATGAAATTGTTATTTACATGATTAAGTGTTTCCAACATGTTAAGCAATCAAACTTGTTAAGACTTGATTAATTGAAATAGGTTTCATATAGACAATTGACCACCCAAGTTGACCGGTGATTCACGAACGTTAAAACTTGTAAAAACTAAACGATGACATATATATGGTTATATATATAGTTAACATGATTTTATTATAAGTATGTATCTCATTAGGTATTTTAACAATGAGTTATATACATAAAAATGAGACTATTAATTTAAGAAACTCGAAAACGATATATATAACGATTATCGTTATAACAACGTCTTACTAGGTACATATGAATCATATTAAGATATTGATACACTTGGTTAATTATGTTAAATGATAAGTAAATATATTATTAAGTGTATTAACAATGAAATACATATGTAAAAATAAGACTACTAACTTAATGATTTCGAAACGAGACATATATGTAACGATTATCGTTGTAACGGCATTTAACTGTATATATATCATACTAAGATATATTATATATCATAATATCATGATAATATAACAATTTAACATTTCATTTGTTATAATAAACAATAGGTTAACAATATTCAACAAGATCGTTAACCTAAAGGTTTCAAAACAACATTTACATGTAACGACTAACGATGACTTAACGACTCAGTTAAAATGTATATACATGTAGTGTTTTAATAAGTATTTATACACTTTTGAAAGACTTCAATACACTTATCAAAATACTTCTACTTAACAAAAATGCTTACAATTACATCCTCGTTCAGTTTCATCAACAATTCTACTCGTATGCACCCGTATTCGTACTCGTACAATACACAGCTTTTAGATGTATGTACTATTGGTATATACACTCCAATGATCAGCTCTTAGCAGCCCATGTGAGTCATCTAACACATGTGGGAACCATCATTTGGCAACTAGCATGAAATATCTCATAAAATTACAAAAATATGAGTAATCATTCATGACTTATTTACATGAAAACAAAATTACATATCCTTTATATCTAATCCATACACCAACGACCAAAAACACCTACAAACACTTTCATTCTTCAATTTTCTTCATCTAATTAATCTCTCTCAAGTTCTATCTTCAAGTTCTAAGTGTTCTTCATAAATTCTACAAGTTCTAGTTACATAAAATCAAGAATACTTTCAAGTTTGCTAGCTCACTTCCAATCTTGTAAGGTGATCATCCAACCTCAAGAAATCCTTGTATATTATAGTAGGTTATCATTCTAATACAAGGTAATAATCATATTCAAACTTTGGTTCAATTTCTATAACTATAACAATCTTATTTCAAGTGATGATCTTACTTGAACTTGTTTTCGTGTCATGATTCTGCTTCAAGAACTTCGAGCCATCCAAGGATCCGTTGAAGCTAGATCCATTTTTCTATTTTCCAGTAGGTTTATCCAAGGAACTTAAGGTAGTAATGATGTTCATAACATCATTCGATTCATACATATAAAGCTATCTTATTCGAAGGTTTAAACTTGTAATCACTAGAACATAGTTTAGTTAATTCTAAACTTGTTCGCAAACAAAAGTTAATCCGTCTAACTTGACTTTTAAAATCAACTAAACACATGTTCTATATCTATATGATATGCTAACTTAATGATTTAAAACCTGGAAACACGAAAAACACCGTAAAACCGGATTTACGCCGTCGTAGTAACACCGCGGGCTGTTTTGGGTTAGTTAATTAAAAACTATGATAAACTTTGATTTAAAAGTTGTTATTCTGAGAAAATGATTTTTATCTCTATGTATGGGATGTGTATTGAAATATGAAATCTTGTGGTCTATTGTTACGATTTGATATATATAGGTTAAACCTATAACTCACCAACATTTTTGTTGACGTTTAAAGCATGTTTATTCTCAGGTGAATACTAAGAGCTTCCGCTGTTGCATACTAAAATAAGGATAAGATTTGGAGTCCATGTTTATATGATATTGTGTAAAAACTGCATTCAAGAAACTGATTTCGATGTAACATATTTGTATTGTAAACCATTATGTAATGGTCGTGTGTAAACAGGATATTTTAGATTATCATTATTTGATAATCTACGTAAAGCTTTTTAAACCTTTATTTATGAAATAAAGGTTATGGTTTTTTTAAAAAATGAATGCAGTCTTTGAAAAATGTCTCATATAGAGGTCAAAACCTCGCAACGAAATCAATTAATATGGAACATTTTTAATCAATAAGAACGGGACATTTCAAATGGTGTTTCCGCCAAGGAAGCAAAATATTAGGAGGATTACCAATTCTCCGATGAATCAGATTTCGACGAGAATTCCGATGATGTTATAGAAATTACCCCAACTGAATTTAAAAAGGCAAAAGAAAATAATAAGGGAAAGGGCATAAAAATAGAGAAATCTAATTCCAACCCCGATGAACTTTATATGTATCGTCAAATCCCGAAGCCCTTAAGTTGTAACAATGACCCGGGAAGCTCTAAACCGCCAGGTTTTTCTAAACCGTTGTGGAAAACGACAGCTCGTATTAGGGGAACATCATATATCCCTAGAAACCTGGCAAAACGAACCAAAACCGAAGAAGAAGAAACGAGCGAGTCGGAATAAGATAGTTGTATTCGTGTGGTGTAATATATGTAATATAGTGTGCTTATGCTTTATGATATATGTAAAAATTGCTTGTATTAATAAGTATTTTTTTTATGAATCTAACTCTTGTCTATTTTACAGTATAAAAACACAAAATGGATAGACAACCCAATATTTTAAGAGACCTACCCGGAGACATGATTGATGAAATCTTGTCTAGAGTCGGTCAGAATTCTTCGGCACAACTATTTACGGCGAAATCGGTTTGTAAGACATTCGAAGAACGTTCAATGTCTTGGTTTATAAGAGACTTTCGTTTGAAAGATGGGGGATATCACATTGGGAAACCCATAAGTTACGATGTATTTACTTTGACGCATATATTGCGGGGAACCCAAATGCTATTTTACGCAACGGGTTAAGAAATTATTTTGACTCAATGTATCCGAATATAGGACTTCATGATTTAGAAAAAGCGGCTAACATGCAACATAAAGAAGCATGCTATGCTTACGGGTTAGTAATGTTCGCTTCTCACCAAAGTGAGAAAAAGAACATCGGGCTACAACTATTAAACAAAACATTCCCACAAGTGACGGAGTCGGTAATTGGGGTAAGAAATGAGGTTTTTAGGTTATTACGAGACTGTTGGTCATTACGTAACCTTCGTCCCTTTGACGACGTTACAACACGCTGTCTTATCAACGGCCATAACGGTTATGTTCCACAAGACCAAGGATGGGAAGTAGTCCTAGTAAAACCAGAATGCATGACTTGTTTCTGGACGTATGAATTACGTGTCTTTATTGCCTTTGCTGAACGACTTGTGTACTAGCTAGAATTATCTTCACAACTATCTTGTATCAAAGTTATTGTGTGCTATATTTCATGCTTTATGTAAAATAAGCGGTATTGTAAGTTTGTAAAATATTGTATAAAAGTTTGAACGCGAAATATTATTATAATCAGTTTTTCATATAGAATTGTAGTAGTTGAATTGTATATTAGCTACTAAGTATGAACTTAACGGGTAGGTACTACCCGAATTTAAACTTATAAAACGCTAATATGAAGAAAAAGCTTTTATAAATGAGTTCATATTATGCTACGAAATACTATTAACTACTCTTAATATTCTGTATGATTAACTTGTTCCATTTGACTATTTTGAAGGAAATGGCACCGACTACTCGACACACCGTGAATATGAATGAAGAGGAATTCCGTACTTTTCAAGCTTTAAACATAGCCGCAGTACAGACTACGCTACATACCAACAATAACCTTGGATCTAGCAGTACAGGAAATTGTGTAGGATGCACCTACAAAGAATTCACTGCCTGCAAACCTTTGGAATTTAATGGAACCAAAGGACCGATCGGATTGAAATGGTGGACCGAGAAGGTCAAATCGGTGTTTGCCATAAGTAAGTGTACTGAAGAGGACAAAGTGAAGCACGCTACGCATACCTTCACAGGTTCTGCGTTAACCTGGTGGAATACCTATCTAGAGCAAGTGGGACAAGATGATGCTTACGCACTACCGTGGTCAGCATTCAAGCACTTGATGAACGAGAAGTACCGTCCCAGAACCGAGGTCAATAAGCTCAAGACAGAACTCAGAGGGTTACGAACCCAAGGATTTGATATTACCACGTACGAAAGATGATTCACAGAATTGTGCCTATTGTGTCCGGGAGCGTTCGAAGATGAGGAAGAGAAGATCGACGCGTTTGTGAAAGGATTACCGGAAAGAATCCAAGAAGATATAAGTTCACACGAGCCTGCCTCCATACAACAGGCATGTAGAATGGCTCACAAACTAGTGAACCAGATTGAGGAAAGAATTAAAGAATAGACGGTTGAAGAGGCCAATGTGAAGCAAGTCAAAAGAAAGTGGGAGGAAAACGGTGATAAGAATCACCAATACAACAACAACAGCAATTACAATAATAATCGCAACAATTATCCCAACAATCGCAACATCAATCGTAACTTCAACAAACGGCCCAACAACAACAACAACAACAACAACAACAACAACAACAACAACAACAACAATAACAACAACAACAACAACAACAATCATCCCAACAACAATAACAACCGCAACAACAACAACAACAATCAGAAGCAGCTATGCCAAAGGTGTGAAAAGTATCACTCGGGGTTCTGCACCAAATTTTGCAACAAGTGTAAAAGAAATGGTCATAGCGCGGCGAAGTGTGAGGTCTACGAACCAGGGGTTAACAGAACGAAAGGAACAAATGGTGTCGGAACGAGTAATGGTGGAGCAAGTAGTGTTGGAGCAAGTTATGCCAATGTAGTTTGTTATAAATGTGGAAAACTGGGCCACATTATTAGAAATTGCCCGAACCAGGAGAACACGAATGGACAAGGCCGCGAAAGTGTTTTCAATATTAATGCGGCAGAGGCACAGTAAGACCCGGAGCTTGTTACGGGTACGTTTCTTATTGACAATAAATCTGCTCACGTTTTATTTGATTCGGGTGCGGATAGAAGCTATATGAGTAGAGATTTTTGTGCTAAATTAAGTTGTCCATTGACACCGTTGGATAGTAAATTTTTACTCGAATTAGCAAACGGTAAATTAATTTCAGCAGATAATATATGCCGGAATCGAGAAATTAAACTGGGTAGCGAAATATTTAAGATTGATTTGATACCAGTAGAGTTAGGGAGTTTTGATGTAATAGTTGGTATGGACTAGCTGAAGAAGGTGAAAGCAGAGATCGTATGTTATAAAAATGCAATTCGCATTGTACGAGAAGAAGGAGAACCCTTAATGGTGTACGGAGGAAAGGTCAACATGAAGCTACATCTTATTAGTAATTTGAAGGCACAAAAACTAATAAGAAAAGGTTGCTATGCTGTTCTAGCACACGTCGAGAAAGTACAAACTGAAGAAAAGAGCATCAATGATGTTCCCGTCGCAAAAGAATTTCCCGATGTATTTCCGAAAGAATTACCGGGACTACCTCCACATCGATCTATTGAATTTCAAATAGATCTTGTACCAGGAGCTGCACCAATAGCTCGTGCTCCTTAGAGACTCGCACCCAGCGAGATGAAAGAACTGCAAAGCCAACTGCAAGAACTATTAGAATGTGGTTTCATTCGACCAAGCACATCACCATGGGGAGCTCCTGTTTTGTTTGTCAAGAAGAAGGATGGTACATTTAGGTTGTGTATTGACTATAGAGAGTTGAACAAACTTACCATCAAAAACCGTTATCCACTACCGAGAATTGACGACTTATTTGATCAACTACAAGGCTCGTCCGTTTATTCGAAGATCAATTTACGTTCTGGATATCATCAAATGCGAGTAAAGGAGGATGATATTCCAAAAACTGCTTTTAGGACGCGTTATGGTCATTACGAGTTTATGGTTATGCCGTTTGGATTGACTAACGCACCAGCTGTGTTCATAGACCTTATGAACCGAGTGTGTGGGCCATATCTTGACAAGTTTGTCATTGTTTTCATCGATAACATACTTATTTACTCAAAGAATGATCAAGAGCAAGAAGAACATTTGAGAAAAGTGCTAGAAGTATTGAGGAAAGAAAAACTGTACGCTAAGTTTTCAAAGTGTGCATTTTGGTTGGAAGAAGTTCAATTCCTCGGTCACATAGTGAACAAAAAAGGTATCCAGGTGGACCCGGCAAAGATCGAAACCGTTGAAAAGTGGGAAACCCCAAAAACTCCGAAGCATATACGTCAATTTTTAGGATTGGCTGGTTACTACAAAAGATTCATCCAAGATTTCTCCAAATTAGCAAAACCCTGGACTGCATTAACGCATAAAGGGAAGAAATTTGAATGGAAGGATGAACAAGAGAAGGCGTTTCAATTATTGAAGAAAAAGCTAACTACGGCACCTATATTGTCATTGCCTGAAGGGAATGATGATTTTGTGATTTATTCTAACGCATCAAAGCAAGGTCTCGGTTGTGTATTAATGCAGCGGACGAAGGTGATTGCTTATGCGTCTAGACAATTGAAGATTCACGAGCAAAATTATACGACGCATGATTTGGAATTAGGCGCGGTTGTTTTTGCATTAAAGACTTGGAGGCACTACTTATATGGGGTCAAAAGTATTATATATACCGACCACAAAAGTCTTCAACACATATTTAATCAGAAACAATTGAATATGAGGCAGCGTAGGTGGATTGAATTGTTGAATGATTACGACTTTGAGGTTCGTTACCACCCGGGGAAGGCAAATGTGGTAGCCGACACCTTGAGCAGAAAGGACAGAGAACCCATTCGAGTAAAATCTATGAATATAATGATTCACACTAACCTTACTACTCAAATAAAGGAGGCGCAACAAGGAGTTTTAAAAGAGGGAAATTTAAAGGATGAAATACTCAAAGGATCGGAGAAGCATCTTAATATTCGGGAAGACGGAACCCGGTATAGGGCTGAAAGAATTTGGGTACCAAAATTTGGAGATATGAGAGAAATGGTACTTAGAGAAGCTCATAAAACCAGATACTCAATACATCCTGGAACGGGGAAGATGTACAAGGATCTTAAGAAATATTTTTGGTGGCCAGGTATGAAAGCCGATATTGCTAAATATGTAGGAGAATGTTTGACGTGTTCTAAGGTCAAAGCTGAACATCAGAAACCATCAGGTCTACTACAACAACCTGAAATCCCGGAATGGAAATGGGAAAACATTACCATGGATTTCATTACTAAATTGCCAAGGACTGCAAGTGGTTATGATACTATTTGGGTAATAGTTGATCGTCTCACCAAGTCAGCACACTTCCTGCCAATAAGAGAAGATGACAAGATGGAGAAGTTAGCACGACTGTATTTGAAGGAAGTCGTCTCCAGACATGGAATACCAATCTCTATTATCTCTGATAGAGATGGCAGATTTATTTCAAGATTCTGGCAGACATTACAGCAAGCATTGGGAACTCGTCTAGACATGAGTACTGCCTATCATCCACAAACTTATGGGCAGAGCGAAAGGACGATACAAACGCTTGAAGACATGCTACGAGCTTGTGTTATTGATTTCGGAAACAGTTGGGATCGACATCTACCGTCAGCAGAATTTTCCTACAACAACAGCTACCATTCAAGAATTGAGATGGTGCCATTTGAAGCACTTTATGGTAGAAAGTGCAGGTCTCCGATTTGTTGGAGTGAAGTGGGGGATAGACAGATTACGGGTCCGGAGATAATACAAGAAACTACCGAGAAAATCATCCAAATTCAACAAAGATTGAAAACTGCCCAGAGTCGACAAAAGAGCTACGCGGAGAGTAAAAGAAAAGATATAGAGTTTGAAATTGGAGAAATGGTCATGCTTAAGGTTTCACCTTGGAAAGGTGTTGTTCGATTTGGTAAACGGGGGAAACTAAATCCAAGGTACATTGGACCATTCAAGATTATAGATTGTGTCGGACCAGTAGCTTACCAACTGGAGCTACATCAACAACTCGCGGCTGTACATAACACTTTCCACGTCTCAAATTTGAAGAAATGTTTTGCTAAAGAAGATCTCACTATTCCGTTGGACGAAATCCAAATCAATGAAAAACTTCAATTCATTGAAGAACCCGTCGAAATAATGGATCGTGAGGTTAAGAGACTTAAACAAAACAAGATACCGATTGTTAAGGTTCGAATGGAATGCTCGTAGCGGACCCGAGTTTACCTGGGAGCGTGAAGATCAGATGAAGAAGAAATACCCGCATTTATTTCCAGAAGATACGTCAACACCTCCAACTGCTTAAAATTTCGGGACGAAATTTATTTAACGGGTAGGTACTGTAGTGACCCGAACTTTTCCATATTTATATATATATTAAATGAAATTGTTATTTACATGATTAAGTGTTTCCAACATGTTAAGCAATTAAACTTGTTAAGACTTGATTAATTGAAATAGGTTTCATATAGACAAATTGACCACCCAAGTTGACCGGTGATTCACGAATGTTAAAACTTGTAAAAACTATACGATGACATATATATGGTTATATATATAGTTAACATGATTTTATTATAAGTATGTATCTCATTAGGTATTTTAACAATGAGTTATATACATAAAAATGAGACTATTAATTTAAGAAACTTGAAAACGATATATATAACGATTATCGTTATAACAACGTCTTACTAGGTACATATGAATCATATTAAGATATTGATACACTTGGTTAATTATGTTAAATGATAAGTAAATATATTATTAAGTGTATTAACAATGAAATACATATGTAAAAATAAGACTACTAACTTAATGATTTCGAAACGAGACATATATGTAACGATTATCGTTGTAACGACATTTAACTGTATATATATCATACTAAGATATATTATATATCATAATATCATGATAATATAACAATTTAACATCTCATTTGTTATAATAAACAATGGGTTAACAACATTCAACAAGATCGTTAACCTAAAGGTTTCAAAACAACATTTACATGTAACGACTAACGATGACTTAACGACTCAGTTAAAATGTATATACATGTAGTGTTTTAATATGTATTCATACACTTTTGAAAGACTTCAAGACACTTATCAAAATACTTCTACTTAATAAAAATGCTTACAATTACATCCTCGTTCAGTTTCATCAACAATTCTACTCGTATGCACCCGTATTCGTACTCGTACAATACACAGCTTTTAGATGTATGTACTATTAGTATATACACTCCAATGATCAGCTCTTAGCAGCCCATGTGAGTCACCTAACACATGTAGGAACCATCATTTGGCAACTAACATGAAATATCTCATAAAATTACAAAAATATGAGTAATCATTCATGACTTATTTACATGAAAACAAAATTACATATCCTTTATATCTAATCCATACACCAACGACCAAAAACACCTACAAACACTTTAATTCTTCAATTTTCTTCATCTAATTGATCTCTCTCAAGTTATATCTTCAAGTTCTAAGTGTTCTTCATAAATTCCAAAAGTTCTAGTTTCATAAAATCAAGAATACTTCCAAGATTGCAAGTTTACTTCCAAGTTTTCTAAATCCATTCCAAGTAATCATCCAAGATCAAGAAACCTTTGTTACTTACAGTAGGTTATCTTTCTAATACAAGGTAATAATCATATTCAAACTTTAATTCAATTTCTATAACTATAACAATCTTATTTCGAGTGAAAATCTTACTTGAAATTGTTTTCGTGTCATGATTCTGCTTCAAGAACTTTCAAGCCATCCAAGGATCCTTTGAAGCTAGATCCATTTTTCTCATTTCCAGTAGGTTTATCCAAGGAACTTGAGGTAGTAATGATCTTCATAACATCATTCGATTCATACATAAAAAGCTGTCTTATTCAACGTTATAAACTTGTAATCACTAGAACATAGTTTAGTTAATTCTAAACTTGTTCGCAAATAAAGTTAATCCTTTTAACTAGACTTTTAAAATCAACTAAACACATGTTCTATATCTATATGATATGCTAACTTAATGATTTAAAACCCGGAAACACGAAAAACACCGTAAAACCGGATTTACGCCGTCGTAGTAACACCACGGGCTGTTTTGGGTTAGTTAATTAAAAACTACGATAAACTTTGATTTAAAAGTTGTTATTCTGGGAAAATGATTTTTATTATGAACATGAAACTATATCCAAAAATTATGGTTAAACTCAAAGTGGAAGTATGTTTTCTAAAATGGTCATCTAGACGTCGTTCTTTCGACTGAAATGACTACCTTTACAAAAATGACTTGTAACTTATTTTTCCGACTATAAACCTATAATTTTTCTGTTTATATTCATAAAATAGAGTTCAATATGAAACCATAGCAATTTGATTCACTCAAAACGGATTTAAAATGAAGAAGTTATGGGTAAAACAAGATTGGATAATTTTTCTCATTTTAGCTACGTGAAAATTGGTAACAAATCTATTCCAACCATAAATTAATCAACTTTTATTGTATATTATGTAATCTTGAGATACCATAGACACGTATACAATGTTTCGACCTATCATGTCGACACATCTATATATATTTCAGAACAACCATAGACACTCTATATGTGAATGTTGGAGTTAGCTATACAGGGTTGAGGTTGATTCCAAAATATATATAGTTTGAGTTGTGATCAATACTGAGATACGTATACACTGGGTCGTGGATTGATTCAAGATAATATTTATCGATTTATTTCTGTACATCTAACTGTGGACAACTAGTTGTAGGTTATTAACGAGGACAGCTGACTTAATAAACTTAAAACATCAAAATATATTAAAAGTGTTGTAAATATATTTTGAACATACTTTGATATATATGTATATATTGTTATAGGTTCGTGAATCAACCAGTGGCCAAGTCTTACTTCCCGACGAAGAAAAAATCTGTGAAGGTGAGTTATAGTCCCACTTTTAAAATCTAATATTTTTTGGGATGAGAATACATGCAGGTTTTATAAATGATTTACAAAATAGACACAAGTACGTGAAACTACATTCTATGGTTGAATTATCGAAATCGAATATGCCCCTTTTTATTAAGTCTGGTAATCTAAGAATTAGGGAACAGACACCCTAATTGACGCGAATCCTAAAGATAGATCTATTGGGCCTAACAAACCCCATCCAAAGTACCGGATGCTTTAGTACTTCGAAATTTATATCATATCCGAAGGGTGTCCCGGAATGATGGGGATATTCTTATATATGCATCTTGTTAATGTCGGTTACTAGGTGTTCACCATATGAATGATTTTTATCTCTATGTATGGGATGTGTATTGAAATATGAAATCTTGTGGTATATTGTTACGATTTGATATATATATAGGTTAAACCTATAACTCACCAACATTTTTGTTGACGTTTAAAGCATGTTTATTCTCAGGTGAATACTAAGAGCTTCCGCTGTTGCATACTAAAATAAGGACAAGATTTGGAGTCCATGCTTGTATGATATTGTATAAAAACTGCATTCAAGAAACGTATTTCGATGTAACATATTTGTATTGTAAACCATTATGTAATGGTCGTGTGTAAACAGGATATTTTAGATTATCATTTTTTGATAATCTACGTAAAGCTTTTTAAACCTTTATTGACGAAATAAAGGTTATGGTTTGTTTTAAAAATGAATGCAGTCTTTGGAAAAACGTCTCATATAGAGGTCAAAACCTCGCAACGAAATCAATTAATATGGAACGTTTTTAATCAATAAGAACGGGACATTTCAAGTATTGTTGGATACTTGTTGATTGCTAGGACCTTGTTGGTTGTTGTATGGAAAATTTCGGTTATAATTCTGATTTTGATTGTAGATTGGTCTTGGTGGTTGATAATTATTTTGATAATTATTTCCAGGCCTTTGGTTTATGTATGAAACATTCTCTCTTTGTTCCATTGTTTATTCAATACTGAGACAATCTTTTGTCAAATGTGGTCCTCCACACTGCTCACAACTGATTCGTATTGAGTGATTATCCTTAGTCATCTTTTCCATTCGTCTCTCGACAGCATCTATCTTTGCAGAAATGGAATCAAAGTCATGGCTAGAATCGGCTCTAGCAGCTTTAGATGATCTAACGTTATCTTTTTCTTGGTGCCACTCATGTGAGTGGGAAGCAGTGTTATCAATAATTTTGTAAGCTTCAGTTGCGGTTTTCTTCATAATGGAACCACTAGCTGCTATGTCGATGTCTTTTCGTGTAGTGATGTCGCATCCTTGGTAGAATATTTGTACTATTTGATAAGTGTCTAAATCATGTTGCGGACATCCTCTCAATAACTTTCCAAATCTTGTCCATGCCTCATATAGAGTTTCATTTGGCTTTTGCGTGAACGTAATAATTTCTCCTTGAAGTCTCACGGCTTTAGATGCCGGAAAGAATTGTTTAAAAAATTTTTCAACTAAAACGTCCCATGTATCAATCGCCCCTTCAGGTAACGATTCTAACCAATCTTTGGCTTTTCCCTTTAAAGTCCAGGGAAAAATAACATGAGATAGATCTGTTCATCCTCAACTTCTCGGATTTTAAATAGAGTGCATATCCTATTAAAAGTTCGAAGATGTTCATTTGGATCTTCCTTCAGCGCACCACTAAATTGGCATTGATTAGTTACCATGTGTAGGATTTGTCCTTTGATTTCATAATCTGGTGCATTAATGTCTGGTTGAGTAATTGCGTGACCTTGGCCAGTGCGTTTAGCTCTCATTCGGTCTTCCATACTTAAAGGTTCCAGATTTTCCATGATTGAATTTGTTAAATCTGAATCACTAAGGGATTCTGATTTAATGGTTTCTTCCTCGACAATCTCTGGATGAGTGATTTGTGGTTCAGGAGAAATGATTAGTGATTCAGGATCTCTGAATTGTCCCTGAATATCCTCCGGATTCTCAATTGTGACGTCGGGTTCAAAAAATGGATTATCAAAAATTTGAATTGGAGTACTTGGTCGACTGGATGACGATTCTAAAGAAAAATCAACGGCGAAAATATTGGCTAGATGTCTTGATCGAGTTACAGGTGGTGAACGTATAAAAGGTGGTGAACGTTTTGCTCGGTGCATTCCCTGAATATCCTATTAGTTATAAAAGATAAAAATTATATAAGTTATCAAATTAATAGACTTTTCTGATTTTTCCCACGTTTCGAATAGCCAATATATGCAGCAGGTAGCCAGGACCCTTTAAATCGAAAGCCCACAACTCGCCACTAACAAATCCAACTATTACTACGAACCAGAAAATTTTGGATGTCTATCAATTTAACCGCTTAAAATAATTTTTTATTTTGAAATTTTAGAGAAGAAATAGAAAATTCTATGTCCTAAAAACTAGAGCGTAGAGAAATAAGAAAGAAAAAGAGTCGAAAAATAAAAGGTCGAAAAAAAGTGTCGAAAAATAATAAAATGCAGCGTCGAAACTTAAAAGTCTAAAAACTAAATATTAAAACTTATGTCTAAAGGTATTAAAGATTAAAAGGAATTCTATATCCAAAACGGTAATAACTTAAAAAGGTACTAAAGTCTTAAAACGGCATCGCAAAATTCTAAAGCACCTAAATCTTAATCTAAAGAAAAAGCACTTAAGGGATTTTACGGCAAGCCTAAAAATCTAGAAATAAAAATAACTACGGCAAATACTATATTTAAAACTAATTACGAACGAAAAATACAAATTACGAATTAAACTAATAAAAAGATACGAAAATATAAAAATAAAACTAAAGTTATAAAAATAAATTTTTTTATAAAAATATTATTTTTATAAAAAGTATTAATTTTATATATTTATTAAAACTAATTATAACTTAAAAATACAAATTAAATAAAACTAAATCTAATTATTATTATTATTATAATAAACCCTAATTAGGTAATTAATAATAATAATAATAATTAAATTCGTAACCCTAACCTGCAAACTGAGGTACCGGTCCTGTAATCAATCCATGCGATCGCATGGATTGTGTGTAGGATTTTCATGCGGTCGCATGGCTTCGGTTTTCAGGCCAAGTAGTTGGGCTTCTACAGTGACCAGCCCGTTTTTTTTTTAAATTTCTGTTTTTAATTTAAATAAAATATTTATATAAATTAAATAAAACTTATATTTAAAAACTAAAATTGAAATAAAAATATTTTATAATTTTATATATTTTAAATAAACTCTTAAAAATATATATATTTTGTTTTTTTATAGCGTTTCGCTTTGGCGTTAAGTGTTTCCCCGGCAGCGGCGCCAAAAATACTTGATGTGTGTAGAGGTGTATACGAAATAGTTATATTTTTTACTACGAAATACTATTAAATACGATATAATTTTACACAAGTTATTTATTTATTTATAGAGTGGATATACCTAAACCTTGCTACAACACTTATAGGCAGTGTACCTAATCGTACAGTAGTGTAGTTTTTAGTAAGTCCGGTTCGTTCCACAGGGAGCTAGCCAAATTTAACGCTATATTTTTAAAACTATATTTGTATATATATATATATATATATATATATATATATATATATATATATATATATATATATATATATATATATATATATATATAAGTAGTATTATTATTATAAAAGGGGGTTTTTACCGTTTAATGACCGGTTTGTCGATTTTTAAAACTTTAGTCGCAGTTAAAACCTAATGTAAAATATTAAAAATAAATATAACTTAATTTAAAGCGTAAAGTAAATAACAATAAATGAAATTGCGATAAATAAAAGTGCGATAAATAAAAAGTACGATAAATAAAATTGCGATAATTAAAAAAAATTCGTTAATTAAAAAGCGCGATAAATAAAATGACAGTAAATAAAAGTGCGATGAGATATAAAATAAAGGAATTATGCTTATTTAAACTTCTGTAATCATGATGTTCGACGTGTTGATTTTAATTTAGTACCATGGGTTAATTGTCCTTTGTCCTGGATTATTTGATATGTCCATACGGTTTTGTCAATAATAATCCATCAGTCAAATTATCCTTATACCCGAAGTCAAATATTCCAACTAGTTGGGGATTCGAATTGTAACAAGGTCTTAATACTTTGTTTAATGAATACACCAGGTTATCGACTACGTGTAATCCAAGGTTTTACTACTTTGTTAACAATTACACCAATTACCCTTGAATGTAATCCACCCCTGTTTCAACGAGTCTATTGATTATTAATCCATCCCATTGTCCGATCAAATGAATAATTATTGGTATTTATAGATATCCCGCGCACCGTACCCAGTCAAACGTATGTGGTTATATATAAATACGTCAAATTATAAGTCTATATATTAAATTAACGAGGTATCATTTAGTTAATATAAAGCCCATTAATAGCCCATAGTCTAATTTCCACAAGTGTCGTTCTTTTGTCCAAACCCCAATTATGGTACAAAGCCCAATTATCCAATCTTAATATTTAGCCCAACATCACGATTACTTTGGCATTAAATAAGCATAATAATAACTTAGCTACGAGACATTAATTTAAAAAGGTTGAACATAACTTACAATGATTAATAATAGCGTAGCGTTACACGGACAGAATTTTGACTTACACACTTACAACATTCGCAAACATACCCTTATTATTATTAAATTAAAATTAAAATTAAAATTAAAATTATATATATATATATATATATATATATATATATATATATATATATATATATATATATATATATATATATATATATATATATATATATATATATATATATATCGTGAGAGAGAGTGGAAAGAAAAAGGTGTATGTAATTCGTCCAAAAAACGCTGAATTTATAGATGTGGCCTGTGATTCCTTCCCATGCGATCGCATGTGATAATGCTAAAAATGAACATATATTTCATCGCATTATCCCTCAAGAAAGACAAGCTTTTAGTTGCAGTTGTCCTATTTACAAGGAATATTTGTTTAAATATTAAAAAGTGAAGACAAAAGGCAGATTCGACAAATTGAAGACGTAAACGACCAAAAAGCTAAAAAGTACAAAGTACAAGCAAAGAGGTTCAAATTATTGATAAGGAACGCCTAAAAATGACAAGAGTACAAGTCCCAAAACGCAAAGTACAAGATATTAAATCATACGAAAGGATGTTCAAAAATCCGAAACCGAGACATGAACCAGCTTTCAACGTACGACGCAACGGACCAAAAGTTACAAATTAATTATGTATATAAATATAATATAATATATAATTAATTATATAAATTATATATTTATATTATATTTATATAATAAAATCTGTCGGCAAGCTAGGAGCCAAACTTATGTTAGCTGGAATCAGGGGCTCCGCACTCGCGGAGCTTTGAAGACAAAAACCTCCACACTCGCGGAGGTCAAACAGTATTACGTGGGCCTATAAAAGGCCGAGCATTCGGCCAATTTTTACACATCTTTTTCTTCTTCATTCATACGTAAGATATATATATATATATATATATATATATATATATATATATATATATATATATATATATATATATATATATATATATATTTTAATTTTAATTTCTAATAATAAGGGTATGTTAGCGAATATTGTAAGGGTATAAGTCGAAATTCTGTCCGTGTAACGCTACGCTATTTTTAATCATTGTAAGTTATGTTCAACCTTTTTAATTTAATGTCTCGTAGCTAAGTTATTATTATGCTTATTTAATACCGAAGTAATCATGATGTTGGGCTAAATATTTAAATTTGGGTAATTGGGCTTTGTACCATAATTGGGGTTTGGATAAAAGAACGACACTTGTGGAAATTAGACTATGGGCTATTAATGGGCTTTATACTTGTTTAACTAAATGATAGTTTGTTAATTTTATTATAAAGATTTACAATTGGACGTCCCTATAAATAACCATATACACTCGATCGGACACGATGGGCGGGATATTTATATGTATGAATAATCGTTCATTTAACCGAACACGGGAATGGATTAATAGTCTATGGAATTATTAAAACAAGGGTGAAATTATGTACAAGGACACTTGGCGTAATTGTTAACAAAGTATTAAAACCTTGGATTACACGCAGTCGATATCCTGGTGTAATTATTAAATAAAGTATTAAGACCTTGTTACAGTTTAAGTCCCCAATTAGTTGGAATATTTGACTTCGGGTATAAGGATAATTTGACGAGGACACTCGCACTTTATATTTATGACTAATGGACTGTTATGGACAAAAACCAGACGGACATATTGAATAATCCAGGACAAAGAATAATTAACCCATGAGAATAAACTAAAATCAACACGTCAAACACCATGATTACGGAAGTTTAAATAAGCATAATTCCTTTATTTTCATATTTAATTGAACTTCTAATTATTGCACTTTTATTTATTGTTATTTTATTTAATTGCACTTTTAATTTTCGTACTCTTTAATTATCGTAATTTTATTTTATCGCACTTTTATTTATCGCAATTTCATTATCGTTATTTACTTTACGCTTTAAATTTAGTCTTTTATTTATTTAATATATTACATTAGGTTTTAACTGCGACTAAAGTTTAAAAATTGACAAACCGGTCATTAAACGGTAAAAACCCCCTTTTATAATAATAATATTACTTATATATATATTTGTATTTTTATAAATTTAAAACTAATATAGCGTTAAGCTTGTTTAAAAGATTCCCTGTGGAACGAACCGGACTTACTAAAAACTACACTACTGTACGATTAGGTACACTGACTATAAGTGTTGTAGCAAGGTTTAGGTATATCCATTCTATAAATAAATAAATATCTTGTGTAAAATTGTATCGTATTTAATAGTATTTCCTTGTAAAAATTAATACTATTTCCTAGTACACCTCGCACACATCAGCATGGAAATTGGTCTTCCTGGCCATGCGATCGCATGGCCTTCTTTTACAGCTCAGGAAGCTTTGTTTTCTTGTTTGCCGACAGTTTTAATATATAATATAATATATATATAATTTTAAGAATTAATTATATATTATATTATATTCATATGCATAGTTGACTTGTAATTTTTAGTCTGTTGCGCCGCGCGTTGAGAGTTGACTCTGGTCCTGGTTCCGGATTTTCGAACGTCCTTTCATACTATTTAATATCTTGTACTTTGTGTTTCACGGCTTGTACTCTTGTAATTTCTAGACGTTTCTCATCAATAATTTGAACCACTTGGATTGTACTTCGTACTTTTTAGCGTTTTGGTCATTTGCGTCTTCAATTCGTCGAATCTGTCTTTTGTCTTCACCTTTTATTATTTAAACGAATATCACTTGTAAATAGAACAATTGCAACTAAAAGCTTGTCTTTCTGGAGGGATAATGCTATGAAATATATGTTCGTTTTTAGCATTATCACTATGGTAATTGTAAGAAAGATTTCAAGTAAACATATGGAGGTTGTCAATTCCTTGGTAGCAAACTAGTTACTTGGCAGTGTAAGAAGCAGACAGCAGTCGCTCAGTCTACTTGTGAAGCAGAATATATTGCCGCGGCCAGCTGTGCATCACAGGTTATCTGGATTCAATAGCAGCTACGTGACTACGGTTTGCATATTTCTAACACTCCTATTTATGTTGATAATACTGCTGTTATAGCTGTCACTAAAAATCCCGTAAATCATTCTAAAACGAAACATATAGGGATTAAATACCATTTCATTAGAGATTGCTATGAGAAAAAGTTAATAGATGTAGTGCAGATTGACACCATAACCCACCGGGCTGATATCTTCATTACAGCTTTTGATAAACCACGCTTTGAGTACTTGTTAAAAGAAATAGGTATTAAATTGCTGACTGATGTGGTTCCTGAAACTGAGGTTCCTAACACAGAGGAACCTGACAAAGAGACAGAGTTGTGAATGCCTTAAAAACTGCTTGTATAGTATGTGTATTTTTGCAAAGTTTTTTGTAGGTGATTTGCATGTTTAATTTTAGTTTGCATGATAGATAATTCCTTTCTGATGGTACTGTGATCAAGCATAGAATAATCGGGTCGGGTTCGGTCCATGTTTGACAACAATAGAGGGGGATTTAAGGGTCAATTGGGTTTAACTCTCTGGTCCGGAGTACCGTGAATAACCCCTTGCGAGATGCGGATCTTAACAGGGGTGGTTAAACATAGACCCACCATCGGCGGGTATACCGGTCAGCGATGGCTCGCGCTAAGTTGTAGGGTTTATGTTCATGGAACGTTACCTGTATATCGAGGATATCTAGTGAAAGGCTATAAGTCCGGTAGCGCGGGTATAGTTGCGCTATGCGCTGCTGTTCTTTAGGGTATATGTGTAAATGTGAATTCTGTACATACCCTATGTTGTGGATGAAGTCCTGTATTTATAGGTTAATCTTTCTTGTCTTCTATCGCCACGTAATAAGGTTAAAAGGATCGTGGCATGCCAATAGTACATCTTCGAGCAAGCTGGTCCGACAAAACCAAAAAGTGTTCTTGTCGGACTTGACTTTTTGTCTGCCAGGTGTCCTCTGCCAGCTACAGCATCGCCTGACATGTGGATGCCGCTAATGCACGCGGGTGGGATTTGCGCCATGGTTGTGAATATAGCGCTATATGCCTTAGCGCGCACTTTTGTAAATCCTTATGGCGATGTTGTTTGATGCGCTACACGAGCTATACGTATCATTAAGTCCCCCCAGTTCAATGGTATGCGCAGGAACTGCGTATGGCGTTGAACTCCACTTGTAACCACCGTTCATCTATTCTTTTCCACACGCCTCTACTTTTTCCTAATATTTCAACAAAATATTTTTTGTCCTGCTGCATTAAATGCAAAGAAATCGAAGCGACGTTTGTCAGTTGCTAAAGTTGTCATTCCGCCGTTTTCGCCGCCCTTGGTTACCTCGTACTCTTTCCTTTCCATCTTGCGACACGTGGCTCCATCTCTGCCTTTCATTTTTCAACCGCCATTTTTCAACTTCTCTTGAGGCCTCTTCCGTGTTTTTACTCCCCTATAAATACCTCATAATCATCTATTTCAATTTTTACTTCAGCTGTGCTTTCTTATCCTGCGCGAATCTTATCGGCTTATTACTTCGACTTTGCTTCTTTAGCTTTTTCAGGTTAGCGCGTGCTTAGTTTCTTTTCTTACGATCTATTGAATTACTTGTTAACAGATGGCGTCTTCTTCATCTACTTCTGAGCCTCCAAACTGCGAGGTTATTTGGTCTATTATGACAAAGCGCAAAATCGCGCTATTGGTGGATTGGTACCCATCTTTGGCCGATTTGAATCCTATAGCGCCCTTGCCTGACCAGCGCGCGAATGTCGTTATTGACGGTAAGGTTACCGTTTATCGACAAGTAATGGTAGAAGGGAATGTGCGCTATCCTCCCACTTCTTTCTTCATGGAGGTCCTTAGCCATTTTAATATTGGTATTGGCCAGCTGCACCCTTATAGCACGTGTCGCGTTACCCTCTTCGAGATGATTTGCCGCTACTATCAATTTCTTCCATCGCTGAATTTGTTTAAGAACGTATTTTTGTACCGTAAAAACCAAAAAAGTTGGTATTCTTTCAGCGACTAGATTAACTTTGTAAAGCGCCTTAAAGCCGGTGTGTGCAAGAAGTGGAAGAACTCGTTCTTCTTTATCGATGATGCTTTTATCCCTCTTGCGTATAGAAATATTTGTGCATGGCACACAGACGCTACGAATGCGCAGTTAAATGTCAGGCCTCCCTTTCCCCCAGACGATCAGTAGAGACTTGGGCATTTCTACAACTGCGAGCTCCCCATCCGCCAATATAGCTCAAAATTTTTACGGATTGCTAATATGTGCCCTTATCCGCCTGCCCTGCCAGTTATCAAAGACGTCGATGATAATGTTAGGCGGCAGATGGGCTTTATTTTTGTACTTGTTCTCCTTTCATTACTTTTGTCTAACTTAGCTTGTTGAATTTGCAGAGATGCATCTAAACAGACTTCTTGCTTCACGCGATATCAAGGGCTTTCATAATGAGACGCCCGAAGTGGAAAACAAGGACGAGCAGGACATGGATATTGATGAGCAAGCTCATTGTAACACTGCTGTTAGCGCTGGTGGTTTCGGTGACGCCAGCCAACGCGAGGGTCGTGCAGGTGACGACTCTCATCAAACGGATGCGGAAGGGGCCAAAGTTATTGAGCCCCCAACCGAGAGTGGGAGTAAGCGCAAGTGCGCTAAAAAGGCAAAAGGTAGTCTTACTTTCCTCAAGTCACTGAAATTTGTGCTACGTTTTACGTTGCTGACCAGTTATCTTCTTATTTGCAGAGGCTCGCCTGCAATTTTACTGCATGAATGACTTACTGTCTATCCTGGAGGCTACAGCGACCTTTCAATTTAACTACTTGGAAGATATCAAACTTCCCAATTACTTTGGGCATCTGTCGGCCGAGGCAGCGTGGCGCTTTGATGTTCAACTGGCTATGTTGAACCTGATGCGCTCTAAATATTGCCTTAAAGAGGCAAAGGCTCGCTTGGACGGCACTGGCTCTTCTACACCAGGCGCACTGACTGCTGAACTGTTGCATTACCGTATCGTGCATCTGAAGTCGGATCTTGACCAGTCTGAAAAGGCGCGCGAAGAGGCAATCAGCGCCTTGTCTGCTCTAGCTGCGGAGAAGGTGTCTTTTGCCTCTCAAGTTGAGGATTTGACTGAAAAGATCAAGTCCCTTGAGTCTGAAAAGAGCTCTCTGGAAGAAGATCGCGAAGATTTGACTGATCGCTTGACTACTTTCCAGGTTGATCGTGACACTGAAAAGTGTCAGTTTGAGACCTTGAAGAAGGGCCTTCCAGGCTAGTTGCACGTGCCTGTAATTCTAAATATGTGAGCGATCTGCTTGTGGACGCCATTCTTACCTTTAAGGCAGAAGAGCGGCTTAAGTTCTGGAAGAAGATCCAGCCTCATGTCCAATCTTCTGAGGCCCTGGATGCCATTATTGCTAAGGAGGTAGATCCTCTCGTGGCACAAAAGAGCCAAGAGGTGGTGCCGACACAGATGAATATCATGGTCCCTTTGTTGGTAGCGCTGTCTAATGACCCTACTGCTGACGCTCAGTGTTTGTTGAACGATACATTGTAATTTATAGTTTTTCTTTAAGAATGTAACGACTCTTTTGGGAATAAAAATTTTATCTTGTTCGTTTCTCTTCATTGTGTATGACTTGTATATTATAATGCGTGAAAGCTTATAAATGTGCGTCAGTAATTTATACTTGAGCATATTTCATCGTTGTTAGTCACATATTGTATATGTGCGCTAAACATGATTCCACCCTTTGTGATTTGCACGTTTCTATGTGACGATAGTTAAGTACTAGCACGAGCAAGTATATGGGTTTTGTTTGCGATTATAGTATGATCATGCGCGTAAGATCGTCTGTTTAAAACGTTTGGCTAAGTTTTCATTGATTTTCATCGTAATTATACGCGAGGCATGTCAACGTTTGACTTATCACATATATTGTTGTGCACACAATATATGCTTAAATTAAGCATCCATGTGTGCGCATTGGGAGTCTTCTAAGTGCTCCAACACTTAGGATTGAGGTTAGTCGTGACCAACGCCATCGTTTATAGTCATGACTTGCAGATCTCAAGTTCTGCGCGGGTTGGTTAGGTCAATCCAATGACACTTAACCATCCGGTTATAATAGACTAGCTTGTCTCCAAACAAGCTTCTGCCGCAAGGGGTTCCGGAGAAAGCAACCCTTCAAAGGCAGGAGTGCGCTGCCTACACAATTGTGCGCACCATTTTCAAGTTACAAAACTACTTTGCATGTAAATGACACAAAGATTATGGCAGACAATAACTTGGAGACAATAATTAAACATGGATAGATAATGCGCGTAAAGTGCTTAGAGATTGTCATTATTACAAATTTCAAATACGCGCTAAACAGGCTGCGCTTAAGAACTTCCAAACTTTCTAATATCAGTAATAGCTGTATCCACCTTGATCATAACTGTAGCCACATGCTCTCTCCTCCCTCAACTTCTCGTCCTTGTATTCTTCGAACTCATAGTCCACGTTGGCAATTTCGTCTCCCTCGTCGTTTCCGGCTCCAGAAGAACTGGCCCCATATTTCTTCGCCTTTGTCGCGGCTTAAATACTTCGTATCTATGGATACCAGTCAAATAGTGTTACAAATCAACGAATGCGTGAGTATGTGTGCAAACGCACTCTAATATGCGTCTTATGTTTTGGATTATGTAAGATTGTGCTCATTTTAAGGCGGTAAGCACGCAGACTGGTTGTGCATTTATTGTATTTCATCCGGTGAAGTATGCAAGCGCCGATTTTGCTGTTATATGGCTGCGCGTGATCTGTGATTTTAATTTTCGAAATGATTAGCTACATATGTTTATGCGTACCTGTCGAAGTCGATAGTCCTCTGCGGTCACTTTGGACTTGAGTGTGGCTTCCCCTAGCGGGGTGGGTAGCGTTATGATCCCTCGGTAAAGGCAGGTGCTGATGGTGAAGTGTGATAATGCCGGTTGTCCAAGGATAGCATCGTATTCCGATTCAGTGCGTATCACTTTAAAGTCAACCACCGTCGTGTGCGCCCTTTCCTTGTGTTAATCAACTCGCAAGGTTAACGCTCTCCCGAGTATCCCCTTTGACCAAGCGGGGTCCCAACTTATTCCCCTAAACTGCTGCTTTACCTTTCTTAGGTTGCGCTTCACTTTGTAGGCTTGGTTCTCAAAACAGTGAAAGAACATGACATTGACACAGCTACCAGTATTGATGAGAATTTTGTCAATGTGTTGAGTACATTCAGGCAAGTAGCCTTCTACCACCACCGGAGCGCATTTCCTTTCGTAAATGGGCTCGCGTAGGAGGTGCGCCTTGAGGGTTTCATATGGCAACAGTGGCCCTTTCTCAACTTTCTTCCTTTTCTCCCATGAAAAGACATAGATGACCTTGTCTTTCTCGACTCCTTCCTTTTCCTTCTTATGCCCTCCTGACTCATCCTTTCCCGGTTTCAAATGTTTTAACTCTCCGCGCTTGAGGCAAATGACCACCTTATCAACCAGCGCCTTGCAGCGATTAGTTTCATGTCCGAAGTCGTCGTGAAAGTCGCAGAATTTAGACTTATCACATCGCGCGTACTCAGACATGCGCGCGGGTTTCTCGAACGTTTTTGAGATGGGCTCAGTCACATAGATTTCTTTCAAACTCTTAGTGAGGCTTCTGATTAAGGCTTGCTTGTTTTCCCTAGTGTTGCTATCCCTGTTCCGATGATGTTGCTGGTTGTTGTTGTTGTTGTTCCCCTGGTAGTTTCGTTGGTGCTTTCTGTCGCTGTGATAGTTGTTACCGTGGTGGCGGTAGGGGCTACAGTCGTGTTGGTTTCTCCCGAAACCGCCTGACGGGCACCCACCCCTTGGCGAGTCGTAACCGTCGCGCCAACCATTTCCCGAGCCTCAGTAATTTGAGTACCTGGTAGTGTCTTCTTCAGCGCGCATGTGCTCGTGCGCTTCTCTTAGTGCTTCTGCAAATGTCTCTGAAGGATGCTTCCTAAGCCTCTGCCACAACGTTAGGTGGCGCTCCCGACAGATTCCATGTATGAAACCAGATACTTTCAATGATTTAGCATAGTTAGGGATTCTGGCCACCTCTTGGCAGTACCTGTCGATGAACTGTCCCAAGGATTCCCCTCGCTCATGCTTGATGTCATGACATTCAACATGCGTCCTTCGAGTTGGGCACATGTTATGAAAGTTAAGCAGGAAGCGCGTTCGGAGATCATCGTAGCAGCTTATAACTGGCGCAGGCAGGTTGTTAAACCACTGCCGAGCTACGCCTTCAAGTAGCGGTGGGAACTCCATGCATTTTGTCTCGTCAGCCCAGCGCTGATTTCGCGCTATTCCTTCGTACTTTTGCAAGAAGTCATCAGGGTCTGATAATCCGTCATAGTATCCCAACGTTATCGGTATCACGGGTAGTGGCATTGAGATGTGGTTCATTATTTGCGCTGAAAACTCTTCTCCAGTGGGAGCTGTTTCAAAAAAGGGTTTGACCGGTACTCCTTTCATTCCCGGGTACAAGTTTTTGACCATGAGCTCGGCCTTTTCGGGTTGCTCAAACTCATGCACCATATCATCTGGTGCGGCGTTCATCAAAGCGTAAATCAGATTAGCTTGGCTATGGGTGCGTTGTTCGCATGTTCGATCCGGCGACTCTGTGGATGCACATCTCCCTACAGACGAAGTTCCCTGCCCAAAGGTGGTAGCGCTAGATCCTGGGGTGGTTGGGGAGGCATCCCTTCAGGGCGAAGGTGAAGGCCGCGCGCCCTGTGAACCAGCAGGACTGCTAGTGTGGCTAGGGCTATTGTGCACGGATTCAGTTGTCGGGTAGATGGGTATGAATCCCGTACTTATGGTGTTCGAGGCCCATGGTATCGGCCTAATCGCTTCCGGGGTCTTGAAAGACGACGCGGGTGCGCCAGGGGGCGGCATCTGGGCGCCCCTTGGTGGCGTGCTGTCAGAAGTTCCCGCTGATCCCTTGATGGCTGGCTTAGATCCTATAGGCGAGGTAGCTCGCGTTTGTGGAGGCTTAGGTATCTCTTGCTTGCTAGTCATTTCAACACCTGTTACTGTATCAAAAAGAAACAAGCGAGTTGTTAGTGGACATACAGAAAAAAGATCAAATTGAAATCTTTTAACTTGTGTGTCCCACGGATGGTACCAAATGATCAAGCATAGAATAATCGGGTCGGGTTCGGTCCATGCTTGACATCAATAGAGGGGGATTTAAGGGTCAATTGGGTTTAACTCTTCGGTTCGGAGTACCGTGAATAACCCCTTGCGAGATGCGGATCTCAACAGGGGTGGTTAAACATAGACCCACCATCGGCGGGTATACCGGTTAGCGATGGCTCGCGCTAAGTTGTAGGGTTTATGTTCATGGAACGTTACCTGTATATCGAGGATATCTAGTGAAAGGCTATAAGTTCGGTAGCGCAGGTATAGTTGCGCTATGTGCTGCTGTTCTTTGGGGTATTTATGTAAAAGTGAATTCTGGACATACCCTATGTTGTGGATGAAGTCCTGTATTTATAGGGTAATCTTTCTTGTCTTCTATCACCACGTAATAAGGTTAAAAGGATCGTGGCCTGTCAATAGTACATCTTCGAGCAAGCTGGTCTGACAAAAACAAAAAGTGTTCTTGTCGGACCTGACCTTTTGTCTGCCAGGTGTCCTCTGCCAGCTACAGCATCGCCTGACATGTGGATGCCGCCAATGTGCGCGGGTGGGATTTGCGCCACGGTTGTGAATATAGCGCTATATGCCTTAGCGCGTACCTTTGTAAATCCTTATGGCGATGTTGTTTGATGCGTTACACGAGCTAATTGGGTATGCGTATCATTATACTGCATGCTAGTTTATGTTTTTAGTTTGTCTTTATGATTTTGTACAGATAAAATCGAAAATCCATAAAAATTATAAAACCAGAAAATCAAATAAAAAATTGAAAAATTGAAAACCCATAAAAATTGGAAAATTCTGAAAATGAGTTGCTTATTCTATCTGTGGGGAAGTGATTGCAATACTGAACTGACATGTAACTGGTGAAAAACAAGTAGTACAGAATGATTGATAATGTATTGCCAGACTTTATTGACCTAATTCTAGATAGAGATGATCACAATAACAACGAGTAAATATCATGATGAGGAAATCATGGACAGGTTTACAGCAGTTGAGGGTAGTCACCTACTTATCACTGAATATGTATTGAGAAATGACTGTTCAGAAACTCAACAGACGATTGAGGTCTCCCCTACTATGATTTATACTCGGTAGCAAAGGATAATTTTGTGAGTCCCCAAGGTGAGCATACTTTGTCTAAGATGCATACATGTTTCTATTTACCTTTATTGCTTGGACTGAAAGTCAACAACATACATGTCGGGTATCCAAAGGGAGGTGTTCTCTCTAGACGGGTTGAGAAGTGCAATTTTGTATCGCAGACATAGAATGATTTGTACAATGCAGCGTCATCGGATTATAGATTTCAATATCAGAAGATTGGTTTTTCGTGCAGATTCTACAAAAGTCAAAGACCGTGGTGCATCATCTTGTATAGTTGTATTTTTCTATTATTTGTTTTGTTTATGTTTAGTAATCTAGCATGGAGAAAAGTGCAACATCAGAAGAAAAAAAAAAGGGTTATGTTTTCAAGTTGTGAACAAATTGATGCACCACATTATTGCAAGAGAATCATGGATCAAGAATTGAACAAATTTTGAAAGGATTCATACGTTATTTAAGTCTGAGACAACAGATGTTTCAATCAAAGTGCGGTTTGGAAGATTTAGTTATCTACATCCGAGGGGGAGAAGTTGATCAGATCATCAGATCATTAGATATAGAGAACTTAAATCATTTCGTCCACATCATACTAATTTGGTGGACTTTACATCTTTTGTCTGTGGTATGGGATTGTGCCTATTGGCCTGGACAGCAGGGGATATCTTCTGGAGGATACATTAGCATTCCATCACTCAAATATATATCACTACCATCCAACATCATATATCATACGATTTTATTTCAAGTATGGATTTTATAACGACCGGTATGCGTCTTTTAAAAGTATGCAATAAATTTGAGATAAACAATGCTATCTGAAACGAAAAGTATAAGTTTAAGGTAGAAGCTCATGGCTTACAGGGTTGCTAGAAACATCGTGAGATGGTTCTGTTCAATCAAATTGAAAGTACATTGATGTGATAAGAGGACAACGTCAATAGATTTGTGCTCAATTGTCCTATCTGAAACATCGTGCGATCTCAAATGAGGACTGACTTTGTGATCAAAATCTAACATTGAAAAATGTTAAAGTAATTAATTTAACGTGTTCATCGAAGTCTAGGGTGAATGTTGGTAAATGTTTATTGATATATTTGAAAGTTATTCTTTATATGCTTCGTTAAACATGAAAATGTATGAATCGTGAAATAACATGTCAACATAGTTCAGTTCTGATCCCCGAATAAAAAGAGTAAATCAATTTGGTATGTCAACTCACAAAAACATGTGTTATGTTCTTCTTAGTATTGTTCATGATAAACTGTATCATCTGTTCTTATGATAATAACATCAAATTCATGATTATGCTTTTGATTAATGAAATTGATGTTAGAAGTTGAATGATTGCAGACCTGTAGGGTTTAAGATTTGCGGAATATGTCTGTTATAATATTGTTGATAATGACACACTGGATCTTGTACATTATTTTGCTTTGTAGCTTTGCATGTGCATATATATCTGAAAAATCCAAAAATATTTGCATTATTTGTTAGTTACATGTGCATTTATGTTTTAAGTATTAAGCTTGGCAACTCAGTTCTCTGAAAGGTTTACTGTGTAAGGAATCGTGTGTTTATCTTTAAATCTGAATATAAGTTGTTTGGAGCTTAAAGGAACAAAGTGTGGTTAATTTTATACTGTAGAGATCAGTCGCAGGGGGAGTGGATGTGAAAAAGAAGGTAAAAGTTGAAATTGAAAAGTATTAAGTTTAAAATTTTTCAAAACCAAGACTACCGGTCGACATTCAGACCTCCGATCGTAGGAAAAGACGATCGCCCGATTGTCTAGACCATCAGGCCGTAGGACTAGACCATCAGGCCGTAGGACTAGACCATCAGCCGATGGTCACCGAAGGGGTATAAAAGGACCCAAACTCCACCGGGTCTGTCACTTGGTGTTTTTGAAGAGATTTTTCCATTGATTTTCGATTGTTTGAGATAGGAGTTTTTGACCGATCGTTGTATCCATCTTTTCTTCGTGATTCCAGCGCCATAATCCAGGTATCCCAATTCGATCTCATTTGTTCGTTTTCATTGATTTTAGGTTTGAAAAGTTAAAACTTTTTAGTTCCTATTCATTGATATCTGAGTTGTTTTGTTTGAATTGATTGATATGCTTATGTTAATCGGCATTGTCTGATGCCTATCCGCATGTGTTTGATCAACATAACTTCAATTTGGTGAAAAGGATTAATTATTTGGGACAGATCTGATGAACTACCATCGGCCGTAGGTCTCTAACCCTCGACCGATGGAGTCTTACATTCGGCCGTAGGTCTTCACCTTCGGCCATAGGTCCCAAAGTAGAACAGTTGGTGAAGTTCTAGGAGTTTGTCTACACTAACTGCAGTAGGTCTACACCATCGGACTGATGGTCGACACCATCGACCGATGGTCATTAGTTTGGACCGATGGTGCAGTTTTATGTGTTATTTGTATGATTCTTAGATTTCTGGTTGATTTGCTATGCCTATCTAATGCTAGTGCTTGTAGTTTGTTTAAGAATGTCAGGTGGTTCATTTGTTGGGCAATGGATGTTTAACATCGACCGTAAGAGAATTCTAGCTAGAGAACGACCCATTCTAGTGGAACAAAAGGTCATTACAACTCAACAGACCTATGATCTTTGGGAACAAATTGGGTGTCAGCCATTCCTAGACATCGGGGATTACTATTGTCCCCAATTGGTGCGTGAATTTTATGCTAATGTGGCCTTAGAAGACGGTAAGAAAAAGTTCGTTCACTATGGTCTATTTGAGAAGCAGTATAAGTGGACCATGGAGGAATTTGCAAACTTGTTGAACGTTCCTCACACTGGTGTTAAGATACTGTATCCTAGTAAGGATCTAAGGAAGATTCCCAACAAGTTCAACATGTCTGACCTAATTGCAAGGATATGCAAGCCATAGTGAGTAGCTAGTGCTGGTAGGGTTATGATAAGTGACGACGATGTGTCGTATCATCATGAGTTACACTTGAGAATAATCAAACGTAATGTGGCATTTAGGAAAGAAGGAGATAATTTATTGAGTGGTACTGAAGCCTTGCTACTGTACTGTTTACTTGAGGGTATTAAGGTGAACATGGGTCACTTTCTTATTAATGTGATGAAAGACTTTCTTGAATTGGAAGAACCATTTCCTTATGCTGCTCTATTGCATAACATGTTTGAGAAACTCGGAATTGTTCGGTATTGCAAGAAGCTAGTTCCAGAAGATCCCATTGTGGGATAAGTAATTCTGTGTTTATGGTCATGTATTTGTTCTTGTTTAAATGTATTTTCAGCTTGATGTGTAATTTGATAATGCTAGCCTGTTAGCATTGATACATTATTCTGAATCTGTAATAACTCTATTCAGGACATGTTATCGTATGATCGAGACATTAATCTACTATGAATAACGATGTATTATATCTTGTGATGATTACACTGTGTTAACTATTATGTCATGAATATGCGATACTGATTTAAATTGTGTTTGCAGTTATTGTTCATAATATCAGGTGTTCAAGTTGACCCATAGCATGTTGTTCACGGATCTGATACTAAATCTTCAGGAGGCCCGTTATCTGCTGATCTTCCAGGATTAAAAGCTTGCAGTGGTTCCAACCTAACTGCTTGTTTGAATGAGAAAGGTCCTAATGCGGGTAAATACAAGGGGGTGATCGAGTTTCTGAAACGTTCTCGGGTATATGCAGCTGTGTCTATGCCGTGTACAGCTTATTATTCTCATCAGAGGGAATTCTAGGAACATGCCAGGATTGAAACTGGAAACGACAAGAAGGTGATTGTGAGCTCAGTCTTTAATCAAGAGGTAAATGTGACGACCCGGAAATTTCCGACCAAATTTAAACTTAATCTGATATGATTCCGACACGATAAGCAAAAGTTTGAAATGTTGAGTCTCAAAATTTTGAACTATGTTCATATATGCAATTACCCTTTGACTATGCTCGACGATTCACGAACAAATGTGTGACAATAAATATGTATATGTATATGTATATATATATATATATATATATATATATATATATATATATATATATATATATATATATATATATATATATATATATAATACAAGTGTATATATAAATTTGAATTAATATAACACCATTTAATCATTTGAATTAAATACGTAAATCAATATATAAAAGAATTAAGATGATATCAAGATATATATATATATATATATATATATATATATATATATATATATATATATATTCTGTACACAATTAATATTATATGAATATAGTAATATATATATAATACATAAACATTAAATATTCAAATATGTTGTTATATAGTACATAATTAATAAAATGTAAATTTTTATGTTAAACTTAATTACAAGTTAAAATATAGTTATTATATTACTTTTGATACTAGTATTATTAATTTAATATATAGTATATATATATATATACATATGATATATATATATATATATATATATATATATATATATATATATATATATATATATATATATATATATATGAGATTTGATAAGCATAAATTGTTATATCAATGTTATTATCTTCATTATTATTATTAATATTATCAATATTATTATTAGATACATAAAATCTATATATGATATTTGATACATTTAATTGCTAATATTATTTTTAATATCAATATTATTATAATTAGTAGTTAAGATTATGATTTTATTTTATTATTAAGATTAGTATTATTATTATTATTACCAATAATAATATTATTTTTATCATATACATAATTATTATTATGATTACTTATTATTACTATTGTTATTATTTTAAGTTATTATTATTAATAGTGTACTATTGTTATTTTTATGTTATTGTATTATTTTATTTTCGATATTTATAATACATAATATTAAGGGTATTAATATTATTAATATTTATTAAATATTAAGATTTATATATATAAAGCCAGATGTATAAATAAAAATACAGATATATAATGCAGATATAGATTTATCACGCGTGCATATAAGTATCACTATCTGATTCTTTTTATTATTTTATCGAGTTTCTGCTTTCCCGTGACTACTTGTTGAAAATTTACATCGCTACAAAACAATTAAACGTCACAGAGTTGTTGATAATTCGTTCAATTAGCCTCTATCATTATATATTATATTCTTATAGCAGTTACTAATGGAGGAGTAAAACAGAAATTCATGAAAAACACCCTCAACACCCTGTTCGTATGTTCAAAACTCCAAAACCCAGATTTCAAAATTTAATCCAAAATGTAATAATGCAGTTAGTATTGGAATCCCTATTTCAAACTATCTGCAAAGTATTAAATTCCAATTCTCTATATCGAAATCAAATTTTTGAAGTCAAAGTTGTTATTAAAAAGTCAATCGATTTGTTTATACAAAAATTCAAAGTCTGTTTAAAATTATAAGTTCAATTGATAATTTAGATAGTTTTTAAGAGTGATATGGAATATATTTCGTGTTGTAAATTCAAACTAAAAAGGTCTATATTTGAACATCACGATTGAAGTTCATAAACTAGTATATCGACTGCCAATTGCTGTGGTTTTATATATATTTTTTCTGTTATGGAAATTAATCAAACTTTTATAGTCGTTTTCCGTGTCATCAAAGGGATTAAGTTAAACTGAAAATTGATTGTTTGGATTGGAATCTTCCTGGTCGACCTTGTTTTGTGAAGAAGATGAGTAAATGGTAAACAGAAAATACGGGTTTAATAAATTTGGTCGATCTGTTAAAACAGAAAGTCTGAGCTAGCGTGATGGTTATGGGTGCTAGCGGGTATGCTGGTTGTCGCGGGTTCGAGTCCCGTCCAAGGCGTTTTTTTAAGACTTATCACTTGAGGTAGTTTTTCAAATTCTATTATTATTATTATTAGTTATTAATTATTATTATGATTATTATTATTGTTGTTGTTATTATTATTTGTTATTATTATTAAGTAGGAATGTTATTATTATTAATAATATTAAGTATTATACCTATTATTTTTATTATGAATATTAGTTATGATATTATCATTAAGTACTATTAGTATTATTAATATTGTTATCATTAACTTTATCATTTTTACTATTAATATATGTATTATGATTATTATTAAGATTATGACTATTATTATTATCATTATTATTAGTATTTGTATCATTTGGTAATTATCTGTATTATTATTGTTATCATTAGCATAAGTATTATTGTTAAAATTATCTTTATTATTATTATTACTATGGTTATCTTTATTAGTAAAAATATTATTTTTAGTAAATTAACATTAGTAGTAAAGTTATTATCCTTATTAAAAATATCATTTTCAAAAGTTAACGTTATCATTATTATTACTATTATTACTACCAATATTATTACTATCATTTTTATCATTTTCAGAACTACTACAAATAGATTTCTTATAAAAATATATAACACTATAATTTTAATATTAAAAAGATATAAATTAAGCTATATATAAAAGATATCAAATTTAAAATATAAATATATATATTTTTATCATATAAAAACCTTAATATACAATTTTATTATTATTAATGATGAATAATAGTTATATAAAATTTTATAAATAATAATCATTTTCAAATATATTTACAAACTAAATAAATAATATATAAAGTTATAATATATGAAATTGTTCGATTACGAGTATATGTTTTAATAAATATATAAATGATATAGGTTCGTGAATCCGAGGCCAACCCTTCATCGTTCAATATAGTCATATGTATTTTTACTACAAAATACATTAGGTGAGTTTCATTTGCTCCCCTTTTAAATGCTTTTGCAATATATATTTTTGGGACTGAGAATACATGCGCTGCTTTTATAAATGTTTTACGAAATAGACACAAGTAATCGAAACTATATTCTATGGTTGGATTATCGAATCGAATATGCCCCTTTTTAGCTTGGTAGCCTAAGAATTAGGGAAATGGCCCCTAATTCACGCGAATCCTAAAGGTAGCTACCGGGTTTAACCCCCCACCCAGAATGTTCACTAGACGGAAGGGCTAGTAGGCGTGGTGTTTAGTACTTCGAATTTTATATGATTATTATACAGACGAGATGTTCTGTTTTGGGGATATTATTATGCGCATTATATGTTAAGGTCGATTACCAAGCCAAGCTATGAAAGCAATGAAAAGTGAATGTTATGTATCGAGAGAATGATTTTATACACAAGTTATGTGGATGTTATTTTTGTGCACGAGATATGTGTACGGTTACTAAGATTTATGAAAGATGATTTCGTACAAGAGAAAGGTGTACTGTATTTAAAAGATATCGCATGTACATTACAGGTGGGTATAGGATTCGGGCCCATTTGTACCATGCAGCATTTAAATCTTGTGGTCTATAAAAATTACAGAATTTTATTGTTTTATGATAAACTTATGAACTCACCAGCCTTTTGGTCGACACTTTAAAGCATGTTTATTCTCAGGTATGAAAGAAACCTTCCGCTGTGCATTTGCTCATATTACATGGAGTCATTCAGGGCATATAGAGGTCAGAACCTCGTAATGGGACCAGCTGTTGAAGACTTCGTCCAGATGGATTAGGACGGGTCCTTTTAGTAAAGGTGTCTGAGGATACAATTCGGAACACGTTCTTATTTGAAGATGAGGAAGACATGCCTAAGAAACTATCAAAGACCAAGATTACTTGCTGCATGATGAGGTGCAAATATGCTGCTGATATTTCGAGGGCTATGATCAAAAGAAGTGGATTCACTCCACCATACAGATATTTGTCTCTGGTTGTGCTTAGGTGTTTGAGTCCGTTACAAGGAGGATTTGATGTGTAACGACTCGAAAAAATCGTCATTGACGGCGCTGTTAACTTAGGTACCGTTACGTGGTCATAGTCCCTAAATGAGATGCGTTTGACCAAAATTATGTTGCATTCATTTGAAACGTGCATGACTTGCAAAGTTTTAAGTTACCAAACGGTTCGACAACAAGTTTAAGTTTACAAAAGTAGTAATGTATAAATGAGATAACTTGCGACATAATAAGTTGAAAATCACGGTTGCTATAAATAGCGTAAGTATGTAAACAATATGCTTGAATCCAAAGGTTCTATCACTAGCGTATGCATGTATAATTGACCCCAATCAAGTAATCAAAGTGTGCGGAAGCATGTATCAAGTAGCCAAGTATGAACCTGAGAAACATATAGAAAACTGTCAACGAAAAACGTTGGTGAAATCATAGGTGTATTTGTAAACGTTGTTTTTGAACCACAAGATTTAGTATTTCTATAAAGTTGATTATCCAAATCGTTTGCATTCCAAAAGTACGTTCGCGAGCACCCAATTATCAAGACTTAACTGTTTTGTACCCTGTTACGTAGTGTTAGAACATACACTATACCCTAAAATATATTTCATCCGCTAACGGTAGCGAACCGTCCGAATGAGGGCTCGTCAAGCCCATGTGATCACATAACATAAGTTCACGTTTATACCCTGCAAGTGTAACTAATGATAATTGAATTGAGGGTTTTTATTCTAACTCGCTGTGGAATGTTTGTTTTCGTACTTGTGTTCAAAGCATAAAAATATGATACGTATATGTTTCTCATCCCATGATTTAAAGAATAAAAGTTGTTGAAAAGATGGGACTATGATCTCACCGTATTTGCATGCCAAAGTACTTGTAATTAAACGTTGTGTAAAGAAAGTTGCTTAGCCTTGACCTAAACAAATAAGTTGTATCAATTATCGGTTATGACACAAGGTCGGGCGAAATGTGTTCAATTAGTCATATGGCCTGTTACGACTCGATTATATAGCATGTGAATCACGTTGTCAAGTTTCATGCAAGATATAAGTATAAAAGTAAGTTAGAACGATTGCATAAGTATTTGGTTAAGTTTGACTAAAAGTCAAACTTAGTCAAAGTTAAAGTCAACAGGGTCGGGTCGGGTATCCGACAATTTTTCTTCAATTAATAATCATATATGAACATGTTGGCCAAGTTTCATGTTAATCAGAGGTGCGTAGTATAGAATTAAACGGTAAACGACCAAGTTGGACAGCAATCTGTAGTTCATTTGGACGGCGTCCAAAATGGCTGGACGACGTCCAGCAATGAAGGCTTGTATGGCGTCCAAGGAATGGGACGGCGTCCAAATACACCTGATCTGCTGAAAGCTGAAATTTTGACAAGTCTCGAACCAAACTCATTTCAAACACAATTTATGAACCGCAGACACTCAAAACACGTATCTTATATCGTTGGAAAGGTATTTTGACGAGGAATACAAGTAAACACATTTCATAAAACAAAAACATCATTTACAATAACCGAATCCTCTTCGAATGATCGTTAAAATTCATTATCAAAGTTTCAAGTTCGTAAAACGCATTTCATGATTCGGGAACTTACTACACACATATAAAATGCCGTTTTGAATGTAATTATGCATACAATATAACTAAACCCTTACCAACAACATTGCAAAGCATTTGGTGCATCAAAAGTTCGTTTTAATATCTATCAAACCCTAATCAAGAATCACAAAATCAATAATCATGTTAATGTAAGGTTTTCATGTCATCCAACATACCAAATCGAAGCATATGAAGCTAGTAACACAATTAACACATGAACTTTAACATCTAACAACAATTAATCAACCAAAATCAAGGATTTGACAAACCCTTTTTCAAGTGTTCATACTAGTTACTCAAAACAACAAGATCGAGCAAATAAATCACATACACGACATCACAATGAGCCATAGACACTAATTAACACATTTTTAAGTCAAAAACATCAAGAACAAGAAATCTAGAGTTTTAGAAAAGTTACCCAAACGAGATGAAATTAGTATCAAGTTGTAGAGGATGAAGAGAGGATTCCAAAAGTACAATTCGTTTTGTTGCTACCTTCCTAGATCGAATTTGGATGATGATTCTTTGATTGTGTGAGTTGAGAGCAAAAATGGAAGTATGAGGAAGAGAAAAGAGATGAATGAGTGGTGGTGGTGGTGGGTTGACTAGTTGACCTAGTCAACTAGTTTTCCCACTTGGCAACTTTAGTCCCTTGAGTTCGAAAGCGGGTGCATGAATTAACCAAACGAATTATTTTAAATATGCGAGAGTAAACGGAAGATGTCATAATCCATTAACGGGAATATTAAGAACGTTAGTTAACAGAAGGTACGAATCTAGATAACGAAAGATATTATCAAAAAAAAAAAAGACAGGCGTTAAAATGAATTAACGAAAAAAGTCGGGTTGTTACATTACCTACACCTTAAAAGAAATTTCGTCCCGAAATTTGGTTGGAAGTAGTAGTCGTGGTTTCTTCCTCGAGACCTTGCGTTGCAAATTCTACGAATAAGTGAGGGTACTTCTTTTGCATTTGATCTTGGCATTCCAACGAAATTGACCATCGAGATTTTACGTTGTTTTAGAGTTTGGTTTCGTGATTCATAAATTCAACCGGTTTCCCACGAAGTGGACTTTGTCATTGATAGTAAGCTCATTGAAAGGAATAACATGTTCTTATTCGGCAAGACACTTCTTTAAGTTTGATACACGGAAATGTAGGAGGAATGGAATTTGATTGAGTTGGGAGTTCGAAACGGCAATCAACGAGTCCAATACGCTTTAAGATTTCAAAAGGATCAAAATGTCGCAGATTTAGCGTTCTACGTTTCCGAAACGGATTACACCTTTCCAAGGTGTGTTTTTTGATATTACTCGGTCACCCACTAGGAATTCGAGAGGCATACGTATAACATCGAAATAGCGGCGATTACGGACCGTCTTGGGTCTTTCTTGGATTTGAACGATCTTAACGGTTATTTCATGAATTAGTTCGGGTCCGGTGATTTGCTGGTCGCCTACCTCGGCCCAACAATTAGGAGAACGACATATGCGGCCAT
This sequence comes from Rutidosis leptorrhynchoides, assembly GCF_046630445.1. Classification (NCBI taxonomy): domain Eukaryota; kingdom Viridiplantae; phylum Streptophyta; class Magnoliopsida; order Asterales; family Asteraceae; genus Rutidosis; species Rutidosis leptorrhynchoides. The sequence continues at coordinate 370,152,244 of NC_092341.1, read as the reverse complement.
ATAAAGTTTCAAAAGGTGTGGCATTAATACTCAAATGATAGCTATCATTGTAAGAGGAAACAATTAAAGGCAACAGTACAAGTTCGTGATATGTTTTTCCAAGGTTTGAATCGTACGTTTGCTTGGTCCGTCGGTTTGTGGATGATACGCGGTACTCATGAATAATCTGGTTTCCAAAGTTTATTGTAAGGCACCCTAGAATCTAGGAGTGAAACGAGCATCTCGATTTGAAACGAGGTACATTCCTTTAAGATATATTTGAACAAGTTTGCTAGGAATTGAAAACGTTTGTTAGAACAAGTTTCTTATCGGTTTCTGAAAATGTTCATTAGGACTATTCACCCGCGTGGCGAATACTTAGTATAACGTGAAGAGTCTCTCTCTCCATCGAGGATTTAGATAAAAGATTTCCTTATACAGAAGTACGAGTGTAATGCGAGAGAAATTTTCGCCTCGATGTGAGCATAACAAGCATATTGTAGTTCGTTGATAAAACTGTGCGGAAACAAGATAATATACACGTGTAACCTATGTTTTGAAGTTGAAATAATTTGTCATTCATTTGGAAACATAAATATGTTTTGGCAATAATCAAAGATGTGTCCCTGGTATGGTTGTTAATAATACTCTCGGAGTTTTCGGATGCCAATAAAGAAAAATAAAGTCATGTAACATGGCACATGGTGGTGACTAGGTTGATCGAGTCTAATCACCATCACGTGTCATTAGAACTTTGATATGAATTACCATAATATAACCACGTTGATCGAGTGTCGTTATATTATGCTAACTCAAACCTCCATTCCCACATCACTCCATAGAATCAAGTTCGTGTAATCGTGAAGATTTAAAATGAACAAAGTGTAACGGCATCTCTAACGCGTATCGTATTAAATCAAAAGAATTAGTACAACTCTGAAGATGCGTTTCCCGAAGGAAGTGTATAACTGGTTGTTCACGTCAATGCGGTTCAAATCAAACAATAATTTCTTTGGGTACGACAAGAGTAACGAATCATGATAACGAGTAGTATGCGACCGTAGTGATAAGCGGTGATGACGATACTCATCTAGAGTAGTGATGGTAGCAACAAGAAGTGGGAGATAGTGAAGGTTACTGGTGTAACATCGATAGTGGTTAGTGATTGCCCTAGTGGTGTGAACTTTATAGTACTCATGGATAGTAAGCTGGGACGGTGGTGAATAACAACCTAGAAGACAAAGTTCCCGATCTAGTGTAACTAATGAATTCGTCGTCATCCTTACGCGTATGAATCTTGAATTTACGTGTGTTACCAGAAAGTGACAGAGTACGAGTTCGCATGAGGAAAATTTGGTACCATTAAGAAGTTCGCCTAAGATACATTCAAGTATAAATGCACAAGTAGTCAAGTAAGTGCTATCTATAGCAAATGCAAGTCAGAATGCAATGCTTAACTACCCGGTTGTAGTCTAGATTTACTAATGCGTCCTAATGACTCTGTCAGACACACTAATGCATATCCTAGTTCCCTACAACCAACGCTCTGATACCATCTGTAACGACCCGATAAAATCATCATTGACAGCGCCATTAACTTAGGTCCCGTTACGTGGTCATAGTCCCTAAATGAGACACGTTTGACCAAAATTATGTCGCATTCATTTGAAACGTGCATGACTTACAAAGTTTTAAGTTACCAAATGGTTCGACAACAAGTTTAAGTTTACAAAAGTAGTAATGTATAATTGAGATAACTTGTGACATAATAAGGTGAAAATCACCGTTGCTAAAAATAGCATAAGTATGTAAACAATATGCTTGAATCCAAAGGTACTGTCACTAGCGTATGCATGTATACTTGACCCCAAGCAAGTAATCAAAGTGTGCGGAAGCATGTATCTAGTAGCCAAGTATGAACCTAAGAAACATATAGAAAACTGTCAACGAAAAACGTTGGTGAAATCATAGGTGTATTTGTAAACGTTGTTTTTGAACCACAAGATTTAGTATTTCCATAAAGTTGATTATCCAAATCATTTGCATTCCAAAAGTGCGTTCGCGAGCACCCAATTATCAAAACTTAACTGTTTTGTACCCTGTTACGTAGTGTTAGAACATACACTATACTCGAAAATATATTTCATCCGCTAACGGTAGCGAACCGTCCGAATGAGGGCTCGTTAAGCCCATGTGATCACATAACATAAGTTCACGTTTACACCCTACAAGTGTAACTAATGATAATTGAATTGAGGCTTTTTGTTCTAACTCGCTGTGGAATGTTTGTTTTCGTACTTGTGTTCAAAGCATAAAAGTATGATACGTATATGTTTCTCATCCCATGATTTAAAGAATAAAAGTTGTTGAAAAGATGGGACTATGATCTCACCGTAGTTGCATGCCAAAGTACTTGTAATTAAACGTTGTGCAAAGAAAGTTGCTTAGCCTTGACCTAAACAAATAAGTTGTATCAATTACCGGTTACGACATAAGGTCGGGCGAAATGTGTTCAATTAGTCCTATGGCTCGTTACGCCTCGATTATATAGCATGTGAATCACGTTGTCAAGTTTCATGCAAGATATAAGTATAAAAGTAAGTTAGAATGATTGCATAAGTATTTGGTTAAGTTTGACTAAAAGTAAAACTTGGTCAAAGTCAAACTTAACGGGGTCGGGTTAGGTATCCGACAATTTTTCTTCAATTAGTAATCATATATGAACATGTTGGCCAAGTTTCATGTTAATCGGAGGTGCGTAGCATAGTTAGAAATTAAACGGTAAACAACCAAGTTGGACAGCAATCTGTAGTTCATTTGGACGGCGTCCAAAATGGTTGGACAGCGTCCAGCAATGAAAGCCTGGACGGCGTCCAAGGATTGGTACAGCGTCCAAATACACCTGATCAGCTGAAAGCTGAAATTTTGATAAGTCTCGAACCAAACTCATTTCAAACACAATTTATGAACCGCAAACACTCAAAACACGTATCTTATATCATTGGAAAGGTATTTTGACAAGGAATACAAGTAAACACATTTCATCAAACAAAAACATCATTTGAAATAACCAAATCCTCATCGAATGATCGTTAAAAGTTCATTATCAAAGTTTCAAGTTCTTAAAACGCATTTCATGATTCGGGAACTTACTACACACATATAATATGCCGTTTTGAAGGTAATTACGCATACAATACAACTAAATACTTACTGTAACATCCCGTATTTTTCTGTTTACCTTCCGTTTAATTTTTTTTTAATCCGTTATATAACTATAACATCTTCCGTTAATACGCGTTTTTAAAATATTTCATTTAGGTAAATCACGCACCCGCTTTTGAACTTGAGGGACCAAAGTTGCCAAGTGACCAAAGATATGACTAGGTCAACTAGTCAACTCGTCAACTCTTTCCTCCTCCATTCATTTCATCACCTCCCAACGTGATACTCCCATCCTTTTTCTCTCATCACCCAATTCAAAGAATCATCATCCATTTTAGAACTAGCAAATGTTCTTCAAAACAAATTACATATTCGGAATCCTTGCGTCTTCCTCTTCGAATCCATACCAACTTCATCTCATTTGGGTAACTTTCTAAAAATACTAGATTTCTTGTTCTTGATGTTTTTGACTTATAAAAGTGTTAATTAGTGTCTATGGCTCAAGTCTAACATGAATATGTGATTTATTTGCTTGTTCTTGCTATTTTGATGTAACTAGCTTAAACTTCAAAAGTGACTTGATTAATCTTGAGATTTAGTTGCTTAAATGTTGTTAGATGTTAAAAGTGCATGTATTAAATGTGTTACTAGCATCACTAGCTTCAATTTGGTGTGTAGGTTGACATGGAAAAGCTTCTTAAACATAATTGTCAAATTCATGATTTTGAGTTAGGGTTTGATAGAAGTAAAATGAACTTTGGATGTGTAGTGACCTGAACTTTTCCATGTTTATATATATTAATTGAGATTGATATTTACATGACTAAATGTTTCCAACGTGTTAAGCAATCAAACTTGTTAAGACTTGATTAAATGAAATAAGTTTCATATAGACAATTGATCACCCAAGTTGACCGGCGATTCACGAACGTTTCAAATTTGTAAAAACTACATGTTGTGGTATATATAGACATATATATATGGTTGATATGAGATTATGATGAGTAAGTATCTCACTAAGTATATTAACAATGTGTGATATACATAAGAAATGAGATTACTAAGTTAAGAAACTCGAAATGATATATATAACGATTATCGTTATGATAACGTCTACTAAATACATATGTATCATATTAAGATATTGATACACTATATTTAACATGATAAAATTATATTTAAATATATCATTAAGTGTGTTAACAATGAACTACATATGTAAAAACAAGACTACTAACTCAAGAATTACGAAACGAGACTTATATATAACGATTATCGTAGTAACGATATTTTAATGTATATATCATATTAAGAGATATTCATAAATCATAATATCATGATAACATAATAATTTAACATCTTATTTGATATAATAAACATTGGGTTAACAACATTAATTGAGATCGTTAACTTAAAGGTTTCAAAACAACACTTACATGTAACGACTAACGAAGACTTAACGACTCCATTAGAATGTATATACATGTTGTGTTTTGATATGTATTCTTACACTTTTGAAAGACTTTAAGACACATATCAAAGTACTTCTACTTAATAAAAATGCTTACAATTAAATCCTCGTTCAGTTTCATCAACAATTCTACTCGTATGCACCCGTATTCGTACTCGTAAAATACAAAGCTTTTAGATGTATGTACTATTGGTATATACACTCCAATGATCAGCTCTTAGCAGCCCATGTGAGTCACCTAACACATGTGGGAACCATCATTTGGCAACTAGCATGAAATATCTCATAAAATTACAAAAATATTATTAATCATTCATGACTTATTTACATAAAAACAAAATTACATATCCTTTATATCTAATCCATATACCAATGACCAAAAACACCTACAAACACTTTCATTCTTCAATTTTCTTCATCTAATTGATCTCTCTCAAGTTCCATCTTCAAGTTCTAAGTGTTCTTCATAAATTCCATAAGTATAGTTTCATAAAAATCAAGAATACTTCCAAGTTTGCAAGTCTACTTCCAAGCTTTCTAATCCATTCCAAGTAATCATCTAAGATCAAGGAACCTTTATTATTTACATTAGCATATCTTTCTAATTCAAGGTAATATTCATATTCAAACTTTGATTCAATTTCTACAACTATAACAATCTTATTTCGAGTGAAAATCTTACTTGAACTGTTTTCGTGTCATGATTCTGCTTCAAGAACTTTCAAGCCATCCAAGGATCCTTTGAAGCTAGATCCATTTTTCTCATTTCCAGTAGTTTTATCCATAAAACTTGAGGTAGTAATGATGTTCATAACATCATTCGATTCATACATATAAAGCTATCTTATTCGAAGGTTTAAACTTGTAATCACTAGAACATAGTTTAGTTAATTCTAAACTTGTTCGCAAAAAAAAGTTAATCCTTCTAACTTGACTTTTAAAATCAAATAAACACATGTTCTATATCTATATGATATGCTAACTTAATGATTTAAAACCTGGAAACATGATGAACACCATAAAATCGGATATACGCCGTCGTAGTGAAACCGGGGGCTGTTTTGGTTTGGATAATTAAAAACTATGATAAACTTTGATTTAAAAGTTTTTCTTCTGGGAAAATGATTTTTCATATGAACATGAAACTATATCCAAAAATCTTGGTTAAACTCAAAGTGAAAGTATGTTTCTCAAAATGGTCATCAAGATGTCGTTCTTTCGACGGAAATGACTACTTCTTTAGTAATTGACATGTAACTTAAATTTTCGACTATAAACCTATACTTTTTCTGTTTAGATTATTAAATTAGAGTTCAATATGAAACCATATCAATTTGATTCACTCAAAATGGATTTAAAATGAAGAAGTTATGGGTAAAACAAGATTGGATATTTCTGATCTTTTTAGCTACGGGAAATGTTTAACAAATCTATACAAATCATATCCTAGCTAACTTATATTGTATTATACATGTATTCTAGTATATTATGCAATCTTGGGATACCATAGACACGTATGCAAATGTTTTGACATATCATATCGACCCATGTATATATATATTATTTGGAACAACCATAGACACTCTATATGCAGTAATGTTGGAGTTAGCTATACAGGGTTGAAGTTGATTCCAAAAATATATATACTTTGAGTTGTGATCTAGCCTGAGACATGTATACACTGGGTCATGGATTGATTCAAGATAATATATATCGATTTATTTCTGTACATCTAACTGTGGACAACTAGTTGTAGGTTATTAACGAGGACAGCTAACTTAATACACTCAAATCTTTAAAATATAATAAAAATGGTTGTAATTATATTTTGATCATACTTTGATATATATATGTACATATTTGTATAGGTTTTTGAATCGATCCGTGGCCAAGTCTTATTTTCGAGGAAGGAAATATCTGTGAAAGTGAGTTATAGTCCCACTTTTAAAATCTAATAATTTTGGGATGAGAATACATGCAGGTTTTATAAATGATTTACAAAATAGGCATAAGTACGTGAAACTACATTCTATGGTTGAATTATCGAAATCGAATATGCCCCTTTTTATTAAGTCTGGTAATCTAAGAATTAGGGAACAGACACCCTAATTGACGCGAATCCTAAAGATAGATCTATTGGGCCTAACAAACCCCATCCAAAGTACCAGATGCTTTAGTACTTCTAAATTTATATCATATCCGAAGGGTGTCTCTGAATGATGGGGATATTCTTATATATGCATCTTATTAATGTCGGTTACCAGGTGTTCACCATATGAATGATTTTTATCTCTATGTATGGGATGCGTATTGAAATATGAAATCTTGTGGTCTATTGTTACGATTTGATATATATAGGTTAAACCTATAACTCACCAACATTTTTGTTGACGTTTAAAGTATGTTTATTCTCAGGTGAATACTAAGAGTTTCCGCTGTTGCATACTAAAATAAGGACAAGATTTGGAGTCCATGTTTGTATGATATTGTGTAAAAACTGCATTCAAGAAACATATGTCGATGTAATATATTTCTATTGTAAACTATTATGTAATGGTCTTGTGTAAATAGTATATTTTAGATTATCATTATTTTATAATCTACGTAATGCTTTTAAAACCTTTATTGATAAAATAAAGGTTATAGTTGTTTTAAAAATGAATGCAGTCTTTGAAAAACGTCTCATATAGAGGTCAAAACCTCGCAACGAAATCAATTAATATGGAACGTTTATAATCAATATGAACGGGACATTTCAGGATGCATTGAATGCTTTGTAATATTGTTTGTAAGTATTTAGTTGTATTGTATTCGTAATTTCCTACAAAACTGCGTATTATATGTGTGTATTAAGTTCCCGAATCATCTTATGCATTTTGTGAACTTGAAACCTTGATAATGAATCTTTAATGATCACTTGATGAGAATTTGGTTGTTGTAAATATTAGATTTGATTGATGATATGTATCTAGTTGTATTCCTCGTTAAATTACCTTTTCAACGATGTATAGTATGCGATTTAAGTGTTTACGGTTCATTAGTTATGCTTAAATGAAGTTTGGTTCGAGACTTGTCAAATTTCAGCATTTCCACTGGAGTCAGGTAGTGATGCGGCACATCACTATTGGATGCGGCACATTAGTGGACTGATGCGGCGTATCACTAAGGGATGCGGCGCATCAGCAACTGGCTGTCCAAAATTGCCATTTTTCTTTTAATTCTAACTATGCTATGCACCTCCGATTAACATGTTACTTGTTCTAACATGCTCATATATGATTATAGAACTCAAAAAAATTGTCCGAGACCCGACCCGAACGTGTTGACTTTTTCGTTGACTTTGACTTGACTAAAGTTGACTTTTATTCAAACGTAACCTAATACTTATGCAATCGTTCTAACGTGCCTTTATACTTGTGTCTCGCATGAAACTTGAAAATTTAACTCACATGCTATATTAATCGAGTCGTAACGAACCATAGGACTAATTGAACACTTTAACCGACCGTGTTTACCGATATTGATACAACCTATTTGTTTAGGTCAAGACTAGCATTTGTTCTTGCACACGTTAACCTTGTTAAGTATATTTATTCTCGTGCACTCAAGGTGAGATCATAGTCCCACTTTTAATCTTTTAAACTTACATTTGGGATGAGAAAACATAAACGTTTTGTTTTACAAAGTGAACACAAGTACGAAAACAAACATTCTACGTACGAGTTAGAACAAAAATCCTCAATTCGATTATCATTAGTTACACTTGCAGGGTGTAAGCGAGAACTTATGTTGTATGGCCATATGGGTTTGACAAACCCTCATTTGGACGGTTCGGTACCATTATGTGGATGAAATATATTTTCGAGAATAAAGTGTAGGTTCTAACACTATGTGATGGGGTAACGTTAGTTAATCCTTGATAAATGGGTGCTCGTGATAACAATTTTTAGAATGATTTTACTATTACTTCAACGTTATAAATCTTGTGGTTCAAATTACTTACTTACGTACTCACTTACTAAATCTATGATTTCACCAACGTTTTCGTTGACAGATTTTCTATGTTTTTCTCAGGTCCTTGAACGATATGTGTTACATGCTTCCGCACTCTATTTTTGATACTTGATTGGATGTCGAGTATACTTGCATACATGGAGCGTCTTTTGACTTTACATTAAATTGTGTCGCATAGGTTTCATTTGTACTTAAAAGCATTGTATCGTATTAGTCGTTGAACTAGTTTGTAAACTTTGAAACATCTTTACATATGAAATGAATGCGACATATTTTGGTCAAACGTTGTTTTAAAGACTTATGACCACGTAACGGGACCTAAGTAGACGTCACCGTCAATGACGATTTTTTTGGGTCGCTACAGATGGTATCAGAGCGTTGGTTGTAGGGATTTAGAGCTCATTTATGTCAACCCTGAGTCATAGGGTACATTAGTGAGTCTAGACTACAACCGGCATATAGACTTGAAGTAGGACTTGCTTGACTACTTGTGCATTTATACTTGAACTCTTCTATTCGTATCTAACTCTTACTTCATCTTAATCTCACGTTGTTTAATTTGATTGACATGCCATCTTGACCTTATGAGGTAATGTCGAATGCACATATGAATTAGGGTAATATAATTACCGGGATTATATTACGGTGACTCATATTGACGTTCCGACATTATATCATAAAGAATTTAGGGTGAGTCAAGGAAAATTTCTATCTATCTTTATTCCATATCACGATTAGTATTATTGAGAATACTAATCAACGATATTCTTTTGTCTTGATGCCTCCTCGCCGAGTCTCACACAATGAAACTCCTGAACAAGCTCTTCAACGAATGATAGCCACCGCCGTAGAAGCGGCCATGGCCGGTCACTCTTCCAACAACAATAACAATAACAAAAACAACCACAACAACAACAGTAATGGAGCCAGTAAATCAAACGAGGACCGGTTGCTCTCACTTGATGGTTTGAGCAAACAGAAGCCGTTTTTAGCATAAGCGGTTGCCGGAACCAAGACAAGATCAAATATTCCACCCACACTTTCTCCGGTATCACTCTCACATGGTGGAATACGTATGTACAATCGGTGGGTACCGATGAAGCCCACGCTCTCTCTTGGTGTGACAACCCGGAAATTTCTGACCAAATTTAAACTTTATCTTTAAATGATTTAATGTTTTCGACACGATAAGCAAAGTCTCTAATTTTGAGTCTCAAGTTTTAGAACTATATTCATGTAATCAATTATTCTTTGACTATTCTCTAAGATTCACGAACAATATATATATAACTTAATGTGCATATATATATATATATATTTTATATATATATATATATATATATATATATATATATATATATATATATATATATATGATTTCAAGTTATTTAGTAAACGATAGTAACATTCGATTATTGATTCGATTGATATTTAGATAAGTTAACTAAAACATTTAAGATGAACCAGTAAAACACTAATTTGCTACAGTATTTTCGAATTGCTACAGTACCCGAAAAGCTACAGTGTTTTCAAAAATCACTATTTGCTACAGTAAAAAAAACTTTGTTACAGTAGTTTTCTAAGTTTACAAAAATGCATTCGAGAAACCGGAAGCGGGACATAAGTTGAACGTAAAAGTAAAAGACATCGGAACAAAGATTACAAGTTAACTAGGCACGAGAATATAATATAATATATAATTAATTAATTTAAATTATATATATTATATTAATTTAATATTATGTCGACGAGGAAAATAACAAAAATCATGTGAGCTGGAAAAGGACCCCATGCGATCGCATGGGAATCCCTCTACCAAGCCATGCGATCGCATGGCACAAGGATTCAGCAAAAGTCCTATAAATGCTCCAGTTTTTGCCGAATGTTTTACACTCTTTCAATATCTCTGCTCTCTATATATAATTATATTTATATTATTATTATTATTATTATTATTATTATTATTATTATTATTATTATTATTATTATTATTATTATTATTATTAAGATTAATATTATTATTAATCTTATAGTCCGGAGTATTATTAATTAGTATTATACAAAAAATACTACGACGAGGTCATGAGCATGTCACTTTCAAAACAAGTTTTCAAACGGGTTTAAGCTAAGGAAACTATGGCTTATAGCTATGGAGATTATGGGTAATGTTCATGGATATTATTCGCAAGTCTAACCTAGTGTTTATCATCTCCGTTGCGTCTACGTACTTTCCTGCAATATTGAATCACAATATTGATACGTGAGCATTCATATCTTATCTTTTATATATTAATAGTGTATACATGTCTAGTGCTCGAGTATATATGTTTATGCATGCTAGTATGCTAAATTTCATCGTTAAACAGTTTATGATGAATCACGAATTAAATACATATATTACTAATAAAAGGTATATGATATGCATGTTTTTGGAAAGCTGGCGAAAAATCAATAAGTTTTCATTTAGATATCGTATGGTTTCGATGAACGAATTAAAAGATATGATCAACTGAATTATGATTGACGTTAATTGAAGTTGCTTTTGAATCTGCAATTAATATTTAAACAACTTGTTTATAAGATTGATAAATTGAATTTTTAAATATTACCAGCGGAGTAAATGAATTCTTATATAAGGCACGTCTCGTTTTGTTGAACAATTGTCAAAATTGATTGTTTTATCATATTTTAAAGCCTTATAAAAACTATAGTTTAATTTTACAAAAATTAGGAAACTATGTGAAATGTTAAAATGTTTCGATTGCCATGATCATTCAACTATTGTATTGAGTCAGATTGACTTTTGATAACTTTTGTATGTCGATCTCGAGCATTAAGATTGTGATACACTATGACCTGACCTAGCTTGATACACAATTATTGACCAACATATGTTCTCTAGGTTGAGATCTACGGTTATTTGGTATTCCAAATTTCGGTCACATATCGGTGAACGACTTTATGTGCTGCTAAGGTGAGTTTCATTTGCTCCCTTTTTAATTGCTTTTGCAATCTGTATTTTTGGGCTGAGAATACATGCACTTTATTTTAAACGCAATGGATACAAGTACATACTAAATTCTACACCGAGTTTGAACCGAAAATCCCTTAGCTTTGGTAACTAGTAACTGCCGGTTATAAGAACTGGTGGGCGCGAGTAGTTATATATGGATCCATAGGGCTTGACATCCCCGTTTGTTCCAGGTTTAGAAACCCTAGCCTGAACTATTAAACAGACGTATGCTATTTGAGTTTAGTACACGTTGGTTTACGTGTATTGTACATGTTGGTTGCATGTATGCTAAAACAGGGGTACTTATTATAATGTTAAAGCTTAGTTACCAGGGTGCTCAATCTTGTAGAATATTTTGATAAACGTTTCTGGATGAAACAACTGAAATCTTGTGATCCACCTTTATGTACAGATTATGCAAAACATTAAAACTATGAACTCACCAACCTTTGTGTTGACACTTGTTAGCATGTTTATTCTCAGGTTCCCTAGAAGTCTTCCGCTGTTTGCTTATATGTTAGATAAGCTATGTGCATGGAGTCTTACATGGCATATTTTTCAAAGAAACGTTGCATTCACCAAATCATCACCATGTATCTTATTTTGACTACATTATCAACGGAAGTACTATTGTAAACTATTATATTACAGTGATTGTCTATATGTAGAAATCATCAGATGTCGAAAACCTTTGATTTAAATATTCATTTATGGTGTGCCTTTTCAAAAGAATGCAATATTTACAAAATGTATCATATAGAGGTTAAATACCTCGCAATGAAATCGATGAATGACGTGTTCGTCTATATGGATTTGGAGCGATTGTCACAGTTGGTATCAGAGCGTTGGTCCTAGCGAACCAGGTCTTGCATGAGTGTGTCTAACTGATAGTTGTTAAGATGCATTAGTAAGTCTGGACTTCGACCGTGTCTCCATGTTAAAAGTTTTGTTTATCATTTCTTGTCAGAAATTACATGCTTATCATTCTTAAGTCTAGACACATTTTCCTGCATTTATTGCATAAATAGTGTATAGACAAAAATTCATATCTTAGCGTATCTGTTACTGTAACTTTTCCTGACATCTTCTGAAAATTTCTCCGTGATTTATGGAATTTGGTATTATATATACATATGTAAATTATGTATTGAAGAATACCAAACTAAATTCTATAATCTAATTCATATCAAAAATCTTCTCCCTAATTATACAAGATGGATCCCGTATCTAGTTCAAATTCCTTAAACTCTGACAGCTATTCCTATATGGATATTCACCTGAATTCCGAAGACAGTGTAACCGGAATGGATCAACCAAACAACCATCACCTATTCTAGATGAATTGGGGATGGGTTCGTAGCCTACTTAATCATTGGAGACAAGAAGAATGTGATCCCTTCCATCCACCACATTCCCCTCTTGGCGAAGAACCTGAAGCACTTACCGGCGAACCAGTTCGAGACACCATTTTCTCTCTCATTTCCAGAGTATCTCGTCACGATAATATACTATCTCAAATTCTGAATCTTATTCATCCGCTCGTCCGAACCAACAATCATCCCGGTGTAATAGAAGAAGTCAACGAGATTCGCGCTCGGGTAGTGGCTTTGGAGAATATGGTGCAATGGTTACAAGCACCAACAGCATCACCGGCATCAACAGTACCACCGACAACAACACCAACAGTACCATTACCACCACCAACAACAATCGCACCGTAAACCTCAACTTCACAATCTGTCCCACGAGCATCAACGTCATACGCCCTGTAGATACCAAGGAATATCAACAACAACAAACGATGAAGTATTGATTCATAACTTCATCGAAGAAATATTCTGCAGAGAATATGTAGTTTCTAAAAGTTTTAGAGATTATATATTGTAAATTAGTAGTGGGCGGATAGAAATAATAAAGTGAAACCCTAACAGGAATAGTGCGCGATTTACAAGCTAGACTTGTTATACAAGCAGCATCAACAGTACCGTCAGCATCACTAGCACGTCAGTACTATCAGCATCGTCAGTACTAGCAGCACCTATAACATCACGATTTCCACCAGTTCCATAATCACCAACATCATCACAAATCAACAATGCATATATTGTATCAACGAGTTATGAAGTATTAACTCATTTTCCCTGAAGAAATTATATGTATATATATATATATATATATATATATATATATATATATATATATATATATATATATATATATATATATATATATATATATATATATGAAATTTGAAATCAAAATAAATCTTTTCGTACTAAGCTATTACATGTGAATCATAACTGGTAGGTACTACTCGGTTAGTTCATGTTACTAATATGCTATACATCCTTCGTTAATGACTTAACAATCGTTAACTATAATCTCTGCTTCGACTTAATAGATTCCATTTCATAATAAATCAAGTGTATTATTCAAATACATGATTGATTTTACACTTTCATTTTCGATGTACTTGAAACTTTTCAGAAAACATCTTCTGTGCCTTGTAAGGTTCACAAAAAAAATTCCACGAGCAACAACATCCTTCACCAAGGAATATCAATAAGAATAAATAATGAAGTATTGATTTCATTAGTGAAATATTCCGCGAAGATTATATGATCTCTAATGTTTTAGAGATTTTTCATTTCTAATTCAAGCCAAAAATCAAATGAGCTTAATATGATATTAACTCATTAAATTTGTATTACATTTGAAGTAAATATACATACATATATTTTCATAAAGATTGTAATGAAAATTCTTTTGTACAAAATATTACTTGTGAAATCTTTAACGGGTAGGTAATACTCGGGAAGTATATAAGTTCACAATTAATATGTTACACTGTACATTCTTCAACTTTGATTCAAAAATTATTAACTATACTCACAGCGATATACAATCGTTTTCATACAAATTCAATTATATATTCTGACAGAACGGAATCCAAGTCAAGTTTTAACAAGTGACATCATTCTTAGATCTCTACATCTTTCAAAGCTATACTTTGACTTCAAAGCTGTGCAAGATCCTTTAGCATTGTTATTACCGAAAATAATCTTGCAATCCCTTTTCAAAGTATCCAGTTTTATCACACTTCCAACCAGTCGACTTCAACTTTTCAGATTAGCCTTATTGTAAGCTTGACATATACGTTTTTGTTACTGGGGAACCTTTCATGTTCCACCGCATTAACAGTAAACGTAACAGCAAATTCATTAATCTGTGACTTAAGTCTCTTCGAAAAACCATTATAATTGTTCATTGAAACCCTATCATGTACTCATCCACATCTTGTAATGGTAATTGCCATACCGACTACCGGGAATTAGCAATCAGTATTTCGAACTTCGCAGCAATTCTACGCCAACAGTTATATATATACATATAATGTCTATCTTATAGACTTACATACTTCGAATGTGAAGTTTCTGAAAAACACCCCAAACTGCGAAACTAGTTCTCCGAATTTTGGAAAAATGCTGATGAAGCAGCAAAAACTGTAAACGACCTTAACAGCCAAAAGTTTGATGATAAAGAATAGTGTGTTGGCAAAGCTCGGAAAAAGAGAAGGTTTGGAACTGGAAAACGGATTGAGCAGACCATGAAGGAGGCTGTGGATAATCACAAAGACTAAACCTGCCTTCAAAAAATTCAAATGATTCAGTGTCTGCTGAAGTCATTAACGAATACCTTGCTCCTGACTCTAAACCTTTACGAACAAATCTTCTTCATCATCCTTCAATATTAGAAATTCTAAGATATCATCGTATCTTTCATTATAAATATCTTCGATATTCCTGAAGATATTTTCACAACTATTCTGTGACAACCGGGAAATTTTTGACCAAATTTAAACTTTATCTTTAAATGATTTAATGTTTTCGGCACAATAAGCAAAATCTGTAATGTCGAGTCACGAAAGTTTTGGAACTATATTCATATAATCAATTATTCTTTGACTGTTCTCAACGATTCACGACCAATATATATATATATATATATATATATATATATATATATATATATATATATATATATATATATAACTTAATGTGCATATATATATATGATTTCAAGTTATTTAGTAAACGATAGTAACATTTGATTATTGATTCGATTGATATTTAGATAAGTTAACTAAAGCATTTAAGATGAACCAGTAAAACACTAATTTGCTACAGTATTTTCGAATTGCTACAGTACCCGAAAAGATATAGTGTTTTCGAAAATCACTATTTGCTACAGTAAAAAAACTTTGCTACAGTGACTTTGCTACAATAAAACGCTATTTCAAAATAAAAATGTATATATGTATATGTATATACTACGAGATGATGATTTATAGAAGCAAATAACCAAAACACTTAATTGATTAAAGCTACACTTCGAGTGACATGGTTTATCAATGATTAAGTTTAATTTTTGATAAAGGTACATGTCGCGTAACGAAAAGTACTAGTTTTCTAAGAGTACGAAAATGCATTCGAGAAACCGGAACCGGGACATAAGTCGAGTGACAACGTACGAGTCAACGGACCAAAAATTACAAGTCAACTATACACGTGAATATAATATAATATATAATTAATTATATAAATTAAATATATTATATATAATTAAATAATATGTTGACGAACAACGAGACAAATCATTGTGAGCTGGCTGAGGGACTCATGCGATCGCATGAGAATCCCATACAAACCTCATGCGATCGCATGAGGTGCTGGGACAGAAATGATGCTATAAATTCGTTCGATTTCAGTTTGAGTAAAAACATATATCTTTCTCTATCTATCTACTCTCCCTATATATATTTATATTATTATTATTATTATTATTATTATTATTATTATTATTATTATTATTATTATTATTATTATTATTATTATTATTATTATTAGTAGTAGTAGTAGTAGTAGTATTCGTATTTATACATAAAATACTACGACGGAGTCATGAGCATGTTATTTTCAAAACATGCTTTTCGAACGGGTTAAAGTTAAGGAAATTATGGGTTATAGCTATGGAGGTTATGGGTATTACTTGGGGGTTATGGCCATGAGTCAAAGGTCAAACCTAGTGTTTATCATCTCCGTTGCGTCTACGTACTTTTCTGCAATATTGAATCACAATATTGATATGTAAGCATTTATATTTTTATCGTTTATATACTAATAGTGTATCCATGTCTAGTGCTCGAGTATATATGTTTATGCATGCTTGTATGCTTTAATTTTGTCGTTAGATAGTTTATGATGAATCACGAATTAAATACATGTGTTATTGATAAAAGGTATATGATATGCATGTTTTTGGAAAGCTGTCAAAAAATTAATAACTTTTCATTTAGAAATCGTGTGTTTTCAAGGAACGGATTAAAAGTTATGGTCAACTGAATTATGATTAACATTAATCGGAATTGCTTTTGAATCTGCAATTGATATTTAAACAACTTGTTTATGAGATTGATAAATTGGATTTTCAAATATTACTAATCGAGTAAATGAATTTCTATATAAGGCACGTCTCGTCTGGTTGAACAATTGTCAAAGTTTACTGTCTTATCATGTTTTAAAGCTTTATAAACACTATAATCTGATTTTACAAGTATTGGAAAACTATATGAAATAATAAAACATGTTTGATTGCCATGATAATTCAAATATAATATAGCTCCTGAAATAAATAATATTTTGAGTTTGATAAACTATAAATTCATTCAATTATCAAGACTTATATCATGTTAATAGACATGTATAGATTTAAAGATCATATTGGGTAAGGTTAACTTTTGAGATGACTTTTGTTAACTTTTGTATGTCGGTCTCGAGCATTAGGATTGTGATACACTATGACCAGACCTAATTTGTTAGACATGTATTGACCAACATATGTTCTCTAGGTTGAGATCTACGGTTATTTTACATTTCGAGTTTCGGTCACATTCTGGTGAATTACTTTATGTGCTGTTAAGGTGAGTTTCATTTGCTCCCTTTTTAATTGCTTTTGCAATCTATATTTTTGGGCTGAGAATACATGCACTTTATTTTATACGCAATGGATACAAGTACATACTAAATTCTACACCGAGTTTGAACCGTAAATCCCTTAGCTTTGGTAACTAGTAACTGCCGGTTATAAGAACTGGTCAGCGCGAGTAGTAGTATATGGATCCATAGGGCTTGATATCCCCGTCCGAGCTAGAGCACTAGCCTTTTAACGGACGTATGCTATTTGAGGAGCGTACACGTTGGTTTGCGTGTATTATTAAGATGATTATACAAAGGGTATAAATTATATATACGTTAAGTTTAGTTACCAGGGTGCTCAATTTCGTAGAATATTTTGATAAACGTTTCTGGATTAAACAACTGAAAACTTGTGATTCACCTTTATATACAGATTATGCGTAACATTAAAACTATGAACTCACCAACCTTTGTGTTGACACTTTTAAGCATGTTTATTCTCAGGTTTGAAGTCTTCCGCTGTTTGCTTATATGTGATACAAGCTATGTGCATGGAGTCATACATGCTTTATTCAAGAAAACTTTGCATTCACAAAATCATCACCGTGTATCTTATTTTGACTGCATTGTCAACGAATGTATTATGGTAAACTATTATTTATGGTGATTGTTTATATGTAGAAATCATTAAACGTTGAAAACCTTAGAAGTTGATATTCATTTATTGTGTACCTTTTGAAAAGAATGCAATGTTCGCAAAACGTATCATATAGAGGTCAAAACCTCAATATTAAATCAATGAATGATGTATTCGTCCAAAGGGATTTGGAAGGATCGTCACATATTCTTATCTGAAATCATTTATCTCTTTGCGCTATCTGTATTACATCATAAAAGAAACTATTTTAGTTTCTAAATCCTGAAAATTTCGAAAAATAGATGTTTTTGAAGTAGTGTTGGGAATTAAAGCATGAGTTAGTATAATATAATGACACTTGATCAACGTGATTATATTACAGTAAGTCATGCTGATTTTCTAATGGAACGTGATAAAGATTCACGGACCATACCCTCATCATGAACCATGTTACATAACTCTTTCATTCTATTTAACCTCTAAATATATCAAGAAAATATTTTTCTTGATGATTCGGTCTTTTTCGGATATTCTGGTAATTTGACAAATCAAGATCGTGCCATTACAATTTCTTTCTTAGAACATTGACTATGTTCATTCCGAAATGCATAACTACGAATTCTGGACCATTATCCGCTTGACTTAAGGTCGGGAAGATAAAACAAAAGCATGAAGCTCCGAAATATAATGGAGAATAAAAAGCCCGATAAAAACCCCGAAATTACAAACCGTGTATATCAATGCGTATAGCAATATAAAGACACAGGAGAATGAAAAACACTATAACCCCAAGGTAATAGTAGAAGAAAATAACCTCCTCTGGTGGCAAATGAAAAAGAAGAATGAAGGATACGATAGCCAAGAAAATATCAAGAATCAGAACTGGATTAAGCATTTCCACAATCTATTAGGAAGTATGAAATAAGGAAGAAGCTTATAGGAGTGGTGAAAATAAATGAAACGAAAGAGGTCAATTTATAGTGAAATATCAGACATAGCAATCGAGGCAGATTACGCATTTAATTAAAGAAGATCTTAATCTCCTTAATTCCCGAAGAATCAAATCTTATTTAGAATATGAAGATTTTCTATTCCTTAAATTCCGGAAATCAATCGTTACTACGTCAAAAATTAAGACGAATCTCTATTCCTTCATTTCACACTTTTACGATAATTTCTCTCATAAGCTTCGAGTAATTGGATTGTTTTATCCATATTATTCAACGGTGATAAAACTCTAATTATCAACTCATATTCGTCATGAAAACATTTTTATTGTTAGCCATGACGACCTCACTCAAATTTTGGGACGAAATTTCTTTAACGGGTAGGTACTGTGACGACCCGGAAATTTCTGAACAAATTTAAACTTTATCTTTAAATGATTTAATGTTTTCGACACGATAAGCAAAGTCTCTAATTTTGAGTCTTAAGTTTTGGAACTATATTCATGTAATCAATTATTCTTTGACTATTCTCGAAGATTCACGAACAATACATATATAACTTAATGTGCATATATATACACACACACACACACACACACACACACATATATATATATATATATATATATATATATATATATATATATATATGTGTGTGTGTGTGTGTGTGTGTGTGTGCGTGTGTGTGTGTGTGTGTGTGTGATTTCAAGTTATTTAGTAAACGATAGTAACATTCGATTATTGATTCGATTGATATTTAGATAAGTTAACTAAAATGTTTAAGATGAACCAGTAAAACACTAATTTGCTACAGTATTTTCGAATTGCTACAGTACCCGAAAAGCTACAGTGTTTTCGAAAATTACTATTTGCTACAGTAAAAAACTTTGCTACAGTAGTTTTCTAAGCGTACAAAAATGCATTCGAGAAACTGGAAGCGGGACATAAGTCAAACGTAAATGTACAAGACATCGGAACCAAGATTACAAGTTAACTAGGCACGTGAATATAATATAATATATAATTATTTAATTTAGATTATATATTTTATATTAATTTATTATTATGTCGACGAGGAAAATAACAAAAATCATGTGAGCTGGAAAAGGACCCCATGCGATCGCATGGGAATCCCTCTACTGTCAAACCCCGTCCAAAATTTTCCTGAACGAATACAATAACATCTGGTATCATCGCGATGAACGGACTTCTATATGCCATAAACGACTCCATGTAATATCTTTATAATGAGCAAATGCACAGCGGAAGACTTCTTTCAAACCTGAGAATAAACATGCTTTAAAGTGTCAACCAAAAGGTTGGTGAGTTCATTAGTTTATAGTAAACATTTCATTTTCATCATTTTAATAGACCACAAGATTTTAAGTATTATAAAACGTCGTACAGAAGTCCCATTCCAACTGTACAAAAATATCATTCATATGAAGAACCCCTGGTGAGGATTCCAAAATATAATAGTAACCATCTGTGCCGGTCTTTCACCCCACGGCTGAATACATGTGCCTTCAAAATATAGAACCTCTGTACCGGTCTTTACTCCCCCACGGCTGAACACATGTATATAAAATATAGGCCAACTGGTGCCAAAATATCATAAATAATAACCATTCATATTAACCAACCATCTCATAGCAGGCATTTCGCATCGTACTAGAGATAAAAATCATTCATATCAACCCCAATCCCAGATAATTCTATCATAGAATGCAGTTAAGGTACTTGTGTCTATTGCGTCAAACATTTATAAAAGCGCATGTATTCTCAGTCCCAAAAATATATATTGCAAAAGCATTTAAAAAGGGAGCAAATGAAACTCACCATAATGTATTTTGTAGTAAAAATACATATAACGACATTTAACAACTGAACAATGCAGGGTTGGCCTCGGATTCACGAACCTATATCATTTGTATATATATTAAAACGTATATTCGTAATTGAACAATTTTATATATATATATACTTATTTTATATATAATATATATTTAGTTTATGTATATATATATATTTTAAAAGGATTTATATTTATGTAGTTATATTAATACATTCTGGGTTAGTATGATATTAAAATACCTAATTGTTATATATTAATATTCGTACAAAAAAAATGTTAATATAATTAATACATTCTTATATGTAATATTACTTATAAATATATTTATTTTTATATACATAATAGTTATTTAGAAAAATAATATTACTAATGGTAAATAAAGGTTGTATTTATAATGATAATATTAATAATAACAATACTGATAATAATATATTAATTATAGTAATAATCATAATAATAGTGATTAAAAATAATAATAATGTCTCTAAAATAATACTAATAATAATAATAATGATAATAATAATAATTCTAATAGTAATCAAAATGATAATTTTCATAAAAATGATATTTTTAATAGTATTGACAATAATAATTTTTTTTTAAAATAATACATTTACTAAAATGAGACTTTTCATAATAACGCTAATAATGATAATAATAATAATAATAACAATATTAGTTTTTATCGTAATGATATTACTAATAATAACCTAAATGATAATACTGATAGTAATAATATTTATAATTATGATAATATTAACAATAGTAATAATAATACTTATAAAGTACTGATAATATAATACTAGTAATAATAATGATAATAATAATCATATTACTATTATTAGTCCTAATAAATTCTAACAACCATAATTAATACAATAATAATATTAATAATAATAATAATAATAATAATAATAATAATAATAATAATAATAATAATAATAATAATAATAATAATAATGTACAACCTTTGAAGAAAGCTTTTTAAAAAAAAACACCACTGACGGGAATCGAACCCAGGACCTCTCGTTCCACCATCAAGGACTCAACCAACCCTCTGATTCTGTTTTTCATTTATAATTCCACACACATATATATTTAACTGATTTCCCTGACAGTTTTATTCCTTCAACTTCTTCATAATTATAAATCGAGCAGAGATACATAATCACCAAACGAATTCTTCAAATAGATTTAAGAGATTGATATATACATATAACGATCTAAATTTTTGAGAATTAAATCAATAGAAAAAAAATAAAAAGAAACACAGCAGCAACAGCTTCGTCGCTGTTTTTAAAACAAAAAAAAAAATTGATTTCGAATTGTGGTACGTTTTAGCCGAAAGTTACAACATGAAAAGGATTGTAAAACATTCATATAACCTTCAGAAATTGTCAATTGAACTCAAATCTAAACATAAAACTCGAATTTGGCTGAAGAACATAAGTTAACTTTTTTTCTCAAAAACTTTGACTGTAAAAATTCGATTTCAATATATAAAATTAGATTTTCAAACTTGGCAGATAATTTAGATATAAGATTCCTAACCTATCTGCAATTTCACATTTTTGAATATGGTTCGAAATCGGGTTTTGACCAAAAAGTGGACGAACAGAGGTATGACTTGTGTTCTTCAGCTTTTCTTTTGGGTTTTCTTTTAAATCGATTTGTAAAGATAATAAGTAATGTTTATAATTGATATAGATAATGGAGATCAGTTGATTGATACAGCTGGAGGAAAATCGACTAGCAACAGAAGGCAGAGATGAAAAAAACAAGAAAAATCAAAATAAAATATAAATAAAAAGAAAAAACAGATTTCGATTAATAGCTGGCTGTAGTGATCTTATTTGATACTGATAATGACATACTGAATCCCTTTCCTCAAATATATTGACTTAATTGGTTTATGGCAAAAGCAAATCTTCAAATATCAAATAATCGTACAACCAAATAAATAAAAAAATTAATAAAAAGATATATGTTTCTAACTGAATTTGGATGTTCTGTATGGATTGGAATCTGATTAGAAAATTTTTACAGATAGATACAACCCATGAAAGCAAATCACGATTTAACTGATTTGGAATCCTAGGTGTAATATATTCTATATTTAATATATATTAGTAATTAATATATTAATAACAATAATACAAATAATAATAATTTTAGTAAATCTGGTTTTATCTGATTTCTAAATGCTGATATGAAATTAATAATAATACTATGATGTAACTTGTTATTAATTATCAAAGTACTAATAATAATAATAATATTGAATAACACTATTAATTGTAATAAAAATAACATTATTAATTTTATGATATAAAATCCGATCCTAAATTTGATAAATAAAAATTACATCAACTGTCCCTCTTATTTCTGGGTAAAATATTAAAAGTGTTAAAAATAAATAACTAGATCCTAAATACATTTTTATTAAGCCTAAAATTTATAGAACTCATTTTCGGATCACCGTTTATTTTTTTTAAAATCCCATAAGTTCGAATTAAGGTTCTCTAATTAATAATCAAAACGTCTAACGAGTAATACAATCATTAGATATTTATTTTTAATATACTTTATATATATATATAGATATATTTTAATTATTATAATATCCTTTTTTTATTTTTTTTATTTTTTAATAACAACAACATATAATACGTCAAATTATATTTCGAAATATTATTTATATATACATACACACATATCTAATTACAATTAATTGTTCGTGAATTCGTCAGGCATGGTCAAAGGGTAATCGATTACATGAATATAGATTTTAAACTTTCGAGACTCAACATTACAGATTTTTGCTTACCGTGTCGGAAACATACAAAGATTAAAGTTTAAATTTGGTCGGAAATTTCCGGATCATCACAGTACCTACCCGTTAAAAGAAATTTCGTCCCGAAATTTGATCGAGGTCGGCATGGCTAACTATAAGAATGTTTTCATGACGAATATGAGTTGATAAATAGAGTTTTATCATCATTGGGTAATATAGATAAAACAATTTGATCTTTGTGAAGAGTACGAGTGAAGCTATCACCAAAGAGTGAAATAAGCAGGCATAGATTTGTCATAACTTTTGACGTTGATAGGATTGATTTTCAAGTTCAAGAGATTTGGAGAAAATTTTCGTAATAAGATTTGATTCTTCGGTAATCAAGGAAATTAGAATCCGTTTTAAATACGATCATCTGTTTTGATTGATCTGTCGGATATTTTACTATAAATTCATCCTCTTCATTTCCTTTATATTTTGGAGTTCCATCCTTTTGTTTTCTCTTTCCGACTTTAAGTCAAGCGAATAATGGTCCAGAATTTATGTGGATTTTGAAATGAACATAGTTAATGTTCTAAGAAAGAAATCGTAATGGCACGATCTTGATTTGGTAAATTACCAGAATATTCGGAAAGATAGAACTATCAAGAATATATGTTCTTAATATGTTTGGAGATTTGGTAAAATGTAAGAGTCGTGTAAATGGCACATGATGACGGTTCCGTTCTGTGAATCATCACGTTCCATTAGAAACTCAGCATGAATTACTGTAATATAATGACGTTGATCAAGTGTCATTATATTATACTAACTCATGCATCAGTTCCCAACACTACTTCAAAAACATTCATACTTTAAACTCGAAGATTTTAAAATTTAGAAACTAAAATAGTTTCTTTTATGATGTAATACAGATAGAGCGGAGAGATAATTAATATCGAACAAGAATATTTATGAAGATATCCTCAAAAATATTGAGGATATTAATAAAGAAGGTACGGTGATATCTTAGGATTTCAGAATCAAATTGTGATGAAGGAATTCATTCACGATGATTTAGAGTGGTTAAGGAGTAAGATATTCGCTAAAGATTTCATTAGAAACAGAATCATCAGGATTCTTTATGTACAAGTTTAGTCCTTGAAATTTGTTCAGAGTTTCAGGGTGAGAGATCATAGTTCTAAGGGATAAATGTTATATGTATATATAACTCTTGATGTGGAAACGCTGCGAGATTCAAAATACTGATTGCTAATTCTCGCTAATTGATATGACAATTCTCGTTATAAGATGCGGATAGTATATGATAGGGTTTTAATGAACAAATGTAATGATTCTTCGGAGAGACTTAAGTCAATGAGTAGTGAAGTTGCTGGTAAGTTTAATGCTATTGTGGTGGAATATAAACGGTTTCCCGGTAACGATGATGAAGGGGTAATCTTTATAATAAGGCTTATTCGGATGAAAAACTTGAAGTTGATTTGCTGGAGCTGTCACAAAATTGGCTAATTTAAAAAGAAATTGCAAATTTATTTTGGGTAATAATAACACTAAAGGAATTAACACAGCTATGTGTTAAACATTTACTCAGTTTCTGAGAGTTTTCAGGTGCACAACCATATGCATAATCTTTCCTTCTGCAGATGAAGTGCGGTTGGTTCATCCTCTCGATTGAGGTGTTTTCAAGAATCATGAGAGGTTTGAACGCAGATTGTAATCGTCAAGATACAAATGAAGTTTAAGATGAAATCAAGTGGCAAACTTGAAGAATTGTTTAGTTTCATATGTTATAATCAATATTTTAATTCATTTTCAATTGTCCACTGTTGATAGTCCTCAGTTAGCTAGGAACAGTTAGCGTGGATTCTTAACAAAAAATTTCTCGTAATTAATTTGTTTGTTTCTAACAAATTTTATTCCGTTAAATGTTTTCTTCGTTATGCCACTTGTTGAATTCTGATAGGTAAAAATCCAAATGTGAAATATGAATGGAAACGGTTATTCTATGGTGATCGAATTTATACATCTGCGGATGTAAGTAGGATAATAAATGACTGTTGAAACAGATTAGAAGAATTATGACTTATTAATGTGATATCTTAAATATTCCTCGGGTATTACCTACCCGTTAAAATATTTTCATCATTAACAGTTTGTACGAAATAATATTTAATTACAATCTTTATGAAAATATATATATACATATGTATTTTCTTCAGATGTAATTATGGATTTAATGAGTCAATATAATATTAGACTCATTTGATTTATCGTTAATACTAGATTACATAATCTCTAAAACTTTAGAAATTACATAATCGCCATGATGAGCTAAGATAGATGAGGTAGAACGATACATAAAGCGAAGATAATCGATGTTGAACGATATGTAGAACGAAGATAAAGTAGATAGAACGATACGTAAAACGATGATTAGGCTCGAGGTACAGAATGAGATGTTGAGGCAGGTGATGTTGAAACTTGGGTTGTTGGTGGTACTGGTGTTGATGTTGGTGCCGGTGATGTTGCTGGAGCTGTTAAGTTTTGCACCATATTCTCCAAAACTACTACTCGAGCGCGAAGTTCGTTGACTTCTTCTACTAACCCTGGCCGGTTATTAGTGTGAGATGGAGATTGGATATCTTCTCTAGTTCCGTTAATGGTAGCCTCAAGACGAAAAATTCTTGCAACTAGGGTATAAACAGTATTGCGAACAGATTCGCCGGTGAGCGGGTCGAGTACTCCGACATTAGGCGGTAGATTCGGCTCATGATATGGAGTACCTTCTTCATTTCTCCATAGAGTAAGTATTTCGTGAACCCATCCCCACTTTCTAAAGAAATCACGGTAGTTGATCGGTTGGTGCGCTCCCGTCACACTATCTTCGGAGTCAGAGGAACTTTGTCGATTCGTGGAGGCCATCGTACGCGATCACAGAAAGATTTTTGGTATGAAAAGCTTAGTGAGAGCAATGAGAGTTGGATGGTATACTCAATGCATAATATGCATAAATATATATATAGTACCAGGATCCCTTAAATTACGGAGAAATTTACGGAAGATATTAGGTAAAGTTTACCGTAATAGATACGCTAGGATATGAATTTGTCTATACACTATCAATGCAGTAAATGCAATAAGACGTGTCTAGACTTAAGCAGGCAATTCCTAAAGATGATAAGCAGATAGTTTCCGACTAGGAATGATAAGCAAAACTTTTGACATGCAGACCAGGTTCAAGTCCAGACTCATTAATATAACCTAACAACTACTAGGTCGAAGCCCAGACTTCACTAGTGCATTCTAACAACTACCTGTTAGACACACTAATGTCGACCTGGTTCGCTAAGACCACCGCTCTGATACCATATGTCAAACCCCGTCCAAAATTTTACTGAACGAATACAATAACATCTAGTATCATCGCGATGAACGGACTTCTATATGCCATATACGACTCCATGTAATATCTTTATAATGAGCAAATGCACAGCGGAAGACTTCTTTCAAACCTGAGAATAAACATGCTTTAAAGTGTCAACCAAAAGGTTGGTGAGTTCATTAGTTTATAGTAAACATTTCATTTTCATCATTTTAATAGACCACAAGATTTTAAGTATTATAAAACGTCGTACAGAAGTCCCATTCCAACTGTACAAAAATATCATTCATATGAAGAACACCTGGTGAGGATTCCAAAATATAATAGTAACCATCTGTGCCGGTCTTTCACCCCACGGCTGAATACATGTGCCTTCAAAATATAGAACCTCTGTGCCGGTCTTTACTCCCCCACGGCTGAACACATGTATATAAAATATAGGCCAACTGGTGCCAAAATATCATAAATAATAACCATTCATATTAACCAACCATCTCATAGCAGGCATTTTGCATCATACTAGAGATAAAAATTATTCATATCAACCCCAATCCCAGATAATTCTATCATAGAATGCAGTTAAGGTACTTGTGTCTATTGCGTCAAACATTTATAAAAGCGCATGTATTCTCAGTCCCAAAAATATATATTGCAAAAGCATTTAAAAAGGGAGCAAATGAAACTCACCATAATGTATTTTGTAGTAAAAATACATATAACGACATTTAACAACTGAACAATGCAGGGTTGGCCTCGGATTCACGAACCTATATCATTTGTATATATATTAAAACGTATATTCGTAATTGAACAATTTTATATATATACTTATTTTATATATAATATATATTTAGTTTATGTATATATATATATTTTAAA
This sequence comes from Rutidosis leptorrhynchoides, assembly GCF_046630445.1. NCBI lineage: Eukaryota > Viridiplantae > Streptophyta > Magnoliopsida > Asterales > Asteraceae > Rutidosis > Rutidosis leptorrhynchoides. The sequence continues at coordinate 370,124,133 of NC_092341.1, read as the reverse complement.
AGGATTTATATTTATGTAGTTATATTAATACATTCTGGGTTAGTATGATATTAAAATACCTAATTGTTATATATGAATATTCGTACAAAAAAAATGTTAATATAATTAATACATTCTTATATGTAATATTACTTATAAATATATTTATTTTTATATACATAATAGTTATTTAGAAAAATAATATTACTAATGGTAAATAAAGGTTGTATTTATAATGATAATATTAATAATAACAATACTGATAATAATATATTAATTATAGTAATAATCATAATAATAGTGATTAAAAATAATAATAATGTCTCTAAAATAATACTAATAATAATAATACTGATAATAATAATAATTCTAATAGTAATCAAAATGATAATTTTCATAAAAATGATATTTTTAATAGTATTGACAATAATAATTTTTTTTTAAAATAATACATTTACTAAAATGAGACTTTTCATAATAACGTTAATAATGATAATAATAATAATAATAACAATATTAGTTTTTATCGTAATGATATTACTAATAATAACCTAAATGATAATACTGACAGTAATAATATTTATAATTATGATAATATTAACAATAGTAATAATAATACTTATAAAGTACTGATAATATAATACTAGTAATAATAATGATAATAATAATCATATTACTATTATTAGTCCTAATAAATTCTAACAACCATAATTAATACAATAATAATATTAATAATAATAATAATAATAATAATAATAATAATAATAATAATAATAATAATAATAATAATAATAATAATAATAATAATAATAATAATAATAATAATAATAATAATAATAATAAAAATGTACAACCTTTGAAGAAAGCTTTTTAAAAAAAACACCACTGACGGGAATCGAACCCAGGACCTCTCGTTCCACCATCAAGGACTCAACCAACCCTCTGATTCTGTTTTTCATTTATAATTCCACACACATATATATTTAACTGATTTCCCTGACAGTTTTATTCCTTCATCTTCTTCATAATTATAAATCGAGCAGAGATACATAATCACCAAACGAATTCTTCAAATAGATTTAAGAGATTGATATATACATATAACGATCTAAATTTTTGAGAATTAAATCAATAGAAAAAAAATAAAAAGAAACACAGCAGCAACAGCTTCGTCGCTGTTTTTAAAACAAAAAAAAATTGATTTCGAATTGTGGTACGTTTTAGCCGAAAGTTACAACATGAAAAGGATTGTAAAACATTCATATAACCTTAAGAAATTGTCAATTGAACTCAAATCTAAACATAAAACTCAAATTTGGCTGAAGAACATAAGTTAACTTTTTTTCTCAAAAACTTTGACTGTAAAACTTCGATTTCAATATATAAAATTAGATTTTCAAACTTGGCAGATAATTTAGATATAAGATTCCTAACCTATTTGCAATTTCACATTTTTGAATATGGTTCGAAATCGGGTTTTGACCAAAAAGTGGACGAACAGAGGTATGACTTGTGTTCTTCAGCTTTTCTTTTGGGTTTTCTTTTAAATCGATTTGTAAAGATAATAAGTAATGTTTATAATTGATATAGATAATGGAGATCAGTTGATTGATACAGCTGGAGGAAAATCGACTAGCAACAGAAGGTAGAGATGAAAAAAAAAGAAAAATCAAAATAAAATATAAATAAAAAGAAAAAATAGATTTCGGTTAATAGCTGGCTGTAGTGATCTTATTTGATACTGATAATGACATACTAAATCCCTTTCCTCAAATATATTGACTTAATTGGTTTATGGCAAAAGCAAATCTTCAAATATCAAATAATCGTACAACCAAATAAATTAAAAAATTAATAAAAAGATATATGTTTCTAACTGAATTTGGATGTTCTGTATGGATTGGAATCTGATTAGAAAAATTTTACAGATAGATACAACCCATGAAAGCAAATCACGATTTAACTGATTTGGAATCCTAGGTGTAATATATTCTATATTTAATATATATTAGTAATTAATATATTAATAACAATAATACAAATAATAATAATTTTAGTAAATCTGGTTTTATCTGATTTCTAAATGCTGATATGAAATTAATAATAATACTATGATGTAACTTGTTATTAATTATCAAAGTACTAATAATAATAATAATAATATTGAATAACACTATTAATTGTAATAAAAATAACATTATTAATTTTATGATATAAAATCCGATCCTAAATTTGATAAATAAAAATTACATCAACTGTCCCTCTTATTTCTGGGTAAAATATTAAAAGTGTTAAAAATAAATAACTAGATCCTAAATACATTTTTATTAAGCCTAAAATTTATAGAACTCATTTTCGGATCACCGCTTATTTTTTTAAAATCCCATAAGTTCGAATTAAGCTTCTCTAATTAATAATCAAAACGTCTAACGAGTAATACAATCATTAGATATTTATTTTTAATATACTTTATATATATATAGATATATTTTAATTATTATAATATCCTATTTTTATTTTTTTAATTTTTAATAACAACAACATATAATACGTCAAATTATATTTCGAAATATTATTTATATATACATACACACATATCTAATTACAATTAATTGTTCGTGAATTCGTCAGGCATGGTCAAAGGGTAATCGATTACATGAATATAGATTTTAAACTTTCGAGACTCAACATTACAGATTTTTGCTTACCGTGTCGGAAACATACAAAGATTAAAGTTTAAATTTGGTCGGAAATTTCCGGGTCATCACATCTACCAAGCCATGTGATCGAAAGGCAAAAGGATTTAGCAAAAGTCCTATAAATTCTCCAGTTTTGCCGAATGTTTTACACTCTTTCAATATCTCTTCTCTCTCTATATATAATTATATTTATATTATTATTATTATTATTATTATTATTATTATTATTATTATTATTATTATTATTATTATTATTATTATTAAGATTAGTATTATTATTAATCTTATAGTCCGGAGTATTATTAATTAGTATTATACATAAAATACTACGACGAGGTCATGAGCATGTCACTTTCAAAACAAGTTTTCAAACGGGTTTAAGCTAAAGAAACTATGGGTTATAGCTATGGAGATAATGGGTAATGTTCATGGGTATTATTCGCAAGTCTAACCTAGTGTTTATCATCTCCGTTGCGTCTACTTACTTTCCTGCAATATTGAATCACAATATTGATACGTGAGCATTCATATCTTATCTTTTATATATTAATAGTGTATACATGTCTAGTGCTCGAGTATATATGTTTATGCATGCTAGTATGCTAAATTTCATCGTTAAACAGTTTATGATGAATCACAAATTAAATACATATATTACTAATAAAAGGTATATGATATGCATATTTTTGGAAAGCTGGCGAAAAATCAATAACTTTTCATTTAGATATCGTATGATTTCGATGAACGAATTAAAAGATATGATCAACTGAATTATGATTGACGTTAATTGAAATTGCTTTTGAATCTGCAATTAATATTTAAACAACTTGTTTATAAGATTGATAAATTGAATTTTTAAATATTACCAGCGGAGTAAATGAATTCTTATATAAGGCACGTCTCGTTTTGTTGAACAATTGTCAAAATTGATTGTTTTATCATATTTTAAAGCCTTATAAAAACTATAGTTTAATTTTACAAAAATTAGGAAACTATGTGAAATGTTAAAATGTTTCGATTGCCATGATCATTCAACTATTGTATTGAGTCAGATTGACTTTTGATAACTTTTGTATGTCGATCTCGAGCATTAAGATTGTGATACACTATGACCTGACCTAGCTTGATAGACAATTATTGACCAACATATGTTCTCTAGGTTGAGATCTACGGTTATTTGGTATTCTAAGTTTCGGTCACATTTCGGTGAACGACTTTATGTGCTGCTAAGGTGAGTTTCATTTGCTCCCTTTTTAATTACTTTTGCAATCTATATTTTTGGGCTGAGAATACATGCACTTTATTTTAAACGCAATGGATACAAGTACATACTAAATTCTACACCGAGTTTGAACCGAAAATCCCTTAGCTTTGGTAACTAGTAACTGCCGGTTATAAGAACTGATGGACGCGAGTAGTTATATATGGATCCATAGGGCTTGACATCCCCGTCTGTTCCAGGTTTAGAAACCCTAGCCTGAACTATTAAACAGACGTATGCTATTTGAGTTTAGTACACGTTGGTTTGCGTGTATTGTACAAGTTGGTTGCATGTATGTTAAAACAGGGGTACTTATTATAACATTAAAGCTTAGTTACCAGGGTGCTCATTCTTGTAGAATATTTTGATAAACTTTTCTGGATTAAACAACTGAAATCTTGTGATCCACCTTTATGTACAGATTATGCAAAACATTAAAACTATGAACTCACCAACCTTTGTGTTGAAACTTGTTAGCATGTTTATTCTCAGGTTCCCTAGAAGTCTTCCGCTGTTTGCTTATATGTTAGACAAGCTATGTGCATGGAGTCTTACATGGCATATTTTTCAAAGAAACGTTGCATTCACCAAATCATCACCATGTATCTTATTTTGACTACAATGTCAACGGAAGTACTATTGTAAACTATTATATTACGGTGATTGTCTATATGTAGAAATCATCAGATGTCGAAAACCTTTGATTTAAATATTCATTTATGGTGTGCCTTTTCAAAAGAATGCAATATTTACAAAATGTATCATATAGAGGTCAAATACCTCGCAATGAAATCGATGAATGACGTGTTCATCCATATGGATTTGGAGCGATCGTCACACTTGGTCCGATTTAAAAGAAAAGATGATCACCGAATACTTTCCGTGCGAAGAAACCCGAAGGCTCGAAAGCGAGCTAAGAAGTTTGAAAGCGGTCGGAAACGACCTCAACGCTTATAATCAACGGTTTGCCGAGCTAGCTCTAATGTGTCCCAATCTTGTGAATCCCGAGCCTCTACGAGTTGAACTTTACATGGATGGCCTCCCTAAGAGCATCAAACACGGGGTAATGTCATCCGAACCCGCCAAACTACAAGAAGCTTTAAAGATGGCCCGCCAATTGATTGAAACGGTGGATAAAATCATAGTACCGGCACCTAAGGCCGAGGATAAATTGGGTGACAACAAAAGAAAATGGGAAGCCTCCAATCAAGCAACTACAATAACAACAACTTCACCAAGAAACCTTCATATCGGACGGCAAGAAAATTTATGCCGGAACCAAACCTTTTTGCAACAAATGCCACAAGCATCACTTTGGTGAATGTGGCAAGCTAATTTACCACCGGTGCCAAGGAAGTGGTCATATGGCCAATGATTGTAGAAGTTCCGCCCCCGTCGCTCGAAAGGTGCCCGATGCACCAAAGACGGTCACTTGTTACGGATGTGGCCAACAAGGTCATTTTAGAAATGCATGCCCAAAGAAGAAAGATAACCCCAATGCGCGCTTCCGAGCTTTCAACATTAACACCGAGGAAGCCCTAGATGACAATGAACTAGTCACGGGTACGTTTCTTCTCAACAATTCTTATGTCTCTTACTTATTCGATTCGGGTACCGATAAGAGCTTTATATCCAAGACCTTGACTCATTCTTTTCACACTCCACCACTCCCACTAGGTACTACTTATACCATTAAAGTGGCCAACGGAAAACTATTGAGTGTCGACAAATTTTATCGGGGGTGTACGTTAAACTTAATGGGTAAAGAGTTTGAAATTGACTTGATACCTATAGAACTAGGGAGCTTCAATATAATAATTGGTATGGATTGGTTAGCTAAAATGAAATCTCACATCCTTTGTGATCTTAAAGCGATTCAAATTCCTATCGAGAATGGTGAACCCTTAATTGTCTATGGCGATAAGAGTTGCACCGGACTCAACCTCGTCTCGTGCCTTAAAGTTAAGAAATATCTTCGTAAAGGTTGTTTCGCGATCCTAGCCCATGTTAAAAAAGTTGAGACCGATGAGAAGCATATCGATGATTTGCCAATTGTTAGTGACTTTTCCGATGTATTTCCCGACGAATTGCCGGGTCTTCCACCTCATCGACCGGTTGAATTTCAAATCGATCTTATTCCAGGAGCTGCACCCATAGCACGTGCACCGTATAGGCTTGCTCCATCCAAAATGCAAGAATTGCAAAGTCAAATTCAATAACTACTTGACCGTGGCTTTATCCAACCTAGCCATTCACCATGGGGCGCTCCGATTTTGTTCGTTAAGAAGAAAGATGGATCCCTACGAATGTGCATTGATTATCGTGAACTAAACAAATTGACGGTTAAGAACCGATATCCTCTTCCACGCATCGACGACCTCTTTGATCAACTACAAGGATCTCGTGTATATTCAAAAATAGATCTTCGCTCGGGTTATCATCAATTAAGGGTTAAGGGTGAAGACGTCTCCAAAACCGCTTTCCGAACTCGCTATGGTAGTTACGAATTCCTTGTCATGCCATTTGGTTTAACTAATGCACCGGCGGTGTTCATGGATCTTATGAACCGCGTGTGCAAACTGTATCTCGACAAATTCATTATCGTTTTCATCGATGATATCTTAGTCTACTCTAAAAGCGAAGAAGAACACGAACAACACCTCTAACTCGTGCTCGAACTCTTGAGACAAAAACGACTATATGCCAAATTCTCCAAGTGTGAATTTTGGTTGAAGGAAGTTCAATTTCTTGGTCATGCTGTAAGCGATCAAGGTATTAAGGTCGATCCGACAAAAATCGAAGCCATTAGCAAATGGGAAACCCCTACTACTCCTACTCACATTCGTCAATTCTTAGGCCTCGTCGGGTATTATCGTAGCTTCATCGAGAATTTCTCTTTGGTTGCTCGTCCTTTAACCGCGTTAACTCACAAGGGAAAGAAATTCGTTTGGGCAATCGAACAAGAGTTCGCATTTCAAATCTTGAAGACAAAGCTAACCACCGCTCCTATCTTGTCACTTCCCGAAGGCAATGATGATTTTGTTGTATATTGTGATGGCTCGAAACATGGTTTTGGGTGTGTGTTGATGCAACGAAAGAAAGTCATTGCTTATGCATCCCGACAATTGAAAGTCCATGAACGGAACTACACAACACATGATCTCGAACTTAGAGCCATCGTCTTTGCACTTAAAATGTGGATACACTATCTTTATTGAACTAAAAGCACCATCTTCACCGATCACAAAAGCCTCCAACACATCTTCGATCAAAAGCAACTAAACATGAGACAACGACGGTGGATTAAAACTATGAATGATTACGATTGTGTGCTTCGTTACCATCCCGGGAAGGCAAATGTTGTAGCCGATGCCTTAAGTCGAAAGGAAAGAATGGTGCCTCTTCGTGTCCGAGCTTTAAAAATCACCATCCACACCAACCTTAATAACCAAATCCGTTTAGCCCAAAATGAGGCTCTCAAGGATGAAAACATCTCTCTCAAATGCTTGAACGTCCTCGCCTCTCGATTCGAAGTTAAGGAGACCGGACTCCGATATTTCGCCGGAAGAATTTGGGAGACTGTAAACCACATCGTTACTACCATTGTTTATACCGCCGTATAGAAATCACTGATGTACAAAGTGTGAAGAATAAAGAAGTGATTCTAGTATATTTCAAGACTATATTGCTTGAGGACAAGCAACGCTCAAGTGTGGGAATATTTGATAATGCTAAAAACGAACATATATTTCATAGCATTATTCCTCAAGAAAGACAAGCTTTTAGTTGCAATTGTCCTATTTACAAGTGATATTCGGTTAAATAATAAAAGGTGAAGACAAAAGATAGATTCGACGAATTGAAGACGCAAACGACCAAAAAGCTCAAAAGTACAAAATACAATCAAAGAGGTTCCAATTATTGATAAGAAACGTCTCAGAATTACAAGAGTACAAGATTCAAAACGCAAAGTACAAGATATTAAATTGTACGCAAGGGCGTTCGAAAATCCGGAACCGGGACCAGAGTCAACTCTCAACGCTCGACGCAACGGACTAAAAATTACAAGTTAACTATGTATATAAATATAATATAATATATATTTAATTATATAAATTATATATATATTATATTTATATATTAAAACCGTCGGCAGACTAGAATCCAAACTTGTGTGAGCTGGAAACCACTGCTCCGCACTCGCGGAGCCTATAAAGGCAAAAACCTCCGCACTCGCGGAGGTCTGAACAGTAAACGTGGGCCTATAAAAGGCCGAGCATTCGGCCGAATTTTACACATCTTTTTCTTTCCATCCTACGTAAACTTATATATATATATATATATATATATATATATATATATATATATATATATATATATATATATATATATATATATATATATATATATATATATATATATTTATATTTTAATTTTAATTTTAATTTTAAATCCTAATAATAAAGGTATGTTAGCGAATGTTGTAAGGGTGTAAGTCGAAATTCTGTCCGTGTAACGCTACGCTATTTTTAATCATTGTAAGTTATGTTCAACCTTTTTAATTTAATGTCTCGTAGCTAAGTTATTATTATGCTTATTTAAAACGAAGTAATCATGATGTTGGGCTAATTACTAAAATTAGGTAATTGGACTTTGTACCATAATTGGGGTTTGGACAAAAGAACGACACTTGTGGAAATTAGACTATGGGCTATTAATGGGCTTTATATTTGTTTAACTAAATGATAGTTTGTTAATTTTAATATAAAGATTTACAATTGGACGTCCCTATAAATAACCATATACACTCAATCGGACACGATGGGCGGGGTATTTATATGTACAAATAATCGTTTATTTAACCGGACACGGTAATGGATTAATAGTCTATGGAATTATTAAAACAGGGGTAAAATTATGTACAAGGACACTTGGCATAATTGATAACAAAGTATTAAAACCTTGGGTTACACGCAGTCGATAACCTGGTGTAATTATTAAACAAAGTAATAAAACATTGTTACAGTTTAAGTCCCCAATTAGTTGGAATATTTAACTTCGGGTATAAGGATAATTTGACGAGGACACTCGCACTTTATATTTATGACTGATGGACTGTTATGGACAAAAACCAGACGGACATATTAAATAGTCCAGGACAAAGGACAATTAACCCATGGGCATAAAACTAAAATCAACACGTCAAACATCATGATTACGGAAGTTTAAATAAGCATAATTATTTTATTTCATATTTAATTTCCTTTATTTTATATTTAATTGCACTTCTAATTATCGCACTTTTATTTATTATCATTGTATTTAATTGCACTTTTAATTATCGTATTTTTAATTATAGCAATTTTATTTTATCGCACTTTTATTTATCGCAATTTCATTATCGTTATTTACTTTACGCTTTAAATTAAGTCTTTTATTTATTTAATATTTTACATTAGCTTTTAACTGCGACTAAAGTTTTAAAAATCGACAAACCATTCATTAAACGGCAAAAACCCCCCTTTATAATAATAATATTACTTATATATTTTTGTATTTTTATAAATTAAAACTAATATAGCGTTAAGCTTTGTTTAAAAGATTCCCTGTGGACGAACCGGACTTACTAAAAACTACACTACTGTACGATTAGGTACACTGCCTATAAGTGTTGTAGCAAGGTTTAAGTATATCCACTCGATAAATAAATAAATAACTTGTGTAAAATTGTAGCGTATTTAATAGTTTTTTCGTTGTAAAAATAAAGCTATTTTATATACACCTCGCATAACATCAAGTATTTTTGGCGCCGCTGCCGGGGAACTTAAACGTCGAAAGCGCAACGCTAATGATATAAAAAATAATAATATAATTTTGTAAAAGTTTTTATTAAGTCTTTCGTATAAAAATATAAAATTTAAAAATTTAAAAATATAAAAATATAAAAATACAAAAAGAGTTTGTTAAAAAAACATATAAATTTAAAAAGTATTTTTATTTTTGAGTTTAAATATAAGTATTTTATTGTTTTATAGAGATATTTATTTATATATATATATATTTTATATTTTAGAAAAACAATAAAAATAAAAAAAATAAAAAATAAAAACTGAACCTGTGCAAAATCGACCCCTTTCTCAGCTGAAATTTAACCCTCCGCGACTCGCGGAGGTTTTAAACCGGGACCAACCGCACTCGTGGAGGTCCACTGACAGGCTAGGGTTTGACTCTGCAAACTGTAATAATTACGGAGTATTATTAATTATTACTATTAAACCTAATTGGGTTATTAATTATTTATTATTTAGTTTAGTTTTAATTATTTAATTTGTATTTTTAAGTTTTAAATAATTTTATAAATCTATAAAAATTAATACTTTTATAAAATAAATAATATAAAAATAATATTTTTATAAAAATTGTACTTTTTACAACTTTTAGTATATTTTTATATTTTGTCTCTTTTCATTTGTTTTTAGCGTAATTTTTGTATTTTTCGCTCATTTTTACTTTTAAGATATAGTTTTTACCATAGTTATTTTTATTTCTAGATTTTTAGGCTTTGCCGTAAAATCCCTTAAGTGCTTTTTCTTTAGACTAAGATTTAGGTGCTTTAGAATTTTGCGACGTTTTTTTTAGTTTTTAGTACCTTTTTAAGTTATTGCCATTTGGGATATAGTATTTCTTTTAAGCTTTAATATTTTTAGACGCAACTTTTAATTTTTTAGTTTTTAGTTCCTTTTTAAGTTTTAACGCGCTACTTTCTTATTTTTATTTTTCGACGCCTTATACCTATGTATCAATTATCACTCCAATTAGCAATCTCAATTTGCAATTTTAATTTTAAGTTAGTGATAATAATAAGGTTGGGTTAGTCGAGTGTTCTAAAGTTTTATAAGTCACTCTTTTTCTTTCTTATTTCTCGACATTCTAGTTTTAGGACATAGATTTTTATTCTATTTCTTCTCTAAATTTCTTAAAATTACGAAAATTTATTTTAAGTGGTTAAATTGATAGACATCAAAATTTTCTGGTTCGTAGTAATAGTTGGATTTGTACGTGGACCGGGTTATTGGAGCCAAACAGTACTCAATTATATTGAGACGAAACGAATCTTGCCCCTCTGCTGCATCTTTTGGCTATTCGAAACGTGTGCAAAATCAGAAAAGTCTATTAATTGGATAACTTATATAATTTTTCTTTCCTTTTAAAAACTAATAGGATATTCAGTGAATGCACCGAGCAAGACGTTCACCACCTTTTGTACGTTCACCACCTGTAACTCGATCAACACATCTAGCTAATATTGTCGCCGTTGATTTTTCTTTAGAATCGTCATCCATTCAACCAAGTACTCCAATTCAAATTTCCGATAATCCATTTTTTGAACCCAATCTCACAATTGAGAATCCGAAGAATATTCAGGGACGATTCATAGATCCTGAACCATTAATTTTTCCTCCGGAACCACCAATCATTCAAACAGAGATTGTTGAGGAACGAACCATTAAATCAGAATTCTCTAGTGATTCAGATTCAACAAATTCAATCATGGAGAATCTGGAACCTTTAAGAATGGAAGACCGAATGAGAGCTAAACGCACTGGCCAAGGTCACGCAATTACTCATCCAGACATTAATGCGCCAGATTATGAAATCAAAGGACAAATTCTACACATGGTAACAAATCAATGCCAATTTAGTGGTGCGCCTAAGGAAGATCCAAATGAACAACTTCGAACCTTTAATAGGATCTGTACACTATTTAAAATAAGAGAAGTTGAGGATGAACAGATATATCTCATGTTATTTCCCTGGACTTTAAAGGGAGAAGCCAAAGATTGGTTGGAATCGTTACCTGAAGGGGCGATTGATACATGGGACGTTTTAGTTGAAAAATTTCTTAAACAATTCTTTTCGACATCTAAAGCCGTAAGACTTCAAGGAGAAATTGTTATGTTCACACAGAAACCAAATGAAACTCTATATGAGGCATGGACCAGATTTGGAAAGTTATTGAGAGGATGTCCGCAACATGATTTAGACACTTGTCAAATAGTACAAATATTCTACCAAGGATGCGACATCACTACAAGGAAAGACATCGATATAGCAGCTGGTGGTTCTATTATGAAGAAAACAGAAACTGATGCTTACAAAATTATTGATAACACTGCTTCCCACTCACATGAGTGGCACCAAGAAAAAGATATCGTTAGATCATCTAAAGCAGCTAGAGCCGATTCTAGCCATGACTTAGATACCATTTTTGCAAAGATAGATGTTGTCGAGAGACGAATGGAAAAGATGACTAAGGATATACACTCAATACGAATTAGTTGTGAGCAGTGTGGAGGACCACATTTGACAAAAGATTGTCTCAGTATTGAACTAACAATGGAACAAAGAGAGAATGTTTCATACATAAACCAAAGGCCTGGAATTAATTATCAAAATAATTATCAACCGCCAAGACCGATTTACAATCAAAACCAGAATTATAACCGAAATGTTCCATACAACAACCAACAAGGTCCTAGTAATCAACAAGTATCCAACAATACTTACAACCAGCAAAGACCTAATTTTCAAAACAAACCACCACAAACCGATGATAAAAAGCCAAATTTAGAAGATATGATGACGAAGCTAGTTGAAACTCAAACGCAGTTTTTCACATCTCAGAAACAAACGAATGAACAAAATGCTCAAGCATTTAGAAATCAACAAGCTTCTATTCAAAATTTGGAACAAGAAGTAAGTAACCTAGCAAGGTTAATAGGTGAAAGAAAATCGGGAAGTTTACCTAGTGATATAAATGCTAACCCCCGAAATACCTGTAATTTCTGATGAAGCTATTCCTACTCCACAAGAACCACAACCTGAACAAGATAAGGAAAAAGAACCGATAGTTGAAAAGGTTAATGAAGATAACACAGTTAAGGCTAAACCTTATGTTAAACCATACCAACCACCACTTCCTTACCCGAGTAAAATGAAAAAAGAGAAACTTGAAGCCGAGCAATCCAAATTCTTGAATATGTTTAAATAGATAAATATAAATCTTCCTTTCATTGATGTAATTTCAGGAATGCTTAGATATGCTAAATTCTTGATAGATCTAATCTCAAATAGAAAGAAAATAGAAGAACCCTCGGCTGTTACTATGAATGCTAATTGTTCAGCAATGCTGTTGAATAAGATACCAGAAAAACTATCTGATCCAGGAAGTTTCACAATTCCATGTTTTCTGGGTAGTCTTAGTTCAATAGAAGCATTGGCAGACTTAGGTGCTAGTATAAATTTAATGCCGTATTCACTATACACTAAACTAGACCTTGGAGAATTAAAACCAACAAGAATAAGTATACAACTAGCCGATCGATCAATAAAAATATCCTAGAGGGATAATGGAAAACATGCTAGTTAAAGTTGGTACTTTAGTATTTTCAGTAGATTTTGTTGTTCTGGACATGAAAGAAGATTCTCAAGTTCCTCTCATATTAGGAAGACCATTCTTAAACACGACTAAATCAATGATAGACGTGTTCGGTAAGAAATTGACCCTAAGTATAGAGGACGAGAGTGTTACCTTTTCAGTTGATAGAGCAATGCAACAACCGCAATCTGCAGATGATACATATTATTATATTCAAACTATAGAATCACATGCAGAATTGTTAGAAGAATTTCCAGAATTACAAGGAACAGGAGAATGTTCTTTAGGAGAAGGAACTGAACCAATTGATGAAACTGAAATGTTAGCTACACTAATGGCTAATGGATATGATCCAACAACAGAAGAAATTCAAATGCTAAAAGAAAAAGACAGATATCGATATAAATCATCGATAGAAGAACCTCCGACATTAGAGTTAAAGCCACTTCCAAACCATTTGGAATACGCTTATTTACATGGTGAATCTGAATTACCTGTAATAATATCGTCTTCTCTTACTGAAAATGAGAAATCACAACTCATTTCTGTGTTGAAAGCTCATAAACCAGCCATTGCATGAAAGATTCATGATATTAAAGGAATAAGTCCTTCGTATTGCACACATAAAATCCTTATGGAAGAAGGTCATAAAACGTATGTGCAACGCCAACGAAGACTAAATCCTAATATGCAAGATGTTGTTAAAAAAGAAATTATTAAACTGCTTGATGCAGGTTTAATTTATTCAATTTCTGATAGTCCATGGGTAAGCCCAGTTCAATGCGTGCCTAAGAAGGGTGGCATGACTGTCATTACAAATGAGAAAAATGAGCTTATTCCTACTAGGACTGTAACAGGATGGTGTGTGTGTATTGATTATAGAAAATTAAATAACGCTACCAGAAAAGATCACTTTCCCTTACCTTTTATTGATCAAATGTTGGAAAGATTAGCCGGAAATAGTTACTATTGCTTTCTTGATGGTTTTTCTGGATATTTTCAAATTCCAATAGCACCCGAAGATCAAGAGAAAACCACGTTCACGTGCCCTTATGGTACTTTTGCTTACAAACGCATGCCATTTGGACTTTGCAACGCCCCTGCAACCTTTCAAAGGTGCATGATGGCGATTTTTCACGACATGATAGAAGAATGCATGGAAGTTTTCATGGATGACTTTTCAGTCTTCGGTGAAACTTTTTAAACATGTCTAGCTAATCTTGAACGAATGCTGATTAGATGCAAACAATCAAATCTAGTTCTTAATTGGGAGAAATGCCATTTCATGGTTAAAGAAGGCATCGTTCTTGGACATAAAATCTCAAAGGAAGGAATTGAAGTGGATAGAGCTAAAGTAGATGTAATTGCTAAACTTCCACATCCCACCAATGTTAGAGGAGTTAGGAGTTTTCTAGGGCATGCCGGTTTTTACCGATGTTTCATAAAAGATTTTTCTAAAATTGCCACTCCTATGAATAAACTCCTAGAAAAGGATGCTCCATTCATCTTTTCAGATGAATGTATCAAATATTTTAATATTCTTAAAGAAAAACTCACTAATGTACCGATCATGATAACACCAAATTGGAATCTACCGTTTGAACTAATGTGCGATGCAAGTGATTTTGCAATGGGAGCCGTTTTAGGACAAAGGATTGAGAAACGATTTCAACCTATATATTATGCTAGTAAGACGTTACAAGGAGCATAAACAAATTACACAACTACTGAAAAAGAACTCCTTACTATTGTCTTTGCTTTTGACAAATTTCGTTCATATCTCGTTCTAGCAAAAACGGTGGTCTATACCGACCATTCTGCTCTTAGATACCTATTTTCGAAACAAGATGCTAAACCAAGATTAATCTGTTGGATCTTACTATTACAAGAGTTTGTTATTGAAATCCGAGATAAAAAGGGAGCAGAAAATCTCGCTGCCGATCATCTTTCTCGTCTTGAAAATCCTGAATTAGAAGTTCTAAATGAATCGGCCATACAAGACAACTTTCCTGATGAATATCTATTGAAGATAGATTATAATGAAATACCATGGTTTGCAGACTATGCAAACTACTTAGTATGTGGATTCCTTGAAAAGGGATTATCGTAACCAAAACGAAAGAAATTCTTTAGTGATATAAAACACTATTTCTGGGAAGATCCACATTTGTTTAAAAGTTGTCCCGATGGAATAATACGCCGATGTGTATTCGGAGATGAAGCTAGTAAAATCTTAAACCATTGTCACACAGGACCAACAGGAGGGCATTATGGGCCTCAACTCACAGCAAGAAAAGTTTACGATGCCGGATTCTATTGGCCTACAATTTACAAAGACGCACACCTTCTTTGCAAATCCTGTGATGCTTGTCAAAGGGCCGAAAAAATAAGTCAACGTGATGAAATGCCACAAAATGTCATTCAAGTATGCGAAGTATTTGACATTTGGGGTATTGACTTTATGGGTCCATTTCCAAAATCTCACAATAATTTATACATTCTCGTAGCCATTGATTATGTATCTAAATGGGCAGAAGCACAAGCTCTCCCAACTAACGATGCACGAGTTGTAGTCAACTCTTTAAAACGTCTTTTTGCAAGGTTTGGAACACCGAAAGCTTTAATAAGTGATCGGGGAACTCATTTTTTTAATAATCAACTTGAGAAAGTTCTTAAAAGATATGGAGTAACTCATAAAATCTCCACTGCATATCATCCACAAACAAGTGGACAAGTTGAAAATACCAACCGAGCTTTAAAACGTATTCTAGAGAAAAACGTAGGATCAAATCCGAAGGAATGGTCCATTAAATTGGAGGATGCACTCTGAGCTTTTAGAACAGCCTACAAAACTCCAATTAGAACCACACCTTTTAGACTCGTTTATGGAAAAGCATGTCATCTTCTAGTAGAAATTGAACACAAAGCATTTTGGGCTTTGAAGACATGTAATCTTGATTTACATGAAGCTGGACGACTACGGTTAAGTCAATTAAACGAATTAGAAGAATTAAAACATGAAGCATACGAAAATTCGTTAATCTATAAGGAAAGAACGAAGAAATGGCATGATAAAAGAATCAGAAGTTCAAAAGAATTTAAAGAAGGAGACAGAGTTCTTCTTTTCAATTCACGATTCAAGCTATTTCCTGGAAAATTGAAATCAAGATGGTCTGGACCATTCATAGTCAAAAGAGTTTTCCCGTACGGAACAGTAGAATTGATAAATTCAAATGGGATTGAATTTAAGGTTAATGGTCACAGAGTTAAACACTACATAGATAGTCCAATGGAAGTTGACAACGATGTTAATCACAATTTCGATACCACAGCTAACTAAGTGTGGGGAGAATCAAGTCTTTAAAGGATAATATGTATTTCTGTTAGAGTTAGATTTTTTGTTTTCGTGTAGTTCTCGAAAATGGAACTCGAATGGTCTTTCCCTAGCAGACCCTAAAGAACTAGTCTTCTCCCCCCATTCTGAATTTTTATTTTTTAGGTTTTTACGAAATGAAGACTTCCTGTGAACTAAACAATGGTCTAATGCTACACGCTTTGATCACTAAACATAATAATGACACACTTCCGAGTAATCTAGTATCAGTAATCAGAGAAAAATTGGACGGAGTAAGAAAAGAATCCAGATGCGAAGATAAAAAGTTACAATTTGGTAAAGGAAAATCAAAATCCGCAGCGTAAAGAAGAGCACGACACCTTGAAAGATGTCACAAATGCGGAAAATGGTCACACGAAGGTAAATGTTCAAATAATCAAACCTATTCAAACACCGAATTTGTTACTTTATGCAGAGATGGACCGTTCATATGTTTAGAAGAAAAAACGTTAAATACTCGAGGTTACGCCTATGTAGCCATGGAAAACCAATTAGTCCGACTATCTTATGAGTGGGCTAGAGCATATCACTAAGAAATCTATATCACAGGTAAGTTTGTACAGTTTTCATTTTTTATTTTTATTTTTAACCTTTTGATAATAAACGATAATTTGTTCGCTATAAAGTATTAAATTGGTATTCGATAAAATTAGGTCTTGCGACCGAAATTATTGATATCATTCCAAAATTTATTACATCACTGCGAAATTTACCGTTTATTCTTAAGGCATAAATATCTTTAATCAATCAAACCAAAATATTTCAAAAATTCGTCATGAGTTAAATTAGGTCATGGAACCGAAATTACTTTACCGAAAAGAGGGGCGCATATTTTTGATAATATTTGATTGATTAAAGTGGGATAAAAGCCAAAAAGATTTTTAATTTTATTTTTACCATGTTTTTAAAATTAATATATAAATATTAAATTAATATTGTAAACTTCTTTAAAATTGTAAATATTTGAAAAATTAATATTTTTAATATAAGTTTGTATGTATAAAAACATAAATATAATATAAGTTTGATGTAAAATTTTATTAATATGAATTTTTAATTTTATGCATTTTAAATTTAAGTTTGGTGTGAATTTATAATATGAATTTTTAATTAAGTTTGGTGTGAATTTAAAAACGAAAATTTACTTTATTTCGTTAAGTTAAAAATATGATTTTTAAAATTCGTCGTGAGTTGAAGACTAGGTCATTGAACCACAATTGCTTTACCCGAGGGAGGGACGAGAACTTTTATTATCATTATTTTTAATCTTATTGAATTAAAGTATGCCAAAAACATTAAAAAACCCAAAAATCTTTGCTTTTAAAACTGCGCTTAAAAATGACAAATTTCAAAATTTTGTCGAGGGACGGACTAGGACATCGATCCGAAACACCATCATCCTAAAAAGAAACAAAATTTTAATTTTTGAATTAATTTTATGTTTTATAAAGTTATAAGATTTTTATTTATAAAAAAAAAAAAAAAACCACCGCGACTCGCTGTGATTTAAACTGGCCCACCACCGCACTCGCGGAGGTCACAAAACCCAGATGGTTATCTGGTCAAACAGACCAGGTTAAATACACACACACACACACACACATTTTTACCCGAAAAACCCACGAAAAT
The DNA here is from genome assembly GCF_046630445.1 of Rutidosis leptorrhynchoides. Taxonomy (NCBI): domain Eukaryota; kingdom Viridiplantae; phylum Streptophyta; class Magnoliopsida; order Asterales; family Asteraceae; genus Rutidosis; species Rutidosis leptorrhynchoides. The sequence continues at coordinate 370,105,732 of NC_092341.1, read as the reverse complement.
TCATCACAAATTCGCCATTTTTCATCATTTTTCATCAAATCTTTCATAAAATCGCAATGAGGAGACTATTATCAAGGAATTACTCAAGGAAATCGGTAAATTTCTACACCTAAACACCATTAAATCCGAATTTTAGTGTTCTTGAACAATTTCAAACATAATTCGATTTTGATGCTTTCTAGTGTAATAATGCTTCAATTGTTTGTGTATTATGCTTGTATAACCTAGATTGATGCTATTTAACATGATTAGAAGCTTTGAACTTCAATTTTTGAATAATCTTGGGTTTGTGCTCTTGAGCAAAATTAGGGCTTTTTGATATAAACAGGTTATGGCCAATTTTTGTCATGAATTATTGCTAAATTGAGTAGTATAACATGTTTAGGTAGTTAAATGATCCAAACATTGATCCTAAACATGATTTTTGGAGATTAAAGTGGACTTTTTAGGTGCAAAATTCATGATTTTGATTAATTTGATATAATTGCCATTTGAAACTTGTTTAATTGTTAGTAATGACTATTTTGACATGTTATTTGAGTTAAATGCTTATGAACTTTGTCTACATTTTCATATGTGCTTATTTGGAAAAGTATAGAATTGTAAAAAAAAATTTGTGAAAATGTGTATAAGTTTAATTTTGATTTAACATGTTATTGTGATTGTTTTAAGTTGTTATATTGTTAAAACTAATGCATATTTGGATGCACAAAAATTATGTTTGATATATTTTGCAGACTGAAAGGGGTGAATCTTCATCCCAGGCTCGCAATGCTCCTCCGGAAGATGCAAATCAACAAGAAATTAATAGCCATTACCGACAAGATATGCCTCACCCAATTGTTTCATATTCAAACATTTATGAGGCAGATTTATATCCGAATTTGAGATTTGATAGATATTGGATAGACTATCCAAAATATCAAAAGAACCTGCACAACCTTGTGTCTAATAATGTTGAGGTACCCAGAGTTATAGATTGGGCACCATTAGAGGTAGTGGAATTGGCCGAGCCAATCAGGGAATTACTTGCTCAAAGGTATGGTAATTCTATTTTTAGTGATTGGATACGTTTATTCAACATGCGTAGACATGTGTATAGAGAATGGTGTATAGAGTTATTGTGTACTATTGAAATAAATGATCGGGTAGATACTTTAACCGATCGTAGTTTTATTAGATTTTTATTAGGAGGGGAGATGCGCCATATGTCTTTACTAGACATGGCTCGGGCTTTAGATATATATACGCCCGAGGAGCTAGCATCTTATGATTGCCAGAGGTTAATAGTTTATGGTAGGAGGGTGGATGAGAATTTTGATACGAATGACGTATGGAGTAGGATGACTAGCCATCGCCGATTCCAGGGGGATTATACTCTTATCTTGATATTGATAGAGCTGAATTAAGAGTAATCCATAGGTTTTTAGCCAATTCGATTACACAACGAGGTAAGAATAAGGAAAAGGTAAATGAACAGGGTTTGTTTTACCACATGTGTATTTGAGACCCACACAGCGTTGTAAGTATACCTTTTTGTGTGGGTTATTATTTATTGACTATGGTTAGGGGTATGAGGCGTGGTAGCATAATAGGAGGTGGTATATTTATTACTTTAATTGCTAAATATCTCGGTGTGGATAGAAGTCGGGGGGGATTATTAATGGCAGAACCAAAACCCCGCGATAGAATAGATTTGCGTGTTTATCATGGTGCTAAGGTCTTAAAGAAACGAAATAACGCGGCAGCACGTTATGATGGCAGGCATCCACAGGTTGAGAGAGATCAACAGCCAGGTAATGTGGGAGGGGGAAATGAAATGACAGAAATGCAAAGGTTTATAGCTTCACAAGAATATGAAAATTCTAGACATCGAGCATTTGAAGATTGGCAAGTTCATCAAAACCACGTCATAGCTCATTGCGAACATGTAGGTAGAAACTATATTCCTACTCCAAAGCCCGAATTTCCTCCCTGGTCTATAGAGATCCAACCACCGTATCCTACTTATAACCCAGCTGAAGCATTCTATAACACATACGGTTATGCATGGAACCCCTACTGGTATCAATATCAACCCTAGTTTATTTAGTTTTATTTATTTTATTTTTGTAATGTTACTACATTCAGCACTTATGTTGATATTGTAATAGTTTTTATAATTTTCTAACTTTTATTATTAGATTTTAATAATTTTTGAATGTGGGGTAATATACCAAACTTCAAAAATATGTATATATGTTTACAGTTTATCTTATGTACACAACAGGGTAAAACAACGCATTTTCAAAGACTGGCATTAAGTTCAGCAAAAGCAACTAATTTTGACGACAAGATGCAAAATATATGTGAAATAACAACAAGACGGAATAAACAAATGATGTGCACCATTTATCATTCAACACAAACAACAATATGTTTGGAAACTTTGGTAAAATTTAATCATTTTTCTACGCTAATCACCCTCAATAATTTAAATTGTTACTGATTTCTTGCAAATGAGGGCATTGCAAGATCTTAAGTGTGGGAAGGGGTTAAATTCTTTCGGATTTAAAAAAAAATTTATTTAAACACTTGGTTACCATTAAAAATACTAGTAACGTAGTAGTTGTATTAGAATCTAGTGCTCTCTGATAACAAAGAACAGCCCTAGTCTTATTTACTGACTATCCAATTCTAGTAAAATTTTTCAAAATTTTCAACTAAATGAATTTAAAATCATGTTTATACATATTTATGAACGATGAAAACTAGGTGTTAATACCGAAATTGTCGTTACCTCGGAAAGGAAATAAATTGAGAAACAATCCAAAATGTTAGAATTCATTTAAGAATGGAATAGAGGAAAATAAAAAGGCAAAGAAAAGAAAATAAAAGCCAAGTGTGTGAAATTTTTACCAAGTTTTTCAAAACGTATATCACATATTTCTGTAACAAATAATTGAAGATACTTTTGCTTTGGACTAAACTAAAAAGTTTTACCCGATTTTCTGTAAGAAAGATGGATCTACACGATGAATCAATTCCATCATTAAAAGGAAGTAAAGTCTTCCGAAAAAGAAATGCGCTTCTTGATTTAGGTCAAGAAGTTGTCGTCCAGACCAGTTGTAGGTTGACGAAAAACCTAGAAAAGTCATCACTAAAATCAGCAGGAAATCCACGAACCTCAGCATAAAATAGTGTCGCCAAGTGGTCAGACTTATCCTAACCATGAGATGATCTGTATCATAAAATGGGGAGGGCGCCGTGCAAATTAGCTTGATAAGACTAATGAATCAGACCTCCAGAAAGGATAATCTCCTTAAAGATTAAAAATCAGCATTTAAGCCTGATATTACTCAATCCTTGAGATTGACTTTAAAGATTGAGAATTACAAACTCATGGAATTCGATGATATCTAAACTCGAGCTTGAACGAGAAAATATTTTGATCAAAAATTAAAACCGATTTGTTTTCTAAAAACCCATTTTCAATGCGTTCATTACCATTGAACGTAAAATCCTAGGAATTCACCTGGAATTCATTAGGTCACCTGAACCAAATCGGGTGTCAACCGTAAGAACGGTAGTTGCATAGCATGGTCAAAGACAGGACCTTGTGCCAGACCGAAAAATTATAAGGGTGAGCTTTACTATTGCTCCTACAAAGGATAGTAATTGCGTCCGATACGTTATAGACCATAATTAAAAGCATGTCAGGGGACATTGCCTTAACAGTTGCTTGTTCAACGCTTTCCTTTACAACCGGACGGTAGTTTACCGAAAGGTAATATACGGAGCAAGTAAACTGGACGTGTTGCTTTCCCAATACAAGTTTAGCAAGTGGGTGACACAAAACCACAAGTTTTGAGCTAAAGTTTTCAAATCTGAAACTCACCAAACCCACAAAAAGAATTTGCAAACACCGGTGAAGGGTTATTCCGGAAAACTTATCTAGGGTAAAAGCTAGATTTAATTTTCAAAAGATCAAATGTTTTCATAAAGATCCAATTTCCTTAAAGGATCTAAATTTTTATAGTCATGTGAGACTGTAAACCACGTCGTTACTACCATTGTTTATACCGCCGTATAGAAATCACTGATGTACAAAGTGTGAAGAATAAAGAAGTGATTCTAGTATATTTCAAGACTATATTGCTTGAGGACAAGCAACACTCAAGTGTGTGAATATTTGATAATGCTAAAAACGAACATATATTTCATAGAATTATTCCTCAAGAAAGACAAGCTTTTAGTTGCAATTGTCCTATCTACAAGTGATATTCGGTTAAATAATAAAAGGTGAAGACAAAAGACAGATTCGACGAATTGAAGACGCAAACGACCAAAAAGCTCAAAAGTACAAAATACAATCAAAGAGTTTCCAATTATTGATAAGAAACGTCTCAGAATTACAAGAGTACAAGATTCAAAACGCAAAGTACAAGATATTAAATTGTACGCAAGGACGTTCGAAAATCCGGAACCGGGACCAGAGACAACTCTCAACGCTCGACGCAACGGACTAAAAATTACAAGTTAACTATGTATATAAATATAATATAATATATAATTAATTATATAAATTATATATATATTATATTTATATATTAAAACCGTCGGCAGACTAGGATCGAAACTTTTGTGAGCTGGAAACCACTGGTCCGCACTCGCGTAGCCTATAAAGGCAAAAACCTCCGTACTCGCGGAGGTCTGAACAGTAAACGTGGGCCTATAAAAGGCCGAGCATTCGGCCGAATTTTACACATCTTTTTCTTTCCATCCTACGTAAACTTTTATATATATATATATATATATATATATATATATATATATATATATATATATATATATATATATATATATATATATATATATATATATATATATATATTTATATTTTAATTTTAATTTTAATTTTAAATCCTAATAATAAATGTATGTTAGCGAATGTTGTAAGGGTGTAAGTCAAAATTCTGTCCGTGTAACGCTACGCTATTTTTAATCATTGTAAGTTATGTTCAACCTTTTTAATTTAATGTCTCGTAGCTAAGTTATTATTATGCTTATTTAAAATGAAGTAATCATGATGTTGGGCTAATTACTAAAATTGGGTAATTGGGCTTTGTACCATAATTGGGGTTTGGACAAAAGAACGACACTTGTGGAAATTAGACTATGGGCTATTAATGGACTTTATATTTGTTTAACTAAAAGATAGTTTGTTAATTTTAATATAAAGATTTACAATTGGACGTCCCTATAAATAACCATATACACTCGATCGGACACGATGGGCGGGGTATTTATATGTACGAATAATCGTTCATTTAACCGGACACGGGAATGGATTAATAGTCTATAGAATTATTAAAACAGGGGTAAAATTATGTACAAGGACACTTGGCATAATTGATAACAAAGTATTAAAACCTTGGGTTACACGCAGTCGATAACCTGGTGTAATTATTAAACAAAGTAATAAAACCTTGTTACAGTTTAAGTCCCCAATTAGTTGGAATATTTAACTTCGGGTATAAGGATAATTTGACGAGGACACTCGCACTTTATATTTATGACTGATGGACTGTTATGGACAAAAACCAGACGAACATATTAAATAATCCAGGACAAAGGACAATTAACCCATGGGCATAAAACTAAAATCAACACGTCAAACATCATGATTACGGAAGTTTAAATAAGCATAATTATTTTATTTCATATTTAATTTCCTTTATTTTATATTTAATTGCACTTCTAATTATCGCACTTTTATTTATTGTCATTGTATTTAATTGCACTTTTAATTATCGTATTTTTAATTATCGCAATTTTATTTTATCGCACTTTTATTTATCGCAATTTAATTATCGTTATTTACTTTACGCTTTAAATTAAGTCTTTTATTTATTTAATATTTTACATTAGGTTTTAACTGCGACTAAAGTTTTAAAAATCAACAAACCGGTCATTAAACGGTAAAAACCCCCTTTATAATAATAATATTACTTATATATTTTTGTATTTTTATAAATTAAAACTAATATAGCGTTAAGCTTTGTTTAAAAGATTCCCTGTGGACGAACCGGAGTTACTAAAAACTACACTAATGTACGATTAGGTACACTGCCTATAAGTGTTGTAGCAAGGTTTAAGTATATCCACTCGATAAATAAATAAATAACTTGTATAAAATTGTAGCGTATTTTATAGTTTTTTCGTTGTAAAAATAAAGCTATTTTATATACACCTCACATAACATCAGGTAGTTAGGTGATCAGGATATGATTTGAGAAGAATACTATAGATAATGTAGGCTCTTAATGGTTAAGAGTGTGTTTCATCTCTGAATGGTTCAGAGCTGAATTCTGAACCATTCAGCACCATATGTCATTCAGAGATCAGAAACAAACGCACTGAATGCTGAATGGTTCAGCATTCAGTGCTGAACCATTCCATTAAGAGGCAACCAAACGCACCCTTAGGGTTTGATAGAAGTAAAATGAAATTTAGATGCATTGAATGCTTTGCAATGTTGTTTGTAAGTGTTTAGTTATATTGTATGCGTAATTTCCTACGAAACGGCGTATTATATGTGTGTATGAAGTTCTCGAATCATCTTATGCATTTTGTGAACTTGAAACCTTGATAATGAACCTTTAATGATCACTTGATGAGAATTCGGTTGTTTTAAATGTTAGATTTGATTGATGATATGTATCTAGTTGTATTCCTCGTTAAATTACCTTTCCAACGATGTATGGTATGCGATTTAATTGTTTACGGTTCATTAGTTATGCTTAAATGAAGTTTGGTTCGAGACTTGTCAAATTTCAGCATTTCCACTAGAGTCAGGTAGTGATGCGGCGCATCACTATTGGATGCGGCACATCAGTGGACTGATGCGGCACATCACTAAGGGATGCGGCGCATCAGCAACTGGCTGTCCAAAATTGCCATTTTTCGTTTAATTCTAACTATGCTATGCACCTCCGATTAACATGTAACTTGTTCTAACATACTCATATATGATTATAGAACTCGGAAAAATTGTCCGAGACCCGACCCGAACGTGTTGACTTTTTCGTTGACTTTGACTTGACCAAAGTTGACTTTTATTCAAACGTAACCTAATACTTAGGCAATCGTTCTAACGTGCATTTATACTTGTATCTTGCATGAAACTTGACAATTTGACTCACATGCTATATTAATCGAGTCGTAACGAGTCATAGGACTAATTGAACACTTTAACCGACCGTGTTTATCGATATTGATACAACCTTTTGTTTAGGTCAAGACTAGCATTTGTTCTTGCACACATTAACCTTGTGAAGTATATTTATTCTCGTGCACTCAAGGTGAGATCATAGTCCCACTTTTACTCTTTTAAACTTACATTTGGGATGAGAAAACATAAACGTTTCGTTTTACAAAGTGCACACAAGTACGAAAACAAACATTCTACGTACGAGTTAGAACAAAAATCCTCAATTCGATTATCATTAGTTACACTTGCCGGGTGTAAGCGAGAACTTATGTTGTATGACCATATGGGTTTGACAAACCCTCATTCGGACAGTTCGCTACCGTTATGCGGATGAAATATATTTTCGAGAATAAAGTGTAGGTTCTAACACTATGTGATGGGGTAATGTTAGTTAAGCCTTGATAATTGGGTGCTCGTGATAACAATTTTTAGAATGATTTTACTATTACTTCATCGTTATAAATCTTGTGGTTCAACTTACTTACTTACGTACTCACTTACTAAACCTATGATTTCACCAACGTTTTCGTTGACAGATTTTCTCTGTTTTTCTCAGGTCCTTAAACGATATGTGTTACATGCTTCCGCACTCTATTTTTGATACTTGCTTGGATGTCGAGTATACTTGCATACATGGAGCATCTTTTGACTTTACATTAAATTGTGTCACATAGGTTTCATTTGTACTTAAAAGCGTTGTATCGTATTAGTCGTTGAACTAGTTTGTAAACTTTGAAACATCTTTACATATGAAATGAATGCGACATATTTTGGTCAAACGTTGTTCTAAAGACTTATGACCACGTAACGGGACCTAAGTAGACGGCACCGTCAATGATGATTTTTTTGGGTCGCTACACTTAACAACAACATTGCAAAGCATTTGGTGCATCAAAAGTTCGTTTAAATATCTATCAATCCCTAACCAAGAATCACAAAATCAATAATCATGTTAATGTAAGGTTTTTATGTCGTCCAACATACTAAATCGAAGCATATGAAGCTAGTAACACAATTAACACACGAACTTTAACATCTAACAACATTTAATCAACCAAAATAAAGGATTTGACAAACCCTTTTTCAAGTATTCATGCTAGTTACTCAAAACAGCAAGATCGAGAAATAAATCACATACACGACATCATAATGAGCCATAGACACGAATTAACACACTTTTAAGTCAAAAACATCAAGAACAAGAAATCTAGAGTTTTAGAAAAGTTACCCAAACGAGATGAAATTAGTATCAAGTTGTAGAAGATGAAGAGAGGATTCCAAAAGTACAAATCGTTTTGTTGCTAGCTTCCTAGATCGAATTTGGATGATGATTCTTTGATTGTGTGAGTTGAGAGCAAAAATGGAAGTATGTGGAAGAGAGAAGAGATGAGTGAATGAATGAGTGGTGGTGGTGAAGGGTTGACTAGTTGACCTAGTCAACTAGTTTGCCCACTTGGCAACTTTAGTCCCTCGAGTTCGAAAGCGGGTGCGTGAATTAACCAAACGAATTATTTTAAATACGCGAGAGTAAACGAAAGATGTCATAATCCATTAACGGGAATATTAAGAACGTTAGTTAACGGAAGGTACGAATCTAGATAACGAAAGATATTATCAAAACAAAAAAAAACAAAAAAGACGGGCATTAAAATGAGTTAACGGAAAAAGTCGGGTTGTTACATGATGAGTTGAGTGAAGTATATCAAGGGATGTTTGCTGTGTTGGTGCTAAAGGCTGATTTTAATTCTCTAGGGTTATCTTTGATTTGATGGTGGACAATGTGACGAGCAAGTTGTTTCTAGAGTATCCACGATTCTTGCAGATAATGATCAATCGTCAAACCATGGACTTGCTTAGAATGAAAAAGGATATTATTGAGCTCAAGCATATGACAGATCTTACTTTCAATAGACTAAACCAAAAGAAGTGTGTAAGTGACGGCAAGCTTGTGTGTCATCTTACGAGAGAAGATTATCAGTGTCCTCCAGGGAAAAAGTGGAGAAATGAGAACAGTGCTTCTGATAGAGAACCTAATTTTGAAGTGGCTAATAGTGACAAAGAAGTTGATCAACCGATAAATCCTCAAGCTACTGGTGGATTTGGTACTGGTGGGTTAGTTGATGAAACGGGAGATGCGCGTCCTGATGCTGGTAATGATGATGCCTCTAGAAGTTCGAAGAGGATAATGGTTGAAGATGAGAGTTCTCAAGTTTCAACAAAGTTTAAACCGAAACAGAGGTTCCGACTGGTTTATAAAGATGTTGGTGGATCATCTGCTGGAACTCAACAAGTGACACCACCACCTCAAACTCATGGACAACAACCACCACAACAACAACATCAATCAACACAACAATCACCACCTGTGATTCAACAAGTTTCTCAGGAGACTGTGTCTACTCCTACTTCTGAAGCTCCTCCACATGCTGGAACTGAGGGAGGTGTTGGATCTTCAGCTCTTCGTACATTAAACGATTTATATGTGCAAGTTATGGCTGATAATCTGAGGATGCGAAAGCAGATGGATGAGAAGTACGAGAAGCTTCAGGAAGATAACCGGGTTAAGTCGGAAGATGTTGATCTGTTGACCATGCATGTTGACTTGCTACAGAAAAAGGTTAGTGACCAATCCTTGCTGCTGACAGATGCTAAGAGAGAGGAAGCAGAGGCTAAAGAGTTGGCTGCATCAACTATTAAGAGGCTGAATGCTTGGGATGAAAAGTTTGAGCTTATTGAAATGACAGAGGACGAGCCTGATAACAGAGTGGTGGAGGCTCCTGGTTCTTCACACGCTACTGCAATGTCAGTAATTCCTCTAAATATTGATTACAGTTTTAGTGAAATCTTTTTTAAACAGGATGAGCTCAAGCATTCTGTTATTTATGATGATCTAGAAGAGGGAGAAATCTCACACAACCTCTCTAGAGAAGAGCTGGACGAACTGGTGCGTCTAGAGCAAGAGGAAGCTAAAGCAGCTGATGCACAGTCCGACGATCCTTCATCTGAGGATGATTCTTTTGGCCCAGAGACAACTGAGGGTTTTAGTGATAGAGATGTGGATGATTTAGTTGAGGATGTGACTCATGAAGTTTCCTACATATCAGAATGATAAGAATGAAGATCTTCCTGGTTATGATGAGTTGTTTAGAACAAATGATGAGATTTTGAATCAAAGGTGTAAAGAGAAGGAACGCACTGAAGTTTTTCCTGAAGGTTTCTTACCGGTTAAGTATAACAGTAAAACAGTTGAGAAGTTGGAAGCTGATTGGAAGGATATTTGGAGGATTCGGAGGTATTATGAGAAACCGAAGCTTGAGCCAAAGTATTTGAAGATGATAAGTTTAAGGAAGAGTGCCAAGGGAAGAATTTTAGCCTGGGCATACATTGAAGAATTCAATATGTTTGCAGTTAAACGAGAATTTGGAGTTGATTACTTTAAACATGGTCATGAATTCAAATCGTTACCATACTTTGAGCAGATGCAAATTGTCAGGTTGAGAATGTTATATTGTGGTATGAATGATCGATCTTCGTTGTTGGTAAAGAAGATTCGAATTGCATTTAAATCGAAGAATTGGGAAGGATTTCGACCACAGTTTCCTAGGATTAGCTACAGAGTTGATCCGCGAACCGGTGAATCTAAACGAATTATAACGTACAAGCGGGCAAAGACTATGAAGAAAGTACCTTTGAGGAAATTGTCGCAGAACTGGAGTCAGAGATTCAGATGGTGGTTTTATGATGACCGTTCGGAGGAAGCTGTGATTGTGCTGGATAAAGTGAATGAGAATGATATAGATTGCATTCGTGTGTTGGATCCAATTTGGCTGAGAAACTGTACCGAGGCTGATATTTTTACTTTGTACTACAATCGAATGCTTTATAGACGTGAGAACAAGGTGCAGGCTGAACAGTATGTGAAGGTGGCTAAGCTGTGTTATTTGAACAACATGGTGATTGATCCGTACGAATGAATCTGATGACGACTGGAGACTTTTGATATAGAACTAGGTCTTAGGGGGAGTTTTTGGTGCATAATCCTGAGTTCTATATTGTAATAAGTTCTATTTGTATTATCGTTTACATTTCAGTCGTGTATGAACATTGTCATTGATAATTTGTTTTTGATATTGATTAAGCAATGACGTTAAACGGTTTAGAGCTGATTGGTTGGCAGCTCAGACCATCGACCGATGGTATGGACCATCGGTCGAGGGACAAACACCATCAGCCGTAGGTCAGAGACCTCCGACCGATGGACACTGTAAGTATATATAAATAGGGAAGTCGGGTTTCATTCATAGGTTACAAACTCTACACCCTTTAGCCGACGTTTTTCGTTCTTGCAGTTGTCCTAGACTAATCCCCAACCGAATACACGTTCTTAGGCGTCGATTCCATCAACATTAGTTGGTATTATTGATCTCAAAGAGTCTAAGTATTCGTTAACCTTATAGATTAATGATTTCCGCCTCTAATCTTGTTAGTACGATTAATCTAAGATCCTATTACGTCTACAGCATCGCTCTAGGTCTTTACATTCTCGGGACCGGCCCTGGATTTGGGGGCGAAAGTATAAATAATGGCGGATTTCATGACATTGAGTAGAAATTCTAAAAGGAGAACAAGAGGGACCAGTTTGAATTGTTTGTGTTAAAGGACTAAATTACCCTCACATGTGTTGCACGTGTGAAGCGTTTGAGTGGTGACGACAGTTAGGTTGGGGTATCAACCACGACAGTTAAGCAAAACTGAAGTACCAACTATGCAAGAAATTTTATTAACGATCGTTAATGATAGGGACTAACCGAGTCATTTTTTCTTATTTCAACATGCAGGTACGTTCACTCACTTGTCACTTTATTTATATGAAGGTTTTGGTACAGGTGCTTGAACACGTTTTATTTGATAAGGATAATGCGTAAATGCGTAATTAATTCTAACAGAAGCGTTGTTAGTGACATGATAACAACTTAACACACATATACGTTGATGGAATGGAGACAGATCGAGCTCTAGCAAGTTAAGTAGTCGCTCTCTCTTCAAAATTTATATATTATTTCCTCTAAAAAATAATATTATATTTCAGTCTTTTGTATTCATTAACTAAATAACTATATTTAAATTCTTCCTCTTAATTTACTAATCCGTCTCTGGTACGTCGGGTTTTTAAGTACTACGTTAGCACGTCGTAATTTGTGTCGCTTGCATCCTTTATCCTACTGTCCCAAAGGGATATTGTTGTACTCACTTTCGTAATAAAAAGGTGACATTTAGCTAATAACTACTCCGTAATAGGGAAAGGTTATGTGATCGTATTGTGTGTTTAATATCTGGCTATAAGACCAACTATAACCAAGCGTGAAAATACTTCTTGAGAGGAGCTGGAATACATGTGACAGAAAGTGAGAAATTAAAGCAAAGTGAGGCATCGACGGAAAAGGGCGTTGTTAGAAATCGGGTATGAATTGACTGCCGGATTCGTTCTTGAATCGTGTAATCACTATCTCTATAAAGTATTTCGACCCTACGATTGCCTCGGTTGCACGAAGTCTTTACAGGGATCAAACAAGAACGCAATCAGTGTTTTTTGCAACGAAATCACTGATCAAATTGTTAGAGAATATGTGTGTGTTTCTGTTGGTTTGATGAATGCAGAATGAATGAACAAAAAACGTTCATAAACTTTTATAGGAAAACAGTTAAACCGAAAGGGTGTAACCCTTCAATTTTGGCGGGAACCAGCCAGGGGCGCTGCCCCTTGGACCCCGCAAGGGGGCGCAACCCCCTTGACCCCCGCATTTTACGCGACAGTTAGTAACCAACTCTTACGGGCGTGTACTCCACACTCTCCGAACCCGTTGATAAGTATAGCTAGCTAACAACTGCATTCAAGTAAATCGCAACTAACTAAAATGTACGTTGGATGACACTAAAATCACCAACAGGCGTTAGTCGGGTAGGTGACGAAATCATATGGAGGCGTGACTCACCAAGCAACCAATCAGATTTTAGGACCCAATTTAATAAATATATATTGTAATTATTAATTTATTTTTGTCACTCAAATTTTCAATCAAATTTTACCATATCGCTCACCACAAATTTAAAACTCATTTTTGATACTTCCCTTTATTTAACATCATTTCATGACTTTGATACATCACTAAAAAAGTGTACCATTTGACAACACATTGTCGCTAGAGTTAAAAATCGTCTAATTAATGTTTGTATTGTAGCGTCATGGAAACTTTGTAATTTCTTTTTTTTTTTATATAAGAACATTTGATGTGATAGTTTAGTTCTAAGTTGGTTTCGTGTCTCATACTTTAACGTTTTCTTTTTGGTTTCAAAATTATTATTTCCCTTTGACATTTTTACTATTTATTGTACAATTTTGACTTTAAATAATTCTGTTTATGTTATATTTTATTTAAGGAAAATTATATAAATGAAAACACATTTTTAAATCAAATCCGGTCATATAATTTTCGTCAAATATTATAAAGAAACAAATAAAGATATCAAAAGTCGGAATTCAAAAGAGAGACTTTGAAAAGTCAAACAATACACTTATTTCGATGCGAAAAGGTTAATTTTTACAAAAGAATATTTGATTTCATGTCATGTGTTAACGTTTTGTTTTAGTTATTTTTTAAAAAAGAATTTAATTTGATGCGACTTTTAATTCATCAAAGGTTAGTAATTTTTTATTATTATTTGATAAAAGGATTTTACATTTGATTTAATTTGTACCTACTATGTGATGTAGTTAACGTGCATAAATAGGTATTACATTGCGGTTATTATTGACGTTTGTTTGATAGTTATCTTTTGTACAAGCATCTTAAGCATCTTAACGAAACTTAAGATTATCCATAGAAAATTCATAATATTTTTATGAACCTTTTGATTCATACAATCGTTTTTGTGGTTTATTTAAAACCTTTTTATCCTTTTTTCAAATTTCACTATTCGTTAAGAAAATATTTAAATTATGCTAGTTTGATTATAGGTAAAAAAAACGTTTCTCAAATTTTACTATTGATTAAGAAAAATATTCAAATTATATAAGTTTAATTTATTTATTTATAGAAAATTAAATTTATATGGATCAACTAAGTTAAATCGGGTAAGCTCACCACAAGTAAAATATTTTATTAAAAAAAACATATAGTTTTCTATTGCGACAACCATCTCGTCCACCACAACACACGGACAAACCTTCTACGGTTCTACCTCATTAATTATGAAAAGCAATAGTGAAGTTGGTACTTACTGAGAACAGTTTAGTTTAATTGTTTGATATTAAAGTGAATGCCGCATCATGCTTTTAGATTCATAATTAATTACAAAAATGTTCGAGGTTTTTGAATGCCAATTGCCAAATGCTGGTTTAGAAAGTTTTGATTATTTGTTAATTGGTTATCTTATAACCAAGGAAAATAGATTATAAGATATAGTTATAAATGTATTTGATATGTCGTAGGTTTAGTTGAGCCACTACTCATGCCACATTTGCTGATGAAATGGATTCCATCATTACGCGTAGTGATGATATTTTAATTAATCTTCTTAATTGTCCATGGTCAAAAAAACTAGTCTCACATTAACACATTGTTTATGTTGCAATTTAATTAATCAACTTTTAGTTTGCAACTTGCTCTGTAATTAAGAAATTAATTGATATTTACGTTTAAAAGAAAAAGGGGAAATAAAAAGTTGCATTTGTTATGAACTTGTCAAAAATGATGGCTGCCAATTATCATAAGAATCCAAAGTTGAACAGTAATTATATGTAATATAAATATGTACCATGTGATATTACATTAGATGCACTTCTGATATATATTTCATATATACTCTCTCTCTCTCTCTCTCTTTATATCTTCTAATAATTATCAATAGTCCACAGTCAAAAATCAGGCCACTAAAGGTAGTTATAAGCCTACTGAATTATAACACGTCACTAAAGGTAGTTATAAGCCTACTGAATTATAACACGTTATCAGCACGAAGTGCTCCATATAATCAAGGTTTATCTAAGCAAGCACAAATCACTAATCAAGGTAATAATAATAATAATAATAATAATAATAATAATAATAATAATAATAATAATAATAATAATAATAATAATAATAATAATAATAATAATAATAATAATAATAATAATAATTTTTTAACGCTATCTTCTATTATTTATTAGTAAGGTAAATATTATTATCATCATAACTAACATTTATATTTATGTTATATATGGTCGGTTATACCGCCTGAATTATATTTCTGTAATCTAACTATTATTAACTTCACTAACATTTATATTTATGTTATATGTGGTCGGTTATACCGCCTGAATTATATTTCTGTAATCTAACTCTTATTAATTTCGCTAACATTTATATTTATGTTATATATGATCGGTTATACCGCCTGAATTATATTTCTGTAATCTAACTCTTATTAACTTCACTAACATTTATATTTATGTTATCTAACATTTATGATTACTTATGCAATTAATCATTATTTATTTCATGCATACTAATGTTTATTCTTAAATTTATTATTTATGCATAATATGTTTATTCTCTTAATCTTCGTATTTATACTAAACGTATTTATACTAAATGTATTTTATAGTAATCATATTTATACTAATAAAATTCTTTTATTAAAATTATTATTAATATAACGAGTACATAACAGTCGTTAACGTCAACTAACGACGTTATAACGGTCATATATACATAACGGTTGTTAACGTCAACTGACGACGTTACAACGACTATATTTTTCAAATATAAAATAAACATCTCCGTTTTCACATTTTCGCAAATCAATATTCATTTTCTCAGATTATCACTCTCAAAAAGTTTTTGTAAAGATGATTCACACAAGGATGATTTTTCCTATTGTATTGGTCATATTAACTATCATCATTGTTGCTAATATACCACCGGGTGAACCTATATTCTA
Organism: Rutidosis leptorrhynchoides; assembly: GCF_046630445.1. NCBI lineage: Eukaryota > Viridiplantae > Streptophyta > Magnoliopsida > Asterales > Asteraceae > Rutidosis > Rutidosis leptorrhynchoides. Next base: position 370,089,498 of record NC_092341.1, on the reverse strand, counting down.
TCCTGCCCTTGTGGTTTTATTATTTGTAATCATATCATTATTCTGTTGTTTGCTACTTATGAATTTAAAATGATTCTAATTTCATGTTGTTAGAAATTGATTATGATTATAATTTATGTTGTTCATCTTTCTGAAAATAGAAAATGTCAAACTTATCAAAGCTTGAGTTTGATGCCCTAGACGTATCAGGAACAAACTACACATCATGGGTCATGGATGTAGAAATAAATCTTGGATCATTGGGTATTCTAGAAACTTTAAAAGAAAACAATACTTATCCTGATCAAGATAAATTAAAATCAATTGCTTTTATTCGCAAACATATTGATATCACCTTAAAACATATGTATCTCACTATCAAAGATCCACATGTTTTATGGAAAAGTATCAAGAGTAGATTCGATAATCAAAAGGAAATAATTACTCCCAGCTGCGAGGGAAGAATGAAGAAATCTAAGGTTCCAAGACTTTAAAAAAGTAAGTGAATACAGCTCGGCCATGTTCAAGATCCGTTCAAAGCTTCAATTCTGTGGTCAAGAAATAAGTGATGCTGATATGATGGAGAAAACTTTCTCCACAATGCATTCTGCAAACATTACTATACAAGAAAATTTAAGATTACAGAATTACAAAACTTTTTCCAAACTTCAAACTTATCTCTTAGTTGCAGAAGTGAATAAAGAATTACTGATGAAGAATCAAGAGTCTCGTCCTACGGGTGCACTAGCATTCCCTGAAGCTAATGCCATTAACAATAATAATAAATAAATAAAAATGCACCTGGACGAGGACGTGGGCAAGGTCGTGGTCATATTGGACAAAACCATCATCATGAAAATTACCATAACAATAATAAAAATCATAACTATGTTCGAAATCACCCTTATAGTAATGGTCGTGGTGGTGGTCGTGGTCGTAATGGTTACGGTGGTCGTGGTCGTGGACAAAGAAATAATAATCCACAAAATTATAAATTTCAACCACCATACAATCCCACAAATCATAATGTTGAAGGAAGCTCTTCAAAGAATATAGAAGATTCTTGTTATCGATGTGGTAAAATTGGCCATTGGTCTAAAAACTGTCGAACAAATCAATATTCTGTTAATCAATATCAGGAATTCCTAAAAGGAAAAGAAAAAGAGGCAAACCTTGTGGATGACCTTGATACAAAAATCATTGAGCCAACAAGTGACTACTTTAATGAATAAATTTTCTATTATATGCCCATATCAAATAAATGGATGTAGATTTACGATCTATACCATATCTACTTTACTATATGTTTCCTTATTATGTACTTTCGTTTATAACATATTTTTGAATGTAATATATTGATGAATTATGTACTCATTATTTGTTTATCATATTTTGAAGTTCATGATGTACACTACTGGAGTACAAAATCAGTCAAATGGTGGAGATCTTTTTATTGCAGACAGTGGTACCACATACACTATACTCAAATCTAAAAAATATTTCACTGATTTTAAAGCAAAAGAAGGAACGGTACATACTGTATCAGGTCCTGCGGATTTAATAAAAGGAATGGGAAAAACAAAATTCATATTACTAAATGGTACAAATTTTCTGATAAAAAATGCCTTATTTTCTCCCATGTCAAAGAGAAATTTGTTAAGCTTCTCTGACATATACAAAAATGGATATGATTATCAGTCAGTGACTACAGAAAATGATACATATTTAAGTATCACTGACAAGAAGCATGTGATTGAAAAACTACCAAGACTTAGTTCTGGTTTACATTATACATATATAAATGTACCAGAAACACACATGGTAGTTAATGAAAAGGCATGTGATCCTGTAATGATCAAACTGTGGCATGAAAGATTAGGCCACCCAGGATCAACAATGATGAAAAGAATAATTCAAAATACACATGGACATCCATTGACGGATCAAAAGATCCCTAATGATGCAATTATCTCATGTACCTCATGCTCACTTGGAAAATTGATAATAAGACCATCACCTCTTAAGGTTGAAAAAGAATCACCAATGTTTCTTGAAAGAATTCAAGGTGATATATGTGGACCAATTCATCCACTATGTGGACCATTTAGATATTTCATGATCCTAATAGACGCATCTAGTAGATGGTCTCATGTTTGTCTATTATCAAGTCAAAACATGGCATTTGCAAAATTTCTTGCTCAAATTATTAAATTGAGAGCACATTTCCCTGATTATACTATTAAAAGGGTGAGATTGGATAATACTGGTGAGTTTACATCTCAAGCATTTAATGATTTTTGCATGTCTATTGGAATTGTTGTTGAACATCATGTTGCCCATGTGCATACACAAAATGGTTTAGCTGAATCACTAATTAAACGATTGCAGTTAATAGCTAGACCATTGATAATGAGAACAAAACTCCCACTATCTGTATGGGGTCATGCAATTTTACATGCTGCATCATTAATTCACATTAGACCAAGTGCAAGTCATACATATTCTCCTTTGCAACTTGCTTTTGGCCATCAGCCAAATATTTCTCACCTTAGAACAGTTGGTTGTGCAGTTTATGTTCCTATCGCACCACCACAACGCACTAAAATGGGTCCTCAAAGAAGGATGGGAATATATGTTGGATATGAAACATCTTCGATCATAAGATATATTGAACCCATGACGGGTGATGTTTTTACAGCATGTTTTGCTGATTGTCACTTTAATGAAACATTGTTCCCTAGATTAGGGGGAGAAATAAAAAATAAAGAAAATGATGTTTCATGGTGTGAACCTCAATTAATGTATCTTGATCCTCGCACAAAAGAATGCGAGACCGAAGTTCAAAAAATAATGCATATGCAAGAACTTGCGAATAAATTGCCTGATGCATTTATAGATACAAAAAGAGTGACTAAGTCATATATACCAGCAACAAATGCTCCAGCTCGAATTGAAATTCCAAAAGCTGGCAATAATGTCACTCTTGAGTCTTTGCCACGCCAGAAACGTGAGAGACCAATTGGTTCCAAAGATAAAAATCCTCGAAAAAGAAAATCAGCTGATAATGAGGTAAAAGAAAGTGTTCAAGAAGAACCACAAATCAATACTCCTTCTGCAGAGGAGATTGATGAAGTCAATACGGAATTTTCAATCAATTATGCACATTCAAAAATATCATGGAACCGAAATGAAATGAAAAATTTTGATGAGATATTTTCATATAATGTTGCATATAATATCATGAATGATGATGATGATCCAGAACCAAAATCTGTCATGGAATGTCAAAATAGACATGATTGGGATCATTGGAAATGAGCAATTCAAGCTGAATTTGAATCGCTCAATAAAAGAAAAGTTTTCGGATCTATCATTCTCACACCTAAAGATGTGAAACCTGTGGGATATAGATGGGTTTTTGTGCGAAAAAGAAATGAGAAAAATGAAGTTACAAGGAATAAAGCTAGACTTGTAGTTCAAGGTTTTTCTCAAAGACCAGGAATTGATTATGAGGAAACTTATTCTCCTGTTATGGATGCAATTACTTTTAGATACTTAATCAGCCTGACAGTTTCTAAAAATTTAAAAATGCATCTCATGGATGTTGTGACTGCTTATCTATATGGATCACTTGATAGTGATATGTATATGAAGATACCTGAAGGATTTAAGGTATCAGAAGCGACCAATACAAAACCCAAAGAAATGTACTCAATCAAGTTACAAAGGTCTTTATATGGGTTGAAACAATCGAGCCGCATGTGGTATAAACGATTGAGTGATTACTTGATAAGCAAAGGGTATACCAATAATCTTATTTGCCCATGTGCATTCATTAAGAAAACAACATCCGGATATGTGATCATAGCCGTTTATGTTGATGATCTTAACATCATAGGTACAAATAAAGAGATCCATGAAGCCATTCAACTTCTAAAGAAAGAATTTGAAATGAAAGATCTCGGAAAAACCAAGTATTGCCTTGGTTTGCATGTGGGCCAGTGCTTAGGTATAAGCAAAACCCCGAAATACATAAGTCTTTAATTTACAGGTTGACATCCCAGTCCAATTATTTATTACACAACGCAGTTTTATTTTGAATGCAATAAACTTTGTACAAAGCATGAGAGACTCCATGCAGGCAACAAGCACATCACAGCGGAAGCATTCTAAGGACCTGAGAATAAAACATGCTAAAAAGTCAACACGAATGTTGGTGAGTTATAGGTTTAATTGCTCGAGTCATAAACATATATAAAGATAGACCACAAGATTTCATCAAAAGTTTATCAATAGATTCTACGTAACAGAGCACCCTGGTAAACTTAACGCTATAGTGATAATTACCCCATTCGTTTTAATACACGCAAACCAACGTGTCTTAAACTCAAATAATATACGTCCGTTAAAAGGCTAGCGCTCTAGCTCGGACGGGGATGTCAAGCCCTATGGATCCATATACAATTATTCGCGCCCACCAGTCCATATCCTATGTACTGGCAGCTACTAGTTACCAAAGCTAAGGGATTTTCGGTGTAACTCAGTGTAGAATTTAGTATGTACTTGTGTCTTATCGCGTTTAAAATAAATTGCATGTATTCTCAGCCCAAAAATATTTAAAGTATTTAAAAAGGGAGACTATAAACTCACAGTTCAATATTGCGATTCAATATTGTAGGTAAATTGCGTAGACGTAATGATGGTAGACGACTGTATGGTTGGCCTTGGATTCAAGAACAATACCCCGAACAATACCCAATATTTCCTTAGCTTAAAGCGGTTTGAAACCCGAATTAAAACACCCTCGTATATATCTTATTATTATTAAACTTAAATTATAATTATAATTATAATTATAAATATAAAAATTGATTAAAGAAAATTAAAGTGTGAAGAGTTCGTGCAGAAATCTGGCGTATTTTTAATACTTTTCGATTTACTGTAGCTCATGCGATCGCATTAGTTTTCAGTGTTTTTGCCATGCGATCGCATGGCCGCTTTTTTATTTTTGTTTGCTAGTTCGCCGACATCAATAGTGTACTGTAGCAAATATTGTTACTGTAGCAATAGCGTTTACTGTAGCAAATAGTGTTTACTGCAGCAAATAGTGTACTGTAGCACTGTAGCAAAATACGGTTTCACTGTAGCAAATAGTGTTTTACTGTAGCAAAGTCATTTTTACTGTAGCAAATAGTGTTTTACTGTAGGAAAGTCGTTTTTACTTGTACATATATATATATATATATATATATATATATATATATATATATATATATATATATATATATATATATATATATATATATATATATATATATATATATATATATATATATACACATACATACATACATATAATTGTTCATGAATCGTCGAGAGTAATCAAAGGTAATTGTATATATGAAACAGTTCTAAAATTTTGAGACTCAATCTAACAGACTTTGTTTAACGTGTTAAAATAATAAATCGTATAGAGAATTGGTTTAAATAAGTCAAAAATTTTTGGGTCATCACAAAGCTACTCGAGAATGTTTTTGGTTGAGATCAATGACACAACTCATTACTGATTCTTGTGGACTAGAACGCGATAAAAGTCCAACAACTATCTATGAAGATAATGCAGCTTGCATAGCACAGATAAAAGAAGGGTATATCAAAACTGACCGAACAAAACACATACCTCCTAGATTCTTCTCATATACTCAAAATCTCATTAAGGATAACCAGATCGATATGAGATATGTTCAATCTAGCAACAACTCGGCTGATCTTTTCACCAAAGCACTTCCCACTGCTATTTTCAGAAAATACATTCACAATATTGGCATGAGGCATGTTCAAAAGATGTAATAGCTCAGCGATGTCTACTTGAGGGGGAGTCAACTCTATGCTGCACTCTTTTTTCCTTAGCTAAAGTTTTTATCCCACTGGGTTTTTCTTTGGCCAAGATTTTTAACGAGGCAGTACTAGTCGATCTCTAATGAAAATAAATTGTCATCCAATGGGGAGTGTTATGAACTTGTCAAAAATGATGGCTGCCAATTATCATAAGAATCCAAAGTTGAACAGTAATTATATGTACTATAAATATGTACCATGTGATATTACATTAGATGCACTTCTGATATATATTTCATACTCTCTCTCTCTCTCTCTCTCTCTCTCTCTCTCTCTCTCTTTATATCTTCTAATAATTATCAATAGTCCACAGTCAAAAACCAAGCCATTAAAGGTAGTTATAAGCCTACTGAATTATAACACGTCACTAAAGGTAGTTATAAGCCTACTGAATTATAACAGCATTTAAGATAAGAATTTCTTTTCAGAGAAATTGGAAACAAAATTTCAATTCTTAAATGTCAATCTCCTAACCAAACTCGAAACTGCCAATTCTACCTCATTAACACCTACGATAACAAACAAACTCGCTCCTCAGAAAATTGGTATTTTTGTTTGGAGAGCTTCCCAAATTAAACTCCCGGTAAGAATGGAACTTGATGCTCGGGGCATTGATCTTCACTTTACTAGATGTCCTGTATGCGATAATGATATTGAAACATTACACCACCTCCTTTTGAATTACAACACCGCAAAGGACATTTGGAAAAGGATCCGCAAATGGTGGAAACTTGACCAAAAAAACTTAAACAACATCGCTGAAATTGCTAAAGCTCATCACCCTTCGTTCTCCACACACACAGGTTCACGGGTCTGGCAAGCTATCATCTGGATAACTTGTTATTACATTTGGAAAAACAGGAACGAACTCACCTTTGGTAAATCAAACGCGAGCTGCCCAAAAATTATCTCCAACATACCAGAACAAAGCTTTGTATGGATAAATAGTAGTGGAAAGAAACTGAACCTCAAGTGGTTATCTTGGATGAATAACCCACTGATCTTCGATGTTAACTCCACGGATAGAGATGGAATCGGTTGAGCTCGGGGTTTTTTCCCGTCCCCTTGATCTTAAGCCTAGGAGGAGATGAAATGGGTTGTCTCGGGGTGCTTTGTCGCTGGTTTTCTCAGCTCTATGTCCCATTGGCTGCCCAGCTTGTATTTCAAGTGACGTTCTCTCCCTTGGTAAAAGTGATTGGGTTAAGGATTTTTCTTGCTACCGAGTCCCTTTAAATTGTCACCTTCTATTTAGTGTATATTTCTTCATCTAGTTTACTTGTATAGCGTTCATTATATAGTTACATAATCCGCGAGTATGTATAAGGCTCTAAGCCAAAACATTTTGTAATTATGCTTGGTTTAATAAAGTTGATCTTTAAAAAAATATCATGTCACTTGAAAAAATTTGAGTTAAGATTTTGCTTTTAGACCATTTATATCCTAACATCATATATAGTGTAGTCATAAGATGACATGGCAAAAGAATTCAATATATATATATATATATATATATATATATATATATATATATATATATATATATATATATATATATATATATATATATATAGGAAAATGACATCAAAATGCATTAAACTTTCATCTAAATCCTATTGTATGCATTCAACTTTCAAAAGTCTTATTGTATGCATTCAACTTTGTATTATATTCTATTGTATGTATCCAGTCACCCTTTACCGGTTGTATGCTGATGTGTAACCAGTCACTTTTTTTTTATTGAAAGTCAAATGCCACATCAGATTCATTTCACCTTTAAATACCCCAAATAACCCCAAATTTCATTACGTTGATGAAATGCTAAAAAACTCAAAAATGTCTTCAAGGTCTTCTTCTTCAAGAATCATAACCATTCCAACCCAAGAGATTCAATATTGTGATTGTGGTCATTGGCTCTATGAAAATACGGGATGGACTGAAAAAATCCAGGCAGAAGGTTCATTAGTTGCCCCAATTAAGTAAGTGTTCAATTTTGCCCTAATTTTTTTTCTTCAAAATTTCATCAAATTGTTTCTTGTTTCTACAGGATAAACGAAGGAAATGTAAAGTTTTTCACTTTATTGATGAGGAGCTTCCAAATCAGTACTACAAAAAATTGTTGTATGATCTTCATTTGCAAAATTTGGAACGTAACCACCATGAAGCTGATGTGAAACTCAGGGAAGAGTTGGTCAAGTTGAAGTACAAGATGGAGGTTTATGACAAGTTTATTTTGTTAGGAATTGTGGTGTTGTTATCTATAGCAGTAGGGTTGTTGGTGTTTAAGTAGGTTTAGGACAAGTTTATTTGGGTGTAATTCATGTTATGTAATGCTAGTGTATGCCATTTGTTATGTAACGCAATTACAGGTTATGCAATGCACATTTTGGTTGCCTTTTTAATGGTTATGTAGTGCAATATTGTGGCTAAAATGGCTGTAGTTTTTATCACAAACCATACACTATAAACCATTTAACCTTTACAATGACACAAACCAAACAACATAAACCATTAAAACTATAAAAAAAAAAGTGTAAACTAAAGACCATAAGATGTGTTGACTGCATACACCAAAAGACAATTACAAAGTGTTTACAAACTGCATAAACCATTTATACCATAAACATGTACCAAAATACATTACCCTAGACCATTACAAACTGTTAACAAACCGCATACACCATAAACATGTACCAAAAGACATTACCCAAGACCAATACAAACTGTTTACAAACAGCATACACCAAAAAGAAATCTACATCAAAAGATATTACAATCTACATCAAAAGACATAACAATTCTAAATCTATGGTATTCCACCAGTTTTACCACCACTTGCAACCTATTTCTTAGGCCTTCCAGCAGCTTTCCTCACCTTAACAACCTTGTCTTTTGGTTCATTTGTACAACCCTTTTTGTTGTGTCCCATTTCTCTACATTTTGAACAAGTCATAGAACCACCTGCCCTTGATATCCTCACCCCACTACCACTTGCATTTGCCTTAAATGTTCTAACACCACTACCACTTTCATTTGCCTTTGATTTTCTAACCCCGCTACCACCCTCATGTGCTGCCCTTGTTCTTTTCTTTTTAGGCCTTCCAGGCATCATTTTGGGTTTAGGTGGTAAAGGTTTATTCAACTCATTTGGCACCTAAGTAGAAATTCCACCAACTGGTCTAAGAAAGGTACTGTATGCCCTCATAAACATATCCTTTCTAAACCATGCAGGTATATAATCTTCTGGTGACTTATTAAGTAAAAATATTACTGAACAAGTATGAGGACATGGAATACCAGTTAACTGCCACATCCTGCAGCTACAAGTTCTTATTTCTTCATTAACTTTAAAAGCTTCACTCTTGTGTCTAACCTCATACTCAAACCCACCTGAAAAATGGGCTTGCCAATATCTACAAGCAATAAATAAAGTAAATAAACTAAATTTTGTAAAAAAATAAACAAAGTAAACAAAGTAAATTAAGTCCATACATGTGTTGATCTTTAATAATTTCAAGTCTTTTCATGATATTTGGAGCAATATCACCTACCCAATTCTCATCAAGCCTTTTCATAACAGTCATTCTCTCCATAACAATCACCCTAATTATTTCTAACATTGTTATTATGGGCTTATGTCTACATGTTAGAATCACGGAATTAAAACACTCACTAAAACCATTTTCAACTGCTTCACACCCCCGTCTACTTCAAAAAAAGCCCTTGACCAAGTTTTTGGAATTCTATCAATCAGGTATTTGAATGCACCAGGGTTAGCAACCTTAATTCTATCCATTGTTGCATCAAATAAAACAGGATACGATGCTTTAGATGCTTCCCAAAATAGGTTTCTAAACTCAACTCCACTGTATTGCTTCCTAAAATTCTCATAAATATGTCTAGCACATTGCCTATGCTCAGCATGTGGCATTATGTCCTTGACAGCTTCAATTAAACCCTTATGTTGATCAGACATAAGTGTGAGACCAACACCACATTCTACTTCCTAATCAGCTTCAATTAGCTCAAGAAATCAGGTCCAGTTTTCCTTGTTTTCCACACTAACAACGTCAAAAAAAAGCCCTAAAACCTTGATGATACTGAAATCGAGCAACAAACGTTACAACATACCTGATGAAACTGTGATGATACTAAAATCGAGTGAAATCGATTCGATTTTACTCTCAATTTTGAAGTTCAATCGTCGTCGTCAGGTTTAGAAGTTTTAGGGTTCTTTTAGGAGGGAAATGACGTGTATGTATGTATTGTGTTAAAGGTTTGAGTTTTAATCCACGTAATCTAAATTATATATTTTTTAATTTTAAATGGCATAAAAACCCAAATAGTAACTGGCTACCGGATACTCAAGTCACTGGATACATACAATAAAATATAATACAAAGTTGAATGCATACAATAAGACTTTTGAAAATTAAATGCATACAATAGGATTTAGATGAAAGTTTAATGCATTTTGGTGCCATTTTCCCCCTATATATATATATATATATATATATATATATATATATATATATATATATATATATATATATATATATATATATTAGAGCACGTGCATTGCACGGATATGTAAAAAGTCGTGCAAAAACCGTAGCAGATTATATCATTCAAGTATGTAATTAGCAAAAGTAAATAAAACGTTAGAGCCACTACGTTGCACATGTGCGTAAAATAATCGTACAAAATTAATTGATTATTCTAGAAAATTATTCTTTTGAGTTTAAGAGTCTGTGGTGTTCATAAATTTTAAAAGTTTTTTTGAGTTTTAGAGCTCGTGGTGTTGATAAATTTTAAAAGTGATTTTGAGTGATGTTAGTAACTTAACGACTACAATTTTTTTTACTTCTCATCATTAATATTTTTTTAATTTTATATAAATTATATATACTACGAGTACATAATATTTAGAGAAAATATAAGTTCATTGAAGAATTTTCATGAAACATATCTCAACACCATACGTTCTAATAAACTTCTTAATATTTATGAAGTAATATATGTAAGGGCATTCAAATGAGAACATTTTCAATTTAAAGTTTGGTGAGAACACTTTTATACCACTCATTTTATTAAATAAATTTAAATAATGTTTAATTTGGAAAATATCAAAAGAATATGTATGAAAATAAAAGTAACGGTTTCAACAATTTATTCTCATAACTACCCCATGATTTAAGTGAAGTCTTTCATTTACATGTATCCAGATAAGCTTTCTTTTATGAATGCAATTATAAACGATATACCCGTTTGTTTTTTATTTATATTAAGTCATGTTATCTGAATGAACTTATAGTGTCTGTGAGAGAATAAGTGATAAAAAATAGTTGTTGTTTGTTTTATGTGCTGAATACCTGACTGAATAATTAAAATTACAAATTTAACCTTGTACATACGACAGTTATAGGCAGTTACGTTAGCAGTTTTAAAAGAGTGTGGGTGAATATGAAATTTCACATTTTCATGACTTAGAATATTAAGACATTATATTTTCATTAAGTCCTAAACAAACACCATACGACTTTCAATTAAGTATATTAAGTTCAAAATAAACGGGCTCCTTTGGTTGTTCAAATAAAAAACTATAAAAATGACCATGTACATGCTCCTTTGGTTTTTCTCACCTGATGCATGTATACTTCTCACCTGATACATGGACTTCTTTCTGTATATTTTCTTTTATAAAAATATAACTATAACTATTATGGAAAATATTTTGTAATATATTCTTAATATATATATATATATATATATATATATATATATATATATATATATATATATATATATATATATATATATATATATATATATATATATATATATTAGTGAAATGACCCGTGTTATCACGGTGTTGTTTAAACAAAATATGTTTTACATATTAAGTGAATGTAAATACTAAAGTCATTTAGTTTAATGACCTGTGGGACCACATATTTCGACTAAGAAACTTGTTGATGTTAACTTGGTCAGAATAAATGAACTACATTAACTCTCCCACCACCCCCTTTCAATTTTCATTACAATTAATATTTCCTTGTCATAAATGATACTTATTTAACATTAAAAGAGAGACTCGAAATATCTGGTTGAACCTCGCAAAAATCATGATTATTTTTGAATTCTTCTATCGTACTATATACATTCATTTTAAAATGAATCTCATTAGAAATCACTTAGAAATTATTAACAACTCATATAATCAAAGCTTAAAAACAGTAATTAGCAATAGATCATTAGCTAACTCAATAACAGTTACTTAATGATTTCATTCAAACAACAATTATTCATTTGATGTAGAGCAAAACCTTACATTAGAGTTTCATAGATAAGCAAACACAATCAAATTAGCCATGCATGACTAAACTAACACTAATCAAAGACAAAATATCACAAATAAGCTTCATACTTCAAAATTACAAGTATTCAATTGAAAACAATGAAGATAGAGGTGAAGATTACAACCCAAATGGAAATATGATGTAGATATAACACTAAACTTTCTTGAGCTTGAGTTTAATCCTCCAAATTAGCCTTAATCCTCTACTAGATGATTAAATTAGGGTTGTTAGGGGAATATTTGAGGTAAAAACTGCAGCTTCCTCTAAAACCTAATCCCCTTTTTATTTATAGCTTTGAAAAAATTCTGCACTAAAACAGCGATTGATGTGGCACTTTTGACTGATGATGCGCATTTAGTGGTCGAATAGTGATGCGCCACATTTAATGATGATGCGCCACATTTGATGATGAATACGCCGCATTTTTGTGCTTGCAAAGATTATGGTGCTGAAAGGGTTCAATTTACACTATAGGTGCGTCACATTTGCCCTTTTGGTGCGCATTTGCTGAAATTCTGCATTCTCTTGATTTTTTGCCATTTTGATTCACTTTTTGGCCAAACTTGGTCAATTTTACACCAAGTAGTGATCTCTAGCCTTGAACCATCAATTTGATCAAATAAAACCATTTTGAGCTCAATAATCCTCTAAAAATGAGTGAAATGAGGGAGATATTGCGAGGTAAAACGTGTGTAAATTGAGCAATATCACTCTTATCCGTAGGCCTACTTAAAATCTCGTTATCGATTTTGAAATATCATTTACATATGTTGTATAAAAACTTGGCGTTAGCCTAAATAGTTGAACATTGAATTTTTATGACACATCAATTTGAAATATCGTAAAAGTATTGTTCTTTTCTAGGTTGTTGATCTCCTTTTTGATCAATCTCATTTACTAAAGGTGCATTGATAATCTAAGGAAGGTAGAGAATGAATGTGCTGAATGATTTGTATGATAAGGTGGAAAATTTAGATTTCGGGGACGCTACACAAAATTTGTTTAGAGAGGCTTGTGATGATGGCATGTAGGTGGTTCTTCTGTTGCGGTTAAATAGCCAAATATAAAGTTGGGATTTTTTGAAGGTTTGACGTTAAAAGGGTTGATTGCTTTGTCTTCGGGGACTTTGATTGCAATGGATCGTCAAATGTATTGTCTTATTTGTTTGAGTCTCGTTCGAATAAGGGAATCAACCGCTTGAAGTTGATGGTAAGGTGGTAAAGCCGGTTATCAAGTATTGGAATAGTAAAGTTGGTATTGTGAAGGAAAATCCGTAGCCAGATGGTTTGATGTTTGGGTTGTTTTCGTTCTTTCTTCTTGCTTGTTGTTATTGTTTATCTCTTTGTTGAAGTTTGTAAATTTGTTTGTTCGGCTAGTGCGAGTTTTTGTTTATCTCAAGGGTCGTTTGTTGGCCCGGTTTGGCCAGACTCATTTGTAGTTAGCTTTTAGCTCGTTTGATAGGGTTGGTTTTCTGTAATTGAGTCTGGTCGTGTTTTTTGCGTATCATTGGTTGTCTTTTTCATCATTCGATGAATGGAAGATCTTTATCATTCGTTATTTTTTTCCCTAAAAAATGTACTGAATGATTAAGAGAGTATTTTAACTCTAAATAATTCGGCATAGATTGTTTAATTGTTCAACATCATTTGTCATTATGATATCATTAAAAAACAGAATAAATGCTGCTAGAACTATTCTATTAATAAGCAAAGAAACACACACTAATAATTTATTCTCTCGCTTAATTTGTAAAGAAAACTAATTAATTCGGATAATATATAAAATGAATGACTAAATAAACATTTTAACATAATATCTTAAATTAAAAAAAAAATTTAGTTTAGGGACACTTTTTGTGAGACGGAATGAGTATCTTTAATATAAACATAAATATAGATTTTATAATATCCCACTAAAAATATCTCCTTTCAGACCATTCCCAATGGCAAGTGATACACCATGTCATCAAATACTTCATCCGAGGGCGCCGATGGCAATGTACCCGCCCTCGGCCGCTCTCGGCCGCCCACACCATGGTCGCCCTCCAATTTTTCATGAAACAACCCAACCTGTACTCCGTACGATAAATTTTTTTTATTTTAAAATGATACACATTTACGTGCCAATTAAATATGTAAACCATTCCACACGCTTCATTAAAAACATACTACAAGTTTAATGTTTACAAAAAGGCACAAAGGCCATTAACGAATATGATACAAGTTTGACCAACTACAAATGATAGTTTATAATCCAAACGACCCCTTGAGCATGGTTTGGGACTAAACTACCCAAAACGTAGGTCAACTTCCAAAAGCTTCATCGTAACATCAATAAGGACACCTAGTGCCCAATAACCCCCTTGCCCTTGTCCACACCTGCATCTAAAAAGATAAACAACGAGAGGGGTAAGCTAATGCTTAGTGAGTGCAACAATTATACGTTTACATATACAACCTACTTACTTGCAATCACTTACGCATTTACCGCATACATGCTAGCATTATAAGTATTCATACCATCACAAGTATAACACTAAACCTTCCACCATACGAGCTAGCATAACAATAGCATATAGTTTAAACAATATAATATGCTACAATCCACACACATAACCATGGTTATACAAACGAACAAGGGAACGGTGTTTAAAAACCGTCAGAGTTCATAACAACCATTAGTACACTTAACACTTAGTACACTAACCCCACGGGTGGCATCTTAACACGTCGATACTTCACCCCGGGTGGTGCCTTAACACTTCGGCACTTCACCCCGAGTGGTGTCTTAGCACATCGACACTTCACTCGTTACATCTCTCGGAGTGGCATCTTAACACATCGATACTTCACTCCTGAGTGGTGTCTTAACACATCGACACTTCACTCGCCACGTGAGGAGTGGTGTCTTAATACGTCGACACTTCACAACTCAACTACACAAATAAATACATCATATATGCACGCATATAATTATTCCACTCACCTTAACACTTCGGTGATGATTATGTACTTCCGAGCTTCAAAGCAAAGTACCTAATACATAAGTACACATTCCATTACACAACTAGTGGAATTAACCACATTGCACCTACTTGAGCATTTAATGACCCAACTCGCATTAAATGACTCAAACACACCACAACCGCCCCTTTAATGGCCAAGACTCGACTTTAATCACTAAAGCTAGTGAATTAAAGTATAGTAACTTCAACTAGCACCAACTTAGGGTAATTTATACCCATTAAACTAGGTCAACTAGCACATTTTGGATCCATTTTAACACTTTCACTACCAAACTTGTCAAACATGACCCAATTAACATCTCTTTCAACTTAAACAAGTGTCTTAGTGACTAAAAACGCCATTTAACATTTACAAATCCTATTTTCATTAGACCAAGCCCTAGTGTGATGACCCGGAAATTTCTGACCAAATTTAAACTTAATCTTTAATGTTTCCGACACGATAAGCAAAGTCCATGAAGTTGAATCTCAAAATTTTGAACTATTCAATTACCCTTCGATTGTTCTCAACGATTCGCGAACAATTATATGTAAATAGATACATATACTATAACTTGAAAACGTAACAAAGTGTTATGAAAATGATACCGTGCATTAACCTTATTGGTTTGATTATCTGATTAATATTTAGATAAGTTAACTAAAACTTTTAAGATGAACCAGTAAAACACTAATATGCTACAGTATTTTCGAATTGCTACAGTACCCGAAAAGCTACAGTGTTTTCAAAAATCACTATTTGCTACAGTAAAATTTACTTTGCTACAGTGAATTGCTACAGTAAAATTTACTTTGCTATAGTAAACACTATTTTAAAAATGAAAATGTATATATGTATATGTATATACTACGAGACAATAATTTATAGAAGTAAATGACCAAAACACTCGAAAGTTTAAGATACACTTTGAGTGATATAATTTAGGGATAATTTAAGATTATATTTTGACAAAGGTACGTGTCCCAAAATGTAAATTACAAGTTTTCTCAGCGTACGAAGGGACATTCGAAAAACCGGAACCGGGACATAAGTCCAGTGACAACGTACGAATCATCAGTACCAAAATTACAAGTTAATTATACACGTAAATATAATATATTATATAATTAATTATTTAAATTATATATATTATATTTATATTTTATTATGTCGACGAACTAGATTACAAACAAGTTGTGAGCTGGAGAATCTTCCCATGCGATCGCATGGGAAATGGTCATGAAGGCCATGCGATCGCATGGCAGTCTGGGTCAGGCACTCTCTATAAATTCTATCGATTTCAGCTCAGTTTTACACACTTATATATTCATTTTACTCCGTAAATATTTATTATTATTATTATTATTATTATTATTATTATTATTATTATTATTAAGATTATTATTATTATTAATCTTATTATTATTAGTATTATTAATTAGTATTATACATAAAATACTACGACGAAGTCATGAGCGTGTCACTTTTAAAATGTTTTTCAAGCGGGATAGAGTTAAGGAAATTATGGGTTATTGTCAAGGTGGTTATGGGAAATGTTCGGGGGTATATTCGCGAGTCAAACCTAGTGTTTATCATCTCCATTACGTCTACGTACTTTCCTACAATATTGAATCTCAATATTGATACGTTGAGATCTACGATTATTTGATATTCCGAGTTTCGGTCACATTACGATGAACAACTTTATGTGCTGCTAAGGTGAGTTTCATATGATCCCTTTTACTCTCTACATTTTTGGGCTGAGAATACATGCAAATCCTTTATTAACTGATTTACAATATATATATGCATGAGTTTCATTTGCGCCCTTTTTAATTACTTTTGCAATCTATATTTTTGGGCTGAGAATACATACACTTTATTTTAAACACAATGGATACAAGTACATACTAAATTCTACACTGAGTTAAACCGAAAATCCCTTAGCTTTGGTAACTAGTAGCTGCCAGTACATAGGATATGGACTGGTGGGTGCGAATAATTGTATATGGATCCATAGGGCTTGACATCCCCGTCCGAGCTAGAGCGCTAGCCTTTTAACGGACGTATGCTATTTGAGAAGTGTACACGTTGGTTTGCGTGTATTATTAAGATGATTATACAAAGGGTACAAATTATATATACGTTAAAGTTTAGTTACCAGGGTGCTCAATTTCGTAGAATATTTTGATAAACATTTCTGGATGAAACAACTGAAATCTTGTGATCCACTTTTATATAATCTATTGATAAACGTTTATGGATGAAACAACTGAAATCTTGTGATCCACTTTTATATACAGATTATGCGAAACACTAAAACTATGAACTCACCAACCTTTGTGTTGACACTTGTTAGCATGTTTATTCTCAGGTTCCCTAGAAGTCTTCCGCTGTTTGCTTATATGTCAGACAAGCTATGTGCATGGAGTCATACATGGCATATTTTTCAAGGAAACGTTGCATTCACCAAATCATCACCATGTATCTTATTTTGACTGCATTGTCAACGGAAGTACTATTGTAAACTATTATTTACAGTGATTGTCTATATGTAGAAATTATCAGATGTCGAAAACCTTTGATTTAAATATTCATTTATGGTGTGCCTTTTCAAAAGAATGCAATGTTTACAAAACGTATCATATAGAGGTCAAATACTTCGCAATGAAATCAATGAATGACGTATTGTCCATATGGATTTGGAGCGATCGTCACACCTAGCTTGTGGCTATTAGGGTTTCATTACAACCACATAACCCAAATTCACCCATTTTACCCTCAAATGGGTCAAACAAGTCTCTAGTAACCAAAACCCTAACCATTAACCAATTAAAACTCAAAACTTAGAGTTAGAACTTACCGAGACTATCAACGCGTAGCTAGAGACACAAGGAACAACTTTAATTCTTGCTCTAAAGATCAACCCTCAATCCTTCACTCTCAAATCTCACTTTTAATCTAAATGGGTGTTGAGTTTTTGGGAGAGAAAATGAAAGAAAAGATAAAAGAAATTAAATGAAATGGATGAGTGGTTGGGATTTAATGCTCCCGTCAGATTTATACGCCAAATTACCAATTTACCCCTTGAAGTCATTTAATTTGAGTTAAAACCGGCACCAGTCTGGCAGAAATGTCGCGGCGCGGCTCAAATCATCGCGGCGCGACGAATAAAGGGAAAATCACCCCTTCTTAACCCAGGTTCTGTCCCTGGTTTGCTCGATATGCCGCGGCGCGGACCCGTCTGTCGCGGCGCGGCCTAAGGCACTGTCTGGCCATCTCGACAACCTTAAACACAAAAAATCGTTTTACACAACATTCAAGTCGTTCAAGCTTCCAATACACGTCTAAACATCGTATCTAAGCCACACAAGACTTAACGCTAACCAAACTCATATACAAACTTATATACGCACACATTAACAAGTATATATATATATATATATATATATATATATATATATATATATATATATATATATATATATATATATATATATATATATATATATATATCTACACAATTACGCCTAACGACGAGTTACAAACGTACAAATGATTAAGTATGTACCTTTCAATACGTACGGGAAAAACGGGATGTTATAACTCTCCCCCACTTGAATCGGAGCGCGTCCTCGCGATCCAAGCCGCATGACAAGCTGGAAGATAAACCAAAACAAACTCTTCGGATTCCCACGTAAACTCGGAACCCTTTCGATGTCGCCATTGCACCTTGAAAGTTCTAATTTCCTTGTTCCGCAACATCTTAACCTTCTCATCAAGGATTGCAACCGGTTCTTCCGTATACTCTAGCTTGTTATTCAACGTAATCTCATCTAAAGGCACCCAAGTCGAGTCATCCGCAAGACACTTACGAAGATGGGAAACATGAAATGTGTTATGAATTCCCGCAAGTTCTTTGGGTAACTCTAGTCGATAAGCAACCTCACCAACACGTGCCAAAACCTTGAAAGGACCAATAAATCAAGGAGCTAACTTTCCTCGTTTCCGAAACCGGATAACACCCTTCCATGGAGAAACCTTAAGCATCACCATGTCACCTTCTTGAAACTCTATCGTTCTCTTACCTTTATCGGCATAAGACTTTTGTATATCTTGCGCCGCTTTAAGTCGAGCCCGAATCATCTCAATTTTACTATTTGTCTCCAAGACCAAATCGGAACTTCCGATTTCTCGTTGACCCACTTCTCCCCAACAAATGGGAGTTCGACACCTACGCCCATAGAGCATCTCATAAGGTGGCATTCCAATACTAGTGTGGTAACTATTGTTGTATGAGAATTCCACCAAGGGTAAGTGTTCATCCCAACTTCCACCAAAATCAATAATACACGCCCTTAACATATCCTCTAACGTTTGGTTCGTACGCTCAGTTTGACCGTCCGTTTGAGGATGATACGCCGTGCTCATTTTCAATTGAGTACCCATATCTTCATGAAACTTGTTCCAAAACCGGGACGTAAAACGAGTATCTCGATCCGAAACAATAGATATAGGAACCCCATATCTCGATATCACCTCCTTGATAAACAACTTGGATAAAGTCTCCGATGATATCGTTTCCCGTATGGGAAGAAACAAAACACTTTTCGTCAATCGATCAACTATCACCCAAATCGTATCATATTGGGTTCTAACCGTCTTCGGTAACTTAGTAATGAAGTCCATGGTAATATGCTCCCATTTCCATTTCGGGACTTCCAAGGGTTGTAACTTACCGTACGGCTTTTGGTGTTCGACTTTAACTTGTAAACACGTGACGCATTGTTCAACATACTTAACCACATCACGCTTCATACCGGGCCACTAATAATCTTTCTTCAAGTCGTATTACATCTTTGTTGCACCCGGATGAATGGAGTACTTTGACTTATGTGCTTCATCAAGTAGCACTTGTCGGTTACCACCCATCTTAGGTACCCACACTCTTCCTTGAAACGACAACAAACTACGCGAGCCCATAGCAATGAACTCCGTTTGCCTCACAATTCACTCTTCGTGCTTGTTGTGAACATACGCTTCTATTTGAACCTCACCAAGCTTTACAAGGAAATCGTTAGTAATAATCATGCGTAACGATCCTACTCGTATCGCCGGATGTTGACTCTTTCGACTCAAGGCGTCCGCGACCATGTTCGCCTTTCCCGGATGGTAAAGTATCTCACAATCATAATCCTTTACCACATCCATCCACCTATGTTGACGATAATTCAAATCTCGTTGAGTAAAGAGATGTTTCACTCTCTTATGGTCCGAATAAATCGTACACTTGACACCATACAAGTAGTGGCGCCAAATTTTCAACGCATGAACCACCGCCGCCAATTCAAGATCATGTGTCGGGTATCTCTTTTCGTGTTCCTTTAATTGTCGAGAGGCGTAAGCGATGACTTTACCTCTTTGCATCAAAACACACCCGATCCTATTTAAAGAAGCATCACAATAAACCGTCATGTCTTCTACCCCTTCCGGCAACACTAACACCGGAGCTTGACACAATTTCTATTTTAACAATTGAAAAGCGAATTCTTGCTCGTTCTCCCAATTGAATCTTACGTTCTTCCTCGTCAATTTAGTCAAAGGAGAAACAATCTTAGAAAAGTCTTGGATGAACCGACGATAATAACCGGCCAATCCGAGAAAGCTTCGGATTTCCGTAGGCGTAGTCGGTTGTCCCCAACTCTTCACCGTTTCTATCTTCCCCGGGTCTACTTGAATTCCTTCTTGATTCACAATATGGCCAAGGAATTGAACTTCCCTTAGCTAAAATTCACATTTGGAGAATTTTGCATACAACTTCTCCTTCCGCAATGTCTTCAACACTTCACGCAAATGGTGTTCATGTTCCTTCATACTCTTTGAATAAACAAGTATGTCGTCGATGAACACAATTACCGACTTGTCCAACATAGGTTGGCACACCCGGTTCATAAGATCCATGAATGCCGCCGATGCATTCGTAAGACCAAAAGGCATAACTACAAACTCATAATGCCCGTAACGCGTTCGGAAAGCCGTTTTCTCTATGTCTTCCTCACGGACTCGCACTTGATGATAGCCAGACCGTAAGTCAATCTTAGAAAAATACGTTGCACCTTGGAGTTGGTCAAACAAATCGTCAATCCTAGGTAATGGATAGCGATTCTTGATCGTCACTTTGTTCAACTCCCGATAATCGATGCACATCCGCATACTTCCATCTTTCTTTTTCACAAACAAGACTGGAGCACCCCATGGCGAGGAGCTCGGTCGAATGAAACCCTTTTCAAGCAACTCTTGGGTTTGATTTAACAATTCTTGCATTTCCATCGGCGCTAAACGATAAGGAGTTTTAGCAATGGGAGTAGCTCCCGGAACCAACTCAATGCGAAATTCTACTTGTCTTTCCGCTGGAACACCCGGTAACTCATCCGGAAAAACGTCTTCAAACTCATTAACCACCGGAATTTTACGAATGGGTGGTGGCTCATCACGAGTATCAACTACATGAGCAAGATAACATACACCACCACTCTTGAGAAAACGTCGTGCCCGAGCATAAGTGCATAATGGTACGAGTCTTCTTCGTTCATCACCATAAATAATCAACTCTCCCCCACTTGGGGTTCTCACACGAATGAACTTATCATGGCATGCAATATCGGCTCTATAACGATCGAGCCAATCCATGCCAACAACAATATCAAACTCACCCAAAGTCATCGGAATGAGATCGATTTTAAACGTTTTGGTACCAAACACAACATTACAATCTTTACACACATCAACCCCTAGCACCGTCTTACCATCCGCTATTTCAACTTCTACCAGATGACTTAACTTAGCTAGTGGTTTGTTAAGCTTAGACACAAATCGAGGCGATACAAAAGACAAATTAGCACCGCTATCAAATAATATCCTTGCCGGATTAGAATTAACCATGAAAGTACCTGAGACAACTTCATTGGAATGCCTGGCCTCATCATTGGTCATCAAATAATTCCGTCCCTTAGCCGTGCCCACCGCCCTTTCTAACCTCTTAACATGATCACCCCGCAAGTCGGGACACTCCGGCCTCTTATGCCCTTCTTTACCGTAATTAAAACAAGTGAGCTTGGTTGTGGTTGATTGTTTCGGGCACTCACGAGCCATGTGCCCCCTTTGCCCACAATTGTAGCAAGCATAAGTAAAATCACCGGAAGGACCCTTCTTAACACTACCAACACTCTCGGAGCCCTTCTTGTGCTTCTTGTTAGAAAAGTTCGAGTGACTAATAGCTTCAAACTTCTTTTTGTCGAAGGTAAAGCCACTCTTTCTCAAGAAGAGCGACTCAAACCCTTTGGCCATATCAAACAACTCATCGAAACTCTTCACCATGTTAACACTAATCTTTTCTTGATAATTGTCATTCAAGATTCGGTAAAAGTCTTCCTTCAACATCTTATCATTCCCGACATACTCCGGGCAAAATTGAGTTTTTGACAAGTAAACGGATTTAAGAGTATTCAAATTCATCAACCCTTGTCTCAAGGAACGCAACTCGTCCTTAAGCCTAGTGAGATCGGCCGAAGTTCGGTACTCTTGAAAGAACTCCGTTTTGAACTCATCCCAAGTAAAATCCATGCATTGTTCCTAGCCATAAACTTGGATTTTAGCATCCCACCATAGCTTAGCATCACCTCTTAACATGCTACTACCATACCTCACCTTTTTATCAAGAGGGCATTCACAAGTTCGAAAAGCCCCCTCCATATCGGAGATCCACCGGGCACTCTTTAACGGGTCTCTTTTGCCCTCAAAAGTAGGAGGTTGAGCATCTTTAAAATTCTTATAGAAAAAGTCTCGTCTCCCGACATTGTCCCCTTGAAGGACAACTTTAATTTGCTCCTTTACTACGTTGACTAATTGCTCGTCAATCGTATCTTGAAACATTTTCTTAACATCTTCAAGGAAAGACGCATGATGACTTTTCAAAATGGCCTCGACTTTAGTCTTGAATTCGGGGTCCTCACTAGTGCCCCCATTTTCGGTGTCGTGTCCGTTTCTCATCTTCATTCTATAAAACGGAAAAGATATAAACGACGAAACGAAACAAAAGGACATAACACGTATGCATATACGTATACCCCACACTACTCCATCTTACTCAACAATCGTCGTACATTACTTGTTTGACACGATTTGCACCCGTAACAATGGTAGCTAATCATTGTTACGCGAACATGTCGCATTAACTTGTTAGTACAACGTCCATCTCGCTTGATGATTGCTAAACACAACACATATCAATTAGCACGAGTTTATTTCACATAAACCAAAGTACTAACCATTCCCGATTAGACCCAAAGTCCTACAAGTCCCGCATAAAAGCGCATGCACAATAAAGTCTAAGTCTAGGCACCTATCTCAAGTCACCTAAATCCCTTAGACCATGCTCTGATACCACTTGAAACAACCCAACCCGTACTCCGTAAGATAATTTTTTTTTTTTAAAATGATACACATTTACGCGCCAATTAAATATGTAAACCATTCTACACGCTTCATTAAAAACATACTACGAGTTTAATGTTTACAAAAAGGCACAAAGTCCATTAACGAATATGATACAAGTTTGACCAACTACAAATGATAGTTTATAATCCAAACGACCCCTTGAGCATGGTTTGGGACTAAACTACCCAAAACGTAGGTCAACTTCCAAAAGCTTCATCGTAACATCAACAAGGACACCTAGTGCCCAATAACCCCCTTGCCCTTGTCCACACCTGCATCTAAAAAGATAAACAACGAGAGGGGTAAGCTAATGCTTAGTGAGTGCAACAATTATACGTTTACATATACAACCTACTTACTTGCAATCACTTACGCATTTACCACATACATGCTAGCCTTATAAGTATTCATACCATCACAAGTATAACACTAAACCTTCCACCATGCGAGCTAGCATAACAATATCATATAGTTTAAATAATATAATATGCTACAATCCACACACACAACCATGGTTAACCAAACGAACGAGGGAACGGTGTTTAAAAACCGTCGGAGTTCATAACAACCATTAGTGCACTTAACACTTCGTACACTAACCCCACGGGTGGCATCTTAACACGTCGATACTTCACCCCGGGTGGTGCCTTAACACTTCGGCACTTCACCCCGAGTGGTGTCTTAGCACATCGACACTTCACTCGTTACATCTCTCGGAGTGGCATCTTAACACATCGATACTTCACTCCCGAGTGGTGTCTTAACACATCAACACTTCACTCGCCACGTGAGGAGTGGTGTCTTAACACGTCGACACTTCACAACTCAACTACACAAATAAATACATCATATATGCACGCATATAATTATTCCACTCACCTTAACACTTCGGTGATGATTATGCACTTCCGAGCTTCAAAGCAAAGTACCTAATACATAAGTACACATTCCATTACACAACTAGTGGAATTAACCACATTGCACCTACTTGAGCATTTAATGACCCAACTCGCATTAAATGACTCAAACACACCACGACCGCCCCTTTAATGGCCAAGACTCGACTTTAATCACTAAAGCTAGTGAATTAAAGTATAGTAACTTCAACTAGCACCAACTAAGGGTAATTTATACCCATTTCACCCAAACTAGGTCAACTAGCACATTTTGGATTCATTTTAACACTTTCAATACCAAACTTGTCAAACATGACCCAATTAACATCTCTTTCAACTTAAACAAGTGTTTTAGTGACTAAAAACGCTATTTAACATTTACAAATCCTATTTTCATTAGACCAAGCCCTAGCTTGTGGCTATTAGGGTTTCATTACAACCACATAACCCAAATTCGCCCATTTTACCCTCAAATGGGTCAAACAAGTCTCTAGTAACCAAAACCCTAACCATTAACCAATTAAAACTCAAAACTTAGAGTTAGAACTTACCGAGGCTATCAACGCGTAGCTAGAGACACAAGGAACAACTTTAATTCTTGCTCTAAAGATCAACCCTCAATCCTTCACTCACAAATCTCACTTTTAATCTAAATGGGTGTTGAGCTTTTGGGAGAGAAAATGAAAGAAAAGATAAAAGAAATTAAATGAAATGGATGAGTGGTTGGGATTTAATGCTCCCATCAGATTTTACGCCAAATTATCAATTTACCCCTTGAAGTCATTTAATTTGAGTTAAAACCGGCACCAGTCTGGCAGAAATGTCGCGGCGCGGCTCAAATCGTCGCGGCGCGACCAACAAAGGAAAAATCACCCCTTCTTAACCCAGGTTCTGTCCCTGGTTTGCTCGATATGCCGCGGCGCGGCCTAAGGCACTGTCTGGCCATCTCGACAACCTTAAACACAAAAAATCGTTTTTACTCAACATTCAAGTCGTTCAAGCTTCCAATACACGTCTAAACATCGTATCTAAGCCACACAAGACTTAACGCTAACCAAACTCATATACAAACTTATATACGCACACATTAACAAGTATATATATATATATATATATATATATATATATATATATATATATATATATATATATATATATATCTACACAATTACGCCTAACGACGAGTTATAAACGTACAAACGATTAAGTATGTACCTTTCGATACGTACGGGAAAAACGGGATGTTACATTTCATCTCCAGGCATATTCCAGGACAGATTGTGTTGGTGTTTGTGGGCCTTTTCAAGTATATGTTGGTATATGTATTTAGTTTGTTTAATTTTTTGTTTAAAATTTTCTCAAAAGCAAGATGAAATTAAGATAGAAAAATGGAGTTTAAGGTGGAAGATGAAGTTGTGAAAGGAGGAGGACATACGGAGTATTTATTTATCATTTTTCTCACCAACCACTTTTTAAAGATGTGGTGTATATTGCATACGGTTTTTTTTTTCATATTTAAAGTGTAATTATATATTATATTAAATATAACAATAAATATGAGGTGTGCAGATTTGTTTTTTTTTTTCATTTTAAAAATATTATATAACATTTGTTAATTAATGATAATAATCATAATAATAACAATTAACAATAATTATAATAATGATAATAATAAATCAGTTTGATATTTAATAATAATAATAATAATAAAAATAATAATAATAAAAATAAAAATAAAAATAAAAATAAAAAAAATTGAGGAAGTATGTCATGGTTGGCAATGGTGTGTTATGGGAGAAAGTGATGAGAAAGGAGGAGAGAAAAAGCTGATGTGACGCTGAGGAAATACCCATGACGGCGTCATGGTTGGGATTGGTCTCATGAGAAAAATGGGTAAAATCTTCACCCCACAAGTCAAATCGACTTCGTTATTTGATCGATATCGTTAGTTGGGACACAAAAGCATCCCCACAAAGTGTCCACAGGTTTTAATTTGTTTTTTCAGTTTTTTTATTTTTCTTTCACAAACTGAGTAAAAATTTACTTACAATAAGAGGCATTTTTTATTTTTATTTTTAAAGTGCTATGTGATAATGTTAAAACCATAAATATTTAACTACTTTTTCACAAGTTTGGTATTTTGTATACACTAAAACACACATATAAATTACAAGATTAACTTTAGTAAGATTAAAAGAAACTGATTCAATCTTACGATTTTGATCTCGCTAAAATACAAACGATTTCTATAAGATCTCGATCTTTGACAACATTAAGATAATTAAATTAAGGATTTTTCTAAAGATATTGTTTGAGGCAGTTATTAAATTGCATAAAAGTATTATACACAATTAAATTTAAAGTGAGGATTATTGAACTCTACATCACTTTTATCAGTTTATGCATGTTAACCACATATATAAAAGTCGTCGTTTGACAACTCCTATTATAAGTAATGAATCTCAGATAAGTTGTCTCGAAGAGAGATCATCAGAGCTGGGTTTAGTGCAAAAGAGAGAGTTTGTGAAATGTTCTATAATGGTAACTGGATATGGCCTCGTGGATGGGAAGATTCGGTTCCAGCTCTTTGTACTGCAGCTCGTCCAGTTTCCTTTAGTGGTAATGATCTTGTGCAGTGGCGAATGTTGAATGGCGACGTGGTTTTACGGTCAATGTCGTCTGGCACATCATCCGCCCACAAGCAGATCGGGTTCCATGGGTAGATGTTGTTTGGTTCTCTCGGTGTATACCGCGGCATGCTTTTATGGTATGGTTACTCATGGAAGAACGGTTGAAGACTCAAGATAGACTTAAAGTTTGGGAACGAATTTAAGCTCCAATATTAGTCTTGTTTGTGCATTTTGCAAACAACAACAAGACACGCACTCTCATTTATTCTTCTTGTGTCCATATTCTGCTTCAATTTGTAGAAGAGCTGCATAGTTGTTGAATATGCAAAGTTGAGGGTTGGAGTGGCAGCACATAAGAGACTCATTGGTTCCATTGGCTAATCGAAACTTGGCAAGGATCATTGTTGCAAAACTTTTGTTTGGATCTATGGTTTACTTCATTTGGCAAAAACGCAACTCAAGGTTATTTGGTAAATCTCCAAGAATGTCGATCAACTTTGACATATAATATTTTCGACTGTTCGGTTGAAGATATTATCTTTGAAATTGAAGGA
Organism: Rutidosis leptorrhynchoides; assembly: GCF_046630445.1. Lineage (NCBI taxonomy): Eukaryota > Viridiplantae > Streptophyta > Magnoliopsida > Asterales > Asteraceae > Rutidosis > Rutidosis leptorrhynchoides. Next base: position 370,061,684 of record NC_092341.1, on the reverse strand, counting down.
GTCCCCGCAAGTGCGAATGTTGAAAGATAAATGGAAGGTGCCGTGAACTATTGTTGTTTTTTTTCATTGTGTCTAGGTTTTAAATTAGCCTAGTTGGTTGTTTGATGGTTGCTAGATTCGCTAGTAACACTGAACTATATTGTACTCGATTCTTTTATTATTTCTAATAATATTTACTAGTGTAACCCTTTAATCAAAAGAAAATACAGATTAAGAAAATTATGTGATTTTAAAATAAAAATGAATTAAGATTGTAATCTAAATTCTCAAAAATAAGAATACAGTAATATTGAAATGAAAAATTACATAAAATGAAAAACATTTTCTAGCATTTTTATTGGAAAAAAGTGTATAAAAGTAGACAAATTAAAAATAGTTAATTTACTACTCCGTATTATATAATTTGGTAACACCACAAATAAATAAAACCGCAACTAAACATTCTTCAATTCTCTTGTCTTCCCTCCCTTCAAATAATATCTGCCTCTCAACTCATCACCGCCCTTCAAATTCTCTCCGCCACCATCTCCGCCACCGTCACCGTCACCGTCATATTCCGCCGGACCATATCCTTTCCAATCATGGACATTGCTTGAACTCCAACAAATAAAATAATCCACAGCTATCCTTCATCATCATTAAAATGAAAGGTAATTTTTCTTAAAGTGATTCATTTACCAGATGCTAACCAATTTATCACATTTAATAATTCACATGTTCTTGTTGTTGTAGGACAACGAAAATTCTCAAAAAGCTTATTGAGGCTAGAAAGTTCAAAGAAATACCTCGTAAATGAAGAAATTCAAAATATTCCGAAAAACAGAATTATTAATGATAACAATAACGATAACGATAACGACAGTGATGATCAATCATCTCCTAGAGGTGTATTAGAAATCTTGGGATCCGGTTCAGATTCAGACAACAATAACAACAACAACAACAACATGTTAATATGTGAAAAATCTGATGGGCCTGGCGACGGATACGGAGATGGGGAAGATAATGATATCGGGAATATGGTGTCACCGGAAACGGAGATGGTACAAAGTGTGGTATGGAGGAATTGGATTGATAATTTGAAGTGTAAATCGAGATCGTTACGGCGGTTTTCGACTGGGAGTTTTATGAGAAAATTGGGACGGAATCATAGTACGGAAGCTAACATTAACATTGATGATTTTTACATGCCAAAACCTTCGTGGAGAAATTTCAGTTTTCAAAAACTTGTTGCTGCTACTAATGGCTTCAGCCTCGGTAAGTATATGTTTTCTAAACTTAATTCGTTGTTATTAACTGTATTGTTTTTATTATTATTAAGATTAAGATTAAGATAAGAAGTAATTTTGAGTTTAATCATTACGAAATTATAAAAAGTCTCTTTGATTGTTATACGGTATGCAAGGGAACATTCCTTTAACAAAGTCCTGCTAACTCGTTACAAAAATTTACAAGTATATCACTCGGTTTTCTACTGTAGTATACAGTAAAAATTTATCTTTTACTCCGTATTTTTCAAACGTTTTGAATCAGTTGTAATCTAAGAACTAGTCGTGAGGGATTTAATTCAGTGTTTAGCTCGGTGTTCTTAGAAGAGGTACTGAATGTAAAAAGTGAGTGGGGTATGAGCGGGCGGGAATTTCAACGGAAGTATCGGTGGGGACCGGGGAAATGTCGAACGTAGTGATCCCAAAGTTGAACATTGGTGGAACACCGAAGGACGGCCGAGAGCTCATATAAACACTTACATCAAAATATTTCGAAATGTATTGTAATTATTAAATATAAATATAATATAATTTATTATGAAGTTTGCAATAAATATATAGATTTTAAATTTACATGAAAATGAAAATGAAGATGAAGATGACACTTAAGTACTAGGAACTTATGGCCTATATTTAAAGAAAGGATTATGATGGGAAATGAGAGTGGTCTTTGGCCTCAAAAGGCATGCGAAAACATAGTGAAGTTGCAAGCAGGGCTTTATATTTGTGTAGTAAAACAAGACCAACCTCTTAGTAAAAGTTCTACAGTAGCTTCAATTAGCTTGAACTAATCAATATATTGTCTAAAAACAAGAAAGATGGATGGTTTAAACTTTAAATGTATGAAACGACGCGTAAGTTTTATTTTATTTCATAAATAATATAATAGGAGTATTACATTACATTATATTCTCTAAGGAGATGGAAATACAATCATTTTCATTAGTAGTATAAGTGTAAAGTGTATAACTTATTTAAAACAAGAAGAATGATTAAATTGAAAGAATGGAAGAAATAATAAATAGCGGTGGCCGGTGGGGCGATGGAACCTGACAGTCGAACCAGTTGAAGAGCATATGTCGTAATCAAATCCAGGTGTTGTGTCACTTCACTCTTACACAGTCTTTTGGAGACGCATGTGTACATCAATAATTTTTCTACATATATATACAATGATGGTTCAATCTACTACAATTATATTTTTTCATTATCCATTTGTACCTTACAATTACATTACATACACAATTATAGTGAATCTATTAAGCCTAATTACCCACATAAATTACAGGATACATTTTATAATGTTGTACATTATGACAATTATATAATGATAGGAATAATTTTAGTAATAATAAATACATAAATTAGAAATTTTATAGGATATCAATTACTAGTAGAATTTTAGCCAATATCACTCAACTTACATTTATTTTATGAACATGAGAGATTTTTCTTGACAGATATTGTGCTTAATTGGTGTGATGGAGCGAATTAAAAAACATATGTAGATGATTTAATTTCGTGACACATGTTTAGGTTGATACTAGTCATATTTAATTTTCGATACATGTTTTAGGTAGATAAATAACTCATTTATAATCAATCCATGTAAATTTTGTAACCAACTTTATATATTTTATAATAATTCGTGTCGGCTTTTATTTAATTCTTCTGTTTTAAAACAAGTAGCCCACCAAACAAAACCATAAAGTCCGTAACCCACCCCATATGTCTCACTCTTCAGTCTTCATTGTGGTTTTTATTTCTTTCTATTAACTAACTAAATAAAAAAAACTTAGATAATTTATTTTTTATTTATTTTGTAAAATCTATCTATAGGATCGGATGTCTTCATTATAGTAAAGATTATGGGGAGTGGACGTTGGATCATGATTCATGAAGGTCAAATAAAAAACAAAATAAATATGGGGTTACTTGGTGAAGCGGAATAAACCAAAATACCCTCCACATGTTTTTCACATTAATCCCCTCTTCAATCCCATCACTATTAATGTACATGGCCAAAATGCACCATGTGATGTTGTCCATTAATCAGACATTCTAGGCATAATAATAATATTTATTATTATAATTATAATTACTCCGTATAAGAAATTAGCATATATCACGTGCCATTAGCTATTGGCGCCTTCATTGTTCATTCATTTTATCTGTTTTATTTTGCTACCGACTAGTGAGAGAGGAATCAGAGGATCTTCTCATACTGAGGATATGATCGGTTTTATAAAACCTTAGGTTTCATGGGCCGGGAAATTGAAGTTTTTATATTGGGCCAGTTTGCGTTGAATGTTTATTGGAGTAGTTATTTTTTAGTTTGATGGGCTCATTGGAATTAAAAAAAGAATTCTAAGTTGTACAAGTAATTTTTATTTTTAAGATGGATCTCTAATATTTTATCTTTTAATCAGTGTTTTATTCAATTCAATTAGTTATTTATTTGATCAAATTTATTTTTAATTACTAATAAGTTAAAAAATAATATTATTTGAAATTGAACACTCTTATTCTTCCATATTTTTTTCAAGAGTGTTCTAAGGATAATGAGGAACACCAATCATCAATTCATGTGTTCTTATAAATGTGATTAAGTGTGCTTATGACAATCATAGTTCATTGCTGATCAAAGTGTTGAAGAATATGAAAAGACGATTCTACTTCTTTACTCGGTCATAATTGCGTAACTATCGTTGTGTAGACAATTTGCTCGGAAAAGGTGGCCATGCGGAAGTGTACAGAGGGTGCCTACCCGATGGTCAAATTGTGGCGGTCAAGAAGATAACAAAGAAAGAGAAGAAAGATGAAGATAGAGTTGGCGATTTCTTAAGTGAGCTCGGGATCGTTGCACATATCAACCATCCAAACGCTGCAAGATTGATCGGTTTCAGTTCTGAAGAGGACTTGCACCTTGTTTTACAATTCGCGCCTCATGGCAGCCTTGCAACTTTACTACACAGTAAGCCATTAAGCGAGTGTAGTTGCCATATTTTTCTCTTATCAGATCAAAGTTATTTAATTTATGATTTTGTATTTGTAGATTCAAAAGAGAATGTAGATTGGAAGATAAGGTATAAGATTGCTATAGGAATCGCAGAAGGTTTGCAGTATCTTCATTATGAATGTAACAAACGCATAATTCATCGTGACATAACAGCCTCAAACATTTTACTCACCGAAGACTATGAACCCCAGGTTAATATCTCTCATCAGTTTATTATACAGATAGTAGCTTGATCGTTACAATGAGTCATTAAGTTGTTTTTATTTGATCAGATATCTGATTTTGGTCTAGCAAAATGGCTCCCAGAAAAATGGGCTCAACAAGTTGTATCCCCTATTGAGGGTACTTTCGGGTACTCAGATGTTAAATTTGTTATTCATATGTTTGCAGCAAATGCGATTATTTTGTTAATGTTTTGATGATATTATTTTCTAGATATATGGCTCCAGAGTATTTTATGCATGGAGCAATTAACGAGAAAACCGATGTTTTCGCTTTCGGAGTTCTTTTGCTTGAGCTTATCACAGGTCGTCGTGCGGTTGATTCATGTCAGCGAAGCCTAGTAATTTGGGTAAGTAAAAATAAATGTTGCAAAATGGGTAAACAGATGGGTCAAGAGTCTCCAAAACACTGAATTTTTAACGTAAACAACCTCCTAATGGATATGTTTAACAGGCAAAACCATTACTTGAAGAGGGTGATGTGGAGGAACTTGTAGATCCTCAATTAGGAAATGCATATGAACTTTTCGAAGTAAAACGCACCATTGTAGTTGCTTCATCATGTATTCATCATATGCCCGACATGCGTCCAAATATGAAACGAGTGGTTCAAATACTAAAAGGAGAGAGCGCAACGTTGGAGTTGAGACAAAATACATTTGATGGAAGATCAATTATTTTAGATTCTTGTGATTTGGAGGGTTACACGTCTACAACGTATCTTAAGGATCTCAATCGTCATAGGGAACTTGTCATGGAATGACATACAGAGCGAAAGGACAGCCTTTTTTCTGTTGTTTGCTATACACAATATCAGTGGCGGGCATTAAAGATGGTATAGGCAGTGACAATATACAGGAGCCAAGACCGATTAAAATTTATGTTTTTCTTCTATCTGTTTCTGTTCTGTTTTATCTTCAGACAAGTGTTGGTCTTCGTCAAATTAGGTTGAAGCAAAGAGGGTTGTGGATTGTATATTTATAAGGCTTATTGTATACTCTGTATCTATTCATCCCATTACACTAAAAGTTGGAGGCAGAAAAATGTTCATCATACCCATTCGATTTAGGATCTACTTCGTTTATACCACTAGTATGACATGGTTTCTTACCTCGATTAATACGTTAGGACCTCAGAATGACCCTATCCGCCCGTATTGACACCATCTAGTAAAGGGTGGGGAAATGAGCACTACTGCTTTCTGCAACCATCCTTGCTTTTGCCAAAATCCATAACAAAAATTGTTTTACTAAACAACCTGTAAAACTAAATTACAACCCATTAGACTACTTAAGCCAAAGACATGATTTGACACTGTAATAATAAAAAAACTATAGCAAAAACATAATCCAAGTTACATTTTCTACGAACAACATATAACAAAAAGATCAACATGTCAATACTTAGCACTATAGCACCAATCGAAAACAGTCATGAAGCTATTAACAATGTATTGATGATTACAATCTGCTAATAGTCAAGCACTTACAATATCAATTTCTCGATCACTAGATAGCAAAATCCCGTTTTATGCATAATTAAAACACATAGATACAAAATATTAATAATTAATAAAACCGAGACTGAATTAAACTACCATCATTAGCCTTATTATACACAAAAAGAAGCAAACCAACTGTATGTATAGAGTTCAAACTAATTCAACAACACCATAAACATTCTGTTATTTTCATCTAACCCTAACAATTTATTTAGATTCAGAAGATTGAGATATAAGAAGAGCAAGTTGATGTCGTTGATCTTGAAACCTTTGTTTAAGATACGTTTCAATAATCTCCATAACCGACAAAAAACGTTTCATTTCATTTAGTTTTTTACTCAATTCAGCTTCTCGTGCCCTAGCTCGTTGCAGCCTTGCTTCTGTTTCCGCTAACCGCAATCTGAGACGTTCAACGACCGCGGTGTTCTCGTCCGTCGGTGGCCGTGATCTGCCGGCGATTGGTGGTATGATGTCGTCGTCAGACGGTGGTAATCGTTGATTACCGTAGCACATGTGTGAAATTTAGTGAATTACTACTAGAATTTTGGGGATTTTGTTTGTTGGGGTTTTTTGAGAAAGTTTTGGATTTGGTTGATTGGTTTTTAACTACTTTTAGTGGTTTAGTTCTTGACTGTAGACTACTAATAAGTATATAGAGGGAATATGAGAGAAGTATGTGTTTTTGTATATTCTCAAAGTGTGTACATTATGAGCTTACATAACACATATATTTATACTAATAAAAAATCTACTATACAATATATATAATAATAATAAAATTACCATCCATAATTGACTTTTATAACACTCCCCCTTGGATGACAATTTTATTAGAGAATAACTAGTACTGCCTCGTTAAAAACCTTGCTAAAGAAAACCCATTGGGATAAAACTTTAGCTAAGGGAAAAAGAGTGCAGCATAGAGTTGACTCCCCCTCAAGTAGGCAACGCCTGAATTGTTACATCTTCTGAACATGCCTCATGCCAATATTATGAACGTGTGTTTTGAAAATAGCAGTTGAAAGTGCTTTGGTGAAAAGGTCAGCAGAGTTTTTGCTGGACTGAACATATCTCATTTCAATCTGGTTGTCCTTAATGAGATTTTGAGTGTATGAGAAAAATCTAGGAGGTATGTGTTTTGTTCGGTCACTTTTGATATACCCTTCTTTCATCTGTGCTATGCAAGCTACATTATCTTCATAGATAGTTGTTGGACTTTTATCGCGTTCTAGTCCACAAGAATCAGTAATGAGTTGTGTCATTGATCTCAACCAAAAACATTCCCGAGTAGCTTCGTGTAATGCAATCACTTAGGCATGATTTGATAATGTTGCAACAAGTGTTTGTTTTTTAGAACGCCATGATATTGAGGTACCTCCATTTAGGAATACATATCCATTTTGAGATTTAGCTTTATGTGGATCAGATAAATAACCTGCATCTGCATAACCAACCAAATCTTGTTTCGATTCGTTAGAATAAAATAATCCTAAATCAGTAGTTCCTCGAAGGTATCGAAATATGTGTTTGATCCCATTCCAGTGTCTTTTGGTAGGAGCTGAGCTGAATCTTGCCAACAAATTAACTGAAAAGAAATGTCAGATCTTGTACAATTTGTAAGATACATAAGAGCTCCAATTGCACTAAGATATGGTACTTCTGGTCCCAGGATATCTTCATGATCTTCACAGGGACGAAATGGATCAGTGTCAACATTAAGTGATCTAACAACCATATGAGTACTTAATGGTTTTGCCTTGTCCATATTAAAACGTTTTAAAATCTTTTCAGTATATGTTGTTTGATGTACAAGTAAACCATTAGGCATATGTTCAATTTGTAAACCAAGGCAATACTTGATTTTTCCGAGATCTTTCATTTCAAATTCTTTCTTTAGAAGTTGAATGGCTTCATGGATCTCTTTATTTGTACCTATGATATTAAGATCATCAACATAAACAGCTATGATCACATATCCGGATGTTGTTTTCTTAATAAAAACACATGGGCAAATAAGATTATTGGTATATCCTTTGCTTATCAAGTAATCACTTAATCGTTTATACCACATGCGACCCGATTGTTTCAACCCATATAAAGACCTTTATAACTTGATTGAGTACATTTCTTTGGGTTTTGCATTGGTTGCTTCTGATACCTTAAATCCTTCAGGTATCTTCATATATATATCACTATCAAGTGATCCATAAAGATAAGCAGTCACAACATCCATGAGATGCATTTCTAAATTTTTAGAAACTGCCAGGCTGATTAAGTATCTAAAAGTAATTGCATCCATAACAGGAGAATAAGTTTTCTCATAATCAATTCCTGATCTTTGAGAAAAACCTTGAGCTACAAGTCTAGCTTTATACCTTGTAACTTCATTTTTCTCATTTCTTTTTCGCACAAAAACCCATCTATATCCCACAGGTTTCACATCTTTAGGTGTGAGAATGATAGATCCGAAAACTTTTCTTTTATTGAGCGATTCAAATTCAGCTCGTATTGCTCCTTTCCAATGATCCCAATCATGTCTATTTTGACATTCCATGACAGATTTTGGTTCTGGATCATCGTCATCATTCATGATGTCATATGCAACATTATATGAAAATATCTCATCAAGATTTTTCATTTCATTTCGGTTCCATAATATTTTTGAATGTGCATAATTGATTGAAAATTCCGTATTGACATCATCAATCTCCTCTGCAGAAGGAGTATTGATTTGTAGTTCTTTTTGAACACTTTCTTTTACCTCATTATCAGCTAATTTTCTTTTTCGAGGATTTTTATCTTTGGAACCAATTGGTCTCCCACGTTTCTGGCGTGGCAAAGACTCAAGAATGACATTATTGCCAGTTTTTGGAATTTCAATTCGAGCTGGAGCATTTGCTGCTGGTATATATGATTTAGTCACTCTTTTTGTATCTGTAAATGCATCAGGCAATTTATTCGCAAGTTCTTGCATATGCATTATTTTTTGAACTTCGGTCTCGCATTCTTTTGTGCGAGGATCAAGATACATTAATTGAGGTTCACACCATGAAACATCATTTTCTTTATTTTTTATTTCTCCCCCTAATCTAGGAAATAATGTTTCATTAAAGTGACAATCAGCAAAACGTGCTGTAAAAACATCACCCGTCATGGGTTCAATATATCTTATTATTGAAGATGTTTCATATCCAACATATATTCCCATCCTTCTTTGAGGACCCATTTTAGTGAGTTATGATGGTGCGATAGGGACATAAACCGCACAACCAAATGGTCTAAGGTGGGAAATATTTGGCTGATGGCCAAAAGCAAGTTGCAAAGGAGAATATGTATGACTTGCACTTGGTCTAATGCGAATCAATGATGTAGCATGCAAAATTGCATGGCCCCATACAGATACTGGGAGTTTTGTTCGCATTATCAATGGTCTAGCTATTAGCTGCAATCGTTTAATTAATGATTCGGCTAAACCATTTTGTGTATGCACATGGGCAACGGGATGTTCAACAATAATCCCAATAGACATGCAAAAGTTATTAAATGCTTGAGACGTAAACTCACCGGCATTATCTAGTCTCACCCTTTTAATAGTATAATCAGGGAAATGTGCTCTCAATTTAATAATTTGAGCAAGAAATTTTGCAAATGCCATATTTCTACTTGATAATAGACAAACATGAGACCATCTACTAGATGCGTCTATTAGAACCATAAAATATCTAAATGGTCCACATGGTGGATGAATTGGTCCACATATATCACCTTGAATTCTTTCAAGAAACATTGGTGATTCTTTTTCAACCTTAAGAGGTGATGGTCTTATTATCAACTTTCCAAGTGAGCATGATGTACATGGGATAAGTGCATCATGAGGGATCCTTTGATCTGCCAATGGATGTCCATGTGTATTTTGTATTATTCTTTTCATCATTGTTGATCCTGAGTGGCCTAATCTCTCATGCCACAAACTGATCATTACAGGATCACATGATTTTTCTTTAACTACCACATTTATTTCAGGTACATTTATATGTGTATAATGTAAACCAAAATGAAGTCTTGGTAGTTTTTCAATGACACGATTCTTATCAGTGATACTTAAATATTTTTCATTTTCTGTTGTCACTGACTGATAATCATATCCATTTTGGTATATGTCAGAGAAACTCAACAAATTTCTATTTGACATGGGAGAAAATAAGGCATTATTTATCAGAAAATTCGTACTATTTGGTAACATGAATTTTGCCTTTCCCATTCCTTTTATTAAGTCCACAGGACCTGATATAGTATGTATAATTCCTTCCGTTGCTTTCAAGTCTGTGAAATATTTTTTAGATTTGAGTATGGTGTGAGTGGCACCACTGTCTGCAATACAAATATCTCCACCATTTGACTGATTTTTTACTCCAGCAGTATACATCATGAACTTCAAAAATATAAGAAACAAATAATGAGTACATAATTCATCAATATATTACATTCAAAACATATTACAAATGATAGCACATAATAAGAAAATATGTAGTAAACTAGATATGGTGTAGATTGAAAATCTACAACCATTTATTTAACGGGAACATATAATAGGATATCTATATATACAGATATTAGAAATTTATTCATTAAAGTAGTCACAAGTTGGCTCAGTGATTTTTGTATCAAGGTCATCCACAAGATTTGCTTCTTTTCGTTTTTCCTTTAGGGATTCTTGATACCGATTAACAGAATGCTGATTTGTTCGGCAGTTTTTAGACCAGTGGCTAATTTTACCACATCGGTAACAAGAATCTTCAACATTCTTTGAAGAGCCTTCTTCAACATTGTGATTTATGGGATTGTATGGTGTTTGAATTTTATAATTTTGTGGATTATTATTTCTTTGTCCACGACCACGACCACCACCACGACCATTACCATAAGGGTGATTTCGAACATAGTTATGATTTTTATTATTGTTATGGTAATTTCCATGATGATGGTTTTGGCCAATATGGCCACGACCTTGTCCACGCCATCGTCCATGTGCATTTCTTCTTTTATTATTATTATTGTTAATAGTATTAGCTTCAGGAAATGCTAGCGCACCGGTAGGACGAGATTCTTGATTTTTCATCAGTAATTCTTTATTAACTTCTGCAACTAAGAGATAAGTTTGAAGTTTGGAAAAAGTTTTATAATTCTGCAATCTTAAATTTTCTTGCACAGTTATGTTTGCAGAATGCATTGTGGAGAAAGTTTTCTCCATCATGTCAGCATCACTTATTTCTTGACCACAGAATTGAAGCTTTGAACGGATCTTGAACATGGCCGAGCTGTATTCACTTACCTTTTTGAAATCTTGGAACCTTAGATTTCTCCATTCTTCCCTCGCAGCTGTGAGTAATATTTCCTTTTGATTATCGAATCTACTCTTGATACTTTCCCATAAAATATGTGGATCTTTGATAGTGAGAAACATATGTTTTAAGGTGGTATTAATATGTTTGCGAATAAAAGCAATTGATTTTAATTTATCTTGATCGGAACAAGTATTGTTTTCTTTTAAAGTTTCTAGAATACCCAATGATCCAAGATTTATTTCTACATCCATAACCCATGATGTATAGTTTGTTCCCGATACGTCTAAGGCATCAAACTCAAGCTTTGATAAGTTTGACATTTTCTATTTTCAGAAAGATGAACAACATAAATCATAATCATAATCAATTTTTTTTTTCATAGACAAATAACAACATGAAATTAGAATTAGTTTAGATTCATAAGTAGCAAACAAAGGAATAATGGTATGATTACAAATAATAAAACCATAAGGGAAGGATAAAATATAGGTTCATCTAGTGGTGTACAAGCAACAAGGATGATAGCTATTATGACCAATACAGTAGAAAAAATCATCCTTGAGTTAATCATCTTTTAATAATAAAAAAATTTGGAGAGTAGTAATTTGAGAAAATGAAGATTGATTTGTGAAAATGTGAAAACGGGGATGTTTAATTTATATTTGAAAAATATAGTCGTTGTAACGTCGTCAATCGACGTTAACAACCATTATGTATATATGACCGTTGTAACGTCGTTAATTAATGTTAACGATCGTTATGTTGCCGTTGTATTAAAATAATTTTAATAAAAGAATTTTATTAGTATAAATATGATTACTATAAAATACATTTAGTATAAATACATTTAGTATAAATACGAAGATTAAGAGAATAAACATATTATGCATAAATAATAAATTTAAGAATAAACATTAGTATGCATGAAATAAATAATGATTAATTGCATAAGTAATCATAAATGTTAGATAACATAAATATAAATGTTAGTGAAGTTAATAAGAGTTAGATTACAGAAAATATAATTCAGGCGGTATAACCGACCATATATAACTTAAATAACATAAATATAAATGTTAGTGAAGTTAATAAAAGTTAGATTACAGAAATATAATTCAGGCGGTATAACCGACCATATATAACTTAAATAACATAAATATAAATGCTAGTGAAGTTAATAAAAGTTAGATTACAGAAATATAATTCAGGCGGTATAACTGACCATATATAACTTAAATAACATAAATATAAATGTTAGTGAAGTTAATAAAAGTTAGATTACAGAAATATAATTCAGGCGGTATAATCGACCATATATAACTTAAATAACATAAATATAAATGTTAGTGAAGTTAATAAAAGTTAGATAATTTCTTACCTAGATTAGTGACGTATGTTTGCTTAGATAAACCTTGATTATACGGAGCACTTCGTGCTGATAATGTGTTATAATTCAGTAGGCTTATAACTACCTTTAGTGGCCTGGTTCTTGACTGTAGACTACTAATAAGTATATAGAGGGAATATGAGAGAAGTATGTGTTTTTGTATATTCTCAAAGTGTGTACATTATGAGCTTACATAACACATATATTTATACTAATAAAAAATCTACTATACAATATATATAATAATAATAAAATTACCATCCATAATTGACTTTTATAACAATTTTATTTTTATTTATATAATATAACAAGGTAGTTTTATCGAAAAATTAATCAATCAAACAAAAATACAGTCGAACAAAGTTGCTATGCTCAAGAGTCGAAATAAAAAAGGTAATATATATATATATATATATATATATATATATATATATATATATATATATATATATATATATATATATATATATATATATATATATATATATAACAACTACAAGCACCCGCTCTCTACAATCGAGTCGAACCAGGGCTTAAACTAGCTAAGCAACTCCGAACAAACAATAAAACAAACAAATATAGGAAACATCAAATACTTACTCAAAAGTGACCAAACAACAAAAGGAACATCTAAACTATTCCACAAATTAAACAAGCTAAAAAACAAAATGAGGTTTTTTACCACTCAATCAATAATTTTGTGGTTGATTATTAGTAGTTTGATAAGATATATGTATACTGAAGAATATATTAAATGAAAATGAAGGTGTAAATGGTTAACATAGTATTTAAACTCTGGGAAAAAAATTAACACACAATCCAATAGTAGTTCGATAAGAATAAATCTATCTGTCGTTCACCATCTTCTAACATTTAAGGTAAACAAAAATGACCTGAATGATGACGGTTTAACATTCGGTGTTTGAATCGTCTCATTAAGAAATAATTTAACAAGCCTTAATAGCATGGAGTCATGATGTTTTTGTAGTGTGTGTTTGGTCGGGTAGCTTATGGTAACTTAAACTTATTTTTTTCATAAGATCAAGCTAGTGGTATCGTCTGAGTGACATAATTTTCAAAGCTTATAAAATAAACTAGTTGAATTAGCTTATAAAATAAGCTCATAGCTTATGAAATCGGAAATTACTTACTTCGCCTTTATATAATTATCTATCATATATTTAAGGGCAAATGACCCGAAAGGATAACATAAGTGCCTAGAATTATCAATCAACGTGATATGACTTTCCCTGGTACTACAAATAGATCATATATTTTAATTCATTTTCAAAAGGATAATTATTTTAAAAGTGTGAAATAAAGGTAATATTGTCAACTTATTAACAAAAATTAGTCAAATTTTGTTAAATACTCAAATTTCGTTAAAATTCGTTACATGATTGGTCCCTGAAATAACAAAAAAAAAAAAAAGATAATTAGTAAAAATAGTTATTTCAATATCCTTTTTTAAAAATTTTAAAATTTTTATTATTATCTTTTACTTATTTATTATTATTATTACTAGCTTAGTGCCCGCGAATTCGCGGTGCTTATTTATGAGACTAATCAAGAAGAAATTTAAAACTCCATAAACTAATATTTGATATTATTTGAATGGTTGCAAGTTAATAGACGAAATAATATAATAAGGTTGTGTAGTTGTTGACAAAATCAAAACATATAAAACCATACAAGAAAAAACATCTTGGTTCAAAATTTCTTCTTAAACTTAGGTCTTGTTTTCCATAGGTTACTTCAGGATTCCAATCTCTTAATGAGTTGATAAATTGTAAAGATAGCTAACGCCTTTTGCTTTGTTAATAATATTGTTTTGATTCGACTAAACGTATGAGCACGTAAGTTATCAGCCTGCAATGTGTAATAAAGATATTATCATTAGAAAAGTATTAAGTAGGAGTTAACATTTGAAATTTTTCAACTTATGATATAACTTAACATTAAGATATAATTTTACATAGGTATCAAACATAGACCTATTAGAAAAAAACCTTGAAAAGAGTGGTGGGGGATAGGATCAACCAAACCCAACCCATATTGACCACTTGACGTGAACATATAATTATCCATTTTGACCCATTGCCACACCTCATCTACTAAAAGAAAGATGTGTACTTACTTGGGTGGAGTAAACATAAAAGAAAGATGTGTACTTAATTCGCATACCTTGATACACTATCCTATAACATTCCATCCATCTCTTCAGTAAATTCCGTCTTTCATATAACAATCAAATGTTTTTCGGTTAGCATCAAATACCATACATAGCTATGAATACAACAACAATAAAGTACTGTAGGACTATGAGGCTTATTTAAGTCTGAAGCGTATCTGAGTTGTATTTAGTTTAAGGCAAAACATAATCACTTCTTCTGAGTTACAAAGATCATTTCAGCTTGATAATAAAGTATTAGACATTGTGAAGAACCTTTTACCTCATCTGTTATTGATGTGTGCAGCGGTGTATACGAAATAGATTATATTTTATTACAAAATACTATTAAATACGATACAATTACACAAGTTATTTATTTATTTATAGAATATACCTAAACCTTGCTACAACACTTATAGGCAGTGTACATAATCGTAGAGTAGTATAATTTTTAGTAAGTCTGGTTCGTTCCACAGGGAGCTAGTGATTACGCACTATATTTTTATAGAACTATATATATATATATATATATATATATATATATATATATATATATATATATATATATATATATATATATATATATATATATATATATATATAAGTAGTAATATTATTATAAAAGGGGGATTTACCGTTTAATGACCGGGTTGTCAATTTTTATATTTTTGCGTAAAGATAAATGACAATAAAATAAATTGCAATAATTAAAATGACAGTAAATAAAAGTACGATGAAATATGAAATAAAAGTATTATGCTTATTTAAACTTCCATAATCATGATGTTTGACGTTTTGATTTTAATTTATTACCCTGGGTTAATTGTCCTTTGTCCTAGATTATTTGATACCTATTTAGTTTTTGTCCATAATAGTCCATCGGTCATAATTATAATATGCTCGTCAAATTAACCTTATTCCCGAAGTCAAATATTCCAACTAATTAGGGAT
This sequence comes from Rutidosis leptorrhynchoides, assembly GCF_046630445.1. Taxonomy (NCBI): domain Eukaryota; kingdom Viridiplantae; phylum Streptophyta; class Magnoliopsida; order Asterales; family Asteraceae; genus Rutidosis; species Rutidosis leptorrhynchoides. The sequence continues at coordinate 370,045,819 of NC_092341.1, read as the reverse complement.
TTAAACTGTAACAAGGTTTTAATACTTTGTTAATAATTACACCAGATTATCGACTGCGTGTAATCCAAGGTTTTAATATTTTGTTAACAATTACACCAATTACCCTTGTATGTAATCCACCCCTGTTTTAATTAGTCCATGATATATTAATTTATCCACTTGGCCAAAATGAATAATCAATTACCCAAACCCAATTGATTAATTAAATGATCGTAAAAGATGTCGTATAAACATCACTAAATAGGACATGCATAATCATTTAATAATTATCAGATTAACTAATTTGAAGATAGGTTCGACAGATTCCAATGAGTTGTCATTCAATTAGACAATACCCCCATCTATTAATAGTCATAGTCCAATGTCCACAAGTGTCGGTCTTTTGTCCAAACCCTAATTATGGTACAAAATCCAATAACCCCATCTTAATATTTAGCCCAACATCACAATTACTTTGGCTCAAATAAGCATAATAATAATTTAGTTACGAGACATTAATTTAAAAAGGAATAACATAGCTTACAGTGATTATTTATCGCGTAGCGTTTACACGGACAGAGTTCCGACTTTAAAACCCGTAAAACATTTCTTACAATAACCCAATTATCATTAAACTTAAATTAAAATTAAAATTATAATTATAAATATAAATATGAATTACAGAAAGAAAGAAAGAAGTGTGAAAAGGTGTCCACAATTCGGCCGAAAACGTTGCAATTTATAGGGCTTGGCCAGCTACAGGACCTCATGTGATCGCATACTTTTCACCCTTCCTGGCCATGCGATCGCATGGCCAGCTGTCCCAGCTCAAAATGCAATAAAAACGTGGGCGGCTTCGATTATTTAATATATATAATATAATATATATAGTTTTATATAATTATATATATATATTATATTATATTTTTGTGCAATGTTGACTTGTAATTTTAGCTACGTTGTCTCGTACATTTACGCCCGGTTTATGTCTCGGTTCCGGATTTTCGAACGTCCTTTCGTATGCTTAGATATCTTGTACTTTGCGTTCCGCGACTTGTACTCTTGTAGTTTTTAGATGTTTCTCATCAATAAATTGAACCACTTGGATTGTATCTTGTACATTTGAGCTTTTTGGTCATTTGTGTCTTCAAATCTTCATTTTTGTCTTTCGTCTTCGCACTTATTTATTTAAACGAATATTACATAAAAATAGAACAATTACAACTAGAAACTTTATATATTGGGATGATATTGCGACTAAATATATGTTCGTTTGGAGCACTATCAGCTATTTTTATGTAAGCCTGATGAACGTGTGAAATTCATAATTAGTTTCCGTCTTCAACTTTCATCTTTATTCAGGATGATTAAAGAAATGTAGAAAATCTCTTAGCTCATGGTCTTTCCACATGCCATTTTGACTCAAAACGTTGACCATCTTACGTTCTTTTTTGTTAAACCCACTCAAAAGGTCAATAAAAGCACCAAAGAGATGGATGAAATGATAGTACAAATGTCAAGCCTCTGTTCGATCACATTCCATTCAAAAATAGAGAAATCTGTTATCACAAGATATTATTCTTTGAGTTACTTTTAACCCGCTTTACCCAATCACAACTGAATTTTTTGACAAATAACAAAATGGCTTGAATTCTAACCTCTAATATTAATAATCAACTATGAGCAATAACTTTTCAAGTAAACAATCACTGCACACAATGAAATTAACTTTCACTTACAGCCATACACGTTTAAGGAGCAATAAGAATTGCATCCACCAACTCCCTGTCACAATACCATGTTGGTTAATTAAAAACCATCAGCAAAATGGCTCACAATATAAGTAACACCTAATTAAGATGACTTAATAAATGTGCAGTTTAATCAAAAAGCTACTTTCTAACAAATACAATTAATGTCACACCATAAAAAATTAACCTTACTATGAGCGTAGCTCGATCTTTCTCTAGCTTCAAATAAATCAATATTAAATCCATCAACATCAACCTCTAACCACCTTTCTTCTACCATCAGCTGACATAAGAAACTACAGGTTAATACAATAAACATAGGATTAAAAAAAGAAAGAAAACATAAATGTCAAAAGATCCGTCCTCTGACAATAGAAATCAAAAAGTACAAATGCATCCTGCAACCATGAGATATATTTCAAAATTAGAAACAAAAATAAAAATTTGACTTAATGATGAAAAAGAAAAATAAATAAGACGCATGTACCATATGAAAAATAGACGCATGTTAAGCTATATTTACATATGTGCATACGATTAATGGTATTAATATTATTAAAGTATTTTCGGCTATTTATTTGAAATATAAAATCATTTATTTGAATTTGAATTTTGAATTAGACATTAATTATAGACATAAGAGACATTTGTAACAACCCGGAATTTTCCAACATTTACTTATTAATATTTATTATTAATACTTGCGTTTTAATAAATGTATATTTATATACATTTACTTGTTTCCGCGATTGACTTTTATTTGCCCGACACGTCTTTGTGACACATGAACTTTTCACGAATAATATTTAGAATATTATTTACATTCATGATTAATTTTTATTAATCATTTTTGATTAACTAAGGTTACTAGTTAATTACTTGAGCTTTAATTGGATTAATTTATTAATTACTTGAACTTGGGCTTTTATTAATGTTAATGGACTTAGAAGCCCACCCTACTTATCTTAATGGACTAATTAGCCCACCTCATTATGCAAGTATTACTTTAAGGTTTAACTAGATTGATTAGTGCATATGGAATCTATTTACTACATACTTACACCTTGTTCCAACACCATGCAACCTTATTACCATTTTTTGAGCCAAATACATGAAGTAACTAGTGGACTTTTTCCTTCCCCTTCCCCTTGTGAAAACCGTCGGCCAACCTTGAGTAGAGGGAGGTTTTTGTTTCAATTTTTGTGATACTTATTCTCTAGTATTACTTCATTATTCTCACACACAAACTTACACTTTCTTTCTCTCATCTCATTTGCTCTCTAACTTGTAAGTATCAAGTTTATTTTCCTTTCTTTTTCTCTCATGAAAACCGAAGCACTCATCATCATTCTTACTAGTTTCATCACTTGTTCTTGCTTAATGTTTACTTACTAGTTGTTAGTTGTTGATTAAGAACCAAACTTTCTAGTTTGTTCTTCATTTTATCTTGTTCATACAAGAACATACAAGAACCTAACTTTCTATTTTATGTTCTACACTTAATGCTTTAAAAGATTGAAAGTTCATGAGTTAAAATCATACTTGTAGTTCATGTTGTAAACTTAAAGTTTACTTTCTTAAAGATCAAAGCCTTGGCTTGAATCTTTAAAGTATGAACAACTATGAACTTGTTACTTGTTTATTTAGTTTATTCCTTCATTTTGAACATGTTTGATCTCGTGATTTTGGTATAATGGTCAAGTATTACAAGTTAATCTTGATCTCATACTTCTTGAAACTAAAAGCTAACTTTATAAGTTCAAGAACATGGAAGTTTAACTTTCTAGTTACAACTTCACATACTTATGAAAGATCTAAGTTTCTATAGCTTATGGTCTTCTAATTTTGTTATAAACAAGAGCTTGTAAGCTTACATTCATTTTACTAGATGATAGTATCATTTAAGTAAAGATTTAAGTGTTATAACTTAGGATTTAACTTAGTAACTTTAGATCTAGACTTTTGGGTCTAGGATCTTCAAGATCTAACTAAGAACTATGTTCTACAACTTAAGATCTTGATTAGTTAGTTTACTTTCAAGTTTGTAGTTCAATATTACTTTTAGAGTTCTTATATGTGTCGGATCTAAGATCTTGATGTAACTTTGGTTCATCAAACTACTTGCAACACTTAATTGAGTCGTGCTACTTACCTTAGACCTACACTTGTGTTATGATGGTCAAAACTTGGTAAAAATAATGCAAACACATCAACGATTTGTACACTTGAAGCTATATGCATCAAGGATGAGAACCGTGATGAGCATCGAGCACCAAGAACCCGCCGGAAGACTAAACCTACTGTTTTTCGGGTCTGATCAGAATACCTGGGCTACAGTAAAGTTGATTTTCAGTTAGCTCTGTTCGAGTAGATAATTTTTCGTTTAAGACTTCTTAATCCGAGTTACGGTTTAGGATCTATGGCCCTCCGAACGTCACTATGTCCTTTTAACGTTGTGCTGAAGATTCTGACCTACTCACACTTAAACCGTTGCCACGGTCAAACGAAGACGAGTTTGGTTCTGGAATTTTTACAGAAACTAAAGGACTCATATACGGAGCCATGGCCACTGGTCTCACTTCAATTCAGTTTGTGTAGAGGCCGTGGTGACTGATCGAATTCAGCCTTTTGTTTTAAACTCTTTTCTAGAATGAAACATACTTTATACTTTTGTTTGATGATGAATGATGATGACCCTTAAGACCTAATTTACATATATTTAAAACTTTGGGAACGATTTACTGATTTAGTAACTTTTGACTTAGGTTTAGTACCTTTCCGGACCTACATACTTGCTTACTTTCCCGAACCAACTTTGCTACTACTTTATCACTCTGAGTTATAACATCCCTTTTTACTTTAACTATTTTGGGAACTGAGAATACATGCGCATTTTTACATTTTACAGGCTAGGCACGAGTACTTAAACTTTATATATGTGTGGGTTATACAATGGCATAAACTTTCCCCTTAGCTCGGTAACGTTTAGTCATTGGTCTTTGAACCGGTGAACGCGAATCTTAGATATAGATCCATAGGGTTTGACATCCCCACTCGGGCTAGTAGCGCTAGCATTTAACGGGTGTTTAATACTTCGTAAACATAACGGGTGTTTAATACTTCGTAAACATACGCACTCAACAAGTGTACTTTCAGGGGGTTATAAACGTTAAGTTAGTTACCAAGTGCCCACAGTTAAACATATACTTTACATACTGTTTTGAAACGCTCTTTGTAGCACTGAAATCTCGTGGCCTACCTTACATTATTGCTATACTTAAACTATAGCTCACCAACCTTTGTGTTGACATTTTTAAGCATGTTTTTCTCAGGTGCTTAAGGTTGCTTGCTTCCGCTGTTGTACTAGTCATGCTTTGTAGACACCCGCTGCGCTTGTTAGAGTTGTCAACGCATGAAACGTTTTATTTGCATTCAAACTATGTTACCTTTTGAAACAATGATTTGTAACGACCGTTGGGTCACGTACTATTACTAATTGCTTCTGTTCATTGAAGCATACTTTTGATGTAAGACATTTGATGCTGGTTAAGACATCACCTTTATTGCAAACCTCTTTTGAAACCGCATATAGTATTTGACCTTGTAATGATCCTGTTGTTGATGATTCGTACACGATGGTTTTGTATGGGGCATCACATTTGGTATCAGAGCATTGGTTGTAGGGAATTAGGTTGCATTAGTGAGTCTAAGACCGACCCGAGTAGGATTCACTAATAGGACTAATCTATAACTTGCTAGTTTACTTGTTTCCGCTGAACTTACTGCATGCTGCTGCTTACTTTTACTGCTATATGCCGTATGCTACTACATGTTTTCACTACTGCATGCTACTATTTACTTTCGATTGCATGCTACTCCTGTACGATTCGTTATTATTGCCATGCTATTTACTGTTATACATGGTTTAGACTGTCGTAGTTACTTTGCCTAATACGTGCTTGCTTTATGACTTACTGACGTGGAAAAAGTTATTTTTCCTTGTTCAGATGTCGGATATTCCACCTGTCATCATTTTGGACAGTGACTCAGACTCTTCTGACACTTCACCGACCGTTGTTGCCGATTCTCAGATGCCGTTGTCGACACCTTCCAGTGACTCCAGCGCTTCATCCTCCAGAGCTAGTAGTCATGCACCTGCCCCAGTGGTGAACTCTGACAGAGCCGAGGACCTCCAGGAGATTTTAGCTCCACTTGCCCCCGGACCCTCGGAGCCATAGCACCATCCCGGTGGTGCTGTGATTCACGCGGATCTTGGGGAAGGTCCATTCCGTAATGAGCATAACCATTGGTGCCGACGCGCTCCTGACGGACGTCTCGTGCAGATCGTGTAGTGACCCGAACTTTTCCATGTTTATATATATTAATTGAGATTGATATTTACATGATTAAATGTTTCCAACATGTTAAGCAATCAAACTTGTTAAGACTTGATTAATTGAAATATGTTTCATATAGACAATTGACCACCCAAGTTGACCGGTGATTCACGAACGTTAAAACTTGTAAAAACTATATGATGACATATATATGGATATATATATATATATAGTTAACATGATACTATGATAAGTAAACATATCATTAAGTATATTAACAATGAACTACATATGTAAAAACAAGACTACTAACTTAATGATTTTTAAACGAGACATATATGTAACGATTATCGTTGTAAAGACATTTAATGTATATATATCATATTAAGAGATATTCATACATGATAATATCATGATAATATAATAATTTAAAATCTCATTTGATATTATAAACATTGGGTTAACAACATTTAACAAGATCGTTAACCTAAAGGTTTCAAAACAACACTTACATGTAACGACTAACGATGACTTAACGACTCAGTTAAAATGTATATACATGTAGTGTTTTAATATGTATTTATACACTTTTGAAAGACTTCAATACACTTATCAAAATACTTCTACCTAACAAAAATGCTTACAATTACATCCTCGTTCAGTTTCATCAACAATTCTACTCGTATGCACCCGTATTCGTACTCGTACAATACACAACTTTTAGATGTATGTACTATTGGTATATACACTCCAATGATCAGCTCTTAGCAGCCCATGTGAGTCACCTAACACATGTGGGAACCATCATTTGGCAACTAGCATGAAATATCTCATAAAATTACAAAAATATGAGTAATCATTCATGACTTATTTACATGAAAATAAAATTACATATCCTTTATATCTAATCCATACACCAACGACCAAAAACACCTACAAACACTTTCATTCTTCAATTTTCTTCATCTAATTGATCTCTCTCAAGTTCTATCTTCAAGTTCTAAGTGTTCTTCATATATTCTACAAGTTCTAGTTACATAAAATCAAGAATACTTTCAAGTTTGCTAGCTCACTTCCAATCTTGTAAGGTGATCATCCAACCTCAAGAAATCTTTGTTTCTTACAGTAGGTTATCATTCTAATACAAGGTAATAATCATATTCAAACTTTGGTTCAATTTCTATAACTATAACAATCTTATTTCAAGTGATGATCTTACTTGAACTTGTTTTCGTGTCATGATTCTGCTTCAAGAACTTCGAGCCATCCAAGGATCCGTTGAAGCTAGATCCATTTTTCTCTTTTACAGTAGGTTTATCCAAGGAACTTAAGGTAGTAATGATGTTCATAACATCATTCGATTCATACATATAAAGCTATCTTATTCGAAGGTTTAAACTTGTAATCACTAGAACATAGTTTAGTTAATTCTAAACTTGTTCGCAAACAAAAGTTAATCCTTCTAACTTGACTTTTAAAATCAACTAAACACATGTTCTATATCTATATGATATGCTAACTTAATGATTTAAAACCTGGAGACACGAAAAACACCGTAAAACCGGATTTACGCTGTCGTAGTAACACCGCGGGCTGTTTTGGGTTAGTTAATTAAAAACTATGATAAACTTTGATTTAAAAGTTGTTATTTTGAGAAAATGATTTTTATTATGAACATGAAACTATATCTAAAAATTATGGTTAAACTCAAAGTGGAAGTATGTTTTCTAAAATGGTCATCTAGATGTCGTTCTTTCGACTAAAATGACTACCTTTACAAAAATGACTTGTAACTTATTTTTCCGACTATAAACCTATACTTTTTCTGTTTATATTCATAAAATAGAGTTCAATATGAAACCATAGCAATTTGATTCACTCAAAACGGATTTAAAATGAAGAAGTTATGGGTAAAACAAGATTGGATAATTTTTCTCATTTTAGCTACGTGAAAATTGGTAACAAATCTATTCCAACCATAACTTAATCAACTTGTATTATATATTATGTAATATTGAGATACCATAGACACGTATACAATGTTTCGACCTATCATGTCGACACATCTATATATATTTCGGAACAACCATAGACACTCTATATGTGAATGTTGGAGTTAGCTATACAGGGTTGAGGTTGATTCCAAAATATATATAGTTTGAGTTGTGATCAATACTGAGATACGTATACACTGGGTGGTGGATTGATTCAAAATAATATTTATCGATTTATTTCTGTACATCTAACTGTGGACAACTAGTTGTAGGTTACTAACTAGGACAGCTGACTTAATAAACTTAAAACATCAAAATATATTAAAAGTGTTGTAAATATATTTTGAACATACTTTGATATATATGTATATATTGTTGTAGGTTCGTGAATCAACCAGTGGCCAAGTCTTACTTCCCGACGAAGTAAAAATCTGTGAAAGTGAGTTATAGTCCCACTTTTAAAATCTAATATTTTTGGGATGAGAATACATGCAGGTTTTATAAATGATTTACAAAATAGACACAAGTACGTGAAACTACATTCTATGGTTGAATTATCGAAATCGAATATGCCCCTTTTTATTAAGTCTGGTAATCTAAGAATTAGGGAACAGACACCCTAATTGACGCGAATCCTAAAGATAGATCTATTGGGCCTAACAAACCCCATCCAAAGTACCGGATGCTTTAGTACTTCGAAATTTATATCATATCCGAAGGGTGTCCCGGAATGATGGGGATATTCTTATATATGCATCTTGTTAATGTCGGTTACCAGGTGTTCACCATATGAATGATTTTTATCTCTATGTATGGGATGTGTATTGAAATATGAAATCTTGTGGTCTATTATTATGATTTGATATATATAGGTTAAACCTATAACTCACCAACATTTTTGATGACGTTTTAAGCATGTTTATTCTCAGGTGATTATTAAGAGCTTCCGCTGTCGCATACTTAAATAAGGACGAGATTTGGAGTCCATGCTTGTATGATATTGTGTAAAAACTACATTCAAGAAACTTATTTTGTTGTAACATATTTGTATTGTTAACCATTATGTAATGGTCGTGTGTAAACAGGATATTTTAGATTATCATTATTTGATAATCTACGTAAAGCTTTTTAAACCTTTATTGATGAAATAAAGGTTATGGTTTGTTTTAAAATGAATGCAGTCTTTGAAAAACATCTCATATAGAGGTCAAAACTCGCAACGAAATCAATTAATATGGAACGTTTTTAATCAATAAGAACGGGACATTTCAGATCGGACCCACCATATACCGACAGATGATGGCCGCCCGAGGAGAGCCACACATGCAGCCACCCCCAGTCGATCTAGACTACCCATCATCCTCTGAATCATCATCCGACGACACCTCCTCAGACGACTCCAGTGACGACGATTCTGATGAGGACCCTGATGATGCACCTATACAGCCACCCTCCACCCCGCCGAAGAAGCGGTACCGTTTTGATGGTACCGTCATTTTAGGGATTAATGGAGGTCGAGCATTCACTGACGCATATGGTCGGCGTCGTAGGGTTACCGCCTGTAAGCGGCTTGTGCCGTATCCTGCTGATCCCTTCATCCGTAAGCCTTACCATTTCTTAGCCTCTACTTCTGGAGCCAGACAGTCTGCACCACCAGCTCCACCAGCACCACCCGTGCCGACTGCACCGCCTGCCCCACCATCTCCCTCTGTCGAGGAACTGATGAGGGAGGTGGAGATCCTCCGGTCTCAGGTAACTGAGCTTGAGGACCAGATGTCCCACGTAATGGACATCCTACACCCACCGCCACCGTAGGGCTTTTGTAGTAGATTTCATTATGTAATCTAGTTGTAGTTTCATGTTTCACTTATGTATTGTACGAACCTATGCAGATGTATGCAACTTATTATTATTAATGAATGGAACCTTGCGTTATTTAATTCTTGCACGGTGTTCTATTTACGTTACTGTATGATAATTCTATGGTATTTATACTTGGTTGCATTACTTAATAAGCATGTGATGTGTTGATTCCATGTTGGTTACCATATACTGTATTATTACTATTTGAATACTGGATTTTGACTTGAGTCAAAATTTTTGTTTAGAACATCATGGCCAACGGAAGATCAACACCGACCACAACCCAAATCAAGGAAATGATCAATGAACGAGTCGTCACAGCTTTAGCAGAAATGAACCCCCAAGCTCCACTGCCACCAGTTATCCAGCCCATTCGTAATGAGTGTACATACAAAGAGTTTCAAAGCTACAAGCCCCACAACTTTAGTGGAATGGAGGGGCCAGTTGGTCTCACTAGGTGGTTCGAGAAATTAGAATCTGTGTTTCGAGTTAGTAACTGCTTAGAGGCGAACAAAACCAAGTTTTCTTCATGTACGCTGTCAGACGGCGCACTAACTTGGTGGAACACTTTGGCTCAAGCAAAGGGTATTGATGAGGCATTTGCTACCCCATGGGAGGAATTTAAAGGGGCCCTGATTGAGGAATATTGCCCTAGAACAGAGATCCAGAAGATGGAGATTGAGTTTATGTAGTTGAAGGTTGTGGGAAACGACCTCGATGGTTACAACCGTAGGTATCTAGAAGTAGCCATGATGTGTCCTACCATGGTTACCCCGGAGTTTAAGCGTATGGAAAGGTACTTGTGGGGACTTCCTAAGTCCGTTAAGGGAAATGTCACCTCGTCTAAGCCACCCAATGTCCCGGAAGCAATGCGCATGGCGCACACTTTAATGAACCAAATCTTCATCGATGAACCGGAAAAGGCTAAGTCCGAAGCGGGTAGTAGTGATAAGCGAAAGTGGGATAACAACAAGGGTAGAGCCTATGATCAAAACCCGGCGAAGCAACATGAGGGTTTCAAAGGAAACAACAACGGTGGAAATCCCAATCTGAATACCAACTCGAACCCCAACTACAAGGGTACTCTACCACAATACAAGAGGTGCTACAAGTACCATACCGGGTATTGTAACGTTGTTTGTGAAAAGTGCAAAAAGACCGGGCATATTAGCAGGGACTGCAAGATCACCACCATGACTGGGAAGCCGAACCCCAATGGACCGAGAAAGTGTTATGAATGCGGACAAACAGGCCACTTCAGAAATGAGTGTCCCAACAAGCGAAAGGACGGCGGACCACCGCGTGGACGAGCTTTTAATGTAAATGCAAGGGATGCTCGTGAGAACCCCGACTTGGTGACAGGTATATTCACTATCAACAATCTATTAGCTTCTGTCCTATTTGATACTGGTGCCGATAGAAGGTATGTATGTAGACACTTTTGCGATAAGATAAATTGGTCGTTAGTTCCTTTAAAGGAGAGTATACTTGTAGAGGTAGCCAATGGGAAACTTGAGAAAGTTGACCAAATTAGCCGAGGAGCTATTATCAATAGAGCTAGTGTGAAATTTGAGATTGACTTGATACCCATTAAGTTGGGAAGCTTTGATGTTATTGTCGGTATGGACTGGTTGACCAAGATAAGGGCCGACATTATCTGTGGAGATAAAGCTCTTCGTATACCACAAGGAGATGGTGAGCCACTGATCATTTACGGAGAGAGATGTACCTCGAAACTGAACCTCATTAGTTGCGTGAAAGCGCAAAAGATCATGAAGAAGGGACGTCTTGCTGTACTAGCACATGTGAAAACAGTAGAAACTGAAATGAAGAGTGTGGGTGACGTTCGAATTGTGAACGATTTTTTCGATGTTTTTGCTGAAGAATTGCCTGGATTACCGCCACCAAGAGCAGTAGAGTTTCAAATTGATTTAGTTCCAGGAGCTGCACCTGTAGCTCGCGCACCTTATCGACTCGCACATTCCGAGATGCAAGAGTTGCAGAGCCAATTACAAGAACTGCTAGACCTTGGATTTATCCAACCAAGTTTCTCGCCTTGGGGCGCACCTGTTTTATTTGTGAAGAAGAAGGACGGATCATTCCGCATGTGTATCGACTACCGCGAACTCAATAAGTTGACGATCAAGAATCGGTATCCCCTTCCCCGAATTGACGATCTTTTTGATCAGCTACAAGGATCAAGCGTTTACTCTAAGATCGATTTGCGATCCGGTTATCACCAGTTGAGGGTAAAGGAAAGTGATGTGATGAAGACTGCGTTCAAAACTCGTTATGGTCATTACGAGTTTCTCGTGATACCGTTCGGATTAACCAACGCACCTGCCGTGTTCATGGACCTCATGAATCGTGTCTGCAAACCATACTTGGACAATTTCGTTATCGTCTTTATAGATGATATTCTCATCTACTCTAAGAGCGAAGAAGAACATGAACAACATCTTCGATTAGTGCATGAACTCTTGCGACAAGAGCAACTTTACGCCAAATTCTCCAAGTGTGAATTTTGGTTGAAGGAAGTCCAATTTCTGGGTCACGTTGTGAGTGATCAAGGTATCAAGGTTGATCCCGAAAAGATCGAAGCTATCAGCAAGTGGGAAACCCCCACTACTCCAACTCATATCCGCCAATTTTAGGCCTCGCCGGTTACTACCGAAGATTTATTGAAGGTTTCTCTCTGATTGTGCGTCCTTTGACCACGCTGACTCACAAAGGAAAGAAGTTCATTTGGGAACCCAAACAGGAATCTGCATTTCAAACATTGAAGAAGAAGTTAACCACCGCACCTATATTATCACTTCCTGAAGGCTTGACGATTTCATCGTTTATTGCGATGCTTCGAAGAGTGGTTTTGGTTGCGTATTAATGCAAAGATCGAAGGTTATTGCCTATGCTTCTCGACAACTGAAGATTCACGAGTGGAACTACACTACTCACAATCTCGAACTTGGAGCCGTTGTCTTTGCGCTCAAATTGTGGAAACACTATCTTTACGGAACGAATAGTACTATCTTCACCGACCACAAGAGTCTCCAGCACATATTCGATCAGAAACAACTGAACATGAGACAGCGTCGATGGATCGAGATGTTGAACGACTACGATTGTGAACTTCGTTATCATCCTGGCAAGGCTAATGTTGTAGCTGACGCTTTAAGCCGAAAGGAGAGGACGGCACCTCTCCGTGTACGGGCTCTGAATATCACCATCCATTCAAATCTCAACAGCCAAATCCGAGTTGCCCAAGATGAGGCTCTCAAGGAGGAGAATATATCTCATGAACATTTGAACATACTTGTCTCTCGATTCGAGGTTAGGGAGACTGGACTCCGATGTTATGCCGGAAGAATTTGGGTACCTCGTTATGGAGATCTACGAAACCTTATACTTGATGAAGCCCACAAGTCGAGATATTCGATTCATCCCGGAGCGGGAAAAATGTACCACGACCTTAAAGAACAATATTGGTGGCCGAACCTTAAGAAAGACGTTGCAATTTATGTTGGTAAGTGTCTGACTTGCTCGAAAGTTAAGGCCGAATATCAAAGACCTTCTGGGTTACTTCAACAACCGGAAATCCCGCAATGGAAGTGGGAAAGGATAACAATGGACTTTATTACCAAGCTACCAAAGACAGTGGGCAGATATGATACCATTTGGGTTATCGTTGACCATCTTACTAATTCTGCACACTTTCTAGCGATGAAGGAAACGGATACGATGGAGAGACTCACTCAACTATACATCAAAGAGGTTGTATCTCGTCATGGTTCACCTTTATCTATCATCTCAGATCGCGATCCCCGTTTTGCTTCTAGATTTTGGAGTTCTTTACAAGAAGCCATGGGAACCCGTCTCGACATGAGTACTGCTTATCACCCACAGACCGACGGGCAAAGTGAACGAACGATTCAGACTTTGGAGGACATGTTGCGTGTATGTGTCATTGATTTCGGAAAGGCCTGGGAAAGGCATTTGCCACTCGCCGAACTTTCTTACAACAACAGTTATCACTCGAGCATTAATGTCGCACCTTTTGAAGCGTTGTATGGCCGCAAGTGCCGATCTCCTATTTGTTGGGCCGACGTAGGTGAAAAGAAAATCACCGGACCCGAGGTAGTCCACGAAACAACGGAGAAGATTGCTCAGATTCAAGCGAGACTTATGACGACCCGTGATCGTCAAAAGAGTTATGCTGACCTTAAACGTAAAGACTTTGAATTCAACGTGGGTGACCGTGTAATGTTGAAGGTTGCACCTTGGAAATGTGTGATTCGTTTTGGAAAGAGCGGAAAGTTAAACCCGCGATATATTGGTCCTTTTGAAATCTTGGAACGTGTTGGACCCGTTGCATACCGTTTGGATCTTCCAACACAATTGAGCTCAGTTCATCCTACCTTCCACGTGTCAAACTTGAAGAAGTGTCTTGCTACACCCGAACTTATCATACCACTGAAAGAACTTACAATTGATGACAAACTCCACTTCATGGAAGAACCTGTCAAGATTATGGACCGTGAGATCAAAACTTTGAAAGGCAACAAGATTCCGATCGTCCGAGTACGATGGAATGCCAAACGAGGACCTGAGTTTACCTGGGAGCGAGAGGATCAAATGATGCAGAAGTATCCTCACCTTTTCCCAACTCCACCATCTACCTCAGCTTAAAATTTCAGGACAAAATTTTCTTTAACAGGTGGGTAATGTAACAACCCGGAATTTTCCAACATTTACTTATTAATATTTATTATTAATACTTGTGTTTTAATGAATATATTGTTTATATACATTTACTTGTTACCGCGATTGACTTTTAGTTGCCCGACACGTCTTTGTGACACACGAACTTTTCACGAATAATATTTAGAATATTATTTACATTCATGATTAATTTTTATTAATCATTTTTTATTAACTAAGGTTACTAGTTAATTACTTGGGCTTTAATTGGATTAATTTGTTAATTACTTGAACTTGGGCTTTTATTAATGTTAATGGACTTAGAAGCCCACCCTACTTATCTTAATGGACTAATTAGCCCACCTCATTATGCAAGTATTACTTTAAGGCTTAACTAGATTGATTAGTGCATATGGAATCTAGTTACTACATACTTACACCTTGTTCCAACACCATGCAACCTTATTACCATTTTTTTGGGCCAAATACATGAAGTAACTAGTGGACTTTTTCCTTCCCCTTCCCCTTGTGAAAACCGTCGGCCAACCTTGAGTAGAGGGAGGTTTTTGTTTCAATTTTTGTGATACTTATTCTCTAGTATTACTTCATTATTCTCACACACAAACTTACACTTTCTTTCTCTCATCTCGTTTGCTCTCTAACTTGTAAGTATCAAGTTTATTTTCCTTTCTTTTTCTCTCATGAAAACCGAAGCACTCATCATCATTCTTACTAGTTTCATCACTCGTTCTTGCTTAATGTTTACTTACTAATTGTTTGTTGTTGATTAAGAACCAAACTTTCTAGTTTGTTCTTCATTTTATCTTGTTCATACAAGAACATACAAGAACCTAACTTTCTAGTTTATGTTCTATACTTAATGCTTTAAAAGATTGAAAGTTCATGAGTTAAAATCATACTTGTAGTTCATGTTGTAAACTTAAAGTTTACTTTCTTAAAGATCAAAGCCCTGGCTTGAATCTTTAAAGTATGAACAACTATGAACTTGTTACTTGTTTATTTAGTTTATTCCTTCATTTTGAACATGTTTGATTTCGTGATTTTGGTATAATGGTCAAGTATTACAAGTTAATCTTGATCTCATACTTCTTGAAACTAAAAGCTAACTTTATAAGTTCAAGAACATGGAAGTTTAACTTTCTAGTTACAACTTCACATACTTATGAAAGATCTAAGTTTCTATAGCTTATGGTCTTCTAATTTTGTTATAAACAAGAGCTTGTGAGCTTACATTCACTTTACTAGATGAAAATCTAAGTTTTATAACTTATAGTATCATTTAAGTAAAGATTTAAGTGTTATAACTTAGGATTTAACTTAGTAACTTTAGATCTAGACTTTTGGGTCTAGGATCTTCAAGATCTAACTAAGAACTATGTTCTACAACTTAAGATCTTGATTAGTTAGTTTACTTTCAAGTTTGTAGTTTAATATTACTTTTAGAGTTCTTATATGTGTCGGATCTAAGATCTTGATGTAACTTTTGTTCATCAAACTACTTGCAACACTTAATTGAGTTGTGCTACTTACCTTAGACCTACACTTGGTTTATGATGGTCAAAACTTGGTAAAAATGATGTAAACACATCAACGAGTTGTACACTTGAAGCTATATGCATCAAGGATGAGAACCGTGATGAGCATCGAGCACCAAGAACCCTCCGGAACACTAAACCTACAGTTTTTCGGGTCTGATCAGAATACCTGGGCTACTGTAAAGTTGATTTTCAGTTAGCTCTATTCGAGTAGATAATTTTTCATTTAAGACTTGTCTTAATCCGAGTTACGGTTTAGGATCTATGGCCCTCCGAACGTCACTATGTCCTTTTAACGTTGTGCTGAAAATTCTGACCTACTCGTACTTAAACCGTCGCCACGGTCAAACGAAGAGGAGTTTGGTTTTGGAATTTTTACAGCAACTAAAGGACTCATATACGGAGCCATGTCCACTAGTCTCACTTCAATTCAGTTTGTGTAGAGGCCGTGGTGACTGATTGAAGTCAGCCTTTTGTTTTAAACTCTTTTCTAGAATGAAACATACTTTATACTTTTGTTTGATGATGAATGATGATGACCCTTAAGACCTAATTTACATACATTTAAACCTTTGGGAACGATTTACTGACTTAGTAACTTTTGACTTAGGTTGAGGACCTTTCCGGACCTACATACTTGCTTACTTTCCCGAACCAACTTTACTACTACTTTATCACTGTGAGTTATAGCATCCCTTTTTACTTTAACTATTTTAGGAACTGAGAATACATGCGCATTTTTACGTTTTACATGCTAGGCACGAGTACTTAAACTTTATATATGTGTGGGTTATACAACGGCATAAACTTTCCCCTTAGCTCGGTAACGTTTAGTCATTGGTCTTTGAACCGGTGAACGCGAATCTTAGATATGGATCCATAGGGTTTGACATCCCCACTCGGGCTAGTAGCACTAGCATTTAACGGGTGTTTAATACTTCATAAACATACGCACTCGCCAAGTGTACTTTCAGGGGGTTATAAACGTTAAGTTAGTTACCAAGTGCCCACAGTTAAACATATATACTTTACATACTGTTTTGAAACGCTCTTTGTAGCACTGAAATCTCGTGGCCTACCTTACATTACTGGTATACTTAAACTATAGCTCACCAACCTTTGTGTTGACGTTTTTAAGCATGTTTTTCTGAGGTGCTTAAGGTTGCTTGCTTCCGCTGTTGTACTAGTCATGCTTTGTAGACACCCGCTGGGCTTGTTAGAGTTGTCACCGCATGAAACGTTTTATTTGCATTCAAACTATGTTACCTTTTGAAACAATGATTTGTAACGACCGTTGGGTCACATACTATTACTAATTGCTTCTGTTCATTGAAGCATACTTTTGATGTAAGACATTTGATGCTAGTTAAGACATCACCTTTATTCACGAATGCAAACCTCTTTTGAAACCGCATATAGTATTTGACCTTGTAATGATCCTGTTGTTGATGATTCGTACACGATGGTTTTGTACGGGGCATCACAACATTAATTTAATTGATATTTAATAACATTGACTTATCGAATCTGTATTTTAAGGAAATGTAGTAATTTGATTTTGAATTTGAATTAATATATGAAATGGATAGATATGAAGGATATTTTAGAGAGAATGATCAACTAAATTAAATATATGAAGTAGATCGTATTTAAATTTAAATTAGTATTTCCTAAATTAAATATATTCTCATTAGTGAGAATGGTCAACGAAATTAAGGTGCTTAATATAGAAATATTCTCATTTATATCTTGTAATTTAGTGTATATGATGCATAAATTAAGGTACTTAATTTTTCCCATTGATGTTCAAATAAAGTATAACATAACCAGTCAAAAAATTAACAAATATCACCCATCATACGACACACCAAATTCTCATAAAAAAATTAAACCTGTTACAATGAACAACAAAACTGAACCGTTTCAACTTGTTCCTCCTTTAGCTTAAACATTTTATTCGACTGATGTATCATATTGTTTCAAGGCTTCATGTATAGTGATCAAATGTGGTTACTAACTCAAAACCTACAATCCATGAATGTAAAATATAACGCAATAACTTAAGTTACAATAATAAGTCAATCATTCAACAACATAAATGAATCAAAGATAGGATACATATCACGCATATACTACATAATGGAATCAAAGAATATATACATATAGTTTGTATCAAAACTATTACCGCAAGCTGTTCTTAGTTAAACAACTAATCAAAAGAAAAAATATATTCAAAAGGGTAATGAATAAAGATTTTTTTTTGGAATGGTGATTTTGGGTAGTAAACTTGCAAAAATAGAAATTGCTTTTTTTTATTATAGGAATAGGAAATTCGGAGTTCGAAACTCTGGTTTTGGCAAATTCGGAGTTTCCAACTCCGGATTTGATTTTTTTTCTTTCCTTTTTTTATCATATATACCAATCCCCTTAGCCAAAAATAAAAAAAATAAAAGAAAAGACAAATCCGGAGTTTGAAACTACGGATTTGACAAAAATGGAGTTTCGAACTCCGGATTTTCCATTTTTGTAATAAATTTTTGACAATTTCTAGTTTTCTAATTTCACCTTTAATTCTCCTATTTCAAAAAAAAAAATTTGGTGAATAAAAACATACAAATTCTATAAGTTTCTTCAGATTAATGGCATTGATATTACTAAAGTATTTCCCGCTATTTATTTAAAATATAAAATAGTTTATTTGAATTTAAATTTTGAATTAGACATTAATTATAGAAATAAGATATGTTAATTTGATTGATATTTAATAACATTGACTTTTCGAATCCGTATTTTAAAGAAAGTAGTAATTGTGATTTTGAATTTGAATTAACATATGAAATGGATAGACATGAAAGATATTTTAGAGAGAATGATCAACTAAATTAAATATATGAAATAGATAGTATTTAAATTTGAATTACTATTTCCTAAATTAAATATATTCTCATTAGTGAGAATAGTCAACGAAATTAAGGTGCTTAATATAGAAATATTCTCATTTATATCTTGCAAATTGGTGTAAATGATACATAAATTAAGGTACATAATTTTTCCCATTGATGATCAAATAAAGTATAACATAATTAGTCAAAAAATTAACAAATATCACCCGTCATATGACCCACCCAATTCGCATCTAAAAATTAAACCTATTACAATTACAATGAACAACAAAACTGGACCGTTTTAACTTGTTCCTCCTTTAGCTTAAACTTTTTATCCGACTGATGTACCATATTGTTTCAAGCTTCATGTATAGTGATCAAATGTGGTTACTAACTCAAAACCTACAATCCATGAATGTAAAATATGACATGAGAACTTAAGTTGCAATAATAAGTCAATCATTTAACAACATAAATGAATCAAAGATAGGATACATATCACGCATATCTACTTACTACATAATGGAATCAAAGAATATATACATATAGTTTGTATCAAAACTATTGCTGCAAGCTCTTCTTAGTTTAACAACTAATCAAAAGAAATGATATATTCAAAAGAGTGGTGAACAAAAACATACCAAATCTAGAAGTTTCTTCAGATTAATGGTATTAATATTATTAAAGTATTTCTCGCTATTTATTTGAAATATAAAATAGTTTATTTAAATTTGAATTAGACACTACTTATAGAAATAATAGACATTAATTTGATTGATATTTAATAACAATGACTTTTTGAAACCGTATTTTAAAGAAATGTAGTAATTGTGATTTTAAATTTAAATTAATATTTGAAATGGATAGATATGAAGGATATTCAGAGAGAATGATCAACTAAATTAAATATATGAAATAGATAGTATTTAAATTTGAATTAGTATTTCCTAAATTAAAAATATTCTCATTAGTGAGAATGGTCAACGAAATTAAGGTGTTTAATATAGAAATATTCTCATTTATATCTTGCAAATTGGTGTAAATGATACATAAATTTAGGTAAATAATTTCTCCCCATTAATGTTCAAATAAACTATAACAGAACCAGTCAAAAAATTAACAAATATCATCCGTCATACGACTCACCCATTTCGCATCCAAAAATTAAACATATTACAATGAACAACAAAACTGAACCGTTTCAACTTGTTCCTCCTTTAGCTTAAACTTTTTATCTGACTGATGTGCCATATTGTTT
Source organism: Rutidosis leptorrhynchoides (assembly GCF_046630445.1). Taxonomy (NCBI): domain Eukaryota; kingdom Viridiplantae; phylum Streptophyta; class Magnoliopsida; order Asterales; family Asteraceae; genus Rutidosis; species Rutidosis leptorrhynchoides. The sequence continues at coordinate 370,025,498 of NC_092341.1, read as the reverse complement.
CCGGGCTTCATGTATAGTCATCAAATGTGGTTACTAACTCAAAATCTACAATCCACGAATGTAAAATATAATGCAAGAACTTAAGTTGCAATAATAAATCAATCATTCAACAACATAAATGAATCAAAGATAGGATACATATCACGCTTATCTATTTAGTACATAATGGAATCAAAGAATATATACATATAGTATGTATCAAAACTATTGCTGCAAGTTGTTCTTCGTTTAACAACTAATCAAAAGAAATAATATATTCAAAAGGGCGATGAACAAAAACATACAAAATCTATGTACCGGTAGCCTCAACTCTGTTAATGTAGACAATCTGCAAACACAACTTTACTTAATCAAAATCCTCAAATTTTAAACCTAGCCATTTGAAGCAAATAGGAAGATTGTAGTAATTAAGAACATGAAGAAATCAACAATAATGAAAATCAGAAGATACCCATGTTCCATTTATTTCGATCATCATCAACAACAACAACAATCTCTACATAATAAAAATTACAAACATGTTTAAAAGAATAAAAATCACAATACCCTAATTTGTATAATAATCATAGATCTAAGAAAGAACCCTAATTTGAAAAAATGCAAAAATTGCGCACCCTAAAATTCAAAATCGTATACCTCTTCGAAATCGTATAACTATTCAAAATCGTAAACCATGAAATTATCAACCTTTAACCCCGAGTGTTCAAGATTCCTGTATTGTTTAGAAGAATCGAGAATCTTGTTCTTGATTTTGATTTGGTTTTCAATCAATTGTCCAGCAAGCTACTTTATTTTTGATTTTGATCGAAGAACCATATCAGAAATACTCACTCGCATACTCACTCGCGGATAGTGTAATCTGATTTCTTAGATTGAATCTTGAATTCTTGCTTAATTAAATAGAGTTTTGAGAAAGGAGAAAAGATTTGAAGCTGGATGAATTTTCAATGGTTGATTGTGTTGATATTTATACTACTACGATCACCATATGAACCTAATATGTAATGATGAGAATTTTTGAAAATTGAAATTGATAATATCAATTGTGTAATGTCTAATTTTGAAAACAAATCCATAATTACGCGTATTATTTATGATGATTGATTCTTATTTTGATTATTGATTGATAAATATTATTGCTGCAATCTCGTCATATATAAATATTATTACAAATGGAAAGTAATTCGAATTTTGAAGTTGAAAATGGAAAGTAATAATGTTGAATGTGACAAATTTATTGAAACATTAAATATTTGAAAAAGAGGATGCCATTTAAAGAGATTTCAAAGGGTATTTTTGTAATCAAACAAATCAATCTAGGATTATGTACTCATTAGAAGAGATTAAGGGCTAAGATTAATTTTAATTATTTTAATGAATGGCTAGGATCAAATTAAGCTACTCCAAATGACCTAATTTAGGTTTTGTTATTATATATAAAAGAGATTATTTTTTACTTTTTATTTATTTATTTATTACTTTTATTTAATTTATAATTTATTTATTTTATAATTTTTATGTTTCATTTATTTAGTTTATAATTTATTATTATTTAACATAAACCAACTGTGTAATAAAATTTGACAAAATTTGAGCATTTAACGAAATTTGACTAACTTTCGACAATAAGCTGATAATATTACCCAAATTTCACAATTTAAAAAGTAATAATCCTTTTTGGGAATGAATTAATTTAGATGATCCTTTTATGGCATCAGGGTAAGTCATAATACGTTTATTGATAATTTTGAACACTTATGTTACCATTTCGAGTCATTTGTCCTATATTTAATTATCATTTTTAAGCTAATTTTGAACACTTAAGCTAGTTTTAGCCAAACACTTATAAAAAGTATGCTTCAACTTTCAACTTTTAAAAAAAGCTCCAGCAACAAGCTTCGGTCAAAAGCTCCAGTTCCAACTAGGGTTTTTTTTTTCCGCGCGGGGGGGGGGGGGGGGGGTAAAGAGGTAAAGCAGTTTCAGCTAGTTAAGACAAGCACATTCGTAATGTTCCAAATATGTTAGGTAAAAGTTTTCGGGTGACAGAAAAAAAGATCAAAAATGAATATTGTGATATTGAGATTGAACTAAGACTTTTGTAGTTAAGTAAACTGAACGGACAAAATCTTCCCTTCATGCAATTTTTATGTTTGACGAGGTTGCTTTGGAATGACAGTTTTCACTTAGCAATCTTTTAACCTCTCCATCTCAATTCAATAGTTATATTTTTTTTCGAGATTTTCTAATTTAATAGTCCACTTCCATAAATAGATAAGAATATTGGAGTCTTTCATATCTCTACTTTACGCTTGTAGAAGAAAAATGTAAGTAAAAAGTAAAGGGCAAAACTATAAAGTGTGATAATGATATTTAGTAAACGATATGCCTTTTTGTTTACAGAATATTAAATTGGACATATAAAGCATTTATGTGAGGGCATTGATATTTTCACTTGCATAATTGATAAAATTGTTTTAACTCTGCATTAAGTATTTGTTCTGTACGTACATGTATTTAATGCACAATTTACAGTGAATCTATCAATTTTGTTCCATATTTGATGACAACATAATATAATATTTACTTTATTTTACATATATTTATTCCTTTTAATATTAAAAAGTTGATTTTTTCTCATTCTAAACATAAATATAACAAGCCTTCTAATCATATGAATTTAGGAATTATAATGTGTCATTTAATAATTGTAATATGAATTATGATAAAGGAACAAGTGCTACGCAAGTTTAGTTTCTTATAACTAACTTTTGTTATTAAACTAGTGTTCAGTCCGGCTGCGCGTTGCTACGGCTTGGTGACGATCTGTATTTATGTGAGCATGATGTGGTGTTGGTTAATAATTTGCAGCGATATAAGCTTTTAAAAAGTTATATTATAATTTGGAATTATCATGATAAGACAATAACACAATTATTAGATATGAGAGAGAGAGAGAGAGTGTGTGTGTTTCCGGTGAGGCAAGGCAAGGCAAGGCAACGGTGGGCACGACAAGAGTTCAGGAGCATCACGATGGCAACTATGGGAATCACTACAGGAGTTCAAACAAAAACCATTTAACATCCTACATGTTCTTCAACTTCCCCGAGGATTGGAATATCGCTGATTTTTGGAAATTATTTAAACCTTTCGGTTCTGTGAGAGATGTCTATATACCGATGAAGAGACTTCGAAACGGCAGTCGCTTCACTTTTGTTAGATTTGGTGATGTTGGGAATAAGGATTTTCTTCTTAGGAAGCTAGAAGGTATCAAAATCAATGGTTGTGGTATTCGTGTTTTCAATGCTACAGTCAGGGGACCGAAGGAGAAGGTACAAGATTACAAGATTCATTCGAAAACAACAGGTGTAGGTGGTCAGGGCACGTCAAATGCAAACAAAATAAGAGATGATCAAAGTTTCCGGGAGACAATGGGTTTCAAAAGCAAACACAATGATTTACGTAAGATGCTAAACAACAAGAAGAGGAACGATGGTTCCTTCTCTGACAACATGTAGATGGTAGGGTAGAAAAGGTGTTCACTGTTGAGGACAATGAAAAAAACAAACTCTAATCTTGCTCTGCTTGAAAACTCCATAGTATGTGAAGCAAAGGGTAAAGATATCCTCATTAATCTTGAAGAATTACTCAGAGAAGAAGGATTAGGGGAGATTGAAATCAAATTCCTGGGGGGACTTGGGGTTCTACTTGCTTGTAATTCGGCTGAATATGTCAAAAAAGTCATGAGTGTTGAACATCCGATTAACAAATGGATACACAAAAAGCAAGTCTGGGACTTGGCATGTTGGCCTGAAGGGAGAACATCATGGCTTAAAATGTAGTGACCCGAACTTTTCCATGTTTATATATATTAATTGAGATTGATATTTACATGATTAAATGTTTCCAACATGTTAAGCAATCAAACTTGTTAAGACTTGATTAATTGAAATATGTTTCATATAGACAATTGACCACCCAAGTTGACCGGTGATTCACGAACGTTAAAACTTGTAAAAACTATATGATGACATATATATGGATATATATATAGTTAACATGATACTATGATAAGTAAACATATCATTAAGTATATTAACAATGAACTACATATGTAAAAACAAGACTACTAACTTAATGATTTTTAAACGAGACATATATGTAACGATTATCGTTGTAAAGACATTTAATGTATATATATCATATTAAGAGATATTCATACATGATAATATCATGATAATATAATAATTTAAAATCTCATTTGATATTATAAACATTGGGTTAACAACATTTAACAAGACCGTTAACCTAAAGGTTTAAAAACAACACTTACATGTAACGACTAACGATGACTTAACGACTCAGTTAAAATGTATATACATGTAGTGTTTTAATATGTATTTATAAACTTTTGAAAGACTTCAATACACTTATCAAAATACTTCTACTTAACAAAAATGCTTACAATTACATCCTCGTTCAGTTTCATCAACAATTCTACTCGTATGCACCCGTATTCGTACTCGTACAATACACAGCTTTTAGATGTATGTACTATTGGTATATACACTCCAATGATCAGCTCTTAGCAGCCCATGTGAGTCACCTAACACATGTGGGAACCATCATTTGGCAACTAGCATGAAATATCTCATAAAATTACAAAAATATGAGTAATCATTCATGACTTATTTACATGAAAACAAAATTACATATCCTTTATATCTAATCCATACACCAACGACCAAAAACACCTACAAACACTTTCATTCTTCAATTTTCTTCATCTAATTGATCTCTCTCAAGTTCTATCTTCAAGTTCTAAGTGTTCTTCATAAATTTCAAAAGTTCTAGTTTCATAAAATCAAGAATACTTTCAAGTTTGCTAGCTCACTTCCAATCTTGTAAGGTGATCATCCAACCTCAAGAAATCTTTGTTTCTTACAGTAGGTTATCATTCTAATACAAGGTAATAATCATATTCAAATTTTTGTTCAATTTCTATAACTATAACAATCTTATTTCAAGTGATGATCTTACTTGAACTTGTTTTCGTGTCATGATTCTGCTTCAAGAACTTCGAGCCATCCAAGGATCCGTTGAAGCTAGATCCATTTTTCTCTTTTCCAGTAGGTTTATCCAAGGAACTTAAGGTAGTAATGATGTTCATAACATCATTCGATTCATACATATAAAGCTATCTTATTCGAAGGTTTAAACTTGTAATCACTAGAACATAGTTTAGTTAATTCTAAACTTGTTCGCAAACAAAAGTTAATCCTTCTAACTTGACTTTTAAAATCAACTAAACACATGTTCTATATCTATATGATATTCTAACTTAATGATTTAAAACCTGGAAACACGAAAAACACCGTAAAACCGGATTTACGCCGTCGTAGTAACACCGCGGGCTGTTTTGGGTTAGTTAATTAAAAACTATGATAAAATTTGATTTAAAAGTTGTTATTCTGAGAAAATGATTTTTATTATGAACATGAAACTATATCCAAAAATTATGGTTAAACTCAAAGTGGAAGTATGTTTTCTAAAATGGTCATCTAGACGTCGTTCTTTCGACTGAAATGACTACCTTTACAAAAACGACTTGTAACTTATTTTTCCGACTATAAACCTATACTTTTCTGTTTAGATTCATAAAATAGAGTTCAATATGAAACCATAGCAATTTGATTCACTCAAAATGGATTTAAAATGAAGAAGTTATGGGTAAAACAAGATTGGATAATTTTTCTCATTTTAGCTACGTGAAAATTGGTAACAAATCAATTCCAACCACAACTTAATCAACTTGTATTGTATATTATGTAATCTTGAGATACCATAGACACGTATACAATGTTTCGACCTATCATGTCGACACATCTATATATATTTCGGAACAACCATAGACACTCTATATGTGAATGTTGGAGTTAGCTATACAGGGTTGAGGTTGATTCCAAAATATATATAGTTTGAGTTGTGATCAATAATGAGATACGTATACACTGGGTCGTGGATTGATTCAAGATAATATTTATCGATTTATTTCTGTACATCTAACTGTGGACAACTAGTTGTAGGTTACTAACGAGGACAGCTGACTTAATAAACTTAAAACATCAAAATATATTAAAAGTGTTGTAAATATATTTTGAACATACTTTGATATATATGTATATATTGTTATAGGTTCGTGAATCAACCAGTGGCCAAGTCTTACTTCCCGACGAAGTAAAAATCTGTGAAAGTGAGTTATAGTCCCACTTTTAAAATCTAATGTTTTTGGGATGAGAATACATGCAGGTTTTATAAATGATTTACAAAATAGACACAAGTACGTGAAACTACATTCTATGGTTGAATTATCGAAATCGAATATGCCCCTTTTTATTAAGTCTGGTAATCTAAGAATTAGGGAACAGACACCCTAATTGACGCGAATCCTAAAGATAGATCTATCGGGCCCAACAAGCCCCATCCAAAGTACCGGATGCTTTAGTACTTCGAAATTTATATCATATCCGAAGGGTGTCCCGGAATGATGGGGATATTCTTATATATGCATCTTGTTAATGTCGGTTACCAGGTGTTCACCATATGAATGATTTTTATCTCTATGTATGGGATGTATATTGAAATATGAAATCTTGTGGTCTATTATTATGATTTGATATATATAGGTTAAACCTATAACTCACCAACATTTTTGTTGACGTTTTAAGCATGTTTATTCTCAGGTGATTATTAAGAGCTTCCGCTGTCGCATACTTAAATAAGGACGAGATTTGGAGTCCATGCTTGTATGATATTGTGTAAAAACTGCATTCAAGAAACTTATTTTGTTGTAACATATTTGTATTGTAAACCATTATGTAATGGTCGTGTGTAAACAGGATATTTTAGATTATCATTATTTGATAATCTACGTAAAGCTTTTTAAACCTTTATTGATGAAATAAAGGTTATGGTTTGTTTTAAAATGAATGCAGTCTTTGAAAAACGTCTCATATAGAGGTCAAAACCTCGCAACGAAATCAATTAATATGGAACGTTTTTAATCAATAAGAACAGGACATTTCAGTTGGTATCCGAGCGTTGGTCTTAGAGAACCAGAATTTTGCATTAGTGTGTCTTATCGAGTTTGTTAGGATGCATTAGTGAGTCTGGACTTCGACCGTGTTTACTTGAAAAATGATTGCTTAACAAATTTTGTTGGAAACTATATATTTTTAACATGTGAATATTATGTGATATATTAATCTCTTAACGCGTTTGATATTATGTGATAGATGTCTACCTCTAGAACAAGTCCCATTGACTCACCTAATAATAATGAAGAGTCAAATGTAAATTGGAATGATTCGTGGACTGATTCACAAGTTCCCGAAGAGGAACCAGAAGAAGAGTGGGAACCGGAAGAAGAATCAGAACCGGAAGAAGAATCGGAACCGGATGAAGAAATAGAACCGGTGGGGGAAATAATAAAACGGTTAAGTAAAATAAAATCCTCAACCAACCGACCAAGGTTAATTATGGTCAATGGTGTTTCCGCCAAGGAAGCAAAATATTGGGAGGATTACCAATTCTCCGATGAATCGGATTCCGACGAGAATTCCGATGATGTTATAGAAATTACCCCAACTGAATTTAAAAAGGCAAAAGAAAATAATAAGGGAAAGGGCATAAAAATAGAGAAATCTAATTCCAACCCCGATGAACTTTATATGTATCGTCAACCCCCGAAGTCCTTAAGTTGTAACAATGACCCGGGAACCTCTAAACCACCAGGTTTTTCTAAACCAATGTGGAAAATTACGGCTCGTATTAGGGGAACATCATATATCCCTAGAAACCTGGCAAAACGAACCAAAACCGAAGAAGAAGAAACGAGCGAGTCGGAATAAGATAGTTGTATTCGTGTGGTGTAATATATGTAATATAGTGTGCTTATGCTTTATGATATATGTAAAAATTGCTTGTATTAATAAGTATTTTTTTATGAATCTAACTCTTGTCTATTTTACAGTTTAAAAACACAAAATGGATAGACAACCCAATATTTTAAGAGACCTACCCGGAGACATGATTGATGAAATCTTGTCTAGAGTCGGCCAGAATTCCTCGGCACAACTATTTAAGACGAGATTAGTTTGTAAGACATTCGAAGAACGTTCCAAGAATGTCTTGGTTTATAAGAGACTTTCGTTTGAAAGATGGGGGATATCACATTGGGAAACCCATAAGTTACGATGTGTTTACTTTGACGCATATATTGCGGGGAACCCAAATGCTATTTTACGCAACGGGTTAAGAAATTATTTTGACTCAATATATCCGAATATTGGACTTCGTGATTTAGAAAAAGCGGCTAACATGCAACATAAAGAAGCATGTTATGCTTACGGATTAGTAATGTTCGCTTCTCACCAAAGTGAGAACAAGAACATCGGGCTACAACTATTAAACAAAACGTTTCCACAAGTGACGGAGTCGGTAATTGGGGTAAGAAATGAGGTTTTTAGATTGTTACGGGACTGTTGGACATTACGTAACCCTCGTCCCTTTGACGACGTTACAACACGCTGTCTTATCAACGGCCATAACGGTTATGTTCCACAAGACCAAGGATGGGAAGTAGTCCTAGTAAAACCAGAATGCATGACTTGTTTCTGGACGTATGAATTACGTGTCTTTATTGCCTTTGCTGAACGACTTGTGTACTAGCTAGAATTATCTTCACAACTATCTTGTATCAAAGTTATTGTGTGCTATATTTCATGCTTTATGTAAAATAAGCGGTATTGTAAGTTTGTAAAATATTGTATAAAAGTTTGAACGCGAAATATTATTATAATCAGTTTTTCATATAGAATTGTAGTAGTTGAATTGTATATTAGCTACTAAGTATGAACTTAATGGGTAGGTACTTCCCGAATTTAAACTTATAAAACGCTAATATGAAGAAAAAGCTTTTATAAATGAGTTCATATTATGCTACGAAATACTATTAACTACTCTTAATATTCTGTATGATTAACTTGTTCCATTTGACTATTTTGAAGGAAATGGCACCGACTACTCGACACACCGTGAATATGAATGAAGAGGAATTCCGTACTTTTCTAGCTTCAAACATAGCCGCAGTACAGGCTGCGCTACATACCAACAATAACCTTGGATCTAGCAGTACAGGAAATCGTGTAGGATGCACCTACAAAGAATTCACTGCCTGCAAACCTTTGGAATTTGATGGAACCGAAGGACCGATCGGATTGAAACGGTGGACCGAGAAGGTCGAATCGGTATTTTCCATAAGTAAGTGTACTGAAGAGGACAAAGTAAAGTACGCTACGCATACCTTCACAGGTTCTGTGTTAACATGGTGGAATACCTATCTAGAGCAAGTGGGACAAGACGATGCGTACGCACTACCGTGGTCAGCATTCAAGCACTTGATGAACGAGAAGTACCGTCCCAGAACCGAGGTCAATAAGCTCAAGACAGAACTTAGAGGGTTACGAACCCAAGGATTTGATATTACCACGTACGAAAGACGATTCACAGAATTGTGCCTATTGTGTCCGGGAGCATTCGAAGATGAGGAAGAGAAGATCGACGCGTTTGTGAAAGGATTACCGGAAAGAATCCAAGAAGATATAAGTTCACACGAGCCCGCCTCCATACAACAGGCATGTAGAATGGCTCACAAACTAGTGAACCAGATTGAAGAAAGAATTAAAGAACAGACTGCTGAAGAGGCCAATGTGAAGCAAGTCAAAAGAAAGTGGGAGGAAAACGGTGATAAGAATCACCAATACAACAACAACAGCAATTATAACAATAATCGCAACAACTATCCTAACAATCGCAACATCAATCGCAACTACAACAAACGGCCCAACAACAACAACAACAACAACAGCAACTACAACAATCATCCTAACAACAATAATAACCGCAACAACAACAACAATCAGAAGCAGCTATGCCAACGGTGTGAAAAGTATCACTCGGGGTTCTGCACCAAATTTTGCAACAAGTGTAAAAGAAATGGTCATAGCGCGGCGAAGTGTGAGGTCTACGGACCAGGGGTTAATAGAACGAAAGGAACAAATGGTGTCGGAACGAGTAATGGCGGAGCAAGTAGTGTCGGAGCAAGTTATGCCAATGTAGTTTGTTATAAATGTGGAAAACCGGGCCACATTATTAGAAATTGCCCGAACCAGGAGAACACGAATGGACAAGGCCGCGAAAGAGTTTTCAATATTAATGCGGCAGAGGCACAGGAAGACCCGGAGCTTGTTACGGGTACGTTTCTTATTGACAATAAATCTGCTTACGTTTTATTTGATTCAGGTGCGGATAGAAGCTATATGAGTAGAGATTTTTGTGCTAAATTAAGTTGTCCATTGACGCCTTTGGATAGTAAATTTTTCCTCGAATTAGCAAATGGTAAATTAATTTCAGCAGATAATATATGTCGGAATCGAGAAATTAAACTGGTTAGCGAAACATTTAAGATTGATTTGATACCAGTAGAGTTAGGGAGTTTTGATGTGATAATCGGTATGGACTGGTTGAAAGAAGTGAAAGCAGAGATCGTTTGTTACAAAAATGCAATTCGCATTATACGAGAAAAAGGAAAACCCTTAATGGTGTATGGAGAAAAGGGCAACACGAAGCTACATCTTATTAGTAATTTGAAGGCACAAAAACTAATAAGAAAAGGTTGCTATGCTGTTCTAGCACACGTCGAGAAAGTACAAACTGAAGAAAAGAGCATCAATGATGTTCCCGTCGCAAAAGAATTTCCTGATGTATTTCCGAAAGAATTACCGGGATTACCCCCACATCGATCCGTTGAATTTCAAATAGATCTTGTACCAGGAGCTGCACCAATAGCTCGTGCTCCTTACAGACTCGCACCCAGCGAGATGAAAGAACTACAAAGCCAATTACAAGAACTTTTAGAGCGTGGTTTCATTCGACCAAGCACATCACCGTGGGGAGCTCCTGTTTTGTTTGTCAAGAAGAAAGATGGTACATTCAGGTTGTGTATCGACTACCGAGAGTTGAACAAACTTACCATCAAGAACCGCTACCCACTACCGAGAATCGATGACTTATTTGATCAACTACAAGGCTCGTCTGTTTATTCAAAGATTGACTTACGTTCCGGGTATCATCAAATGCGGGTGAAAGAAGATGATATTCCAAAGACTGCTTTCAGAACACGTTACGGTCATTACCAGTTTATGGTCATGCCGTTTGGTTTAACTAATGCACCAGCTGTGTTCATGGACCTTATGAACCGAGTGTGTGGACCATACCTTGACAAGTTTGTCATTGTTTTCATTGATGAAATATTTATTTACTCAAAGAATGACCAAGAACACGATGAACATTTGAAAAAGGTGTTAGAAGTATTGAGGAAGGAAGAATTGTACGCTAAGTTTTCAAAGTGTGCATTTTGGTTGGAAGAAGTTCAATTCCTCGGTCACATAGTGAACAAAGAAGGTATTAAGGTGGATCCGGCAAAGATAGAAACTGTTGAAAAGTGGGAGACCCCGAAAACTCCGAAACACATACGCCAGTTTTTAGGACTAGCTGGTTACTACAGAAGGTTCATCCAAGACTTTTCCAGAATAGCAAAACCCTTGACTGCATTAACGCATAAAGGGAAGAAATTTGAATGGAATGATGAACAAGAGAAAGCGTTTCAATTATTGAAGAAAAAGCTAACTACGGCACCTATATTGTCATTGCCTGAAGGGAATGATGATTTTGTGATTTATTGTGACGCATCAAAGCAAGGTCTCGGTTGTGTATTAATGCAACGAACGAAGGTGATTGCTTATGCGTCTAGACAATTGAAGATTCACGAACAAAATTATACGACGCATGATTTGGAATTAGGCACGGTTGTTTTTGCATTAAAGACTTGGAGGCACTACTTATATGGGGTCAAAAGTATTATATATACCGACCACAAAAGTCTTCAACACATATTTAATCAGAAACAACTGAATATGAGGCAGCGTAGGTGGATTGAATTATTGAATGATTATGACTTTGAGATTCGTTACCACCCGGGGAAGGCAAATGTGGTAGCCGATGCCTTGAGCAGGAAGGACAGAGAACCCATTCGAGTAAAATCTATGAATATAATGATTCATAATAACCTTACTACTCAAATAAAGGAGGCGCAACAAGGAGTTTTAAAAGAGGGAAATTTAAAGGATGAAATACCCAAAGGATCGGAGAAGCATCTTAATATTCGGGCAGACGGAACCCGGTATAGGGCTGAAAGGATTTGGGTACCAAAATTTGGAGATATGAGAGAAATGGTACTTAGAGAAGCTCATAAAACCAGATACTCAATACATCCAGGAACGGGGAAGATGTACAAGGATCTCAAGAAACATTTTTGGTGGCCGGGTATGAAAGCCGATGTTGCTAAATACGTAGGAGAATGTTTGACGTGTTCTAAGGTCAAAGCTGAGCATCAGAAACCATCAGGTCTACTTCAACAACCCGAAATCCCGGAATGGAAATGGGAAAACATTACCATGGATTTCATCACTAAATTGCCAAGGACTGCAAGTGGTTTTGATACTATTTGGGTAATAGTTGATCGTCTCACCAAATCAGCACACTTCCTGCCAATAAGAGAAGATGACAAGATGGAGAAGTTAGCACGACTGTATTTGAAGGAAGTCATCTCCAGACATGGAATACCAATCTCTATTATCTCTGATAGGGATGGCAGATTTATTTCAAGATTCTGGCAGACATTACAGCAACCATTAGGAACTCGTCTAGACATGAGTACTGCCTATCATCCACAAACTGATGGGCAGAGCAAAAGGACGATACAAACGCTTGAAGACATGCTACGAGCATGTGTTATTGATTTCGGAAATAGTTGGGATCGACATCTACCGTTAGCAGAATTTTCCTACAACAACAGCTACCATTCAAGCATTGAGATGGCGCCGTTTGAAGCACTTTATGGTAGAAAGTGCAGGTCTCCGATTTGTTGGAGTGAAGTGGGGGATAGACAGATTACGGGTCCGGAGATTATACAAGAAACTACCGAGAAGATCATCCAAATTCAACAACGGTTGAAAACCGCCCAAAGTCGACAAAAGAGCTACGCTGACATTAAAAGAAAAGATATAGAATTTGAAATTGGAGAGATGGTCATGCTTAAGTTGCACCTTGGAAAGGCGTTGTTCGATTTGGTAAACGAGGGAAATTAAATCCAAGGTATATTGGACCATTCAAGATTATTGATCGTGTCGGACCAGTAGCTTACCGACTTGAGTTACCTCAACAACTCGCGGCTGTACATAACACTTTCCATGTATCGAAATTGAAGAAATGTTTTGCTAAAGAAGATCTCACTATTCCGTTAGATGAAATCCAAATCAACGAAAAACTTCAATTCATCGAAGAACCCGTCGAAATAATGGATCGTGAGGTTAAAAGACTTAAGCAAAACAAGATACCAATTGTTAAGGTTCGATGGAATGCTCGTAGAGGACCCGAGTTCACCTGGGAGCGTGAAGATCAGATGAAGAAGAAATACCCACATCTATTTCCAGAAGATTCGTCAACACCTTCAACAGCTTAAAATTTCGGGACGAAATTTATTTAACGGGTAGGTACTGTAGTGACCCGAACTTTTCCATGTTTATATATATTAATTGAGATTTATATTTACATGATTAAATGTTTCCAACATGTTAAGCAATCAAACTTGTTAAGACTTGATTAATTGAAATATGTTTCATATAGACAATTGACCACCCAAGTTGACCGGTGATTCACAAACGTTAAAACTTGTAAAAACTATATGATGACATATATATGGATATATATATAGTTAACATGATACTATGATAAGTAAACATATCATTAAGTATATTAACAATGAACTACATATGTAAAAACAAGACTACTAACTTAATGATTTTTAAACGAGACATATATGTAACGATTATCGTTGTAAAGACATTTAATGTATATATATCATATTAAGAGATATTCATACATGATAATATCATGATAATATAATAATTTAAAATCTCATTTGATATTATAAACATTGGGTTAACAACATTTAACAAGACCGTTAACCTAAAGGTTTAAAAACAACACTTACATGTAACGACTAACGATGACTTAACGACTCAGTTAAAATGTATATACATGTAGTGTTTTAATATGTATTTATACACTTTTGAAAGACTTCAATACACTTATCAAAATACTTCTACTTAACAAAAATGCTTACAATTACATCCTCGTTCAGTTTCATCAACAATTCTACTCGTATGCACCCGTATTCGTACTCGTACAATACACAGCTTTTAGATGTATGTACTATTGGTATATACACTCCAATGATCAGCTCTTAGCAGCCCATGTGAGTCACCTAACACATGTGGGAACCATCATTTGGCAACTAGCATGAAATATCTCATAAAATTACAAAAATATGAGTAATCATTCATGACTTATTTACATGAAAACAAAATTACATATCCTTTATATCTAATCCATACACCAACGACCAAAAACACCTACAAACACTTTCATTCTTCAATTTTCTTCATCTAATTGATCTCTCTCAAGTTCTATCTTCAAGTTCTAAGTGTTCTTCATAAATTTCAAAAGTTCTAGTTTCATAAAATCAAGAATACTTTCAAGTTTGCTAGCTCACTTCCAATCTTGTAAGGTGATCATCCAACCTCAAGAAATCTTTGTTTCTTACAGTAGGTTATCATTCTAATACAAGGTAATAATCATATTCAAACTTTGGTTCAATTTCTATAACTATAACAATCTTATTTCAAGTGATGATCTTACTTGAACTTGTTTTCGTGTCATGATTCTGCTTCAAGAACTTCGAGCCATCCAAGGATCCGTTGAAGCTAGATCCATTTTTCTCTTTTCCAGTAGGTTTATCTAAGGAACTTAAGGTAGTAATGATGTTCATAACATCATTCGATTCATACATATAAAGCTATCTTATTCGAAGGTTTAAACTTGTAATCACTAGAACATAGTTTAGTTAATTCTAAACTTGTTCGCAAACAAAAGTTAATCCTTCTAACTTGACTTTTAAAATCAACTAAACACATGTTCTATATCTATATGATATGCTAACTTAATGATTTAAAACCTGGAAACACGAAAAACACCGTAAAACCGGATTTACGCCGTCGTAGTAACACCGCGGGCTGTTTTGGGTTAGTTAATTAAAAACTATGATAAACTTTGATTTAAAAGTTGTTATTCTGAGAAAATGATTTTTATTATGAACATGAAACTATATCCAAAAATTATGGTTAAACTCAAAGTGGAAGTATGTTTTCTAAAATGGTCATCTAGACGTCGTTCTTTCGACTGAAATGACTACCTTTACAAAAACGACTTGTAACGTATTTTTCCAACTATAAACCTATACTTTTCTGTTTAGATTCATAAAATATAGTTAAATATGAAACCATAGCAATTTGATTCACTCAAAATGGATTTAAAATGAAGAAGTTATGGGTAAAACAAGATTGGATAATTTTTCTCATTTTAGCTACGTGAAAATTGGTAACAAATCTATTCCAACCACAACTTAATCAACTTGTATTGTATATTATGTAATCTTGAGATACCATAGACACGTATACAATGTTTCGACCTATCATGTCGACACATCTATATATATTTCGGAACAACCATAGACACTCTATATGTGAATGTTGGAGTTAGCTATACAGGGTTGAGGTTGATTCCAAAATATATATAGTTTGAGTTGTGATCAATACTGAGATACGTATACACTGGGTCGTGGATTGATTCAAGATAATATTTATCGATTTATTTCTGTACATCTAACTGTGGACAACTAGTTGTAGGTTACTAACGAGGACAGCTGACTTAATAAACTTAAAACATCAAAATATATTAAAAGTGTTGTAAATATATTTTGAACATACTTTGATATATATGTATATATTGTTATAGGTTCGTGAATCAACCAGTGGCCAAGTCTTACTTCTCGACGAAGTAAAAATCTGTGAAAGTGAGTTATAGTCCCACTTTTAAAATCTAATGTTTTTGGGATGAGAATACATGCAGGTTTTATAAATGATTTACAAAATAGACACAAGTACGTGAAACTACATTCTATGGTTGAATTATCGAAATCGAATATGCCCCTTTTTATTAAGTCTGGTAATCTAAGAATTAGGGAACAGACACCCTAATTGACGCGAATCCTAAAGATAGATCTATCGGGCCCAACAAGCCCCATCCAAAGTACCGGATGCTTTAGTACTTCGAAATTTATATCATATCCGAAGGGTGTCCCGGAATGATGGGGATATTCTTATATATGCATCTTGTTAATGTCGGTTACCAGGTGTTCACCATATGAATGATTTTTATCTCTATGTATGGGATGTATATTGAAATATGAAATCTTGTGGTCTATTATTATGATTTGATATATATAGGTTAAACCTATAACTCACCAACATTTTTGTTGACGTTTTAAGCATGTTTATTCTCAGGTGATTATTAAGAGCTTCCGCTGTCGCATACTTAAATAAGGACGAGATTTGGAGTCCATGCTTGTATGATATTGTGTAAAAACTGCATTCAAGAAACTTATTTTGTTGTAACATATTTGTATTGTAAACCATTATGTAATGGTCGTGTGTAAACAGGATATTTTAGATTATCATTATTTGATAATCTACGTAAAGCTTTTTAAACCTTTATTGATGAAATAAAGGTTATGGTTTGTTTTAAAATGAATGCAGTCTTTGAAAAACGTCTCATATAGAGGTCAAAACCTCGCAACGAAATCAATTAATATGGAACGTTTTTAATCAATAAGAACGGGACATTTCATAAAATAAGTGGTGTCCCATTACCGTGTTGGACAGAAGACACATTTACATCAATTGCAGAGTGGTGGGGTACTGTCTATGTACTTAAGAATTGTTCATTGATGGGTAATCAAAAGCTTTCGCATGGTAGGGTTCTTGTGAATCTACATAAGCCTGAAAGTGTCAATGATTATCTAAAGTTAGTCTATAAATCGAAAGTATACTTCATCAAAGTGGTTGAAGAGACTAAGGTATTTCTGAATGACAAGGACATGAGGGTGGAGGATGAAAACGATAACTCATCATATTTTTCGGACGACTCATATGAGTTTATTGATTTTGATGATCTCTCCATCAGTGAAGAAGTGGAGTTACCAGTAAACAAAAAAGATGATGGGTTGAATGATAATAGATGTTGTGAAGATAATTTCAATGTCAGTAGGTCAGAAGGCGAGTTTTCTGGTAAAAAGAAGTCGGAAAAGAAGGTTGTGTCAGACAACTCCGACAGGAAGGAAGAGGAAGATGAAGAGTCAATCTTTTTTGGGACTAGAGAATTGTTTAATGATGACGATGAGATCATTATAGAGAAAATCGAGATTAGGAATGGCTGCTATGCTAATTCCAAGTTACACGCGTGTAAAGTAACCCCTTCCAACGAATCGCCAGAATTAAATGCAGGTTTTTGTTGTAGACCAAATCTGGAAAAAGGATGATTTTGTTTGTGATGGGCCTGCTTCTGTCGGCCCAATTCCAGAGCATGAAGCACACAATGTTATTGGGCCTAAATTACAGGTTGAGGGTGATGTTGGGCCAGATTGTGTTGGGGTAAAGCAAGATAAAGGCCCATCGTGCGTTATAGAGCCCAACAAGGATGGGGATGGGGATATTGGGCAAAATGTAAACGAATCAAACAGTTCAGAATCTTAGATAGGGGTTATCAACGAGTCTCAATCGGTGGACAACAAAGACGCCAATAAACAACATAATTCATCTGAACAAGAAAGGAGAAAAATTCAAGATGGCGAGCCGTTCAATTTCACATCTAAATCAAGGGAAGTTTCGGCTTGCAGCTCGTGTTATTGGAAGAATATGGGTAATTGCTTGGCGTCATCAAGGATAATGCGTTTTAAAATTTTGGCCAGATGTGGTACCAAGGGTATTAAGGTTGGTAATTACAAGTGCAAGGCTTGTGGCAGAAAATCGAAATTGAAACCGAGGGTTGTTACAATCAAGTCTAGAAAATTAGGTATCAATGAGACATCGGGCACGACAATTAATGATGAAGATCTGAGATCATATAGGGAACAAATTGGTTTGAGGTGGCCTGCCTCAAACCTTCTGTAAGTCTTGCTTTTTCGATTTTTTCGTTCAATTTTAGTTTTCCATGAAGATTATTTCATCGAATATTCGAGGATTTGCTGTCAAAGGTAAGTTCGAGTGGGAAAATAATATCTGTTGTAGTGAGAGACCTAGTATAGTTGCTTTTCAGGAAACTAAATGTTGTATTGTTAAGGATAATTGGGTTCGAGCTTTGTGGGGAAATAATGAGTTTGGTTATGTACATAAGGAGGCAAGGGGGTCCTCGAGTGGGTTGTTAATGATTTGGGACACTGGTTGTTTCGATGTCACAGAAGCAGTGGGGAATGACTATTTCTTAGCAATCAAAGGCAAGTGGAAATTATTAGGGAAAGAGTCAATTATTATTAATGTTTATGGGCCTCACGTCTTGGATTCTTTAGATTCTAATATGAATAAGGGTGACTTGGCTTGGTTGTTATGTGGCGATTTTAATGAGGTTAGGGATAGCTCGGATAAATTGAATTGTCAGTTTAATCATAGGGGTGCGGATCGTTTCAATGAGTTTATTTATAGAAATAGCTTGGTCGAGATTCCAATTTGTGGTCGAAAGTTCACAAGAATAAGTGACGATGGTGTAAAATTCAGTAAGATTGATCGATTCCTTGCGATGGATGATTTTATTAATTTATGGGAGGATCTTTCTATTATTGCTTTGGATAGAAGACTATCAGATCATTGTCCTCTATTGCTTCGTGATAAAGTGTTAGATTATGGTCCTAAACCGTTTATGGTTCGACAAATAGAGGGTAGATAAGATCATTCAGGATGCGTGGTTAAGCCGATTAGGGGTTCCAAGTTGGATTGTATCTTTAGGGATCGTCTCAAAACGTTAAATCCGCCTTAAAATCATGGAGCCGTGAAGCTTTTGGTGGCTTGGATATAGAAATAAGTGAGCTTAAAAAAAGGCATTAGAGTGGGAACTGAAGGCCGAATTGTTCAATCTTGAGGACTCTGAAAGAGGGGAATGGTTAAATTGTCAAAAGAAATGGATCGAAAAGGAAAACATCCAAGCTAATATGTTGAAGCAAAAGGCCCGTGTGAGATAGATATTCGAAGGTGATGAGAATTCTAGATACTTTCACTCCGCTATTCATAGAAGGTATAACAAAACGAATCTGCGAGGTCTATTTATCAACGGGGTTTGGAACGAGAATCTGGTAGAAGTTAAAGAGGTCGTGTTTTGTCATTTCAAAAACATTTTTAGCCTCTCCTCGTCTAATCGGAGCAGGCCACTGCTACCTGACTTTTCACAGGTGGGCTGCCATTTTTTCTCTCGGCTATCAGAGTCAGATGCTATAGCTTTAGAAGTTGAATTTAGTGAGGAGGAAATCTGGTAGGCGGTCAAAGATTGTGGTAGCACTTAAGCGCCTGGACCCGACGGTTTCAATATGAGGTTTTACAAGAAATTTTGGAACGTGGTTCAATACGATTTGGTGGCTGCGATTAAGGATTTTTGGGTAAACGGTGTATTTCAGTGGGTTGTAATGCTTCCTTCATTACACTAATCCCAAAGATATTGGATCCCTTGTCATTAAACTATTATCGGCCAATTAGTTTGCTTGGAAGTTATTATAAAATTATTGCGAAAATCCTCTCCAATCGACTTAGAAAAATAATACCGCATCTTGTGGGTTTCGAGCAAAGTGCCTTCATAAAAGGTAGAACATTATCGATGGGGCGTTGGTGGTAAACGAAAGTCTTTTCTATTTAAAACAAAATCACCAAAAAAGCCTAATTTTTAAGGTTGATTTTGAGAAAGCATTTGATAGCTTAAATTGGGATTTTTTTAGTGGAGATAATGGGTCTTATGGGTTTCGGTTAGAAATGGAAGAAATGGATTCTTGTGTGTTTAAGGTCGGCCTCCATCTCAATTTTGGTGAACGGTTTCCCAACCAAAGAGTTCAAACTTGAAAAGGGGTGAGACAAGGGGACCCATGAAGCGACCCGTCCTAATCCATCTGGATAAAGTCTTCAACAGCTGGTCCCATTGCGAGGTATTGAACTCTATATGCCATGAACGACTCTATGTAATATCTTTAAAATGAGCAAATATACAGCGGAAGATTTCTTTCAGACCTGAGAATAAACATGTTTTAAAAGTGTCAACCAAAAGGTTGGTGAGTTCATAAGTTTATCGTAATACCATAAGATTCAGTAATTTTGATAGACCACAAGATCTAAATACAGTACACCTATCTCGTATACGAAACCATTTTTCATAATGCTTGGCAGAGTAGGTTCGTATCTATTTCTCCCCCGTAGGTTGCCTCGCGATTTTTAATAACCGTACACATATCTCGTGTACAAAATAACATACACATAACCTGTGTATAAAATCATTCCTTCGATATATAACCTTTGCTTGATAACCGACCTTAACATTTAATGTGCATCATGAATATCTCCAAAATAAACAGAACATTCAGTCTGTAATAAATATATAAACCTCGAAGTACTAAATACCACGCCCAGTAGCTCTTCTGTCTAGTGAACATTCTGGGTGGGGGTGTTAAACTCGGTAGCTACCTTTAGGATTCGAGTCAATTAGGGGTCATTTCCCTAATTCTTATGTTACCAAGCTATAATAATCAGGGAGAAATATTCGATATAATAACTTACAGAACTTCTGTCCGTATAATAATTCATTCGAAGAATGTTTTGCTTGTGTCTATCTCGTCAAACATTTATAAAAGCATTTCATGTATTCTCACTCCCAAAAATATATATTGCAAAAGCATTTAATAAAAAGGGATCAAATGAAACTCACGATACGATATTTTGTAGTAAAAATATGCATACGACGGAACTGAACAATGCAGGGTGGGCCTCGAATTCACGAACCTATATCAATTATGTATATTAAAACATATACTTGTAATCGAACAAATTTATATATTATTATTGATATAAATGTTATCTTAATAAGTTATATGTTTTGTTAATAACTTAATTAATATTTTTATTTTATATACAATTAAATAAATAATTAATATTTATTATAAGAATATTAATATAGTTTTTGTTAAATATATTTTTATATAACTGATTTTTATTGTACTAATAATAATAATATTAATAGTAATATTGATAATAATAATATAGTTATAATAATAATAATAATAATAATAATAATAATACTAGTAGTAAATATGATAATAATGTTAAAAATAATAATATAAATGTTAAAAATAATAATAATAATAAAAATAATAATGATAAAAATAATGATAATTCTAATAATAATAATAATAATAATAATAATAATAATAATAATAATAATAATAATAATAATAATAATAATAATAATAATAATAATGATAATAGAAAACTACCTCAAAGAATAAGTTCCAAAAAAAAAAAAAAAACAAGTGCCCTTGCCCGGGCTCGAACCCGTGACCTCTCGCTAACCAATAACACTCCTAACCATCCAAGCTGTTTTGTTTTTCTGAAATATACCCGTTTTAATTCTAATTAACTCTTATTTTTCTGTTTCCTTAATTCTTCCTCTTCCTAATCAATATTAATTCGGATCATCATCAAATACATCATAACCCGTTATCATCTTTATTAATGTAATCATCAGCAATATCATACGTATCATCTCATCATGATCATCTTTAACATCATCATCATAATCATCACTTATGAATCATCGTTATTTTATGTATTAAATCATATCAATTATTCATCGTCGCTTATCATTTTCATCATATATTCATCTTTATGTTATCATCATACTTCAGGCGCGTCGACCAGAAATGAAAAGAATAGAAACAGATGAAACGTATAGCAAGGGTGTGCAGCAAAACAGGAACAAGTAATGGTTGTCGTAGTTTCATTTCCAACAGAAGAGTATTTGGGTCACGGCCCAATAACATAAAATAGTTTTTAATCGAGCCTGGTTAAAGTAATTAAATAGGCCCAACTATCAACTATAGTTCACGACCCAATAATAATGACTAAAAGCCTACTGCCCGATATCAAATGAAATACGTCCATTACTAAATTCAGGGACATGGTTGGCACATGGGTTTGAAGGAACCAACCTTGGTTTAACTGCACGTTCCTATTGTGTTAATAATATTCACCTCATGTACCCACTAGCAAATGTGTTGGCAAGTGGATATTATTTTATAGATTGTCAGCCAGGAAAGGAGAGGCTAGTTGTCACTTTATCCATCTTTTGAATTTTGTAATTCCAATCACAACATAATATGTCAGCCATGAAGCACGTTTTTGTCCCAAATGCACAACATATATCCGAACTTTATAATGATTGTATAAATAAACTTTTATTCATTAACCTGACAACTTTAAGCTGTGAACGTATGTGACTCGTTTAGTCACTTTAAATGGCTCTTAGAAAAACAACGAAGAGAAAAAAAATATGGCAGGTGACATGATGGTTTTGCTCAAACAGCAGAAGGTTAAAATGGTGCAGCAGGTTATGGGTTTGTAAGGAAGAAGAATAAAGGAAAATGGGTAGTGAAGGTGGTGGTTTTTGGTTGTTGTTCATTCGATCAAAATAGAAGAAAAAGAGTAGCAGTTATGGCTATTGTGATGTTGAGTTCACGAAAAAGAAATAGAAATAAGATGAAGTAATAACAGGTGATGGTGAGTGGGCTGGATCAAAGTGATGGTGGTATCAATGTTGAAGTGATCGGGTTATGGTTGCTCACAACCGGAAAGGGATAAAAGAAAGGTGGTCTTCATTCAGAAATAAAAAGATACTAATCTGTATAAGCTCGTTGGCTATGGTGGCATTGAGATGGTGTGATGAAGAAGAAAAAATGTATATGTGTGTTGTTATATAAAGATGGTAATCGAATATTTGATGCAGTAATATGATGTGATCAATTTTTGTTTGGTATTGACAATGAGATCGACGTTTTTCACTTGAGCAGACAAGAAGGACAGAGAAAAAATAAGGTAAATAAATTGATGTTGATGCCTAACTGAATTCGATTATGTATATGCTTAATATCTAATAATTTTGTATTTCATGGAATTATTATATCTGTTGTTGATTCTAGCAGATCATACACGTTCTTTATATATATATATTATATATAAGATTGATTGATATATATATATTGATAGGTGTCGACATGAAGAATCAATCCGAAGAGATACTAACAAAATGAAAGAAGATTGAGAAGGTTAACAGAAGTATTCAAGCCAGGAGGAGAATATAAAGTAGATTATGACCGGTAACAAATTCGTACATTTTTCTGTTATTGACTTCTATCCAAATTTGTTTTTATAATGTGTGACAACCCGGAAATTTTCGACTAAATTTAAACCTAACTTTGACTAGTTCCGACGACTCACGAACAATTATTTGTAAATAATTACTCATTAATTTAATATATTAATATTATTAATATTATTAATGTCCTTTTTAAACAATATATCAATAATTAATATCATTATTATCAGTATTGTTATTATCAAAATTATTATCATTACTATTCATTATTTATTATTATTATGATTAATATGATCATTAACATAATTTATATTATTATCATTATTATTAAAAAGAGTATTATCATTACTAATATTATTATTATTAGTATTATTATTTTTGTTACATTAATACAACTTATTTATATTATAATAATAATAATAATAATAATAATAATAATAATAATAATAATAATAATAATAATAATAATAATAATAATTATTATTATTATTATTATTATTAATATCATTATTATACTTGATATTAATATTATTATTATTATTATTAATTATTATCATTATAATTATTATGATTAATATTTATTATTAATATTATTATTATAAATTTATTATTAAAATTTATAAAAAAAAGAGAGAGATAATACAGACTGTTTTAGGTCGCCATTTTTATTATTTTTTTTATTCAAATCATATCTGCCTTTACTATATTTTTATAAAAGTAATTAGGTATTATTAGATATTATTAGGTATATCTGTTTCTTTTTATTTTTTTTTCAATCGTGACTACCTTTAAATTTTTTATTCTTGAGCGTGGTTCATTGTTGACAATGAGCATAACAAAACAAATTATTGTTAGTTGATCACACATTATATATATTTCTGTTAATTGTTGAAGAAAACATAATCAATTTATTGATTTAATTATTTCTCAAACAGCGTATAGCTCTGTTATGGATTCATTTTCCAAAAACCTTGAACTCAAAACATTTTTCAAAATGTAATATTGTAGTTTTGTTAGGAATCATCGATTCAATCTTTCTGCAAAGTTTCAGCTCCCAATTCCTAAAAATGAATCCAAATTTTTGAGTCAAAGTTTTAATTTCAAAAGTCAAACTTTTTGTTCTTGGTAAAATTCGTGTTTGTTCTTATATTTTAGGATTAATTGATGGGTCATAGAGTGTCCAGGAACCATTTTAAACTTAATTCATGTTATAATTTTTGTTTAAAACAACTTAGAATTCGAAATTGGGTTTTGAGTTAATATTTTTTTTTCGTGAAGAACAGACTGAAGCTGCAGTCATTTTTTTTATATAAATCAAATCATTTACATTTTGTTTGTTATATTTCATTTATATATCCTAATTAAAATCGTTAAATAACTGGCATAGATTATTAAGTGTTTGGGTAGTTAGAATTTTTGAAAAGAGGAAGAAGGAAAGAAACAGAAGTACGGTTATATATATATATATATATATATATATATATATATATATATATATATAGGGCAGGATCAATGGGGAAGTAACCAATCGGGGGGAAGCGGGGGGAAGCAATATTTTTTTTTTCGTTTTTTTTGAATTTTTTTTTCCGGCATCAAGATCACACGGAAATATGAACATTTAGAAGAGACACTTCGTGATGAATGTTATTAATTAGGCGGGAAAACGATCGAAAAAAATAACATTCAAGATAATATTGTTCGTGAAGAATATGAACATTTTTTTTTTCACGTTTTGTGAAGTAAAATTTAGCCCGATTTACCATAAACCCAAAACACCAAACCCTAAACCCTAAACCCTAAACCCTAAACTCTAAACCGTTCGTGTTAAAAACTCAATCTAAATCCTAAATCTAAACCCTAAATCTAAACCCTAAATCCTAAATTTCTAAACCCTAATATCTAAATCCTATAAACCCTAATATCTAAACCCCAATAGCTAAAACCTCAAAATACGCTCGAAAAACACGATAATTGTTATATATTACTTCTTCGAGCGTTTTCCCGCCAAAATAAAAATATTTATCACAAAGTGTCTCTACTAAATGTTCATATTTTCATCTCATCTATAATGTTCGTGAACAAAGTTTTTTCAAAAAACGAAAAAAAAACTTTTTGCTTCCCCCGCTTCCCCCCGATTGGTTACTTCCCTCTTGATCCTACCCTTATATATATATATATATATACTTGTTGAGAAATAAAACAGATAAACAAATCAGATCAGATGGTTTGATGGGTTAGCGGGTTAGCAAGAGGTCTCGGGTTCGAGTCCCGTCTTGGGCAATTTTTTTAGAAAAAGCTTTTTAAGGTAGTTTTCCCATTTCTATATTATTATTATTATTATCTATATTATTATTATTACTAATGTTATTATAATTATTGTTACTAGTATTAAATGTATTATTAGTATTACTAGTATTATTATTATAATTATTAGTATTATCATTATAATTAGTATTGTCATTATAATAATTATTATTATTATTTATATCATGATTATTATTATAATTATTATTATCAAAAATTATTATTTTCATTATCATTATTATTAAACCTTTCATTTTATTTAAAAACTACTAAAATCATTATTACTATTACTATTGTAAATACTATAAAAATTATTAATATCATTAGTATTAACTTTATTATTATTGTATTATTATTGATATCTTTAATTATTATGATTAAGATTATGGTTATGATAAGTATTGTTATCAAAAATTATAAATTTTATTATTATTATTATTAAACTTTTCATTAGTATTAAAAACTGTTATCATTATTATTATTGTTATAAGTATTATTATTTTTATAATTACAAATATTATTTTAGTATTATTATGATTACTATTCTTAATAAACAAATGATATATATATATATATATATATATATATATATATATATATATATATATATATATATATATATATATATATATATATATATAAGAAAATATATTTAATACATATAACACAACACAAATTAATATTTTTATATATAAAATGAAAATATATGAAACACATATATTATTAAAATAAAAAGGATATATATAAACTTGTTCGATTACGAGTATATGTGTTAATATATATACTTGATATAGGTTCGTGAATCCGAGGTTAACTCTGTACTTGTTCAGTGCCATCCTATGCATATTTACTAAAAACTATCGTATCGTATCGCGTGTTTTCATAGCTCCCTTTTTATATATATTTTTGGGCTGAGAATACATGCAATATTTTATATCTATTTTACAAAATAGATACAGGTACTAAACTTAATTCTACGTGGGTTAGAATCACAAATATTCCCTAGCTTGGTATCGTAATCTATTGGTCTCTGTACCGTAGGCGCGAATCCTATTGATAGATCTATCGAGTTTGACAACCCCATCCGGGCTAGTCGCGCTAGCAGTCAACGGATGTTTAGTACTTCGAGGGTATTTATCGCACTTGATTCGGTGCTCTATAGACATCAGGGGTATTCATTATTATATTATTATCGTTAAGGCTTGTTATCAGGTGCCCATGGTTGTAGAATCTTTTTATTACACTGCAGTGTAAGGATATTTATGGAAACTGAAATCTTGTGATCTATTACTATTATCAAAATCATTAGTTATGATAAAGCTATGAACTCACCAACCTTTTGGTTGACACTTTTAGCATGTTTATTCTCAGGTACTTTTTGCTTCCACTGTAGAACTTTGCTGTTACATAGAAGTCAATCCAAGCACTGGGACCAGAGTTAACATCACCGTTAATGGATTTTGACGGGGTGTTAAAGTTGGTATCAGAGTATTGGTCTTAGTGAACCAGAATTTGCATTAGTGTGTCTAACCGGTAGTTGTTAGAATGCATTAGTGAGTCTGGACTTTGACCGTACGTGTTTATTTTAAATTTTACTTATCATTTCTTGCCGAAAAATTTCAACTTTTTTTTTAAGTCAATTCTCTATATGATTGAATGCTTTCGACCCGATAAGCAAACTTGTTATTACGAGTCTTAAATTTTTGAAAGGTTTTATGAAGTCATTTTATGTGACTAAATTATATACTAATATTCCTATATTATTTATTAAATAAAAAGGTGTGACTATGTGTTTGTACGTTCCTACGTATAACGTTTTTATTCGATGAATCGTCTCGGTTTCCAAATCAATGATTAGACTTTCGAGATTTCCAAATCCGAATTATTTTAATACGATATTCCGCTGTCGTATGAGTTAATAAAATACTCCTATGTTTTATTTCTTGAATTATTATTCTTCTCGCGTACTTAATTTGCGTAGCGGTACTTTTCTCGGATCGAGCTCGTTTAATTGTTCGGGCTGATGTTCGCAGAGGTGTATATGAAATAGCTTATATTTTACTAGGAAAAACTATTAAATACGATACAATTTTACACAAGATATTTATTTATTTATAGAATGGATATACTTAAACCTTGCTACAACACTTATAGGCAGTGTACCTAATCGTACAGTAGTGTAGTTTTTAGTAAGTCCGGTTCGTTCCACAGGAAATCTTTAAACAAAGCTTAACGCTATATTAGTTTAATTTATAAAAATACAAATATATATATAAGTAATATTATTATTATAAAAGGGGGGTTTTTACCGTTTAATGACCGGTTTGTCGATTTTAAAAACTTTAGTCGCAGTTAAAACCTAATGTAAAATATTAAAAATAAATATAACTTAGTTTAAAGCGTAAAGTAAATAACGATAATGAAATTGCGATAAATAAAAGTGCGATGAAATAAAATACAATAATTAAAAAGTGCGTTAATTAAAAGTGCAATTAAATACAATGAGAATAAATAAAAGTGCGATAATTAGAAGTGCAATTAAATATAAAATAAAGGAAATTAAATACGAAATAAAAGAATTATGCTTATTTAAACTTCCGTAATCATGATGTTTGACGTGTTGATTTTAATTTTATGTCCATGGGTTAATTGTCCTTTGTCCTAGATTATTCAATATGTCCGTCTGGTTTTTGTCCATAACAGTCCATCAGTCATAAATATAAAGTGCGAGTATCCTCGTCAAATTATCCTTATACCCGAAGTCAAATATTCCAATTAATTGGGGACTTAAACTATAACAAGGTTTTAATACTTTGTTTAATAATTACACCAGGATATCGACTGTGTAACCCAAGGTTTTAATACTTTGTTATCAATTATGCCAAGTGTCCTTGTACATAATTTCACCCCTGTTTTAATAATTTCATAGACTATTAATCCATTACAGTGTCCGGTTAAATGAACGATTATTCGTACATATAAATACCCTGCCCATCGTGTCCGATCGAGTGTATATGGTTATTTATAGGTACGTCCAATTGTAAATCTTTATATTAAAATTAACAAACTATCATTTAGTTAAACAAATATAAAGCCCATTAATAGCCCATAGTCTAATTTCCACAAGTGTCGTTCTTTTGTCCAAACCCCAATTATGGTATAAAGCCCAATTACCCAATTTTAGTATTTAGCCCAACATCATGATTACTTCGGATTAAATAAGCAGAATAATAACTTAGCTACGAGACATTAAATTAAAAAGGTTGAACATAACTTACAATGATTAAAAATAGCGTAGCGTTACACGGACAGAATTTCAACTTACACCCTTACAACATTCGCTAACACACCCTTATTATTAGGATTTAAAATTAAAATTAAAATTAAAATATAAATATATATATATATATATATATATATATATATATATATATATATATATATATATATATATATATATATATATATATATATATATATATATATATATATATATATACGTTGATGATAGAGAGATTGATATATGGATATACAAAACGTTCAGAGTGCGCGAGCTTTTATAGGCATTTTTGTCTAGGACAGCTCCGCGAGTTGCGGCATTTTTGCACTACAAACTCCGCGAGTCGCGGAGTTCGTAAATCCAACTCACACAAGTTTGGATCCTAGTCTGCCGACGGTTTTAATATATAAATATAATATATATATATAATTTATATGATTAATTATATATTATATTATATTATATTTATATACATAGTTAACTTGTAATTTTTAGTCCGTTGCGTCGAGCGTTGAGAGTTGACTCATGTCCCGGATCCGGATTTTCGAACGTCCTTGCGTACAATTTAATATTTTGTACTTTGCATTTTGAATCTTGTACTCTTGTAATTTCGAGATGTTTCTTATCAATAATTGGAACCTCTTTGATTGTATTTTGTACTTTTGAGCTTTTTGGTCATTTGCGTCTTCAATTCGTCGAATCTGTCTTTTGTCTTCAACTTTTATTATTTAAACGAATATTACTTGTAAATAGGACAACTGCAACTAAAAGATTGTCTTTCTTGAGGGATAATGCTATGAAATATATGTTCGTTTTTAGCATTATCAAATATTTTCACACTTGAGCGTTGCTTGTCCTCAAGCAATATAGTCTTGAAATACTATAATCACTTCTTTATTCTTCACACTTTGTACATCAGTGATTTCTTTACGGCGGTATAAACAATGGTAGTAACGATGTGGTTTACAGTTCCACATGACTATAAAATTTAGATCATTTAAGGAAATTGTATCTTTATGAAAACATTTGATCTTTTAAAAATTAAATCTAGCTTTTACCCTAGATAAGTTTTCCGGAATAACCCTTCACCGGTGTTTGCAAATTCTTTTTGTGGGTTTGGTGGGTTTCATATTTGAAATTTTTAGCTCAAAACTTGTGGTTTTGTGTCACCCACTTGCTAACCTTGTATTGGGAAAGAAACACGTCCAGTATACTTGTTCCGTATATTACCTTTCGGTAAACTACCGTCCGGTTGTAAAGGAAAGTGTTGAACAAGCGACTGTTAAGGCAATGTCCCCTGACATTCTTTTAATTATGGTCTATAACGTATCGGATGCAATTACTATCCTTGGTAGGAGCAATAGTAAAGCTCACCCTTATAATTTTTCGGTCTGGCACAAGGTCCTGTCTTTGACCATGCTATGCAACCACCATTCTTACGGTTGACACCCGATTTGATTCAGGTGACCTAATGAATTCCAGGTGAATTCCTAGAATTTTACGTTCAATGGTAATGAACGCATTGAAAATAGGTTTTCAGAAAACAAATCGGTTTTAATTTTGATCAAAATATTTTCTCGTTCAAGCTCGAGTTTAGATATCATTGAATTCCATGAGTTTGTAATTCTCAATCTTTAAGGTCATTCTCAAGGATTGAGTAATATCAGGCTTAAAAGCTGATTTTTAATCTTTAAGGAGATTATCCTTTCTGGGGATCTGATTCATTAGTCTAATCAAGCTAATTTGCACGGTGCCCCCCATTGTACGAGATAAATCCTTCTCATGGTTAGGATAAATCTGACCACTTGGCGACCCTGTTTGATGCTGAGGTCCGTGGATTTCCTGCTGATTTTAGAGATGACTTTTCTAGATTTTTCGTCAACCTACAGCTGGTCTGGATGACAACTTCATGACCTAAATCAAGAAGCGCGTTTCTTTTTCGGAAGACTTTACTTTCTTTTAATGATGGAATTGATTCATCGTGTAGATCCATCTTTCTTTCAAAAATATTACAGTAAATTGGGTAAAACTGAATAGATTAGTCCAAAGCAAAAATATCTTTAATTATTTGTACAAAAATATGTTCTAAATAACTTGGTAATTTTTTCCACACTTGGCTTTTTATTTTCTTTTATTTGCCTTTTTATTGTCCTCTATTCCATTTTAAATGAATTCTAACATTTTGGGTTGTTAATCAATTTATGTCCTTTCCGAGGTAACAATAATTTCGGTATTAACACCTAGTTTTATTGTTCATAAATATGTATAAACATGATTTTGAGTTCATTTAATTAAAAATTTTGAAAATTTTACTAGAATTGGGTAGTCAGTATATAAGACTAGGGCTGTTCTTTATTATCAGATAGCACTAGATTCTAATACAACTACTGCGTTACTAGTATTTCTAATGATAACCAAGTGTATAAAGTAAAAATTTTAAAAATCCGAAAGAATTTAACCCCTTCCCACACTTAAGATCTTGCAATGCCCTCATTTGCAAGAAATCAGTAACAATTTAAATTATTGAGGGTGATTAGCGTAGAAAAATGATTAAATTTTACCAAAGTTTTCAAACATATTGGATTTTTTTTCCTTTTTTTTTTCTTTAACTTATAAAACAAATAATTAATTAATTTTAAAATTTTGTTTCTTTTAAGAATGAGGGCGTTTCGGTACGTTGACCTAGTCTGTCCCTCAACAAAATTTTAAAATTTGTATTTTTGTAGCGTTGTTTTAAAAGCAAGGATTTTTGGGTTTTTTTAAAATTTTTTTTTGGCATACTTTAAGTCAATAAGATTAAAAATAATGATAATAAAAATTCTCGTCCCGCCCTCGGTAAAGCAATTTCAGCTCAACGACCTAGTCTTCAACTTACGGCGAATTTTAAAAATCGTATTTTTAACTTAATGAGATAAAGTAAATTTTTGTTTTTAAATTCACACCAAACTTAAATTTAAAATGCATAAAATTAAAAAATCATATTAAAAATTCACACCAAACTTAAATTATATTTTTGTTTTTATACATACAAACTTATATTAAAAATATTAATTTTTCAAATATTTACAATTTTAAATATATTGATTTAAAAAGTTTACAATATCAATTTAAGATTTATATATTAATTTTAAAAACATGGTAAAAATAAAATTAAAAATCTTTTTGGCTTTTATCCCACTTTAATCAATCAAATATTATCAAAAATATGTGCCCCACTTTTCGGTAAAGTAATTTCGGTTCCATAACCTAATTTAACTCATGACGAATTTTTGAAATATTTTGAGTTGATTGATTAAAGATATTTATACCTTAAGAATAAACGTTAAATTTCGCAGTGATGTAATAAATTTTTGTATGATATCAATAATTTCGGTCGCAAGATCTAATTTCATTAAATACCAATTTAATAATTTATAGCAAACAAATTAGCGTTTATTATCAAAAGGTTAAAAATAAAAATAATAATAAAAATAAAAACTGTACAAACTTACCTGTGAAATAGATTTCTTAGTGATATGCTCTAGCCCACTCATAAGATAGTCGGACTAATTGATTTTCCATGGCTACACAGGCGTAACCTCGAGCATTTAATGTTTTTTCTTCTAAACATATGAACGGTCCATCTCTGCATAAAGTAACAAATTTGGTGTTTGAATAGGTTTGATTATTTGAACATTTACCTTCGTGTGACCATTTTCCGCATTTGTGACATTTTTCAAGGTGTCGTGCTCTTCTTTTCGCTGCGGATTTTGATTTTCCTTTACCAAATTGTAACTTATTATCTTCGCATCTGGATTCTTTTCTTACTCCGTCCAATTTTTCTCTGATTATTGATACCAGTTCACTCGAAAGTGTGTCATTATTACGTTTAGTGATCAAAGCGTGTAGCATTAGACCATGGTTTAGTTCACAGGAAGTCTTCATTTCATAAAAACCTAAAAAAATAAAAATTCAGAATGGGGGGGAGAAGACTAGTTCTTTAGGGTTTGCTAGGGAAAGACCATTCGGGTTCCATTTTCGAGAACTACACGAAAACAGAAAATCTAACTCTAACATAAATACATATTAACCTATAAAAGACTTGATTCTCCCCACACTTAGTTAGCTGTGGTATCGAAATTATGATTAACTTCGTTGTCAACTTCCATTGGACTATCTATGTAATGTTTAACTCTGTGACCATTAACTTTAAATTCAATCCCATTTGAATTTATTAATTCTACTGTTCCGTATGGGAAAACTCTTTTGACTATGAATGGTCCAGACCATCTTGATTTCAATTTTCCAGGAAATAGCTTGAATCGTGAATTAAAAAGAAGAACTCTATCTCATTCTTTAAATTCTTTTGAACTTCTGATTCTTTTATCATGCCATTTCTTCGTTCTTTCCGTATAGATTAACGAATTTTCGTATGCTTCTTGTCTTAATTCTTCTAATTCGTTTAGTTGACTTAACCGTAGACATCCAGCTTCATGTAAATCAAGATTACATGTCTTCAAAGCCCAAAATGCTTTGTGTTCAATTTCTACTAGAAGATGACATGCTTTTTCATAAACGAGTCTGAAAGGTGTGGTACCAATTGGAGTTTTGTAGGTTGTTCTAAAAGCCCAGAGTGCATCCTCCAATTTTATGGACCATTCCTTCGGATTTGATCCTACGGTTTTCTCTAGAATACGTTTTAAAGCTCGGTTAGTATTTTCAACTTGTCCACTTGTTTGTGGATGATAAGCAGTGGAGATTTTATGAGTTACTCCATATCTTTTGAGAACTTTCTCAAGTTGATTATTATAAAAATGAGTTCCCCGATCACTTATTAAAGCTTTCGGTGTTCCAAACCTTGCAAAAAGACGTTTTAAGAAGTTGACTACAACTCGTGCATCGTTAGTTGGGAGAGCTTGTGCTTCCGCCCATTTAGATACATAATCAATGGCTGCGAGAATATATAGATTATTATGAGATTTTGGAAATGGACCCATAAAGTCAATACCCCAAATGTCAAATACTTCACATACTTGAATGACATTTTGTGATATTTCATCACGTTGACTTATTTTTCCTGCCCTTTGACAAGCATCACAGGATTTGCAAAGAAGGTGTGCGTCTTTGTAAATTGTAGGCCAATAGAATCTAGCATCATAAACTTTTCTTGCTGTTAGTTGAGGCCCATAATGCCCTCCTGTTGGTCCTGTGTGACAATGGTTTATGATTTTACTAGCTTCATCTCCGAATACACATCGGCGTATTATTCTATCGGGACAACTTTTAAACAAATGTGGATCTTCCCAGAAATAGTGTTTTATATCACTAAAGAATTTCTTTCGTTTTTGGTACGATAATCCTTTTTCAAGGAATCCACATACTAAGTAGTTTGCATAGTCTGCAAACCATGGTATTTCATTATAATCTATCTTCAATAGATATTCATCAGGAAAGTTGTCTTGTATGGCCGATTCATTTAGAACTTCTAATTCAGGATTTTCAAGACGAGAAAGATGATCGGCTGCGAGATTTTCTGCTCCCTTTTTATCTCGGATTTCAATATCAAACTCTTGTAATAGTAAGATCCAACGGATTAATCTTGGTTTAGCATCTTGTTTCGAAAATAGGTATCTAAGTGCAGAATGGTCGGTATAGACCACCGTTTTAGCTAGAACGAGATATGATCGAAATTTGTCAAAAGCAAAGACAATAGCAAGGAGTTCTTTTTCAGTAGTTGTGTAATTTGTTTGTGCTCCTTGTAATGTCTTACTAGCATAATATATAGGTTGAAATCGTTTTTCAATCCTTTGTCCTAAAACGGCTCCCATTGCAAAATCACTTGCATCGCACATTAGTTCAAATGGTAGATTCCAATTTGGTGTTATCATGATCGGCGCATTAGTGAGTTTCTCTTTAAGAATATTAAAAGATTTGATACATTCCTCTGAAAAGATGAATGGAGCATCCTTTTCTAGGAGTTTATTCATAGGAGTGGCAATTTTAGAAAAATCTTTAATGAAACGTCGGTAAAAACCGGCATGCCCTAGAAAACTCCTAACTCCTCTAACATTGGTGGGATGTGGAAGTTTAGCAATTACATCTACTTTAGCTCTATCCACTTCAATTCCTTCCTTTGAAATTTTATGTCCAAGAACGATGCCTTCTTTAACCATGAAATGGCATTTCTCCCAATTAAGAGCTAGATTTGATTGTTCGCATCTAATAAGCATTCGTTCAAGATTAGCTAGACATGTTTCAAATGTATCACTGAAGACTGAAAAGTCATCCATGAAAACTTCCATGCATTCTTCTATCATGTCGTGAAAAATCGCCATCATGCACCTTTGAAAGGTTGCAGGGGCGTTGCAAAGTCCAAATGGCATGCGTTTGTAAGCAAAAGTACCATAAGGGCACGTGAATGTGGTTTTCTCTTGGTCTTCGGGTGCTATTGGAATTTGAAAGTATCCGGAAAATCCATCAAGAAAACAATAGTAACTGTTTCCGGCTAATCTTTCCAACATTTGATCAATAAAAGGTAAGGGAAAGTGATCTTTTCTGGTGGCGTCATTTAATTTTCTATAATCAATACATACACGCCATCCCATTACAGTCCTAGTAGGAATAAGCTCATTTTTCTCATTTGTGATGACAGTCATGCCACCCTTCTTAGGCACGCATTGAACTGGGCTTACCCATGGACTATCAGAAATTGGATAAATTAAACCTGCATCAAGCAGTTTAATAATTTCTTTCTTAACTACATCTTGCATATTAGGATTTAGTCTTCGTTGGCATTGCACATACGTTTTATGACCTTCTTCCATAAGGATTTTATGTGTGCAATACGAAGGACTTATTCCTTTAATATCATGAATCTTCCATGCAATGGTTGGTTTATGAGCTTTTAAAACAGAAGTGAGTTGTGATTTCTCATTTTCAGTAAGAGAAGACGATATTATTACAGGTAATTCAGATTCACCATGTAAATAAGCGTATTCCAAATGGTTTGGAAGTGGCTTTAACTCTAATGTCGGAGGTTCTTCTATCGATGATTTATATCGATATCTGTCTTCTTCTTTTAGCATTTGAATTTCTTCTGTTGTTGGTTCATATCCATTAGCTATTAGTGTAGCTAACATTTCAGTTTCATCAATTGGTTCAGTTCCTTCTCCTAAAGAACATTCTCATGTTCCTTGTAATTCTGGAAATTCTTCTAACAATTCTGCATGTGAATCTATAGTTTGAATATAATAACATGTATCATCTGCAGATTGCAGTTGTTGCATTGCTCTATCAACTGAAAAGGTAACACTCTCATCCTCTATACTTAGGGTCAGTTTCTTACCAAACACGTCTATCATTGCTTTAGCCGTGTTTAAGAATGGTCTTCCTAATATGAGAGGAACTTGAGAATCTTCTTCCATGTCCAGAACAACAAAATCTCCTGGAAATACTAAAGTACCAACTTTAACTAGCATGTTCTCCATTATCCCTCTAGGATATTTTATTGATCGATCGGCTAGTTGTATGCTTATTCTTGTTGGTTTCAATTCTCCAAGGTCTAGTTTAGCGTATAGTGAATACGACATTAAATTTATACTAGCACCTAAGTCTGCCAATGCTTCTATTGAACTAAAACTACTCAGAAAACATGGAATTGTGAAACTTCCTGGATCTGATAGTTTTTCTGGTATCTTATTCAATAGCACTGCTGAACAATTAGCATTCATAGTAACAGCCGAGAGTTCTTCCATTTTCTTTCTATTCGAGATTAGATCTTTCAGAAATTTAGCATATCTAGGCATTCCTGAAATCACATCAATGAAAGGAAGATTTACATTTATCTGTTTAAACATATCCAAGAATTTGGATTGCTCGGCTTCAAGTCTCTCTTTTTTCATTTTACTCGGATAAGGAAGTGTTGGTTGGTATGGTTTAACATAAGGTTTAGTCTTAACCGTGTTATCTTCATTAACCTTTTCAACTACCGGTTCTTTTTCCTTATCTTGTTCAGGTTGTGGTTCTTGTAGAGTAGGAATAGCTTCATCAGAAATTACAGGTATTTCAGGTGGTTTAAGTGTCATACCACTTCTTGTGGTAATAGCTTTAGCTGTTTCATTCCGGGGGTTAGCATTTGTATCACTAGGTAAACTTCCCGGTTTTCTTTCACCTATTAACCTTGCTAGGTTACTTACTTCTTGTTCCAGATTTTAAATAGAAGCTTGTTGATTTCTAAATGCTTGAGCATTTTGTTCATTAGTTTGTTTCTGAGATGTGAAAAACTGCGTTTGAGTTTCAACTAGCTTTGTCATCATATCTTCTAAATTTGGCTTTTTATCATCGGTTTGTGGTGGTTTGTTTTGAAAATTAGGTCTTTGCTGCTTGTAAGTATTGTTGGATACTTGTTGATTACTTGGACCTTGTTGGTTGTTGTATGGAATATTTCGATTATAATTTTGGTTTTGATTGTAAATTGGTCTTGGCGGTTGATAATTATTCTGATAATTATTTCCAGGCCTTTGGTTTATGTATGAAATATTCTCTCTTTGTTCCATTGTTAGTTCAATACTGAGACAATCTTTTGTCAAATGTGGTCCTCCACACTGCTCACAACTAATTCGTATTGAGTGTATATCTTTAGTCATCTTTTCCATTCGTCTCTCGACAGCATCTATCTTTGCGGAAATGGAATCTAAGTCATGGCCAGAATCGGCTCTAGCTGCTTTAGATGATCTAACGATATCTTTTTCTTGGTGCCACTCATGTGAGTGGGAAGCAGTGTTATCAATAATTTTATAAGCATCAATTTCAGTTTTCTTTATAATGGAACCACCAGCTGCTATATCGATGTCTTTCCTTGTAGTGATGTCGCATCCTTGGTAGAATATTTGAACTATTTGACAGGTGTCTAAACCATGTTGCGGACATCCTCTTAATAACTTTCCAAATCTTGTCCACGCCTCATATAGAGTTTCATTTGGTTTCTGTGTGAACGTAACAATTTCTCCTTGAAGTCTTACGGCTTTAGATGCCGGAAAGAATTGTTTAAGAAATTTTTCAACTAAAATGTCCCATGTATCAATCGCCCCTTCTGGTAACGATTCCAACCAATCTTTGGCTTCTCCCTTTAAAGTCCAGGGAAATAACATGAGATATATCTGTTCATCTTCATCTTCTCTTATTTTAAATAGTGTGCAGATCCTATTAAAGGTACGAAGATGTTCATTTGGATCTTCCTTCGGCGCACCACTAAATTGGCATTGATTAGTCACCATATGTAGAATTTGACCTTTGATTTCATAATCTGGCGCATTTAATGTCTGGATGAGTAATTGCGTGACCTTGGCCAGTGCGTTTAGCTCTCATTCGGTCTTCCATACTTAAAGGTTCCAGATTTTCCATGATTGAATTTGT
This sequence comes from Rutidosis leptorrhynchoides, assembly GCF_046630445.1. Taxonomy (NCBI): domain Eukaryota; kingdom Viridiplantae; phylum Streptophyta; class Magnoliopsida; order Asterales; family Asteraceae; genus Rutidosis; species Rutidosis leptorrhynchoides. The sequence goes on along the minus strand of NC_092341.1, from coordinate 369,987,052 downwards.
TGAATCGGAATCACTAGAGGATTCTGATTTAATGGTTCGTTCCTCAACAATCTCTGTTTGAATGATTGGTGGTTTCGGAGGAAAAATTAGTGGTTCAGGATCTATGAATCGTCCCTGAATATTCTACGGATTCTCAATTGTGAGGTCGGGTTCAAAGAATGGATTATCAGAAATTTGAATTGGAGTACTTGATCGACTGGATGACGATTCTAAAGAAAAATCAACGGCGATAATATTAGCTAGATGTCTTGATCGAGTTACAGGTGGTGAACGTACAAAAGGTGGTGAACGTCTTGCTCGGTGAATTCACTGAATATCCTATTAGTTATCCGATTAATAGACTTTTCTGATTTTGCCCACGTTTCGAATAGCCAAAAGATGCAGCAGAGGGGCAGGATTCGTTTGGTCTCAATATAATTGAGTACTGTTTGGCTCCAATAACCCGGTCCACGTACAAATCCAACTATTACTACGAACCAGAAAATTTTGATGTCTATCAATTTAACCACTTAAAATAAATTTTTGTAATTTAAAGAAATTTAGAGAAGAAGTAGAAAAATTCTAAGTCCTAAAAACTAGAATGGCGAGAAATAAGAAAGAAAAAGAGCGCATCGAAAAAGGTCGAAAAAGAAAAGGGTTGAAAAATAAAAGGCGTCGAAAAACAAGAAAGAAAAAGAGTGACTTATAAAACTTTAAAACACTCGACTAACCCAACCTTATTACTGTCACTAACTTAAAATTAAAATTGCAAATTGAGATTACTAATTGGAGTGATAATTGATACATAGGTAAAAGGCGTCGAAAAATAAAAATAAGAAAGTAGCGCGTTGAAACTTAAAAAAGAACTAAAAACTAAAAAAATAAAAGTTGCGTCTAAAAATATTAAAGCTTACAAGTAAAACTATATCCCAAATGGCAATATCTTAAAAAGGTACTAAAATTTAGATAGGCGTCGTAAAATTCTAAAGCACCTAAATCTTAGTCTAAAGAGAAAGCTCTTAAGGAATTTTACGGCAAAGCCTAAAAATCTATAAATAAAAATAACTAAGGCAAAAACTATGACTTAGAACTAAAAAAAGAGAGCGAAAAATACAAATATTACGCTAAAACAATTAAAAGGAACAAAATATAAAAATGAACTAAAAGTTGTAAAAATTACAATTTTTATAAAAATATTATTTTTATATTATTTATTTTATAAAACTATTAAGTTTATATAAATTAAATAACTAATTAAAACTAAATAATACAAAATAATAATAAAAACTAAATTAAAAATTAAATTAAAACACTAACCTAATTAGGGTTATAATTAAAAAATAATAATAATAATTACTCCGTATTTAATGTAGTTTAGGGTTTCTGTGTGACCTGTCTGGGCGGCTCCGCGAGTCGCGGTGAACCCAGTTCAAACCCCCCGCAAGTCGCGGGGTATGAAATTTTAGATTAGGTGATTTCGTTTGACAGGTTTCGTTTTTAATATTTTTATATATATATAATATATATATATATTTTTTTTTTATTTTTCTATTTTAATAATTATATAAAATATTTATATTAAATAAATAAAACTTATATTTAAAAACTTAAATAGAAATAAAAATACTTTATAATTTTATAAATAAAAATCTTAAAAATAAATTTATATATATATTTTTTTTTTTCCGATTTTTAATTTTTTATATTTTTTTTAATATTTAAAAAGTATATATTTTTCAAAAACTAATTAAAACTTAATAAAAAAATTTTTTTATGTGTGTGGCGTTTCGCTTCGGCGTTCCCCGGCAGCGGCGCCAAAAATACTTGATGTTTGCAGAGGTGTATATGAAATAGCTTATATTTTACTAGGAAAAACTATTAAATACGATACAATTTTACACAAGATATTTATTTATTTATAGAATGGATATACTTAAACCTTGCTACAACACTTATAGGCAGTGTACCTAATCATACAGTAGTGTAGTTTTTAGTAAGTCTGGTTCGTTCCACAGGGAATCTTTAAACAAAGCTTAACGCTATATTAGTTTAATTTATAAAAATATAAATATATATATAAGTAATATTATTATTATAAAAATGGGGGGGGGGGGGGGTTTACCGTTTAATGAACGGTTTGTCAATTTTAAAAACTTTAGTCGCAGTTAAAACCTAATGTAAAATATTAAAAATAAATATAACTTAATTTAAAGCGTAAAGTAAATAACGATAATGAAATTGCGATAAATAAAAGTGCGATGAAATAAAATACAATAATTAAAAAGTGCGTTAATTAAAAGTGCAATTAAATACAATGACAATAAATAAAAGTGCGATAATTAGAAGTGCAATTAAATATAAAATAAAGGAAATTAAATATGAAATAAAAGAATTATGCTTATTTAAACATCCGTAATCATGATGTTTGACGTGTTGATTTTAGTTTTATGCCCATGGGTTAATTGTCCTTTGTCCTGGATTATTCAATATGTCCGTCTGGTTTTTGTCCATAACAGTCCATCAATCATAAATATAAAGTGCGAGTATCCTCGTCAAATTATCCTTATACCTGAAGTCAAATATTCCAATTAATTGGGGACTTAAACTGTAACAAGGTTTTAATATTTTATTTAATAATTACACCAGGATATCGACTGTTTGTAACCCAAGGTTTTAATACTTTGTTATCAATTATGCCAAGTGTCCTTGTACATAATTTCACGCCTGTTTTAATAATTTCATAGACTATTAATCCATTCCCGTGTCCAGTTAAATGAACGATTATTCGTACATATAAATACCCCGCCCATCGTGTCCGATCGAGTGTATATGGTTATTTATAGGTACGTCCAATTGTAAATCTTTATATTAAAATTAACAAACTATCATTTAGTTAAACAAATATAAAGCCCATTAATAGCCCATAGTCTAATTTCCACAAGTGTCGTTCTTTTGTCCAAACCCCAATTATGGTACAAAGCCCAATTACCCAATTTTAGTATTTAGCCCAACATCATGATTACTTCGGATTAAATAAGCAGAATAATAACTTAGCTACGAGACATTAAATTAAAAAGGTTGAACATAACTTACAATGATTAAAAATAGCGTAGCGTTACACGGACAGAATTTCAACTTACACCCTTACAACATTCGCTAACACACCCTTATTATTAGGATTTAAAATTAAAATTAAAATTAAAAAAAAAAAAAAATATATATATATATATATATATATATATATATATATATATACGTTGATGATAGAGAGATTGATATATGGATATACAAAACGTTCAGAATGCGCGAGCTTTTATAGGCATTTTTGTCCAGGACAGCTACGCGAGTTGCGGCATTTTTGCACTACAAACTCCGCGAGTCGCGGAGTTCGTAAATCCAGCTCACACAAGTTTGGATCCTAGTCTGCCGACGGTTTTAATATATAAATATAATATATATATAATTTATATAATTAATTATATATTATATTATATTTATATACATAGTTAACTTGTAATTTTTAGTCCGTTGCGTCGAGCGTTGAGAGTTGACTCCTGTCCCGGATCCGGATTTTCGAACGTCCTTGCGTACAATTTAATATTTTGTACTTTGCGTTTTAAATCTTGTACTCTTGTAATTTCGAGACGTTTCTTATCAATAATTGGAACCTCTTTGATTGTATTTTGTACTTTTGAGCTTTTTGGTCGTTTGCGTCTTCAATTCGTCGAATCTGTCTTTTGTCTTCACCTTTTATTATTTAAACGAATATTACTTGTAAATAGGAAAACTGCAACTAAAAGATTGTCTTTCTTGAGGGATAATGCTATGAAATATATGTTCGTTTTTAGCATTATCAAATATTCCCACACTTGAGTGTTGCTTGTCCTCAAGCAATATAGTCTTGAAATACTATAATCACTTCTTTATTCTTCACACTTTGTACATCAGTGATTTCTTTACGGTGGTATAAACAATGGTAGTAACGATGTGGTTTACAGTCCCACATGACTATAAAATTTAGATCCTTTAAGGAAATTGGATCTTTATGAAAACATTTGATCTTTTAAAAATTAAATCTAGCTTTTACCCTAGATAAGTTTTCCGGAATAACCCTTCACCGGTGTTTGCAAATTCTTTTTGTGGGTTTGGTGGGTTTCATATTTGAAATTTTTAGCTCAAAACTTGTGGTTTTGTGTCACCCACTTGCTAACCTTGTATTGGGAAAGCAACACATCCAGTATACTTGTTCCGTATATTACCTTTAGGTAAACTACCGTCCGGTTGTAAAGGAAAGCGTTGAACAAGCAACTGTTAAGGCAATGTCCCCTGACATTCTTTTAATTATGGTCTATAACGTATCGGATGCAATTACTATCCTTGGTAGGAGCAATAGTAAAGCTCACCCTTATAATTTTTCGATCTGGCACAAGGTCCTGTCTTTGACCATGCTATGCAACCACCGTTCTTACGGTTGACACCCGATTTGGTTCAGGTGACCTAATGAATTCCAGGTGAATTCCTAGGATTTTACGTTCAATGGTAATGAACGCATTGAAAATAGGTTTTCAGAAAACAAATCGGTTTTAATTTTGATCAAAATATTTTCTCGTTCAAGCTCGAGTTTAGATATCATTGAATTTCATGAGTTTGTAATTCTCAATCTTTAAGGTCAATCTCAAGGATTGAGTAATATCAGGCTTAAAAGCTGATTTTTAATCTTTAAGGAGATTATCCTTTCTGGGAATCTGATTCATTAGTCTTATCAAGCTAATTTGCACGGTGCCCCCCCCCATTGTACGAGATAAATCCTTCTCATGGTTAGGATAAATCTGACCACTTGGCGACCCTGTTTGATGCTGAGGTCCATGGATTTCCTGTTGATTTTAGAGATGACTTTTCTAGATTTTTCGTCAACCTACAGCTGGTCTGGATGACAACTTCATGACCTAAATCAAGAAGAGTGTTTCTTTTTCGGAAGACTTTACTTCCTTTTAATGATGGAATTGATTCATCATGTAGATCCATCCTTCTTTCAAAAATATTACAGTAAATCGGGTAAAACTGATTAGATTAGTCCAAAGCAAAAGTATCTTTAATTATTTGTACAAAAATATGTTCTAAATAACTTGGTAATTTTTCCCACACTTGGCTTTTTATTTTCTTTTATTTGCCTTTTTATTGTCCTCTATTCCATTTTAAATGAATTCTAACATTTTGGGTTGTTTATCAATTTATGTCCTTTCCGAGGTAACAATAATTTCGGTATTAACACCTAGTTTTGTTGTTCATAAATATGTATAAACATGATTTTGAGTTCATTTAATTGAAAATTTTGAAAATTTTACTAGAATTGGGTAGTCAGTATATAAGACTAGGGCTGTTCTTTATTATCAGAGAGCACTAGATTCTAATACAACTACTGCGTTACTAGTATTTCTAATGATAACCAAGTGTATAAAGTAAAAATTTTAAAAATCCGAAAGAATTTAACCCCTTCCCACACTTAAGATCTTACAATGCCCTCATTTGCAAGAAATCAGTAACAATTTAAATTATTGAGGGTGATTAGCGTAGAAAAATGATTAAATTTTACCAAATATATCATTCAGTATCCAACACCCATTTCATATCAAACCCTATTCCAAACACATAATATGGACTTCTCACTCAGCTCCACAGGCAGCGTAACCGGAACGAATGAACCAATTAGTCATCATCAATTCTGGATGGATTGGGGATGGGTTCGTAGTCGACTTAATCAATGGAGAAATGAAGAAGGTGATCCTTTTCACCCACCACATTGCCCTATTGGCGAAGAACCTGAAGCACTTACCGGCGAACTGTGACGACCCGGGAATTTCTGACCAAATGTAAACTTGATCTTTATATGATTTCGACACGATAAGCAAGGTCTGTAATGTTGAGTCTTAAAATTTTTTTAACAGTGTTCATGTATTCGTTTAACCTCGGACTATTCCCAACGATTCATGAACTGTGTGTGTATATATATATATATATATATATATATATATATATATATATATATATATATATATATATATATATATATAAGTGTAAATATAAATCATATAATAAAAATGAAAACAACTCACTCATTAAGAATAAATATGTAAAATAATAAAGGAGGTAACAAAATGATTATTAAGATTAAACTATATAAAAGTGTATGTATATGATTCTTATAATTAGTTATTATTATATGTATATTGAAATATATATATATATATATATATATATATATATATATATATATATATATATATATATATATATATATATATATATATATAAAGCTACAAATATTATATTTTAAAATTTATTTCTATGATGAAGGAATATAATATATTAAGTAAATATATAAATAATACTTACATATAAAATATTTATATTTTTAATATTTACAAAATGATACAATCACATATTATATAATCATGTATATAGATATACATATAAAATATGTATTAAAATGTATAAGTACTAAATATTCAATATATGTACATATATATAGTAGGATTATTAATTACTACATAATTTGTAATATGTGATATTGACATATTAAATATAATTATAATGAAAACGTAGTTGTTATATTGGCATAAATAAAATTTTTATTTTTATTTTTATTGTTATTAATGTTAAATATCAATATTAATATTATTAATGTATATAAATAATAAAAGATTATTATTAAAACTAATAGTTAATATTAATATTTGTATAATTAATATTATTATTATTATTATTATTATTATTATTATTATGATTCTTTATACATTAAATGTACAAGTATATATATAGTTAAACATATATGAATACATAAACATATGCAAATTTCAGTTAAAGATATAGATACATGTATACAAATAAATAAATAAATAATTACGGTATATCTATAAATATAAATATGGTATATATATATAAATAAAAATAAACATGTACGTAATCTGTTTTTTTATTATTTATCTTTGTCAATCTGTAAATGATTTTCAGTTTTGTCTTTAGAATCTGCACAAGGACGATTCCCATATCAGATATATCCAAAAAGTTGTTTGCAATCACTTTCACTTTTTAATTTTTTTTATTTAATTGTGTACTGGATGATTTAATCATGTCGACCCAAATTGGTTACATAATTAGACGAGTTACACCCTCATATTGTTAAAATATTCACGATACATCTGCTTTCTCAATTACAAACTCAACACAGCTCTTGATTCTGTCAAAATTCATATAAATTATATGAAGAACACAAAAACTGCCCCTGTTCTTCCACTTTTGAGCCAAAATTCGAATTCGCATTAAATTTTAAAATCCTTAAATGCAGAATTGTTAGAAATCATGTTCTAAAACTATCTGCAAAGTTTGAAATTCCAATTTTCTATATTGAATTCCAATTTCGAAGTCAAAGTTTATGCTTCAAAAAGTCAACTTGTGTTCTTGAGTCAAATTCGATATTTCTGTTTTGATATGAGTTTAATTGATGTTTCCAATAGATTCTAGTATTGATTCTTAATATGTTTCATGTTAAAAAAATTTTTAAAAAGCCCTCGGGACAGCAGCTCATATGCTGCTACTATATTTTTTTTTCTTTTAAAATAAACACTGGATAAACAATGAATATTCAATCGTTATTTTTACTTTGATGTTTTAATTTTTTTTTAATGATAACCTGTAATCGTTTTTTTTTCAAGTTTAAAAGAAGAAGATGAACCAATTTAAATACGGGTTATATACATTTATTTCACATAGTAATACAGAAAAACGAACTTGGATGAATGGTTTAATGGGTGTGCAAGTGAGCGGATGGTCACGGGTTCGATTCCATCTTGGTGCAATTCTTTTTAAAATGGCTTTTAAAGGTAGTCTTTATTTTTTTTTCTTTATTATTATTATTATTATTATCATTATTATTATTATCTTTATTATTAATTATTGTTATCATTATGTTATTTATTGTTATTAATATCTTGATTATCATTATAAGTTAGGTTATTATCATTACTAAGTATTATTGTTATTTATGATAAAATGAATGTAAGGATTATATATATATATATATATATATATATATATATATATATATATATATATATATATATATATATATATATATATATATATATATATATATATATATATATATTGATTATAGATACAAATATGAAAATTATTGTTATTACTAAATATTTAGAAGTATCACTATCATTAATAAAATTTAGAGTATTAACATTATCATAAGTGTTAGTAGTAGCATCACAGTTATTATGATTAAAATGATTATCATTATCAATATGGTTTTTATTACTATTATGAAAATAATACAAGTTAATATTATTTTCATTAATATTAGTATTAATATCATTTTTGTAATTATTAGTTTTACTATTCTTACTTTTATTAACATAAGTATCAATTTTAACATTATCGTTATTATTATTAGTATTATCACTTTATATATAGTTACATATAACAAATTAAGTATTTTTAATATAATACTAAATATATATATAGATACTAATATAACTACAATAATCATTTTAGATATATATATATATATATATATATATATATATATATATATATATATATATATATATATATATATATATATATATATATATATATATATATATATATATATATATATATATATATATATATATATATATATATAACACATAATTTATGGTATAATATAAATATATGACTTTAAATGAAAATTTAGTATAAATCTTATATAACCATAATTACATAAATAACATGTATTAATAAATGAAATTATGTGACTTCCAGTATATGTTTTAATATATAAATGAATGATATAGGTTCATGAATCCGAGGCCAACCCTGCACTTGTTCAATGTCGTCATATGTATTTTTTCTACAAAATACATTATTGTGAGTTTCATTATTCCCTTTTTAAATGCTTTCGCAATATATATTTTTGGGACTGAGAATACATGCGCTGTTTTTATAACTGTTTTACGAAATAGACACAAGTAATTGAAACTACATTATATGGTTGAATGATCGAAATCGAATATGCCCCTTTTAGTCTGGTAATCTAAGAATTAGGGAACAGACACCCTAATTGACGTGAATCCTAAAGATAGATCTATCGGGCCTAACAAGCCCCATCCAAAGTACCGGATGCTTTAGTACTTCGAAATTTATATCATGTCCGAAGGAGGATCCCGGAATGATGGGGATATTCTTATATGCATATTGTGAATGTCGGTTACCAGGTGTTCAATCCATATGAATGATATTTTGTCTCTATGCATGGGACGTATGTTTATGAGAAATGGAATTATGAAATCCTGTGGTCTATTAAAATTATGAAATGATTATTTATGTTAAACTAATGAACTCACCAACCTTTTGGTTGACACTTTAAAGCATGTTTATTCTCAGGTACGAAAGAAATCTTCTGCTGTGTAATTGCTCATTTTAAAGATATTACTTAGAGTCATTCATGACATATTTCAAAAGATGTTGCATTCGAGTCGTTGAGATCATCAAGATTATTATTAAATCAGTTATAGTTAGATATATTATAAAATGGTATGCATGTCGTCAACTTTCGTTGTAATGAAAGATTGTCTTTTCAAAAACGAATGCAATGTTTGTAAAATGTATCATATAGAGGTCAAATACCTCGCGATGTAATCAACTATTGTGAATCGTTTATAATCAATATGGACTTCGTCCGGATGGATTAGGACGGGTCCTTTCAGTTGGTATCAGAGCGGTGGTCTTAGTGAACCGGGTCTGCATTAGTGTGTCTAACTGATAAGTCGTTAGGATGCATTAGTGAGTCTGGACTTCGACCGTGTCTGCATGTCAAAAGTTTTGCTTATCATTTTTGTCAGAAATCATTTGTTTATCATCCTTAGTAAATTACCTGCTTATTATTCTGAGTCTAGACACATCTTATTGCATTGACTGCATGAATAGTGTATAGACAAAATTCATATCTTAGCGTATCTACTAATTCATATCTTAGCGTATCTGCTAATTCATATCTTAGCGTATCTGTTATTGTTATCTTTACCTGACAGCTTCCGTAGATTCCTCCGTAATTTATGAGATTTTAGTATTACTTATGCATATGTAAATTATGTATTGCAGGATACTAATCTACATCCTATAATCTATTTCTTATCGAAAATCCTTCATCTGATCGTACGAGATGAATCCTTCAACTAGTTCGAGTCCCTCGGATTTCGACAGCTATTCCGATAGTTATCCCGACAGTTATTCCGAATGGATAGTCATCTAAGCTCCGGAAGCAACATCAGCAGAATGAATCAACCAATCATCCATCCCCAATTCATCTGATGGATTCGTAGTCGACTTAATCAATGGAGACGCGCAGAAGGCGATCCCCTCCACTAACCGAATTCACCTTTTGGCGAAGAACCTGAAGCACTTACCAGCGAACCTGTTCGTAACACCATTTTCACCCTCATTTCTCGAATATCTCGCCACGACTATATCATAACTCAGATTCTAAACCTTATTCATCCGCTCGTTCCGACCGACAATCATCCCGGAGTAATACAAGAAGTCAATGAACTTCGCGCTCTAGTAATCAATTTGGAGAATATGGTGCAAAACGTACCAGCTTCAGCAACATCACCCGCACCAACATCAATAACAGTACCACCATCAACTCAAGTTCACATCATATACCTCAACATCTAATTATGTACCTCGAGCATAATCATCAATCTGCGAATCGTTCTACATCATTTATCTTCGTTCGACATGACGATTATGTAATCTTCAATGTTTTAGAGATTATATATTCTAGTTCTAACGGTAAATCAAATGAGATTAATATTATATTAACTCATTAAATCTATGATTACATCTGAAGAAAATATATCTGTAAGTATATTTTCATAAAGATTGTAATTAAAAATTCTTTCGTATAAACTGTTAATGGTGAAAATATTTTAACGGGTAGGTAATACCCGAGGAATATTTAGATTTCACTTTAATAGGTTATACTGTACATTATTCGAATCTGATTCAACATCCATTTACTATCCTACTTACATCTACAGAGATACAAATCCGTTCACCGAAGAATAACCATTTTTTATTCAATTTCATATTTGGATTTTGATTTATCACAATCCAACAAGTGGCATAATGAAGAAAACATTTGACAAAATAAAATTTGTTAGAAACAAACAAATTAACTATGAGAAATTTTGTTAAGAATCCACGCTAACTGTTCCTAACTAATTGTTCCTAGCTAACTGATTACATTTTATTTATCACAATTTAATTATCGCAATTTACATTCTCGTAATTTTATTTATCGTCATTTAATTTCTGTTATTTACTTTACGCACTTTATTTATCGTTATTTAAATTCTGTTATTTATTTTACGCACTTTAAATATCGGGACACGTATACAAGGTTTTGACATATCATATCGACGCATCTATATATATTATTTGGAATCACCATAGACACTCTATATGCAGTAATGATCGAGTTCTCTATACAGGGTTGAGGTTGATTATATAATAATATATATACTTTGAGTTGTGATCGAGTCTGAGACATGTACACTGGTCACGATAAGTATTAATCAATTCGAATATTATATATTAAAGTATATATGAATTATTGGACTGTTAACTGTGGACTATCGACTGTGGACGAATAATATTGGACAATTAAAATGAATTAAAATACTGAGTATAATATATGAAACTAAATAATTCTTCAAGTTTGCCACTTGATTTCATCTTAAACCTCATTTGTATCCTGACAATTATAATCCGCGTTCAAACCTTTCATAATTCTTGAAAACACCTCAATCGAGAGGATGAACTAACCGCACTCCATCTACGGAAGAAAAGGTTGATGCATATAGTTATGCACCTGAGAAACTCTCGGCAACTGAGTAAAAGTTTAACACGTAGCCGCGTCAGATCCTTTGGCATTTATTAGTAAAAAAAAAAAAAAAAAAAAAAACTTTGCGATCCCTTTTCAAAGTAGCCAATTTTGTCACAGCTCCAGCAAGTCAACTTCGACTTTTCATTCGAAGTAGCCTTATTATAATCCTGATATATACAATTACCCTTTTGATACTGGAGAATTCTTTTATATTCCACCACAGTACCAGCAACCTTGTCGCTCTGTAGTTTAAATCCCTCCGACAAATCACTATATTTATCTATGAAAGTCTCGTCAAGTTCTCATCCGCATCTTATAACGAGAACTGCCATAACAATTACCAAGAATTAGCAATCAGTACTTTGAAAACTCACAACATATCTACATCAACAGTTATATGTATGACATTTATCTCTTAGAATTATGATCTCTCATTCTGAAATTCTGAAAAGCACTCAGTCACAAATCAATACTCTGAATGTTGAAAAAGCTGAATGAAGCAGCAGAAACCATAGACAACCGTAAACTACCTTAATCATCGAAAGTTTGATGATAAAGGATAGTATGTTGGAAAAGCTCGGAAAAGTTGGAACTGAAAAACGGATTGAGCTAACCACGAAGGAGACCAAGGACAAGTACAAGGACCATACCATATATTTAAAGAATCCAGGCAATTCTGGATCTGATGAAACCTTCAACGAATATCTTGCTCCGTACTCATGTTAAAATCTTGCGGAAAAATCTTCCTCATCAACCATCGAACTTAGAAATTCCAAAATATCATCATAAATATCTTCGATATTTCTGAAGATATTTTCATAAATATTCTCGTCTGAAATTATTTATCTCTTCGTGCTATCTATATTACATCATAAAGGAAACTACTTAAGTTTCTAATTTTTTTTTTTTAAATTCGAGTTTAAATTATGAATGTTTTTGAAGTAGTGTTGGGAATTGATGCATGAGTTAGTATAATATAATGACACTTGATCAACGTGATTATATTACAGTAAGTCATGCTGAGTTTCTAATGAAACGTGATGATTCACAGATCATAACGTCATCATGTGCCATGTTACACGACTCGTTCATTCTACTTCACCTCCAAACATATCAAGAAAATATATTCTTGATAGTTCTATTCTCAGTGATTCTGGTAATTTGACAAATCAAATCGTGCCATTATGATTTCCTTCTTAGAACATTAACAATGTTCATTCCAAAGTTTATATCTACGAATTCTGAACCATTACAAGCAGTGTTTAATCGCAAAAAGAAGAAACGAAGGGACAAAGCTCCAAAATATAAGAGAAAATATAAAGCCCAATAACAACACGGAGGTTACAAACCGTGAATATTAATACGAATAACAATATAAAGACATGATATAATTAAGAATAGTATTACCCTAAGGTAATAGTAGAAGTAAACAGATTCTTCTGGTGGAAGATTAAAAAAAAGGGGTGACAGAAATGATAATTAGAAAAATATCAAGGATTAGCACGGAATTAAGCATTTTTACAATCTTTAGGATGTATAGACTAAGAAACAAAGTATAGGAATGGTGTGAATAAGAGAACGGAAGAGCTTAATTTATAATAGAAAAATCAGACAGAGTAATCGAGGCAGATCACCGTATTTAATTATAGAGATCTTAATATCCTTATTCGTTGATGAATCAAATTTTTTTAGATTTCGAAGATTTTCTTTAAAATCCCTTGAATTCCGGAATTCAACCCTCTACGTCAAAAGTTAAGACGCACCTTATTTTCTAAATTCAACCCTGTTTACGTCAAAAGCTAAGGAAAATCTTATTTTCTTCAATTCACTCTTTTGCGATAGCTTCATTTGTATTCTTAGAATAATCAAATTATTTTATCATTATTATTCAATGATGATAAACCTCTAATTATCAACTCATATTTGTCATGAAAACATTCTTATTGTTAGTCATGGCCACCTCACTCAAATTTCGGGACGAAATTTCTTTAACGGGTAGGTACTGTGACGACCCGGGAATTTCTGACCAAATGTAAACTTGATCTTTATATGATTTCGACACGATAAGCAAGGTCTGTAATGTTGAGTCTTAAAATTATTTTAACAGTGTTCATGTATTCGTTTAACCTCGGACTATTCCCAACGATTCACGAACTGTGTGTGTGTGTGTGTATATATATATATATATATATATATATATATATATATATAAGTGTAAATATAAATCATATAATAAAAATGAAAACAACTCACTCATTAAGAATAAATATGTAAAATAATAAAGGAGGTAACAAAGTGATTATTAAGATTAAACTATATAAAAGTGTATGTATATGATTCTTATAATTAGTTATTATTATATGTATATTGAAATATATATATATATATAAAAGCTACAAATATTATATTTTAAAATTTATTTCTATGATGAAGGAATATAATATATTAAGTAAATATATAAATTATACTTACATATAAAATATTTATATTTTTAATATTTACAAAATGATACAATCACATATTATATAATCATGTATATAGATATACATATAAAATATGTATTAAAATGTATAAGTACTAAATATTCAATATATGTACATATATATAGTAGGATTATTAATTACTACATAATTTGTAATATGTGATATTGACATATTAAATATAATTATAATGAAAACGTAGTTGTTATATTGGCATAAATAAAATTTTTATTTTTATTTTTATTGTTATTAATGTTAAATATCAATATTAATATTATTAATGTATATAAATAATAAAAGATTATTATTAAAACTAATAGTTAATATTAATATTTGTATAATTAATATTATTATTATTATTATTATGATTCTTTATACATTAAATGTACAAGTATATATATAGTTAAACATATATGAATACATAAACATATGCAAATTTCAGTTAAAGATATAGATACATGTATACAAATAAATAAATAAATAATTACGGTATATCTATAAATATAAATATGGTATATATATATAAATAAAAATAAACATGTACGTAATCTGTTTTTTTATTATTTATCTTTGTCAATCTGTAAATGATTTTCAGTTTTGTCTTTAGAATCTGCACAAGGACGATTCCCATATCAGATATATCCAAAAAGTTGTTTGCAATCACTTTCACTTTTTAATTTTTTTTATTTAATTGTGTACTGGATGATTTAATCATGTCGACCCAAATTGGTTACATAATTAGACGAGTTACACCCTCATATTGTTAAAATATTCACGATACATCTGCTTTCTCAATTACAAACTCAACACAGCTCTTGATTCTGTCAAAATTCATATAAATTATATGAAGAACACAAAAACTGCCCCTGTTCTTCCACTTTTGAGCCAAAATTCGAATTCGCATTAAATTTTAAAATCCTTAAATGCAGAATTGTTAGAAATCATGTTCTAAAACTATCTGCAAAGTTTGAAATTCCAATTTTCTATATTGAATTCTAATTTCGAAGTCAAAGTTTATGCTTCAAAAAGTCAACTTGTGTTCTTGAGTCAAATTCAATATTTCTGTTTTGATATGAGTTTAATTGATGTTTCCAATAGATTCTAGTATTGATTCTTAATATGTTTCATGTTAAAAATTTGGTCTAAAACCTTATCAATTGATGAATCAATTTTTTTTTAAAAAGCCCTCGGGACAGCAGCTCATATGCTGCTACTATATTTTTTTTTTCTTTTAAAATAAACACTGGATAAACAATGAATATTCAATCGTTATTTTTACTTTGATGTTTTAATTTTTTTTTTAATGATAACCTGTAATCGTTTTTTTTTCAAGTTTAAAAGAAGAAGATGAACCAACTTAAATACGGGTTATATACATTTATTTCACATAGTAATACAGAAAAACGAACTTGGATGAATGGTTTAATGGGTGTGCAAGTGAGCGGATGGTCACGGGTTCGATTCCATCTTGGTGCAATTCTTTTTAAAATGGCTTTTAGAGGTAGTCTTTATTTTTTTTTATTATTATTATTATTATCATTATTATTATTATCTTTATTATTAATTATTGTTATCATTATGTTATTTATTGTTATTAATATCTTGATTATCATTATAAGTTAGGTTATTATCATTACTAAGTATTATTGTTATTTATGATAAAATGAATGTAAGGATTATATATATATATATATATATATATATATATATATATATATATATATATATATATATATATATATATATATATATATATATATATATGATTATAGATACAAATATGAAAATTATTGTTATTACTAAATATTTAGAAGTATCACTATCATTAATAAAATTTAGAGTATTAACATTATCATAAGTGTTAGTAGTAGCATCACAGTTATTATGATTAAAATGATTATCATTATCAATATGGTTTTTATTACTATTATGAAAATAATACAAGTTAATATTATTTTCATTAATATTAGTATTAATATCATTTTTGTAATTATTAGTTTTACTATTATTACTTTTATTAACATAAGTATCAATTTTAACATTATCGTTATTATTATTAGTATTATCACTTTATATATAGTTACATATAACAAATTAAGTATTTTTAATATAATACTAAATATATATATAGATACTAATATAACTACAATAATCATTTTAGATATATATATATATATATATATATATATATATATATATATATATATATATATATATATATATAACACATAATTTAAGGTATAATATAAATATATGACTTTAAATGAAAATTTAGTATAAATCTTATATAACCATAATTACATAAATAACATGTATTAATAAATGAAATTATGTGACTTCCAGTATATGTTTTAATATATAAATGAATGATATAGGTTCATGAATCCGAGGCCAACCCTGCACTTGTTCAATGTCGTCATATGTATTTTTACTACAAAATACATTATTGTGAGTTTCATTATTCCCTTTTTAAATGCTTTCGCAATATATATTTTTGGGACTGAGAATACATGCGCTGTTTTTATAACTGTTTTACGAAATAGACACAAGTAATTGAAACTACATTATATGGTTGAATGATCAAAATCGAATATGCCCCTTTTAGTCTGGTAATCTAAGAATTAGGGAACAGACACCCTAATTGACGCGAATCCTAAAGATAGATCTATCGGGCCTAACAAGCCCCATCCAAAGTACCGGATGCTTTAGTACTTCGAAATTTATATCATGTCCGAAGGAGGATCCCGGAATGATGGGGATATTCTTATATGCATATTGTGAATGTCGGTTACCAGGTGTTCAATCCATATGAATGATATTTTGTCTCTATGCATGGGACGTATGTTTATGAGAAATGGAATTATGAAATCCTGTGGTCTATTAAAATTATGAAATGATTATTTATGTTAAACTAATGAACTCACCAACCTTTTGGTTGACACTTTAAAGCATGTTTATTCTCAGGTACGAAAGAAATCTTCTGCTGTGTAATTGCTCATTTTAAAGATATTACTTGGAGTCATTCATGACATATTTCAAAAGACGTTGCATTCGAGTCGTTGAGATCATCAAGATTATTATTAAATCAGTTATAGTTAGATATATTATAAAATGGTATGCATGTCGTCAACTTTCGTTGTAATGAAAGATTGTCTTTTCAAAAACGAATGCAATGTTTGTAAAATGTATCATATAGAGGTCAAATACCTCGCGATGTAATCAACTGTTGTGAATCATTTATAATCAATATGGACTTCGTCCGGATGGATTAGGACGGGTCCTTTCACGAACCAGTCCGAAACACTATTTTCACCCTCATTTCCAGGATATCCCGTCACGAATATATAATATCTAGATCTTATTCATCCACTCATCCGAACCGCCAATCATCCAGGAATAATGGAAAAAGTCAACGAGCTTCACGCTCTAGTAGTGACTCTGGAGAATATGGTGCAAAATCTAAGAGCACCAGCAGCATCAACAGCATAACCAGCACCGACAGCACCACCAGTATCAACAACAGCAACACCACAGCCACCAAGGAATATTAGTAATAATGAGTTAAGATGTATTGACTCATTCTTCCCGAAGAATTATATATGTATACCTTATATATATATAAGGTATATATATATATATATATATATATATATATATATATATATATATATATATATATATATATATATATATATATATATATATATATATATGGTTTGGAACACTAATAAATCTTTCGTACTAAGCTATTACGTGTAAATCTTAACTAGTATGTACTACTTGGTTAATTCATATCACTAATATGCTATGATGTACATCCTTTGTTAATGACTTAACCATTGTTAACTACAATCTCTGTTTCAACTCAATGAATTTCATTTCATAATAAACCAAGTGTATTATTTGAATACATGTTTGATTGTATACTATCATTTTCGATGTACTCGAAACTTTTTAGAAAACATCATTTGTGCCTTGCGAATTTCACAAGGATTCTACGATCACCAACATCATATACCGAGGTATATCAATAACAATAAACGATGAAGTATTTATTCATAACTTCATTAGCGAAATATTCCGCGACAATTATGAAATCTCTAAGGTTTTGGAGATTATTCATTCGCATTTCACCCATAAATCAAATGAGTTTAATATTATATTAACTCATTAAATCCATGATTACATCTGAAGAAAAATATATATGTACGCATATTTTCATAAAGATTGTAATTAAATATTCTGTTGTACAAACTGTTGATGGTGAAAATATTTTAACGGGTAGGTAATACCCAAGAAATATTTAGATTTCACATTAATATGTTACACCGTACATTCTTCAGTTCTGACTCAACAAATCATTAACTATACCACTTACATCCACAGATATATATAGCCGTTCACCAAAGGACAACCATTTTCATACAAATGTAATTACATATTATGATTCTGACAGATCAGAATTCAAGTCAAGATTTAACAAATGGCATCACTCTTAGATTCCTACATCTTTCAAAGCTATACTTTGACTTCAAAACTGTGCTAGAACATCACCTCTATTCATAAAACCCAGAAAAATATTAATGTCGTTCAAAAATTCTAGAATATTATATGTATCTTGATGATTACCATATGCGTTCAAACTTTTCAAAATTCTTGAAAAACACCTCGGATGGATAACCAATGATTCAGATATGTTAACGTTGTAAATGCAGAGGAAACAGCAAAATTGTAGATGGTCTAAATGGCTAAAAGTTTGATAATAAAGAATGGAATGTTGGGAATGCTCGATAGAAAATTTGGTACTGAAAAACGGATTAAGCTAACCATGAAGGAGACCAAGGACAAATACAAGGACCAAACCCTATATTCAAAGAATCTAAGTAATTCTGGATCCAATGAAATCTTTAGAGAATATCTTGCTCCGAAGTCATGTTAAAAGCTTGCGGAAAATTTTTCTTCATCAACTTTTGAACTTAGAAATTCCAAAATATCATCATAAATATCTTCTATATTTCTGAAGATATTTTCCTAAATATTCTCGTCCGAAATTATATACCTCTTCGTGTTATCTGTATTACATTATATTGGAAACTTCTGTAAAACCTAAGTTTAAATTATGAATGATTTCTAGAGAAGTGTTGGGAATTGAAGCATGAGTTAGTATAATATAATGACGTCAGGCCAACGTGATTATATTACAGTAAGTCATGCTAAATTTTTAATGGAAAATGATGACTCACAGACCTTACAATCATCATGTGCCATGTTACACGACTCTTACATTCTACTTATACTCTAAACATATCAAGAAAATATATTCTTGATAGTTCTATCCTCAGTAATTCTGGTAATTTAACAAATCAAATTGTGATATTACGTTCCTCTCTACTTAGAACATTATGTTCATTCGAAACTTCATACCTACGAATTTTGGACCATTATTCGCTTTACTTAAAGTCGAGAAGCGAAAACAAGAGCATAGAGCTCCGACATATAAGGAAAAATATAAAGCCCGATAACAACACGGAAATTACAAACCATTTATATCAATATGTATTGCAATGTAAATACACGGAAGAATTAAAAACATTATAACCCCAAGGGAATAGTAGAAGAAAACAAATTCCTCTGGTGGTAAATGAAAAAGAAGAATGACTGTATATATGGTCAATATAATAACAAGGATCAATACTGGATTAAGCATATTAACAAATCTTTTGGAAGTATAAATTGAGGAAGAAAGTATAGAAGTGGTGAAGATAATGAAACGGAAGAAGTTAATTTATAGCAAAATTCCAGACACAGCAATCAAGGCAATTTACAGAATTTAATCAAAGAAAATCCTAATTTCCTTAATTACCGGAGAATCAAATCTTATAAAGATTATAAAGATTTTCTTTAAACAGATATTTCTTCATTTCACTCTTTTGTGATAGCTTCGTTTATACTCTTCCTATAATCGAATCGTTTTATCTATATTACTCAATAGTGATAAAACTCTATTTATCAACTCATATTCGTCACGAAAACATTTTTATTGTTAGCCATGATGACCACAATCAAATTTCGGGACGAAATTTCTTTTAACGGGTAGGTACTGTGACAACCCGAAAATTTCCGACTAAATTTAAACCTAACTTCGACTAGTTCCGACGACTCACGAACAATTATTTGTAAATAATTACTCATTAATTTAATATATTAATATTATTAATATTATTAATGTCCTTTTTAAACAATATATCAATAATTAATATCATTATTATCAGTATTGTTATTATCAAAATTATTATCATTACTATTCATTATTTATTATTATTATGATTAATATGATCATTAACATAATTTATATTATTATCATTATTATTAAAAAGAGTATTATCATTACTAATATTATTATTATTAGTATTATTATTTTTGTTACATTAATACAACTTATTTATAATATTATTATTATTATTATTATTAATATCATTATTATACTTGATATTAATATTATTATTATTATTAATTATTATTATCATTATACTTATTATGATTAATATTTATTATTAATATTATTATTATAAATTTATTATTAAAATTTATAAAAAAAAGAGGGAGAGATAATACAGACTGTTTTAGGACGCCATTTTTATTATTTTTTTTATTCAAATCTTATTTGCCTTTACTATATTTTTATAAAAGTAATTAGGTATTATTAGGTATATCTGTTTTTTTTTCAATCGTGACTGCCTTTAAAATTTTATTCTTGAGCGTGGTTCATTGTTGACAATGAGCATAACAAAACAAATTATTGTTAGTTGATCACACGTTATATATATTTCTGTTAATTGTTGAAGAAAACATAATCAATTTATTGATTTAATTTTTTCTCAAACAGCGTATAGCTCTGTTATGGATTCATTTTCCAAAAACCTCAAACTCGAAGCGTTTTTCAAAATGTAATATTGCATTTTTGTTAGGAATCATATATTCAATCTTTCTGCAAAGTTTCAGCTCCAAATTCCTAAAAACGATTCCAAATTTTTGAGTCAAAGTTTTAATTTCAAAAGTTAAACTTTTTATTCTTGGTAAAATTCGTGTGTGTTCTTATGTTTTAGGATTAATTGATGGGTCATAGAGTGTCCAGGAACCATTTTAAACTTAATTCATGTTATAATTTTTGTTTAAAACAACTTAGAATTTGAAAGTGGGTTTTGAGTTAATAATTTTTTTTCGTGAAGAACAGACTGAAGCTGCAGTCATTTTTTTTATATAAATCAAATCATTTAAATTTAGTTTGTTATATTTCATTTATATATCCTAATTAAAATCGTTAAATAACAGGCATAGATTATTAAGTGTTTGGGTCGTTCGAATTTTTGAAAAGAGGAAGAAGGAAAGAAACAGAAGTATGGTTATATATATATATATATATATATATATATATATATATATATATATACTTATTGAGAAATAAAACAGATAAACAAATCAGATCAGATGGTTTGATGGGTTAGCGGGTTAGCAAGAGTTCTCGGGTTCGAGTCCCGTCTTGGGCAATTTTTTTAGAAAAAGCTTTTTAAGGTAGTTTTCCAATTTCTATATTATTATTATTATGATTATTATTATGATTATTATTATTATTATTATTATTATTATTATTATTATTATTATTATTATTATTATTATTATTATTATTATTATTATTATTATTATCTTTATTATTATTATTATTACTAATGTTATTATAATTATTGTTACTAGTATTAAAAGTATTATTAATATTACGAGTATTATTATTATAATTATTAGTATTATCATTATAATTAGTATTGTCATTATAATTATTATTATTATTATATATATCATGATTATTATTATTATTATTATTATTATCAAAAATTATTATTTTCATTATCATTATTATTAAACCTTTCATTTTATTTAAAAACTACTAATATCATTATTACTATTACTATTATAAATATTACAAAAATTATTAATATCATTAGTATTAACATTATTATTATTGTATTATTATTTATATCTTTAATTATTATGATTAAGATTATGGTTATGATAAGTATGGTTATCAAAAATTATAATTATTATTATTATTATTAAACTTTTCATTTTTATTAAAAACTGTTATCATTATTATTATTGTTATAAGTATTATTATTATTATCATTACAAATATTATTTTAGTATTATTATGATTACTATTCTTAACAAATAAATGATATATATATATATATATATATATAAAAGAAAATATATTTAATACATATAATACAACACAAATTAATATTTTTATATATAAAATGAAAATATATGAACCACATATATTATTAAAATAAAAAGGATATAACTAATGAATTTATATATATATATATATATATATATATATATATATATATATATATATATATATATATATATATATATATATAAAAACTTGTTCGTTTACGAGTATATGTGTTAATATATATACTTGATATAGGTTCGTGAATCCGAGGTCAACTCTGTACTTGTTCAGTGCAATCCTATGCATATTTATTACAAACTATCTTATCGTATCGCGAGTTTTCATAGCTCCCTTTTTATATATATTTTTGGGCTGAGAATACATGCAATATTTTATATCTGTTTTACAAAATAAATACAAGTACTAAACTTAATTCTTCGTGGGTTAGAATCACAAATATTCCCCTAGCTTAGTAACGTAATCTATTGGCCTCTGTACCGTAGGCGCGAATCCTATTGATAGATCTATCGGGTTTGACAACCCTATCC
Organism: Rutidosis leptorrhynchoides; assembly: GCF_046630445.1. Classification (NCBI taxonomy): domain Eukaryota; kingdom Viridiplantae; phylum Streptophyta; class Magnoliopsida; order Asterales; family Asteraceae; genus Rutidosis; species Rutidosis leptorrhynchoides. Next base: position 369,963,868 of record NC_092341.1, on the reverse strand, counting down.
GGGCTAGTCGCGCTAGCAGTCAACGGATGTTTAGTACTTCGAGGGTATTTATCGCACTTGATTCGGTGCTCTATAGACATCAGGGGTATTCATTATTATTTTATTATCGTTAAGGCTTGTTACCAGGTGCCCATGGTTGTAGAATCTTTTTATTACACTGTGGTGTAAGGATATTTATGGAAACTGAAATCTTGTGATCTATTATTATTATCAAAATCATTAGTTATGATAAACCTATGAACTCACCAATCTTTTAGTTGACACTTTTAGCATGTTTATTCTCAGGTACTTTATGCTTCCGTTGTAGAACTTTGTTGTTACATAGAAGTCAAGCCAAGCACTGGGACCAGAGTTAACATCACCGTTAATAGATTTTGACGGGGTGTTAAATAATGAAATTGAAGTTGTTTTGTAGTGTTTAATTGAAGTCATCCAAGAATCTTGAGCAGGGGAAGAAAGGACAGTCGACAGAGGGAATCGATTATAAGAAATATAAACAAAAGAACAGATAGAGATTGGTAACAAACTGATGACAGAAAGATTCGAGCAGGAGTAGAGGATAGAAAAATAGAAATTAGATAGAGACTCTCAACTGAATTCGTTCTGTAACAGTGATTAATTGGAATCATTTTGTACTACAAAAAACAAATTGTAATACATTTGATAGTTACTCGTAATAGATTTGGATTCCCTTTTTCCTGATTTTTTTATATAAAATTGATATTAATAATAATAATTCTATTAATAATAAATAATAATAATACTGAAATATTATTAACAATAATAACATAATAATACTGTTAATAATAATTATCATATTAATAATAATATAATAATACTAATAGTTATAATAATGTTTATAATGATATTATTAATGATACATTAATAAATTGTATTATTTTTATAATAATAATAATGATAATACATAATAATGATAATAATTATTCTTAATGATAATGGTAATTAAAATAATAACAAAAAAATATAATAACTAGAATCATAAATTTTACTACTATATATAAAAAAACTGATATTAATAATGATAACAATAATATTAGTAATTAAGTGTATTCAATTTTATATATAATTATATATATAATATTAATAATACTTTCATTATATATATATATATATATATATATATATATATATATATATATATATATATATATATATATATATATATATATATTTACAATAATTGTTCGTGAATCGTTGGGAATGGTCGAAGGTCAATTGAATATATGAAACAGTTTAAAAATTTTGAGACTCAACCTAACAGACTTTGTTTAAAATAGTAAATCGTATCGAGAGTTTGGTTTAAAATTAGTCGAAATTTTCTGGGTCGTTACAGTACCTACCCGTTAAAGAAATTTCGTCCAGAAATTTGAGTGGTGACAGTTGGAATTGAAATCAAGAATGTTTTAGTACCAGATTTGAACTCAGATTCTCAATAAAAAGATTTTAGTTGTCCAAGAATGTTTCATCACAGATTAATGATAAGATTAAAGATTTCTTCGAGGTTGATACGCAGATAGTTTTATGAATGCTCTTCCTGGGTTGAGTTCGGTTTCATGATAAATTCAAATCAAGTAACATGGTTTATGATGAATACAAGTCAAGTAACACGGTTCGTGGTGATGGTAATGTTGATCGAGCATTATCATCATCACAATCCATTACAACTTCCGCATGACTTACCATAATATAATCACGTTGATCAAGTGTCATTATATTACATTAACTCATGTGTTCATTCCAATATTACTCCAAACTAACAAAGGATTTAAAACTTCTAGGGTTTCACTAGAATTTAGAAGTCAAAGCAGTTTCCGATATGATGTACTAAGGATAAAATGAATGCGAAAATAATTACGAATGAAAATGATATAAAGATACCTTCAGGAAATGTTGAGGATATTTACGATTAAGGAAGATATAACGACATCATAGAATCATTGAAGATGTTTATAATGAGGAGAGAATATTTCAAACTTTTTTCGAGCTTTTTCATTGTACAATTCTCTTATTATCTAACTTCTGTCTTCCAAGATCTCCAATCGTTTTTACTGCTTCATCTGTATTCACAACGATAATATATCTGAATCATTGGTTATCAATCCGAGGTGTTTCAAGAATTTTGAAGGGTTTGCATGAAGATTCTAATTGTCGGGATATATATATGATTGTTTAAGATGAAATCAGGTGGCAAACTTGAAGGAATGTTTAACTGTAGAAGATGTAATTTATTAACGATATTTTAAATCAAAATGTGTTATAATTAATATTTTCTACTCTTTTAATACTTTTTAATTATCCAATGTTAGTAGTCCAATATTAGTAGTCCAATAGTTCAATAGTTCAATATATAATCTTAGAATAATCGACGTACTGTGTACAGGTGTCCCGATTTATTCGACGATAGTGTGTAAAATAAATAACGGTATTTAAATGACAATAAATAAAATTGCGAGTATTGCGATAAATAAATTGCGATAATTAAAATGACAATAAATATTAAAGGAAATAGTCCTAAAGGATATAGGAACAGTTAGCTACGATTTGGTTAGTATAGATTTAAAATTTTACACAGTTAATTAATTTGTTTCTAATCAATTTTATTTTGTCCATTATTTTCTTCATTATGCCACTTGTCAAATCTTGACTTGGATTCTGATCGGTCAAAATCCAAATATGAAATTGAATTTGAATGAAATTAGTTGTTCTTTGGTGAACGGATACCTATATATGTGGATGTAAGTAGGATAGTAAATGACTGTTGAATCAGAATTGAAGAACGTACAGTGCAACGTATTAATGTTGTAACGACCCGGCTTTTTCGACACTCTTTTGTGCTTTGTACTTTCACGAAACTACGTATATGTGCGTACTGAGCTAGTTTATGCTCTGGGATCTTATTTAATGATTAATTACTTTCATTAATATCTTACAACGTGCTATTAAGTGTGTAATCACTTAACTTGATCCCCGAAAGCTTTTGCGATTGTTGGTGTCACTTGACGTTTGAAACGAGCTATGTACTTGGTACACGATTAACTTTGGTCATAATCGGAATATTATGACTACGTAATACTAATTGTTATTTTGTAATAACAATTACTTGGGTTTTTGGATGCTTAATTACGCTTAGTAATTTACTAGAGCACACTAGTTAGTCTTGTTGGACTTTCTACCTTGTTGGACTTTAGCCCACCCTACACTAGATAGTAGACTATTTAATTAGCCCAATTTAAATAAGTTAGTGACCCATATTAATGAAAGACAAATGCCCATTTATTAGAGAGAACATACTAGCATTTTTGTTAAGTATTATCCTTAATGTTGCATGGGATCCTAACATAAGCACCAACTTTAGACAACCATTAACTAAAAAGCAAAAAGGTGTCCCCCTTGTCTCCCACCATAACCCACGGCCTAAACACCCCTCCCACCTCCTCACCACCTATAAATACAAGCCTTATTTCACTCATTTCACACTTGATCTCATTTGCAATTTACACACACTTACTCTCTAATTCTCTCTCTAGTCTTTCTCACTCTAAAAAGTGTAAGTTTTTGATTTTTTCTTCTTTTTCTTCCCTTCATCTACACGACATCATCATCATCATTTTATGGATCTAGCTTTTGGCTTTTGATCTTGTTATATCTTAAAGATTCAAACTTGGGTTTGAATCTTTCAAGAACATGGAAGATTCAAGCTTTCTAGCTTTGAATCTTCACTTATTTTGTAGATCTAAATCTTTTTAGCTTTAATCTTGTTATTTTGTTATAAAGATTCAAACTTGTGTTTGTAATCTTCATGTATCTTAAAGATCCAAGCTTTATGCTTCAAGATCTTCGAGAACACTAAAGATCCAAGCTTTTTAGCTTAGAGTTTCATTATTATGTTAAACATCTTAGCTTTTTAGCTTATGGTCTCATTACTTTCATTATTTTGTTAAAGATCTTAGCTTTCTAGCTTATGGTCTCATTAATCTTGTAAAGATCCAAGCTTTCTAGCTTAGGGTTTTCTTAATACTTGAGATCTAAGTTATTATTGTAGATCTCACTTACTTGGAACCTTTTGGTGTTTGTTGTGATGACAAAAAATCAAGTCTTCATCATCACATATGATATAGATGCATGAACTTGTGTAAAATGGACAAAGGTTGAAGCTTTATTGGATTTATGCAATAAAGAGGCAATCTTGATGCTCAAAACTTGTAGAATGATAGATTTTACTCTATTAGTTGTGTATTGATGGTTGAACCTTGGTCAAAGTGATGCTAAAACATCAACGAGTTGTACACTTGAAGCTTACAAGCATCAAGGATGAGAACCGTGATGAGCATCAAGCACCAAGAATCTCACTGGAGCACTTGTTTGCTGTTTCTCGGGGTCTGATCAGACTCCTAGACTTCTGGAAAACTGATTTTCAGATAGTTCGTTTTGAGTAGATGACTTTCTGTTTAGGCCTCGACTTCTGAAAGTCACTACGCCTTTGTAACGTTGTGCTGAAATTTCTGACCTACTCGCACTTAAACCGTCGCCACGGTCAAACGAAGACGAGTTAGGTTCTGAAAATTGGTCAGCGGTTAGAGGACTCACATACGGAGCAGTGGCTACTACCTACGCGTCTTTTTGATTTGTGTAGAGGTTGTAACAGCTATCCGAAGTCAGCCTTTTGTTCCGATCTCTATTCTTGTTAAACTTACCTTTATGTTGATGAATGATGATGATAATGATGATGTTGATGATGACACTTAAACTTAATTTATTCACTTTTAAAATTTTGGGACAACATACTGACCTAGTGACCTTTGACTTAGGTTGACGACATTTTGGACCGACTTACTACCTGCATACGTTTCGTATCGACTTTTACTACTTATTCACTGTGAGTTATAGCTTCCCTTTTTTACTTATACTATTTTTGGGACTGAGAATACATGCGCTTTTTATGTTTTACTTACTTGACACGAGAACTTAAACTTTACATATGTGTGGGTTATATAACGGCATAAAGATTCCCCTTAGCACGATAACGTTTAATCATTGGTTTTGAACCGGTGAACGCGAATATTAGATATGGATCCATAGGGTTTGACATCCCCACTCGGGCTAGTCGCGCTAGCATTTAACGGGTGTTTGATACTTCGAGGACATACGCACTCGCCAAGTGTACTTTTTGGGGGTATTACTATTACGTTAAGTTAGTTACCGCGTGCCCATGGTTAAGCATATACTTTTCATACTGATTTAAACTGCTGGTTGAAGCACTGAAATCTCGTGGTCTACATTACTTTACTGATTACAAACTATAGCTCACCAACATTCGTGTTGACTTTTAAAGCATGTATTTCTCAGGTGCTTAGACGTTGTTGCTTCCCCTGTTAGACTTGCTGTCTTGATGTTATAGACTTGCTGTTATGGACCTGCCGTGTTAGATTTCCACTGCATTACTTAGAGATGTCTCAATCATGAAACTTTATCTTGCATTCGTAACTTCTGTTATTTTCAAATAATGGCTTTGTAACGACCTTTGTGTCACATACTTATGTTAACGCTTCTAGTAAGCATGTTATCTTTTGTAAACGCTATCTTTTTATGAATGCAAAACTGGTTTTCAAACAGCATGTAGTGTTTGACCATGTAAAGATCCTGTTGTTGACGAATCGTACACGATGGTTTTGTACGGGGCGTCATAAATGTGAAATCTAAATATTTCTCGGGTATTACCTACCCGTTAAAATATTCTCATCATTAATAGTTTGTACAAAAGGACTTTTATTTACAATCTTTATGAAAATATATATACATATATATTTTCTTCAGATGTAATCATGGATTTAAGGAGTCAATATGATATTAATCCCATTTGATTTACCGTTAGAACAAAAATATATAATCTCTAAAACATTAGAGATTACATAATCGCCATGTAGAAAGAAGATAAATGATGTAGAACGATATGTAGAACAAAGATTATACTCGAGGTATAGATTGTGATATTGAGGTGTGTTATGCAGATGTTGTTGTTGGTGGTACTGTTGGTGCCGGTGATGCTGCTGGTGCTTGTAAGTTTTGCACCATATTTCCAAAGTCGCTACTTGAGGGCGAAGCTCGTTGACTTCTTCTATTACTCCGGGATGATTGGCGGTTGGAACGAGCGGATGAATAAGGTTTAGAATTGTAGATAGTATATAATCATGGCGAGATATTTGGGAAATGATGGTGAAAATGGTGTTTCGGATTGATTCGCTGGTAAGTGCTTTAGGTTCTTCGCCAAGAGGTGAATTCGGTTGGTGGAAGGGATCGCCTTCTTCTTGTATCCATTGGTTAAGTCAACTACGAACCCATCCCCAATTCATTCAGAATTGATGATGGCTAATTGGTTGATCCATTCCGGTTACACTGTTTTCGGAGCTCGAGTGGAAATCCATATCGGAATAGCTGTCGGAATTCGAGGAACTTGAACTAGTTGCGAGTTCCTTCTTATGCGATCGGATAGAGGATTTTTTTATATGAAATGATTTTCAAATAGCGGATGATATTCTAATTACATAGAATACCTAATACCTATATATAGTACAAAAGATCCCGTAGATTACGGAGGGAATTAAGGAAACGTGTCAGACAAGGTCTAATGTGATAGAATATGAATTCGTCTGTACACCATCTATGTAATAATTGCAATAAGACGTGCCAAGACTGAAAATGATAAGTAGATATTTTTTGACAAGGAATGATATGCAAAACTTTTGACATGTAGACAATGTCCAAGTCTAGACTCATTAATATATCCTAACAACTACTAGGTCGAAGTCCAGACTTACTAATGCATCCTAACAACTACCAGTTAGACGCACTAATGCAAGACCTGGTTTGCTAAAACCACCGCTCTGATACCACCTGAAGCGACGAATCCTAATCCATCTGGACGAAGTCTTCAACAGCCGGTCCCATTGCGAGGTACAGAACTCTATATGCCATGAACGACTCCATGTAATATCTTTAAAATGAGCAAATGCACAGCGGAAGATTTCTTTCAGACCTGAGAATAAACATGTTTTAAAAGTGTCAACCAAAAGGTTGGTGAGTTCATAAGTTTATCGTAAAACCATAAGATTCAGTAATTTTGATAGACCACAAGATTTAAATACAGTACACCTATCTTGTGTACGAAACCATTTTTTATAATGCTAGAGAGAGTAGGTTCGTATCCTTTTCTCCCCCGTAGGTTGCCTCGCAATTTTTAATAACCGTACACATATCTCGTGTACAAAATAACATACACATAACATGTGTATAAAATCATTCCTTCTATATATAACCTTTTCTTGATAACCTACCTTAACATTTAATGCGCATCATGAATATCCCTAAAATAAACAATACTTTCAGTCTGTAATAAATATATAAACCTCGAAGTACTAAACACCACGCCCACTAGCTCTTCTGTCTAGTGAACATTCTGGGTGGGGGTGTTAAACCCGGTAGCTACCTTTAGGATTCGTGTCAATTAGGGACCATTTCCCTAATTCTTAGGTTACCAAGCTATAATAATCAGGGGGAAATATTCGATATAATAACTTACAGAACTTCTGTGTGTATAATAATTCATTCGAGGAATGTTTTGCTTGTGTCTATCTCATCAAACATTTATAAAAGCATTTCATGTATTCCCAGTCCCAAAAATATATATTGTAAAAGCATTTAATAAAAAGGGATCAAACGAAACTCACGATACGGTATTTTGTAGTAAAAATATGCATACAATGGAACTGAAAAATGCAGGGTTGGCCTCGGATTCATGAACCTATATCAATTATGTATATTAACACATATACTTGTAATCGAACAAATTTATATATTATTAGTGATATAAATGTTATCTTAATAAGTTATATGTTTTGTTAATAACTTAATTAATATTTTTATTTTATATACAATTAAATAAATAATTAATATTTATTATAAGAATATTAATATAGTTTTTGTTAAATATATTTTTATATAACTAATTTTTTATTGTACTAATAATAATAGTATTAATAGTAATATTGATAATAATAATATAGTTATAATAATAATAATAATAATGTTACTAGTAGTAAATATGATAATAATGTTAAAAATAATAATATAAATGTTAAAAATAATAATAATAAAAATAATAATGATAAAAATAATTATAATTATAATAATAATAATAATAATAATAATAATAATAATAATAATAATAATAATAATAATAATAATAATAATAATAATAATAATAATAATAATAATAATAATAATAATAATAATAATGATGATGATGATAATAGAAAACTACCTCATAGAATAAGTTCCAAAAAAAAAGTGCCCTTGCCCGGGCTCGACCCGCGACCTCTCGCTAACCAACAACACTCCTAACCATTCAAGCTGTTTTGTTTTTCTGAAATATACCTGTTTTAATTCTAATTAACTCTTACTTTTCTGTTTCCTTAATTCTTCCTCTTCCTAATCAATATTAATTCGGATCATCATCAAATACATCATAACCCGTTATCATCTTTATTAACGTAATCATCAGTAATATCATACGTATCATCTCATCATGATCATCTTTAACATCATCATCATAATCATAATCATCACTTATGAATCATCGTTATTTTATGTATTAAATCATATCAATTATTCATCGTCTCTTATCATTTTCATCATATATTCATCTTTATGTTATCATCATACTTCAGGTGCGTCGACCAGAAACGAAAAGAATAGAAACAGATGAAACGTATAGAAAGGGTGTGCAGTGAAACAAGAACAAGTAATGGCTGCCGTAGTTTCATTTCCAACAGAAGAGTATTTGGGTCACGGCCCAATAACATAAAATAGTTTTTAATCGAGCCTGGTTAAAGTAATTAAATAGGCCCAAATATCAACTATAGTTTACAGCCCAATAATAAAGACTAAAAGCCTACTGCCCGATATCAAATGAAATATGTCCATTACTAAATTCAGGGACATGGTTGGCACATGGGTTTGAAGGAACCAACCTTGGTTTAACTGCACGTTCCTATTGTGTTAATAATATTCACCTCATGTACCCACTAGCAAATGTGTTGGCAAGTGGATATTATTTTATAGATTGTCGGCCAGGAAAGGAGAGGCTAGTCGTCACTTTATCCATCTTTTGAATTTTGTAATTCCAATCACAACATAATTTATCGACCATGAAGTACGTTTTTGTCCCACATGCACAACATATATCCAAACTTTATAATGCTTATATAAATAAACTTTAATGCATTAACTTGACAACTTTAAGCTGTGAATGTATGTGACTCATTTAGTCACTTTAAATGGCTCTTAGAAAAACAACGAAGAGAAAAAAAATGGCAGGTGACGTGATGGTTTTGCTCGAACAGCAGAAGGTTAAAATGGTGCAGCAGGTTATGGGTTTGTAAGGAAAAAGAAGAAAGGAAAAAGGGTAGTGAAGGTGGTGGTTTTTGGTTATTATTCATTCGATCAAAACAGAAGAAAAAGAGTAGCGGTTATGGTTATTGTGGTGTTGAGTTCACGAAGAAGAAATAGAAACAAGATGAAGTAAATAACAGGTGGATGTGAGTGGGCCGGATCAAAGTAATGGTGGTACCAATGTTGAAGTGATCGGGTTATGGTTGCTCACGACCGGAAAGGGATAAAAGAAAGGTGGTCTTCATTCAGAAATAAAAAGATACTAATTTGTATAAGCTCGTTGGCTATGGTGGCATTGAGATGGTGAGATGAAGAAGAAAAAATATATATGTGTGTTATTATATAAAGATGGTAATCGAATATTTGATGCAGTAATATGATGTGATCGATTTTTGTTTGGTATTGACAATGAGATCGACGTTTTTCACTTGAGCAGATAAGAAGGACAGAGAAAAATATAAGGTAAATAAATTGATGTTGATGCTCAGCTGAATTCGATTCTGTATATGCTTAATATCTAACAATTTTGTTATTCATGGAATTATTATATCTGTTATTGATTCTAGCAGATCATACACGTTCTTTATATATATTATATATAAGATTGATTAATATATATATTGAGAGGTGTCGACATGAAGAATCAATCCGAAGAGATACTAACAAAATAAAAGAAGATTGAGAAGGCTGACAGAAGTATTCAAGCCAGGAGGAGAAAATAAAGAAAAATATAAAGTAGATTATGACCGGTAACAAATTCGTACATTTTTTCTGTTACTGATTTCTATCCAAATTTGTTTTATAATGAAATTGAAGTTATTTTGTAGTGTTTAATTGAAGTCATTCAAGAATCTTGAGCGGGGGAAGAAAGGACAGTCGACAGAGGGAATCGATTATAAGAAATACAAACAAAAAAATAGATAGAGATTGGTAACAAACTGATGCCATAAAGATTCGAGCAGGAGTAGAGGACAGAAAAATAGAAATTAGATAGAGACTCTCAACTGAATTCGTTATGTAACTGTGATTAATTGGAATCAATTTTTACTACAGAAAACAAATTGTAATACATTTGATAGTTACTCGTAACAGATTTGGATTCCTTTTTTCCTGATTTTTTTTATATATATAATTGATATTATTAATAATAATTCTATTAATAATAAATAATAATAATAATACTTAAATATTATTAATAATAATAGCATAATAATACTATTAATAATAATTATCATATTAATAAAATAATATAATAATACTAATAGTTATAATAATGTTTATAATGATATTATTAATGATACATTAATAAATTGTATTATTTTTATAATAATAATAATGATAATACATAATAATGATAATAATTATTCTTAATGATAATGGTAATTAAAATAATAACAAAAAAATATAATAACTAGAATCATAAATTTTACTACTATATATTAAAATACTGATATTAATAATGAAAACAATAATATTAGTAATTAAATGTATTCAATTTTATATATAATTATATATATAATATTAATAATACTTTCATTTATATATATATATATATATATATATATATATATATATATATATATATATATATATTTATAATAATTGTTCGTGAATCGTTGGGAATGGTCGAAGGTCAATTGAATATATGAAACAGTTCAAAAATTTTGAGACTCAACCTAACAGCCTTTGTTTTAAATATTAAATCGTATCGAGAGTTTGGTTTAAAATTAGTCAAAAATTTTCTGGTCGTTACAACCCACTTTCCCATTTTTTATTTATCCTAGCGGCGGAAGGTTTAAATTGGCTTACTAAGGCTTCAATTCATTATGGTCTCTTCAAAGGTGTGGAGATAGGTAACGATAACTTCCCCGTTTCGATTCTTCAATACGCGGACGACATCAATTTTTTGGGAAGTGGGACTCGGGCAACATTAGAAGCCTCTTGACCTTATTGAAATGTTTCGAGCTTACATCGAGTTTAAAAGTAAATTACAATAAAAGTAACCTCTTTGGGGTTGGTGTTGATGTAAATGAAATTATAGAGATGGCGAGAGTATTTGGTTATAGAGTTGGTACCCTCCCATTTAACTACCTTGGACTTCCTATAGGGGCAAATATGAGCAAGATGAGTAGTTGGAAACCGGTGATATGTAAATTTGAAAAAAGGCTTGTCGAATGGAGAGCGCGTGTGATGTCATATGGTGGACATTTAACTCTTGTCAAGTCAGTTTTAAATAATTTGCCATTTTATTACTTCTCACTCTATCGTGCCCCGCCTTGCATGCTAAAAAAACTTGAGAGTATTCATCGTAATTTCTTTTGGGGCGGGTCGGGTAATGATAGAAAGATTCCTTGGGTTAAGTGGGATGAGGTCATCTGACCTTTTGGGGAGGGGGGTCTAAATTTGGGTTCCCTACAATGCATAAACATGGCTTTAATCGGCAAGTGGTGGTGGAGGTTCCTTACCGAAACCACCTCGTTGTGGGTTAAAATCATAAAAAACATTCATGGGGAGTCGGGGATAGTTCTCTGAAATGTCCCGTTCATATCGATTATAAACGTTTCATATTAATTGATTTCTTTGTAAGGTTTTGACCTCTATATGAGACATTTTTCAAAGACTGCATTCGTTTTTAAAACAAACCATAACCTTTATTTTATTGACAAGGTTAAAAGGACACCACCTAGATTATCAAGAATTTGATAATCTAAAAATATCACACTTACACACGACCAATACATATTGGTTTACAATATTAATATGTTACAACAAAGTAAATCTCGAATGCAATTTTAAACAATATTATACAAGCATGCTGACACCAAATCTTGTCCATAAACATGCTTTAAACGTCAACAAAAATGTTGGTGAGTTATAGGTTTAACCTATATATATCAAATCGTAATAATAGACCACAAGATTTCATCTTTCAATAACATACAATTTGTATAACAATCATTCATATGTTGAACACCTGGTAACTGACATTAACAAAATGCATATAGAATATTCCCAAAACAGAAATCCATCTGTATTAATAACTCGAAGTACTAAAGCATACCATTTTCCAGTATGGGGGGAGTTAGGGCCCGTAGATCTACCTTTAGGATTCACGTCAATTAGGGTGTCTGTTCCCTAATTCTTAGGCTACCAAGCTAAAAGGGTGATATTCGGTATTCATAATCCAACATAGAATGTAATTTCAAGTACTTGTGTCTATTTTATAAAACCTTTATAAAACTGCATGTATTCTCATCCTAAAAATATTAGATTTAAAAGTGGGACTATAACTCACTTTCACAGATTTTTCCTTCGTCGGAATAAGACTTGGCCACTGGTCGATTCACGAACCTATAACAAATATGTACATATATATCAAAGTATGTTCAAAATATATTTACAACATTTTTATTACGTTTTAATGATTTGAGTTTGTTAAGTCAGCAGTCCTCGTTAGTAACCTACAACTAGTTGTCCACAGTTAGATGTACAGAAATAAAGCAATATATATTATCTCGAATCAATCCACGACCAAGTGCGTACAAGTCTCAGACTCGATCACAACTCAAAGTATATATATTATTTTGGAATCAACCTCAACCCTGTATAGCTAACTCAAACATTACTGCATATAAAGTGTCTATGGTTGTTCTGAAATATATATATAGATGGGTCGATATGATATGTCAAAACATTGTATTCGTGTCTATGGTATCCCAAGATTACATAATATATGTTAGAATACATGTATAATACAATATAAGTTAGTTAAGTTATGATTTGTATAGATTTGTTACAAATTTCACGTAGCTACAACAAGCAAAATTATCCAATCTTGTTTTACCCATAATTTCTTCGTTTTAAATCCATTTTGAGTGATTCAAGTTGCTATGGTTTCATAATGAACTGAAATTTATGAAACTAAACAAAAAAAGTAAAAGTTTATAGTCAAAAATACAGGTTACAAGTCAATATTGTAAGAGGTAGTCATTTCAGTCGAAAGAACGACGTCTTGATGACCATTTTGAAAAACATACTTCCACTTTGAGTTTAACCACGATTTTTGGATATAGTTTCATGTTCATAAGAAAAATCATTTTCCCAGAAGAACAACGTTTAAATAAAAATTTATCATAGTTTTTAATTAACTAACCCAAAACAGCCCGCGGTGTTACTACGACGGCGTATGTCCGGTTTTACGGTGTTCTTCGTGTTTCCAGGTTTTAAATCATTAAGTTAGCATATCATATAGATATAGAACATGTGTTTAATTGATTTTAAAAGTCAAGTTAGAAGGATTAACTTTGTTTGCGAACAAGTTTAGAATTAACTAAACTATGTTCTAGTGATTACATGTTCAAATCTTCGAATAAGATAGTTTTGTATATATGAATCGAATGATGTTATGAACATAATTACTACCTCAAGTTTAGTAGGTAAACCTACTGGAAGTGACAAAAATTGATCTATCTTCAAAGGATTCTTGGATGGCTTGAAAGTTCTTGAAGTAGAATCATGACACGAAAACAAGTTCAAGTAAGATTATCACTCGAAATACGATTGTTATAGTTATAGAAATTGTACCAAAGTTTGAATATGAATATTACCTTGAATTAGAAAGATATATTACTGTAAATAAGAAAGATTTCTTAAGATTGGATGATCACTTGAAATGGATTAGAAAGCTTGGAAGTAGACTTGTAAACTTGAGAGTATTCTTGATTTTATGAAACTAGAACTTATAGAATTTATGAAGAACACTTAGAACTTGAAGAAAGAACTTGAGAGAGATCAATTAGATGAAGAAAATTGAAGAATGAAAGTGTTCGTAGGTGTTTTTGGTCGTTGGTATATGGATTAGATATAAAGGATGTGTAAGTTTGTTTTCATGTAAATAATTCATGAATGATTTATAATATTTTTTGTAATTTTGTGAGATATTTCATGCTAGTTGCCAAATGATGGTTCCCACATGTTTAATGACTCACATGGGCTGCTAAAGAGCTGATCATTGAAGTGTATATACCAATAGTATATACATCTAGAAGCTGTGTATTGTACGAGTACGAATACGGGTGCATACGAGTAGAATTGTTGATGAAAATGAATGAGGATGTAATTGTAAGCATTTTTGTTAAGTAGAAGTACTTTGATATGTGTCTTGAAGTTTGTTAAAAGTGTACAAATACATCTTAATACAATATATGTATATACATTTTAACTGAGTCGTTAAGTCATCGTTAGTCGTTACATGTAAGTGTTGTTTTGAAACCTTTAAGTTAACGATCTCATTTAATGTTGTTAACCCATTGTTTATTATATCTAATGAGATGTTAAATTATTACATTATCATGATATTATGATATATGAATATATCTTAATATGATATATATACATTAAAATGTCGTTACAACGATAATCGTTACATATATGTCTCGTTTCGAAATCCTTAAGTTAGTAGTCTTCTTTTTACATATGTAGTTCATTGTTAACACACTTAATGATATACTTAATTATCATTTTATCATGTTAAACATAGTGTATCTATATCTTAATATGATTCATATGTATTTAGTAAGACGTTGTTATAACGATAATCGTTATATATATCGTTTCGAGTTTCCTAATTCAATAATCTCATTTTTATGTATATCACTCATTGTTAATACACTTAGTAAGATACTTACTTATCATAATCTCATGTTAACCATATATTTATCATCATGTAGTTTTTACAAGTTTTTAACGTTCGTGAATCGCCGGTCAACTTGGGTGGTCAATTGTCTACATGAAACTCATTTCAATTAATCAAGTCTTAACAAGTTTGATTGCTTAACATGTTGGAAACACTTAATCATGTAAATGTCAATTTCATTTAATATATATAAACATGGAAAAGTTCGGGTCACTACAGTACCTAACCGTTAAATAAATTTCGTCCCGAAATTTTAAGCTGTTGAAGGTGTTGACGAATCTTCTGGAAATAGGTGCGGGTATTTCTTCATCATCTAATCTTCATGCTCCCAGGTGAATTCAGGTCCTCTACGAGCATTCCATTGAACCTTAACAATTGGTATCTTGTTTTTCTTAGTTCTTTTAACCTCAAGATCCATTATTTCGACGGGTTCTTTGATGAATTGAAGTTTTTCGTTGATTTGGATTTCGTCTAACGGAATAGTGAGATCTTCTTTAGAAAAATATTTCTTCAAATTCGAGATGTGGAAAGTGTTATGTACAGCCGCGAGTTCTTGAGGTAACTCAAGTCGGTAAGCTACTGGTCCGACACGATCAATAATCTTGAATGGTCCAATATACCTTGGATTTAATTTCCCTCGTTTACCAAATCGAACAACGCCTTTACAAGGTGCAACTTTAAGCATGACCATCTCTCCAATTTCAAATTCTATATCTTTTCTTTTAATGTCAGCGTAGCTCTTTTGTCGACTTTGGGCGGTTTTCAACCGTTGTTGAATTTGGATGATCTTCTCGGTAGTTTCTTGTATTATCTCCGGACCCGTAATCTGTCTATCCCCCACTTCACTCCAACAAATCGGAGACCTGCACTTTCTACCATAAAGTGCTTCAAACGGTGCCATCTCAATGCTTGAATGGTAGCTGTTGTTGTAGGAAAATTCTGCTAACGGTAGGTGTCGATCCCAACTGTTTCCGAAACTAATAACACATGCTCGTAGCATGTATTTAAGCGTTTGTATCATCCTTTCGCTTTTCCCATCAGTTTGTAGATGATAGGCAGTATTCATGTCTAGATGAGTTCCCAATGCTTGCTGTAATGTCTGCCAAAACTTTGAAACAAATCTGTCATCCCTATCAGAGATAATAGAGACTGGTATTCCATGTCTGGAGATGACTTCCTTCAAGTATAAACGTGCTAACTTTTCCATTTTATCATCTTCTCTCATTGGCAAAAAGTGTGCTGATTTGGTGAGACGATCGACTATTACCCAAATAGTATCATAACCACTTGCAGTCCTTGGAAATTTAGTAATGAAATCCATGGTAATGTTTTCCCATTTCTATTACGGGATTTCAGGTTGCTGAAGTAGGCCTGATGGTTTCTGATGTTCAGCTTTCACTTTAGAACAAGTCAAACATTCTCCTACGTATGTAACAATATCAGCTTTCATATCCGGCCACCAAAAGTGTTTCTTGAGATCTTTGTACATCTTCTCCGCTCCGGGATGTATTGAATATCTCATTTTATGTGCTTCCCCAAGTACCATTTCTCTCACATCCCCAAACTTTGGTACCCAAATTCTGTCATCCCTATACCGGGTTCCGTCTTCCCGAAATTTAAGATGTTTCTCTGATCCTTTGGGTATTTCATTCTTTAAATTTCCTTCTTTTACAACTCCCTGTTGCGCCTCCTTTATTTGAGTAGTAAGGTTAGTACGAATAATTATATTCATAGCTTTTACCCGTATAGGTTCTCCGTCCTTTCTACTCAAAGCGTCGGCTACCACATTCGCCTTCCCCGAGTGGTAATGAATCTCAAAGTCATAATCATTCAACAATTCAATCTACCTACGCCGCCTCATGTTCAGTTGTTTCTGATTAAATATGTGTCGAAGACTTTTGTGGTCGGTATATATAATACTTTTGACCCCATATAAGTAGTGCCTCCAAGTCTTTAATGCAAAACAACCACACCTAATTCCAAATCATGTGTCGTGTAATTCTGCTCGTGAATCTTCAATTGTCTAGACGCATAAGCAATTACCTTCATTCGTTGCATTAATACACAACTGAGACCTTGCTTTGAGGCGTCACAATATATCACAAAATCATCATTCCCTTTAGGTAATGACAATATAGGTGTCGTAGTTAACTTTTTCTTCAACAATTGAAACGCTTTTTCCTGCTCATCCTTCCATTCAAATTTCTTCCCTTTATGCGTTAATGCAGTCAAGGGTTTTGCTATTTTTGAAAAATCTTGGATGAATCTACTGTAATAACCAGCCACCCCTAAAAATTGGCGTATGTGCTTCGGAGTTTTCAGGGTTTCTCACTTTTCAACGGTTTCAATCTTTGCCGGATCCACCTGAATACCTTCTTTGTTCACTATGTGACCGAGGAATTGAACTTCTTCCAACCAAAATGCACATTTTGAAAACTTAGCGTACAGTTTTTCTTTCCTCAACAATTCTAACACTTCTCTTAAATGTTCTTCGTGCTCTTGATCATTCTTTGAGTAGATAAGTATGTCATCGATGAAAACTATGACAAATTTATCGAGATATGACCCACACACACAGTTCATGAGGTCTATGAACACAGCTGGTGCGTTAGTCAATTCAAACGGCATAACCATAAACTCGTAATGACCGTAACGCGTCCTAAAAGTAGTCTTCGGAATATCATCCTCCTTCACCAGCATTTGATGATATCCAGAACGTAAATCAATCTTCGAATAAACCGACGAGCCTTGTAGTTGATCAAATAAGTCATCGATTCTTGGTAATGGGTAACGGTTCTTGATGGTAAGTTTGTTCAACTCTCGGTAGTCGATACACAACCTGAATGTACCATCTTTCTTATTGAAAAACAGAACAGGAGCTCCCCATGGTGATGTACTTGGTCGAATGAAGCCACACTCCAAAAGTTCTTGTAACTGACTTTATAATTCTTTCATTTCGCTGGATGCGAGTCTGTATGGAGCACGAGCTATTGGTGCAGCTCCTGGTACAAGGTCTATTTGAAATTCAACGGATCGATGTAGGGGTAATCCCGATAATTCTTTCGGAAATACATCGGTAAATTCTTTTGCGACGGGAACATCACTGATGTTCTTTTCTTCAGGTTTAACTTCCTCGATGTGTGCTAGAATGATGTAACAACCTTTTCTTATTAGTTTTTGTACCTTCAAACTACTAATAAGATTTAACTTCGCGTTGTTCTTTTCTCCGTACACCATTAAAGGTTTTCCTTTTTCGCGCATAATACGAATCGCATTTTTGTAACAAACGACCTCTGCTCTCACCTTTTTCAACCAATCCATGCCAATTATTATATCAAAACTCCCTAAATCGACTGGTATTAAATCAATCTTAAACGTTTCATCACCCAGTTTAATTTCTCTATCCCGACATATATTATCTGCTGAAATTAATTGACCGTTTGCTACTTCGAGTAAAAATTTATTATCCAAAGGCGTCAATGGGAAACTTAATTTAGCACAAAAATCTCTACACATATAGCTTCTATCCGCACCCGAATCAAATAAAACATAAGCAGATTTATCGTCAATAAGAAACGTACCCGTAACAAGCTCCAGGTCTTCCTGCGCTTCTGCCGAATTAATATTGAAGACTCTTTCACGGCTTTGCCCATTTGTATTTCCTTAGTTTGGGCATTTACTCTTAACGTGGCCCGGTTTTCCACATCCATAACAAATAAAGGCGGCATTACTTGTCCCGACATTACTGGTTGCATTATTTTTGTTAATCACCGGTCCGTAGATTTCACACTTCATCGCGCTATGACCACCTCTATTACACTTAGTACACGTTGTCGTGCAGAACCCAGTCGGATAGTATCCTTCACACTTCTGACATGGTTTTTGCCTTTTGTTATTATTGTTGGGATGGTTATTGTTGTGGTTGTTGTTGTTGTTGTTGTTGTTGTTGGGACGTTTGTTGTAGTTATTGTTAGGATTGCGGTTATTGTTGCGATTGTTGTTGCGGTTGTTGCGGTTGTTGGGATAGTTGTTGCGATTGTGGTTGTAATTATTGTTGTTGTTGTATTGGTGACCCTTGTCACTGGTTTCTTCCCACTTTCTCTTGACTTGTTTCATGTTGGCCTCTTCGACCGCCTGCTCCTTAATCCTTCCCTCAATCTGGTTTACTAGTTTGTGAGCCATACAGCTTGCCTTTTGTATGGAGGCGGGCTCGTGTGAACTCACATCTTCTTGAATCCTTTCTGGTAACACTTTAACAAATGCGTCGATCTTCTCTTCTTCATCTTCGAACACTCTTGGACATAATAGGCACAACTCTGTGAATCATTATTCATACGTGGTAATGTCGAATCCTTGCGTTCGTAATCCTCTAAGCTCTACCTTGAGCTTATTGACCTCATTTCTAGGACGATACTGCTCGTTCATCAAGTGCTTAAATGCTGACCACGGTAACGCATAGGCAGTATCTTGTCCCACCTGCTCGAGATAGGTATTCCACCATGTTAACGCAGTGCTTGTGAAGGTATGTGTAGCGTACTTTACTTTATCTTCTTCAGTGCACTTACTTATGGCAAACACCGATTCGACCTTCTCGGTTCACCGTTTTAATCTAATTAGACCCTCGGTTCCATTGAATTCCAGAGGTTTGCAGGCAGTGAATTCTTTGTAGGAGCATCCTACACGATTTCTTGTGGAATTAGTTCCATTGCTAGATCCAGAGTTATTGTTATTTTGCATCGCAGCCTGTACTGCAGCTACGTTTGCTGCAAGGAAAACACGGAAGTCTTCCTCGCTCATGTTCAAGTTCTGACGAGTAGTCGGTGCCATTTCCTTCAAAAATAGCCAAAAGAATTAAGTTAATCATATAGAATATTAAGAGTAGTCAATAGTATTTTGTAGCATAATATGAACATATTTATAAAAGCTTTTTCTTCATATTAGCGTTTTATAATTTTTCATTCGGATAGTACCTACCCGTTAAGTTCATACTTAATAGCCAATATACAATTCAACTACTACAATTCTATATGAAAAACTGTTTATAATAATATTTCATGTTCAAACTCTTATACAATATTTTACAAACTTACAATACCACTATTTTACATATAGCATGAAATATAGCACAAAATAACTTTGATACAAGATAATTCTAGCTAGTACGCAAGTTGTTCAGCAAAGGCAATAAAGACACGTAATTCATCAGTCCAGAAACAAGTCATACATTCAGGTTTTACTAAGACTATTTCCCATCCTTGGTCTTGTGGAAAATAACCGTTATGACCGTTGGCTAGGCAGCATGTTGTAATGTCGTTAAAAGGACGAGGGTTTCGTAATGCCCAACAGCCCCGTAATAATCTAAAAATCTCATTTCTCACCCCAACTACTGAATCCGTCACTTGTGAAAATGTTTTATTTAATAGTTGCAATCCTATGTTCTTTTTCTCAATTTGGTGAGAAGAGAACATTAGTAACCCGTAGACATAACATGCTTCTTTATGTTGCATGTTAGAAGCTCTTTCTTGTGACGACCCAAAAAATTTCGAATAATTTTAAATCAAACTCTCGATACGATTTAATATTCTTGACACGATAAGCAAAGTCTGTTAGGTTGAGTCTCAAAAATTTTGAACTGTTTCATATATGCAATTACCCTTCGACTGTTCTCGACGATTCACGAACAACTATTTGTAAATAGATACATATATATTTAAAAATATGAATATATATATTAATTCGAAATATAATGTGAAATATTATATAATTTAGTTATTAGAATTAATTTTGTAAAATACAATAATATAAGATATAATAAAATTTATTATTAAAATGAATCTATATATAGATATAAAAGTTTATTGAATACATTTATTAATCAATTGTGACACTCGGTTAACGTTTCGTTAGTTTTAATATAGATATAATATATGTTCATGATGGATTAAAATAAAAGTTGGACTGTAAATTAATTACGAAGATTTGAGATTTGATAAAAATATTTTTACCTTTTTAAGTTCAAATATTAGTACTCCGTACATATTATTTGGTACAGAAAATAAATAATAGACGAACCTTTTTGATCAGGTTTTACTCAGTTAATGACCGGAATAAACAAATGTATGTAATATAAAAATTTGGGATTTTTAGGAACACTTTTATATGTTAACTGTTTACCAATGGACCAATATAATAGTGCATGAAAATAGTGTCGGCACAATAATCCAATATGTGTGGCTGATATACTGTTAAAGGCTACTGTTTGTAGTTGATTCTTTTCCTCACACTTACATATTACATTACAGAGTATATATGATTATAGATGTAAGATATAGAGAGAGTGAATATATATATATATATATATATATATATATATATATATATATATATATATATATATATATATATATATATATATATATATATATATATATATATATATATATATATATATGTATACATAAATGAGTTATATGCTCATTCACTCCCAATCTTCACCATCTCCACCACACTTCTTGTTCTTCTTGTTTCCATCGTCTTCAACAACCGAACCACCGTAGAAAACCACCGGTTAACCCCATTATCATGATCCCACACCATCACCACCTCACACCCACTTCATCGACAACCACGACACAAACCCATCTTGAACTCTCACTGCCGATCACCATTTCAATCACCACATTACCACCATAGACCACCCATCACCGTCACCTTCTTCTTCCCCTCTCTCTCATCTATCTCTCTCCTCTCACTTAGTGAACCCGCAATATTCATCACTATCATTAAAAATATTCTATCAATATAAAACACCACCACCAAGACCGCCATATCCACCCACGAAAACAACCATAACCCATCAACCTACTGCATATGTCGAGTTACTGCTACAGCTACTTTGTGTGATCGATTGCTGCACCCTACTTTTATTTTTAATTCAAATAAAAAAAATCCAAACACCCACTTGAATTTATCAAACCCATTACCTTTGAATTGTAGTTGCTGCTGCTACTTTTTATGCTATTTTCGTTTCTTTTTGGACTGCTACTGTACCACCAAATTAACCAAACTATCATCCACCTGCAAATAAAGAAAGTAAATGATGAATTGAAAGAGAAGATGAACCGTAACAAACCACTGCTGCATCCTTCTGTCCCTGCTCGAATGTTGCTGTTTCGCAGTGGAAAACCCACCATAAAACCCCTTCTTCGATCACCATAAATCATTATCACCATAACAACCTTTTTCAAATCATAATCACCACCACCATCGACAACTCAAGAACACCTTACGATTCCTGTATTAATTTCTTGTTTTTACTTTATCCATGACAAACTTAACGCCATAAACCATGCTTCTATTTTTCTGATTAATTCATAACGAACCACCATTATATTTATATCTTTCTTTCGTTCTGACAGCAAATTTTCTGTTCCTGTGATAATTTAACGCGAGAGATGATGACCATACTATTCGTTGATGAAGAATGGTTGAATCAGCTGCTTTATGGCCGCAACTTGTGCACCTGTTTCCAATTGCCTTTAACATCAAACAAAACCTTACTTGTGCAACTTGTGATTATTTAATTCAAAGGCTGCAGTTTCTGTTTTAAAGCAAACCCACTTGGACATAATTATTTGCTGCCACACGTATTTTTTTTTTTGCTTTGTCGACATTAAATCACAACAAAAGGGACTGCTGTTCAATTTTAGATCTAGATTACTGATTTATCGGGCTTCTTGCTTGGGCTGTGAGCCTGTTTAAAATTATATGTTGGGCCAGTTATGAATTGAATAGGTTTTACTTTGGTAAAAGATGAAGAAAAACCGAAATACGCGATATATAAAAATTTAATCAGATAATATAACAGAAATGTATGGGTAGAGTTATGGTGGAGGGTGTTTGTGCTATACGAAAGGTCACGAGTTCGGGCCGGGGCTCTTGCATTTCTTTTTAGAAAAGCTTTAAAGGTAGTTTTCAATATCAATACCTATTATTGTTATTGTTATTGTTATTATTATTATTATTATTAGTATTATTATTATCATTATTATTATTAATATTATTATTAGTAAAAATATTATTTTTATAGGTATTATAGATATTATAGTTACTATTATTATTATCATTGTTATTATTAAAAGAATCATTATTTTTGAAATTATCTTTTTTATTAAAAATTTCATTTCTATTTTCATTAAAATTATTAGTATTATCAAAAGTGTCGTTATTATTAAAATTTTCATTATTTAAAACTACCTTTTTATTTAAAATTTCATTATCATTATTATTATTATATTATTATAACAAATAAATATTTTGTAAATATACTTATACAACAATTATATTAATATTACCTATAATTATATATTAAAAATATTAACATTTCTATTTTATATATATATATATATATATATATATATATATATATAAAATAAATAAACATATAACATAAGATATATAAATATAAATAAAATATATATTAGAATTTAGTACAAATTATATATAAACTACAACACTAAATATATAAATACTATATAATTAATAGATGAAATTATTTGAATTACGATTATATGTGTTAATATATATAACTGATATAGGTTCGTGAATCCAAGGCCAACCCTACATTGTTCAGTTTCATCATATATATTTTTACAACAAAATACAGTATTGTGAGTTCATTTGATTCCCTTTTACTCTTTACATTTTTGGGACTGAGAATACATGCGCTGTTTTTACAACTGCTTTATTAAATGCTTTTATATTTTGAACTTCGAATACATGAAATGCTTTTATAAATGTTTGATGAGATAGACACAAGAAAAGCCTTCCTCGAATGAATTATTATGCAGACAGAAGTTCTGTGGATTATTATTGAATTAGTTGGACGTGATAATTGCCACTAATTGTTATGAATATTTTCCCCTGATTATTATTGCTTGGTAACCTAAGAATTAGAATCAGGTATGGCCCTAATTCAAGCGAATCCTAAAGGTAGCTACCGGGTTTAACACCCCCACCCAGAATGTTCACTAGACGGAAGGGCTAGTGGGCGTGGTGTTTAGTACTTCGAATTTTATTATTATTATACAGACGAGATGTTCTGTTTTTGGAGATATTATTTATGTGCATTATATGTTAAGGTCGGTTACCAAGCCAAGCAATGAATGAAAAATGAATGTTATGTATCGAGAGAATGATTTTATACACAGGTTATGTGTATGATATTTTTGTACACGAGATATGTGTACGGTTACTAAGATTTATGAAAATGGTTTCGTACACGAGATAGATGTACTGTATTTGAATCTTGTGGTCTATCAAAATGATGAATTTTATTGTTTTAAGATAAACTTATGAACTCACAAATCTTTTGGTTGACACTTGAAAGCATGTTTATTCTCAGGTATGAAAGAAACCTTCCGCTGTACATTTGCTCATTTTAGAGATATTATTTGGAGTCGATCATCGCAATGGAACCAGATGTTGGTGACTTCGTCTAGATAAATTAGGACGGGGTATCACATTTCTAAAGAACGAAGTCCTATGTTGCGATAGGTAGAGTCAAAATAGGCTCTCAACCCGTAGCGTAAAATTGCATCTGGGTTCCCCGCATTCAATGCTTTAAAGAAAACACAGCGTAACTTATGGTCTCCCCAATGTGATATACCCCATCTATTAAAGGAAAGCCTTTTATAAACTAAGGCATGCCTGGAACGTCTTTCAAATGTTTGACAAACTAATTTCGCCATAAATAATTGTGCCGATGAACTCTAACCGACTCTAGACAAGATTTCATCAATCATGTCCCCGGGTAGGTCTTCTAGAATATTCGGTTGTCTATCTTTAACGTCCATTGTGTGTTTTTATACTGTAAAATAGACGAGGATTAGATTCGTAAAAGATAAATAACAAACAATACAATCAATTTTTACATAACATGAAAATACAAGCACATTACAATACATTATTACACAACATGATTACAACTCTCTAATCTGAATCACTGGTTTCTTCTTTTTCCTAATTTTCCAGGGATATACGATGTTCCTCTAATACGAGCCGTCGTTTTCCACAATGGTTTAGAAAAACCTGGTGGTTTAGAGGTTCCCGGGTTATTGTTACAATTTAGGAAATACGGATGTTGACGATACATATAAAGTTCATCGGGGTTGGAATCAGGTTTTTCTATTTTGATACCTTTTCCCTTATGGTTTTCTTTTTCTCTTTCAAATTGGGTAGGGGTAAATTCTATAACATCATCGGAATCCTCATCGGGATCCGATTCGTCAAAAAATTGGTAATCTTCCCAATATTTTGCTTCCTCGGCGGAAACACATTGACCATTATTAATTTTGGACCATTGGTTGAAGATTTTCTTTTATTTAACCGTTTTTCTGTAGTTATTAATATTTCTTCCTCCGAAACCTCCTCTTCTTCTGGTTCCTCCTCTTTCGGTTCCTCCTCTTCCGGTTCCTCCTCTTCCGGTTCTTCTTCGGGAATTTGTGAATCTTCCCAAAATATATTCGACTCTTCATTATTATTAGGCGAGTCGATGGGATTTGTACTAGAGGTAGACATCTATCACACAATATCAAACATGTTAAGAGATTAATATATCACATAATATTTTCATGTTAATAATATATAGTTTCCAACAAAAGTATTAAGCAATCGTTTTTAAAGGAAAACACGGTCGAAGTCCAGACTCACTAATGTATCCTAACAAACTCGATAAGACACACTAATGCAAATTTCTGGTTCTCTAAGACCAACGCTAGGATACCAACTAAAATGTCCCGTTCATATCGATTATAAACGTTTCATATTAATTGATTTCTTTGCGAGGTTTTGACCTCTATATGAGACGTTTTCCAAAGACTGCATTCGTTTTTAAAACAAACCATAACCTTTATTTTATTGACAAGGTTAAAAGGACACCACCTAGATTATCAAAAATTTGATAATCTAAAAATATCACACTTACACACGACCAATACATATTGGTTTACAATATTAATATGTTACAACAAAGTAAATCTCGAATGCAGTTTTAAACAATATTATACAAGCATGCTGGCACCAAATCTTGTCCATATTTTAGCATGCAACAGCGGAAGCTCTTAATAATCACCTGAGAATAAACATGCTTTAAACGTCAACAAAAATGTTGGTGAGTTATAGTCCCACTTTTAAATCTAATATTTTTAGGATGAGAATACATGCAGTTTTATAAAGGTTTTACAAAATAGACACAAGTACTTGAAATTACATTCTATGTTGGATTATGAATACCGAATATCACCCTTTTAGCTTGGTAGCTTAAGAATTAGGGAACAGACACCCTAATTGACGCGAATCCTAAAGGTAGATCTACGGGCCCTAACTCCCCCCATACTAGAAAATTGTATGCTTTAGTACTTCGAGTTATTAATACAGATGGATTTCTGTTTTGAGGATATTCTATATGCATTTTGTTAATGTCGGTTACCAGGTGTTCAACATATGAATGATTTTTATACAGATTGTATGTTATTGAAAGATGAAATCTTGTGGTCTATTATTACGATTTGATATATATAGGTTAAACCTATAACTCACCAACATTTTTGTTGACGTTTAAAGCATGTTTATTCTCAGGTGATTATTAAGAGCTTCCGCTGTTGCATGCTAAAATATGGACAAGATTTGGTGTCAGCATGCTTGTATAATATTGTTTAAAACTGCATTCGAGATTTACTTTGTTGTAACATATTAATATTGTAAACCAATATGTATTGGTCGTGTGTAAGTGTGATATTTTTAGATTATCAAATTCTTGATAATCTAGGTGGTGTCCTTTTAACCTTGTCAGTAAAATAAAGGTTATGGTTTGTTTTAAAAACGTCTCATATAGAAGTCAAAATCTCGCAAAGAAATCAATTAATATGAAACGTTTATAATCGATATGAACGGGACATTTCATTGTCCAAGGGGGGCAATCACTTACTTGTTCAGCTAATTCTACTTGGTTGAGTATTATTAAAACAGGTGAACATATTGAAGACCTCGGTGTGAATTTCAAAGCTTCTTCCGTTAAATCAATTGGTGACGGTAAAAACACTTCTTTTTGGAATGATGTGTGGCTCGCTGATCAACCTCTTCGACTCAAATTCACGAGACTGGTGCGTCTAGAAACAAACTTGCAGGCTGCTGTGTACGATCGGGTTAATTGGGACGGGACAGAATGTAAGGGCTCATGGGCTTGGTCACGAAGGCCGAGGGGAAGGATTCTTACTGAGCTAGCCGACTTAAACAACCTGCTGAACAGATTTAGACTAGATTCGGATAGAGCAGACATGTGGAGCTGGGCTTTAAATGGTAACGGTGCTTTTTCTACTAATTCGCTTACTTCTATAATCATGCCTTTGTTGCTTGGTTCTAGTTCTTCACATGGTGCTACTTTGTGCAATTGTTTGGTTCCAAAAAAACTAGAAGTATTTGTGTGGAGGGCGAATAGGAGTAGGATCCCCGTCTTGTCGGAACTTGACAAGCGGGGTGTTGACCTTCACTCCGTTCGTTGTCGGTTGTGCGATGATGAAATTGAGACAGTTAGTCATGCCTTATTTAGTTGCAAGGTGTAACGACCCGGAAATTTCCGACCAAATTTAAACCTTAAACTCGATATGTTTCCGACACGATAAGCAAAAACCCTAATGTTGAGTCTAGAAAGTTTGAAATCTTTATTCGGATAATCAGTTACCCTTTTGACCATGCCTAAAGATTCACGAACAATTTCTTATAATTAAATATGTATACTTATATATATAAACATTTAAACATAAGTCTAGATAATAAAATGCAATATATATATATTTTACACAGTATAATTAAAAATGTAAAAATAGGATATAAATAATTATGGTGATGAATATATACATAAATGATTTTCTAATAATGACAACAATTATATGTATTTTCTAAAATATAAAAATATTTAATGCATGTTACTATTAAATATTACATAATTAATAAAATGTAATGTTATTATATTAAACTTAATTACAAGTTAGGACATAGTTATTATAATATTTTACTCTTAATATTTATAACAACATCATTAATTGGATATTTATCAGATATATATGAGTGTTGATAAGCATAACTTGATACATCGACATTGTTAGTACTACTTTCATTATTGTTATTATTATTATCTTTAATGTTATTATTTGTATTATTATTTATTTGTCATTATTATTAATAAAATTATTTTGATATTATTAGTAATATTTTGATTAATATTATTATTACTTATATATATATATATATATATATATATATATATATCTATTATTAATATTGATTATACATATTTCATAAATACAGAGTTAAATAAAATATAATTATAACAGATATGTACAACGAATATATATAAAAATATAACAGATAATTATATAGCAAATAAAAATAAATACGGTGTAAGCATACAGATTTTATACAAATATAGCAAGATATCTGTTCCTATCACTGTCATCTAAACTTTTCTTCAGACTTCTGTATACTCGTGATAGGGTGTCGACCTTTTTCCCCTCTATAAAATCTTCTAAACCACGTTTCATACTGATAAAACCCAACTCGATTTCCTTACATCAGTTACAACATATATACTTTTCTTTTAAAAACAGAAAATTGAATAAATAAACCCATTGTTCCCTGTTTCTTAACTTTTTCGCCAATATCAGATTGTGAATCAAATTCTGAAATCTACTAATGGGAAGTTGTTAGGAATTATACGTTTAAACTTCTTGTAAAGTTACAAAATATAAATCTTTGTATCGTATTCGAATTTGATAAATCAAAGTTCATTTTAAAAAGTCAACCGTTTTCTTCATTGTAAAATTCGATCTCCAACGAATGTTTTAGGTTCAATCAAGGATACAGTTAGATTCAAGGAAGGATTACAAAACTTTTTCATGTTATAACCCTTGCATAAAACGTACAAAATTTTGAAATCAAGATGTGAGTTCGTGTTGTGGGTCACGACGGTTCCAGCTTCTGCTTGAGTTATATTTTTTTTTTTTTTACAAATTAAACACTTTCTGTAAGTTTCGGATACAATTACTAACACTAAGCAAACATTTAATACACGATTATAGTGTAAATTACTTTGGTCGATTGTTAATATGAAGAAGAAGGAGGAGTTAGAATAGATTTTGGGTTTAAAGGAATTTAAGTTAGCATTCATTCAGAAAGACAGACCACAGAAGAGTGGTAAAGGGGGGTGTCGGGATAGCAGGAGGTCACAAGGTCGAATCCGGGCAGGAGCGTTATTTTTTTTTTTTTTTGAGCCTAATGCTTGAAGGTAGTCACTTACAAATTATAATTATTATTATTATTATTATTATTATTATTATTATTATTATTGGTATTATTATTATCATGAATATGATTATTATTATTATTATTAGTGTAATTATGAAAACAACACAAACCATTTTTTTTTAATATTAGTCTTAGTATCAAATTATTATTATTATTTTCATTATTACTAAAGTAACCTTATTTTCAAAACTGTCGTTTTTGTTAAAACTAATATTATCATCAAAAATAACATCTTTACTATCATTATTATTAATAGAGGTATGATCAATATCAATATCATTAAAAGTATTATGATTATGACAATAAATGCTTTAAAGATGTTATTAAGAATGTAGGTATGTTTTTAATCAAATTAACAAAGTTTATATAAATAAATATAACATGTTAGGTATTGTTACTAAAATACTAATTAAATGTGTATCAATATAACTATATGAGTATTGAACATTTTGAATATATACACAAATTATATATATATATATATATATATATATATATATATATATATATATATATATATATATATATATATATATATATATATATATATATATATATAAATTAAGATATAATAAATAAATTCATTCGGTTACGATTATATGTATTAATGAATATACAAACGATATAGGTTCGTGAATCCAAGGCCAACCTTATACGTGTTCAATGATGTTATATGTATTTTTACTACAAAATACATTAGGTGAGTATATAGTCCCTTTTAAACTCTAAATATTTTGGGCTGAGAATACATGCGCTGTTTTTATAAATGATTTACGTTATGGACACAAGTGATCAAAAATAAATTCTACGTTGAGTTGTACCATGGCATATTTCTTTATACTTGGTAGCTAATATTTACGTGAGGAGCGTAAACGCGAATCCTGTTGATAGATCTATCGGGCCTGACAACCCCAACCGGGCTGGACGACCAGTTTTAAACGGCTGCACAGTACTTCGTTTCGTTACTACACTTGGTACGGTGTAGGGTTTATTTAAGAATATGCTGCTGTGATTTAAATGTTAAGTATGGTTACCAAGTGCTCAATGACTTTTCATACACGAGGAGTGTATTATGTATAAACATGAAATCTTGTGGTCCATAGTTATAACGCTGCTAGCATCAAACCTATATATCTCACCAACTTTATGTTGACGTTTTAAAGCATGTTATTCTCAGGTACGAATAAAGTCTTCTGCTGTGCATTAGCTCATATTAAGGACATTACTTGGAGTCGATCATCGCAATGGGACCAACTGTTGAAGACTTCATCCGGGAAGATTAGGACGGGTTGTTAAAGTTGGTATCAGAGCGTTGGTCTTAGCGAACTAGGTCTCCAATTAGTATGTCTAACTGGTAGTTGTTAGGATACATTAGTGAGTCTGGACTTCGACCGTGTTTACATGTCAAAAGTTTTGCTTATCATATCTAGTTGGAAATCATCTGCTTATCATCTTTAGGGAACTGTCTGCTTATCATTCTTAAGTCTAGACACGTCTTACTGCATTTAGTGCATCGATAGTGTATAGACAAAATTTATATCCTAGCGCATCTGCAGACTTGCCTGACATATGCCATAAATTCCTCTGTAGTTTACGAAATCTTTGGTATTATACATAGATATTCTATATAGATAGAATATCATTCGACATCCGAAAAATCATTTCACATCGAAGATCTCTTCCATCCACCAAATTGCCCTTTTCAACCTGAAGCGCTTACCGGCGAACCTGTTCGAGAAACCATTTTCTCTCCCCTTTTTCCAAGTATCTTATCACGATTACATACTATCCCATATCTTGAATCTTATTCATTCGCTCGCTTCAACCGTCAATCATCCTGTAGTACCAGAAGAAGTTAACAAACTACGCGCTCGTGTGACGACTTTGGAGAAACTGGTGCGAAGGTTACGAACACCAGCAGCAGCACCAGCAGCATAATCAGTACCACTATCATCGACGTCGACAGTACCTTTATCATCCCTAAACCATAACCGCGCCGTAACTCTCAACATCACAATCTGTACCTCGAATATCAACATCACACGCCTCAATATTACCATCTGTATTTAGAGTATGATCTTCATTTTACATATCGTTCTACATCGATTAATTTCGTTCTACGTGTTGTTCTATCTCATTTACCTTCGTTCGACATGGCAATTATGTAATCTCTAATGTTTTAGAGACCATGTAATCAAGTGCCAACAATAAAGCAAATGAGTATAATATCTTATTGACTCATTAAATCCATGATTACATCCGATGAAAATATATATGCAAGTATATTTTCATAAAGATTGTAATTAAAAATTCTTTTGTACAAACTGTTAATGATGAAAATATTTTAACGGGTGGGTAGTACCCGAGGAATATTTAGATTTCACATTAATAAGTTACACTGTACATTCTTCGAATCTGATTCAACGATTATCTATTATCCTACTTACAACCACCGATATTCGTATCCGCTTACCCCAGAATAACCATTTTCATTCAAATTTCATATTCAGATTTTGATCTATCAGAATCCAACAAGTGGCATAAAGAAGAAAACATTGGACAAAATAAAATTTGTTAGAAACACACGAATTAACTAATTGAAAATCTGTTAAGGATTCCACGCTAACTGTTCCGGCTAACTGTTCCCAGCTAACTGATTAACATTTAATTTATCGCAATTTACATTCTCGCAATTTTAATTTCTGCACTGTACATACTGTCGGGACACATGTACAATAATACGTCGGATTAATTCTGAGACAACACGTTGTATAATGGGTCATGATATATATTTATTTATTTTACGCAATTTAATTAACGGGACACGTATACAAGGTTTCGACTTATCATATTGACCCATCTATATATATATTTCGGAACAACCGTAGACACTCTATATGTGAAGATGGGAGTTGGCTATACAGGGTCGGAGTTGATTCCAAAATATATATATACTTTGAGTTGTGATCGACACTGAAACCGGTACACGGGTAACGATATGTATTAATTAATTTAAATATTATATATTTAATTTATATATATGAATATATTGGACCATTGGACAATCGGACTATTGGACTGCTAACTTTGGACAATTAAAATGAATTAAAATGTTGATTATAACATATGAAATTAAACTAATCTTCAAGTTTGCCACTTGATTTTATCTTAAACCCCGTTTGTATCTTAACGATTTCAATCCGCGTTCAAACTTTTCATGATTCTTGAAAACACCTCGATCGAAAAGTTGAACCAGCCGCACTTCGTCTATGAAAGAAAGATTCATGCATACAGTTATGCACCTGAAAAACTTTCAAAACTGAAGTTATAGTTAAAACATATCCGCATCGAATTCCTTATCATTCATTAGCAAAAACAACCACATGATTCCTTTTCAATTAGCTAATTTTGTCACAGCTCCATCAAGTTAACCTCGATTTTTCATCAAGATTAATCTTATTATAACCTCGATATATATACGTCATTCTTTCGCCATCGTTACCGGAGAACCTATTATATTCCATAACATCATTGGCAGATGTACTAGCAGATCGTCATCTCTTTGGCAGAATCCGCAATCAGTATTTTGAAAATCTCGTAGAACTTCTCCAGTTATACCTATAACGTTTATCCCTAAGAAATTCATAGTTCGAATGTGAAGTTTCTGAAAAACACCCTGAACTATGAAGTAGTTCTTAAAATGTTGATGAAGCAGCAAAAACTGTAAACGAATTTAGCAGTCAAAAGTTGACGATAAAGTATAATGTGTTGGTAAAGCTCATAAAAAGAGGAGGTTTGGAATTGGAAAACGGATTGAGCAAAGTATGAAGGAAGGTGTGGATAAATCACAAGAACTGAATCTGCTTTCAAAGAATCCAAACGATTCAGTATCTGCTGAAACTGTTAGTAAGAACCCTACTCGATATTCTAAACCTTTCCGGATGATATTCTACATCATCATCTTACCTTAGATATTATAGGATATCTTCATATCTTCCGTTATACATATTCTCCATATTTCTGGAGATATTTTCACAACTATTCCTATCTGCGATCATGTATCTCTCCGAAATATCTGCGCTATAAAATAAAAGAAACTGTGTTAGTTTCTAAATTCTGAAACCTTCGAAATTAAAATATGAATGTTTTGAATAGTGTTGGGAACTGATACGTGAATTAGTATAATATAATGAAACTTGATCAACTTCATTATATTACAGTAAGTCATGTTGAGTTTCTAATGAAATGTGATGATTCACAGTACCATCATCATGTGCCATGTCACACGACTCTTACATTCTATTCAAATTCTAAAAATATCAAGAAAATATTTCTTGATAATTCGATCTTTTCCAGGATATTCTGGTAATTTGACAAGTCAAAATCGTGCCATCACCATTTCTTTCTGAAAGCATTAGCTATGCTCACTCCAAATTTCATACCTACGAATTCCGGACCCTTGCTCGCTTGACCCGAGGACGGGAAGAAGAAACGAAGGGACAAAGCCCCAAAATAGAAATTGGAGTATAGATCACAACAAATAGGAGAAAGTATTAACTATGGATGACAATGATTATAGAAAACAAAAACAAGAGTATTGAAGTGTAAGGGGAGATATTAAACTCAACAACCACCCAGGATTTACAAACCGTGTATAAAAATGCCGATAGCAATATAGAGACACGGGAGAACTAGAAACACTATCAACGCAAGAGTATAGTAGAAGATATGAGATAGGGAAATAAGGAAACGAAGGGGGTAGTTTTATAAGTGAAATATCCGACAAAGAAATCACAACAGATTTACCGCATTAAATCAAAGGAGATCCTGTTTCCTAAATTGCCGAAGAACCAAATCTTATTACGAAAGATTTTCTTTAAATCTCGTGAATTCTAGAAATCAATCATAACCACGTCATCAGTTAAAATGATACCATATTACTCATTTCACTCTTTTGTGATAGCTTCACTCGTACGCTTCACATGATCGAAATGTTTTATCTATATCAATCAATAATGATAAAACTCCGTTATTATCTCATATTCGTCATGAAAACATTCCTATTGTTATTTATGATAACCTCTACCAAATTTCGGGGACGAAATTTCTTTAACGGGTGGGTACTGTAACGACCCGAAAATTTCCGACCAAATTTAAACCTTAAACTCGATATGTTTCTGACACGATAAGCAAAAACCCTAATGTTGAGTCTAGAAAGTTTGAAATCTTTATTTGGATAATCAGTTACCCTTTTGACCATGCCTAAAGATTCACGAACAATTTCTTATAATTAAATATATATACTTATATATATAAACATTTAAACATAAGTCTAGATAATAAAATGCAATATATATATATATTTTACACAGTATAATTAAAAATGTAAAAATAGGATATAAATAATTATGGTGATGAATATATACATAAATGATTTTCTAATAATGACAACAATTATATGTATTTTCTAAAATATAAAAATATTTAATGCATGTTACTATTAAATATTACATAATTAATAAAATGTAATGTTATTATATTAAACTTAATTACAAGTTAGGACATAGTTATTATAATATTTTACTCTTAATATTTATAACAACATCATTAATTGGATATTTATCAGATATATATGAGTGTTGATAAGCATAACTTGATACATCGACATTGTTAGTACTACTTTCATTATTGTTATTATTATTATCTTTAATGTTATTATTTGTATTATTATTTATTTGTCATTATTATTAATAAAATTATTTTGATATTATTAGTAATATTTTGATTAATATTATTATTACTTATATATATATATATATATATATCTATTATTAATATTGATTATACATATTTCATAAATACAGAGTTAAATAAAATATAATTATAACAGATATGTACAACGAATATATATAAAAATATAACAGATAATTATATAGCAAATAAAAATAAATACGGTGTAAGCATACAGATTTTTTTTTAAAAACAGATTTTATACAAATATAGCAAGATATCTGTTCCTATCACTGTCATCTAAACTTTTCTTCAGACTTCTGTATACTCGTGATAGGGTGTCGACCTTTTTCCCCTCTATAAAATCTTCTAAACCACGTTTCATACTGATAAAACCCAACTCGATTTCCTTACATCAGTTACAACATATATACTTTTCTTTTAAAAACAGAAAATTGAATAAATAAACCCATTGTTCCCTGTTTCTTAACTTTTTCGCCAATATCAGATTGTGAATCAAATTCTGAAATCTACTAATGGGAAGTTGTTAGGAATTATACGTTTAAACTTCTTGTAAAGTTACAAAATATAAATCTTTGTATCGTATTCGAATTTGATAAATCAAAGTTCATTTTAAAAAGTCAACCGTTTTCTTCATTGTAAAATTCGATCTCCAACGAATGTTTTAGGTTCAATCAAGGATACAGTTAGATTCAAGGAAGGATTACAAAACTTTTTCATGTTATAACCCTTGCATAAAACGTACAAAATTTTGAAATCAAGATGTGAGTTCGTGTTGTGGGTCACGACGGTTCCAGCTTCTGCTTGAGTTATATTTTTTTTTTTTTTTTTTACAAATTAAACACTTTCTGTAAGTTTCGGATACAATTACTAACACTAAGCAAACATTTAATACACGATTATAGTGTAAATTACTTTGGTCGATTGTTAATATGAAGAAGAAGGAGGAGTTAGAATAGATTTTGGGTTTAAAGGAATTTAAGTTAGCATTCATTCAGAAAGACAGACCACAGAAGAGTGGTAAAGGGGGGTGTCGGGATAGCAGGAGGTCACAAGGTCGAATCCGGGCAGGAGCGTTATTTTTTTTTTTTTTGAGCCTAATGCTTGAAGGTAGTCACTTACAAATTATAATTATTATTATTATTATTATTATTATTATTATTATTATTATTATTATTATTATTATTATTATTATTATTATTATTGGTATTATTATTATCATGAATATGATTATTATTATTTGTGTAATTATGAAAACAACACAAACCATTTTTTTTTAATATTAGTCTTAGTATCAAATTATTATTATTATTTTCATTATTACTAAAGTAACCTTATTTTCAAAACTGTCGTTTTTGTTAAAACTAATATTATCATCAAAAATAACATCTTTACTATCATTATTATTAATAGAGGTATGATCAATATCAATATCATTAAAAGTATTATGATTATGACAATAAATGCTTTAAAGATGTTATTAAGAATGTAGGTATGTTTTTAATCAAATTAACAAAGTTTATATAAATAAATATAACATGTTAGGTATTGTTACTAAAATACTAATTAAATGTGTATCAATATAACTATATGAGTATTGAACATTTTGAATATATACACAAATTATATATATATATATATATATATATATATATATATATATATATATATATATATATATATATATATATATATATATATATATATATATATATATAATATATAAATTAAGATATAATAAATAAATTCATTCGGTTACGATTATATGTATTAATGAATATACAAACGATATAGGTTCGTGAATCCAAGGCCAACCTTATACGTGTTCAATGATGTTATATGTATTTTTACTACAAAATACATTAGGTGAGTATATAGTCCCTTTTAAACTCTAAATATTTTGGGCTGAGAATACATGCGCTGTTTTTATAAATGATTTACGTTATGGACACAAGTGATCAAAAATAAATTCTACGTTGAGTTGTACCATGGCATATTTCTTTATACTTGGTAGCTAATATTTACGTGAGGAGCGTAAACGCGAATCCTGTTGATAGATCTATCGGGCCTGACAACCCCAACCGGGCTGGACGACCAGTTTTAAACGGCTGCACAGTACTTCGTTTCGTTACTACACTTGGTACGGTGTAGGGTTTATTTAAGAATATGCTGCTGTGATTTAAATGTTAAGTATGGTTACCAAGTGCTCAATGACTTTTCATACACGAGGAGTGTATTATGTATAAACATGAAATCTTGTGGTCCATAGTTATAACGCTGCTAGCATCAAACCTATATATCTCACCAACTTTATGTTGACGTTTTAAAGCATGTTATTCTCAGGTACGAATAAAGTCTTCTGCTGTGCATTAGCTCATATTAAGGACATTACTTGGAGTCGATCATCGCAATGGGACCAACTGTTGAAGACTTCGTCCGGGAAGATTAGGACGGGTTGTTAAACAAGGTTTCTCGCGTCATTTGGGAAAAAGTTTTCAATTGGTGGGGTTTTGTATTTCCTTTGAACTTAAATTTATGCGAGGCTTTCGGTGAAAATGCTTCTCAATCTCTCTCGGAATTGGGTGCGAAGACATGGCAAGCGGTAAAATGGACGTGCGGGTATCTTATTTGGAAAAACCGGAACCAAAATTTTTTTTCCAACAAAAGTTAGAACCCTCCGGTGGCTTCTAAATGAGAATCAAGTACTTTCATTTGATTGGATTGCGAAGCGGTGCAAAAAAAGGAACTTCGATTGGCATAAGTGGTTAATTAACCCTCAATCTTTGTTCATGTAATTAGTGTTGAGTTGATAAAAATACAATGCATTTTGTAACAGTTTTGTTCTAGTGTTTCGGGGATATTCCCCTTGTAAACTGTTCTGTACATATTGGTGAAGTAATAATAGAAATTATCTGCCTTTCAAAAAAAAAAAAAATTGCAACGATATATGGTTCAGTTATATACGTTAATTTTTTTTCGATGTTTATAATCACAATAATTCTACAGACAAAAAATACACAATTTTTAAAAATTATTTACACTCTACTTCTTTTTAATTTTGCAGTTTTACATCTTAATTAATTACATGTATGATTTTTTTTTGGGTAATGGGGTTTACCCGGTGAATCTTATTAAAAAGAAATAAAGAATGTTTTACATAGACGCTCAAACGGTTATAGGTGAATCCTATAACCTCTCAAAACACCAAGCTACATCTAGCCAAACATAAACTCAAGAGCTTATTGCTCACTTACAAACAAACATAAAAAAACTCAAGATATCTTCCAATCCGATTTCAATCTGAGCGACTGAGGGGTTTTCTTCCAATTGATGGTCATTAACTTCAACCTGACAGTAGCATAAATGTCTTTATAAACTTGATCCACCGATTTTTTTTTCTCTTCTTGAACAAGCGATTGTTTCTCTCCTGCCACACACTATAAACAGTAGCCGCGAATAATAACTTGACCACGATAATTCGAGCAATCCTTCTTCTAGCAAATGGGCTAACCAGCGATGTAAAATCTTTCCATGAATTACTAAAAATAGGGAATTCCATATGGTCTTTAACACGATTCTAAACCTGGAGAGAAAACGGGCAATTGAAGAACAAATGATCATGAGAATCTGAGACCTGCTCAGATAACGTACAAAGTAAACTTTGATTATCCGAAATTTCCCAATGTTTGAGCTTGTCTTGTGTCATTAAATTTTCTCCCATAAGCAACCACATGACAAAAGCATGCTTTGGAATATTATTCAAGAACCATATAACCGAAGCCCAAGGGACCTGATTGGATTTACTCCGATAATACTCCCATACAAGGTGGACCGAGAAATCCTGTAAGTTGCCATCAGTATCACGCCATTTAATAACATCAGGTACCAAAGATAAATCCGGGACTGAGATCGAGGAAAGTTGAGGAAAACGAGACAGCCAGCTATTCGGCCAAGCTATATTATTTTCTAGAACCATATCCTTAATCGAGTATGTAGGATCATAACCCTCCTGGTATATCATTCTAGTCGATACCAGTTCTGCAAGAGGGCCAAAATCACACCATATATTGTACCACATCGAAGTAGTTCATCATTATTAACAATATGAATAAATCTTCCCTTAACTAGCTCACGAATTTCGAGGATTTTTCGCCAGCTCCAACTGGAATTTGGCTGAGTATCAATGTTCCAAAAATTACGACCTGCAAGCTTATGAGTGTGGATCCAACGGACCCATAGGGAATTTTTTGTGGGATAGGCCTCCATATATGAGTCGAGATAAGTGCAGAGTTCCATTCGGAAAGGCTCTTAATCCTCAATCCCCCTTCATTTTTTGGTAGGAAGACATCTTTCCATTTAACTTTTGCCTTCCTTTTTTGAGAGTACCTTGGCACCATAAGAAGCCTCTCATCAAAGATTCAATTTCTTTTAACGTAGAACACGGAAGAATGAAGACGGATTGCCAATAAACTTGCATGGAAGACAGGACTGAAATAATCAGTTGAAGTCTACCTGCAAAAGATAAGAAATGGTTCTTCCAGTTCTCCACCCTATTTCTTACATTATCAATAAGAACCTTACAATCACGATAGTAAAGACGTGATGAAATCAATGGAACACCTTTTTTAGACAGTTCCGTAATAACTTAGGAGGAGGCCAACCTAACTCTACTCCAGTGATAGTCTGCGTAACGGTCGACGGTAGTCTCCTAAATATTTGACCGGAAGTGAACCTTCCTCGAATGGCAAAATATTTAGTATCGGGTCTTTCATGCTTTGTTGCACATTAGCAAAATAAGCAGTATTT
Organism: Rutidosis leptorrhynchoides; assembly: GCF_046630445.1. Classification (NCBI taxonomy): domain Eukaryota; kingdom Viridiplantae; phylum Streptophyta; class Magnoliopsida; order Asterales; family Asteraceae; genus Rutidosis; species Rutidosis leptorrhynchoides. Next base: position 369,923,787 of record NC_092341.1, on the reverse strand, counting down.
TTTGGCAAACTTGGAACTAAACCGGACCAAGCCGTGAATTGGTGAAGAGAATCACTTATTGTAGTAACAGATAACACATCCGCATGAGAAAAAAATAAATAAATCATCTGCAAAACACAAATTAATAATCTGTTGTTCTTCACACTTCGGATGGTATTGGAATCCTTCTGTTAGACGTGCTGAACGAGCTAATAAAAGAGACAAAATTTCCATAACCATCGTAAACAAATAGGGAGAAAGAGGGTCTCCCTGACGAAGGCCTCGCTTACCTTTAAAGTACACATGTAACTCACCATTTATATTAATCGAAAATGAGACAGTTGTAATGCACTTCATAATCCATCTCACCATAACACGGTGTACACCAAATCGAGTCAAAACTACTTCCATGAAATCCCATCTAACGGTATCGTAAGCCTTTTGAATATCAACTTTAAAATCACATCTGGCGACACCCGTGCGTAAATGGTAATTTCGCATTAGCTCTTGAGTAAGAAGAATATTATCAGAGATTCTACGACCCGGAACAAACACCGACTGATTAATATTAATAATATCATCAAGAACCTCCTTTATACGATTAGCAATGATTTTACTGATGCATTTATAAAGGACATTACAACAAGCAATCGGGTGATAATCAGTAACTTTGCTTGGTGTATCAACTTTTGGAATCAATGCAATGAACGTGTGATTAATTTCAGTCAATAGTTGGCCATTTGAGAAAAAGTCTTGAACAGCTTTAACAATATCATCGCCTATAATGTTCCACGAAGACTTGAAAAACTCAGCAGTAAAACCATCAGGGCCAGGCGACTTATTATTTCCGATATCAAATATCGCGAATTTAATTTCCGCTGCTAGTACAGGGCATATCAAATAAGAAGCTTTATCATGAGAAATCTTACGAGTAAATAAATCACCTGGGATGTCTATAGGGGTGGAGTCTGAGGCATTGCCTAGGAAGTTCGTATAATACGAAACAAAGCATACTGAAACATCTCGACCTTCCACAATGTTACCCATATTATCTTCCTCTGTAAAATATGATTTCTATGTTGTTTTCCTTTGACCACTTTATGAAAGTATCTAGTATTATTATCACCCACACGCAACCATTCAATCTTCGCTTTTTATTGTAGCAAACGTTCCTCATCAAGAACCGCAGAGTTATAGGCATGAAGTAAGTGACAATGATCCTCACGTATGTCATTAGAAAACATATCAGAATCAAGATGGACTTGAGCTTGATCAAGTTCAAGCTGTAACTGCACAGCACGGTTATGAACATTACCTTGTTGCCACATCAATCGTCTAAGCGGTTTCTTTAAATCACGAAGCTTTTTAACAACTTGAAACATAGAGTGACCAACAAGAACCCTTTTCCATCCTTTCAGTACAATTTCATCAAAGCCCTCTTTATAAACAATGAAGTTAGAAAACTTAAACGGCTTAACATGAGAAGTGTAAGAAGCTGGAATTTTCAAAACCGCCGGACTATGATCAGAAATCCGGTATGGAAGAAAAATAGCATGAGCATTCGAAAACTCATTAATAAAAATATCATTAGCCATAATTCTATCAATATTTTTAAGAATACCTTCAGATGCATTAGGTCTTTGATTCCAAGTAAAGTGAAGACACGACTGGGAAACATCACGCATCCTCATATGATTCACAGATTCCCGAAATTCTCGCATAGCCAATGTAACATTAGACCCACCTGCTATTGAATCATCAAGATTAAGAGACACATTAAAATCTCCCATAATCACCCACGGGTGATTGCCCACAAATATCGTATGTTTACATAAATTGTCCCACAAATCTCGACGATGAATATAGTAATTTTTCGCATATACAATGGAGACAAAAGTACGTTTATCCTCACGAATAAAATGGACTAGGCAGTGAACAACCTGATCTGACATATCAATCACTATAGCATTCACCACAAGAGGATTCCAACCCATAATAATTCGTGTACCTCCTTGACATAAATTAGTATTAGATGTCCATTGCCATTGGCGAAAGACTGAAGCACAAATATTACTAAGTTTACTTATATCAACATGAGACTCCAAAATTGCACAAAAACATAAATTATTACCCGTAACCACTTCTCGAATCTCTTTCTGTTTTGGGATGTGATTCAACCCCAGAATATTCCAAGTAGCAAGGCTATTCAGTGGGAAACTTTACATAAGGTGTGCTTGCACCTTCAAAATTGTCCCCAAAATCAGTAGGATCCTTTTGGAATCCTTCTACGTCACTTTCCTCATCTTGTAGAGCTTTATCCGGAAACTTTTGGATATCGGTAGTAGTATCATCATCCGCGCCTATAGCACTAAAAGTGTTACTTGTTTCCACCACATCTTTATTACGAGAGTTACTAGGGATTTGCTGAGATGTACTAGATGAATGCTTAGTGTGTTGCGAATGATTAACAGGCATATACACTAGTTTCTGTTTTGGCTTACCCACTGCAAAAGAAACACGTTTGCCCGCATTTTCTTTTTTGTTTTGCTTGTATTGTTGTTTAGGGAGTTCAAATCCTTCATCATCTACCTTTTTATTCTCAACTGCTTGCATAACTTGCGTTGGACATTGATTATCATTATGACCAAAAATTGCACACATAGAACACCTTGGAGGCTTCCATTCATATTCAACACGAATAATACTAATAGTGTTAGGCTTGCCCGACGGGCTAGGAATAGCCACTTTTAGTTGTTCTTTCATTTCATGTTCAGCAGGCACTTCAATTAAGCCTCGAGCAAAGTTTGGACGACCCCAAGTGTAACAGACTGAAACCCGGGCTAGTTGTAAGTTGCCTATTTTGCCCTTAGGGTTTGTGCTTAGTCTTAAGTGCTTTTATTTTAATTATTTTATTAGTGTTTTATTATAATTGTGTTGTGACCAGTTTGTGACAAGGGTCCCAGAACAGGTTGGTTTGTTTAATTTGGACTCCGTTAGGGCCGCCTAACGAAATACGAAAGAATTCAGATAACTGATAAATACCCGTGTGATACGAGATATGGGTTTACAACCCATTTACGTGTTTGTATCTGGATACTTCTCCTCATTTTCCCAAATTAAATCAAGAACACCCGTACCTAACTTTAACTCTCTAAGCAAACCCTAACTTGATTCAAGTGTGGAATTGAATCAATAAACTTAAGAGACTGATTTCTTGCACCATTGTAAGCATTTATCCAGGTTTGTTTACTTGAATTTGTACTTTAATTCATAGAAATTGGATTTTTATGTTCTTGATTTAAAAGTGAGTTTTGATGCTTGAATCTTGATGAATTATGTTTGTAAGTGTTAATTATTGTTAGAAATAGCTTATATATAAGTTTAGTAGCTTTCATGTGCTTAAAACTGATCAAAAACACTCAAAAATCAAGTTTTGGGCAAAAAATGCTCAAAATCAGCGAAGTAGTTCGAAACCCAGTTTGCTACAGTATTTTGCTATAGTACCGAATTGCTACAGTGTCAATATTTGCTACAGTGCCCGAGTTGCTACAGTGTCACTATTTGCTACAGTGCCCGAGTTGCTACAGTGCCACTATTTGCTACATTACCGAGTTGCTACAGTGTCACTATTTGCTACAGTGCCTAGTTGCTACAGCGTCACTATTTGCTGCAGTACCTTTTATGAAATTGAAACGGGCGTAACTTTCAAAACGTAACTCCGTTTTTGATGAATAAACTATCATTAGAATCGTAATAAATAATACTTTTCAATGGTGAACTTTTAAGAAACTAGATCAAACTATTTTTAGGCCGGAAAAGGAGTTTTAGTGTGTATGTCGTGTTTTGCACGCACCTGTATGCCATTATTGAATGGAGTCATGATGTAGACTCATAAAATTATGAATATATGGTGTTATGACCTAGTTAATCGTATGAAATGATTATATTATTTATTGGATATGTATATTAACTTTGTTTGTGTTGTTCTCGGGTTATAAGGACAAGGGGGAAGCTCATAAATAATAACTGAGCAGTTGCTGGTAATTGGTGAGTGGGTCTATCTCCGGATAGAGTTTAAGTAGCATATCATGTTACTGTGGTTGACTCTATTACCATGCATAGTGTAGAAATTGCCATGTTAGAATAATATAGTATGCCTGATGTTGTATGTGATTTATGTGTACACTGTGTGAATGGCACCAGTCGGGCCTAGGGAGACTGGGGACTCGAAACCGTGCCTAGGAGAGGTTATAGTCCATATGAGGTCAACCGTGCCTAGGGGAGGTTGGGTCCATAGGCTACTAATTGTGGAGTATAGTGTGAACGATGCATCACCTGCATCTGGATAACTATACTGCGAATTGAGTAGCAGGGACTATCGATAGACTCAAGTCCGATCAGCTAGGAGTCATGTGCTCGTACAAGCCACCGATCCTTGTATTGTCTTATTGTATGCTAGTTGGTAGTTAGCATGTGTTGTTGTTAGTATATAGCTTGTGTGTGACTTAAGCTATATCTGTTAGATAGATTCCATTCACTTAGTGGTGCGCTAATCCCCCACATATTCTCCCCTTGCAGGTTTAGGTACTGCTAGTCGGGATGGGTGCTGTTGCAGAAGACATGTTTGACAACCCAACTCTGATGTGGACTTTTGTATAAATAATGTTTTGTGATAACGTAACACCGTGGTGTAAACTTAAACTTAATTACATGGATTAATGTAATGACGTGACCTATACTGTGTTTATTAATATAGTCTTCCGCTGTGTATAAAAAAAATGGTCGGTGTTACAAGTTGGTATCAGAGCATGGTTTGGCAGCAAATACGTGCGCGTATTTTGTTCCCAAACCCTGAGGCAAGTCAAACATGTCTGTGGGAGTGGGGGCTAAGTGGAAATAGGATATACGTGTGTTAGTTGTGATTGAACTAACTGTTATCCACTAAGCTTTTGTGTGAGATGTTTTGTAGCACATGTATGGCTGATAGAAACGTAACTGGCCCCTCCAACCCCGGAACATTCAGAGCACCAGAAGAGGGTGTTGAGTCGGATGATGATCAGAGTAGTTACATCCTTCAGTTAGAAAGCAAGCTAAAAGAGGCTGAGGACAAAATTAATGAGCTTGAATTGGCGAGGCATTCTGGAAATGATGATACACCACCTGGATTCCCAACCGCGCAATCCCAAACGATACCTAATGTGCCCCAGAACCAGTTTCAGAATCAAATACCTAACCAATATTATATGCCACCACAAAACACCTTTACTTACCAAAATCCCATGATGATGAATCCATACCAAATGCAAATGTTCCAACAACCTTACATGCAACCATCCAAAAGGTGTACTTATAAAAATTTTCGTGATTGCAAACCCTCCGAGTTCTCTGGAAATACTGATCCGACTGTAACTCTCAATTGGTTGCGAGAAGTTGAAAGGGTATTTGAAGCGTGTCAGTGTGAACCCGAGCTGAAGGTAACATATGCTAGTAGACTGTTGAAAGATAGGGCTATGATTTGGTGGGATTCTTTGATTTCCAGTATACCGAAAGAGCAAGTGAGTATGATCACATGGGAGCAGTTTTATGGGAAGGTGTGTGAACAGTATTGTGATCCGTTTGATATGAACCGAATCAAGACTGAGTTTCTTGAAATGAAGATGACACCTCAAATGACTATCGATGAGGTAGTAGAGAAGTTTATGGCTAAACTGAGGTTTGTACAACAATGGGTGCCAGACGAAGCGTCTCGTATCCAGCATTTTGTTAATATCATTCTGCCTGAGTACAGAACTTTTGTTAGAACAGCTACATCATTGTCTCAAGCTGTTGTGATGGCTAAGATGGTAGAAATTGATGTTCAGGCCGCTAGAAACAGAATGTTTGGTAATGTGCTACAACAAGATGGGCAAGTATCTAGTCAATCAGGATCTAAATCCAAGAAGTCTAGTGGGTTTAAATCGAAGGGTAAAAGTGGTCAGAGTAGTACTGGATCTGGATCAGGTAAAGGGAATTGGTGTCACACGTGTCAATCTTCTCACAGTGGTCAGTGTTTTGAGGCTACAAGAAGATGCTTAAAGTGTGGTGTTGTTGGGCATGAGTCTTCAGCATGCCCGTATCCGAATAGTGTGTGTTGGAGTTGTCACAAACCAGGGCATCGTGCAATTAGTTGTCCGTCGAAGAGTGGTAGTTCTGGGGCAGGGTCAGGAGCGCGTTCAGCATCAGCCGTAGGGTCAACTGCCTCAAGTGGACAGAAGAGGAAGAACCCTCCGACAGCAGAGGCTAGAGCTTTTCAGATGTCGGTGGAGAATGCTGTGGCAACTGACGAAGTGATCACCGGTATGTTTCTAATCAACTCAATACCTGCTCGCGTATTGTTTGATTGTGGTGCCAATAGGTATTTTATGTCCCTAGATTTATGTGCTAAGTTGAATTTACCAGCTACTGTGTTACCCAAGCCGGTTAGTGTAGAAGTAGCCGATGGTAAGACCACACCCGTCACAACCTATGTGTCTGGGATTTGTATAGAGATCGAAGGGAAGTCTTTCCCGGTGACTTGTTTAGTGTTACCTATTCCTAGCTTTGATGTAGTACTAGGAATGGATTGGTTGAGCTCGCTTAGGGCTAATATTAAGTGTGATAGGAAAATGATTACCTTTCGTTCGACTGATGGAACCCGTATTGTGGCCCGAGGGGAGCGGGGAGGGTATAATTTTCCGTTGATAACCATGATGAAAGCGAAAAAGTCGATGGCAAAGGGTTGTGAATCATTTCTTGCATATGTGATTGATGCGAAGAAAAGAAAAGAAAACAGTGGCCGATATTCCGGTAGTATCAGAATTTCCCGAAGTGTTCCCAGATGAGTTACCAGGTCTGCCGCTGGTAAGGGAAGTCGAATATAAGATTGAGTTGGTTCCTGGAACAACTCCAGTTGCAAAAGCTCCATACCGATTAGCGCCGTCTGAAATCCGTGAAATGATGTCACAAATTCAAGAACTATTAGATCGTGGGTTTATCCGACCGAGTTCTTCACCGTGGGGTGCTCCGGTATTGTTTGTTAAAAAGAAAGATGGGTCAATGCGTATGTGTATTGATTATCGTGAATTGAACAAAAGAACAGTGAAGAATAAGTATCCGTTACCTCGAATAGACGATTTGTTCGATCAGTTACAAGGTGCTTCATTCTTTTCTAAGAAAGATTACGATCCGGATATCATCAGGTTCGTGTTGCTGAATCATATATACCAAAAACAGCGTTCAGAACAAGGTATGGTCATTATGAATTTCTTGTCATGCCGTTTGGGTTGACGAATGTGCCAGCAATCTTCATGGATCTAATGAATAGAGTGTGTCGTTCGTTCTTAGATAAGTTTGTGATTGTGTTTATAGACGATATACTAGTGTATTCAAAGACCGAAAGTGAACATGCTGAACATCTGAGACAGGTTTTGAACATGTTGAAACGTGAACAACTATTTGCAAAATTTTCAAAGTGTGAATTTTGGTTACGTGAAGTGCAGTTTTTGGGTCATGTGATTTGTGCCGAGGGTATAAAAGTTGATCCGACAAAGATAGAAGCGGTAATGAATTGGAATTCTCTGAAGACTCTTACTGAGATTAAGAGTTTTCTGGGATTAGCCGGTTATTATCGCAGATTTATCAAGGATTTCTCAAAAATAGCGGGTCCGTTGACTAAGTTGACTCATAAAGATGTTGCCTTTCGATGGACTGATGAACAGGAAAAGGCTTTTCAGATTTTGAAACTGTTATTGTGTCAGGCACCAGTGTTAGCTTTACCAGAAGGTTCAGACGACTTCGTGGAATACTGTGATGCATCATATGCTGGGTTGGGTTGTGTATTAATGCAAAGAGATAAAGTAATCGCCTACGCCTCGCAACAGTTGAAAGTTCATGAGAAGAATTATCCAGTGCATGATCTTGAAATGACTGCAGTAGTGTTTGCTTTGAAACTGTGGAGACACTATTTGTATGGAACCCATTGTGTTATATGTACAGATCACAAGAGTTTACAGTATATCTTCTCACAGAAAGAATTGAATATGCGTCAGAGACGATGGCAAGAGTTGATCAAAGATTACGATTGTGAAATTAAATACCATCCGGGTAAGGCAAATGTGGTTGCAGATGCGCTAAGTCGTAAAAAGTCAAGTGAAAATGTGAAATTTCTTCGTTTGAATATAACTTCAGATTTGATTAACCGCTTAAGAACCATTCAGGCCTGTGCTTTAGAGGACGAACATATTAAATCTGAACAAATGACCAAACGAAAAGTGGACTTAATTGATGACTCACGTGGACTAAAGACCTTAAACAGTCGTGTTTGGGTGCCTAAGCTTGGAGATTTGAGGGATTTAATCATGACAGAAGCTCACAAATCCAGATTGACAGTACATCCGGGTAGTAATAAGATGTATCATGATTTGAAAACAGTGTATTGGTGGCCAACAATGAAATCAGATATTGCCCGTTATGTCGAAAAGTGTCATATATGTGCTCAAGTGAAGGCAGAACATCAGAAACCTTATGGTTCGTTACGTCAGTTACAGATTCCAGAGTGGAAATGGGAACATATAACGATGGATTTTGTGACCAAATTACCTCGAACTCAGAAAAGACATGATATGATTTGGGTAATAGTGTATCGTCTAACTAAAAGTGCTCATTTTCTTGCTACTCATGAGACAGCTTCGTTAAGTGAGTTAGCCGAATTATGAAAGGACCCGTCTTAATCCATCCGGACGAAGTCCGTATCGATTATAAACGATTCATAATAGTTGATTTCATCGCGAGGTACTTGACCTCTATATGATACATTTTGCAAACATTGCATTCGTTTTTGAAAAGACAATATTTCATTACATCGAAAGTTGACGGCATGCATACCATTTCATAATATATCTAACTATAATTGACTTAATATTAATCTTGATGAACTCAACGACTCGAATGTAACGTCTTTTAAAATATGTCATGAATGACTCCAAGTAATATCCCTAAAATGAGCAAATGCACAGCGGAATATTTCTTTCGTGCCTGAGAATAAACATGCTTTAAAGTGTCAACCAAAAGGTTGGTGAGTTCATTAGTTTAACCTAAACAATCATTTCATAATTTTAATAGACCACAAGATTTCATATTTCCATTTCTCATAAACATACGTCCCATGCATAGAGACAAAAATATCATTCATATGGATTGAACACCTGGTAACCGACATTCACAATATGTATATAAGAATATCCCCATCATTCCGGGATCCTCCTTCGGACATGATATAAATTTCGAAGTACTAAAGCATCCGGTACTTTGGATGGGGCTTGTTGGGCCCGATAGATCTATCTTTAGAGTTCGCGTCAATTAGGGTGTCTGTTCCCTAATTCTTAGATTACCAGACTTAATAAAAAGGGGCATATTCGATTTCGATAATTCAACCATAGAATGTAGTTTCACGTACTTGTGTCTATTTCGTAAAACAGTTATAAAAGTTGCGCATGTATTCTCAGCCCAAAAATATAAAGGGTAAAAAGGCAAATGAAACTCACGCATATAAATATTGTAAAATAGTTAATAAAGCATTTGCATGTATTCTCAGCCCAAAATGTATATAAAAAGGGAATAATGAAACTCATGCATATAAATATTGTAAAACAGTTAATAAAGCATTTGCATCTATTCTCAGCCCAAAATGTATATAAAAAGGGAATAATGAAACTCACGCATATAAATATTGTAAAACAGTTAATAACGCATTTGCATGTATTCTCAGCCCAAAATGTATATAAAAAAGGAATAATGAAACTCACCATACTGTATTTTGTAGTAAAAATACATATGACTATATTCAACAATGCAGGGTTGGCCTCGGATTCACGAACCTATAACATTTGTATATATATTAAAATATATAATGGAAACCACATAATTTTATTTATTAATATACATATGTATATATATATATATATATATATATATATATATATATATATATATATATATATATATATATATATATATATATATATATATATATATATATATATATATATATATATATATATATATATATTTGCAGTTATATAGGATTTATATTTAATTCCATTTAAAAATATATATTTATGTTATATCTCAAATTATATGTTATATATATTTATTTTGTGTATATATATTTTAAAATGATTAAAATCTATACTTTTAGTTATATTAATATGTATATCCATGCATATATATGCATGTATGTGTACGTATTTATTATTATGTTTGAAAATAAATAATTTGTTACATGTAAATATTTATCTAGATAATGTTAATATATAGTTATATAGAACCTTAATATAATTATTGTATATGTAGTAAGTATATTTATTTATTTGCTATCATAGTACTCATAATACAATATTAATCATAATAATAGTAGTAATGCTAGTAATTAAAATACTTTATTTTTTTAAAAAAAAAATCGTAACCATCATTATTTTTATATCATAACCATATTCATGATCAAGTTCAGATTATAACCTATGATTTTATTGATCATCTTTTTTTATAAAAAGAATCTTCACAATACATCTCTTAACTTTACATTCATGTTTTAAATCTTAAATATTTTATAATCTTTTGTAATATCACATATAGTCTTAATTATATTCGTAACTAATTCGGAATACTTATAATCTTTTATTATCCTTTTATGATATCAATAACAATTGTAGTAATAATAATAATAATAATAATAAACAAAAAAAAAATTTATATATATATTTTATACTTAATAATACTTATTTTGTTAATCCTAATTCTAATAATAATACTAATAACAATAATACTTGGATAATAATGACATTAATAATTAATAACAATAACAACAACAACAACAACAACAACAACAATAATAATAATAATAATAATAATAATAATAATAATAATAATAATAATAATAATAATAATAATAATAATAATAATAATAATAATAATAATAAAAATTGGGAGTTATACCTTAAAGAAATTCTGACTAAAAAGAATTGACAACAGTCAGGATCGAACCCGAGACCTCCTGCCCACCCGTTAACACTCTACCACTCGACTGACCTCGTTTTTCTGATATAACTCAAACCCAATAATATATAACCCGTATATTTATCTAATTCTATTTTCATCTTCTTCTTCAACTTATTAATCGACAGAATCTCACAAATCATCTTACTAATGAGTTAATGATTTGATTTTATGATTGATAAACTAAGCAAAAACGATTTATAGATTGACGACTTGGTTTAACAAACAAAAAATTACAGAAGAATAAGCAAACAGCAGCGGTTTCTTCCATCATGAACTCGATTCACCTTTTTAAAATCTAGCCACTTATATACTAAGACTTAAACATGAAAAAGGTGTTAAATCATTAATAGAAACTTTGCAAAACCTTAATTTAACCAGAAACAAAACACTGAAACTGAATTTTCCTATGAACGAAATCTTTGACTTTTGGATAATTAACTTTGACTCTAAAATTCGTACTCAATAAAAAGATTTGAGATTTGAAACTTTGTAGTTAGTTTACATAGACCAATCCTAACAAAACCTCATTTAAAGATTTTTAAATATCATTCGAATTTGGATATTTGGTGAATTGAATTGAAGCAGAGAGGAACGAGCTGTAGGCCTTTATTATTTTTTCTGTTTTTCCTTCCCATTCCGTTGTTTGATGATTATACAGATATTAGGCTATTTCATTACAGCTAAACGAATCAATTAAGGTTTGTTTTGTAGCAAAAAAGTTGTCAACAGATTTATCAAAGGACAGAAATATATATTAAAAAAATAAAGCCTGAACAGATAGCAACTGATTTTTTTTAACCCTATCTGATATTTAAAATTCAAGTTGTACAACCTGGGAGGCGTAAGAATCCATCAGCAACAGTTTGAATTCATTTGGAATTGAAATACATAATTATTTGTATTTAAATTTATATATATTAGTCATTTATATATCCATATATCTGTATATGTTTATATATATATATATATATGATTGTATATATATATATATATATATATATATATATATATATATATATATATATATATATATATATATATATATATATATATATATATATATATATATATGATTGTATTTTATATTTATATAAGTATTTATATAGACCTGTATGTATATATCTGTTTAAATGTATGTAATTCATAAATCTAGATAATTATAATTATAAGTGTGTTAATATTATTAATAATAAAATAATAAAATTATTGGTAAAAAGGCTAGTAATGATAGATAATAAATAATGATAATATTAATACTAACAATAATGCAATTTTTAATAAATTTAATTAATAATAATGACAATAATAATCTTATTAATGATACAAATAATAATACTAGTTATAAAAATATTAATATTATTAATGATAATAATAACCTTAATAATAATACTAATACAACCCAAATCTTATATATATATATATATATATATATATATATATATATATATATATATATATATATATATATATATATATATATATATATAAATGGTGTGATGCTACCTTATATATATATATATATATATATATATATATATATATATATATATATATATATATATATATTAAATAACAATGTTACTAGTACAAATATTGATATTAGCATTATCAATAATAAAAATGATAAATTTAAGGGTAATCAATTATATTCAAACTCGTAATTTAATATATTATCATTTATTGATTTATGTAATATTATATTATGTGCTGACTTTTACTGAACATATAATATTTATTTATTTTGTATTTTTTTTATAGCAACATATATATTTATATACATTAATAGTAACTTAATTATTCTAATTGTTATTTTTACATTTTTAAGTTTCAATTAATTAAAGTATACTTTATTAATTCAAAATATTATATATACTTATATTTATTTTTATATCCACATATGTATTTACATATTTATTTACAAATAGTTGTTCGTGAATCGTTGAGCATAGGCAAAGGGTAATTGATTACATGAATATAGATTTCAAAACTTTCGAGACTTAACATTACAAATTTTGCTTATCATGTCGGGAACATATAAAGATTAAAGTTTAAATTTGAAATGTCCCGTTCTTATTGATTAAAAACGTTCCATATTAATTGATTTCGTTGCGAGATTTTGACCTCTATATGAGACATTTTTCAAAGACTGCATTCATTTTTAAAACAAACCATAACCTTTATTTCATAGATAAAGGTTTTAAAAAGCTTTACGTAGATTATCAAATAATGATAATCTAAAATATCCTGTTTACACACGACCATTACATAATGGTTTACAATACAAATATGTTACAACAAAATAAGTTTTTTGAATGCAGTTTTTACACAATATCATACAAGCATAGACTCCAAATCTCATCCTTATTTAAGTATGCGACAGCGGAAGCTCTTAATAATCACCTGAGAATAAACATGCTTAAAACGTCAACAAAAATGTTGGTGAGTTATAGGTTTAACCTATATATATCAAATTATAATAATAGACCACAAGATTTCATATTTCAATACACATCCCATACATAGAGATAAAAATTATTCATATGGTGAACACCTGGTAACCGACATTAACAAGATGCATATATAAGAATATCCCCATCATTCCGGGACACCCTTCGGATATGATATAAATTTCGAAGTACTAAAGCATCCGGTACTTTGGATGGGGTTTGTTAGGCCCAATAGATCTATCTTTAGGATTCGCGTCAATTAGGGTGTCTGTTCCCTAATTGTTAGATTACCAGACTTAATAAAAAGGGGCATATTCGATTTCGATAATTCAACCATAGAATGTAGTTTCACGTACTTGTGTCTATTTTGTAAATCATTTATAAAACCTGCATGTATTCTCATCCCGAAAATATTAGATTTTAAAAGTGGGACTATAACTCACTTTCACAGATTTTTACTTCGTCGGGAAGTAAGACTTAGCCACTGGTTGATTCACGAACCTATAACAATATATACATATATATCAAAGTATGTTCAAAATATATTTACAACACTTTTAATATATTTTGATGTTTTAAGTTTATTAAGTCAGCTGTCCTCGTTAGTAACCTACAACTAGTTGTCCACAGTTAGATGTACAGAAATAAATCGATAAATATTATCTTGAATCAATCCACGACCCAGTGTATACGTATCTCAGTATTGATCACAACTCAAACTATATATATTTTGGAATCAACCTCAACCCTGTATAGCTAACTCCAACATTCACATATAGAGTGTCTATGGTTGTTCCGAAATATATATAGATGTGTCGACATGATAGGTCGAAACATTGTATACGTGTCTATGGTATCTCAAGATTACATAATATACAATACAAGTTGATTAAGTTATGGTTGGAATAGATTTGTTACCAATTTTCACGTAGCTAAAATGAGAAAAATTATCCAATCTTGTTTTACCCATAACTTCTTCATTTTAAATCCGTTTTGAGTGAATCAAATTGCTATGGTTTCATATTGAACTCTATTTTATGAATCTAAACAGAAAAAGTATAGGTTTATAGTCGGAAAAATAAGTTACAAGTCATTTTTGTAAAGGTAGTCATTTCAGTCGAAAGAACGACGTCTAGACGACCATTTTAGAAAACATACTTCCACTTTGAGTTTAACCATAATTTTTGGATATAGTTTCATGTTCATAATAAAAATCATTTTCTCAGAATAACAACTTTTAAATCAAAGTTTATCATAGTTTTTAATTAACTAACCCAAAACAGCCCGCGGTGTTACTACGACGGCGTAAATCCAGTTTTACGGTGTTTTTCGTGTTTCCAGGTTTTAAATCATTAGGTTAGCATATCATATAGATATATAACATGTGTTTAGTTGATTTTAAAATTCAAGTTAGAAGGATTAACTTTTGTTTGCGAACAAGTTTAGAATTAACTAAACTATGTTCTAGTGATTACAAGTTTAAACCTTCGAATAAGATAGCTTTATATGTATGAATCGAATGATGTTATGAACATCATTACTACCTTAAGTTCCTTGGATAAACCTACTGGAAAAGAGAAAAATGGATCTAGCTTCAACGGATCCTTGGATGGCTCGAAGTTCTTGAAGCAGAATCATGACACGAAAACAAGTTCAAGTAAGATCATCACTTGAAATAAGATTGTTATAGTTATAGAAATTGAACCAAAGTTTGAATATGATTATTACCTTGTATTAGAAATAAATATTTCTTGAGGTTGGATGATCACCTTACAAGATTTGAAGTGAGCTAGCAAACTTGAAAGTATTCTTGATTTTATGTAACTAGAACTTGTAAAATATATGAAGAACACTTAGAACTTGAAGATAGAACTTGAGAGAGATCAATTAGATGAAGAAAATTGAAGAATGAAAGTGTTTGTAGGTGTTTTTGGTCGTTGGTGTATGGATTAGATATAAAGGATATGTAATTTTGTTTTCATGTAAATAAGTCATGAATGATTACTCATATTTTTGTAATTTTATGAGATATTTCATGCTAGTTGCCAAATGATGGTTCCCACATGTGTTTGGTGACTCACATGGGCTGCTAAGATCTGATCATTGGAGTGTATATACCAATAGTACATACATCTAAAAGCTGTGTATTGTACGAGTACGAATACGGTTGCATACGAGTAGAATTGTTGATGAAACTGAACGAGGATGTAATTGTAAGCATTTTTGTTAAGTAGAAGTATTTTGATAAGTGTCTTGAAGTCTTTAAAAAGTGTATGAATACATATTAAAACACTACATGTATATACATTTTAACTGAGTCGTTAAGTCATCGTTAGTCGTTACATGTAAATGTTGTTTTGAAACCTTTAGGTTAACGATCTTGTTGAATGTTGTTAACCCATTGTTTATTATAACAAATAAGATGTTAAATTGTTATATTATCATGATATTATGATATATAATATATCTCAGTATGATGTATATACAGTTAAATGTCGTTACAACGATAATCGTTACATATATGTCTCGTTTCGAAATCATTAAGTTAGTAGTCTTATTTTTACATATGTATTTCATTGTTAATACACTTAATAATATATTTACTTATCATTTAACATAATTAACCAAGTGTATCAATATCTTAATATGATTCATATGTACCTAGTAAGACGTTGTTATAACGATAATCGTTATATATATCGTTTTCGAGTTTCTTAAATTAATAGTCTCATTTTTATGTATATAACTCATTGTTAAAATACCTAATGAGATACATACTTATAATAAAAACATGTTAACTATATATATAACCATATATATGTCATCGTATAGTTTTTACAAGTTTTAACGTTCGTGAATCACCGGTCAACTTGGGTGGTCAATTGTCTATATGAAACATATTTCAATTAATCAAGTCTTAACAAGTTTGATTGCTTAACAAGTTGGAAACATTTAATCATGTAAATATCAATCTCAATTAATATATATAAACATGGAAAAGTTCGGGTCACTACAAAATTTGGTCGAAATTTCCCGGGTCATCACAGTACCTACCCGTTAAAGAAATTTCGTCCCAAAATTTGAGTGGTGTCATCATGGCTAACAATGAATATGTTTTCCTGACGAATATGAGCTGATAAATAGAGTTTTATCATTATTGAATAATACATATAAAATAATTCAATTATTCGAAGAGCACGAATGAAGCTATCACAAAAGAGTGAAATGAATAAATGAAGTTTCGTTTTAACTTTTGACTTTGCCTTGGTTGAATTCCAGAATTCAAGGGATTTACAGAAAATCTTTAGAATCTAAAAGATTTGATTCTTCGACGAGTAAGAAAATTAAGATCTCTATAATTAAATACGGTGATCTGCCTCGATTGCTCTGTCTGATATTTCCCTTATAAATTAAACTTTTTCCGTTCCATTATTTTCACCATTCCTATACTTTCTTTCTTATCTCATACATCCAAAAGATTGTGAAAATGCTTAATCCAGTTCTAATCCTTGTCCTTATCCTTACTATCGTAACAATCATTCTCCTTTTTCAATTTTCACCCGAGGAATCTGCTTTTCTACTTTGTTATTGGGGTTATAGTGCTTTTAATTCTGCCGTGTCTTTATGTTGCGATAAACATTGATATACACGGTTTGTAATTTATGCGTTGTTATCGGGCTTTATATCTCCCCCTTATATTTCAATGTCCCCATTTCTGTTTCCTATAATCATTGTCATCCACAGTTAATACTCCCTTCTATTTGCTGCGATTCATACTCTAATTTCTATTTCAGAGCTTTGTCCCTTCGTTTCTTCTTCTGGCGATTTGGCATCTCTTGTAATGGTCCAGAATTCGCAGATATAAGTTTCAGAATGAACATTGTTAATGTTCTAAATAAGAAGGAACGTAATAGCACGATTTGATTTGACAAATTACCAGATTCACTGAGAATAGAACTATCAAGAATATATTTTCTTGATATGTTCGAAGGTGAAGTAGAATGAACGAGTCGTGTAATATGGCACATGATGACGTTATGATCTGTGAATCATCACATTCCATTAGAAACTCAGCACGACTTACTGTAATATAATCACGTTGATCAAGTGTCATTATATTATACTAACTCATGCATCAGTTCCCAACATTACTTCAATAACTTTCATATTTTAAGCTCGAAAGTTTACAGAATATAGAAACTAACAGTTTCTATATGATGTAACACTGATAGTACAAAGAGATTAATGATTTTAGATAAGAATAGTTATAAAAATATCTCCAGAAATATGGAGGATATTTATAATGAAAGATACGATAATATCTTGGAATATCTAAGATCAGAGGATGATAGAAACTATTGTCTGCAAGGGTTTAGAGTAAGGAGCAAGACATTTGCTAAAGGCTTCAGCAGGCATTGAATCATTTGGATTCTTTGAAGTCAAACTTATTCTTTGTGATTTGTCCATGGTTTCCTTCATGTTTTCGCATAATCCGCTTTTCGGTGCTAAATTTTCTATTGAATGTTTCCAATATCATGATACACAAAAAGCACGAAGAGGTATATAATTTTCGGACGAGAATATTTATGAAAATATCCTCAGAAATATCGAAGATATTGATGATGATATTTTGGAATTTCTAAGTTCGATGGTTGATGAAGAAAGATTTTTCGCAAGATTTTAACATGACTTTTGAGTAGGATATTCTCTAAAGATTTTATCGGATACAGAATCATCTGGATTCTTTGAATATAGGGTATGGTCCTTGTATTTGTCCTTGGTCTCCTTTCATGGTTAACTTTATCCGTTTTCCAGTTCCAACGTTTCTGAGCTTTTCCAACGTTCAGAGTATTGATTCGTAAACTGGGTGCCTTTTCAAAATTTCAGAATTGAAGATCGTAATCCTAGGAAATAATTGTTATATGTATACATATAACTATTGATGTAGAAATGCTACGAGATTTGAAATACTGATTGCTGATTCCCGGTAATTGGTATGACAATTATTGTTACAGGGTATAGATGAATACAAGGTGGGGTTTCAATGAATATAATGATTTTTCGAAAAGTCCAAATTCATTGAAGTTGCTGGTAATTTTACTGCTAATGTGGTGAAATATAAACGGTTCTCCGGTAACGATGACGACAGGCAAACTTATATATCGAGGTTATAATAAGGCTAATTCGAATGGAAGTTGAAGTTGATTTGTTGAAGCTGTGATAAAATTGGCTAATTTGAAAACGAGTTGCAATGTTATTTTCGGTAATAACAATGTCAAAGGAGCTAACACAGACACGTGTTAAACTTTTACTTAGGGTCCAGGAGTTTTCAGGTGTATAACTATATGCGTCAATCTTTTCTTCCATAGATGAAGTGCGGTTGGTTCATCTTCTCAGTTGTTTCTTAATTGAGAGGTTTCAAGAATCATGAAAGATTTGAACGCAGATTGTAATCGTCGAGATACAAATGAAGTTTAAGATGAATTCAAGTGGCAAACTTGAAGAATGTTTAGTTTCATATGTTATAATCAATATTTTAATTCTTTTTAATTGTCCAATGTTATTAGTCCACAGTCGATAGTCCACGGTAACAATCCAATAATTCATATATAGTTTAATATACAATATTCGAATTAATTAATACGTGTCGTGACCCGTATACGTCTCAGACTCGATCACAACTCAAATTATATATATTATTGTAGAATCAACCTCAACCCTGTATAGAGAACTCGATCATTACTGCATATAGAGTGTCTATGGTGATTCCAAATAATATATATAGATGCGTCGATATGATATGTCAAAACTTTGTATACGTGTCCCGATATTTAAAGTGCGTAAAATAAATAACAGAAAATAAATGGCGATAATTAAAGTGCGTAAAGTAAATAACAGAAATTAAATGACGATAAATAAAATTGCGATAAATAAAATGTAATCAGTTAGCTAGGAACAGTTAGCTAGGATTTTGTTAGCGTGAATTCTTAAAAAAATTTCATAGTTAATTTGTCTGTTTCTAACAAATTTTATTTTGTCAAATGTTTTCTTCATTATGCCACTTGTTGGATTCTGATAGGTCAAAATCCAAATATGAAATTGAATGAAAATGATTATTCTGCGATGAACGGATACGTATATCGGTGGTTGTAAGTAGGATAGTAAATGATTGTTGAATCAGATTCGAAGAATGTACAATGTAACTTATTAATGTGAAATCTAAATATTCCTCGGATATTACCTACCCGTTAAAATATTTTCATCATTAACAGTTTGTACGAAAGAATTTTTAATTACAATCTTTATGAAAATATATATACATATATATTTTCTTCAGATGTAATCATGGATTTAATGAGTCAATATGATATTAAACTCATTTGATCTACCGTTAGAACAAGAATATATAATTTCTAAAACATTAGAGATTACATAATCGCCATGTCGAACGAAGATAAATGATGTAGAACGATTCGTGGAACGATAATTATACTCGAGGTACAGAATGAGATGTTGAGGCATGGATTGTTGATGGTACTGGTGCTGTTACTGATGGTACTGTTGGTGCCGGTAATGTTGCTGAAGCTGGTAGATTTTGCACCATATTCTCCAAATTGATTGCTCGAGCGCGAAGTTCGCTAACTTCTTCTATTATTCAAGATGATTGTCGGTCAGAACGAGCGGATGAAAAAGGTTTAGAATTTTAGATGGTACATAATCATAGCGAGATATTCAGGAAATGATGGTGAAAATGGTGTTGCGGATTGGTTTTTCGGTAAGTGCTTCAGATTCTTTGCCAAGAGTGCAGGTTGATGGGTGGAAAGAATCGCTTTCTACTCGTCTCCATTGATTAAGTCGACTATAAACCCATCAGATGAATTGAGGATGGATGATTGGTTGATTCATTCTGGTGACGCTGTTTTCGGAGCTTAGGTGAATATCCATGTCGGAATAGCTATCGGAATAACTATCGGAATAGCTATCGAAATCTGAAGGACTCGAACTGGTTGCAGGATTCATCTCGTACGATCAGATGAAGGATTTTTCGATAAGAAATAGATTATAGGATGTAGATTAGTAACCTGTAATACATAATTTACATATGTATATATAATACTAAAATCTCAAAAGTTACAGAGGAATCTACGGAATATGTTAGGCAAAGTTTACAGTAACAGATATGCTAAGATATGAATTAGCAGATACGCTAAGATATGAATTTGTCTATATACTATTCATGCAATCAATCCAGCAAGATGTGTCTAGACTATGAATGATAAGCAGGTAATTTTCGACACGAAATGATAAGTAAAACTTTTGACATGCAGACACGGTCGAAGTCCAGACTCACTAAAGCATCCTAACGACTTATCAGTTAGACACACTAATGCAAGACCTGGTTCGCTAAGACCACCGCTCTGATACCAACAGAAAGGACCCGTCCTAATCCATCCGGACGAAGTCCGTATCGATTATAAACGATTCACAATAGTTGATTTCATCGCGAGGTACTTGACCTCTATATGATACATTTTGCAAACATTGCATTCGTTTTTGAAAAGACAATATTTCATTACATCGAAAGTTGACAGCATGCATACCATTTCATAATATATCTAACTATAATTGACTTAATATTAATCTTGATGACCTCAACGACTCGAATGTAACGTCTTTTGAAATATGTCATGAATGACTCCAAGTAATATCCCTAAAATGAGCAAATGCACAGCGAAAGATTTCTTTCGTGCCTGAGAATAAACATGCTTTAAAGTGTCAACCAAAAGGTTGGTGAGTTCATTAGTTTAACCTAAACAATCATTTCATAATTTTAATAGACCACAAGATTTCATATTTCCATTTCTCATAAACATACGTCCCATGCATAGAGACAAAAATATCATTCATATGGATTGAACACCTAGTAACCGACATTCACAATATGTATATAAGAATATCCCCATCATTCCGGGATCCTCCTTCGGACATGATATAAATTTCGAAGTACTAAAGCATCCAGTACTTTGGATGGGGCTTGTTGGGCCCGATAGATCTATCTTTAGAGTTCGCGTCAATTAGGGTGTCTGTTCCCTAATTCTTAGATTACCAGACTTAATAAAAATGGGCATATTCGATTTCGATAATTCAACCATAGAATATAGTTTCACGTACTTGTGTCTATTTCGTAAAACAGTTATAAAAGTTGCGCATGTATTCTCCGTCCAAAAATATAAAGGGTAAAAAGGCAAATGAAACTCACGCATATAAATATTGTAAAACAGTTAATAAAGCATTTGCATGTATTCTCAGCCCAAAATGTATATAAAAAGGGAATAATGAAACTCACGCATATAAATATTGTAAAACTGTTAATAAAGCATTTGTATGTATTCTCAGCCCAAAATGTATATAAAAAGGGAATAATGAAACTCACGCATATAAATATTGTAAAACAGTTAATAAAGCATTTGCATGTATTCTCAGCCCAAAATGTATATAAAAAGGGAATAATGAAACTCACCATACTGTATTTCGTAGTAAAAATACATATGACTATATTCAACAATGCAGGGTTGGCCTCGGATTCACGAACCTATAACATTTATATATATATTAAAATATATAATGGAAACCACATAATTTTATTTATTAATATACATATGTATGTATATATATATATATATATATATATATATATATATATATATATATATTTGTAGTTATATAGGATTTATATTTAATTCCATTTAAAAATATATATTTATGTTATATCTCAAATTATATGTTATATATATTTATTTTGTGTATATATATTTTAAAATGACTAAAATCTATACTTTTAGTTATATTAATATGTATATCCATGCATATATATGCATGTATGTGTACGTATTTATTATTATGTTTGAAAATAAATAATTTGTTACATGTAAATATTTATCTAGATAATATTAATATATAGTTATATAGAACCTTAATATAATTATTGTATATGTAGTAAGTATATTTATTTATTTGCTATCATAGTACTCATAATACAATATTAATCATAATAATAGTAGTAATGCTAGTAATTAAAATACTTTATTTTTAAAAAAAAAAAATCATAACCATCATTATTTTTATATCATAACCATATTCATGATCAAGTTCAGATTATAACCTATGATTTTATTGATCATCTTTTTTTATAAAAAGAATCTTCGCAATACATCTCTTAACTTAACATTCATGTTTTAAATCTTAAACATTTTATAATCTTTTGTAACATCACATATAGTCTTAATATTCGTAACTAATTCGGAATACTTATAATCTTTTAGTATCCTTTTATGATATCAATAACAATTGTAGTAGTAATAATAATAATAATAATAATAATAATAATAATAATAATAATAATAAACAAAAAATATATATATATATTTGATACTTAATAATACTTATTTTGTTAATCCTAATTCTAATAATAATACTAATAACAATAATACTTGGATAATAATGACATTAATAATTAATAACAATAACAATAATAATAATAATAATAATAATAATAATAATAATAATAATAATAATAATAATAATAATAATAATAATAATAATAATAATAATAATAATAATAATAATAATAATAAAAATTGGGAGTTATACCTTAAAGAAATTCGGACTAAAAAGAATTGACAACAGTCAGGATCAAACCTGAGACCTCCTGCCCACCCGTTAACACTCTACCACTCGACTGACCTCATTTTTCTGATATAACTCAAACCCAATAATATATAACCCGTATATTTATCTAATTCTATTTTCATCTTCTTCTTCAACTTATTAATCGACAGAATCTCACAAATCATCTTACTAATGAGTTAATGATTTGATTTTATGATTGATAAACTAAGCAAAGACGATTTATAGATTGACGACTTGGTTTAACAAAAAAAAAAATAACAGAAGAATAAGCAAACAGCAGCGGTTTCTTCCATCATGAACTCGATTCACCTTTTTAAAATCTAGCCACTTATATACTAAGACTTAAACATGAAAAAGGTGTTAAATCATTAATAGAAACTTTGCAAAACCTTAATTTAACCAGAAACAAAACACTGAAACCGAATTTTCCTATGAACGAAATCTTTGACTTTTGGATAATTAACTTTGGCTCTAAAATTCGTACTCAATAAAAAGATTTGAGATTTGAAACTTTGCAGTTAGTTTACATAGACCAATCCTAACAAAACCTCATTTAAAGATTTTAAAATATCATTCGAATTTGGATATTTGGTGAATTGAATTGAAGCAGAGAGGAACGAGCTGTAGGCCTTTATTTTTTTTTCTGTTTTTCCTTCCCATTCCGTTGTTTGATGATTATACAGATATTAGGCGATTTCGTTACAGCTAAACAAATCAATTAAGGTTTGTTTTGTTGCTAAAAAGTTGTCGACAGATTTATCAAAGGACAGAAATATATATTAAAAAAAAATAAAGCCTGAACAGATAGCAACTGATTTCTTTTTTTTTTAACCCTATTTGATATTTAAAATTCAAGTTGTACAACCTGGGAGGCGTAAGAATCCATCAGCAACAGTTTGAATTCATTTGGAATTGAAATACATAATTATTTGTATTTAAATTTATATATATTAGTCATTTATATATCCATATATCTGTATATGTTTATATATATATATATATATATATATATATATATATATATATATATATATATATATATATGATTGTATTTTGTATTTATATAAGTATTTATATAGACCTGTATGTATATATCTGTTTATATGTATGTAATTCATAAATCTAGATAATTATAATTATAAGTGTGTTAATATTATTAATAATAAAATAATAAAATTATTGGTAAAAAGGCTAGTAACGATAGATAATAAATAATGATAATATTAATACTAACAATAATGCAATTTTTAATAAATTTAATTAATAATAATGACAATAATAATCTTATTAATGATAGAAATAATAATACTAGTTATAAAAATATTAATATTATTAATGATAATAATAACCTTAATAATAATACTAATACAACCCAAATCTTATATATATATATATATATATATATATATATATATATATATATATATATATATATATATATATATATATATATATATTAAATAATAATGTTACTAGTACAAATATTGATATTAGCATTATCAATAATAAAAATGATGAATTTAAGGGTAATCAATTATATTCAAACTCGTAATTTAATTTATTATCATTTATTGATTTATGTAATATTATATTATGTGCTGACTTTTACTGAACATATAATATTTATTTCTATTGTATATTTTTTATAGCAACATATATATTTATATACATTAATAGTAACTTATTTATTCTAATTGTTATTTTTACATTTTTAAGTTTCAATTAATTAAAGTATACTTTATAAATTCAAAATATTATATATACTTATATTTATTTTTATATCCACATATGTATTTACATATTTATTTACAAATAGTTGTTCGTGAATCGTTGAGCATAGTCAAAGGGTAATCGATTACATGAATATAGATTTCAAAACTTTCGAGACTTAACATTACAAATTTTGCTTATCATGTCGGGAACATATAAAGATTAAAGTTTAAATTTGGTCGAAATTTCCCGGGTCATCACAAATTGTATGTGAAAGAAATAGTTAGTCGTCATGGTGTGCCATTATCGATCGTTTCAGACAGAGATTCCAGATTTGTGCCGAATTTTTGGAATATTCTTCAACAGAATTTAGGTACACGTGTGAATTTAAGTACAGCTTATCATCCTCAGACAGACGGTCAGAGTGAAAGAACGGTACAGACTTTGGAGGATATGTTAAGGGCTTGTGTGTTAGAATACGGTGGTTCGTGGGATACACATTTGCCGTTGGTCGAATTCGCGTATAATAATTCATATCATTCGAGTATAGGGATGCCGCCCTATGAAATGTTATACGGTCGTCGTTGCAGAACTCTGACTTGTTGGTTAGAAGCTGGGGAGAAACCGTTTGCAGGTTCCGAAATTGTTCAAATGACAGCCGAAAAAGTTGCAATTGCTCGAGAAAAGTTGAAAGCCGCTAGAGACAGGCAGAAAATGTATGCTGATCCGCGTAGACGTTCGGTAACCTTTAATGTAGGTGAATGAGTATATCTGAAAGTTTCGCCGTAGAAAAGGGTTATCAGATTCGATAAACGTGGTAAGTTAGCATCGAGTTTTATTGGTCCATTTCCGATCAGTGAAGTGTTGAATGATCAGCCTGTGGTGTTAGATCTTCTGCCAGAGTTAGCTGGTATTCATAATACATTCAACGTATGTTATCTTCGTAAGTGTAAAGTCGGTGATGAAACACAACTTCTTCCTTTAGAAGATTTAAGGGTCGATTTGAATAAGAAATTAGTGGAAGAACCGGTCCGTGTGGTTGACCAAAAGGTGACTAAGCTGAGAAAGAAAGAGATTCCGATGGCGTTGATTGAGTGGAAACACAGTTTGGGTTCTAATCTTACGTGGGAAACGGAAGAGTTGATGAGAAAACGCCACCCTCATTTGTTTGACCAAGACCAGATTCCGAGGACGAAATCTTCTTAAGGGGGTGGATTTCTAACAGACTGAAACATGGGCTAGTTGTAAGTTGCCTATTTTGCCCTCAGGGTTTGTGCTTAGTCTTAAGTGCTTTTATTTTAATTATTCTATTAGTGTTTTATTATAATTGTGTTGTGACCAGTTTGTGACAAGGGTCCCAGAACAGGTTGGTTTGTTTAATTTGGACTCCGTTAGGGCCGCCTAACGAAATACTAAAGAATTCAGATAACTGATAAATACCCGTGTGATACGAGGTATGGGTTTATAATCCATTTATGTGTTTGTATCTGGATACTTCTCCTCATTTTCCCAAATTAAATCAAGAACACCCGTACCTAACTTTCACTCTCTAAGCAAACCCTAACTTGATTCAAGTGTGGAATTGAATCAATAAACTTAAGAGACTTATTTCTTGCACCATTGTAAGCATTTATCCAGGTTTATTTACTTGAATTCGTGCTTTAATTCATAGAAATTGGGTTTTTATGTTCTTGATTAAAAAGTGAGTTATGATGCTTGAATCTTGATGAATTATGTTTGTAAGTGTTAATTATTGTTAGAAATAGCTTATATATATGTTTACTAGCTTTCATGTGCTTAAAAACTGATCAAAAACACTCAAAAATCGAGTTTTGGGGGAAAAATGCTCAAAATCAGCGAAGTAGTTCGAAACCCAGTTTGCTACAGTATTTTGCTACAGTACCGAATTGCTACAGTGTCACTATTTTCTACAGTGCCCGAGTTGCTACAGTGTCACTATTTGCTACAGTGCCCGAGTTGCTACAGTGTCACTATTTGCTACCGTAGCCGAGTTGCTACAGTGCCACTATTTGCTACAGTACCTTTTATGAAATTGAAACGGGCGTAACTTTCAAAACGTAACTCCGTTTTTGATGAATAAACTATCGTTAGAATCGTAATAAAGAATACTTTTCAATGGTGAACTTTTAAGAAACTAGATCAAACTGTTTTTAGGCCGGAAAAGGAGTTTTAGTGTGTATGTCGTGTTTTGCACGCACCTGTATGCCATTATTGAATAAAGTCATGATGTAGACTCATAAAATTATGAATATATGGTGTTATGACCTAGTTAATCGTATGAAATGATTATATTATTTATTGGATATGTATATTAACTTTGTTTGTGTTGTTCTCAGGTTATAAGGACAAGGAGGAAGCTCAGAAATAATAACTGAGCAGTTGCTGGTAATTGGTGAGTGGGTCTATCTCCGGATAGAGTTTAAGTAGCATATCATGCTACTGTGGTTGACTCTTTTACCATACATAGTGTAGAAATTGCCATGTTAGAATAATATAGTATGTCTGATGTTGTATGTGATTTATGTGTACACTGTGTGAATGGCACCAGTCGGGCCTAGGGAGACTGGGGACTCAAAACCGTGCCTAGGAGAGGTTATAGTCCATATGAGGTCAACCGTGCCTAGGGGAGGTTGGGTCCATAGGCTACTAATTGTGGAGTATAGTGTGAACGATGCATCACCTGCATCTGGATAACTATACTGCGAATTGAGTAGCAGGGACTATCGGTAGACTCAAGTCCGATCAGCTAGGAGTCGTGTGCTCGTACAAGCCGCCGATCCTCGTATTGTCTTATTGTATGCTAGTTGGTAGTTAGCATGTGTTGTTGTTAGTATATAGCTTGTGTGTGACTTAAGCTATATCTGTTAGATAGATTCCATTCACTTAGAGGTGCGCTAATCCCCCACATATTCTCCCCTTGCAGGTTTAGGTACTGCTAGTCAGGATGGGTGTTGTTGCAGAAGACATGTTTGACAACCCAACTCTGATGTGGACTTTTGTATAAATAATGTTTTGTGATAACGTAACACCGTGGTGTAAACTTAAACTTAATTACATGGATTAATGTAATGACGTGACCTAAATGTTTCGAATGATCCATGGACCTCCTTCTAGAACATTGTTCATGCCACTCTCAGTATCGAACTTGAAAAAGAAGAAACCCTTAGCATTCATCATCACTTTTTCAAGACCAAACTTACGCCAAACATTTGTAACATAATTCTTAACAACCGGGTACGCTACTCTTTTGCCAAGAAAATAACCATAAAGCGTATTGTTGTAACGTTCATTAACCTCAATAACCGATTCTATTGGGATTTCAACATCAACATCATCTTCCAAGTTACATGCACTAGCGACATATCGAAAATTAACTTTTTGGTCCACATTCTTACCATTCAATTTAGATAAATAAGATGGAATCTGCTTTAACCCATTATCTTGTGTCTCCTGTCCCTTAGTCAATTTTCCATCGTCCATAGGATTAACAATAGGATTGGAAACCTTCTGAACATGAATATCAGTTAACAAAGATAAATCAGGGAAGTCCTTATTAAACTTGGTTCACAGATCATCCTCCTCATCTGACGAATCTGTGTGGGTTGTGACTTTATCATCTTCCTGTTGTTCTCCGGTCATATCCTTAACCAACGAATCAGTAGGTGGCTCAATTACAACAGCCGTAACCTTAACCTGCACATCAGCGGTTTTGTCACAATCACCAATCGAGGCTCTGTTCTGCGAATCAATAGGTGGATTGCCAACCGAATCATTAATCTGCGTATCAATTGGATTCCGAGTATTACTTCTTGTACTAGCACCATCCGAATCGCCATCAGAACCCCATTCATTCCCATCGATAGTATGGCTTCGTAAAACCCTAGCAGGCGGTTTTGTAGCAGTTTTCTTAACCCCTCCCGATGATTTACCCATAACCAGAAGAGCAGTAGGCACATTTTTGATTGATCATAACAATTGAAGAGCAGTAGCAACGAAGACGGCGATGAATCGCCCTATTCGCCCAAGAAAGTGCTATCTATTTAAAAGTGAAGTATTAATTTGAATAATCCTAAAAGTGAAACTAAATTTTTAAATTAGAACAAGAGGGCAGAGTTTACAAAATAAAAGTAAGAGAAATATATATATATATATATATATATATATATATATATATATATATATATATATATATATATATATATATATATATATATATATATAATTTAATAAAGATGTAGATGTAAAAGAACATGTTAATAAAAAAACTAACCATCGTCATGTTATAAAAAAAAAGTCACACAAACATTTGCAAATGATGATGTGGTTTAGGTAATAAAAGACAATTGAATCAAAACAAAATGACACTAAACTCCACACTAATAGTATATGTATAATGCAATTTAGTACTATATACCATAGCTTACGTTATATAGCCACGTCGTGATTTTCCTATGTGGCACTAAAAGTCACACCTGAAATGGTGTTTCGGGACGTGGGTTTAGATTTGGGATGGTGCATAGGTGAGTTTTTCACGGTGAAAGTCACGATTGACAATTTGAAAGAGAAATTGTTACTAGTTTTTTTAACAACTATTTCGACATTGAATACTCTCATATGTCACCTATACAAGCGTTAGGAGGAAACCCTTCACACATCATCGTCGCATTGGGTACCCAATGTGCTTTGGATTAAACCGAGTGGCTTAGGGCATACAACTTTATTCACCACAACAGAATATTTCAAAAAACCTCCCTCTAGATTCGAATTTGCGCAAACTAGGACTTAAATCCAACCCAGATCTTATATCACTCAAACAATGCCTCGATAATATAAATTGTTATTGGTTGATTACTTTTATTATTACTCCTTAATATATTATATTAATTTTCTTCTCTTTTACTCACTCTATCAATCATATTTTGTCATATCCTCACCATACTTTTACTCATATTTCAACCCATGCCACTATTACTATACATTTCAACATACACCACAACAGAATCTTTGAAAAAACCTCATCTAAATTCGAATATGCGCCAACTAAGACTCAGTTTCAACTCATAACTTATATCACCCAAACAATGCCTCGGTAATATTAATATATTATATTATAATTTTTTTTTTCTCTTTTACTTACTCTATCAATCATATTTTGCAATATCCTCACCATACTTTTACTAATATTTCAACCCACACAACTATAAATATACATTTTAACATACACCCATTTTAACATACACCGCCACACAATAAAAAAAAACTCACACCAAGAACCCACTCACACCATTCTAAGAAATTGTCTTAACTACACTATTCGAAAGTGTTTTGTATGAAACTCTATCAAAGTCTTCATTATATATATATATATATATATATATATATATATATATATATATATATATATATATATATACATCGTCGGTGTCTAATTAATTAGTTTAAATTTAAAAGAAAAGCTATTCTATACAATTAGGGTGTACACCATATATATATATATATATATATATATATATATATATATATATATATCGTCGGTGTCTAATTAATTAGTTTAAATTTAAAAGAAAAACTATTCTATACAATTAGGGTGTACACCATTAGAGTGCTCCCAACCATGACAACACTTCCTTCAGGACTAGCCAACCATTCAGCGCCACATCAGCACTTTCATCTCACTTCCTTTCAAGGACTAAACCCAGAACTAAACACTCCCAACAGTGACACTCACCTTCCATATTTTTTAATTACTTTTTTTCTAAAAATTAAATAATTAAAATTAAACATAGATATAATTCATTACTTTTAATTATTTTAACTAAATTAAAAATACTTTTATTATTATTTATTACTGATATTATAAATATAATTTTAATGTAAATAATTATTTATTATTAAATTACATCAAACTTAAAAATTAATTGATTAAATATTTATTTAAAAGATAATATAGAATATAGAATATTAAAAAAGTACTACTTAAATCA
Organism: Rutidosis leptorrhynchoides; assembly: GCF_046630445.1. Classification (NCBI taxonomy): domain Eukaryota; kingdom Viridiplantae; phylum Streptophyta; class Magnoliopsida; order Asterales; family Asteraceae; genus Rutidosis; species Rutidosis leptorrhynchoides. Next base: position 369,892,883 of record NC_092341.1, on the reverse strand, counting down.
ATGTAAGCCACAAAATTTTTTGACCCACTATTAGATAAATACAGTAAAAAATATAGGCTTATCTTCAACCTCTATTTATTACATCCTCATCCTCTCAATTTCTTCAATGAGCAACTTCCATTTACGTCCTCATCCTCTCAATTTCTTCAATGGGCTGGTAAAAAAAAAAAAGAAAAAAAGAAAAAAAGAAAAAATAAAAAGAAAAGGAAAAATACACCAAATTCTCGTCCACAAATATGTTCAGAATGGACGAAGGGAGAGACGAGACGAGCTGGGCGGTTTCTGGGCGGTACTTGGGCGGGGTTGGTGCCATCGGCGCCCACCTGGGCGGGCTTGTGGGCAGTGGCGGATCCAGGATTTTATTTCATCGGGGGCAAAAAAAAAAAATTAAAACCGTAGCAATTTTTTTTGGCAAAATATGAAGGTTTTGGAGCAAAATTTGAAGGTTTGTGGGCAAAATTTGAAGGTTTTGGGGTAAAATTTGGAGAATATTGGACAAAATTTGAAGGTTTTGGGGCAAAAAATGTAGGTTTTGGGGCAAATTTTTTCCCCACCGGGGGCAAAGTCGAAATATCCAAAAAATTTACATTAAAAATTTCAAATTCACCGGGGACGGGCGCCCCCCTCCTAACATACTGGATCCGCCTATGCTTGTGGGCGGGGCTGTGGACGAGCCGTTGGGACCTCTCTTAAAAGCCAAGTCTTGAATGGGTTTCTTTTGCGATTTTTTTATTCGAATTAATTTACGAATTATATAACGCTGCAAAATTCGTTTAACGTCGTGCATGTGGAAAAAGTAAACGATACGACTTCAATAAGCTGTCATTTTAATTTTATATATTTGATTAGTTACTAGTTAGTGGAGGAACACGCATTGTATTTTAAAATCAGATTTCATGATATAACAATTAGCTTTATTTATAATTTATTTATGTTTCATTTCATTTGTTGTTAACAGGAGTTAATTTGTCCCATTTTTTTTTTTTTTTTAAATAGTAGATTTTGTAGAAGACCTTACAAAAATAGAAATTAAACATAATTTTTTACACAAATGGTAAAACCAAAGTTTTAAACTTCGAATTTGGTGAAACCGAAGTTTGAAACTTCGGTTTTGACTCATTTTGACCAACAAAGTTTGAAAATTTGAAAATCTTCATTAATGAATCTCAACATTAATCAAGCTTAGATTCACCGATCTATATGCTAATCCTAACCTTCTTCAATGGACAATTCCAGTTTACATCAACAGATTTGGAGCAATTCGAATCAAGTCCTATGAGAAAAGTCAAACGGTTGAGGTCTCCGAATTACCTGGCATGATTTGATAAAAACTAGAAATGCATAGTTGTTCTAAATCCTTACGTGAACGTGTCTGCAAAGTTATAGCTTATAATTTGAAGAATCATATCTGAATTTCGAAGTCAAAGTTCGTTGAAAAAGTCAACTGTTTGAATCTTGGATCGAATTCGAGTTATATGTTTGGATTCAGACTATTTTTATGAAACTCGAGTGTTTAGTGATCAATTTTCAGTAAGTTTTGTGAAGAAATTGTTGTCTAAAAACATCTAAATTGCAAAATCAAATTTAATATGAAGATGAAACCGTAGCTAGCTGTTGTTCATCAAAATTTTGATTTGGAGATGTTTTTGCATGAAATTTGTTCAAGTACTCTGTTAATCACTGGTTTATGATAACGTTTCAAGTGATATTGAAGTTTAAATCGATCAATTGATGATTGAGAAAATTTCAAAAATTCGATGATTAACTGCTCAAGAATCAAAACCGAAGTTTCAAACTTCGGTTTTGACCATGTCAACCGTGTTCTGCAAAAAGTGAGAAAACCGAAGTTTCAAACTTCGGTTTTACCAAATCCGAAGTTTGAAACTTCGGATATACCATTTGTGTAAACAAAATTTTTTGAATTTCTATTTTTGTAAGTTATTCATGAAAATCTACTATTTAAAAAAAAAAATAATAATAATTCTAATTTGTCCAGTATATAACTGCGAGTCTGTGACAACAAGATTTATTCGCTATATACTAGGTTTTAAATATATATTTACATTTACATATGAGTATTCGAAATTGAAATTAATTATCACTGATAACAATGTACTCTATTTAAAATAATAAGAAGAATTATCTACAAGATATTATATTACTCCGTATTATTTTGATAAGGAAGAAATGGTACACAGTAATATATCTGAATTTAATCATAAAACATGTAGTGATATATTCAAAGAATGGGAACTCAAATATTCATTTTCATCAAAATTCAATGGATTCAAATTAATATATTAATATAGGTGATTAACATTCAGCCAATTAAAATATGAAACAAATAAATATATGTCAAAGCACAAAATAATAGAAACAAATTTACAGAAGAATTTAGAATTTAATGATCTATTGATCATATTAATTTACATCATAGTAACAGCAACGAACGATCCAACGACCGCGGTTCCAACAATAGCAGCTCTGTGGACCCACGAATCAGCAAAAGAGCCATTAGGAAGATCAGCAGTGGGCCCACTGGGTGCTGGTGAAGGACCAGGTGAAAGTGCAGATGGTGCAGGTGATGATGGGGAAGGAGATGGTCCAGAGCTCTTTGGAGATGGAGTTGGGGCAGCTGGGGCAGGAGCCGGGGCATGAACCGGGGTTGGGGCAGGGGATGCAGTTGGTGGTGCAACTGGGCTAGCAATTGGTGAAATTGTTGGGGTGGCAGCAGGGGCTAATTGAGCTATGCACGATGTTGCAAAAATGGCAACTATCATGACCAACTGGAACATTGTTGAAGAAGCCATTGTTTTTAAATTGAGTATGATTTAAAGTTAAGAAAAGATAGAAGATTGAGGAGGTTTTAGATGGATGAAAAGTGTAAAGAAATTAATGAATATATATAGAAGGTGAAGTGAAAGAGACTTGGTACTAGACAGATTGTAATGTTGAGTTTCATAATATTGGAGTGCAACTTTTATTTTTATTTTTGTAATTTTAAATATTTTAGTTTATTTAATTTTGAGAACAGGTCATCAAGGCAAGTAATTATTTGTTGTCATGTTTAAATGTTTGACCTTTTCTAATGTATATAGTTACTTTTATTATTTTCTTTTAAAATATTTATGTTGGCATTTTTGATAAAACTTATGAAATCCATAGAATGTAGTAATTTAATTTAGTTTTATGTCAAGTTATATTTGGCTTAATTTTCATCTATTTTGGTTTAACTTGTTAACTTTCTATTTTGCAATCTCTAGTCTTTCATTTATTTTATTTATTGATGATTATTGAGTACAAGAAGAAAAAAAAATAGTTACATTAAGCATGTGATCACACTAGTTATCTATTTATCTCAAACTTTCTTTTATGGAAATGTATGTAGTTTAAGTTTACAAAAAAAAAAAAAAAAAAAAAAAAAATGTAGTTTAAGTTTACCTCAACATAAAAACATTTACTTTTATTCGAGTTACCTTGATATGTTTTTTTTTTTTAGAACAAAAATTTCGGCATCGAATCCTCTCATTTGCTTTAAAAAATTGCTTTAAAAAGGAATTGGAAATAACCCCTTAGAATGATTAATTTGAGAAGCATTGAACGTTATTAATCTGATTACATAATATTCTTTAATTATTGGTGCGACCAAGAAATGAAGCTAAGCGTAAACACTAGTTTTCTTAACTATATAAAATAAGAGAAATTATATATACCTTAATACAACAAAATTTTTATCACTAAATTAAAAAACTAAAGACATAACTATGAAATTCCTTTTGTATATAAAAGTAAATCAACAAAAAAAAAAAAAAAAAAAAAAAAAAAGATTATGCTAACATGTAATCGCATGACATACGGAGTATATACTTAAAGTTTCAAATTTTAAGATGACCGTTGAAACATCAACTTAAAAAAAAAAAAAATGCAAAGAAAATATTTGATCGGTCGCTTTCATTTGGTGAATAAGATGTCGTTGTCATTGTATTTTGTGAAAATTTATTAAGAATATATAATATATAAAAGTATAATATTTCTTAATAATCTTAATATTCTTAATACGTTATATGATATTCACCGATATTATATATACTAGCAATATTATTTTTAAGTTTTGTGCATTATTCACCCATGTTTATTACAACCTGTCTTCAAGCTGGTTTCAACCAATTCCGTGGTATTTTAATATATATTCCCTTGCAATGATTTACGAACATTCTAGACAGTTCTTTAATTAAAGGTGCATGTTACAAAAACACTGTTCGAAAACGTTAAAACAAATAAACTTGTACAAAAAGTCGGAAAATATTATTATTTTCGCTTTGTTATAAAATATCTAGATTGTGTTATAAAATATCTAGATTGGATGTTAATTTTATTATTATTATATTTCTTGCATAGTAATATTTTATACTATAAATAGACATGTATGGTAACCATTTAAGGTGCATCATTTCTCTTGAAATATCAATATCAATATTTCTTCTCTCCTTCTTCTCTCTTTTTCTCTCTTTGTTCTTATAACCATTAAAGGTAGTTATAAGCCTACTGAATTATAACACGTTATCAGCACGAAAAGCTTAGTGTAATTAAAAGATATCTCAAACGATCACGAATCACTAATCAAGGTATGAAATTATTAATAATTTTCAGACTCGAATATATCAAATTTTGGACTACTAACATTTATATTTATGTTATTTAAGTTATATATGGTCGGTTATACCACCTGAATTATATTTCTGTAATCTAACTTTTACTAACTTCACTAACATTTATATTTATGTTATTTAAGTTATATATGGTCGGTTATACCACCTGAATTATATTTCTGTAATCTAACTTTTACTAACTTCACTAACATTTATATTTATGTTATTTAAGTTATATATGGTCGGTTATACCACCTGAATTATATTTTCTGTAATCTAACTCTTATTAACTTCACTAACATTTATATTTATGTTAATAAGACCTCATGATTGTACGCAACACGTCATTTGACAACACGGTACTTTATGTACGCAACACGTCATTTGACAACACGGTACCATGGGTCGAGATTAATTCCGATCAATACGAATACGACGGGGTCTTTATATGTTATCTAACATTTATGATTACTTATGCAATTAATCATTATTTATTTCATGCATACTAATGTTTATTCTTAAATTTATAATTTTAAAAGTTAAAATAAAAAAATAGTTTGTATTTTTATTAAAAGTAAATCTTAAAAGTTAAAATAAGAAAAAGTAGTTTGTACTTTTATTAAAAGTAAATCTTAAAAGTTAAAATACAAAAAGTAGTTTGTATTTTTATTAAAAGTAAATCTTAAAAGTTAAAATAAGAAAAAGTAGTTTGTATTTTTATTAAAAGAATATCTTAAAAGTTAAAGTAAGAAAAAAAAAAGATGGTAAAATGAAATAGTTTTTTGTCAAAAATGAAGTATTGAAAATGAAGTGGTCTCCTTCTATAACTAAAAAAAATATATACTTTTATCAAATGAATTTTTTTGTGGCCGACAATTTCAAACACGAGTCCGTGTTTAGTTTATCAAGAATATCTCTTGCTTTGGTGAAAGGTCACGATCACGATATCAGGTGTTGTGAAAGAATTAAAAAATTGGTCAAGTGGCCTTTTAAAAACTAGAAAAAAAATTTAAACAAAAAGTTTTTTTTATATATTTATAATTTACGGGTAACGTAAAAAAAGGAAGTTTTTTTTAAAAAAAAAAAACAAAGAAAGTGTTTAAATGAGTTTTACAGAAAGGTGGAAAGCAAAGTAAAAAAAAAAACTTTTTTCCAAACAAAGGTAAATGAAAGTAGGACTTAATACAAGAAAAAAGTAAACATCTCCTAGACGTGATAAAATCTATCAATGATAAGTATTAGACTTGATGAGCTAAATGTGACAAAAATGTTTCAACATGTCTTATGTTAATTTTCTAAAATAAGTTATTATTATTCCGAGTTTAACACATATACATATGTTAATTAAAAATAACCTTTTTTGTAGCGACCCCGACAAATCGTCAAGTGACGGCGTCGGCTACGTGGGTCCCATTACCTGATTATAAGTCTTTAAGATAACGTTTGACCAAAATATGTCGCCTTCATTTCAAATTAAAGCTTGTTTCAAAGTTTACAAGAATTGTTCAACCAAAAGTTAAGTTACAACGTTATAGATACGATTGAAATCTAGGCGACACGGTTTAAAGTAAAGTCAAAAGACGCTCCATGAAATGCATGTATACTCGACATCGGATGCAAGTATCAAATAGTAAGCGGAAGCATGTTTCACATATCGTGCAAGACCTGAGAAAAACATAGAAATCTGTCAACGAAAACGTTGGTGAAATCATAGGTTTAAGTAAGTAAGTACAAGTGAACCACAAGATTTGCATCAATGAAATAATAGTAATACATTCCAAAAGTTTGTTTCACGAGCACCCAATTATCAATGCTTAACATTTCCTTCCATTGAACCCCATCACTTAGTGCTAGAACATACACTGTTTCTCGAAAATATATTTCATTCGTAAACGGTAGCGAACCGTTTGAATGAGGGTTTGTCAAACCCATATGGATCCATACAACATAAGTTCTCGCTTACACCCGGCAAGTGTAACTAATGATAATCGAATTGAGGATTTTGTTCTAAACTCGTATGTAGAATGTTTGTTTTCCTGTACTTGTGTTCACTTAGTAAAGAAATGTTTATGTTTTCTCATCCCAAATGTAAGTTCAAAAAGAGTAAAAGTGGGACTATGATCTCACCTCGAGTGCACGAGTATAAAAGTACTTCAACAAGTAAACGTGTGCAAAGAACAATGCTAGTCTTGACCTAAACAATAGGTTTGTATCAATAACGGTAACCACAAACGGTCAACGATGTTCAATTAGTCCTATGGCTCGTTACGACTCGATTAAGTATAGCATGTGAATCACGTTGTCAAGTTTCATACAAGAAACAAGTATAAAAGCATGTTAGAATGATTGTATAAAAGTTTGGTTAAGTTTGACTAAAAGTCAAACTTGGTCAAAGTCAAAGTCAACGGGATCGGGTCGGGTCTCGGACAAATTTTCTATGCTAGTTATTCATATATAAGCATGTTAAAACAAATTGCATGTGAATTGGAGGTCTAGAACATGGCAAACATTTTTGATAAAATGGAAAAGTTGGACAGAATCTGGACAAGGCAAATGTCGCGCCGCGGCAAGGGGTGTCGCGCCGCGACATAACACATGGTCTGGTGTCAGGTCGTTTTCAAGGTTCAAGTCTTGGTCAAAACTTCAAACAAACGCAAAACGCAAACCGCAAACAATTAGAAGACGTATCTTATACCGTTGGAAAGCTCTTTTGACAAGGAACACAACTAAACACAAATCCTCAAACAAAAACATCATTTACAACAATCGAATTCTCGTCATGTGATCAATAAACGCTCATTTCAAAGCCTCAAGTTCATCAATATGCATTTTAAGTTCCGGGAATCCAATTTACACATATGATATGCCGTTTTGAAGGTAATTAAGCATACATTACAACTAATCACTAACAATTAACATTCCATGGCATTCAAGCATCAAAAGTTCATGTCAAGAACTATCAAACCCTAGTCAAACATCACAAAATCAATATTCATGTTTTTGAAGTTTTCTTAATCAACCTACGCATCAAAACGAAGCTAGTGATACTAGTAACACAATTAAAACATGCACTTTAACAATCTAACAACATTAACCCATCCAAAATCAAGGATTAAGCAAACCCATTTCAAGTTCATGCTAGTTACTCCAAAAACAACAAATCGAGCAAACCAAACATATATTCATGTTAGACTTGAGCCATAGACACTAACTAACACCATTTCAAATCAAAAACACGAATTTAGAGAAATCTAGAGTTTTAGAAATGTTACCCAAACGAGATGAAGTTGGTATCAAATTGTAGAGGATGAAGAGAGGATTCCAAATATGTAATTTGTTTTGTTGTAAGCCTCCTAAATCGAATTTAGATGATGAATGATTGAATTGGGTGTTGTGTGTGTGTGTTCTTGCTAGAGAGAAAGAGAGATGAGGGAGATGGATGGAAATGGATGGAGGAGGTGAAGTGGTTGACTAGTTGACCTAGTCACCACTTTGCCCACTTGTCAACTTAAGTCCCTCATGTTTGTAGTCGGGTGCGGGAATTAACCAAACGAATATTTTTAAAACGTTCGAGTAAACGGGTGATGTCAAAATTAAATAGCGGGAATATAATGAACGTTACTCACGGAAACTATTAATTTAAATACGAAAGATTATGTTTTAAAAAAAAAGACGGTGTTAAAATTAAATTTAACGGAAAAACGCGGGATGTTACATTATCCACACCTCAAAAGAAATTTCGTCCCGAAATTTAGTTGGAAGTAGTAGTTGTTGAATCTTCCTCGAGATCTTGCGTTGCCAATTCTACGAGTGAGGGAGAAGTACGTTCTAGGGTATTTCAACGAATTTTGACGGTCGGGATCATACGATGTTTTAAGGTTTGGCTTCACGATTTATGGTTTCAACCGGTCCTCCTAGGAAGTGAGGGTTATCGTCGATAGTGAGTTCATCAAAGGAGATAACAAGTTCTCGTTTCGCAAAACACGTCTTTGAGTTGATACATCGAATGTAGGATAAACGGAGACCCAAAATGAGTCGGAAAAGTCTAAATGGCTAGCGACGGGTCCAAAACACCCCAAGAATTTAAAGGATCAAAATATCGCGGATTTAGCTTCCTACGTTTCCTGAAATGGATTGCACCTTTCCAAGGTGCGACTCTTAACGTGACGCGGTTTCCCACCTGGAATTTGAAATGTTTACGTCTAACATCGGCGTAGCTCTTGGTGATTACGAGTCGCGTAGGGTTTTACCTGAATATGAATAAATTTTCTCGGTTGCTCATGAACAACCTCGGCCCCGGTGAATTGATCATCGTTTACTTGGTTCGACAAGGGAGAATGACGTTTCCGGTCACATGTGGTTTCAAAAGGAGTGACGTTAAAACTTGAATGAAAATCATTGTAGTACGAGGATTCGGTTAAAGGAAAATACTTTTCTCAAGTAAATTTGAAGTTGGTAATACAAACTTTTATTATGGTTTCCAAGGTTTAAATCACATGTTTGTTCGGTCCGTCGGGTTGTGGATGGTACGCGGTACTCATGTCTAAACGCGGTCCCGAGGCTTCTTGTAAAACTAGAAGTGAAACGAGTATTTCGATACGGGATAATTAACAAAGATACACCGTGTTGGAATAGAATCTCTTAAGATATGTTTGAACGAGTCAGTTAGGGTTCGAAAAAAAATGTTCGTTAGGACTATTCACCCTCGTGGCGAATACTTATGTAATATGAAGAGTTTCTCTATCCATGGTGAAATGTTACAAGGAGTTTCTTTAAACGGAAATGCGAACGGTAAAGATAGTAGTGAAATGAGGACTTAGAATAGGATGAGTTTACATCTCGAGGTTGCCATAACGTGCCTCTAGTTGTCAAAAGTTGAAGTCTGAAAGAGAAACGAGGTAGTACACGTAGTTGTATAGTTCGGGGTTGAATAATAGTTGACCGATTATCAGAAACACAAGGGCGTTACGTCAAAGAAGAGTGAAGTATCGTTGGATTGTGTGTTATCTTAAATCCCAGTAATATCAGACGGTGACGGTGAAATAACAGAGGTAGGTAGTGTGGTACGGGATGACGAGAAAATTGATCGGATCCACAATTTAGTATTCGAATTCTTCGTGCAAAATAACGAATTTTAGTTATGTTGATTTTTGAGACGAGAGAGTATGCCTTTCGGCGTTCAAGTAGAAATATTTCTATATTTGAGTTCCATCTAGTGCTATACGCATTTAGCTAGGAAGGTTGGTGTGAAGAATCACATTCAAGGCTCAGACATGAAGAGGTTTAAAGTTTTCCTTAGTGAGTTAACGAGTTTAAAAGTCGTGTAACACGAGAAAAGTCAGAAATGAATCTTCGGTAAAAAATAGACGAGATCTAGGATTTTACGAATACAAGTCTGAGTTGAGAGAGTTTCATGATTACGTGTGGCTTGATTTCGAGATTGATTGTAATGCCTTGACCATTAACATCATGGTCTAGAAAATTTGACTTCGTTTAACAGAAATTCTCACTCGGAGAATTTGGTATAGAGTTGCTCTTTTCTCAAAAGTTCGAGCTTAAGATGGTGATGTTGTTCGTTTTCCTTCTTTACTTAAATAAGTTAAGATGTCATCTATAAATACGATAACAGATTAGTCTATATGAATTTGCATACGCGGTTCAAGAGGTTTATGGATACGGGCGAGCCCTAAATAAATCAAGCGGTACTAAGAGAGATTTACAACTAACGTTGCGAGTTCGGAAAGTGGCTTAGGAGACATCGTCTCACTTAACCCCCAATTGATGATAACCGGAACGGAGGTCGATTTGGAACATACGGGATTCGTGCAAATAATCATGAGGTCATGGATGCGAGGGAGAGGGTATCGGTTTCCAACCGAAAATTTCTCAGTTCACAATAATCTATACAAGATGATGGGGAAACATTTTTTTTTTTTTTTTTTTTTTTTTTTTTTTTTTTACGAATAGGTTCCGAGCTCCCTAGTTCTACAGGTGTCAAGTCAAAATTCTTAACGTATATCCTCCGATAAAATATGTAGGCACACAATATTTTCCGTTGGTCACTTAAATTGCCTAAGTAGTGTCTAGGGGAAAAGGTGGAGTGCAAAGAGCACGAGTCAAAGCCTTGGTTATAAAACGTCTAGCGGTAACCGAATCGAATAAGTATGAAATATACGGTTTGTTGTGAAGAAACGTACCCGTGACTAGTCCATCGTTGTCTCGGGCATCCTAGGGGTCGATGTTGATAGTTCAACGGCGTGCGTTGGGGTTGATTTCTTCTTTGGGCACACATTCCTAAAATGACCCAGTTGGCCACATTCGAAGCAAGCACCCGTCCTGTGTGCGTTGGGCACCTTTCGAGCGACGGTAGCGGTACTCTTACAGGCATGGGCCACATGTCCACTTATGTGACACTTGATGCAAAATGGTTTGCCACACTCACCAAAATGATGTTTGCGACACTTGTTACAATAAGGTAGATTTCCGGCATACCCTTTCTTGCCGCCGGGGGTGAGAGGCTTCTTGGAGAGGTTGTTATTGTTGTGGTTGTTTGGTTGCGAGGCTTCCCATTTTCTTTTGTTGTTACTCGAGTGGTTCTCGACCATTGGTGCCGGTGCTTCCATTTCATTCACCGTTTCTAAAGTTTGGTGGGCCTTTGTTAAAGCCTCTTGTAGGTTAGTGGGTTGGGATGTCATTACCCCGTGTTGAATGCTCTTAGGGAGGCCATCCATGTAAAGTTCGACTCTTAGGGATTCGGGAGTCATGAGATTCGGACACATTGAGACTAGTTCGGTAAACCGTTGATTATAAGCTCCGAGGTCATTCCCGACCGTTTTTAAATTCCTTAGACCCTGTTCGAGCCTTCGAGTCTCGTCGCGCAGAAAATATTCGGTGATCATTCTTTCTCTTAATTCGGTCCATGAGAGTGTGTGGGCTTCATCGATACCCACCGATTGTACGTACTTGTTCCACCACGAGAGAGCAATGCCGGTGAAAGTGAGAGTGGAAAACTTGACCTTATCTTGGTCTCGACAACCGCTTGTGTTAAAAACGGTCTCCATTTGTTCAAACCATCGGGTGAGAGTAACCGGTCCTCCGGTTCCATCGAAAGTGGGAGGGTTGTACTTCATGAAGTTCTTGTAGGAGCAACCTTCGCTTGAATTACCGGCTCCATGATTGTTGTTGTTAGAAAAGTGATCGGCCACGGCCGTACCCACGGCGGTGGTTATCATTCGTTGAAGAGCTTGTTCAAGAGTTTCGAGAGGAGTGTTGTGTTGACCTTGGTGAGCCATTGTTCCTTCATGACACAAGAATATCGTTGGTTAGTATTTTCAACAATACTAACCACAGTATGGAATAAGGATAGAGAGAAAATTTTCCTTGACTCGCCTTAAATTCTTTACGTCATAATGTCGGAACGTCCATGTGAATCACCGTAATATAATCCCGGAAATTATATTACCCTGATTCTCATGTGCATTTAACATTACTTCATAAAGTCAAGGTGGCGCATCAACAAAATTTATCAACGTAAGATCAAGATCGAATACGAGTTAGATATGATAGAAGAGTTCGAGTATAAATGCACAATTTGTCAAATAATTCCTACTTCAGTCTATATGCCGGTTGTAGTCTAGATTCACCTATGTACCCTATGACTCGGGGTGGACACAAATGAACTCTAAATCCCTACAACCAAGGCTCTGATACCAACTGTAGCGACCCCGACAAATCGTCAAGTGACGGCGTCGGCTACGTGGGTCCCATTACCTGATTATAAGTCTTTAAGATAACGTTTGACCAAAATATGTCGCCTTCATTTCAAATTAAAGCTTGTTTCAAAGTTTACAAGAATTGTTCAACCAAAAGTTAAGTTACAACGTTATAGATACGATTGAAATCTAGGCGACACGGTTTAAAGTAAAGTCAAAAGACGCTCCATGAAATGCATGTATACTCGACATCGGATGCAAGTATCAAATAGTAAGCGGAAGCATGTTTCACATATCGTGCAAGACCTGAGAAAAACATAGAAATCTGTCAACGAAAACGTTGGTGAAATCATAGGTTTAAGTAAGTAAGTACAAGTGAACCACAAGATTTGCATCAATGAAATAATAGTAATACATTCCAAAAGTTTGTTTCACGAGCACCCAATTATCAATGCTTAACATTTCCTTCCATTGAACCCCATCACTTAGTGCTAGAACATACACTGTTTCTCGAAAATATATTTCATTCGTAAACGGTAGCGAACCGTTTGAATGAGGGTTTGTCAAACCCATATGGATCCATACAACATAAGTTCTCGCTTACACCCGGCAAGTGTAACTAATGATAATCGAATTGAGGATTTTGTTCTAAACTCGTATGTAGAATGTTTGTTTTCCTGTACTTGTGTTCACTTAGTAAAGAAATGTTTATGTTTTCTCATCCCAAATGTAAGTTCAAAAAGAGTAAAAGTGGGACTATGATCTCACCTCGAGTGCACGAGTATAAAAGTACTTCAACAAGTAAACGTGTGCAAAGAACAATGCTAGTCTTGACCTAAACAATAGGTTTGTATCAATAACGGTAACCACAAACGGTCAAAGATGTTCAATTAGTCCTATGGCTCGTTACGACTCGATTAAGTATAGCATGTGAATCACGTTGTCAAGTTTCATACAAGAAACAAGTATAAAAGCATGTTAGAATGATTGTATAAAAGTTTGGTTAAGTTTGACTAAAAGTCAAACTTGGTCAAAGTCAAAGTCAACGGGATCGGGTCGGGTCTCGGACAAATTTTCTATGCTAGTTATTCATATATAAGCATGTTAAAACAAATTGCATGTGAATTGGAGGTCTAGAACATGGCAAACATTTTTGATAAAATGGAAAAGTTGGACAGAATCTGGACAAGGCAAATGTCGCGCCGCGGCAAGGGGTGTCGCGCCGCGACATAACACATGGTCTGGTGTCAGGTCGTTTTCAAGGTTCAAGTCTTGGTCAAAACTTCAAACAAACGCAAAACGCAAACCGCAAACAATTAGAAGACGTATCTTATACCGTTGGAAAGCTCTTTTGACAAGGAACACAACTAAACACAAATCCTCAAACAAAAACATCATTTACAACAATCGAATTCTCGTCATGTGATCAATAAACGCTCATTTCAAAGCCTCAAGTTCATCAATATGCATTTTAAGTTCCGGGAATCCAATTTACACATATGATATGCCGTTTTGAAGGTAATTAAGCATACATTACAACTAATCACTAACAATTAACATTCCATGGCATTCAAGCATCAAAAGTTCATGTCAAGAACTATCAAACCCTAGTCAAACATCACAAAATCAATATTCATGTTTTTGAAGTTTTCTTAATCAACCTACGCATCAAAACGAAGCTAGTGATACTAGTAACACAATTAAAACATGCACTTTAACAATCTAACAACATTAACCCATCCAAAATCAAGGATTAAGCAAACTCATTTCAAGTTCATGCTAGTTACTCCAAAAACAACAAATCGAGCAAACCAAACATATATTCATGTTAGACTTGAGCCATAGACACTAACTAACACCATTTCAAATCAAAAACACGAATTTAGAGAAATCTAGAGTTTTAGAAATGTTACCCAAACGAGATGAAGTTGGTATCAAATTGTAGAGGATGAAGAGAGGATTCCAAATATGTAATTTGTTTTGTTGTAAGCTTCCTAAATCGAATTTAGATGATGAATGATTGAATTGGGTGTTGTGTGTGTGTGTTCTTGCTAGAGAGAAAGAGAGATGAGGGAGATGGGTGGAAATGGATGGAGGAGGTGAAGTGGTTGACTAGTTGACCTAGTCACCACTTTGCCCACTTGTCAACTTAAGTCCCTCATGTTTGTAGTCGGGTGCGGGAATTAACCAAACGAATATTTTTAAAACGTTCGAGTAAACGGGTGATGTCAAAATTAAATAGCGGGAATATAATGAACGTTACTCACGGAAACTATTAATTTAAATACGAAAGATTATGTTTTAAAAAAAAAGACGGTGTTAAAATTAAATTTAACGGAAAAACGCGGGATGTTACATTTTTGTTCTTATGTAGTGTTGGGTTGCAATTTTGGTTGTATGCCATAATTCCATCCAGTAGAGTGACAATAGAAAACTTTTGATGATAATCAATAAAAAACTTTTTTCCAAATTTGACAAATGTTTTGTTAAAAACGTGACCGTTGAAAAAAGGAGGTTGAATAATAAAACTTAAAAAACAAATTATTTTTTTAAGAGTGTGCATCAAAATGGCCCGTTTAATAATGGGGAGTAAAAATATAGTCAAATTGTTTCAACGAACAAGGGTTCAATTGGATGTCTCTTAAAAAAAATCCGCGGGTACGGGTGATGGATCCAATGGATCCGCATCCACGACCCGCGGGTGCTATCCTTAATTGTGACAAGTACAAATCAACTAAAAGTCTAAAAAATAAATGCTCTTATAGGGACCAAATGTTCACAATAATTGCCTAAGCTAGATATGAAACAAATAGTTCATAAAAAAAGGTCGTTGTGCGTTTTCGGGATGATAGCCGAAATACACTTACAAAAGTAGGTCAGCCGTCAATTCTTTATGGCCATATCAACGTAGATCAATAAAATCATTTATGGTTTTGATAAAAGATTAATTAAAAATTAATTGTTTTTTGGTCTTGGATTCTAAGTAACAAAAGCAAAGGTTGTTTTTGGTTGCCACAACAAACAAGACAGGGGTTGTTGACTTTTGTTGTTAAACATGGCACAAGTGAACAATAACAATAGATTATTGTTTTTGAAAAGAATAATGATGCGTTAATTTTATTGTATAAAATAAAATTAAAGAAAATGGTTTTCATTGATGACTATGAACAAACGCAAACAAAGTGTTTGTGGTATTTGGTGATTAAAAAAAAAGTGCATCTAAAGCTTCTACTGAAAATAATATGCATCTAAAGCTTCTACTGAAAATTAATGTGCAAGGTACAACGTATAACTATATGGTCAAATTCATTTGAGCCTTCGGAGTTACAAGTATATGATGTATATATATATTACTCAATTAACAAAATAGTAAATCTAAATTAATTCATATGAATAGTAAAACGAAATTAATTAATTTACTATTCACATAAAAAAGCACATATGATAAAAAGCGCATCGCATATGATAAGCGCATATGATAAAAAGCGAATATGATGAAAAGCACAACGCATATGATGAAAATCGCATATGATTAAAAGCGCATATGGTGAAAAACACAGCGCATATGATTAAAAGCGTATATGGTGAAAAGGATATATGATAAAAAAAAAACACATATGGTGATTTATAAAAAAAAAAAAAAAACACATATGATGATTAATGGAAAGCACATATGGTGATTAATGAAAAGTATATTGTGAAAAAGAATCACAAATGTTTCTTGAAAGAATTCAAGGTAAGATATATGAACCAATTCATCCATCATGTGAACCATTTTGATATTTCATGGTTCTAATAGACGCATCTAGCGGATGGTCTCATATTTGTATGTTATCAAGCCGTAATATGGCATTTGCAAAGTTTCTTGCACAAATTATTAAATTGAGAACACATTATTCTGATTACACCATTAAAAGGATGGGACTTGATAATGCTGGTGAGTTAACATCTCAAGCATTTAATGATCATTATATATCTACAGGGATTGTTGTTGAACATCCAGTTGCTCATGTGCATACACAAAATTGGTTTAGCTGAATCAATAGATAAACGCTTACAGCTAATAACTAGACAATTGATAATGAGTACAAATCTCTCAATATTTATATGTGGACATGTAAATTTACATGCTGCGACATTAATTCGCATTATACCATGTGGAAGTCGTAAATATTTTCACTTAATACTTGATTTTGGCCAAGAGCCAAATATTTTCTACCTTAAAACATTGGTTGTGCAGTGTATGTTCCAATTGTATCACCACAACATAATAAAATGGTTCTTCAAAGAAAGATGATAATATATTTTGGATATAAAACATCTTCAATCATAAGATATATTGAACCCATGATGGGTGATGTTTTTACAGCACGTTTTGCTGATTGTCATTTTAATAAAACATTGTTCCCTAGATTAGGGGGAGAAATAAAAAATAAAAAATAAAATGATGCTTCATGATGTGAACATCAATTAAGGTATATTGAACTCGCACAAAAGAATGTGAAACAAAAGTTCAAAAATAATGCATATGCAAGAACTTGCAAATTAATTACTTTATGCATTTACAGATATAAAAAAGTGACTAAATCATATATACCAGCGATAAATGCTCCAGCTCGAACTGAAATTCCAAAAGCTGGCAATAATGTCACTGTTGAGTCTTTGCCACGCATCAAACGTGGAAGATCAATTGGTTCCGAAGATAAAAATCCTCGAAAAAGAAAATCAGCTGATAATGAGGTAAGAGAAAGTGTTCAAGAAGAACCACAAATCAATATTCCTTCTGCAGAGGATATTGATAAATGTAAATACTAAAATTGCGATAAATTATGCAATATTATGGAACCGAAATGAAACTAAAATCTCTATGAGATATTTTCATATAATGTTACAATGACATCATGAATAAAGATGATGATCTGGAACTAAAATCTGTCATTGAATATACAAAATGGACATGATTGAGCTCAATGGAAAGGAGCAATAAGAGCTGAATTAGAATCGCTCGATAAAAGAAAAGTTTTCGGATCAATCGTTATCACTTTTAAAGATGTGAAACGTATGGGATACAAATGAATTTTTATCCGAAAAAAAATGTGCAAATGAAGTTACAAGGCAAAACTAGACTTGTAACTCAATATTTCCCACAAAGACCAGAAATGAATTAGGAGGAAAAATTATCCTCCTGTAATGGATACAATTACTTATTAGATACTTAATCAACCTGGTAGTTATTTAAATGCATCTCATGAATGTTGTTACTACTTATCTGTATGGATCACTTAATAGTGATATATATGAATATACCTAAAGGGTTAATGTATCATAAGCATCTAATGTAAAACCCAAGGGAATATATTCCATTAAATCACAAAGATTTCTAAGTGGGTTTATACAAACGAGACGTATGTGGTATAACCGATTAAATGACTACTTGATAAAAAAAGGGTATAAATATAAACTTATTTTGCACGTATGTTTTATAAAAACAATGTTCGGATATGAGATCGTAGTTGTTTATGTCAATGTTCTTAACATCATATGAACAAATAAAGAGATCTATGAAATCATTCAACTTCTAAAGAATTATTTTGAAATGAAAGATCTTGAAAAAACCAAGTATTACCTTGGATTGCAAATTGAGCATATGCCTAATGGTTTACTTGTACATCAAACAACTTATACCGAAAAGATTTTAAAACATTTTTTTTAAAGACAAACTCATTGTTGTTAGATCACTCAATATTGACACTGATCTATTTCATCCCTGCGAAGATCATGAAAATTTTAACAGATCGGAAGTTCTATATTTTAGTGCAATTGAGGTTCTTATGTATCTTATAGATTATACAAGATCTGACATTTCTTTTGCAGTTAATTTGTTGACAAGGTTCAGCTCAGCCCCTACCAAAAGACATTGGAATGGGATCAAACAAATAGTTTGATACCTTCGGGGAACTACTGATTTATAATTATTTTATTCTAACAACTCGAAACAAGATTTGTTTGGTTATACAGATGCAGATTATTTATCCGATCTACATAAAGCTAAATCTCAAACTGGATATGTATTCCTAAATGGAGGCACCGCAATATCATGACGTTCTCAAAACAAACACTTGTTGCAACATCATCAAATCATGCCGAAGTGATTGCATTACATGAAGCTACTCGGGAATGATTTTAGTTAAGATCAATGATACAAATCATTATTGATTCTTGTGGACTAGAACGCTATAAAAGCGTAACAACTATCTATGAAGATAATACAGCTTACATAATACAAATGAAAGAAGAGTATCAAAAATGACAGAACAAAACATAAATGCTGACGAGGCGCTAAAGCTATAAACGGTCTTAACGGTCATAAGTTTGATGGAAAAGAATGGTATATTGGTAAGGCTCAGAAAAAGACTGAAAGGGAATAGGAACTGAAACAACGGTTTGAACAAACCATGAAGGAGACTGTAGACAAATCACGAGGGCCAAACTTGTACATAAAAGATTTAGATGATACAGTTTCAGATGAAAACCTCAGATTTTTCTCATATACTCAAGATATCGTAAAAGACAACCAGATTAAAATGAGATACGTTCAATCAACAACTCTGCTGATCTTTATACCAAAGCACTGCTAACTGCTATTTTCAGAACACACGTTCATAATATTGGCATGAGGCATGTTAAGAAGATGTAACAACTCAGACGTTGCCTACTTGAGGGGGAGTCAACTTTATGCTGCACTCTTTTTCCCTTAGCTAAAGTTTTATCCCAATGAGTTTTCTTTAGCAAGGTTTTTAACGAGGAAGTACTAGTTATTCTCTAATAAAATTGTCATCCAAGGGGGAGTGTTATAAAATATCTAGATTGTGTTATAAAATATCTAGATTGGATGTTAATTTTATTATTATTATATTTCTTGCATAGTAATATTTTATACTATAAATAGACATTTATGGTAACCATTTAAGGTGCACCATTTCTCTTGAAATATCAATATCAATATTTCTTCTCTCCTTCTTCTCTCTTTTTCTCTCTTTGTTCTTATAATCATTAAAGGTAGTTATAAGCCTACTGAATTATAACACGCTTGTGATTGTTATACTAGCACGTTTGTTCAAAACGTAAATTGTGAACACTAAGCGTGTTTTAAAAGCTTTTAGGATGTACATTGTAGCTCGATCAATATTTCACACCAATTGATCCGGCCCACTTTGAAAGTTCGAGTTTAGTAACATGTGCTGATTCTCATATAGTTGGGCCTTTCTTGCCCAATGACAAAGTCCGAAACCTCTAGCATTACTAGTCGTTCTAATCATTTCTGTTTTAAATAAATATAAGTCTAATTTTTAACAGACATAACAAACATTATTATATTTATTTTTGTAGGCACAGTTGCACATGCCCTATCTGGCTAGCTATCTTGATTATGCTTCAAGGTGAACCCTAAAGCTACTACGATCATTCCTTCCACGTAAAGTAGTACGAATATAACTACATCGATCAATTAATTTTTGGGAAATTCGCCCAAATACATTTTTTTATAAAGTTTTATTCCAAAATACACTTTTTGGAAAAAAATTGTATATTTACATCATTAGGTCGACCACCCTTTGGGTCGACTACCCCTTGACCTGGTCGACCACCACAAATTTCAATGTGGTCGACCTTCGTTTATAACTGAAAAGGTCGACTACCATGTGTTATAGGTCGACCACTATATTCGACCCAAAAAAACAAGGGCGACCTTAATGTCGAGTATGCAAGTGCTCTTCTGCCCTAACTAATTTATCTAATTTATTACTAACATCACCACCACCACCATCATCATACAGTTATACACTTTAGCAAAAACAATGGGAGATATGTATATCTATAGTTACATATACATATACAGTTACATATACAGTTACATATACCTATACATATACTGACATATACACACATACAGATACATCCATACACACATATACACATACATACAGTGACCCATACATACATATACATATATACACATATATACACATACAGATACACTAACATAAAGATACAATAACGCGAATTAGGTTTTACCTCAATATCTGTCATCTTTGCCTGACGATCGATTTAGGGTTTATCTGCAATTGATTGAATCTGCAATGAATCAGGGTTGATGGTTCGTATCTGTGACGACCCGGAAATTTTCGACCAAATTTAAACTTTAATCTTTATATTATTCTGACACGATAAGCAAAGTTTGTTAAGTTAAATCTCAAGAATTTTAAACTGTGTTCATACATTCATTATAACCTCGACCAAATTCCGACGATTCACGAACCGTTATATATAAATAGATATGTATATGTATATATATATTATAACTTGAGAATATTAATAAAGTATTAAACGTATAATACCTTACACGAACGTATTTGTTTCAATATGATTTTCGATGTAATTAAAAAAATATATTAAATGATTGAATTATCAGAAACATTGAATTATGATTACAAGTCTCTGTTGAGAGGTCCACTATGATTTGAGAAAATCTATTCCTTTTAACGATAATCAGAATAATTTGTAAAGCTATTTATAAATAAAAATAAAAAATGTCATTTACGAAAGTTAGACAAAAGTTAGTGGAGAATTGGTTTCCATAATATTCTATTAATTTAGTTTCAAAAGTACAAAAAACGTTTTCAGTTTAAAAAGAACTTTATTATTAAAACATATATATCTTTTATAAATATCTAGAACCACTTTTGACAACTCATTACTTAACCAGTATGATAAAGATAACGATATTTATATTTTATTTTATTAAATATATATAACGATTTAAATTAATATTATATATACTTATACGCGTATTATACGTATATAGTTTTATACTTTTACTATACTTTAACTTTACCTTTACTTTACTTTTATTTTACTTTAACTTTAATAATTCATACTTTAATAATTCAATTTAATAATTCATACTTTAATAATTCACTTTAATAATTCATACTTTAATAATTCACTTTAATAATTCATACTTTAATAATTCACTTTAATAATTCACTTTAATAATTCATACTTTAATAATTCACTTTAATAATTCATACTTTAATAATTCATTTTAATAATTCATACTTTAATAATTCACTTTAATAATTCAAAAATCTGTTATAAATAGAATTCAATAGGTTTCATTATTTCATAGAAACTTGAAAATATATTTCTCTAAACTCTCTCAATCGAATTACATATATATATTTTCTTTGTATTATTTCAAGATATTATTAGTATACATAAAATATTACGATGGAGTGCTGTCCGAGTGATTTCAAAATAGTTTTTTTAATGAGTCGAAGCTAAGAAAATTATAGGTTATAACTATGGAGGTGATGGGTATGCTCGTGAGGTCAATCTAGTGTTTATCATCTCCGTTGCGTCTACGTACTTTCCTGCAATATTGAATCTCAATATTGATACGTGAGCACTCATAACTTAACTTTTATATATCAATAGTGTATCCCTGACTAGTGCTCGAGTATATAGGATTATGCATGCTTGTACATTCGATATTGTCCTTAGATAGGTTTGTGGAATCCTGAATTAGATACATATCCTACTGAGATAGGGTATATGATATGCATGTCATTGGAAAGCTAGCGAAAAATTAAGAACTTTTCATTCAGATATCGAATGGTTTCGATGAACGGATTTGAAGTTATAGTCAACTGAATTTTAGTATTATTGTTAAAATGATTATTATTACTATCGTCGTTATTATTTTAATAGAAATATCATTGTTATTATAAAATATCATTATTACTATTATGTTAGTATTATCATTTTATCATAATAACATTTTTAGTAAATATAAATATTGTTATTTTTTTTATAGAATAATAATAATTATTATTACAAAATAATACAACTTTTACTTATTATTATTATGATCAATATTATTTTATCAAATAAATAGGGGATACAAAGATATTTTTCACCACGCGTAATATAATTACATTAATAATACTTACCACTATAGTTTTACGATATTAAGTGAACTTTATAAATTTTACTACTTAAGATATATAAAAGTATATTTTATCATATATAAACGTTAATATAAATTTTTATTAATAAATGACTGTTATTATTATAAAATCTAATAAATATATTTAAATATATAAAACGACTATAGTTAAGTTATATAATAAACACGTATAAATTTTAGAAGTCATTTTGGGTCAAGTTGACTTTTGTTGACTTTTGCATATTAGTCTCGAGCATTAGGATTGTGGTACACTATGACTTGACCAAAAATTGTTAGACAAATATTGACCAACATATAAATATATATAATTAATATAGGTTCGTGAATCCGAGGCCAACCTTGCACTTGTTAAATGACGTTATATGTATTTTTACTACGAAATACAGTATGGTGAGTTTCATTACTCCCCTTTTATATATATTTTTGGGCTGAGAATACATGCGCTGTTTTATAAATGTTTTACGAAATAGGCACAAGTACTAAAACTAATTCTATGTGGGTTTAAACCCGAAATATACCCTTAGCTTGGTAACATTAAACTACTTGTCTATGTACAGTAGGCGCGAATCCTAAAGATAGATCTATTGGGCCTGACAAACCCCATCCTGACTATGGGATGCTTTAGTACTTCGAGGTTATTTTAAACACACCTGATCTGGTGTACTTCAGAGGGTAAAACATGAACGTTAAGGCTTGTTACCGGGTGCCTACAACTTATAGAATACTTTTATACACTTGCGAGTGTACATATATTTATAAACGGAAATCTTGTGGTCTATTAATATATTGAAATGATTGTTATGATAAACCTATGAACTCACCAACCTTTTGGTTGACACTTTAAAGCATGTTTATTCTCAGGTATTAAAGAAATCTTCCGCTGTGCATTAGCTCATTTTAAGGATATTACTTGGAGTCATTCATGGCATACTTTGAAAGACGTTGCATTCGAGTCGTTGAGTTCATCAAGATTAATATTAAGTCAATTATAGTTGGATGTAATATGAAATGGTATGCATGCCGTCAATTTTTGATGTAAAGAAAGTTTGTCTTTTAAAAACGAATGCAATGTTTGTAAAACGTATCATATAGAGGTCAAATACCTCGCGATGTAATCAACTATTGTGAATCGTTTATAATGTATATGAACTGATCCTTTCAGTTGGTATCAGAGCGGTGGTCTTAGCGAACCAGGTCTGCATTAGTGTGTCTAACTGATAGTCGTTAGGATGCATTAGTGAGTCTGGACTTCGACCGTGTCTGCATGTCAAAAGTTTTGCTCATCATTTTTGTCGGAAATTATCTACTTATCATTCTTAGTCTAGACACATCTTATTGCATTGATTACATGAATAGTGTATAGACAAAATTCATATCTTAGCGTATCTGCTAATTCATATCTTAGCGTATCTGTTACTGTAAACTTTGCCTGGCATATTCCGTAAATTCCTCCGTAATCTACGAAACCTTTTGCTCTATATAATTAGAATACCACCTGATAGCCGGAAAATCATTTCATATCGAAAAATTCTTTATTCAATCGTACGAAATGGAATTCGTCATTAGTTCAAGTCCCTCGGATTCCGAAATGGAATCCCACTCAAGTTCTGAAAGCAGTGTGACCGGAATGGATCAACCAATTAGTCATCATCTATTCTGGATGAATTGGGGATGGTTTCGTAGCCTCCTTAATCACTGGAGACAAGAAGAAGGTGATCCCTTCCATCCACCACATTGCCCTCTTGGCGAAGAACCTGAAGCACTTACCGGCGAACCTATTCGAAACACTATTTTCTCTCTCATTTCCAGAGTATCTCGTCATGATTATATACTACACCAAATTCTAGATCTTATTTATCCGCTCGTCCGAACCGACAATCACCCCGGTGTAATAGAAGAAGTCAACGAGTTTCGCGCTCGGGTAGTGGCTTTGGAGAATATGGTGCAAAGGTTACAAACACCAGCAGCAGCACCAACAACATAACCAGTACCACCATCAACAACATCAACAGTACCATTACCACCACCAACAACAACCGCATCGCAAACCTCAACTTCACAATCTATCCCATGAGCATCGACGTCATACGCCCTGTAGATACTAAGGAATACCACAACGATGAAGTATTGATTCATAACTTCATTGGGAAAACATTCTATGACGATTATGTAATTTCTAAAGTTTAGAAATTATCTATCCTAGCCTTAACCATAAATTAAGTGAGTTTAATTTAATATTAACTCATTAAATCAATATTACATCTGAAGAAATATACACATATATTTCCATAAAGACTGTAATAAAATTCTTTTGTACAAAATATTAATTGTGACAATTTTTTTTAACGGGTAGGTAATACCCGAGAGATATATAAATTCACAATTAATATGTTACATTCTTCGAATCTGATTCAGCAAATCATCCATTATACTCCCTACTTTCACAACAATATACATTCTTTTATAGAAATCAAAATAACCATACTCATTCAAATTCAATTACATATTCTGATTTTTGAAATCGCAAAATTTAATTCGAGATATAGCCAAAAATCATCACTCTTAAATCCTTACATCTTTCAAAGCTATACTTTAACTTCAAAACTGTGTTAGAACATCATAGGTATATTAACGATTACAATCTGTGTCCAAACCCTTCGAAATTCCTGAAGACGCTTCCAATAATGAACAATCGAGATGATTATCCAACCACATGTTACCTACAGTATACACCTGAAAAACTCTCGAAACTAAAGTCATAGTTTAACACGTATCCGTGTCAGACTCTTTGGCATTTATTAGCAAAAATGACTTTTCAATTCCTTACCAAAGTAGATAGTTGTGTCACAGCTCCACAAGTCAACTTCGACTTTTCAATTAAAACGGTCTTATTATAATCTCGATATATACGATGCCCTTTCGCCATCGTTACCGGAGAACCGTTTATGTCCCATTACATTAGCAATAAACTTACCAACAATTTCACTGATCTTTGATTTTCAGAAAAATCGATATATTCATTAGAACCCTATCATATACTCATCCGCACTTTGTAACAAGAATTGCCATACCAATTATTGAGAATCAGTAATCAGTATTTTGAAATCTTGCAGCATGTCTACATCAACAGTTATATATACATATAACGTCTACCTCCAAGACTTACATACTTCGAATGTGAAGTTTCTGAAAAACGCCTAAACTGCGAACTAGTTCTCGAAAATTTAAAAAAATACTGATGAAGCAGCAGAAACTATCAACGATCTTAACAGTAAAAAGTTTGATGATAAAAAATAGTGTGTTGGCAAAACCCAGAAAAAGAGAAGGTTTGGAACTGAAAAACGGATTGAACAAAGTATGAAGGAGGCTGTGGACAAATCACAAAGACTAAACCTGCCTTCAAAGAATCCAAATGATTCAGTATCATCATTATCAAATACCTTGCTCCTGACTCTAAACCCTTGTGGATAATATTCTTCATCATCCTCTTATCTTAAATATTCTAAGATATCATCATATCTTTCATTATAAATATCCTCCATATTTTTGAAGATATTTTCATAACTATTGTTAACTGAAATCTTTTATCTCTTCGCGACATCAGTGATATATTATAAAGGAAACTGTATTAGTTTCTAAATTCTGAAAAATTCAAATTTAAATTAAGAATGTTTTTGAAGTAGTGTTGAGAACTGAAGCATGAGTTAGTATAATATAATGACACTTGATCAACGTGATTATATTACAGTAAGTCATGTTGAGTTTCTAATGGAATGTGATGATTCACAGATTATAACGTCATCATGTGCCATGTTACACGACTCTTACATTCTACCTAATCTCCAAACATATCGAGAACATATTCTTTCTGATAATTCTATCTTTTCTCTTGAATTTTGGTAATTTGACAAATCAAGATCGTGCCATTTCAATTTTACTCTTAGAACATTAACTATGTTCATTCCGAAATTCATATCTACGAAATCTGGACCATTATATACGGTGCTTAATCGCAAGAAGAGGAAATGAAAGAATGAAGCTCTAAAATAGAAATGGGAGTATAAATCGTAGCAAATAGAATGGAGCATTAACTATAGATGACAATGATTATAGAAGACAGAAGCAGGGACTTGGAAATATAAGGGAAGATATAAAGCCCAATGACAACCCGAAAATTATAAACCATATATATCGATGCATATAGCAATATAAAGACACGGGAGAACTAAAAACACTATAAAACCAAGAGTATAGTAGAAGTAAATAGATTCTTCCGGCGGCAGATGAAAAAGAAGAACGACAGATATGAAAGTGAGGAGTATATCAAGAATCAGCACTGGATGGAGCATATTGACAAATACTTTAAAATATGAGTTGAGGGAGAAAGAATAGAAGGTGTAAGGAAACGAAGATGGTGGATTTATAGTGAAGTACCAGACAGAACAATCAGGACAGATCATCGCATTTAACCAAAGAGGATTCTAATTTCCTTAATTATCGAAGAACCCAAATCTTATGACGAAGATTTCCTCTAAATCTGAAAATCAACCGTGACTACGTCACTGGTTAAAACGAATCTGCATTTATTCATTTCACTCTTTTGTGATAGCTTCACTTATACTCTTCGCGTAATCAAATTGTTTTATCTATATTACTGATAATGCTAAAAACGAACATATATTTCATAGCATTATTCCTCAAGAAAGACAAGCTTTTAGTTGCAATTGTTCTATTTACAAGTGATATTCGTTTGTATAATAAAAGGTGAAGACAAAAGACAGATTCGACGAATTTTAGACGCAAACGACCAAAAAGCTCAAAAGTACAAAAGACAATCAAAAAGGTTCCAATTATTGATAAGAAACGTCTCGAAATTACAAAAGTACAAGATTCAAAACGCAAAGTACAAGATATTAAATTGTACGCGAGGACGTTCGAAAATCCGGAACCGGGACCAGAGTCAACTCTTAACGCTCGACGCAACGGACTAAAAATTACAAGTTAACTATGTATATAAATATAATATAATATACAATTAATTATATTAATTATATATATATTATATTTATAAATAAAAAGACCGTCGGCAGAGAAAAACTCCAAGGACTGAGCTGTAAAAGTAACCTCCGCGACTTGCGGAGTTTGAAGAGGTTTTCACCGCAAGTCGCGGAGCCCCAAAATTGAAAACTGCCTATAAAGCCAACCGAATTCTGATCAAAATCAATATCTTTTTCTTCCTCATTCATACGTAAAATTTATATTTATATTTATAATTTATATTTTAATTTTAATTATAATTCTAATAATAAGGGTATGTTAGCGAATATTGTAAGGGTGTAAGTCAAAATTCTGTCCGTGTAACGCTACGCTATTTTTAATCATTGTAAGTTATGTTCAACCTTTTTACATTAATGTCTCGTAGCTAAGTTATTATTATGCTTATTTAAAACGAAGTAATCATGATGTTGGGCTAATTACTAAAATTGGGTAATTGGGCTTTGTACCATAATTGGAGTTTGGACAAAAGAACGATACTTGTGGAAATTAGACTATGGGCTATTAATGGGCTTTATATTTGTTTAACTAAATGAAAGTTTGTTAATGTTAATATAAAGATTTACAATTGGGCGTCCCTATAAATTACCATATACACTCAATCGGACACGATGGGCGGGGTATTTATATGTACGAATAATCGTTCATTTAACCGGACACGGGAATGGATTAATAGCCACTAGAATAATTAAAACAGGGGTGAAATTACATTCAAGGGTAATTGGTGTAATTGTTAACAAAGTAGTAAAACCTTGGTTTACACGCAGTCGATAACCTGGTGTATTCATTAAACAAAGTATTAAAACCTTGTTACAATTCGAATCCCCAATTAGTTGGAATATTTAACTTCGGGTATAATAATAATTTGACAAGGACACTTGCACTTTATATTTATGACTGATGGACTGTTATGGACAAAAACCAGACGGACATATTAAATAATCCAGGACAAAGGACAATTAACCCATGGGCATAAAACTAAAATCAACACGTCAAACATCATGATTACGGAAGTTTAAATAAACATAATTCTTTTATTTCATATTTAATTTCCTTTATTTTATATTTAATTGCACTTCTAATTATCGCACTTTTATTTATTGTTATTTAATCGCACTTTTAATTATCGTACTTTTTAATTATCGCAATTTTATTTTATCGCACTTTTATTATTCGCAATTTCATTATCGTTATTTACTTTACGCTTTAATTTAAGTCTTGTATTTATTTTATATTTTACATTAGGTTTTAACTGCGACTAAAGTCTTAAAATCGACAAACCGGTCATTAAACGGTAAAAACCCCCTTTATAATAATAATATTACTTATATATATGTTTGTATTTTTATAAAAGTAAACTAATATAGCGTTGAGCTTTGTTTAAAGATTTCCCTGTAGAACGAACCGGACTTACTAAAAACTACACTACTTTACGATTAGGTACACTGCCTATAAGTGTTGTAGCAAGGTTTAAGTATATCCATTCTATAAATAAATAAATATCTTGTGTAAAATTGTATCGTATTTAATAGTTTTTCCTAGTAAAATATAAACTATTTTATATACACCTCGCATAACACCAAGTATTTTTGGCGCCGCTGTCGGGGAACTTATCTTAAAAGCCGGAAGTGCAACGCTAATATATAAAAAAAAAAAGATTTTTAGTTAACTTTTATTAAAATTCGTTTTTGTAAAAATACGTTTTAATTATTCAAAAATATAAAAAGAAAAACAAAAATATAAGTATTTTTTTTTTTAAAATATTAAAGTTTTATAAGTTTCTTTATCTTTATTTTAGTTTATAATAATATAAATTTTATTAAATATCTTTTATATATAGAAAAAAAAACAGAAAACAGAAAAAAAAAAAAAATATAAAAACGCGTAAAATTTCAAACCTGTCAGCTGAATTCTGGAACCCCGCGACTCGCGGGGGTTTGATGCTTTAATTGCCGCGACTCGCGGAGCCTTTCTGACAGGCGACAAAAAACCCTAAACCAGCATTAATTACGGGTTTTAATTAATTATTATTATTTAAACCTAATTATTATTATTATTATTATTAGTTTTATTTTAAGATTTACTTTTTATTTAATTTGTTTTATTTAGTATTAATTAATTTAATTAATTTGTAAAATTAGTAGTTTTATTAAAAAAATAATATAAAAATAATATTTTTATAAAAATTGTACTTTTTACAACTTTTTGTATATTTTTATATTTTGTCCCTTTTTAATCGTTGTAGCGTAGTATTTGTATTTTTAGCTCATATTTAATTTTAAACTTAGTTTTTGCTATAGTCATTTTTACTCCTAGATTTTTAGGCTTTGCCGTAGAATTCCTTAAGTGCTTTTTCTTTAGACTAAGATTTAGGTGCTTTAGAATTTTGCGACGCCTTTTTAAGTTTTAGTTTCTTTTTAAGTTATTTCCATTTGGGATTTAGTTTTTCCTTGTAAGCTTTAATAATTTTAGACCTTTTACTATGTATCAATTATCATTCCAATTAGTAATTTCAATTTGCGATTATAATTTTAAGTTAGTTGTAGTAATAAGGTTAGGTTAGTCAAGTATTTTTAAGTTTTTATAAGTTTCTTTTATTTTTCCGTCACCTTTTATTTTTCAACCATTTTTTTTCTTTTTCGACCTTTTACGACGAACTCTTTTTCTCTCTTATTTCTCGCCATTCTAGTTTTTAGGACTTAGAATTTTTTCTACTTCTTATCTAAATTTCTTAAAATTACGAAAATTTATTTTAAGTGGTTAAATTAATAGACATCAAAATTTTCTGGTTCGTAGTAATAGTTGGATTTGTACGTGGACCGGGTTATTGGAACCAAACAGTCCTCAATTATATTGAGACCAAACGAATCCTGCCCCTCTGCTGCATCTTTTGGCTATTCAAAACGTGGGCAAAATCAGAAAAGTCTATTAATTGGATAACTTATTATAATTTTTCTTTCCTTTTAAAAACTAATAGGATATTCAGTGGATGCACCGAGCAAGACGTTCACCACCTTTTGTACGTTCACCACCTGTAACTAGATCAAGACATTTAGCAAATATAACCGCCGTTGATTTTTCTTTAGAATCGTCATCCAGTCAACCAAGTACTTCAGTTCAAATTTCCGATAATCCATTTTTTGAACCCAACCTCACAATTGAGAATCCAGAGAATATTCAGGAACGGTTCATAGATCCTGAACCATTAAATTTTCCTCCGGAACCACCAATCATTCAAACAGAGATTGTTGAGGAACGAACCATTAAATCAGAATCATCTAGTGATACCGATTCAACAAATTCAATTATGGAGAATCTGGAACCTTTAAGTATGGAAGACCGAATGAGAGCTAAACGCACTGGCCAAGGTCACGCAATTACTCATCCAGACATTAATGCGCCAGATTATGAAATCAAAGGACAAATTCTACACATGGTGACTAATCAATGCCAATTTAGTGGTGCGCCGAAGGAAGATCCAAATGAACATCTACGTACCTTTAATAGGATCTGCACACTATTTAAAATACGAGAAGTGGAGGATGAACAGATATATCTCATGTTATTTCCCTGGACTTTAAAGGGAGAAGCCAAAGATTGGTTGGAATCGTTACCTGAAGGGGCGATCGATACATGGGACGTTTTAATTGACAAATTTCTTAAACAATTCTTTCCTGCATCTAAAGCCGTAAGACTTCAAGCAGAAATTGTTACGTTCACACAGAAACCAAATGAAACTCTATATGAGGCGTGGACATGATATGGAAAGTTATTAAGAGGATGTCCGCAACATGGTTTAGACACCTGTCAAATAGTACAAATATTCTACCGAGGATGCGACATCACTACAAGGAAAGACATAGATATAGCAGCTGGTAGTTCTATTATGAAGAAAACCGAAACTGATGCTTACAAAATTATTGATAATACTGCTTCCCACTCACATGAGTGGCACCAAGAAAAAGACATCATTAGATCATCTAAAGCAGCTAGAGCCGATTCTAGCCATGACTTAGATTCCATTTCCGCAAAGATAGATGCTGTGGAGAGACGAATGGAAAAGATGACTAAAGATATTCACTCAATACGAATTAGTTGTGAGCAGTGTGGAGGACCACATTTGACAAAAGATTGTCTCAGTATTGAATTAACAATGGAACAAAGAGAGAATATTTCATACATAAACCAAAGGCCTGGAAATAATTATCAGAATAATTATCAACCGCCAAGACCGATTTACAATCAAAACCAGAATTATAACCGAAATATTCCATACAACAACCAACAAGGTCCTAGCAATCAACAAGTATCCAATAATACTTACAACCAGCAAAGACCGAATTTTCAAAACAAACCACCACAACAAACCGATGATAAAAAGCCGAATTTAGAAGATATGATGACGAAGCTAGTTGAAACTCAAACACAGTTTTTCACATCTCAGAAACAAACCAATGAACAAAATGCTCAAGCATTTAGAAATCAACAAGCTTCTATTCAAAATCTGGAACAAGAAGTAAGTAACCTAGCAAGGTTAATAGGTGAAAGAAAACCGGGAAGTCTACCTAGTGATACAAATGCTAACCCCAGGAATGAAACAGCTAAAGCTATTACCACAAGAAGTGGTACAACACTTAAACCACCTGAAATACCTGTAACTTCTGATGAAACTATTCCTACTCCACAAGAACCACAACCTGATCAAGATAAGGAAAAAGAACCGGTAGTTGAAAAGGTTAATGAAGATAACACAGTTAAGGATAAACCTTATGTTAAACCATACCAACCACCACTTCCTTACCCGAGTAAAATGAAGAAAGAAAAACTTGAAGCCGAGCAATCCAAATTTTTGGATATGTTTAAACAGATAAATGTAAATCTTCCTTTCATTGATGTGATTTCAGGAATGCCAAGATATGTTAAATTCTTGAAAGATCTAATCTCAAATAGAAAGAAAATGGAAGAACTCTCGGCTGTTACTATGAATGCTAATTGTTCAGCAGTGCTGTTGAATAAGATACCAGAAAAATTATCTGATCCAGGAAGTTTCACAATTCCATGTTTTCTGGGTAGTCTTAGTTCAATAGAAGCATTGGCAGACTTAGGTGCTAGTATAAATCTAATGCCGTATTCACTATACGCTAAACTAGACCTTGGAGAATTGAAACCAACCAGAATAAGCATACAACTAGCCGATAGATCAATAAAATATCCTAGAGGGATAATGGAGAACATGCTAGTTAAAGTTGGTACTTTAGTATTTCCAGTAGATTTTGTTGTTTTGGACATGGAAGAAGATTCTCAAGTTCCTCTCATATTAGGAAGACCATTCTTAAACACGGCTAAAGCAATGATAGACGTGTTCGGTAAGAAACTGACCCTAAGTATAGAGGATGAGAGTGTTACCTTTTCAGTTGATAGAGCAATGCAACAACCACAATCTGCAGATGATACATGTTATTATATTCAAACTATAGATGCACATGCAGAATTATTAGAAGAATTTCCGGAATTACAAGGAACAGGAGAATGTTCTTTAGGAGAAGGTAATGAACCAATTGATGAAGCTGAAATGTTAGCTACACTTATAGCTAATGGATATGAACCAACAACAGAAGAAATTCAAATGCTAAAAGAAGAAGACAGATATCGATATAAATCATCAATAGAAGAACCTCCGAAATTAGAGTTAAAGCCACTTCCAAACCATTTGGAATACGCTTATTTACATGGTGAATCTGAATTACCTGTAATAATATCGTCTTCTCTTACTGAAAATGAGAAATCACAACTCATTTCTGTGTTGAAAGCTCATAAACCAGCCATTGCATGGAAGATTCATGATATTAAAGGAATAAGTCCTTCGTATTGCACACATAAAATCCTTATGGAAGAAGGTCATAAAACGTATGTGCAACGCCAACGAAGACTAAATCCTAATATGCAAGATGTAGTTAAGAAAGAGATTATTAAACTGCTAGATGCAGGTTTAATTTATCCAATCTCTGATAGTCCATGGGTAAGCCCAGTTCAATGCGTGCCTAAGAAGGGTGGTATGACTGTCATTACAAATGAGAAAAATGAGCTTATTCCTACTAGGACTGTAACAGGATGGCGTGTATGTATTGATTATAGAAAATTAAATGACGCCACCAGAAAAGATCACTTTCCCTTACCTTTCATAGATCAAATGTTGGAAAGATTAGCCGGAAATAGTTACTATTGTTTTCTAGATGGATTTTCCGGATATTTTCAAATTCCAATAGCACCCGAAGACCAAGAGAAAACCACATTTACGTGCCCTTATGGTACTTTTGCTTACAAAAGAATGCCATTTGGACTTTGTAACGCCCCTGCAACCTTTCAAAGGTGTATGATGGCGATTTTTCATGACATGATAGAAGAATGCATGGAAGTATTCATGGATGACTTTTCAGTCTTCGGTGATACATTTAAATCATGTCTAGTTAATCTGGAACGAATGCTAATTAGATGCGAAAAATCAAATCTAGTACTTAATTGGGAGAAATGCCATTTCATGGTTAAAGAAGGCATCGTTCTTGGACATAAAATTTCAAAAGAAGGAATTGAAGTGGATAGAGCTAAAGTAGATGTAATTGCTAAACTTCCACATCCCACCAATGTTAGAGGAGTTAGGAGTTTTCTAGGGCATGCCGGTTTTTACCGACGTTTCATAAAAGATTTTTCTAAAATTGCCACTCCTATGAATAAACTCCTAGAAAAGGATGCGCCATTCATCTTTTCAGATGAGTGTATCAAATCTTTTAATATTCTTAAAGAGAAACTCACTAATGCACCGATCATGATAACACCAAATTGGAATCTACCATTTGAACTTATGTGCGATGCAAGTGATTTTGCAATGGGAGCCGTTTTAGGACAAAGGATTGAAAAACGATTTCAACCTATATATTATGCTAGTAAGACATTACAAGGAGCACAAACGAACTATACAACTACTGAAAAAGAACTCCTTGCTATTGTCTTTGCTTTTGACAAATTTCGATCATATCTCGTTCTAGCAAAAACGGTGGTCTATACCGACCATTCTGCTCTTAGATACCTATTTTCAAAACAAGATGCTAAACCAAGATTAATCCGTTGGATCTTACTCTTACAAGAGTTTGATATTGAAATCCGAGATAAAAGAGGAGCAGAAAATCTCGCCGCTGATCATTTTTCTCGTCTTGAAAATCCCGAATTAGAAGTTCTGAATGAATCAGCCATACAAGACAACTTTCCTGATGAATATCTATTGAAGATAGATTATAAAGAAATCCCATGGTTTGCAGACTATGCAAACTACTTAGTTTGTGGATTCCTTGAAAAAGGATTATCGTACCAAAGACGAAAGAAATTCTTCAGTGATATAAAACACTATTTCTGGGAAGATCCACATCTGTTTAAAAGTTGTCCCGATGGAATAATACGCCGATGTGTATTTGGAGATGAAGCTAGTAAAATTTTAAACCATTGTCACACAGGACCAACAGGAGGGCATTATGGGCCTCAACTAACAGCAAGAAAAGTTTATGAAGCTGGATTCTATTGGCCTACAATTTACAAAGACGCACACCTTCTTTGCAAATCCTGTGATGCATGTCAAAGGGCCGGAAAAATAAGTCAACGTGATGAAATGCCACAAAATGTCATCCAAGTATGTGAAGTATTTGACATTTGGGGTATTGACTTTATGGGTCCATTTCCAAAATCTAATAATAATCTATATATACTCGTAGCCATTGATTATGTATCTAAATGGGCGGAAGCACAAGCTCTCCCAACTAACGATGCACGAGTTGTAGTCAACTTTTTAAAACGTCTTTTTGCAAGGTTTGGAACACCGAAAGCTTTAATAAGTGATCGGGGTACTCATTTCTGTAATAATCAACTTGAGAAAGTTCTTAAAAGATATGGAGTAACTCATAAAATCTCCACCGCATATCATCCACAAACAAGTGGACAAGTTGAAAATACCAACCGAGCTTTAAAACGTATTCTAGAGAAAACTGTAGGATCAAATCCGAAGGAATGGTCCATTAAATTGGAGGATGCACTCTGGGCTTTTAGAACAGCCTACAAAACTCCAATTGGAACCACACCTTTTAGACTTGTTTATGGAAAAGCATGTCATCTTCCAGTAGAAATTGAACACAAAGCATTTTGGGCTTTGAAGACATGTAATCTTGATTTACATGAAGCCGGACGTCTACGATTAAGTCAACTAAACGAATTAGAAGAATTAAGACATGAAGCATACGAAAATTCGTTAATCTATAAAGAAAGAACGAAGAAATGGCATGATAAAAGAATCAGAAGTTCAAAAGAATTTAAAGAAGGAGACAGAGTTCTTCTTTTCAATTCACGATTCAAGCTATTTCCTGGAAAATTGAAATCAAGATGGTCTGGACCATTCATAGTCAAAAGAGTTTTCCCATACGGAACGATAGAATTGATAAATTCAAATGGGATTGAATTTAAAGTTAATGGTCACAGAGTTAAACATTACATACATGGTCCGATGGAAGTCGACAACGAAGTTAATCACAATTTCGATACCACAGCTAACTAAGTGTGGGGAGAATCAAGTCTTTAAAGGATAATATGTATTTCTGTTAGAGTTAGATTGTCTGTTTTCGTGTAGTTCTCGAAAATGGAACCCGAATGGTCTTTCCCTAGCAGACCCTAAAGAACTAGTCTTCTCCTCCCATTCTGAATTTTTATTTTTTTTAGGTTTTTACAAAATGAAGACTGCCTGTGAACTAAACCATGGTCTAATGCTACACGCTTTGATCACTAAACGTAATAATGACATACTACCGAGTGAAATAGTATCAGTAATCAGAGAAAGAATGGACGGAGTTAGAAAAGAATCCAGATGCGAAGATAATAAGTTACAATTTGGTAAAGGAAAATCAAAATCCGCAGCAAAAAGAAGAGCACGACACCTAGAACGATGTCACAAATGCGGAAAATGGTCACATGGAGGTAAATGTTCAAATAATCAAACCTATTCAAATACCGAATTTGTTACTTTATGCAGAGACGGACCGTTCATATGTTTAGAAGAAAAGACACTGAATGCTCGAGGTTACGCCTATGTAGCCATGGAAAATCAATTAAACCGACTATCTTATGAATGGAATAGATCATATAACTAAGAAATCTATTTCACAGGTATGTCTGTACAGTTTTTATTTTTATTTTTATTTTTAACCTTTTGATAATAAACGCTAATTTGTTCGCTAAAAAGTATTAAATTGGTATCGAATAAAATTAGGTTTGGCGACCGAAATTATTGATATCATTCAAAAATTTATTACATCACTGCGAAATTTAACGTTTATTCTTAAGGTATAAATATCTTTAATCAATCAACCCAAAATATTTCAAAAATTCGTCATGAGTTAAATTAGGTCTTGGAACCGAAATTACTTTACCGAAAAGAGGGGCGCATATTTTTGATAATATTTGATTGATTAAAGTGGGATAAAAAGACAAAAAGATTTTTAAATTTATTTTTTTACCATGTTTTTAAAATTAATATTTAAATCTTAAATTAATATTGTAAACTTTGTAAAAACAATATATTTAAAATTGTAAATATTTGAAAAATTAATATAAGTTTGATATGAATTTATAAATTTTTAAATTAAATTTGGTGTAAATTTTTAATTTTTAAAATATTAATTTTTAATTTTATGCATTTCAAATTTTAATTATGGTGTGAATTTTTAATATTAATTTTGAATTTTATATTTAAGTTGTGTGAATTTAAAAACAAAAATTTACTTTATCTCATTAAGTTAAGAATATGATTTTTAAAATTCGTCGTAAGTTGAAGACTAGGTCTTTGAACCGAAATTGCTTTACCCGAGGGAGGGACGAGAACTTTTATTATCATTATTTTTAATCTTATTGAATTAGAGTATGCCAAAAACATTGAAAAAACCCAAAAATCTTAGCTTTTAAAACAATCGCTACAAAAAGACAAATTTTAAAATTTTGTCGAGAGACGGACTAGGACATCGATCCGAAACGACCTCGTCCTAAATAACAAGGGAAACAAAATTTTAAAATTAATTTCTTAATTGTTTTCAAAAGTTAATGATTATAAAAAAAAAAAAAAAAAAAAACTCCGCGAGTCGCGGAGTTTGAAGTGCATTTCGCCGCGACTCGCGGAGGGGCCGGATTACAGAAAAAAAAATAAAAAGAGCTGCACGATCAGTTTCACTCCCCCACCCAAAAACACTGCGAAGAACAGCGAAAAAAACCCCGAAAAAACCCGAAAAATACACCCCAAAATCACAATTTTTAACCGTTAATCACCAAATCTTTTGCTAAAATCATGTTGAGAAGGATGCTATCTAAGAATTACTCAAGAAAAACGGTAAATTTCTACCCATAAACACCATTTAATCCGAAATTTGGTGTTCTTAAGCTATTTTTTCCCCAATTTGATTTTGATGCTTTTTAGTGTAATTAGGCTTAAATTGTTTATGTATTATGCTTGTATAACCTAGATTGATGCTGTTTAACATGATTAGAAGCCTTAAACTTCAAATTTTGAATAATCTAGGGTTTGTGTTCTTGAGCAATTTGGGGCTTTTTGATATAAACAGGTTATGGCCGATTTTTGTCATGAATTGTTGCTAAATTAAGTAGTGTAACATGTCTAGGTAGTTAAATGATCCAAACTTTGAGCCTAAACATGATTTTGAGAATTAAAGTGGACTTTTTCAAGTCTAAAATTCATGAACTTGATTTTTGAAAGATAATGCCATTTGAGACTTGTTTAATTGCTAGTAATGATTATTTTGACATATTATTAGAGTTGAATGCTTATGAACTTGGCGAAAATTTTCGTATATGCTTATTTGAAAAAGTGTAGATTTGATAAAAATGTGAAAATAAGCTTAAGTTTGATATAAATTGATAATGTCATTGTAATTATTTTGATTGATGATTTTGCTGACACTAATGCATATTTGGATGCACAAAAATTGTGTTTGATGTGTTTTGCAGAATGAAAGGGGTGAATCTTCATCCCAAGCCCGCAATGCTCCTGCTGAGAATTTGGAACAACAGGAGGTGGATAACTACTACAAGCAGGATATACCTCATCCAGTCATGACCTTTTCCGATATGCACTTGGAAGAGTTGCACCCGAACCTGAGATTTGACAGACTTTGGATAGATTATCCAAAATATCAACGGGGTTTGCATACTCTTCATTCTAAGGTTGTTGAGGTACCGAGGGTCATAGAATGGGGACCCTTAGAAGCTGTAGAATTGGCCGGGCCAATTAGGGAATTACTTGTACAGAGGTATGGTAATTCTTCTTTTAATGACTGGATATGTTTATTCACCATACGCAGACCTGTATATAAAGTATGGTGTGAAGAATTGTTATGTAGTATAGAGTTGAATGATCGGGTAGCTAGTTTAACCGATCGTTCTTTTATTAGATTTTTGTTAGGCGGTTCGATGCGCCACATGTCTTTACTGGACATGGCTCAGGTTTTACGTATATATACGCCTGAGGAGTTAGCGTCTGCCGATTGTAGAGGATTGATACTAAACGGTAGAAAGATAGGTGAGAATTTTGATACACACGGTGTGTGGAGTCAAATGACAAGCCATCACCGTTTCAAAGGGGGAAATTACTCTTATTTGGATATAGATAGAGCCGAATTAAGAGTGATACATAGGTTTTTAGCTAATTCGATTACACAAAGGGGTAAAAACAAGGAAAAAGTAAATGAACAGGATTTGTTTTACCATATGTGTATTCGAGACCCACAAAGCGCTGTAAGTATACCATATTGTGTGGGTTATTATTTATCAGCTATGGTTCGGGGGATGCGACCACATAGCATAATAGGAGGTGGTATTTTTATTACTTTGATTGGTGAATATCTCGGTGTGGATATAAGTCGGGGGGGATTATTACTAGAAGAGCCGGAACCCCGCGATACTATAGGTTTAAATGTATACCATGGTGCGAAAGTTTTGAAGAGGCGAAATAACGCCGCAGTACGATACCATGGTAGACATCCACAGGTGGAGAGAAACCAGCAGCAAGGTAATGTAGGAGGGGGGAATGAGATGCAAGAAATGCATAGGTTTATAGCTTCTCAGGAATACGAAAATGCTAGACAGAGAGCATTTGAAGATTGGCAAGTTCATCAGAACCAGATCATAGCTCATTGCCAACATATAGGTAGAAACTATATTCCTACACCGAAACCCATCTTCCCTCCTTGGTCGATAGAGATGCAGCCACCATATCCTACGTATGACCCTGCCGAAGCATTCTATAGCACTTATGGTTATGCCTGGAACCCCTATTGGTACCAATATCATCCTTAGTTTACTTATTTTTTTTATTTTGTAATATGTAATTATTGATACATTTAATACTTTTGTTAATATTGTAATCATTTTTATAATTGTCTAACTTTTATTCTTATATTTTAATAATTTTTGTATGTGGGGTAATATACCAAACTTCAAAAATATGTATATATGTTTGCAGTTTATCTTATGTACACAACAGGGTAAAACAACGCATTTTCAAAGACTGGCATTAAGTTCAGCAAAAGCAACTAATTTTGACGACAAGATGCAAAATATATGTGAAATAACAACAAGACGGAATGAACAAATGATGTGCACCATTTATCATTCAGCAAACAAACGCCAATATATTTGGAAACTTTGGTAAAAATTTAATCATTTTCACACAAATCACCCTCAATAATTTAAATTGTTACTGATTTCTTGCAAATGAGGGCATTGCAAGATCTTAAGTGTGGGAAGGGGTTAAAATCTTTCGGATTTTAAAAATTTTTACTTTAAACACTTGGTTACCATTAAAAATACTAGTAAAGCAGTAGTTGTATTAGAATCTAGTGCTCTCTGATAAAAAAAGAACAGCCCTAGTCTTATATACTGACTACCCAATTCTAGTAAAATTTTTCAAAATTTTCAATTAAATGAACTCAAATCATGTTTATACATATTTATGAACGATAAAACTAGGTTTTAACACCGAAATTATTGTTACCTCGGAAAGGACATAAATTAAGAAACAAACTAAAATGTTAAAATTCATTTAAAATGGAATAGAGGACGGTAAAAAGAAAAATAAAAAGCCAAGTGTGGGAAAATTTACCAAGTTATCTTAAACATATGTCACAATATATCTGTAACAAATAACTAAAAATACTTTTGCTTTGGACTAAACTAAACTGTTTTACCCGATGAAAGAAAAGAAGAGATGGATCTACACGATGAATCAATTCCATCATTAAAAGGAAGTAAAGTCTTCCGAAAAAGACACGCGCTTCTTGATTTAGGTCATGAAATTGTCGTCCAGACCAGCTGTAGGTTGACGAAAAATCTAGAAAAGTCATCACTAAAATCAGCAGGAAATCCACGGACCTCAGCATTAAACAGGGTCGCCATGTGGTCAGATTTATCCTAACCATGAGAAGGATTTATCTCGTACAATGGGGGGGCACCATGCAAATTAGCTGGATAAGACTAATGAATCAGATCCCCAGAAAGGATAATCTCCTTAAAGATTAAAATTCAGCTTTTAAGACTGATATTACTCAATCCTAGAGATTGACCTTAAAGATTGAGAATTTAAACTCATGGAATTCAATGATATCTAAACTCGAGCTTGAACGAGAAAATATTTTGATCAAAATTATAAACCGATTTGTTTTCTGAAAACCCTATTTTCAATACGTTCATTACCATTGAACGTAAAATCCTAGGAATTCACCTGGAATTCATTAGGTCACCTGAACTAAATCGGGTGTCAACCGTAAGAACGGTGGTTGCATAGCATGGTCAAAGACAGGACCTTGTGCCAGACCGAAAAATTCCTAGGGTGAGCTTTACTATTGCTCCTACAAAGGATAGTAATTGCGTCCGACACGTTATAGACCATAATTAAAAGCATGTCACGGGACATTGCCTTAACAGTTGCTTGTTCAACGCTTTCCTTTCAACCGGACGGTAGTTTACCGAAAGGTAATATACGAGACAAGTAAACTGGACGTGTTGCTTTCCAAATACAAGGTTAGCAAGTGGGTGACACAAAACCGCAAGTTTTGAGCTAAAATTTTCAAATCTGAAACCCACCAAACCCACAAAAATATTTTGCAAACACCGGTAAAGGGTTATTCCGGAAAACTTATCTAGGGTAACAACTAGATTTCAAAAAAAAAAAAAAAATCAAATGTTTTCATAAAGATCCAATTTCCTTAATGGATCTAAATTTTTATAGTCATGTGGGACTGTAAACCATATCGTTACTACCATTGTTTATACCGCCGTATAGAAATCACTGATGTACAAAGTGTGAAGAATAAAGAAGTGATTCTAGTATTTCAAGACAATATTGCTTGAGGACAAGCAACGCTCAAGTGTGGGAATATTTGATAATGCTAAAAACGAACATATATTTCATAGCATTATTCCTCAAGAAAGACAAGCTTTTAGTTGCAATTGTTCTATTTACAAGTGATATTCGTTTGTATAATAAAAGGTGAAGACAAAAGACAGATTCGACGAATTTTAGACGCAAACGACCAAAAAGCTCAAAAGTACAAAAGACAATAAAAAAGGTTCCAATTATTGATAAGAAACGTCTCGAAATTACAAAAGTACAAGATTCAAAACGCAAAGTACAAGATATTAAATTGTACGCGAGGACGTTCGAAAATCCGGAACCGGGACCAGAGTCAACTCTTAACACTCGACGCAACGGACTAAAAATTACAAGTTAACTATGTATATAAATATAATATAATATATAATTAATTATATTAATTATATATATATATTATATTTATAAATAAAAAAACCGTCGGCAGAGAAAAACTCCAAGGACTGAGCTGTAAAAGTAACCTCCGCGAGTCGCGGAGTTTGAAGAGGTTTTCACCGCAAGTCGCGGAGCCCCAAAATTGAAAACTGCCTATAAAGCCAACCGAATTCTGATCAAAATCAATATCTTTTTCTTCCTCATTCATACGTAAAATTTATATTTATATTTATAATTTATATTTTAATTTTAATTATAATTCTAATAATAAGGGTATGTTAGCGAATATTGTAAGGGTGTAAGTCGAAATTCTGTCCGTGTAACGCTACGCTATTTTTAATCATTGTAAGTTATGTTCAACCTTTTTACATTAATGTCTCGTAGCTAAGTTATTATTATGCTTATTTAAAACGAAGTAACATGATGTTGGGCTAATTACTAAAATTGGGTAATTGGGCTTTGTACCATAATTGGGGTTTGGACAAAAGAACGACACTTGTGGAAATTAGACTATGGGCTATTAATGGGCTTTATATTTGTTTAACTAAATGAAAGTTTGTTAATGTTAATATAAAGATTTACAATTGGGCGTCCCTATAAATTACCATATACACTCAATCGGACACGATGGGCGGGGTATTTATATGTACGAATAATCGTTCATTTAACCGGACACGGGAATGGATTAATAGCCACTAGAATAATTAAAACAGGGGTGAAATTACATTCAAGGGTAATTAGTGTAATTGTTAACAAAGTAGTAAAACCTTGGTTTACACGCAGTCGATAACCTGGTGTATTCATTAAACAAAGTATTAAAACCTTGTTACAATTCGAATCCCCAATTAGTTGGAATATTTAACTTCGGGTATAATAATAATTTGACAAGGACACTTGCACTTTATATTTATGACTGATGGACTGTTATGGACAAAAACCAGACGGACATATTAAATAATCCAGGACAAAGGACAATTAACCCATGGGTATAAAACTAAAATCAACACGTCAAACATCATGATTACGGAAGTTTAAATAAACATAATTCTTTTATTTCATATTTAATTTCCTTTATTTTATATTTAATTGCACTTCTAATTATCGCACTTTTATTTATTGTTATTTAATCGCACTTTTAATTATCGTACTTTTTAATTATCGCAATTTTATTTTATCGCACTTTTATTATTCGCAATTTCATTATCGTTATTTACTTTACGCTTTAATTTAAGTCTTGTATTTATTTTATATTTTACATTAGGTTTTAACTGCGACTAAAGTCTTAAAATCGACAAACCGGTCATTAAACGGTAAAAACCCCCTTTATAATAATAATATTACTTATATATATGTTTGTATTTTTATAAAAGTAAACTAATATAGCGTTGAGCTTTGTTTAAAGATTTCCCTGTGGAACGAACCGGACTTACTAAAAACTACACTACTTTACGATTAGGTACACTGCCTATAAGTGTTGTAGCAAGGTTTAAGTATATCCATTCTATAAATAAATAAATATCTTGTGTAAAATTGTATCGTATTTAATAGTTTTTCCTAGTAAAATATAAACTATTTTATATACACCTCGCATAACATCAATTACTCAATGATTATAAAACTCTATTTATCAACTCATATTCGTCATGAAAACATTTTTATGGTTAGCCATGACGATCTCGATCAAATTTCGGGGACGAAATTTCTTTAACGGGTAGGTACTGTGACGACCCGAAAATTTTCGACCAAATTTAAACTTTAATCTTTATATTATTACGACACGATAAGCAAAGTTTGTTAAGTTAAATCTCAAGAATTTTAAACTGTGTTCATACATTCATTATAACCTCGACCAAATCCCGACGATTCACGAACCGTTATATATAAATAGATATGTATATGTATATATATATTATAACTTGAGAATATTAATAAAGTATTAAACGTATAATACCTTACACGAACTTATTTGTTTCAATATGATTTTTGATGAAATTAAAAAAATATATTAAATGATTGAATTATCAGAAACATTGAATTATGATTACAAGTCTCTGTTGAGAGGTCCACTATGATTTGAGAAAATCTATTCCTCTTAACGATATTCAGAATAATTTGTAAAGCTATTTATAAATAAAAATAAAAAATGTCATTTACGAAAGTTAGACAAAAGTTAGTGGAGAATTGGTTTCCATAATATTCTATTAATTTAGTTTCAAAAGTACAAAAAACGTTTTTAGTTTAAAAAGAACTTTATTATTAAAACATATATATCTTTTATAAATATCTAGAACCACTTTTGACAACTCATTACTTAACCAGTATGATAAAGATAACGATATTTATATTTTATTTTATTAAATATATATAACGATTTAAATTAATATTATATATACTTATACGCGTATTATACGTATATAGTTTTATACTTTTACTATACTTTAACTTTACCTTTACTTTAATTTTATTTTACTTTAACTTTAATAATTCATACTTTAATAATTCAATTTAATAATTCATACTTTAATAATTCACTTTAATAATTCATACTTTAATAATTC
The DNA here is from genome assembly GCF_046630445.1 of Rutidosis leptorrhynchoides. Taxonomy (NCBI): domain Eukaryota; kingdom Viridiplantae; phylum Streptophyta; class Magnoliopsida; order Asterales; family Asteraceae; genus Rutidosis; species Rutidosis leptorrhynchoides. The sequence goes on along the minus strand of NC_092341.1, from coordinate 369,848,022 downwards.
ACTTTAATAATTCACTTTAATAATTCATACTTTAATAATTCACTTTAATAATTCATACTTTAATAATTCATTTTAATAATTCATACTTTAATAATTCACTTTAATAATTCAAAAATTTGTTATAAATAGAATTCAATAGGTTTCATTATTTCATAAAAACTTGAAAATATATTTCTCTAAACTCTCTCAATCGAATTACATATATATATTTTCTTTGTATTATTTCAAGATATTATTAGTATACATAAAATATTACGATGGAGTGCTGTCCGAGTGATTTCAAAATAGTTTTTTTAATGAGTCGAAGCTAAGAAAATTATAGGTTATAACTATGGAGGTGATGGGTATGGTTCATGGGTATGCTCGTGAGGTCAATCTAGTGTTTATCATCTCCGTTGCGTCTACGTACTTTCCCGCAATATTGAATCTCAATATTGATACGTGAGCACTCATAACTTAACTTTTATATATCAATAGTGTATCCCTGACTAGTGCTCGAGTATATAGGATTATGCATGCTTGTACATTCGATATTGTCCTTAGATAGGTTTGTTGAATCCTGAATTAGATACATATCCTACTGAGATAGGGTATATGATATGCATGTCATTGGAAAGCTAGCGAAAAATTAAGAACTTTTCATTCAGATATCGAATGGTTTCGATGAACGGATTTGAAGTTATAGTCAACTGAATTTTAGTATTATTGTTAAAATGATTATTATTACTATCGTCGTTATTATTTTAATAGAAATATCATTGTTATTATAAAATATCATTATTACTATTATGTTAGTATTATCATTTTATCATAATAACATTTTTAGTAAATATAAATATTGTTATTTTTTTTATAGAATAATAATAATTATTATTACAAAATAATACAACTTTTACTTATTATTATTGTGATCAATATTATTTTATCAAATAAATAGGGGATACAAAGATATTTTTCACCACGCGTAATATAATTACATTAATAATACTTACCACTATAGTTTTACGATATTAAGTGAACTTTATAAATTTTACTACTTAAGATATATAAAAGTATATTTTATCATATATAAACGTTAATATAAATTTTTATTAATAAATGACTTTTATTATTATAAAATCTAATTAATATATTTAAATATATAAAACGACTATAGTTAAGTTATATAATAAACACGTATAAATTTTAGAAGTCATTTTGGGTCAAGTTGACTTTTGTTGACTTTTGCATATTAGTCTCGAGCATTAGGATTGTGGTACACTATGACTTGACCAAAAATTGTTAGACAAATATTGACCAACATATAAATATATATAATTAATATAGGTTCGTGAATCCGAGGCCAACCTTGCACTTGTTAAATGACGTTATATGTATTTTTACTACGAAATACAGTATGGTGAGTTTCATTACTCCCCTTTTATATATATTTTTGGGCTGAGAATACATGCGCTGTTTTATAAATGTTTTACGAAATAGGCACAAGTACTAAAACTAATTCTATGTGGGTTTAAACCCGAAATATACCCTTAGCTTGGTAACATTAAACTACTTGTCTATGTACAGTAGGCGCGAATCCTAAAGATAGATCTATTGGGCCTGACAAACCCCATCCTGACTATGGGATGCTTTAGTACTTCGAGGTTATTTTAAACACACCTGATCTGGTGTACTTCAGAGGGTAAAACATGAACGTTAAGGCTTGTTACCGGGTGCCTACAACTTATAGAATACTTTTATACACTTGCGAGTGTACATATATTTATAAACGGAAATCTTGTGGTCTATTAATATATTGAAATGATTGTTATGATAAACCTATGAACTCACCAACCTTTTGGTTGACACTTTAAAGCATGTTTATTCTCAGGTATTAAAGAAATCTTCCGCTGTGCATTAGCTCATTTTAAGGATATTACTTGGAGTCATTCATGGCATACTTTGAAAGACGTTGCATTCGAGTCGTTGAGTTCATCAAGATTAATATTAAGTCAATTATAGTTGGATGTAATATGAAATGGTATGCATGCCGTCAATTTTTGATGTAAAGAAAGTTTGTCTTTTAAAAACGAATGCAATGTTTGTAAAACGTATCATATAGAGGTCAAATACCTCGCGATGTAATCAACTATTGTGAATCGTTTATAATGTATATGAACGGGTCCTTTCAGTATCTAGGGTTTGTGGAGCGAAATTTTGTTAAAGTTGTAATTTGAATTGTGTGAACTCGCTATTTCATTGTCTTTTTGTATACTCGACCAACATTAAGGTCGCCCTTGTTTTTTTGGGTCGAATTGTGACGACCCGAAAATTTCCGACCAAATTTAAACTTAATCTTTATATAATTCCGACATGATAAGCAATGAATTTTAATAAATCTTGAACCTCCGAAAAGAGTTTTACACAAGCTTTTTGGTCACCCTTTTATTCCGACGATTCACGAACGTCATAACTTGATTTAATTGTTTAATTGTTTAATTATTGTGTATATATATGGATTTATATATCTTTAACTTGAAAATATGATAATTAAATATCTCATTAAGTATATTAACAAAGTATTATATATATATTTTCATACTACTTATTTAAAGAGTTTTCAAACAATATATATGTTACTATTTAAACGACGTAATTAACTTATGTTAAAATGTATTTACATATAATGTATTACGAGTGTAAATACATCCTTACAAGTATTGAATAAACTTTATAATATACCAATACATATAAAGGATAGTTATACTCGTCTTTCCATTCAATTTCCTCAAGAATTCTACTCTCATTCATACGGTATTTTTACCCGTATTATACACAGCTTCTAGAAGTATTTGCTATTGTATATACCAATAGAAATCTGCAACTATTTGTGTAATATGTCATCCATGACCTAATCAATTTAATATGTCATGCATGACTTAATACAATTTAACTTATCTTAGATATTTTCACTAAAAGTCAAAATTATAAGCTTATAAATAAGGACCATTTTAACTCATTTTTACTCCACATTTTCTTAAACTAAAAACACACACTTGAATGCTCTCATATCATACTTTAATCTCAGCAACTTTACTCTTCATAATCAAGGTAAAATACTTCTCAAAATCCTTGTTCAATTCCTTGTATAGTTGCTATCTTATTTCTTATTATACTTATAAAACTTGTAAAAACTAGAACTTGTTTTGGTGAACACTAAGCTTGTTTGAAAAACTAATCTAATCTTTCTAAATTAACTCTAATAACACTTATTTATATGTATTATGATGTTATATTAAGTTAATATAAGAACTTATAACTTGTACATATGAAGAACACCTTGAAACTTAACATATATCCTTTAATCTTCATTCGGTAAAAAGCGGGCTGTTTTGGGTTGGGAATTAAAAACCTATCTTATACTTTGAGTTCGAGGCTAAGACTTTGGAAATATGTTAATATATGTAAATAAGACTTCCAGTATTTTTTCATGATTTTAGACAAAGTGGAAGTATTTTATCAAAAATCATATATTGGGTGGATGCCGGAATTTTTCCAAATCTGTCCACCGGCACAAAAAGAGGGTAAAGCTCTAAAAATTACTATTTGGGATGAACTTTTCGAATTGGTTTTGTAAAATTAACTTCTTAAGGAATCCATAACAATTTGATTCACTTTAAACGGAGTTGTAATGAATATTTGGCGAGCAAAACAAAATCTGCAAAAATTAACGTTCTATGGACGAAATTTATATTATAAAAACTATATTAACCATATCCTTGTTAACTTTTCCTATATCCTATATATATTTGGATATGTTATCAGTAGTATAACAAAATATTATAATCTTGGTTAATTATGTGATTGTATATATGTATAATAATATTCTTGGTACGTCCTAACACAATAAGTATATAATATGTTTTGATAAATCCTAATACAATACGTACACAATACGTCTTAGTTAATTCTAAGACAATACGTATACAATACATCTCTGGGTTGATGCGAAGACAATATGTATACAATACGTCGTGGGGTAATTCTAAGATTATATATATATATATATATATATATATATATATATATATATATATATATATATACAGATTATTGGACTGTTGGACTTTTCGGACTATTTTGGACTACTAACAAAGGACTACTAACAATGGACTACTAACATAAAATGTTAAAAATTATTATATAAGTATTCTATGAACTTGCTTTATTTTATTCATATGTCGTATTATTATCTGAATCGTTATTATTGTTATAGGTTCGTGAATCCAAGGACGACGCTCATATTTTTAATAAGTTGAAAACTTATTATTAATATACTTTTACTACTGTGAGTATATAGTCCCATTTTTAAACTCTAAAAATATTTTGGGATGAGAATACATGTATTTTATGTTTTACGCCATGGACACAAGTACTTAAAATATATTCTACGTTGAGTTGTACCACCTTGTATATCTTCCCTAATAGCTTGGTAACTAATATTTACATGTTGTAAGGACATGTAAACGCGAATCCTATTGATAGATCTATCGGGTTTGACAACCCCAACCAGGCTAGTCGCTCTAGTATCGTAAACGGTTGCATAGTACTTCGTTTTTACTACACTTGGTACAGTGTAGGGAGATTTCATAATAAAGGGAATATGCTACATTTATGGTTAAGTATGGTTACCGAAGCGCTCAACAACTTATAGAATACTTTTATATACTTGCGAGTGTACATATATTTATAACTATGAAATCTTGTGGTCTATATTTATATCGATGCTAAACCTATATATCTCACCAACTTTGTGTTGACTATTTAAGCATGTTTATTCTCAGGTCCTTAAGAAAGTCTTCCGCTGTTGCATAACCTGAGCAAGCTGTGCATGGAGTCTCATGCTTTTAATTAAATAAAGTGTTGCATTCAATAAAACCTTTGTCATGTATTATATTTGACTGTTATGTCAAGTGTGTAGTATTTGAAAATCGATGTATTATGGGGATTATTCCTTAAATAATCGCCCAATTGTTTAAAACATGCATTATGTATAATAATGGTGTACTTTTTATGAAATGAATGAAATATTTTCTAAAACGTATCATATAGAGGTCAAATACCTCGCTATGGGACCAATAAATAACGTACTGCGTTTATAGTAATATGGATGGGTCGTTTTAGTTGGTATCAGAGCGGTGGTCTTAGCGAACCATGTCTTGCATTAATGTGTCTAACGGATAGTTATTAAGATGCATTAGTGAGTCTGGACTTCGACCTTAACTGCATGTCAAAAGTTTTGCTTATCATTTCTAGTCGAAAATAATCTGCTTATCACCCTTAGAAAATTACATGCTTATCATTCTTAGTCTAGACACATCTTACTGCATTGATTACATGAATAGTGTATAGACGAAATTCATATCTTAGCGTATCTGCTAATTCATATCTTAGCGTATCTATTACTGTAAACTTTGCCCAACATATTCCGTAAATTCCTCCGTAATCTATGAAATCTTTTGCTCTATGTATATAGATATTCTATGTAATTAGAATACCATCCGATAGTCGGAAATCATTTCATATCGAAAAATCCTTTATTCAATCGTACGGAATGGAACTCTCCACTAGTTCAAGTCCCTCGAATTCCGATATGGAGTTTCACTCGAGCTCCGAAAGTAGTGTGACCGGAATGGATTAACCAATTAGCCATCATCTATTTTGGATGAATTGGGGATGGGTTCGTAGTCTATTTAATCATTGGAGAGAAGAAGAAGGTGATCCCTTCCATCCACCACATTGTCCTCTTGGTGAAGAACATGAGGCACTTACCGGCGAACCCGTTCGTAACACCATTTTCTCTCTCCTTTCCAGGATATGCCGCAACGAGTATAATATTACTAATATTATTGAGGCTATCCGACCTTTACTCTGTATCTTGCCTGGTGAATTATTTAGTAAAAAAAAAAATTACTGTCATGAAAAGTAAAACTTCATTAGCAAATGCATCCTACATCATTTCATTCTCTTTATAAAGCTCTTGACCTCTCTTTTTATTCAAGAAACTTTAAACATCTTCTTTCACAATACAAAACAAAACAAATTCTCATCATCTATACTCACATCAAACCACTACCAGCACCAGCACCAGCAGTACCAACACAAGCCTCAACATCGCAAGCTGCATTACGAGCATCAACATCATACGCACCGCAGGCACTGAGGGATACCAACAATAATGAGTGATGAAGTATTAATTCATTATTTCATTTACGTTGAAGAAATATTCCGCGGTGATTATGTAATCTCTAAATTTTTAGGGATTATTCATTTCTAGTTCCAACCGTAAACCAAATGAGATTAATATAATATTAACTCATTAAATCCATATTACATCTGAAGAAAATATACATACATATATTTTCATAAAGACTGTAATAAAAATTCTTTTGTACAAAATATTACTTGTGAAATTTTATTTTAACGGGTAGGTAATACCCGAGAAATACTTAAGTTCACATTAATATGTTACACTGTACATTAATGATGTTTCGACAATCGTTAATTATACTCTCTCCTTTCATAGCAATATACATCATTTCATAAAATTCAAGACAACCATTTTCCATACCAATTCAATTACATATTCTGATTTTGATAGATCAAAATCCAAGTCAAGATTTAAGAAGTGTCATCAATCTTAAATTCCTACATCCTTCAAAATCATACTTTAAATTCAAACTATACTAGAACATCACTTTCATTCACAGAACTCATAAAGATATTCGTATCATTCAAGATTCACGACGAATTCATTATACGGATATTGACGATGACAACCTGCATCTAAACCCTTCAAAATTCTTGAAAACACCTCAACTAAGGAACAATCGAGAGAATGAACCAATCACATGATACATACGAAGAATATATGCATATAGATGTGCATTCGGAGGACACTTGAACCTAAGCAAAGGTTCAACACGTATCTGTGTCAGATCCTTTAGCATTATTATTACCCAAAATAACTTTACAATCTCTTTTCAAAATAGCGAATTTTGTCACAGCTCCAAAAAGACAACTTCGACTTTTCATCCGGAGTAGCCTTATTATAACCTTGATATATACGTTGTCTTTTCGCCATCGTTACCGGGAAACCTTTTATATTCCACCACATTAGTAGTAAGCTTACCAGCAACTTTATTGATCTTTGACTTAAATCTCTCTGAAAGATCACTATAAAACCTTGTCATGTACCCATCTACATCTTGTAATAATAATTGTCATACCAAACCCCAGGAAGCATCAATAATTATTCTTGAATCTCACATCATTTCTGCAAATACATATAACGTTATTTCCTGGAATTATAATTCTGAAATCCAGAATAGCACTTCAGCCTACGAATCAGTACTATGAAGTTTTGAAAAAGCTGAATGAAGCAGCAGAAACTGTAGACAACAGTAACAGTCAAAAGTTGATGATAAAGAATATTGTGTTAGCAAAGCACAGAAAAAGAGAAGGTTTGGAACTGAAAAACGGATTGAGCAAACCCTGAAGGAGGTTGTGGACAAATCACAAGGACTAAATCTGCCTTCAAAGAATCCAAATGATTCAGTGTCTGCTGAAGTCTTTAGTGAATACCTTGCTCCTTACTCTAAACCCTTGTGGACAATATTCTTCATGATCCTCTTATCTTAAATATTCTAAGATATCATCGTATCTTCCATTATAAATATCCTTCATATTTCTGAAGATATTTTCATAACCATTCTTATCTGAAATATTCCTTCACGTTATCTGTATCATATCATAAAGAAAACTATTTTAGTTTCTAAACATCTGAAACCTCTGAGTGTAAAGTATGAATGTTTTTGAAGTAATGTTGAGAACTGAAGCATGAGGTAGTATAATATAATGACACTTGATCAAGGTGATTATATTACAGTAAGTCATGCTGAGTTTCTAAATAGAACGTAAGACCATAACGTCATCATGTGCCATGTTACATGACTCTTACATTCAATCTAATCTCTAAACATATCAAGAACATATTCTATTGATAGTTCTATCTTTTCCTTTGGATTCTGGTAATTTCACAAGTCAAATTGTGCTATTACAATTTCTCTCTTAGAGCATTGATAATACTAAAAACGAACATATATTTCATAGCATTATCCCTCAAGAAAGACAAGCTTTTAGTTGCAATTGTTCTATTTACAAGTGATATTCGTTTAAATAATAAAAGGTGAAGACAAAAGACAGATTCGACGAATTGAAGACGCAAACGACCAAAAAGCTCAAAAGTACAAAGTACAATCAAAGTGGTTCAAATTATTGATGAGAAACGTCTCAAAATTACAAGAGTACAAGACGCGAAATGCAAAATACAAGATATTAAATTGTACGCAAGGACGTTCGAAAATTCGGAACCGGGACCAAAGTCAACTTTCAATGCGCGACGCAACGGAGCTAAAATTACAAGTCAACTATGTACATAAGTATAATATAATATATAAATAATTCTTAAAATTATTTATATATTATATTGATGTTAAAGCTAGGGGGTATAAAATACTATTAAATTTTACAACGAAATACTATTAAATATAATACAATTTTACACAAGATATTTATTTATTTATAGAATGGATATACTTTAACCTTGCTACAACACTTATAGGTAGTGTACCTAATCGTACAATAGTGTAGTTTTTAGTAAGTCCGGTTCGTTCCACAGGGAATCTTTTAACAAAGCTTAACGCTATATTAGTTTTATTTTATAAAAATACAAATATATATATAAGTAATATTATTATTATAAAGGGGAGTTTTTACCGTTTAATGACCGGTTTGTCGATTTTTAAAACTTTAGTCGCAGTTAAAACCTAATGTAAAATATTAAAAATAAATACAAGACTTAATTTAAAGCGTAAAGTAAATAACGATAAAGAAATTGCTAAATAAAAGTGCGATAAAATAAAATTGCGATAATTAAAAAGTACGATAATTAAAAGTACAATTAAATACAATAACAATAAATAAAAGTACGATAATTAGAAGTGCAATTAAATATAAAATAAAGGAAATTAAATATGAAATAAAAGAATTATGCTTATTTAAACTTCCGTAATCATGATGTTTGACGTGTTGATTTTAGTTTTATTCCCATGGGTTAATTGTTCTTTGTCCTGGATTATTTAATATGTCCATACGGATTTGTCCATAATAGTCCATCAGTCATAAATATAAAGAGCGAAAGCCTTCGTCAAATTATTCTTATTCCCGAAGCCAAATATTCCAACTAATTGGGGATTCGAATTGTAACAAGGTTTTAATACTTTGTTTAATGAATACACCAGGTTATCGACTGCGTGTTAACCAAGGTTTTACTACTTTGTTAACAATTACACCAATTACCCTTGAATGTAATTCACCCCTGTTTCAACAAGTCTATTAACTATTAATCCAGTTCCGTGTCCGGTAAAATGAATAATTATTGGTATTTATAGATATCCCGCCCACCGTACCCAGTCAAGCGTATGTGGTTATATATAAATACGTCAAATTATAAGTTTGTATATTAAATTAACAAGGTATTGTTTAGTTAATATAAAACCCATTAATAGCCCATAGTCTAATTTCCACAAGTGTCGTTCTTTTATCCAAACCCCAATTATGGTACAAAGCCCAATTACCCAATTTTAGTAATTAGCCCAACATCATGATTACTTCGATTTAAATAAGCATAATAATAACTTAGCTACGAGACATTAATGAAAATAATATAAACATAACTTACAATGATTAAAAATAGCGTAGCATTACACGGACAGAATTTCGACTTATACCCTTACAACATTTGCTAACATACCCTTATTATTAGGATTTAAAATTAGAATTAAAATATAAATTATATATATATATTTACGTATATATTGAGAGAGAGAGAGATTATGGATATTTTTTTACGTCGAATTGCGCTGGCTTTTATAGGAATTTTCAAACTTTGGGGCTCCGCGACTCGCGGCCCTTTTCTTCTTCAAACTCCGCAACTCGCGGAGTTCATAAAACCAGCTCACACCATTTTATCTTTTAATTTGCCGATGTTTTTTAAATATAATATAATATATATATTAATTTTAAGAATTAATTATATATTATATTATATTTATGTGCATAGTTAACTTGTAATTTTTAGTCCGTTGCATCGAGCGTTGAGAGTTGACTCATGTCCCGGTTCCGGATTTTCAAACGTCCTTGCGTACAATTTAATATCTTGTACTTTGCATTTTGAATCTTGTACTCTTGTAATTTCGAGACGTTTCTTATCAATAATTGGAACCTCTTTAATTGTATTTTGTACTTTTAAGCTTTTTGGTCATTTGCGTCTTCAATTCGTCGAATCTGTCTTTTGTCTTCACTTTTTATTATTTAACCGAATATCACTTGTAAATAGGACAATTGCAACTAAAAGCTTGTCTTTCTTGAGGAATAATGCCATGAAATATATGTTCATTTTTAGCATTATCAAATATTCTCACACTTGAGCGTTGCTTGTCCTCAAGCAATATAGTCTTTGAAATACTAGAATCACTTCTTTATTCTTCACACTTTGTTCATCAGTGATTTCTTTACAGCGGTATAAACAATGGTAGTAACGATGTGGTTTACAGTCCCACATGACTATAAAAATTTAGATCCTTTAAGGAAATTGGATTTTTATGAAAATATTTGATCTTTTGAAAATTAAATCTAGCTTTTACCCTAGATAAGTTTTCTGGAATAACCCTTCACCGGTGTTTGCAAATTGTTTTTGTGGGTTTGGTGGGTTTCAGATTTGAAAATTTTAGCTCAAAACTTGCGGTTTTGTGTCACCCATTTGCTAACCTTGTATTGGGAAAGCAACACGTCCAGTATACTTGCTCTAAATATTACCTTTTGGTAAACTACCGTCCAGTTGTAAAGGAAAGCATTGAACAAGCAACTGTTAAGGCAATGTCCCCTGACATGCTTTTAATTATGGTCTATAACGTGTCGGACGCAATTACGATCCTTTGTAGGAGCAATAGTAAAGCTCACCCTTATAATTTTTCGGTCTGGCACAAGGTCCTGTCTTTGACCATGCTATGCAACCACCGTTCTTACGGTTGACACCCGATTTGGTTCAGGTGACCTAATGAATTCCAGATGAATTCCTAGGATTTTACGTTCAATGGTAATGAACGCATTGAAAATAGGTTTTCATAAAACAAATCGGTTTTAATTTTGATCAAAATATTTTCTCGTTCAAGCTCGAGTTTAGATATCATTGAATTCCATGAGTTTGAATTATCAATCTTTAAGGTCAATCTCAAGGATTGAGTAATATCAGTCTTAAAAGCTGATTTTTGATCTTTAAGGAGATTATCCTTTCTGGGGATCTGATTCATTAGTCTTATCCAGCTAATTTGCACGGCGTACTCCCTATTTTACTAGATAAATCCTTCTCATGGTTAGGATAAATCTGACCACTTGGCGACCCTGTTTTATGCTGAGGTCCGTGGATTTCCTGCTGATTTTAGAGATGATTTTTCTAGATTTTTCGTCAACCTACAGCTGGTCTGGACGATAACTTCCTGACCTAAATCAAGAAGCGTGTTTCTTTTTCGGAAGACTTTACTTCCTTTTAATGATGGAATTGATTCATCGTGTAGATCCATCTTTCTTACAGTAAATCGGGTAAAACTGTTTAGTTTAGTCCAAAGCAAAAGTATTTTCAGTTATTTGTTACAGAAATATGTGACATATGTTTAAAATTTCTTGGTAAATTTTCCCACACTTGGCTTTTATTTTCTTTTATTTGCCTTTTTATTGTCCTCTATTCCATTTTAAATGAATTCTAACATTTTGGTTTGTTTCTCAATTTATGTCCTTTCCGAGGTAACAATAATTTCGGTGTTAACACCTAGTTTTATCGTTCATAAATATGTATAAATATGATTTTGAGTTCATTTAATTGAAAATTTTGAAAATTTTACTAGAATTGGGTAGTCAGTATATATGACTAGGGCTGTTCTTTATTATCAGAGAGCACTAGATTCTAATACAACTACTACTAGTATTTTTAATGGTAACCAAGTGTTTAAGATAAAAATTTTAAAAATCCGAAAGAATTTAACCCCTTCCCACACTTAAGATCTTGCAATGCCCTCATTTGCAAGAAATCAGTAACAATTTAAATTATTGAGGGTGATTAGCATAGAAAAATGATTAAATTTTACCAAAGTTTCCAAACATATTGGCGTTTGTTTGTTGAATGATAAATGGTGCATATCATTTGTTCATTCCGTCTTGTTGTTATTTCACATATATTTTGCATCTTGTCGTCAAAATTAGTTGCTTTTGCTGAACTTAATGCCAGTCTTTGAAAATGCTTTGTTTTACCCTGTTGTGTACATAAGATAAACTGCAAACATATATATATATTTTTTAAGTTTGGTATATTACCCCACATTCAAAAATTATTAAAATCTAATAATAAAAGTTAGAAAATTATAAAAACTATTACAATATCAACATAAGTTCTAAATGTAGAAACATTACAAAAATAAAATAAATAAAACTAAATAAACTAGGGTTGTTACTGATACCAGTAGGGGTTCCATGCATAACCATATGTGTTATAAAATGCTTCAGCTGGGTTATAAGTAGGATACGGTGGTTGCATCTCTATAGACCAGGGAGGAAATATGGGCGTTGGAGTAGGAATATAGTTTCTACCTACATGTTGGCAATGAGCTATGATTTGGTTTTGATGAACTTGCCAATCTTTAAATGCTCGATGTCTAGCATTTTCATACTCTTGTGAAGCTATAAACCTTTGCATTTATGTCATTTCATTTCCCCCTCCCACATTACCTGGCTGTTGATTTCTCTCAACCTGTGGATGTCTTCCATTATAGGCTACTGTGGCGTTATTTCGCCTCTTCAAAACTTTAGCACCATGATATACATTTAAACCAATTGTATCGTGGGGTTCTGGTTCTTCGATTAATAATTCCCCCCGACTTATACCCACATTGAGATACTCAGCAATTAATGTAATAAATATACCACATCCTATTATACTGTGCGGTCTCATCCCCTTAACCATAGCTAATAAATAATAACCCACACAATAAGGTATACTTACCGCGCTTTGTGGGTCTCGAATACACATGTGGTAAAACAAATCATGTTCATTTACATTTTCCTTATTCTTACCTCGTTGTGTAATCGAGTTCGCTAGAAACCTATGAACTACTCTTAACTCAGCTATATCTATATCCAAATAAGAGTGATTTCCCCCTTTAAATCGGTGATGGCTAGTCATTTGACTCCATACACCATGCGTATCAAAATTTTCATCAATTTTTCTACCATTTAGTATCAACCCTCGACAATCGGCAGATGCTAGCTCCTCATGCGTATATATACGTAAGGCCTGAGCCATGTCTAGTAGAGACATGTGGCGCATCGAACCTCCTAACAAAAATCTAATAAAAGATCGATCGGTTAAACTAGCTACCCGATCATTTATTTCTATACTACACAATAATTCTTCACACCATACTTTATATACAGGTCTACGCATGTTGAATAATCGTACCCAATCGTTAAAAGTAGAATTACCATACCTCTGTGTAAGTAATTCTCTAATTGGCTCGGTCAATTCTACAGCTTCTAATGGTCCCCATTCTATTACCCTAGGTACTTCAACAGCTTTAGAATGAAGAGTATGTAAGCCCCTTTGGTATTTTAGATAATCTATCCAACGTCTGTCTAATCTCAAGTTCGGGTGCAAATTTTCCACGTGCATATATGAAAATGTCATAACTGGATGAGGTATATCTTGTTTGTAATAGTTATCAACATCTTGTTGTTCCGCATTCTCAGGAGGAGCATTGTGAGCTTGTGATGAAGATTCACCCCTTTCAGTCTGCAAAACACATCAAACACATTTTTTGTGCATCCAAATATGCATTAGTGTCAGCAAAATCATCAATCAAAATAATTACAATGACATGTTCAATTTATATCAAACTTATGCTCATTTTCATATTTTTATCAAATCTACACTTTTTCAAATAAGCCTATACGAAAATGTTCGCCTAGTTCATAAGCATTCAACTCATATAACATGTCAAAATAATCATTATTAGCAATTAAACAAGTTTCAAATGGCATTATCTCTCAAAAATCAAGTTCGTGAATTTTAGACTTGAAAAAGTCTACTTTAATTCTCAAAACCCATGTTTAGGCTCAAAGTTTGGATCATTTAACTACCTAAACATGTTACACTACTTAATTTAGCAATAATTCATGACAAAAATCGGCCATAACCTGTTTATATCAAAAAGCTCCAAATTTGCTCAAGAACACAAACCCTAGATTACTCAAAATTTGAAGTTTAAGGCTTCTAATCATGTTAAATAGCATCAATCTAGGTTATACAAGCATAATACATAAACAATTTAAGCATAATTACACTAAAAAGCATCAAAATCGAATTGGGTATAAAATGGCTCAAGAACACTAATTTTCGGATTAAATGGTGTTTAGTTGTAGAAATTTACCGTTTTCCTTGAGTAATTCCGTGATAGCATCCTTCTCAACATGATTTTGTGAAAGATTTGATGATTTTTGGTGAAAAATTTCGATTTTGGGAGTGTTTTTCGCTGTGTTTTCGCAGTATTTTTGTGTGTGGTGTGTGGACTGATCTGTTTCTTTACGTTTTATTTTTTTTTTCTGGATTTTGCAAGCTCCGCGACTTGCGGTGTTTTCCCTTTACAAACTCCGCGAGTCGCGGCCTCTTTTTTTTTTTTATAAAAATCTTAACTTATAAAACAATTAATTAATTAATTTTAAAATTTTGTTTCCCTTGTTATTTAGGACGAGGTCGTTTCGAAATGATGTCCTAGTCCGTCCCTCGACAAAATTTTAAAATTTGTCAATTTAAAGCGCGGTTTTAAAAGCAAAGATTTATGGGTTTTTTTTAATGTTTTTGGCATACTTTAATTCAATAAGATTAAAAATAATGATAATAAAAGTTCTCGTCCCTCCCTCGGGTAAAGCAATTTCGGTTCAACGACCTAGTCTTCAACTCACGACGAATTTTAAAAATCATATTTTTAACTTAGCAAAATAAAGTAAATTTTTATTTTTATAATCACACCAAACTTAAATTTAAAATGCATAAAATTAAAAATTCATATTTTAAAAATTAAAAAAAACTCACACCAAACTTAAATTAAATTTTGTTTTTATATATACAAACTTATATTAAAAATATTAATTTTTTCAAATATTTATAATTTTAAATATATATTAATTTTAAAAACATGGTAAAAATAAAATTAAAAATCTTTTTGGCTTTTATCCCACTTTAATCAATCAAATATTATCAAAAATATGCGCCCCTCTTTTCGGTAAAGTAATTTCGGTTCCATGACCTAATTTAACTCATGACGAATTTTTGAAATATTTTGAGTTGATTGATTAAAGATATTTATACCTTAAGAATAAACGTTAAATTTCGCAGTGATGTAATAAATTTTTGTATGATATCAATAATTTCGGTCGCAAGACCTAATTTCATCGAATACCAATTTAATACTTTATAGCGAACAAATTAGCGTTTATTATCAAAAGGTTAAAAATAAAAAATAAAAATAAAAATAAAAACTTTACAGACTTACCTGTGAAATATATTTCTTAGTGATATGCTCTAGCCCACTCATAAGATAGTCGGACTAATTGATTTTCCATGGCTACATAGGCGTAACCTCGAGCATTTAATGTTTTTTCTTCTAAACATATGAACGGTCCGTCTCTGCATAAAGTAACAAATTCGGTATTTGAATAGGTTTGATTATTTGAACATTTACCTTCGTGTGACCATTTTCCGCATTTGTGACATTTTTCAAGGTGTCGTGCTCTTCTTTTCGCTGCGGATTTTGATTTTCCTTTACCAAATTGTGACTTATTATCTTCGCATCTGGATTCTTTTCTTACTCCGTCCAATTTACCTCTGATTAATGATACTATTTCACTCGGAAGTGTGTCATTATTACGTTTAGTGATCAAAACGTGTAGCATTAGACCATGGTTTAGTTCACAGGAAGTCTTCATTTCGTAAAAACCTAAAAAAAATAAAAATTCAGAATGGGGGGAGAAGACTAGTTCTTTAGGGTCTGCTAAGGAAAGACCATTCGGGTTCTATTTTCGAGAACTACACGAAAACAGAAAATCTAACTCTAACATAAATACATATTTATCCTTAAAAGACTTGATTCTCCCCACACTTAGTTAGCTGTGGTGTCGAAATTGTGATTAACTTCGTTGTCAACTTCCATCGGACCATGTATGTAATGTTTAACTCTGTGACCATTAACTTTAAATTCAACCCCATTTGAATTTATTAATTCTACTGTTCCATATGGGAAAACTCTTTTGACTATGAATGGTCCAGACCATCTTGATTTCAATTTTCTAGAAAATAGCTTGAATCTTGAATTGAAAAGAAGAACTCTGTCTCCTTCTTTGAATTCTTTTGAACTTCTGATTCTTTTATCATGCCATTTCTTCATTCTTTCCTTATAGATTAAGGAATTTTCATATGCTTCATTTCTTAATTCTTCTAATTCGTTTAATTGACTTAACCGTAGACGTCCAGCTTCATGTAAATCAAGATTACATGTCTTCAAAGCCCAAAATGCTTTGTGTTCAATTTCAACTAGAAGATGACATGCTTTTCCGTAAACGAGTTTAAAAGGTGTGGTTCCAATTGGAGTTTTGTAGGCTGTTCTAAAAGCCCAGAGTTCATCCTCCAACTTAATGGACCATTCCTTCGGATTTGATCCTACGGTTTTCTCTAGAATACGTTTTAATGCTCGGTTGGTATTTTCAACTTGTCCACTTGTCTGTGGATGATATGCGGTGGAGATTTTATGAGTTACTCCATATCTTTTAAGAACTTTCTCAAGTTGATTATTACAGAAATGAGTTCCCCGATCACTTATTAAAGCTTTCGGTGTTACAAACCTTGCAAAAAGACGTTTTAAAAAATTGATTACAACTCGTGCATCGTTAGTTGGGAGAGCTTGTGCTTCCGCCCATTTAGATACATAATCTATGGCAATGAGAATGTAGAGATTATTATGAGATTTTGGAAATGGACCCATAAAGTCAATACCCCAAATGTCAAATACTTCACATACTTGAATGACATTTTGTAGCATTTCATCACGTTGACTTATTTTTCCGGCCCTTTGACAAGCATCATAGGATTTGCAAAGAAGGTGTGCGTCTTTGTAAATTGTAGGCCAATAGAATCCAGCATCATAAACTTTTCTTGCTGTTAGTTGAGGCTCATAATGCCCTCCTGTTGGTCCTGTGTGACAATGGTTTAAAATTTTACTAGCTTCATCTCCGAATACACATCGGCGTATTATTCTATCGGGACAACTTTTAAACAAATGTGGATCTTTCCAGAAATAGTGTTTTATATCATTGAAGAATTTTTTTCGTTTTTGGTATGATAATCCTTTTTCAAGGAATCCACATACTAAGTAGTTTGCATAGTCTGCAAACCATGGAATTTCATTATAATCTATCTTCAATAGATATTCATCAGGAAAGTTGTCTTGTATGGCCGATTCATTTAGAACTTCTAATTCGGAATTTTCAAGACGAGAAAGATGATCAGCGGCGAGATTTTCTGCTCCTCTTTTATCTCGGATTTTAATATCGAATTCTTGTAAGAGTAAGATCCAACGGATTAATCGTGGTTTGGCATCTTGTTTCGAAAATAGGTATCTAAGAGCAGAATGGTCAGTATAGACTACCGTTTTAGCTAGAACGAGATATGATCAAAATTTGTCAAAAGCAAAGACGATAGCAAGGAGTTCTTTTTCAGTAGTTGTATAATTTGTTTGTGCTCCTTGTAACGTCTTACTAGCATAATATATAGGTTGAAATCGTTTTTCAATCCTTTGTCCTAAAACGGCTCCCATTGCAAAATCACTTGCATCGCACATAAGTTTGAATGGTAGATTCCAATTTGGTGTTATCATGATGGGATTATTAGTGAGTTTCTCTTTAAGAATATTAAAAGATTTGATACATTCATCTGAAAAGATGAATGGAGCATCCTTTTCTAGGAGTTTATTCATAGGAGTGGCAATTTTAGAAAAATCTTTTATGAAACGTCGGTAAAAACCGGCATGCCCTAGAAAACTCCTAACTCCTCTAACATTGGTGGGATGTGAAAGTTTAGCAATTACATCTACTTTAGCTCTATCCACTTCAATTCCTTCCTTTGAAATTTTATGTCCAAGAACGATGCCTTCTTTAACCATGAAATGACATTTCTCCCAATTAAGAACTAGATTTGATTGTTCACATATAATAAGCATTCGTTCAAGATTAACTAGACATGTTTTAAATGTATCACCGAAGACTGAAAAGTCATCCATGAAAACTTCCATGCATTCTTCTATCATGTCGTGAAAAATCGCCATCATGCACCTTTGAAAGGTTGCAGGGGCGTTGCAAAGTCCAAATGGCATGCGTTTGTAAGCAAAAGTACCATAAGGGCACGTGAATGTGGTTTTCTCTTGGTCTTCGGGTGCTATTGGAATTTGAAAATATCCGGAAAAACCATCTAGAAAACAATAGTAACTATTTCCGGCTAATCTTTCCAACATTTGATCAATAAAAGGTAAGGGAAAGTGATCTTTTCTGGTGGCGTCATTTAATTTTCTATAATCAATAAATACACGCCATCCTGTTACAGTCCTAGTAGGAATAAGCTCATTTTTCTCATTTGTAATGACAGTCATGCCACCCTTCTTAGGCACGCATTGAACTGGGCTTACCCATGGACTATCAGAGATTGGATAAATTAAACCTGCATCTAGCAGTTTAATAATTTCTTTCTTAACTACATCTTGCATATTAGGATTTAGTCTTCGTTGGCGTTGCACATACGTTTTATGACCTTCTTCCATAAGGATTTTATGTGTGAAATACGAAGGACTTATTCCTTTAATATCATGAATCTTCCATGCAATGGCTGGTTTATGAGCTTTCAACACAGAAATGAGTTGAGATTTTTCATTTTCAGTAAGAGAAGACGATATTATTACAGGTAATTCAGATTCACCATGTAAATAAGCGTATTCCAAATGGTTTAGAAATGGCTTTAACTCTAATATCGGAGGTTCTTCTATCGATGATTTATATCGATATCTGTCTTCTTCTTTTAGCAATTGAATTTCTTCTGTTGTTGGTTAAATTTTGCGGTTGTTGCATTGCTCTATCAACTGAAAAGGTAACACTCTCGTCCTCTATACTTAGGGTCAGTTTCTTACCAAACACGTCTATCATTGCTTTAGCCGTGTTTAAGAATGGTCTTCCTAATATGAGAGGAACTTGAGAATCTTCTTCCATGTCCAGAACAACAAAATCTACTGGAAATACTAAAGTACCAACTTTAACTAGCATGTTCTCCATTATCCCTCTAGGATATTTTATTGATCGATCGGCTAGTTGTATACTTATTCTTGTTGGTTTCAATTCTCCAAGGTCTAGTTTAGCGTATAGTGAATACGGCATTAAATTTATACTAGCACCTAAGTCTGCCAATGCTTCTATTGAACTAAGACTACCCAGAAAACATGGAATTGTGAAACTTCCTGGATCAGATAATTTTTTTGGTATCTTATTCAACAGCACTGCTGAACAATTAGCATTCATAGTAACAGCCGAGAGTTCTTCCATTTTCTTTCTATTCGTGATTAGATCTTTCAGAAATTTAGCATATCTAGGCATTCCTGAAATTACATCAATGAAAGGAAGATTTACATTTATTTGTTTAAACATATCCAAAAATTTGGATTGCTCGGCTTCAAGTTTCTCTTTTTTCATTTTACTCGGGTAAGGAAGTGGTGGTTGGTATGGTTTAACATAAGGTTTAGCCTTAACTGTGTTATCTTCATTAACCTTTTCAACTACAGGTTCTTTTTCCTTATCTTGATCAGGTTGTGGTTCTTATGGAGTAGGAATAGCTTCATCAGAAATTACAGGTATTTCAGGTGGTTTAAGTGTTGTACCACTTCTTGTGATAAAGGCTTTAGCTGTTTCATTCCGGGGGTTAGCATTTGTATCACTAGGTAGACTTCCCGGTTTTCTTTCACCTATTAACCTTGCTAGGTTACTTACTTCTTGTTCCAAGTTTTGAATAGAAGCTTGTTGATTTCTAAATGCTTGAGCATTTTGTTCATTAGTTTGTTTCTGAGATGTGAAAAACTGCGTTTGAGTTTCAACTAGCTTCGTTATCATATCTTCTAAATTTGGCTTTTTATCATCGGTTTGTGGTGGTTTGTTTTGAAAATTAAGTCTTTGCTGGTTGTAAGTATTATTGGATACTTGTTGATTGCTAGGACTTTGTTGGTTGTTGTATGGAATATTTCGGTTATAATTCTGGTTTTGATTGTAAATTGGTCTTGGCGGTTGATAATTATTCTGATAATTATTTCCAGGCCTTTGGTTTAGATATGAAACATTCTCTCTTTGTTCCATTGTTAGCTCAATACTGAGACAATCTTTTGTCAAATGTGGTCCTCCACACTGCTCACAACTAATTCGTATTGAGTGAATATCTTTAGTCATCTTTTCCTTTCGTCTCTCGACAGCATCTATCTTTGCTGAAATGGAATCTAAGTCATGGCTAGAATCGGCTCTAGCTGCTTTAGATGATCTAACGATATCTTTTTCTTGGTGCCACTCATATGAGTGGGAAGCAGTGTTATCAATAATTTTGTAAGCATCAGTTTCTGTTTTCTTCATAATAGAACCACCAGCTGCTATATCTATGTCTTTTCTTGTAGTGATGTCGCATCCTTGGTAGAATATTTGTACTATTTGACAGGTGTCTAAACCATGTTGCGGACATCCTCTTAATAACTTTCCAAATCTTGTCCACACCTCATATAGAGTTTCATTTGGTTTCTGGGTGAACGTAACAATTTCTCCTTGAAGTCTTACGGCTTTAGATGCAGGAAAGAATTGTTTAAGAAATTTTTCAACTAAAATATCCCATGTGTCAATCGCCCCTTCAGGTAACGATTCCAACCAATCTTTGGCTTCTCTCTTTAAAGTCCAGGGAAATAACATGAGATATATCTGTTCATCTTCAACTTCTCGGATTTTAAATAGTGTGCAGATCCTATTAAAGGTACGAAGATGTTCATTTGGATCTTCCTTCGGCGCACCACTAAATTGGCATTGATGAGTCACCATATGTAGAATTTGTCATTTGATTTCATAATCTGACGCATTAATGTCTGGATGAGTAATTGCGTGACCTTGGCCAGTGCGTTTAGCTCTCATTCGGTCTTCCATACTTAAAGGTTCCAGATTCTCCATAATTGAATTTGTTGAATCTGAATCACTAGAGGATTCTGATTTAATGGTTCGTTCCTCAACAATCTCTGTTTGAATAATTGGTGGTTCCGGAGGAAAGATTAATGGTTCAGGATCTATGAATTGTCCCTGAATATTCTCCGGATTCTCAATTGTGAGGTCGGGTTTAAAAAATGGATTATCAGAAATTTGAATTGGAGTACTTGGTCGACTGGATGACGATTCTAAAGAAAAATCAACGGCGGTAATATTTGCTAAATGTCTTGATCTAGTTACAGGTGGTGAACGTACAAAAGGTGGTGAACGTACAAAAGGTGGTGAACGTCTTGCTCGGTGCATTCACTGAATATCCTATTAGTTTTTAAAAGGAAAGAAAAATTATATAAGTTATCCAATTAATAGACTTTTCTGATTTTGCCCACGTTTCGAATAGCCAAAAGATGCAGCAGAGGGGCAGGATTCATTTGGTCTCAATATAATTGAGGACTGTTTGGCTCCAATAACCCGGTCCACGTACAAATCCAACTATTACTACGAACCAGAAAATTTTGATGTCTATCAATTTAACCACTTAAAATAAATTTTCGTAATTTAAAGAAATTTTAGATAAGAAGTAGAATAAAAATCTATGTCCTAAAACTAGGATGTCGAGAAATAAGAAAGAAAAAGAGCGCGTCGAAAAAGGTCGAAAAAGAAAAGGGTTGAAAAAATAAAAGGCGTCGAAAAATAAGAAAGAAAAAAAGTGACTTATAAAACTTTAAAACACTCGACTAACCCAACCTTATTACTATCACTAACTTAAAATTAAAATTGCAAATTGAGATTACTAATTGGAGTGATAATTGATACATAGGTAAAAGGCGTCGAAAAATAAAAATAAGAAAGTAGCGCGTTGAAACTTAAAAAGGAACTAAAAACTAAAAACTAAAAGTTGCTTCTAAAAATATTAAAGCTTACAAGTAAAACTATATCTCAAATGGCAATAACTTAAAAAGGAACTAAAACTTAAAAAGGCGTCGTAAAATTCTAGAGCACCTAAATCTTAGTCTAAAGAAAAAGCACTTAAGGAATTTTACGGCAAAGCCTAAAAATCTAAAAATAAAAATAACTATGGCAAAAACTATATTTAAAACTAATTATGAGCGAAAAATAAAAAAATTACGCTAAAAACAAATAAAAAAATAAAATATAAAAATATACTAAAAGTTGTAAAAAGTACAATTTTTATAAAAATATTATTTTTATATTATTCGTTTTATAAAACTATTAATTTTTATATATTAATAAAACTAAATAAACTTAATATTACAAATTAAGTAAATAAAACTAAATTAATTAATATTAATTAACAAATCAAACCCTAATTAGGGTTTTATTAATAAAAATTAAAATATACTCCGTAATTAATGCAAGATTAGGGCTTCCTGTGGCCTGTCAGAGAGAACTCCGAGAGTCGCGGTACTCCCAGCTGGAAAACTCCGCAAGTCGCGGGGTTTGATAATACTGGGCTCCGATTGGGCTGAAACAGTTCGGCCCAGTTTCGTTTTATAATTAAAATATGCTTTGGGCTTCGATTTTAATCTGGCCCAGTTCGTTTTTTTATAATAATTTGATAAAATAATAGATATATAATTTATATAAAATATATTTCAAAAACTTAAAATAAAAATACTTATTAAAAATAAAAATCTTAAAAATAAGTTAATATTTTTTTTTCGGTTTTAAAATTTTTATATGTTTTAAATAAATATAAAATATTTAAATAAAACTTATATTTTTATAAAATAAAATAAAGAAACTTTATAAAACTTAAATATTTAACAAACTCTTAAAAATATTATTTTTGTTTTTCTTTTTATATTTTCGAATATTTAAAACGTATTTTTACAAAAACGTATTTTTATAAAAGTAAACTAAAAATAAAAATCTTTTTTTTTATTTATATTACCGTTGTGCTTCCGGCGTTTAAGCAAGAAATTGATTCCCCGGCAGCGGCGCCAAAAATACTTGATGTTAAAGCTAGGGGGTATAAAATACTATTAAATTTTACAACGAAATACTATTAAATATAATACAATTTTACACAAGATATTTATTTATTTATAGAATGGATATACTTAAACCTTGCTACAACACTTATAGGTAGTGTACCTAATTGTACAGTAGTGTAGTTTTTAGTAAGTCCAGTTCGTTCCACATGGAATCTTTTAACAAAGCTTAACGCTATATTAGTTTTATTTTATAAAAATACAATATATATATATATATATATATATATATATATATATATATATATATATATAAGTAATATTATTATTATAAAGGGGGGTTTTTACCGTTTAATGACCGGTTTATCGATTTTTAAAACTTTAGTCGCAGTTAAAACCTAATGTAAAATATTAAAAATAAATACAAGACTTAATTTAAAGCGTAAAGTAAATAACGATAAAGAAATTGCGATAAATAAAAGTGCGATAAAATAAAATTGCGATAATTAAAAAGTACGATATTTAAAAGTGCAATTAAATACAATAACAATAAATAAAAGTACGATAATTAGAAGTGCAATTAAATATAAAATAAAGGAAATTAAATATGAAATAAAAGAATTATGCTTATTTAAACTTCCGTAATCATGATGTTTGACGTGTTGATTTTAGTTTTATTCCCATGGGTTAATTGTTCTTTGTCCTGTATTATTTAATATGTCCATACGGATTTGTCCATAATAGTCCATCAGTCATAAATATAAAGAGCGAAAGCCTTCGTCAAATTATTCTTATTCCCGAAGCCAAATATTCCAACTAATTGGGGATTCGAATTGTAACAAGGTTTTAATACTTTGTTTAATGAATACACCAGGTTATCGACTGCGTGTAAACCAAGGTTTTACTACTTTGTTAATAATTACACCAATTACCCTTGAATGTAATTCACCCCTGTTTCAACAACTCTATTAACTATTAATCCAGTTCCGTGTCCGGTAAAATGAATAATTATTGGTATTTATAGATATCCCGCCCACCGTACCCAGTCAAGCGTATGTGGTTATATATAAATACGTCAAATTATAAGTTTGTATATTAAATTAACAAGGTATTGTTTAGTTAATATAAAACCCATTAATAGCCCATAGTCTAATTTCCACAAGTGTCGTTCTTTTATTAAAACCCCAATTATGGTACAAAGCCCAATTACTCAATTTTTGTAATTAGCCCAACATCATGATTACTTCGATTTAAATAAGCATAATAATAACTTAGCTACGAAACATTAATGAAAATAATATAAACATAACTTACAATGATTAAAAATAGCGTAGCGTTACACGGACAGAATTTCGACTTACACCCTTACAACATTTGCTAACATACCCTTATTATTAGGATTTAAAATTAAAATTAAAATTAAAATTAAATATATATTTACGTATATATTGAGAGAGAGATAGATTATGGATATTTTTTTACGTCGAATTGCGCTGGCTTTTATAGGGATTTTCAAACTTTGGGGCTCCGCGACTCGCGGCCCTTTTCTTCTTCAAACTCCGCAACTCGCGGAGTTCGTAAAACCAGCTCACACCATTTTATCTTTTAATTTGCCGACGTTTTTTAAATATAATATAATATATATATTAATTTTAAGAATTAATTATATATTATATTATATTTATGTGCATAGTTGACTTGTAATTTTTAGTCCGTTGCGTCGAGCGTTGAGAGTTGACTCATGTCCCGGTTCCGGATTTTCAAACGTCCTTGCGTACAATTTAATATCTTGTACTTTGCGTTTTGAATCTTGTACTCTTGTAATTTCGAGACATTTCTTATCAATAATTGGAACCTCTTTGATTGTATTTTGTACTTTTAAGCTTTTTGGTCGTTTGCGTCTTCAATTCGTCGAATCTGTCTTTTGTCTTCACTTTTTATTATTTAACCGAATATCACTTGTAAATAGGACAATTGCAACTAAAAGCTTGTCTTTCTTGAGGAGTAATGCTATGAAATATATGTTCATTTTTAGCATTATCATATATATATATATTTAAAACCGTCGGCAAGAAGCAAACAACAATATGTGAGCTGGAATCCCAGGCCATGCGATCGCATGGCCAGGAAGAAGAAAATCCATGCGATCGCATGGCATACTTTTTCAGCTCAGGTCCTATAAATTGCAAAGTTTGGTCGACGAATTTTACATCCTTTTTCTATCTCTCACTCTACGATATATATATATATATATATATATATATATATATATATATATATATATATATATATATATATATATATATATAAAATTTATAATTTTAATTTTAATTTTAATTTTAATAATAATAAGGGTATGTTAGCGAATGTTGTAAGTGTGTAAGTCGAAATTCTGTCCGTGTAACGCTACGCTATTATTAATCATTGTAAGTTATGTTCAACCTTTTTAAATTAATTTCTCGTAGCTAAGTTATTATTAAGCTTATTTAAGCCGAAGTAATCATGATGTTGGGCTAAATATTAAAGACGGGGTAATTGGGCTTTGTACCATAATTGGGGTTTGGACAAAAGAACGACACTTGTGGAAATTAGACTATGGGCTATTAATGGGCTTTATATTTGTTTAATTAAATGATAGTTTGTTAATTTAATATAAAGATTTACAATTGGACATACCTATAAATAACCACATACACTCGATCGGACACGATGGGTGGGATATTTATAAGTACTAATAATCGTTCATTTAACCGGACACCGGAATGGATTAATAGTCAATGGACTTATTAAAACAAGGGTGAATTATATACAAGAACACTTGGTGTAATTATAGTTTAAGTCCCCAATTAGTTGGAATATTTGACTTCGGATATAAGGATAATTTGACGAGGACACTCGCACTTTATATTTATGACTGATGGACTGTTATGGACAAAAATCAGATGGACATATTGAATAATCCAGGACAAAGGACAATTAACCCATGGTAATAAACTAAAATCAACACGTCAAACATCATGATTACGGAAGTTTAAATAAGCATAATTCCTTTATTTCATATTTAATTGCACTTTTAATTATCGCACTTTTATTTACTGTCATTTTATTTAATTGCACCTTTAATTATCGTACTTTTTAATTATCGTTATTTACTTTATGCTTTAAATTAAGTCTTTTTTATATTTAATATTTTACATTAGGTTTTAACTGCGACTAAAGTTTTAAAATCGACAAATCGGTCATTAAACGGTAAAAACCCCCTTTATAATAATAATATTACTTATATATATATATATATTTATATTTATACAAATATAGTTTTAAAAATATAGCGTTAAACTTGGCTAGCTCCATGTGGAACGAACCGGAGTTACTAAAAACTACACTCTTAGGTATATCCACTCTATAAATAAATAAATAACTTGTGTAAAATTGTATCGTATTTAATAGTATTTTGTAGCAAAATATAACTATTTTGTATACACCTCTACGCACATCAAGTATTTTTGGCGCCGCTGCCGGGAAAAGCTTAAACGCCGAAAGCGAAACGCTATAAAAAAAAGATCTTTAATTTACTTTTGTAAAAATACGTTTTAATTTAAAAAAAATACAAAAATATAAAATATATATATATATATATATATATATATATTTAAGAGTTTGTTTAAAATATATAAAATTATAAAGTTTTTATTTTTATTTAAAAATTAATTTTTTATTTAATTTTTATATATATTTTGTATAAACATAAAACAAAAAACAAAAAAACAAAAAATAATAAAAAATAAAAGTAATCGGGCCAAGATACTGTAGCAGCCCAATTTCTGGTCTGGATCCACGGTCCATGTGACCGCATGGCTATATAACACAGATTTCATGCGACCGCATGATGCGAAAAGACAGGTCTGAAACATAAGCTGAACGAAATTAGGGTTTTAATTAATAATAATTATTAATATAAACCTAATTAGGGTTTTAATTATATATTAATTAGTTTTAGTTTTTTAATTTGTATTATTTATTTTAATTAGTTTTATTAATATATAAAAATTAATACTTTTATAAATAAATAATATAAATATAATATTTTTATAAAAATTGTACTTTTTACAACTTTAAGTTTATTTTTATATTTTGTATCTTTTTATTTGTTTTAGCGTAATATTTGTATTTTTCGTTCGTATTTAGTTTTAAGTCATAGTTTTTGCCATAGTTATTTTTATTTCTAGATTTTTAGGCTTTGCCGTAAAATCCCTTAAGTACTTTTTCTTTAGACTAAGATTTAGGTGTTTTAGAATTTTGCGACGCCGTTTTATAAATTTTAATACTTTTTAAGTTATTGCCGTTTTGGATAGAGAATTTCTTTAAGCTTTAATACCTTTAGACGCAACTTTTAATTCTTAGTTTTTAGACTTTTAAGTTTCGATGCGCTACGTTCTTTTTATTATTTTTCGACGTTTTTCGACGCACTTTTTTCTTTTTCTTCGACGCTCTAGTTTTTAGGATATAGAATTTTCTATTTCTTCTCTAAAATTTCTTTAAATTTCAACGAAAAATTATTTTAAGTGGTTAAATTGATAGACATTCAAAATTTTCTGGTTCGTAGTAATAGTTGGATTTGTTAGTGGCGAGTTGTGGGCTTCCGATTTAAAGGGTCCTGGCTACCTGCTGCATCTATTGGCTATTCGAAACGTGGGCAAAATCAAAAAAGTCTATTTAATTTGATAACTTATATAATTTTTATTTTTATAACTAATAGGATATTCAGTGAATGCACCGAGCAAAACGTTCACCACCTTTTATACGTTCACCACCTATAACTCGATCAAGACATCTAGCCAATATTGTTGCCGTTGATTTTTCTTTAGAATCGTCATCCAGTCGACCAAGTACTCCAATTCAAATTTTCGATAATCCATTTTTTGAACCAGACCTCACAATTGAGAATCCGGAGGATATTTAGGGACAATTCAGAGATCCTGAACCACTAATCTTTCCTCTGGAACCACCAATTATTCAAACAGATATTGTAGAGGAACAACCCATTAAATCAGAATCCTCTAGCGATTCAGATTCAACAAATTCACTCATGGAAAATCTGGAACCTCTAAGTATGGAAGACCGAATGAGAGCTAAACGCACTGGCCAAGGTCACGCAATTACTCAACCAGACATTAATGCGCCAGATTATGAAATCAAAGGACAAATCCTACACATGGTAACTAATCAATGCCAATTTAGTGGTGCGCCGAAGGAAGATCCAAATGAACATCTTCGAACCTTTAATAGGATTTGTACTTTATTCAAAATAAGAGAAGTGGAGGATGAACAGATATATCTCATGTTATTTCCCTGGACTTTAAAGGGAGAAGCCAAAGATTGGTTAGAATCGTTACCTGAAGGGGCGATTGATACATGAGACGTCTTAGTTGAAAAATTTCTTAAACAATTCTTTCCGGCATCTAAAGCCGTGAGACTTCAAGGAGAAATTGTTACATTCACACAAAAGCCAAACGAAACTCTATATGAGGCATGAAAAATATTTGGAAAGTTATTAAGAGGATGTCCGCAGCATGGTTTAGACACTTGTCAAATAGTACAAATATTCTACCAAGGATGCGACATCACTACACGAAAAGACATAGATATAGCAGCTGGTGGTTCCATTATGAAGAAAACACAACTGACGCTTAAAAAATTATTGATAACACTGCTTCCCACTCACATGAGTGGCATCAAGAAAAATATATCGTTAGATCATCTAAAGCAGCTAGAGCCGATTCTAGCCATGACTTTGATTCCATTTCTACAAAGATAGATGCTGTCGAGAGACTAATAGAAAAGATGACTAAGGATATTCACTCAATAAGAATTAGTTGTGAGCAGTGTGGAGGACCACATTTGACAAAAGATTGTCTCGGTATTGAACAAACAATGGAACAAAGAGAGAATGTTTCATACATGAACCAAAGGCCTGGAAATAATTATCAGAATAATTATCAACCGCCAAGACCAATCTACAATTAAAACCAGAATTATAACCGAAATGTTCCATACAACAACCAACAAGGTCCTAGTAATCAACAAGTATCAAACAATCCTTACAATCAGCAAAGACCTATTTTTCAAAACAAACCACCACAAACCGATGATAAAAAGCCAAATTTAGAAGACATGATGTCAAAGCTAGTTGAATCTCAAACGCAGTTTTTCACATCTTAGAAACAAACCAATGAACAAAATGCTCAAGCATTTAGAAATCAACAAGCTTCTATTCAAAATCTGGAACAAGAAGTAAGCAACTTAGCAAGGTTGATAGGTGAAAGAAAATCGGGAAGTCTATCTAGCGATACAAATGCTAACCCCCGAAATGAAACAGCTAAAGCCATTACCACAAGAAGTGGTATTACACTTAAACCACCTGAAATACCTGTAATTTCTGATGACTCTATTCCTACTCCACAAGAATCACAACCTGATCAAGATAAGAAAACAGAACCGGTAGTTGAAAAGGTTAATGAACATAACACAGTTAAGGCTAAACCTTATGTTAAACCATACCAACCACCACTTCCTTACCCGAGTAAAATGAGAAAAGAAAGACTTGAAGCCGAGCAATCCAAATTCTTGGATATGTTTAAACAAATAAATGTTAATCTTCCTTTCATTGATGTGATTTCAGGAATGCCTAGATCTGCTAAATTTTTGAAAGATCTAATCACGAATAGAAAAAAAATGGAAGAACTCTCAGCTGTTACTATGAATGCTAATTGTTCTGCAGTGCTATTGAATAAGATACCAAAAAAATTATCAGATCCAGGAAGTTTCACAATTCCATATTTTTTGGGTAGTCTTAGTTCAATAGAAGCATTGGCAGACTTAGGTGCTAGTATAAATTTAATGCCGTATTCACTATACGCTAAACTAGACCTTGGAGAATTGAAACCAGCACGAATAACATACAACTAGCCGATCGATCAGTAAAATATCCTAGAGGGATAATGGAGAACATGCTAGTTAAGGTTGGTACTTTAGTATTTCCAGTAGATTTTGTTATTCTAGACATGGAAGAAGATTCTCGAGTTCCTCTCATATTAGGAAGACCATTCTTAAACACGGCTAAAGCAATAATAGACGTGTTCGGTAAGAAGCTGACCCTAAGTATAGAGGACGAGAGTGTTACCTTTTCAGTTGATAGAGCCATGCAACAACTTCAATCTGCAGATGATACATGTTATTATATTGAAACTATAGATTTACATGCAGAATTGTTAGAAGAATTTCCAGAATTACAAGAAACGGGAGAATGTTCTTTAGAAGAAGGAACTGAACCAATTGATGAAGCTGAAATGTTAGCTACACTTATGGCTAATGGATATGAACCAACAACAGAAGAAATTCAAATGCTAAAAGAAGAAGACAGATATCGATATAAATCATCTATAGAAGAACTACCGACATTAGAGTTAAAGCCACTTTCAAACCATTTGGAATATGCTTATTTACATGGTGAATCTGAATTACCTGTAATAATATCGTTTTCTCTTACGGAAAATTAAAAATCTCAACTCATTTCTGTGCTAAAAGCTCATAAACCAGCTATTGCATGGAAAATTCATGACATTAAAGGAATAAGTCTTTCGTATTGCACACATAAAATCCTTATGGAAGAAGGTCATAAAACGTATGTGCAACGCCAACGAAGACTAAATCCTAATATGCAAGATGTTGTTAAAAAAGAAATTATTAAACTGCTTGATGCAGGTTTAATTTATCCAATCTCTGATAGTCCATGGGTAAGCCCAGTTCAATGTGTACCTAAGAAGGGTGGCATGACTGTCATCACAAATGAGAAAAATGAGCTTATTCCTACTAGGACTGTAACAGGATGGCGTGTTTGTATTGATTATAGAAAATTAAATGACGCCACCAGAAAAGATCACTTTCCCTTACCTTTCATTGATCAAATGTTGGAAAGATTAGCCAAAAATAGTTACTATTGTTTTCTTGATGGTTTTTTCGGATACTTTCAAATTCCAATAGCACCCGAGGACCAAGAGAAAACCACGTTCACGTGCCCTTATGGTACTTTTGCTTACAAACGCATGCCATTTGGACTTTGTAACGCCCCTGCAACCTTTCAAAGGTGCATGATGGCGATTTTTCACGACATGATAGAAGAATACATGGAAGTTTTCATGGATGACTTTTCAGTCTTCGGTGATACATTTGAATCATGTCTAGTTAATCTTGAACGAATGTTAATTAGATGCGAACAATCAAATCTAGTTCTTAATTGGGAGAAATGTCATTTCATGGTTAAAGAAGGCATCGTTCTTGGTCATAAAATTTCAAAGGAATGAATTGAAGTGGATAGAGCTAAAGTAGATGTAATTGCTAAACTTCCACATCCCACCAATGTTAGAGGAGTTAGGAGTTTTCTAGGGCATGCCGGTTTTTACCGACGTTTCATAAAATATTTTTCTAAAATTGCCACTCCTATGAATAAACTCCTAGAAAAGGATGCACCATTCATCTTTTCAGATGAATGCATCAAATCTTTTAATATTCTTAAAGAAAAACTCACTAATGCGCCGATCATGATAACTTCAAATTGGAATATACCGTTTGAACTAATGTGCGATGCAAGTGATTTTGCAATGGGAGCCGTTTTAGGACAAAGGATTGAAAAAAGATTTCAACTTATTTATTATGCTAGTAAGACGTTACAAGGAGCAAAAACGAATTACACAACTACTGAAAAAGAACTCCTTGCCATTGTCTTTGCTTTTGACAAATTTCGTTTATATCTCGTTCTAGCTAAAACGGTGGTCTATACCGACCATTCTGCTCTTAGATACCAATTTTCAAAACAAGATGCTAAACCAAGATTAATCCGTTGGATCTTACTCTTACAAGAGTTCGATATTGAAATCCGAGATAAAAAAAAGGAGCAGAAAATCTCGCCGCTGATCATCTTTCTCGTCTTGAAAATCCTGAATTAGAAGTTCTAAATGAATCGGCCATACAAGATAACTTTTCTGATGAATATCTATTGAAGATAGATTATAGTGAAATTCCATGGTTTGCAGACTATGCAAATTACTTAGTATGTGGATTCCTTGAAAAAGGATTGTCGTACCAAAAATGAAATAAATTCTTTAGTGATATAAAACACTATTTCTGGGAAGATCCACATTTGTTTAAAAGTTGTCCCGATGGAATAATACGCCGATGCGTATTCGGAGATGAAGCCAGTCAAATCTTACGACGCTGGATTCTATTGGCTTACAATTTTCAAAGATGCACACCTTCTTTGCAAATCATGTGATGCTTGTCAAAGGGCCGAAAAAATAACTTAACGTGATGAAATGCCACAAAATGTCATTCAAGTATGTGAAGTATTTGACATTTGGGGTATTGACTTTATGGGTCCATTTCTAAAATCTCATAATAATCTCTACATTCTCGTTGCCATTGATTATGTATCTAAATGGGCGGAAGCACAAGCTCTCCCAACTAACGATGCACGAGTTGTAGTCAACTTTTTAAAACGTCTTTTTGCAAGGTTCGGAACACCGAAAGCTTTAATAAGTGATCGGGGTACTCATTTTTGTAACAATCAACTTGAGAAAGTTCTCAAAAGATATGGAGTAACTCATAACATCTCAACCGCTTATCATCCACAAACAAGTGGACAAGTTGAAAAATACCAACCGAGCTTTAAAACGTATTCTAGAGAAAACTGTAGGATCAAATCCGAAGGAATGGTCCATGAAATTGGAGGATGCACTCTGGGATTTTAGAACAGCCTACAAAACTCCAATTGGAACCACACCTTTCAGACTCGTTTACGGAAAAGCATGTCAACTTCCAGTAGAAATTGAACATAAAACATTTTGGGCTTTGAAGACATGTAACCTTGATTTACATGAAGCCGGACGTCTACGGTTAAGTCAACTAAACGAATTAGAAGAATTAAGACATGAAGCATATGAAAATTCGTTAATATATAAAGAAAGAACGAAGAAATAGCATGATAAAAGAATCAGAAGTTCAAAAGAATTTAAAGAAGGATATAGAGTTCTTCTTTTCAATTCACGATTCAAGCTATTTCCTGGAAAATTGAAATCAAGATGGTCTGGACCATTCATAGTCAAAAGACTTTTCCCATACGGAACAGTAGAGTTAATAAATTCAAATGGGATTGAATTTAAAGTTAATGGTCACAGAGTTAAACATTACATAGATAATCCAATGAAAGTTGAAGATGAAGTTAATCACAATTTCGACACCACAGCTAACTAAGTGTGGGAAGTTTCGAATCTTTTTAGGGTAATATATATTTCTGTTAGAGTTAGATATTCTGTTTTCATGTAGTTCTCGAGAATGGAATTCGAATGGTCTTTCCCTAGCAGACCCTAAAGAACTAGTCTTCTCCCCACATTCTGAATTTTTATTTTTTTTAGGTTTTACGAGATGAAGAATTCCTTTGATCTGAACCATGGTCTAATTCTACACGCTATGATTACTAAACGTAATAATGACACACTTCCGAGTGAACTTGTATCATTCATAAGAGGCAAAATGGACGGAGTAAGAAAAGAACTCAGAAAAGATCATCATAAGATACATTTTGGTAAAGGAAAATCAAAATCCGCAACAAAAAGAAGAGCACGACACCTTGAAAGATGTTATAAATGCGGAAAATGGTCACATGAAGGTAAATGTTCAAATAATCAAACATATTCAAATAACGAATTTGTTACTCTATGCAGAGAAGGACCATTCATATGTTTAGAAGAAAAGATATTGAAGATTCGAGGTTATGCTTATGTAGCTATGGAGAACCAAATCACACGACTCTCATATGAGTCTGCTAAAGCAGGTCTCTGAGAATTCTTTCTCATAGGTAAGTATGTACAGTTTTTATTTATTTTTATTGCTTTTAACCTTTTGATAATAAACACTGAATCGTTCGCTATAAAGTATTAAATTGGTATTCAATAAAATTAGGTATGCGTAACCGAAATTATTGATATCATACAAAAATTTATTACATCACTGCGAAATTTACCGTTTATTCTTAAGGTATAAATATCTTTAATCAATCAACCCAAAATATTTCAGAAATTCGTCAAGAGTAAAACTATGTAATATAGCCGTAATTACTTTACCGAAAAGAGGGGCGTATATTTTTGATAATATTTGATTGATTAAAGTGGGATAAAAGACCAAAAAGATTTTTAATTTTATTTTTACCATGTTTTTAAAATTAATATATAAATATTAAATTATTATTGTAAACTTTTTAAAATCAATATATTTAAGTTTGTACCTATTTGAAAAATTAATATTTTTAATATAAGTTTGTATGTATAAAAACAAAAATATAATATAAGTTTGGTGTGAATTTTTAAAATATTAATAATATGAATTTTTAATTTTATGCAATTTAAATTAAAGTTTGGTGTGAATTTAAAAACAAAAATTTACTTTATTTCACTAATTTAAAAATATGATTTTTAAAATTCGTCGTGAGTTGAAAACTAGGTCGTTGAACCGAAATTGCTCTACCCAAGGGAGGGACGAGAACTTTTATTATCATTATTTTTAATCTTATTGAATTAAAGTATGCCAAAAACATTTAAAAAACCCAAAAATCTTTGCTTTTAAAACGACGCTTAAAAAGTAACAAATTTTAAAACTTTGTCGAGGGACGGACTAGGACAACGATCCAAAACACCCTCATTCGTAAAAGAAACAAATTTTAAAAATTTTATTAATTTATGTTTCAAAAGTATAAGGTTTTTATATAAAAAAAATAAAAATTACCAGGACCCCATGCGATCGCATGGGGGTTTGGACTGTATATCCATGCGATCGCATGGAGGCCAATTTCTGGTCAGATACAAAAAAGAGCAGCTCGCTGCTTCTGTCTCCACTCCAACACACACACATATACACGAAACCCTCTCAAAAACACCTCTAAAATTCGCCATTTTTTTACCATAATTCACCAAATTTCTTGCTATAATCCGCTCTAATCATGAAATTGTTCAGAAGCTTTTCAAAGAAGAGATTTACTAATACTGATGGTGCATCATCATCATCTAGACAACCTGCTCCAGAACCTGAACCAGAAATGCAATATGAACCGGAGCAACAACAGGAACAACAACAACAACCTGATCAACACGTACCTTATTATGATCCGCAACAAGAATATGTTGATGCCTACTTAGTATTTCTGATGTATCCAATAGTACAACACCCAACGATTCATGAAGAACAGTTGCATCCCAATTTGAGATTTGATCGAAGCTGGAAAGATTACCCAACATATCAAAGTAACAAATTCAAACTGGTACCAAAAAATGTAGAAGTGCCAAGGGTAATCGATTGGGAGCCTTTGGAAAGGGTCCAACTAGCTAACCGTGTTAGACTGCTACTGATCCAAAGGTATGGCAGCTCTTCTTTTCCCGATTGGGAACGTTTATTCACCATTCGTAGGCCTGTATATAAAGAATGGTGCGTTGAGCTTATAAGTACTATTTCACTTAATGCGGATGTAGTTAGATTAGATGATAGAAGTTTTCTTAGATTTATACTTGGCCGTAGGATGCATAGGATGTCCATGCTGGACATGGCCAGGGCTTTACAGATATATACGCCCGCTGAATTACTATTACCCGATTGTACAAATTTGATTTATCATGGTAAAAGGGTAGATAGGAATTTTGATGCTAACGTCGTCTGGAGGCGTATGTTAGATTATAATGTTTTTGGGAGGGCAGGAACACACTCCTACTTACATATTAACAGAGCCGAGCTTCGTATAATTCATAGATTTCTGGCTAACTCGATTACACAGAGAGGTCACAACAAGGAGAAAATGAACTTACATGATTTATTTTACCTTAAGTGTATTCGAGACCCAAGAGGCTTTGTTAATATCCCTTACTATGTTGGTTTTTATTTGTCTAAGATGGTGGAAGGAATACAGGAAGGGGGAGTAATAGGAGGAGGTATTTTTGTTACTCTCATTGGAGAGTATTTGGGTGTAGATAGGGATCAAGGGGGTCCACTTTTGGTATGTAGGGAACAGGTTGAGCCTTTAGGATTGAGGGTCTATCAGGGTGCTAAGGTATTAAAGAGCAGACGCAACCAGGCAGTACCCTATGATGGTAATCATCCACAGGTAGAGAGAGGTTCAGATGAGGAAATGAAGGAAGCGGATGACATTGGGGATATCATTAGGGAGGCTATGACTGACGTCTACCAGCGTATAGATGAGGTAGAAATGACAAACGAGGATAGATTTAGTCGGTTAGAGCAGTGGCAAGCCCGGAATGAGTACGAGCATTTCAGGCAACGACAGCATGATAGATGGGACTATCATCAGCGTCAGATCATGAGTCGGCTATCACCTCAGGATCACTACGTACCGACCCGACCTACTTACTATCCTCTACACCAGCCCGATATGAGACCACCATTTACTCTCTACGACCCTAACCAGGCTTACCAGTACACCTATCACCAACCATGGAACCCGACTGACGACATGAACTGGAACCCCTATCCAGATTGATATAGTTCCCGTTGGTGATTTCTATGATTTTTATCTTTTTATTATTTTTATTTATTTATGTTTAAACATTATATTTTGATTTGATACTTTTATGTAAGTTTAATATTTTTATTATGTTGTACTAATATTTCATATTTGATTTGAAAGTGGGATGTTAAGTCCCATTTCAAATTACCATGCATTTTATTATTTGTATATATGTATATTGTCAATTGTACACAACAGGGTAAAACAGCGCATTTTTAAAGACCGGCATTAAGTTCAGCAAAAGCTACTAATTTTGATGACAAAACAAAAAACAAATGTGATGTAACAACAAGACGGAATGAACAAATGATGTGCACCATTTATCATTCAGCAAACAAACGCCAATATGTTTGGAAACTTTGGTAAAATTTAATCATTTTTCTACGCTAATCACCCTCAATAATTTAAATTGTTACTGATTTCTTGCAAATGAGGGCATTGCACGATCTTAAGTGTGGGAAGGGATTAAATTCTTTCGGATTTTTAAAATTTTTAACTTATACACTTGGTTACCATTAAAAATACTAGTAACGCAGTAGTTGTATTAGAATCTAGTGCTCTCTGATAATAAAGAACAGCCCTAGTCTTATATACTGACTACCCAATTCTAGTAAAATTTTTCAAAATTTTCAATTAAATGAATTCAAAATCATGTTTATACATATTTATGAACGATAAAACTAGGTGTTAACACCGAAATTATTGTTACCTTGGAAAGGACATAAATTGAGAAACAACCCAAAATGTTAGAATTCATTTAAAATGGAATAGAGGACAATAAAAAGGCAAAGAAAGGAAAATAAAAGCCAAGTGTAGGAAAAATTTACCAAGTTATTTAAAACATATATCACATATTTTTGTACAAATAATTGAAGATACTTTTGTTTTGGACAATTTTATCAGTTTTACCCAATTTCGTATAATATATTTGAAAGAAAAGATGGATCTACACGATGAATCAATTCCATCATTAAAAGGAAGTAAAGTCTTCCGAAAAAGAAACGCGCTTCTTGATTTTGTTCAGGAAGTTGTCGTCCAGACCAGTTGTAGAGTCTACGAAAAACCTTGAAAAGTTTTCTCGAAAATCAGCTGGAAATCCACGGACCTCAGCATCAAACAGGGTCGTCAAGTGGTCAGACATATCCTAACCATGAGAGGATCTATCTCGTAAAATGGGGAGGGCGACGTGCAAATTAGTATGATAAGACTAATGAATCAGATTCCCAGAAAGGATAATCTCCTTAAAGATCAAAAATCAGCTTTTAAGCCTGATATTACTCAATCCTTGAGATTGACCTTAAAGATTGAGAATTACAAACTCATGAAATTCGATGATATCTAAACTCGAGCTTGAACGAGAAAATATTTTGATCAAAATTATAAACTGATTTGTTTTCTGAAAAACCCATTTTTAATGCGTTCATTACCATTGAACGTAAAATCCTAGGGTGATCTTTACTATTGCTCCTACCAAGGATAGTAATTACATCCGACACGTTATAGACCATAATTAAAAGCGTGTCACGGGACATTGCCTTAACAGTTGCTTGTTCAACACTTTCCTTTACAACCAGACGGTAGTTTACCGAAAGGTAATATACGGAGGAAGTAAACTGGACGTGTTGCTTTCCCAATACAAGGTTAGCAAGTGGGTGACACAAAACCATAAGTTTTGAGCTAAAATTTTCAAATCTGAAACCCACCAAACCCACAAAAATATTTTGCAAACATCGGTGAAGGGTTATTCCGGAAAACTTATCCAGGGTAAAAGCTAGATTGAATTTTCAAAAGATCAAATGTTTTCATAAAGATCCAATTTCCTAAAGGATCTAAATTTTCATAGTCATGTGGGACTGTAAACCACATCGTTACTACC
This sequence comes from Rutidosis leptorrhynchoides, assembly GCF_046630445.1. Lineage (NCBI taxonomy): Eukaryota > Viridiplantae > Streptophyta > Magnoliopsida > Asterales > Asteraceae > Rutidosis > Rutidosis leptorrhynchoides. The sequence continues at coordinate 369,809,111 of NC_092341.1, read as the reverse complement.
ATTGTTCATAACGCCATATAGAAATCACTGATGTACAAAGTGTGAAGAATAAAGAAGTGATTCTAGTATTGTTATTTCAAGACTATATTGCTTGAGGACAAGCAACGCTCAAGTGTGGGAATATTTGATAATGCTAAAAACGAACATATATTTCATAGCATTATCCCTCAAGAAAGACAAGCTTTTAGTTGCAATTATTCTATTTACAAGTGATATTCGTTTAAATAATAAAAGGTGAAGACAAAAGACAGATTCCACGAATTGAAGATGCAAACGACCAAAAAGCTCAAAAGTACAAAGTACAATCAAAATGGTTCAAATTATTGATGAGAAACGTCTCAAAATTACAAGAGTACAAGACGCGAAACGCAAAATACAAGATATTAAATTGTACGCAAGGATGTTCGAAAATCCGAAACCGGGACCAAAGTCAACTTTCAACGCGCGACTCAACGGAGCGAAAATTACAAGTCAACTATGTACATAAATATAATATAATATATAAATAATTCTTAAAATTATTTATATATTATATATATTTATTTAAAACCGTCGGCAAGAAGCAAACAACAATATGTGAGCTGGAATCCCAGGCCATGCGATCGTATGGCCAGGAAGAAGAAAATCCATGCGATCGCATGGCATACTTTTTCAGCTCAGGTCCTATAAATTGCAAAGTTTGATCGACGAATTTTACATCCCTTTTCTATCTCTCACTCTACGATATATATATATATATATATATATATATATATATATATATATATATATATATATATATATATATATATATATATATATATAAAATTTATAATTTTAATTTTAATTTTAATTTTAATTTTAATTTTAATAATAATAAGGGTATGTTAGCGAATGTTGTAAGGGTGTAAGTCGAAATTCTGTCCGTGTAACGCTACGCTATTATTAATCATTGTAAGTTATGTTCAACCTTTTTAAATTAATGTCTCGTAGCTAAGTTATTATTATGCTTATTTAATCCGAAGTAATCATGATGTTGGGATAAATATTAAAGACGGGGTAATTGGGCTTTGTACCATAATTGGGGTTTGGACAAAAGAACGACACTTGTGGAAATTAGACTATGGGCTATTAATGGGCTTTATATTTGTTTAATTAAATGATAGTTTGTTAATTTAATATAAAGATTTACAATTGGATGTACCTATAAATAACCACATACACTCGATCGGACACGATGGGCGGGATATTTATAAGTACTAATAATCGTTCATTTAACCGGACACGAGAATTTATTAATAGTAAATGGACTTATTAAAACATGGGTGAATTATATACAAGGACATTTGCTGTAATTATAGTTTAAGTCCCCAATTAGTTGGAATATTTGACTTCGGATATAAGGATAATTTGACGAGGACACTCGCACTTTATATTTATGACTGATGGACTGTTATGGACAATAACCAGATGGACATATTGAATAATCCAGGACAAAGGACAATTAACCCATGGTAATAAACTAAAATCAACACGTCAAACATCATGATTACGGAAGTTTAAATAAGCATAATTCCTTTATTTTATATTTAATTGCACTTTTAATTATCGCACTTTTATTTACTGTCATTTTATTTAATTGCACTTTTAATTATCGTACTTTTTAATTATCGTTATTTACTTTACGCTTTAAATTAAGTCTTTTTTATATTTAATATTTTACATTAGGTTTTAACTGCGACTAAAGTTTTAAAATCGACAAACCGGTCATTAAACGGTAAAAACCCCCTTTATAATAATAATATTACTTATATATATATTTATATTTATACAAATATAGTTTTAAAAATATAGCGTTAAACTTGGCTAGTCCCTGTGGAACGAACCGGACTTACTAAAAACTACACTACTGTACGATTAGGTACACTACCTATAAGTATTGTAGCAAGGTTTAGGTATATCCACTCTATAAATAAATAAATAACTTGTGTAAAATTGTATCGTATTTAATAGTATTTTGTAGCAAAAATATAACTATTTTGTATACACCTCTACGCACATCAAGCATCAGCTATGTTCATTCCGAATTTCATATCTATGAATTCTAGACCATTATTCGCTTGACTTGAAGTCGGGAAAAGAAGACGGAAGCATGAAACTACAAAATATAAGGAAAAATATAAGCACGAAGACAACGCAGAAATTAAAAACTGTGTATATCGATGCGTATAGCAATATAAAGACACGGGAAAACTGAGAACACTATAAACCTAAGAGCATAGTAGAAATTAACAGATTCCTCCGGTGGAAGATGAAAAAGAAGAATGACAGATGTGATAGTCAAGAATATATCAAGAATTAAAGCTGGATGGAGCATATTGACGAATGTTTTAGAAGTACGAAGAAAGGAAGAAAGTATAAAAGATGGGAGATGTGGAAATAAGGAAACATAGGAGGTTGATTTATAGTAAAATATCCGACAGAGAAATCAAGACAGATTATTGCATTAAATCGAAGAGGATCATAATTTCCTTAATCGCCGAAGAATCAAATCTTATATAGATTACAAAGATTTTCTTTAATTCGGAGATCAACCGTGATGACGTCAAAAAATAAAACGAATCCCTATTTTCTCATTTCACTCTTTTACGATAGCTTCACTCATACGTTTCGAGTAATCGAATTATTTTATCTATATTTTTCAATCATGATAAAACCCTATGAATCAACTTATATTCGTCATAATAACATTCTTATTGTTAGCCATGACGACCTCGATCAAATTTCGGGACGAAATTTCTTTGCTATTGGTACCTACCAATAGAAATCTGCAATTATTTGTGTAATATGTCATCTATGACCTAATCAATTTAATATGTCATGCATAACTTAATACAATTTAACTTATCTTAGATATTTTCACTAAAAGCCAAAATTATAAGCTTATAAATAAGGACCATTTTAACTCATTTTTACTCCACATTTTCTTAAACTAAAAACACACACTTGAATGCTCTCATATCATACTTTAATTTCAGCAACTTTCCTCTTCATAATCAAGATAAAATACTTCTCAAAATCCTTGTTCAATTCCTTGTATAGTTGCTATCTTATTATACTTATAAAACTTGTAAAAACTAGAACTTGTTTTGGTGAACACCAAGCTTGTTTGAAAAACTAATCTAATCTTTCTAACTTAACTATAATAACACTTATTTATATGTATTATGATGTTATATTAAGTTAATATAAGAACTTATAACTTGTACATATGAAGAACACCTTGGAACTTAACATATATCATTTAATCTCCATTCGGTAAAAAGCGGGCTGCTTTGGGTTGGGAATTAAAAATCTATCTTAGACTTTGAGTTTGAGACTAAGACTTTGGAAATATGTTAATATATGTAAATAAGACTTCCAGTATTTTTTCATGATTTTAGACAAAGTGGAAGTATTTTATCCAAAATCATATATTGGGTGGATGCCGAGATTTTTCCAAATCTGTCCACCAACAAAAAAAGAGGGTAAAGCTCTAAACATTACTACTTGGGATGAACTTTTCGAATTGGTTTTGTAAAATTAACTTCTTAAGGAATCCATAGCAATTTGATTCACTTTAAACGGAGTTGTAATGAATATTTGGCGAGCAAAACAAAATCTGCAAAAATTAACGTTGTATGGACGAAATTTATATTATAAAAACTATATTAACCATATCCTTGTTAACTTTTCCTATATCCTATATATATATTTGGACATGTTATTAGTAGTATAACAAAATATTATAATCTTGGTTAATTCTGTGATTGTATATATGTATAATAATATTCTTGGTACGTCCTAACACAATAAGTATACAATACGTTTTGATAAATTCTAAGACAATACGTACACAATACGTCTTAGTTAATTCTAAGACAATACACATATAATACGTCTCTGGGTTGATGCAAAGACAATACATATACAATACATCGTGGGGTAATTCTAAGATTATATATATATATATGCCGATTATTGGACTGTTGGACTTTTCAGACTATTTTGGACTACTAACAAAGGACTACTAACAATGGGCTACTAACATAAAATGTTAAAAATTATTATATAAGTATTCTATGAACTTGCTTTATTTTATTCATATGTCGTATTATTATCTAAATCGTTATTATTGTTATATGTTCGTGAATCCAAGGACGACGGTCATATTTTTAATAAGTTGAAAACTTATTATTAATATACTTTTACTACTATGAGTATATAGTCCCATTTTTAAACTCTAAAAATATTTTGGGATGAGAATACATGCATTTTATGTTTTACGCCATGGACACAAGTACTTCAAATATATTCTATGTTGAGTTGTACCACCTTGCATATCTTCCCTAATAGCTTGGTAACTAATATTTACATGTTGTAAGAACATGTAAACGAGAATCCTATTGATAGATCTATCGGGTTTGACAACCCCAACCGGGCTAGTCGCTCTAGTATCGTAAACGGTTGCATAGTACTTCGTTTTTACTACACTTGGTACAGTGTAGGGAGATTTCATAATAAAGGGAATATGCTACATTTATGGTTAAGTATGGTTACCGAAGCGCTCAATAACTTATAGAATACTTTTATATACTTGCGAGTGTACATATATTTATAAGTATGAAATCTTGTGGTCTATATTTATATCGATGCTAAACCTATATATCTCACCAACCTTTGTGTTGACTATTTAAGCATGTTTATTCTCAGGTCCTTAAGAAAGTCTTCCGCTGTTGCATAACCTGAGCAAGCTGTGCATGGAGTCTCATGCTTTTAATTAAATAAAGTGTTGCATTCAATAAAACCATTGTCATGTATTATATTTGACTGTTATGTCAAGTGTGTAATATTTGAAAATCGATGTATTATGGGGATTATTCCTTAAATAATCGTCCAATTGTTTAAAACATGCATTATGTATAATAATGGTGTGCTTTTTATGAAACGAATGCAATATTTTCTAAAACGTATCATATAGAGGTCAAATACCTCGCCATGGGACCAATGAATAATGTACTGCGTTTATAGTAATATGGACGGGTCGTTTCACGAATATAGTGGTCGACCTATAACACATGGTAGTCGACCTTTCTAGTTATAAACGAAGGTCGACCACATTGAAATTTGTGGTGGTCGACCTGGTAAAGGGGTAGTCGACCCCTATGGTGGTCGACCTAATGGTGTAAATAGACAATTTTTTCGTAAAAAGTGTATTTTGTAATAAAACTTTATAAAAAAGTATTTTGGGGAATTTCCCTTAATTTTTTCCATCTTTCTGGAACGATTGATTCAACTGATCAACTCACTATTTGAGCTCACTAATCTCGAAAAGGCAACTCGCTTTGCGAGTATTTAGGAGTCGTACATGGTGAACCTCAATGGCCGTAGCTCGCAGAGACAATTCGTTTTGCGAATAAATTTACACCTTCTCAACAATAGATAGACAAATGTAAATCATTTTAGAAGTAATTATAGTCTAATTAATTTATTTGTAATTTGTCAAAATAAAAATAAAATAATGACACCATATTAACGACATTAGTAGTGATCTTATGAGATGGTGACAATTAAACCAATTGTCTCAATCATATACAAAAAGACAACTTGAAGCATCATATATATAGACTAGATTCTAAGTTTTAGTAGCTTCTACATATGTTTCAATATCTATTAATATGTTCGCCTATATATTTTGTTATTGTTTCCATTTCGTGCTGAGATCGATATCGTCTTCACAAGAATTGGCTTCGGGGAAGGTAGTATACAAACTAATAAATAACATTAATTTTGATTAATATAGTTATAGTTATATACTTATAATACTTAGTACATTGTTAGTTATTGTAGCTACAACTACATATGTTGTTGTTTATCCATGTACACACATTCATGCACCACAAACAAATTTTATAATGTAGCCACCATTACCTTGTTTCATCGATCTTTTAGAAAATTATTTTACGCACTTACAATATATATGACAACATTTTTATTATTTTTATTTTTGGAGAATAATAAACATTAGTTTTAGAAATATGTTTAAGATTATTATATTTGAGTTTATAAAATCAGTTGAATTAATTTATAAATATAGAATTAATTTATATATGGTATATTTAAACGTGCATTGGACTAAGTTTAGCATTTTTCATTATTTTTAACAACTTTTTATCATCAAAAGATTTTCTATCACTACAACAAATATTTCATATAAACTCACCATTTTAAAAGTGTGTATTTTATGTCTATTTACAAGCACATATAATCGTGTACAAAATCTTATTATTGCAAATATACCCAATTTTAATTTCCGCTCTTAAAGATGTATATATATTATATATTAGCACTTATAACAAACGTGCAATTTAAATTTTTTATGCAAATTATAAATTGAAAATTATTTCTTTATTGTGGTCTATTCTCACCACATAAATACTTCATGAAATGAGATATTTGTTGTAGTGATAAGTGCTGAATAAATGTTTACAAAGCTGAACGTCCCTAAATCTGATATTTTTCCGTGTTTAATGATATTTCATGCAAAGTTTTAAGCATATCTAATATCTACACAATTATGTTTGTACATATAGTGATTAACATATTTCGTGATCATAAGTAAACCAAATAAAAGATGTCGAACAAGGAGATGAAGATCTTCAAAGAACTTGAAAAGGATGTTGAGAGACAGTTAGAAGATGAAATAAAAGATGGTATATATCATCTTGCGTTAAGGTTGCATCGACTTTATAAACACCAAAATGAAAGGGATGCAAATGATCATCAATCATTTGATAAACCAAATTTTAAACACCAACTACAAATAAACAACAAATTACTTTCGGAACTTAACATTAACATAAGGATGGAAAACGGCACCAAAATAGAAATCAAAGAGACGAAAAAAAAAAAAAAAGTTAGTCCACGGCATCCTAAGAGTTCAACGTTTGTGGATATCAAAAGAATCGGCCTCACCAAAAAAGAGAAGTTCAATTGGGAAAACACTCTTCGATCTGAATCACTTTCTACGAAAGTTGACAAGTTAGCTACTAAGTCGAGACTAGTCACTAGCGTTCTTGAAAGAGGAACCCAAAGTAGTATTCGTGTAATGGCACATAGCGTGGAGAACACACGAGCTAAGAGAAATCTACCATAGCGTGGAGAACACACGAGCTAAGAGAAATCTACCCAAAGTCAGTTCAAAAGATTAAATTTTATTGCGCTTCTAAAGTATTTATACAATAATGATACATTTACATAAATTATAAAAAAGACTGTATATATTGGGATGAATTTGTTCATGCGTGTGTTCTAAAAATTCGATATGTATTCGTTACATGAAATAATGAAAATATGAAATAGTGGCATGTTTATATATATACAATATAACCACACAAGTTTGCGTTAGTGGTCACCGAATTGACCAATGAAGCACACCACCCGGAACTAATTCATGGCTATGTCAGATTGTTCTAAAAGAGAGTGTGACTAGAGGGTGCACATAATGTGCAATTCACCTGGTACTAGGTTTCATGCTCGGGAGGCTTGATTACCCGAGGTTTTACCTTTTTTGGGAGAGTCAATGTGCTCGTTCATAGAAAGGTTTCCTCGCTTACCCTATATATATATATATATATATATATATATATATATATATATATATATATATATATAATATTTAAAAAAAAAAAAAAAACTTTCCAATTGGGCTCGTTTATATATTTATTGGGCCAAGACCGGGCCAAAATTTGATAGAAACTTATTCTCTGTTTGTATCCAGCTTATTAACTTCTTTTGTCTAGACTTCTAGAGAGTGAACAATTTTGAGAATTGCAATTGCAATCAGTTATCAAAACTGTATCGTAAGAAAGATTCATGATTTGATGGCACTCTGTTATCTATGAAACCATAATTTGCGGACGATTGAATCATATAAACAAGTGCGTACTTTTACATGCATACCAGGTGCTTGAAAAAATGCCAAGTAGTGAATGCCGCGTGTAATATGGAACAGCATGATGAAACAGGCATCTTTTATAACAGAAGTAATTGACTCTGCTTCATCATTTACATATGCGTGGAATATACAATAAATCAAATATAACATTTTGCTTTATTAATTGTATTATCATGATTTCAATATGCCTTCTTCCGAGTGTTGTAGATATAATAAATATTGATTGGGGAAACAATATACAGAAAGCAGATTTAGACACCATATTGGATTAGGAGTAAATATAAAGATAGAACAATCTCAAATGGATGAAAATTTTTTATATAGTACATCCATATGACTGTAATTTTTCCCACTATACACTAAAGAATTATGTAGCATTTACATGAGAATTAGATCAATATTCTACAAAATCAAATGTCTTTATCCATCATCTAAACTTTTGATGGATTCTAATTTTTTCACTCATATGTTGGCGTTTCATTTAGCAGAAAGAGACCATGTTAAGTAGAGATGCTCGTATTCCAATTAGGCGTCTCGACATTAACTCGATGGAAGAATTAATGCTTTCAAGAATAGCCTCTGATGCCTCTATCATCTTTCGTATAACTTGAATGCTTTCATGTTTATCGCAATGACTATACCCAACAAGTGCAGCATCTAGGCATTGCAACTCATTCGCATTTACATCGATCTTCTCTTCTGGTACTACTTTACGTGTTGAGACAACTGTCCATTTACGTGTTGTCTTTGTCTTTAAAAGTGGTGTTGCCAAGAACACGAGTGATAAGCGGAAGATTACAGTGCTTAATGCTGTAACTTCTCTAAAAACTGGGATCATTGACATCAGATGATAGTTTTCAGGATCCGCATTGAAGGAAGAACCACATATCATTTTTTCCACTTGCTTTAAACTAGCCATTGATCCTTTAATGTCTCTTTTCAGATTATTTCTGAAAAGATTGTATTTTGAAATCAAACTTTCATTGCTGCACCCACCGTTTCGCCCCAAATCACAACCGAGATCTCTTGTTGAGAAAAGTGACACCGAATTATAGCAAACCGCTAGTAATACTTGAAATAATGACAATAAAGGAACACCAAGATTTAACGTGAAAAACCCCAATAGGGTAAAAACCACGGGCAAGGAAAGAAACGTTTCACTAATATGAATAATAGGAATTACACTTCTCTCTAATTGCAAGGATAAGTACCAAGTTATATACCTCTTGTAATTAGGAGATCTATCACTTACTAATTCTCTATTAGACTACTAGAACACAAGAAGGAAGAATGTGTTGGGATGATGAATGAGCTTGCTAATGGTTCTATTTATACTAGTAGAAACTAGCATAGACATGGGAGAAGTGGTTTCAAAATAAATGCATTAGTTTACCACATCCATTCCATATGTTCACCAAATGCATCTTGTACCAACTCCATTTCATCCAACAATCTCTCACTTGAAGATTTGATTGAAGCTCAATCAATCTTCACACGATGATCATTCCTTGCCAATGATATTGCTTACGTTTCTGCTAGGCCGCATGAGGAACGACACCAAATAAACTTGTCACTGTTGATTGACTTTGTAAGAAAATCAGCCACATTGTTGTCGGTATGAATTTTCTGCATGTCCACGGTTCCTTCTTCCACTTTCTCACGAACGAAGTGATACTGAACTCGTATATGCTTTGTCTTTGAATGAAATGCCGGATTCCTTGCAAGATGCAAGGTACTCTGGTTGTCACAAAATAGAGTGATATTCTTCTGTTTGTGCCCGAGTTCCTCCAACAACATCTTCAACCATACTGCCTCTTTAGTAGCTTGAGTAGCTGCTACATATTCTGCCTCTGTAGTTGACGTGACTACAACTGACTGCAGTTTTGAAACCCAGCTTACTATTTCACCACAAAGTGTGAAAACATATGCAGTTGTAGATTTACTTTTATCCATATCACCTGCATAATCTGAATCAACATACCCTTTGACAATAAATTCTGGTCCCCCATAACATAATGCAACATCTAAGGTTCCCTTGATGTATCTAAGGATCCTCTTTACTGCATTCCAATGCTCTTTACCAGGATTCGCCATGTACCGACTAACTACTCCCACTGCATGTGCAATGTCTGGTCTTGTACATATCATTGCGAACATTAAACTTCCCACTGTTGATGCATACGGTACTCGAGACATCTCCTTCCTCTCGTCTTCACTGCTAGGACACATAACGGAGGATAACTTGATATTAGTAGGAAGTGGGGTTGAAATTGGCTTACTATCTTGCATATTGAAACGCTCCAAGATTTTCCTCAAATTATTCTTTTGAGAAAGCCAAATCTTCCTATTATCTCTGTCTCGGTGAATTTGCATCCCTAGAATCTTGTTTGCGGCACCCAAGTCTTTCATTTCAAACTCCCTAGCCAATTGAGCCTTCAGCTTATTAATACGATCTTTGTTGAGGCCTGCAACCAACATGTCGTCTACATATAACAGCAAAATGACAAAATCATTGTCTCCAAACCTCTTGAAATATGCACAAGGGTCTGCATAAAGTCTGTTATATTCAAGGCTCATAATGAAAGAATCAAATCTCTTGTACCAGCATCTCGGCGCCTGTTTGAGACCATACAGAGATTTCTTTAACCTGCAAACCAAGTTCTTTTTTCCTTGTAGTTCAAAACTGTGACGATCGCTCCAAATCCATATGGACGAACACGTCATTCATCGATTTCATTGCGAGGTATTTGACCTCTATATGATACGTTTTGTAAACATTGCATTCTTTTGAAAAGGCACACCATAAATGAATATTTAAATCAAAGGTTTTCGCCATCTGATGATTTCTACATATAGACAATCATCATAAATAATAGTTTACAATAGTACTTCCGTTGACAATGCAGTCAAAATAAGATACATGGTGATGATTTGGTGAATGCAACGTTTTCTTGAAAAATATGCCATGTAAGACTCCATGCACATAGCTTGTCTAACATATAAGCAAACAGCGGAAGACTTCTAGGGAACCTGAGAATAAACATGCTAACAAGTGTCAACACAAAGGTTGGTGAGTTCATAGTTTTAATGTTTCGTATAATCTGTATATAAAGGTGGATCACAAGATTTCAGTTGTTTCATCAAGAAACGTTTATCAAAATATTCTACGAAATTGAGCACCCTGGTAACTAAACTTTAACGTATATATAATTTGTACCCTTTGTATAATCATCTTAATAATACACGCAAACCAACGTGTACGCTTCTCAAATAGCATACATCCATTAAAAGGCTAGTGCTCTAGCTCGGACGGGGATATCAAGCCCTATGGATCCATATATAACTACTCGCGCCCACCAGTTCTTATAACCGGCAGTTACTAGTTACCAAAGCTAAGGGATTTTCGGTTCAAACTCGGTGTAGAATTTAGTATGTACTTGTATCCATTGCGTTTAAAATAAAGTGCATGTATTCTCAGCCCAAAAATATATATTGCAAAAGCAGTTAAAAAGGGAGCAAATGAAACTCACCTTAGCAGCATATAAAGTCGTTCACCAAAATGTGATCGAAACTCGGATTACCAAATAACCGTAGATCTCAACCTAGAGAACATATGTTGGTCAATAAATGTCTATCAAGCTAGGTCAGGTCATAGTGTATCACAATCCTAATGCTCGAGATCGACATACAAAAGTTATCCAATGTCGTTTCAAAAAGTCAATTTTGACAGTTGTTTGACAAAACGAGACGTACCTTATATAAGGATTCATTTACTCGGTTGGTAATATTCAAAAATCCAAATTATCAATCTCGTAAACGAGTTGTTTAAATTTTAATTGTAGATTCAAAAGCAATTTCAATTAACGTCAATTATAATTCAGTTGATCATATCTTTTAATCCGTTCATCGAAATTATTCGATATCTAAATAAAAAGTTATTGATTTTTCGCCAGCTTTCCAAAAACATGTATATCATATACTTTTTAGCAGTAATATATGTATTTAATTCGTGATTCATTATAACTGTTTAACGACGAAATTTAGCATACAAGCATATATAAATATATATATACTCGAGCACTAGACATGGATACACAATTAATATATAAAAGATAAAATATGAGTGCTTACGTATCAATATTGAGATTTAATATTGTAGGAAAGTACGTAGACGCAACAGAGATGATAAACACTAGATTTGATTCACAAATATACCCCCGAACATTACCCATAACCTCCTTGGCAATAACCCATAATTTCCTTAGCTCTATCCCGCTCGAAAACATATTTTGAAAGTGACACGCTCATGACCTCGTCGTAGTATTTTAGGTATATATACTACTAATAATAATATTATAATAAGATTAATAATAATAATAATAATAATAATAATAATAATAATAATAATAATAATAATAATAATAATATAAAAAAATAATAATACGGAGGAATGAATCGAGCTTTTATAGTATGTGGCCTGCTACAGTACCTCATGCGATCGCATGAGTTTTCAGTGTTTTTGCCATGCGATCGCATGGCCGCCTTATCCGTTTTTGTTTGCTAGTTCGTCGACATCAAATAGTGTTTTACTGTAGCAAATAGCGTGTTACTGTAGCAAATAGTGTTTACTGTAGTAAATAGTGTTTAATGTAGCAAATCACTGTAGCAAAGTCGTTTCCACTGTAGCAAAATACGGTTTCACTGTAGCAAATAGTGTTTCACAGTAGCAAAGTCATTTTACTGTAGCAAATAGTGTTTTACTGTAGGAAAGTCGTTTTTACTTGTACATATATATATATATATACATACATATAATTGTTCATGAATCGTCGAGAGCAGTCAAATGTAATGAAACAGTTCTAAAATTTTGAGATTCAACTTCATAGACTTTGCTTATCGTGTCGGAAACGTTAAATCATTTAAAGATAAAGTTTAAATTTGGTCAAAAATTTCCGGGTTGTCACAAAAACCTTCTGGTTGAAGCAAATATATTTCTTCTTCAAGATTTCCATGAAGAAATGCAGTTTTCACATCTAGCTGCTCTAGATGCAAATCAAATGTAGCACACATCGCTATAACTACTCGAATTGTTGTAAGTCGAACTACAGGAGAAAATATAATGTGAACGATCGATGGCTGAAACGATAACACAACAATTACAAAAGTCGAGTCTGACTTTTATTTATTTCTCACAATTATTTTGAAATCAAAAACTGGATGATTACAGTGATAGCAAAATTTGGAATTTAAACAGCAACATTAAAGAAAATAACTCCCAAAATTAATTGCAATTGGAATAGCAATGGTTCCCCCAGCTGTTGGCATTTCCAGTAATTGAATTTGGGCCTACACCATCATGCAGCCCAAATGAACTTTGTCCAACAATCTTGGGCCGTCGCTTGTAAACTTGGCCGCAACGAGTGTTTGCATCTCCAATAGGTGCAACGCCTGCATCATCCCCTTCGTCTTCGGAAAGACTCGACCACGAGTCCAAATCGTCTCCCATATACGGTGACAGATCAGAAACATTAAAGGTGGCGGAGACCTTGTAATGACCTGGAAGTGCAATTTTGTAAGCATTATCGTTGATTTTCTTCACAACACGAAAAGGACCATCAGCCCTGGGATTAAGCTTCCCGAAACACCCCGCCGGAAAACGTTCCTTGCGTAAATGAATCCACACAAGATCACCTTCTTTGTATACTATTCGTTTCCTTCGACCATCTGCCTTAGTTTTGTAAACGGTATTCTGCTTCACAATTCTGTTATGGACCTGTTCATGCAATGTTTTCAATTGCTCAGCGTGTTCTTCCCCTGCCCGATCAGGGACCTGGTCAGATTGCATAGGGCGAGGCAAAAGGTCGAGGGGAGTGATAGGATTTCAACCATAAACAACCTCAAACGGTGATTTGCCGGTAGTGCGATTAACCGAGCGATTGAAAGCAAACTCGGTTTGAGGTAATGTTAAATCCCACTGTTTCGGATGATCACCCACCAGACTCCTTAAAAGGTTTCCCAAACTGCGGTTGATTACTTCGGTTTGCCCGTCAGTTTGAGGGTGATGAGAACTACTAAACTGTAATTTGGATCCCACTCGAGCCCATAAGGTGCGCCAAAAATGACTAACGAATTTCACATCACGGTCAGAAGTCAATGTCTTTGGAATCCCGTGTAACTTGACAATTTCAGCAAAGTAAAGTCGAGCAATCTGACTAGCATTAAAAGTTTTATTGCAGGGTACAAAATGTGCCATCTTGGAAAAACGATCAACAACAACCATAATTGAGTCCTTATTACGTTGGGTCCGTGGTAAACCCAACACGAAGTCAAGTGAAATGTCCTCCCAAGGACCATTCGGCACGGGCAACGGCATATACAAACCTGCATTTGTTCCCTGAGTTTTGGCGATATGGCAAGTTCGACAGCGCGCCACAAATCTAGTCACATCTTTCACCATCTGCGGCCAGTAAAAACGATCTTGAATTAAAGCTAAAGTTTTGTTCATGCCAAAATGACCTCCAAGCCCCCCTCCATGACTTTCTGTGATAATAGCTTCATGCATTGAACCTTGTAGAATACACAATTTCCTGCCCTTAAAAAGGAAGTCATTATGGATGAAAAATGTCTTATAAACTCCCTGTAAACAATTTACCCAAACCTCCTTGAAATCAAAATCAATTGGATACAAGTCTTTCCACCCATCAAAACCATGAACGCGAACACATATGGTCTGAAGAAGGCAATGTTGACGACTAAGAGCATCTACAACTTGATTAAGAGTTCCTGCCTTATGCTTGATGACAAAAGAGAAGGCTTGTATTGCTTCGACCCACTTTGCATGTCGGGGGTTTAGTTTATGTTGCCCGTGTATATATTTTAAAGACTCATGATCCGATTATAACACAAATTCGGCGGGTAACAAATAGTGTCGCCAAGTCTCGAGGGATCGTGCGATAGCATAGAATTCCCTATCATACGTAGAGTACTTTCGCCTTACATCATTTAATTTTTCACTGAAAAAGGCGATAGGCCGCTGATTTTGACTCAATACTCCACCGATTCTCACACTCGAGGCATCACACTCCACTTGAAACACATCGTTAAAATTAGGTAGAGCTAGGATAGGTGCTGTTGTTACCTCTTCCTTCAATTCGTTGAACGCGGATGTGGCTTCAGTGGTCCAATTAAAGTTCCCTTTTTTCATACAATCTGAAATCGGAGCAATAACGGTGCTAAAATTCCTGATGAAGCGACGATAAAAAGATGCGAGGCCGTGGAAACTACGTACTTCGTGTATTGTAGTAGGAATGGGCCAAGTGGTAATTGCTTCTACTTTACTGTCATCCATTCGAATACCCTCTGATGACACAATGTAGCCGAAGAACGTGATTTCATGTGTAAGAAAATGACATTTCCTTCCGTTGGCGAATAATTTCTGAGCCCGTAAAACTTCAAAAACCTCTTGTAAGTGTTTTAAGCGCTGCTGCTCATTCGAACTATATATCAGGATATCGTCAAAGTATACGACGACAAAACGACCGATAAATGGTTTGAAGATTTAATTCATCAAACGCATGAAAGTGCTAGGCACGTTCGATAAACCGAATGGCATAACCATCCACTCGTACAACCCATCTCTTGTTTTGAATGCGGTCTTCCACTCATCCCCCGGTCGCATTTGAATCTGGTGGTACCCACTTCTTAGATCAATTTTAGAAAAAATCGTCCCGCCGTGTAACTGGTCAAGGAGGTCGTCCAATCGTGGAATAGGAAAACAGTATTTGATGGTGATTTTATTGACCGCTCTACTATCTATGCACATCCGAAAGGTACCACCATGTTTTGGAATAAGCAACGCTGGAAACGGCACACGGACTCATACTCTCTCTGATGAGTCCCTTATGTAGTGACTCCGTGACTTGCCGCTGTAACTCCTCATACTCTTTTGGATTTAACCTGTACGCGGGTTTATTGGGGATTGTCGACCCGGGTATGAAATCGATACAATGTTGGATATCTCGCATTATAGGTAATCAGGGTGGGATTTCCTCAGGTAGTACATCGTTGAACTCGGTTAATAATGGTCACATTGCTGTTGGAATAGTATTCTGATCAGCATTCTGTTCGGTTACCACTAGTGCAAACAACACATCAATGTCTTTGACGGATTGAACAACCTGCGCACTACTAAGAAAAAGATTAGATTCGTCAATACGTTTACGTCTTGTGTCTAAGGGTGCAAGTGTAATACGAGTGCCATCTTTGAAAAAAGTATATGTATTATGAAAACCGTCGTGTCTTGTTTTTCTGTCAAACTGCCATGGCCTCCCCAATAATAAGTGACAAGCATCCATAGGTATTACTTCACACCACACTTCATCACGGTATTTGGTTCCGATAGAAAACCTCACCAAACAACGTTTAGAAACCTGGATGTTGGAATTGCATTTTAGCCAAGTTAACTGATAAGGCTCTGGGTGATTCTCGGTTTTCAGACCCAACTTTTCCACTATCTCGTTAGATACCACATTTTCGCAACTACCACCATCAATAATCATGGAACACACCTTCCCTTTGGCTGTAACATTAGTTCTGAATATATTATGACGTAACCAAGCATACTCATTAGTGGGATCAGCAGCCATGTTGAGGGCTCTCCGCACCACCAAGGATTCACCTTGATCAGCATAAACAAGCTCCCCTTGGTCTTGATCAGTATACGATTTGTCCCCTGGTTCCCCTTCAGTATCATATTTCGGCTCTTCATTATCATCGAAAATAACAACATTCCTCCAATTAGGACATTCACGAGAATAATGTCCCAAGCCCTGACATTTAAATCACTTTGGACCACGACTGCCACTGGCTTGGTTACTTGGATTTGAACACTGCACCACCTTTTCTTTTTCGGGTATAACGGTAGTGGGTGTCGAGAATGGTGTTGTGTTGTGTCGGGGGAAGGACTTATTTTTGCCTTTATGCTGCTGCTTCTCTACTTTCAAAGCCAACTTGCAAACATCATTATAAGTCCAATACGGTTGTAATGAAACCACATCAGCTATCTCGGGTTTGAGAACACCAAGAACTCTTGCGATCGTTTGTTCTTCCTCCTTTTGAATATCGCACCGCATACATAAACGGTCGAATTCTTGAAGAATTTCCTCCACACTTTCGGACCGCTGACGTAAATTGTGATACTCCAAAAACACCTCCTGTCGATAATTTTCAGGTAGAAATTTAGCACGCAACAACTTCTTCATCTTATCCCATGTTTCGACTTTGGATTTTCGGGCATACGCCCGATTCTTGCGAACATTTTCCCACCAAAAGGACGCGTGTTTGTGTAATTTTGTTGCCACTAGTTTAACCTTGAGGTGTTCGGGGATATCCTTAAGGTCGAATTCCCTTTCCACCGTATGTAACCATTCAATAAAATCGTCTGGTTCCATTGTTCCCTTAAATTCAGGGATCTCGACCTTGATGCCTAAATTGCGTAGGGGATCCTCACGATGATCCCTACGATGACCCCCAACAAACGGATTCGTCTCAAGGGTCTCCAAGTCGCTGGTCCGATCTGAAAAACTTTCTTGAAAATCATGGTCCCGATTGAATTCTAACTCATCAATTCGTCTTTGTAAGCGTGCTATTTCAGCATACGGGTCGTGATCGCTGCCTCTCCCGGTGAATCTGCGATTGCCACCTCGTCCAAAACCACCTCGATTGTACCGTTCGGCCATCCCTGGACTACTGATACCAAATAATGTGAACACGATCGATGGCTGAAACGATAACACAGTAATTACAAAAGTTGAGTCTGACTTTTATTTATTTCTCACAATTATTTTGAAATCAAAAACTGGATGATTACAGTGATAGAGAAATTTGGAATTTAAACAGTAACATTAAAGAAAATAACTCCCAAAATTAATTGCAATTGGAATAGCAATGGTTCCCCCAGCTGTTGGCATTTCCAGTAATTGATTTTGGGCCTACACCATCATGCAACCCAAATGAACTTTGTCCAACAATCTTGGGCCGTTGCTTGTAAACTTGGCCCCAACGAGTGTTTGCATCTCCAATAGGTGTAACGCCTGCATCAAAATATTTCATTAAAGTCCGTACCTTCTTTCTGAGCATATCCTTTAACCACCAGTCTTGCACGATACCGCTCCACTTAATCATCGCCATTTCGCTTGATCTTATACACCCATTTATTTCCAATAGCTTTTCTACCTTTCGGCAATGGCACAAGTTCCCATGTTTTATTTTTATGAAGAGCTTCGATTTCTTCATGCATAGCTGTCATCCACTGGGATGCATTTGAATGATTCAGTGCCTCGCGAAGAGTTGTTGGCTCTCCTTCCTCTGTTAGAAGACAATATGCAACATTGCTTTCCATAATATAATCCGAGTGCCACCCTGGACGTTTCCTGTCCTGATTAGAAATACGAGTCGCTGGAGCTTCATCAACGGCTACTTGATTTTCATCATGCTCTGGTACTGCTTCAGAAGAATCTTTATGAAATTCATTACTCACCTGTATCGGTATAGTTTCTTTTGAAGTGCTAACATCTTCAAGATCTTTGTCTTCTATAAAGACAACATCTTTGCTGATGACTACTTTGTGGGCAGTGGGGTCCCATAAGCGATACCCCTTAACTCCATCAGCATACCCAAAGAACAAACACTTTCTGGACTTCGGATCCAACTTTGTCGTTTCTTGAGAATTGTACATTGCATACACAGGACTTCCAAATATATGAAGGTCTGAATAATCAACTGGTTTTCCAGTCCACATCTCCATTGGTGACTTCAACTCAATTGCAGTTGACGGTGACCGATTTATCACATAACAGGCAGTATTGACCGCTTCTGCCCAAAATGATTTCCCCAAGCTTGCGGTTGCCAACATCGCCCTTGTTCTATCTAACAAGGTTCTGTTCATCCGCTCTGCCACTCCGTTTTGTTGAGGAGTGTATCCCGTCGTGAACTGTCTTTTGATACCTTCTTATTTGCAGAACTTATCAAATTCATCACCAGTGTATTCTCCTCCATTATCCGTCCTTAAACACTTGATCTTTTTACCAGAATCAAGTTCAACCCGCGCTTTGTAAACTTTGAAAACTTCAAACACATCTGCCTTCCTCTTGATTGGGTACACCCAACATCTCCTAGTGTAATCATCAATAAATGATACAAAATATTTTGCTCCTCCTAGAGATTGAACTGGTGCGTGCCACACATCAGAGTGAACCAATTCTAGAGCCAATTTACTTCTAGAATTTGATGTGTTAAACTTCAGGCGATGTTGCTTGCTGATTACACAATGCTCATAGAAAGGTAGCGATACCTTTGTAAGACCAGGAATAAGATTTCTTTCGAAAAGAATCTTCATACCTTGTTCAGACATGTGTCCAAGATTTTGATGCCATGTCATAGCAACTTTATCACCTGAACTATTCGAAGCAACAGATGCTTCCGATTCCTGTACCGTCTCACCTTTTAGAATGTATAAATTAGCACCCACCTTTTCTCCTTTCATAAGTACAACCGCGCCTTTCTTGATTATCATGATCTTCTCATGTGTCACCATCTTACAACCAAGATCATCCAATTGTCCTAAAGACAATAAGTTCTTCTGCAAACCCTCCACGTGTCGCACACCTTGAATAGTACGAACTGTACCATCATGCATCTTCAAAACGATATCTCCAATTCCAATGATATTTAGTTCATGATCATTACAACTGTATACAGATCCTCCTGAGATACGTTCATATTGTTTGAACCATTCTCTTCTAGGGGTCATGTGAAAAGTAGCTCTTGAGTCAAATAATCAGACATCAACATATGTCTTTCTGCCTTCTTTTGCTACCACTGCCTCACTAACCAAAGTAGTCCCATCATCTAAAGTGCTTGCAATATTTCCTTGAGGATTTGAGTTATTTAAACTCCGAAAATCCTTCTTCAGGTGACCTTTCTTGCCACAATTGTAGCATGTATAGGTCTTCTTCTTTTTAGACTTCAGTTTACCATGATTGTGACTCTCACTTGGGCCACGTTCCGTTGATCTCCCTCCTGACACCACCAAGGCCTCCATTTGTCGTGAACCGGCCTGTTTGTCCTCCTTGTTATTGCACCGATTTTCTTCTTCTAGAATAGCAGCCGCAACTTCATCATAGACTAGATACTTTGAGAGAACATTATTGGTTAAGTTAATAATGAGTTGATCATACGAGTCAGGTAGACTCTGAAGTAAAAGTTCAGCACGTTCTTTTGGTTCTATATTGCAGCTTAATGAAGCGAGTTGAGAAAATAGAGTATTCAAAGAATTAATGTGCTCATTAACTGAAGTAGATTCATTCATGCGTAGCGCATAAAGTTTCCTTTTAAGGAATATCTTGTTGTGGAGTGATTTGGTCTCGTACAATTTTACGAGGTGATCCCAAATCTCTTTCGCTGTCTTCTTTTCTTCAATGCTAGACAAAACACCATCTGCTAGTGCTAGATGAAGATTTGCGATAGCCTGGCCGTCCATCTCTTCCCATTTTTTCATCAGTGACTTCGGAGGAACGTCCACTGATGGCCGCCAAACACTTATCCTTTCTCAGGATAGCTTTCATCTTTAGTTTCCATAACGAGAAGTTACTCCCGTTGAACTTTTCAATTTCAAATTTTGTAGACATTGCTATAATTACAATCTTCTTTTCGACAATACTATTTTTCTTGAAATAACACCCAAGGACTTTTACCGAGTGAAAATAATCTTACTTATTTTCTGATGTGGACGATCCACTCCCGTGGCAACCACAGAGCATACGATAAGTAGATTAATACACACTAGATATTAGACCTTAGCTCTTGATACCACTTGTTGAGAAAAGTGACACCGAATTATAGCAAACCGCTAGTAATACTTGAAATAATGACAATAAAGGAACACCAAGATTTAACGTGGAAAACCCCAATAGGGTAAAAACCACGGGCAAGGAAAAAAACGTTTCACTAATATGAATAATAGGAATTACACTTCTCTCTAATTGCAAGGATAAGTACCAAGTTATATATCTCTTGTAATTAGGAGATCTATCACTTACTAATTCTCTATTAGACTACTAGAACACAAGAAGGAAGAATGTGTTGGGATGATGAATGAGCTTGCTAATAGTTCTATTTATACTAGTAGAAACTAGCATTGACATGGGTGAAGTGGTTTCAAAATAAATGCATTAGTTTACCACATCCATTCCATTTGTTCACCAAATGCATCTTGTACCAACTCCATTTCATCCAACATCTCTTAGGTGCTGTCTCGTGTTAGAGATGACTTCAGTTGTAGTACTGCAAACATCCAAGAATTTGACCGATATATCAAGTACTTTATCCGTCCATTTCGAGGTCTGATAGTTATTTTTTGATGATGAACTTTGAGACATATTTGTTTTCACAAGGTCATCCAAACATTCGCACAGTTCCGTTAGCTGACTGAATCCGCTGCAGATGATATCTGTAGTTGGATTGGCTAACGATAATGTTGACTCCCATGTTTTGACCTTATTCAACAACACCTCAATTCTATCCGTACTTGGATGTGATCTGCAAGGCAAACTAATTGAACGGAAAGGCTTCTTAGAAATTGTTTTTGAGATAAATCCCATTTTTCCTTCTTTTTTGCTCTGTTTTTGATGAGAATTTGCAGAGTGAAATGGTATTGTGGGTGATGCTAAACTACCAGCACTATGCTTTGATATTTATAGGCATTTAGGCAATCAAACGCTTTCTTTAAATCTTATAATATGGCTCCCCGTATTGTGGACATATATATTGTTAAATACTTTTATCATTGTGATGCATGTGTTTATAAATGTGGGACATTATACGTGGAACCATTACTATCTCTTGGTTTTCACCACCTCATTGAATCATCTGATACGTGTCGAGCTCTGATTCCTTTAAGCTTAAAATTCTAAGCAAGTTGATGCGTGATTGGTGGTTTTGAGGTAGGATTGTTTAATGTTGTATTGGGAATGCACTACATACAGATATCCATGTGAATTCTATTCAACATTGAATATTGAATATATTATTTAAATATGAACATGAAAATCTTATGTGATTTAGTCAATGTTGAAGCAAAGTATATATATGGTCAATATTTTATAAGGATTACGGTTTCAGATGTTTATTTGTTGCGAAACGTGAACTGGCGAATAGGACTCCACGATATGCAACTGTTAACTTCTCAAAGATTGAAGAAAAACAAAGAAACGACAGGGTGGGTAAAACGGAAGGATTGAATAAACAAAAAAACAATTACTCGATTGAATGTATGAACTATGAAGGGAAACAGTTAAAAGAGCATGGTTGCTTCATTCGGTTCAAATTAGAGAACCGAATACATGATATTCTTTAGAAATATATATTGTCTCCAGTTTCATTGTTTTATGTTCAAGGCTAGTTATTGATACAATCTAGTATTGTATTATAATATAATTATTATCATTCCTTGCCTCATCCCAATACAATTCATCGACATATATAGCAATAAACCCTAACACAATAATGAGTGCAAAGCCCAGATACAAAAGGACTTGGGCGGAAATATGGGCTAACATCCCCCCGCAGTTGGAGCTGGAGTACGTCGGACGCTCAAACTGTAACGAAACTCATCAAATAAAGCAAATGGCAGTCCTTTGGTAAAGATGTCTGCAAACTGATATCTGGATGGGACATGTAAAACCCGAACCTGTCCCTGAGCAACCAAATCACGCACAAAGTGAATGTCGATCTCTATGTGTTTGGTCCGCTAATGTTGAACCGGATTCGAGGATAGATAAACCGAGCTGACATTATCACAATAAACCAGAGTAGCGGAGGTGAGAGGACAGTGAAGCTCGCGAAGCAGATTCCGTATCCAGCATGTCTCAGCAACAGCATTGGCCACCCCACGATATTCTGCTTCTGCACTGGAACGAGATGGGGTGACTTGCTGCTTCGAGGACCATGAGAGAAGGTTGTTGCCGAGAAAAACACAATAACCAGACGTAGAACGTCTAGTGGAAGGGAAACCAGCCCAGTCAGCATCAGAGTAGGCAACTAATGTGGTGGGAGAAGAGGCGAAAAGCTGTAACCCAAGATCAAGAGTCCCCTGAACATAGCGAATAATCCGCTTTAGAGCATGCAAGTGTTGTTCTCGAGGGTCGTGCATGAAGAGGCAAACCTGCTGAACAGCATATGAGATGTCTGGACGAGTAAACATTAGGTACTGTAAAGCACCTGCAAGACTGCGGTAGAGAGTCGGGTCCTGCACAGAGGGGCCGTGAGGGGTGAGCTGTAGTGACCCGAACTTTTCCATGTTTATATATATTAATTGAGATTGATATTTACATGATTAAATGTTTCCAACATGTTAAGCAATCAAACTTGTTAAGACTTGATTAATTGAAATATGTTTCATATAAACAATTGACCACCCAAGTTGACCGGTGATTCACGAACGTTAAAACTTGTAAAAACTATATGATGACATATATATGGATATATATATAGTTAACATGATACTATGATAAGTAAACATATCATTAAGTATATTAACAATGAACTACATATGTAAAAACAAGACTACTAACTTAATGATTTTTAAACGAGACATATATGTAACGATTATCGTTGTAAAGACATTTAATGTATATATATCATATTAAGAGATATTCATACATGATAATATCATGATAATATAATAATTTAAAATCTCATTTGATATTATAAACATTGGGTTAACAACATTTAACAAGATCGTTAACCTAAAGGTTTCAAAACAACACTTACATGTAACGACTAACGATGACTTAACGACTCAGTTAAAATGTATATACATGTAGTGTTTTAATATGTATTTATACACTTTTGAAAGACTTCAATACACTTATCAAAATACTTCTACTTAACAAAAATGCTTACAATTACATTCTCGTTCAGTTTCATCAACAATTCTACTCGTATGCACCCGTATTCGTACTCGTACAATACACAGCTTTTAGATGTATGTACTATTGGTATATACACTCCAATGATCAGCTCTTAGCAGCCCATGTGAGTCACCTAACACATGTGGGAACCATCATTTGGCAACTAGCATGAAAAATCTCATAAAATTACAAAAATATGAGTAATCATTCATGACTTATTTACATGAAAACAAAATTACATATCCTTTATATCTAATCCATACACCAACGACCAAAAACACCTACAAACACTTTCATTCTTCAATTTTCTTCATCTAATTGATCTCTCTCAAGTTCTATCTTCAAGTTCTAAGTGTTCTTCATAAATTCCAAAAGTTCTAGTTTCATAAAATCAAGAATACTTTCAAGTTTGCTAGCTCACTTCCAATCTTGTAAGGTGATCATCCAACCTCAAGAAATCTTTGTTTCTGCCAGTAGGTTATCATTCTAATACAAGGTAATAATCATATTCAAACTTTGGTTCAATTTCTATAACTATAACAATCTTATTTCAAGTGATGATCTTACTTGAACTTGTTTTCGTGTCATGATTCTGCTTCAAGAACTTCGAGCCATCCAAGGATCCATTGAAGCTAGATCCATTTTTCTCTTTTCCAGTAGGTTTATCTAAGGAACTTAAGGTAGTAATGATGTTCATAACATCATTCGATTCATACATATAAAGCTATCTTATTCGAAAGTTTAAACTTGTAATCACTAGAACATAGTTTAGTTAATTCTAAACTTGTTCGCAAACAAAAGTTAATCCTTCTAACTTGACTTTTAAAATCAACTAAACACATGTTCTATATCTATATGATATGCTAACTTAATGATTTAAAACCTGGAAACACGAAAAACACTGTAAAACCGGATTTACGCCGTCGTAGTAACACCGCAGGCTGTTTTGGGTTAGTTAATTAAAAACTATGATAAACTTTGATTTTAAAGTTGTTATTCTGAGAAAATGATTTTTATTATGAACATGAAACTATATCCAAAAATTATGATTAAACTCAAAGTGGAAGTATGTTTTCTAAAATGGTCATCTAGACGTCGTTCTTTCGACTGAAATGACTACCTTTACAAAAACGACTTGTAACTTATTTTTCCGACTATAAACCTATACTTTTCTGTTTAGATTCATAAAATAGAGTTCAATATGAAACCATAGCAATTTGATTCACTCAAAACGGATTTAAAATGAAGAAGTTATGGGTAAAACAAGATTGGATAATTTTTCTCATTTTAGCTACGTGAAAATTGGTAACAAATCTATTCCAACCATAACTTAATCAACTTGTATTGTATATTATGTAATCTTGAGATACCATAGACACGTATACAATGTTTCGACCTATCATGTCGACACATCTATATATATTTCGGAACAACCATAGACACTCTATATGTGAATGTTGGAGTTAGCTATACAGGGTTGAGGTTGATTCCAAAATATATATAGTTTGAGTTGTGATCAATACTGAGATACGTATACACTGGGTCGTGGATTGATTCAAGATAATATTTATCGATTTATTTCTGTACATCTAACTGTGGACAACTAGTTGTAGGTTACTAACGAGGACAGCTGACTTAATAAACTTAAAACATCAAAATATATTAAAAGTGTTGTAAATATATTTTGAACATACTTTGATATATATGTATATATTGTTATAGGTTCGTGAATCAACCAGTGGCCAAGTCTTACTTTCCGACGAAGTAAGAATCTGTGAAAGTGAGTTATAGTCCCACTTTTAAAATCTAATATTTTTGGGATGAGAATACATGCAGGTTTTATAAATGATTTACAAAATAGACACAAGTACGTGAAACTACATTCTATGGTTGAATTATCGAAATCGAATATGCCCCTTTTTATTAAGTCTGGTAATCTAAGAATTAGGGAACAGACACCCTAATTGACGCGAATCCTAAAGATAGATCTATTGGGCCTAACAAACCCCATCCAAAGTACCGGATGCTTTAGTACTTCGAAATTTATATCATATCCGAAGGGTGTCCCGGAATGATGGGGATATTCTTATATATGCATCTTGTTAATGTCGGTTACCAGGTGTTCACCATATGAATGATTTTTATCTCTATGTATGGGATGTGTATTGAAATATGAAATCTTGTGATCTATTGTTACGATTTGATATATATAGGTTAAACCTATAACTCACCAACATTTTTGTTGACGTTTAAAGCATGTTTATTCTCAGGTGAATATTAAGAGCTTCCGCTGTTGCATACTAAAATAAGGACAAGATTTGGAGTCCATGTTTGTATGATATTGTGTAAAAACTGCATTCAAGAAACTGATTTCGATGTAACATATTTGTATTGTAAACCATTATGTAATGGTCGTGTGTAAACAGGATATTTTAGATTATCATTATTTGATAATCTACGTAAAGCTTTTTAAACCTTTATTTATGAAATAAAGGTTATGGTTTGTTTTAAAAATGAATGCAGTCTTTGAAAAACGTCTCATATAGAGGTCAAAACCTCGCAACGAAATCAATTAATATGGAACGTTTTTAATCAATAAGAACGGGACATTTCAGTTGGTATCCGAGCGTTGGTCTTAGAGAGCCAGAATTTTTCATTAGTGTGTCTTATCGAGTTTGTTAGGATGCATTAGTGAGTCTGGACTTCGACCGTGTTTACTTGAAAAATGATTGCTTAACAAATTTTGTTGGAAACTATATATTTTTAACATGTGAATATTATGTGATATATTAATCTCTTAACGCGTTTGATATTATGTGATAGATGTCTACCTCTAGAACAAGTCCCATTGACTCACCTAATAATAATGAAGAGTCAAATGTAAATTGGAATGATTCGTGGACTGATTCACAAGTTCCCGAAGAGGAGCCGGAAGAAGAGTCGGAACCGGAAGAAGAATCGGAACCGGAAGAAGAATCGGAACCGGATGAAGAAATAGAACCGGTGGGGGAAATAATAAAACGGTTAAGTAAAAGAAAATCCTCAACCAACCGACCAAGGTTAATTATGGTCAATGGTGTTTCCGCCAAGGAAGCAAAATATTGGGAGGATTACCAATTCTCCGATGAATCGGATTCCGACGAGAATTCCGATGATGTTATAGAAATTACCCCAACTGAATTTAAAAAGGCAAAAGAAAATAATAAGGGAAAGGGCATAAAAATAGAGAAATCTAATTCCAACCCCGATGAACTTTATATGTATCGTCAACGCCTGAAGTCCTTAAGTTGTAACAATGACCCGGGAACCTCTAAACCACCAGGTTTTTCTAAACCAATGTGGACAACGACGGCTCGTATTAGGGGAACATCATATATCCCTAGAAACTTGGCAAAACGAACTAAAACCGAAGAAGAAGAAACGAGCGAGTCGGAATAAGATAGTTGTATTCGTGTGGTGTAATATATGTAATATAGTGTTCGTATGCTTTATGATATATGTAAAAATTGCTTGTATTAATAAGTATTTTTTTATGAATCTAACTCTTGTCTATTTTACAGTTTAAAAACACAAAATGGATAGACAACCCAATATTTTAAGAGACCTACCCGGAGACATGATTGATGAAATCTTGTCTAGAGTCGGCCAGAATTCCTCGGCACAACTATTTAAGGCGAGATCAGTTTGTAAGACATTCGAAGAACGTTCCAAGAATGTCTTGGTTTATAAGAGACTTTCGTTTGAAAGATGGGGGATATCACATTGGGAAACCCATAAGTTACGATGTGTTTACTTTGACGCATATATTGCGGGGAACCCAAATGCTATTTTACGCAACGGGTTAAGAAATTATTTTGACTCAATATATCCGAATATTGGACTTCGTGATTTAGAAAAAGCGGCTAACATGCAACATAAAGAAGCATGTTATGCTTACGGATTAGTAATGTTCGCTTCTCACCAAAGTGAGAACAAGAACATCGGGCTACAACTATTAAACAAAACGTTTCCACAAGTGACGGAGTCGGTAATTGGGGTAAGAAATGAGGTTTTTAGATTATTACGGGACTGTTGGACATTACGTAACCCTCGTCCCTTTGACGACGTTACAACACGCTGTCTTATCAACGGCCATAACGGTTATGTTGCACAAGACCAAGGATGGGAAGTAGTCCTAGTAAAACAAGAATGCATGACTTGTTTCTGGACGTATGAATTACGTGTCTTTATTGCCTTTGCTGAACGACTTGTGTACTAGCTAGAATTATCTTCACAACTATCTTGTATCAAAGTTATTGTGTGCTATATTTCATGCTTTATGTAAAATAAGCGGTATTGTAAGTTTGTAAAATATTGTATAAAAGTTTGAACGCGAAATATTATTATAATCAGTTTTTCATATAGAATTGTAGTAGTTGAATTGTATATTAGCTACTAAGTATGAACTTAACGGGTAGGTACTACCCGAATTTAAACTTATAAAACGCTAATATGAAGAAAAAGCTTTTATAAATGAGTTCATATTATGCTACGAAATACTATTAACTACTCTTAATATTCTGTATGATTAACTTGTTCCATTTAACTATTTTGAAGGAAATGGCACCGACTACTCGACACACCGTGAATATGAATGAAGAGGAATTCCGTACTTTTTTAGCTTCAAACATAGCCGCAGTACAGGCTGCGCTACATACCAACAATAACCTTGGATCTAGCAGTACAGGAAATCGTGTAGGATGCACCTACAAAGAATTCACTGCCTGCAAACCTTTGGAATTTGATGGAACCGAAGGACCGATCGGATTGAAACGGTGGACCGAGAAGGTTGAATCGGTGTTTGCCATAAGTAAGTGTACTGAAGAGGACAAAGTGAAGTACGCTACGCATACCTTCACAGGTTCTGCGTTAACATGGTGGAATACCTATCTAGAGCAAGTGGGACAAGACGATGCGTACGCACTACCGTGGTCAGCATTCAAGCACTTGATGAACGAGAAGTACCGTCCCAGAACCGAGGTCAATAAGCTCAAGACAGAACTTAGAGGGTTACGAACCCAAGGATTTGATATTACCACGTACGAAAGACGATTCACAGAATTGTGCCTATTGTGTCCGGGAGCATTCGAAGATGAGGAAGAGAAGATCGACGCGTTTGTGAAAGGATTACCGGAAAGAATCCAAGAAGATATAAGTTCACACGAGCCCGCCTCCATACAACAGGCATGTAGAATGGCTCACAAACTCGTGAACCAAATTGAAGAAAGAATTAAAGAACAGACTGCTGAAGAGGCCAATGTGAAGCAAGTCAAAAGAAAGTGGGAGGAAAACGGTGATAAGAATCACCAATACAACAACAACAGCAATTACAACAATAATCGCAACAATTATCCCAACAATCGCAACATCAATCGCAACTACAACAAACGGCCCAACAACAACAACAACAACAACAGCAACTACAACAATCATCCCAACAACAATAATAACCGCAACAACAACAACAATCAGAAGCAGCTATGCCAAAGGTGTGAAAAGAATCACTCGGGGTTCTGTACCAAATTTTGCAACAAGTGTAAAAGAAATGGTCATAGCGCGGCGAAGTGTGAGGTCTACGGACCAGGGGTTAATAGAACGAAAGGAACAAATGGTGTCGGAACGAGTAATGGCGGAGCAAGTAGTGTCGGAGCAAGTTATGCCAATGTAGTTTGTTATAAATGTGGAAAACCGGGCCACATTATTAGAAATTGCCCGAACCAGGAGAACACGAATGGACAAGGCCGCGGAAGAGTTTTCAATATTAATGCGGCAGAGGCACAGGAAGACCCGGAGCTTGTTACGGGTACGTTTCTTATTGACAATAAATCTGCTTACGTTTTATTTGATTCGGGTGCGGATAGAAGCTATATGAGTAGAGATTTTTGTGCTAAATTAAGTTGTCCATTGACGCCTTTGGATAGTAAATTTTTACTCGAATTAGCAAATGGTAAATTAATTTTAGCAGATAATATATGTCGGAATCGAGAAATTAAACTGGTTAGCGAAACATTTAAGATTGATTTGATACCAGTAGAGTTAGGGAGTTTTGATGTGATAATCGGTATGGACTGGTTGAAAGAAGTGAAAGCGGAGATCGTTTGTTACAAAAATGCAATTCGCATTATACGAGAAAAAGGAAAACCCTTAATGGTGTACGGAGAAAAGGGCAACACGAAGCTACATCTTATTAGTAATTTGAAGGCACAAAAACTAATAAGAAAAGGTTGCTATGCTGTTCTAGCACACATCGAGAAAGTACAAACTGAAGAAAAGAGCATCAATGATGTTCCCGTCGCAAAAGAATTTCCTGATGTATTTCCGAAAGAATTACCGGGATTACCCCCACATCGATCCGTTGAATTTCAAATAGATCTTGTACTAGGAGCTGCACCAATAGCTCGTGCTCCTTACAGACTCGCACCCAGCGAGATGAAAGAACTACAAAGCCAATTACAAGAACTTTTAGAGCGTGGTTTCATTCGACCAAGCACATCACCGTGGGGAGCTCCTGTTTTGTTTGTCAAGAAGAAAGATGGTACATTCAGGTTGTGTATCGACTACCGAGAGTTGAACAAACTTACCATCAAGAACCGCTACCCACTACCGAGAATCGATGACTTATTTGATCAACTACAAGGCTCGTCTGTTTATTCAAAGATTGACTTACGTTCCGGGTATCATCAAATGCGGGTGAAAGAAGATGATATTCCAAAGACTGCTTTCAGAACACGTTACGGTCATTACGAGTTTATGGTCATGCCGTTTGGTTTAACTAATGCACCAGCTGTGTTCATGGACCTTATGAACCGAGTGTGTGGACCATACCTTGACAAGTTTGTCATTGTTTTCATTGATGACATACTTATTTACTCAAAGAATGACCAAGAACACGGTGAACATTTGAGAAAGGTGTTAGAAGTATTGAGGAAGGAAGAATTATACGCTAAGTTTTCAAAGTGTGCATTTTGGTTGGAAGAAGTTCAATTCCTCGGTCACATAGTGAACAAAGAAGGTATTAAGGTGGATCCGGCAAAGATAGAAACTGTTGAAAAGTGGGAAACCCCGAAAACTCCGAAACACATACGCCAGTTTTTAGGACTAGCTGGTTACTACAGAAGGTTCATCCAAGACTTTTCCAGAATAGCAAAACCCTTGACTGCATTAACGCATAAAGGGAAGAAATTTGAATGGAAGGATGAACAAGAGAAAGCGTTTCAGTTATTGAAGAAAAAGCTAACTACGGCACCTATATTGTCATTGCTTGAAGGGAATGATGATTTTGTGATTTATTGTGACGCATCAAAGCAAGGTCTCGGTTGTGTATTAATGCAATGAACGAAGGTGATTGCTTATGCATCTAGACAATTGAAGATTCACGAGCAAAATTATACGACGCATGATTTGGAATTAGGCGCGGTTGTTTTTGCATTAAAGACTTGGAGGCACTACTTATATGGGGTCAAAATTATTATATATACTGACCACAAAAGTCTTCAACACATATTTAATCAGAAACAACTGAATATGAGGCAGCGTAGGTGGATTGAATTGTTGAATGATTACGACTTTGAGATTCGTTACCACCCGGGGAAGGCAAATGTGGTAGCCGATGCCTTGAGCAGGAAGGACAGAGAACCCATTCGAGTAAAATCTATGAATATAATGATTCATAATAACCTTACTACTCAAATAAAGGAGGCGCAACAAGGAGTTTTAAAAGAGGGAAATTTAAAGGATGAAATACCCAAAGGATCGGAGAAGCATCTTAATATTCGGGAAGACGGAACCCGGTATAGGGCTGAAAGGATTTGGGTACCAAAATTTGGAGATATGAGAGAAATGGTACTTAGAGAAGCTCATAAAACCAGATACTCAATACATCCTGGAACGGGGAAGATGTACAAGGATCTCAAGAAACATTTTTGGTGGCCGGGTATGAAAGCCGATGTTGCTAAATACGTAGGAGAATGTTTGACGTGTTCTAAGGTCAAAACTGAGCATCAGAAACCATCAGGTCTACTTCAACAACCCGAAATCCCGGAATGGAAATGGGAAAACATTACCATGGATTTCATCACTAAATTGCCAAGGACTGCAAGTGGTTTTGATACTATTTGGGTAATAGTTGATCGTCTCACCAAATCCGCACACTTCCTACCAATAAGAGAAGATGACAAGATGGAGAAGTTAGCACGACTGTATTTGAAGGAAGTCGTCTCCAGACATGGAATACCAATCTCTATTATCTCTGATAGGGATGGCAGATTTATTTCAAGATTCTGGCAGACATTACAGCAAGCATTAGGAACTCGTCTAGACATGAGTACTGCCTATCATCCACAAACTGATGGGCAGAGCGAAAGGACGATACAAACGCTTGAAGATATGCTACGAGCATGTGTTATTGATTTCAGAAACAGTTGGGATCGACATCTACCATTAGCAGAATTTTCCTACAACAACAGCTACCATTCAAGCATTGAGATGGCGCCGTTTGAAGCACTTTATGGTAGAAAGTGCAGGTCTCCGATTTGTTGGAGTGAAGTGGGGGATAGACAGATTACGGGTCCGGAGATTATACAAGAAACTACCGAGAAGATCATCCAAATTCAACAACGGTTGAAAACCGCCCAAAGTCGACAAAAGAGCTACGCTGACATTAAAAGAAAAGATATAGAATTTGAAATTGGAGAGATGGTCATGCTTAAAGTTGCACCTTGGAAAGGCGTTGTTCGATTTGGTAAACGAGGGAAATTAAATCCAAGGTATATTGGACCATTCAAGATTATTGATCGTGTCGGACCAGTAGCTTACCGACTTGAGTTACCTCAACAACTCGCGGCTGTACATAACACTTTCCACGTCTCGAATTTGAAGAAATGTTTTGCTAAAGAAGATGTCACTATTCCGTTAGATGAAATCCAAATCAACGAAAAACTTCAATTCATCGAAGAACCCGTCGAAATAATGGATCGTGAGGTTAAAAGACTTAAGCAAAACAAGATACCAATTGTTAAGGTTCGATGGAATGCTCGTAGAGGACCCGAGTTCACCTGGGAGCGTGAAGATCAGATGAAGAAGAAATACCCGCATCTATTTCCAGAAGATTCGTCAACACCTTCAACAGCTTAAAATTTCGGGACGAAATTTATTTAACGGGTAGGTACTGTAGTGACCCGAACTTTTCCATGTTTATATATATTAATTGAGATTGATATTTACATGATTAAATGTTTCCAACATGTTAAGCAATCAAACTTGTTAAGACTTGATTAATTGAAATATGTTTCATATAAACAATTGACCACCCAAGTTGACCGGTGATTCACGAACGTTAAAACTTGTAAAAACTATATGATGACATATATATGGATATATATATATATATATAGTTAACATGATACTATGATAAGTAAACATATCATTAAGTATATTAACAATGAACTACATATGTAAAAACAAGACTACTAACTTAATGATTTTTAAACGAGACATATATGTAACGATTATCGTTGTAAAGACATTTAATGTATATATATCATATTAAGAGATATTCATACATGATAATATCATGATAATATAATAATTTAAAATCTCATTTGATATTATAAACATTGGGTTAACAACATTTAACAAGATCGTTAACCTAAAGGTTTCAAAACAACACTTACATGTAACGACTAACGATGACTTAACGACTCAGTTAAAATGTATATACATGTAGTGTTTTAATATGTATTTATACACTTTTGAAAGACTTCAATACACTTATCAAAATACTTCTACTTAACAAAAATGCTTACAATTACATCCTCGTTCAGTTTCATCAACAATTCTACTCGTATGCACCCGTATTCGTACTCGTACAATACACAGCTTTTAGATGTATGTACTATTGGTATATACACTCCAATGATCAGCTCTTAGCAGCCCATGTGAGTCACCTAACACATGTGGGAACCATCATTTGGCAACTAGCATGAAAAATCTCATAAAATTACAAAAATATGAGTAATCATTCATGACTTATTTACATGAAAACAAAATTACATATCCTTTATATCTAATCCATACACCAACGACCAAAAACACCTACAAACACTTTCATTCTTCAATTTTCTTCATCTAATTGATCTCTCTCAAGTTCTATCTTCAAGTTCTAAGTGTTCTTCATAAATTCCAAAAGTTCTAGTTTCATAAAATCAAGAATACTTTCAAGTTTGCTAGCTCACTTCCAATCTTGTAAGGTGATCATCCAACCTCAAGAAATCTTTGTTTCTGCCAGTAGGTTATCATTCTAATACAAGGTAATAATCATATTCAAACTTTGGTTCAATTTCTATAACTATAACAATCTTATTTCAAGTGATGATCTTACTTGAACTTGTTTTCGTGTCATGATTCTGCTTCAAGAACTTCGAGCCATCCAAGGATCCTTGAAGCTAGATCCATTTTTCTATTTTCCAGTAGGTTTATCTAAGGAACTTAAGATAGTAATGATATTCATAACATCATTCGATTCATACATATAAAGCTATCTTATTCGAAGGTTTAAACTTGTAATCACTAGAACATAGTTTAGTTAATTCTAAACTTGTTCGCAAACAAAAGTTAATCCTTCTAACTTGACTTTTAAAATCAAGTAAACACATGTTCTATATCTATATGATATGCTAACTTAATGATTTAAAACCTGGAAACACGAAAAACACCGTAAAACCGGATTTACGCCGTCGTAGTAACACCGCGGGCTGTTTTGGGTTAGTTAATTAAAAACTATGATAAACTTTGATTTTAAAGTTGTTATTCTGAGGAAATGATTTTTATTATGAACATGAAACTATATCCAAAAATTATGATTAAACTCAATGTGGAAGTATGTTTTCTAAAATGGTCATCTAGACGTCGTTCTTTCGACTGAAATGACTACCTTTACAAAAACGACTTGTAACTTATTTTTCCGACTATAAACCTATACTTTTCTGTTTAGATTCATAAAATAGAGTTCAATATGAAACCATAGCAATTTGATTCACTCAAAACGGATTTAAAATGAAGAAGTTATGGGTAAAACAAGATTGGATAATTTTTCTCATTTTAGCTACGTGAAAATTGGTAACAAATCTATTCCAACCATAACTTAATCAACTTGTATTGTATATTATGTAATCTTGAGATACAATAGACACGTATACAATGTTTCGACCTATCATGTCGACACATCTATATATATTTCGGAACAACCATAGACACTCTATATGTGAATGTTGGAGTTAGCTATACAGGGTTGAGGTTGATTCCAAAATATATATAGTTTGAGTTGTGATCAATACTGAGATACGTATACACTGGGTCGTGGATTGATTCAAGATAATATTTATCGATTTATTTCTGTACATCTAACTGTGGACAACTAGTTGTAGGTTACTAACGAGGACAGCTGACTTAATAAACTTAAAACATCAAAATATATTAAAAGTGTTGTAAATATATTTTGAACATACTTTGATATATATGTATATATTGTTATAGGTTCGTGAATCAACCAGTGGCCAAGTCTTACTTCCCGACGAAGTAAGAATCTGTGAAAGTGAGTTATAGTCCCACTTTTAAAATCTAATATTTTTGGGATGAGAATACATGCAGGTTTTATAAATGATTTACAAAATAGACACAAGTACGTGAAACTACATTCTATGGTTGAATTATCGAAATCGAATATGCCCCTTTTTATTAAGTCTGATAATCTAAGAATTAGGGAACAGACACCCTAATTGACGCGAATCCTAAAGATAGATCTATTGGGCCTAACAAACCCCATCCAAAGTACCGGATGCTTTAGTACTTCGAAATTTATATCATATCCGAAGGGTGTCCCGGAATGATGGGGATATTCTTATATATGCATCTTGTTAATGTCGGTTACCAGGTGTTCACCATATGAATGATTTTTATCTCTATGTATGGGATGTGTATTGAAATATGAAATCTTGTGGTCTATTGTTACGATTTGATATATATAGGTTAAACCTATAACTCACCAACATTTTTGTTGACGTTTAAAGCATGTTTATTCTCAGGTGAATATTAAGAGCTTCCGCTGTTGCATACTAAAATAAGGACAAGATTTGGAGTCCATGTTTGTATGATATTGTGTAAAAACTGCATTCAAGAAACTGATTTCGATGTAACATATTTGTATTGTAAACCATTATGTAATGGTCGTGTGTAAACAGGATATTTTAGATTATCATTATTTGATAATCTACGTAAAGCTTTTTAAACCTTTATTTATGAAATAAAGGTTATGGTTTGTTTTAAAAATGAATGCAGTCTTTGAAAAACGTCTCATATAGAGGTCAAAATCTCGCAACGAAATCAATTAATATGGAACGTTTTTAATCAATAAGAACGGGACATTTCATGAGCTTGGCCCCCGGCTCAACAGGAGTCCTACAAGGATGACAGGAGGTCATATCGGCCCGCTCAAGAATCTCCGATGCATACTGTTTCTGAGATAAGAACATTCCGGAAGCATTACGGGTGGCGGAGATGCCCAGAAAGTAGTTTATCGGGCCCAAGTCAGTCATAGCGAATTTCTTATGTAAGGAAGAAATAACCTGCTGAAGTAAGTGAGGAGAGGATGCTGTCAGCACAATATCATCAACATATAAAAGCAGATAGGCTGTGTTAGAACCCTGTTGGTAGATAAAAAGGGAAGTGTCACAACGACTATGATGAAAACCGAGTCGCTGAACATATCCTGCAAACTGCTGAAACCATGCACGAGGGGTCTGTTTAAGGCCATATAAAGACTTCCGCAAGAGGCATACATGATCGGGATATCGAGGATCGCGAAACCCTGGAGGCTGATGCATGTAAACAGTCTCAGATAGCTCACCATTGAGAAAAGCATTCTTGACATCTAACTGATGAACTGGCCAGTTTCGAGAAATCGCTAAGCTGAGAACAGTGCGAATGGTAGCCGGTTTGACAACCGGACTAAAAGTCTCATCACAATCAATGCCAACCTGTTGGCTGCGACCGTTTGCAACCAGTCAAGCCTTATACCTGCTCAAGTTACCATCTGCATTAAACTTGTGCTTAAATAGCCACATGGAACGAATTATGTTCGTGTCCGATGGGCGAGGCACAAGTGTCCAAGTACTATTATTAATTAAGGCATTATATTCGTCAGTCATAGCTTGTTTCCAATTTAGGTCGTGAAGGGCATCAGGATAAGAGCGAGGAATAGGAGATATGACAGAAGTGTGAAGATTAAGACGTTGTACGTGTTTGGTGGTGCCCGTGCGAGTACGGGTAATCATAGGATGAGTAGACTGAGTAGTATGAGAAGTGGTAGCCTCAGTCGGAGGAGGCTGTGTCTCCGTGGATGATGTAGGAGGAGGGTGCGTATTTGTTGTAGCCTCAGTAGGAGTAGGAGGAGGCTGTGGCTCTGGAAAAGTAGTAGTAGGAGCAGGAGTATTTGTAGTAGCCTCAGTCGAAGAAGGTTGTGTCTCCGAGAGAGTAGAAGGAGGAGGGGTGCTAGATAGATGAAGGGACCTGGAGAAAAGGTTGGGTGGAGGGTCGAGGAAGTCGTAAGAGGGTGGTTGGGTAGGTGTCATGGAACCAAAAGGAAATGAGGTCTCGTCAAAGGTGACATGGCGAGACAGAATGATTTTGTTGGTAGTTAGATCAAGACAGCGGTAACCCCGATGATTGGAGGGGTACCCCAGAAAGATACATGGAGTCGATCGAGGAGCAAGTTTGTCATGGTGTTGAGATGAGGATAACAGAGGCATCCGAAGACACGGAGGTTTGCGTAGGTAGGTTTTTGTTTGTAGAGACGAGTGTGTGGTATGTCATGGTTAATAACAGAAGAGGAGAGAATATTGAGAAGATAAGCCGCCATATGAAGGGCTTCTACCCAATAAATGGGCGGCATGTGAGCTTGGAACAGGAGGGTGCGTATAAGGTTATTGATGGTGCGGAGCATACGTTCAGACTTCCCGTTTTGCTGGGATGTGTGGGTACATGAAAATCGAAATTGAATGCCATTAGAGAGGAGAAGTTGGTGGAAGGCGCTGTTGTCAAATTCACCCCCATTATCACATTGGAATGCTTTGATTTCTCGATTAAATTGAGTTTTTACAAATGCGCGAAATTGGATAAATGTAGCAAGTGCATCCGATTTCTTTCGTAACGGAAAAACCCATACATAATGTGACTAATGGTCAAGAAATATAATATAGTATTTTAAGCCATTAATACTAGAAACAGGAGAAGTCCATAAATCGGAATGAATAATATCAAAGGTTGCAGTAACATTAGAACTAGAAACCGAAAAAGGGAGACGCACATGTTTGCCAAGTTGACACGCATGACAAAGAATGGGAGACATAGTTTTATTACAAATAATATCTTTATTAGATAAAAGTATACGAAAAACATCATGCCCTGGATGTCCAAGACGTTGATGCCAGGTAACACAGCTGGTGAGGAGAGCTTGTTGTGGAGATTGCGGGGAGGTAGAGGTGACGGGGTAGAGATCTCCGCTGCTATCACATCGGAGAAGGAGACGATGCGTCAGGTAGTCCTTTACAGAGAAACCAAAAGGATCAAACTAAACAGAAACAAGGTTATCGCGTGTAAATTGACGAACAGAAATGAGGTTTTTAACGATGTTAGGGGTAACAAGCACATTGTGTTAATGTAATGGGCGGTGGACAGTAGGTAACAAGCTATGGCCGGTATTGGTTACGGGTATGGTGTTCCCGTTACCAACGGCGACTGACGGATACATGCGATTATTAAAAATAGTACTAAGATTATTAATGCAAGAGGTCAGATGTGTGGACGCACCAGTGTCCATGTGCCACCCAGCGGTCCGGTAATCCTGTAAGTTCATGGCGTTAAAGGCACTAGGTAGAATCGTCTCTTGTGTTTGCGATACTTGCGGCCCAAATTGTTGACCAAGGGACTGTGGGCTGAAAGAAGCGGGCTGCCGGCTGGAGAATCCAAGTGGGGTAGGCAGGATCCCTCGTTGAGTCGATGCAGATGGGCCCAAATTATTGTGTGTAGTTGGCAGCCCAAGGTCGCTGGATTGAAACTGATGCGAAGCAGGTGTACCAAGCATGGGGCCCCGAAAGTGGCTGGAGTGGGGCAGTAGCTGTTGTTGGGCTGCTATTATATTCAATAGTTGGCCTGATTTAAACTACTGGGCCTGTTGTTATGCTGCTGATTTCCTGGCAGGTTGTGAGACTGTCGATTATTACCTTGGTGAACAAAGCGGCATCTGTCACCAAACCTGCAATAGCCTGTCATAAAATTGCGACAGGGTTGTGTGGAACCCAATCTGTTGTTCATTGAGAATCTTCAACTTTATATATTCAATTATATAATTGAAAAGTGCAGCCGTAGCACTAGAGAAAATGCAATATGTTGTTTATAAAGAATCTTCAACTTTATATATTAAATCATATAATTGAAGGGTGCACCGTAGCACTAGAGAAAAAGGAACTTGTATATAAATTGCAAGTGGATTGAGGGGATATTAAATTGGAAATAGGGAAATTAAATTAAACTGAAAAGTGAAACGGATGATTTGCTCACCGATGAAATTGGATGATGAAAATTAGATCCCTTTTTTTTTCTTGTTTTTTTTTTTTTTTTTTTCGGCAGTTTCACTACACAAATCGTGATTCTTCAATGATTTGATGATGAATGACGTACAATAAGAGTTGTCGGTGGTGGAAGAAAGCCAGAGAGGTCCAGATTTTACAGAAAGACTAATAGGTGTAGAGGAGGTTGAAGATGAAGAGAGGAGAAGATGGAGAGTTAAAGGGAATTAAGGGAGAGGTTGAAGACGTCTGATACCATGTTACAATTTAGTATTGTATTATAATATAATATAATATAATTATAATTGTTATCATTCCTTGCCTCATCCCAATACAATTCATCGACATATATAGCAATAAACCCTAACACAATAATGAGTGCAAAGCCCAGATACAAAAGGACTTGGGCTGAAATATGGGCTAACAGTTATAAGAAGATTACAATAGAGTTTACAATTTTAAGAACATTGCATGCATCTTGCTTCTCATATGTAATTTCATTATTAATTATTTATTTGAATTCCTAATGTTGAATTTATGATAATGATATGATACTGTCATATATAAATTCTGCGAGTTTCAAAAATGTCTTAATTTTATAACAATTATAAGTATTCAAAAGGTTCTGTACATACATCCTTCACATGTTTTTCAGGGTTCAAGTTTGAAATAACAAAAGAACATAATGGAAGATGATCATGTAACAGCATGGCATATACACATTGCAACAGAGGAAAAACGGAAAAATCTGATGATTTGCACTATTTAAAGCATCATACAGTGACTCAACGTCTGCCGAAGAGGACACGTCACCATCCACCTCCATAAATAAGGTGATAGTATAATCTTCCCAATTTTAAAATGCCCATGTTTTACTATCACATGCTCTATAGTTTGCAGCTGAGATGATGTTCATGATTCTATTAAAGTTATGCAAAGTTTTGCACTGTATGTCTGTATCACTCAAAGTTTGCACATGTATATCATATGTATTACATTCCCAAGATGCATTTAAGTATACAATTTCACAAGGAGCATAGAACTGACTTTTGATTGTGCATGGAATATACAATAAGTCAAATATAACTTTTGACTTATTAGTTGTATTATCATGATTTCAATATGCCTTCTTCTGACTTCTGAGTGTTGTAGATATAATAAATATTGACTGGGGAAACAAAATACATGAAACAGATTTAGAGACCAATATTGGGTTAGGAGCAAAGTTGAAAAAGACGCGAGATGGGGTCGAGACGGTAGGAACCTAAAAACGTCGCAACAAAAAAAGGGGTCGAGACGGATATTGACCAACGTTGACTTTTTATATATATATTTCAATCATAAACATATCAAAAATAAATATTTCAAAGTAAACCTAGATATTTGTCTTTAATTTGAAATATATATGTTTGAAATGTTTATTTTTGAAATTTATTTAAAAAGTCAACGTTGGTCAACATCCATCTCGACCCCGTCTCAGCCGTTTTTTTACCGTCTCGGCCGTTGTTGACCGTCTTTTTGGTGTTGTTGACCGTTTTTTAAGCGTTAACCGTTTTTTAAACCATTTCTAGGTCTGTTGCAACGGGAGCATGGTATAACTGTTGCGACGCCCGTTGTGAAGCTCGTCTCGGTCGTTTTTTACAACACCGATTAGGGATATATATATATATATATATATATATATATATATATATATATATATATATATATATATATATATATATATATATATATATATATATATATATATATAAAAGTTGAACAATTTTAAATGGATGAAAAATGTTTATATAGTACATCCGTTTGACTGTAACTTTCCCACTATACACTAAAGAATTGTGTAACATTTACATGAGAATTAAATCAGAATTCTACAAAATCAAATGTCTCTATCCATCATCTAAAGTTTTAATGGATTCTAATTCTTTTTACATATATGTTGATCGACGTTTTAATTAGCAGAAAGAGACCATGTTAAGTAGAGATGCTCGTGTTCCAATTAGGCGTCTCGACATTAACTCGATGGAAGAATTAATGCTTTCAAGAGTAGCCTCTGATGCCTCTAGCTTCTTTTTTATAACTTGAATGTTTTCATGTTTATCGCAATGACTGTACCCAACAACTGCAGCATCTAGGCTTTGCAACTCATTCACATTTACATCAACCTTCGCTTCTGGTACCACTTTACGTGTTGAGACAACTGTCCATTTACGTGCTGTCTTTGTTTTTAAAAGTGGTGTTGCCAAGAACACAAGTGATATGCGGAAAATTACTGTGCTTAATGCTGTAACTTCCCTAAAATATGGGATCATTGAGATCGAAGGATAGTTTTCAGAATCCACATTTAACGAAGAACTACTTATCATTTTGTCCACTTGCTTTAAACTAGCCATTGATCCTTTAATGTCTCTTTTTAAATTATTTCTGAAAAGATTGTATTTTGAAATCACACTTTCATTGCTGCACCCACCATTTCGCCTTAAATCACAACTGAGATCTCTCAAGTGTTGACTTGTTTGAGAGATGACTTCGGTTATAGTACTGCAAATGTCCAAAAATTTGACGGATATATCAAGTACTTCATCCGTCCATTTCATGGTCTGATTGCTGGTTCTTGATGATGAACTTTGAGACATATTCGTTTTCACAAGGTCATCCAAACATTCGTACAATTCCGTTAGCTGACTGAATCCGCTGCAGATAATCTCTGCAGATGGACTGACTAACGATAATGTTGACTCCCATGTTTTGACCTTATTCAACAATTTTTCAATTTCATCAGTACTTGGATGCGATCTGCAAGGCAAACTAACTGAACGAAAAGGCTTCTTTGAAACTGGTTTTGAGATGAATCCCATTTTTTCCT
This sequence comes from Rutidosis leptorrhynchoides, assembly GCF_046630445.1. Taxonomy (NCBI): domain Eukaryota; kingdom Viridiplantae; phylum Streptophyta; class Magnoliopsida; order Asterales; family Asteraceae; genus Rutidosis; species Rutidosis leptorrhynchoides. The sequence continues at coordinate 369,766,643 of NC_092341.1, read as the reverse complement.
GTTTTGCTCTTAATTTTTTATAAGAATTTGCAGAGTGAAATAGTATTGTGGGTGATGCTAAACTACCAGCACTATGCTTTGATTTTTATAGGCAAACAAACGGTTTGTTTAAATTTTATAATATTGCTCCCCGTATCGTGGACATATATATTGTTAAATACTTTTATCATTGTGATGCATATGTCTAAAAATGTGGGACATTATACGTGGAACCATTACTATCTCTTGGTTTTCACCACCTCATTGAATCATCTGATACGTGTCGAGCCCTGATTCCTTTGAGCTTAAAATTCTAAGCAAGTTGATTCGTGATTGGTGGTTTTGAGGTAGGATTGTTTAATGCTGTATTGGGAATGCACTACATACAGATATCCATGTGAATTCTATTCAACATTGAATTGAATCTTTTTTAAAATATGAACATGAAATCTTCTGTGATTTAGTCAATGTTGAAGCAAAGTATATATGGTCAATATTTATAAGGATTAGGGTTTCAGATGTTTATTTGTTGTAAAACGTGGACTGGCGAATAGGACTCCATGATATGCAACTGTTAACTTTTCAAAGATTGAAAGAAAAAAAGAAATTACAGGGTGTAAACAGAAAGATTCAAAAGCTAAACAAACAATCTCTCGATTGTTTATATGAACGGAAACGATTAAAAGAGCGTGGTTGCTCCTTTCGGTTCATATTAGAAACCGAAAACATGAAATTCGAATTGCCTCTTGTTAGTGCATATTTTGTAATCCCTAGTTCCATGAACTTTAACGTTTTATTCGATCATGTTGTAACCTGTAATATTGTTAAACGTTGATTGTCGATGTGTTATTTTATATTTGTAAACGTTTAAATATAATTCGTAATATTACTCGACAGTCGGCCGACTGACATGGTCAGTCGACCGACTGTCATCCACTGTCGACCGACATAGGAACTGAGGTATTTAAGCCTAATTAATCTTCATTTGTTTGGTTAACAACTCTGCACATTAAACACACACACGTAAAACAGTTCTAGGTCGAGTCTCTCTCAATCTTCATGTCCAAATACCACAGAATGTCAGTCTAGGCTTCGTGTTTATCAAGATCTAGTCTTGGTTTGACTTGTACGAACCCGAAAACCCATAGATATTCGTTTAAGCTCGTTCTAGTGTTATTCCGCCTCTAGATCGTGTTAGGTTGATTCTAAGATCCTCTCTCTCAGCATCCACAAAGTGGTATCAGAGCGTTGATATTCAAGCGATCAATAAGCGTTGAAAATGTTCTAATTGACTATGCATACCGACTTCTATCAAACTTTAATTCTTGAATCGTACCTAAACTCCAAAATAGTAAGTTTATCTCAATAAGAGTGTCTTTCCTGTGAACGGGTTGAAAAGTGTGGTTCTATATTACAGACAGTCCATGAATGAATGATTTAAGTTAATTGATACACAAATGAAAAAAAGAGATCTTCATCGCAAGGAAGTCAATTCGAGAACTAAATCAAAGTCAAGACTGCAATGGGTTGTTTAAAAAAAAAAAAAAAAAAATGGCACATTGCATATCAAGTTATTATATCATGAAAACAAAAGTGAAATCATGGAAGACGAAAATATCAAGGTCAAGATAATGATGAAATCAAGAAGAGAAGTCTTTGCAAGAATACAAATGAGTGTGAAGATTACCAAGAAGAACTTAAATCATTCATACTTCAACAAAACCATTCTATTGAACTTATTATCATCGTCTGTGATATGGGACTGTACCCATTAAGGCCTAGACAGCGAAAGATGTTTTCAGAGAGATATTCTGAATACTCACTTATTAAGAAAGCTACGTCTTTCATTCCGTTTCCTCCAATAACTTTAATAATAAAGAAGGAATGAGATTGATAGCAGTTGGTTGATTGCACGATTGATAGAATATTGAATATACTATGAGATCCATCAGAATCATATGAATTGAAAAGTATACGTTACGATAGAAGCTAATGGCTGACAGGGATATTCCAAAATTACTATGAGAATCTTCCTGTTCAATTAGACCTATCGTATGTGCTTGTGGTAACGGAAAGTGTCAATAGACTTGTGCTCAATTGACTACCTAATAAATCGTACGATCTCAAATGATGTCTAAGTCAATGATTGAATCTAACATAGCAATATGTTAATGTAATTAATTAACTTGATCATCAAAATGTCTAAGAGGAAAGTCTGTAAATGTTTAATGAATCTAGAAACCATGTTAAAATCTTTTCTATGTTATTGTTTGCTTTTACTTGTGAAATTTTGTGTACATACTGTTGTCTGAATGTTAATTGAACATGTATACATTTTGATAATTTAGCTTCCTTAGGTTTATGACTTACAGAAACTGCTTCCTGTAAATAACATGTTTTATGCCATACATCTTGGATCTTTCTTAACCTTGATCATTGACTTTCTGACATGAATTGTACTTCAGTTGCATTGTTATTGTGAAATGTTTTAAAATCCTAAAAACTACAAAAAGATTTTTCAGTGTGTTGATATTTATTTTGAAAAATACAAAAATATTTTATTTGTTTGCTTATGTGAATATGTGTATATTTCCTTGAAGTTACAAATAGTGTCTCGACGTCAAAAAGAAACGAACTACACATCTCAAATCATAAACTTGTTAAAGTCTTCAAAACAAGTTTTAGAAGATGAAAATGTTTTTCAACGCTTATTTAACAACTTGATAATTAGCATTATTTAAATATGATAATTCCCACATTTATTACAGTTTTGAGTTTCTTTTGTACGTGTATCAATTGGGATATTCAAGCGATCAATAAGCGTTGAAAATGTTCTAATTGACTATGCATACCGACTTCTATCAAACTTTAATTCTTGAATCGTACCTAAACTCCAAAATAGTAAGTTTATCTCAATAAGAGTGTCTTTCCTGTGAACGGGTTGAAAAGTGTGGTTCTATATTACAGACAGTCCATGAATGAATGATTTAAGTTAATTGATACACAAATGAAAAAAAGAGATCTTCATCGCAAGGAAGTCAATTCGAGAACTAAATCAAAGTCAAGACTGCAATGGGTTGTTTAAAAAAAAAATGGCACATTGCATATCAAGTTATTATATCATGAAAACAAAAGTGAAATCATGGAAGAGAAAATATCAAGGTCAAGATAATGATGAAATCAAGAAGAGAAGTCTTTGCAAGAATACAAATGAGTGTGAAGATTACCAAGAAGAACTTAAAACATTCATACTTCAACAAAACCATTCTATTGAACTTATTATCATCGTCTGTGATATGGGACTGTACCCATTAAGGCCTAGACAGCGAAAGATGTTTTCAGAGAGATATTCTGAATACTCACTTATTAAGAAAGCTACGTCTTTCATTCCGTTTCCTCCAATAACTTTAATAATAAAGAAGGAATGAGATTGATAGCAGTTGGTTGATTGCACGATTGATAGAATATTGAATATACTATGAGATCCATCAGAATCATATGAATTGAAAAGTATACGTTACGATAGAAGCTAATGGCTGACAGGGATATTCCAAAATTACTATGAGAATCTTCCTGTTCAATTAGACCTATCGTATGTGCTTGTGGTAACGGAAAGCGTCAATAGACTTGTGCTCAATTGACTACCTAATAAATCGTGCGATCTCAAATGATGTCTAAGTCAATGATTGAATCTAACATAGCAATATGTTAATGTAATTAATTAACTTGATCATCAAAATGTCTAAGAGGAAAGTCTGTAAATGTTTAATGAATCTAGAAACCATGTTAAAATCTTTTCTATGTTATTGTTTGCTTTTACTTGTGAAATTTTGTGTACATACTGTTGTCTGAATGTTAATTGAACATGTATACATTTTGATAATTTAGCTTCCTTAGGTTTATGACTTACAGAAACTGCTTCCTGTAAATAACATGTTTTATGCCATACATCTTGGATCTTTCTTAACCTTGATCATTGACTTTCTGACATGAATTGTACTTCAGTTGCATTGTTATTGTGAAATGTTTTAAAACCCTAAAAACTACAAAAAGATTTTTCAGTGTGTTGATATTTATTTTGAAAAATACAAAAACATTTTATTTGTTTGCTTATGTGAATATGTGTATATTTCCTTGAAGTTACAAATAGTGTCTCGACGTCAAAAAGAAACGAACTACACATCTCAAATCATAAACTTGTTAAAGTCTTCAAAACGAAAATATTTTGCGTGTAAAATCAGCCAGTGGATGTGAATAGAGGGAATTATCGGGGTTTATGTATCGAAAAATAATTTTTTAATTAGGAGGAGACAGTCGACCGATTTGTACTATAAGTCGGTCGACAATGAACAAAAATCGACCGACTTACTGGCTTGTTACATATGTCGGACGTTTGTTACATATGTCGGTCGTTTGTCACGTGTATCGACCGATTGTCACATATGTCGGCCGACATAATCACTTAGTCGACCGATTGTCGAGCTGGGTATAAAAGGCCCTCAGACGGCCGATGTTCTTTATTTCGTGCGATTGTGTTGATTTACCAAAAAATTCGAACTTTGTAAGAAGGAGTTTTTGATCGGGTTTTTCTTATACAACTTTGTTTCGTGATTCCAGCGCCGTAATCCAATCGAGGTAACTCCTTCAAAATCGAAAGTTATTGAGGTTTCTTGCTTATTTTTTCTTTTTTGATTCGTTTTGTGTTGTTTAGGACTTGTTAATGTTAATTGTTGGTTAGATAATGTAAATCGGCCTCCTCTGTACTTGTATTAGTCATTGATTGAGACAAAACCACATTAAATCGACGAATTTGTGTTCCGATCTGTGTTTTTGTTTCGTCGTTCAGTCGGCCGATTGACCTCCTAAGTCGACCGACTTACCGTATGTCGGGAGACTTTATAAGTCGATCGATTTGTATAAATGTCGGTCGACTGTCCTTGAAAATCGACCGAATTACATAGTATGTCGACCGACTGTTGTTTCCTGTCTTTTTTATGGTTTTTGATTTAACGCTTTTCGATTATTGTATATATGTTTGTATGGCAGAATAAATGGCTCAACTAGGTAGTCCAGTGAACGAAGACGTACATGAGGAAGAGGTGATTCTGTCCAAGAATCTTCCAGGCCTGACGGCAAGCGAAAATGCCAATCTAGAGGCATGTCTAAACGAGGAAGGACCTGAAGCAAAGGAAGGCTTCGTTGATATTATCAAATTCTTGAAAAGGTCCAGGATTCATACTGCAATAACTCTAGAATGCAAGGCATACTACTCACACCAACGAGAATTCTGGAACAATGCTTCTATTGTCACTGAACAAGGAAGAAAGGTGATACGAAGCAGCGTTGGTGGTACAATTGTAAAGATCTCGGTACAGACAGTTCGTGAAGACTTAGGTTTTCCAGATAATGATTCTATGCCAGTCACACTGAATAGAACTAAGGTCCGAAGGTGTCTAGTAAGATGTGGATACTCTGGTGATCCAATGAAAGGTGCTGTTAAGAGAACTCGATTCTGTCATCAATACAAATACCTAACTTTGGTGTTGTTAAGATGCATGAGTCCAATGGTAGGCGGTTTTGATGAGCTGAATGAGACTTATAGCTCAATGTTTGCAGCACTAGTTCTTCATGCGGACTTCAACTTCTCCGAAGTAATCTTCAGAAGCATGTTGGTGAACGTGAAAAAGAAGAGCCACTTAATGTTTCCTAGGTTCTTGCAGGTGATGATTGAAAAGCAAGTGCAAGGATTGAATAAGGTTTGGGAGGATGAGATTAAGCTGAATCATCTGAACGATTTAACTTTCCATCGAGTCAAGCAAAAGAGAGGTCCGGATGAACCATTCAAGAGATTGGTTGGCCACCTCGCAAATGAAAACTATGTATGTCCACCAGGCGCTGCCTGTCGTCATGAGAACAGTACGTCTGGTAATGAAGATGATATCGTCGCAGTTGGTGAAGACGATCAAGAGGTTAATCAGCCACCGCCAGTTGTTGTAATTGAACAGACACTGGTTGATGAAGACGATGAAGGAGATGACTTTGACCCTAATCAATTCGAGCTGAGAAAGCGAAAACAATCTGAGGGTCCTTCGGTTACGACAAAGCCGAAGCAGAGGCGCATAAGATTCATTAAGAAGGCAAAAAGGACTGAGTCGTCCTCCGCTACTGAACAGCGACAATCACAACCACAACGACAACCTTCAGCTGCTGCTACTCAAGAAACACGTGCTGAAACTGATACAGGAGTTCATGCTGCTGCATCCACGACTGCTATTACACAAGATGCTGCGGTTTCTATATTAAGTGAGAAGGTTGTCAATATGGCTTCTGAATTTGAAAAGTTTAAAGAAAAAGCTGATGAACGAGAGAGAAGAAAGGATGCTGAGATTGCCAAACTGACCAAGCAGGTTGAAGATCAACAGGTTGAATTGAAGAAGTTACAAACTAAGTTTGATGCTCAGAATTTGCTGATTGTAAAGGCTGAGACTACAGCGAACAAGGCACTGTCGAAGGTGCTTGAGTGGGAAAATAATTTCGATATTGAGGCTGTTGATCTCGAGGAGGATATAGACTTTGGTAATTTTAACGATCAAGGCGAGGATGAGCTAGGTTTCGATATTGCTAAAGGCACAAGCGAGAACCCACTGTCAGTAATTCCTCTAAATATTGATTATTCTTTACGTGATTTTTTGGCAAAGCAGGATCGTCTGAATCACTCAGTTGTATTGGATGATTTAGAAGAAGGGGAGATCCCGCCGGATCTAAGCGCTGAGGAGCAGGCCGAGCTAGTGCGCCAAGAGCAACAAGCAAGTACTTCAGCTGACGCAACTGCTAGCTCATCTTTTGAGAATCGTTACGATTCTAGTGATGATTTTGAGGAAATTGTCGTAAGTAATGAAAACGACAAAGATTTTGATGAAGTAATTATTGAAGATGAACCAATAGGTGATTTTCCGGAGTACGAATGTAATAACGATAAAGATCTACCTACATTTCAAGACTACTTCAAAATGAATGAAGAGCTTCAAAACCTTAAATGCGAAGAAAAAGAAAAGACCGAAGATTTGCCTCCAGGGTTTTTACCGGTCAAGATAAATAAAGAAAAGATAGAAGTTCTAGAAGCTGAGTGGAAGATCCTGTTGAGGATCAGAAAATATTGTGAGAAGCCAGCGCCGGAACCTGAATGGATGAATTACATTAATAGACCGGCGAATCTTTTGGCTAAAGGAAAGATAATTGCGTGGGCCTACATTAAAGAGTTGAATATATACGCAATAAAGAAAGAGTACGGAGTGGATTACATCAAACATGGATACGAGTTCACGTCTCTACCGTACTTTGAATTTATGCAGGTGGCTAGGCTCAAAATGTTATATAGGGATTATGACGGAATTCCTAATATTGTCTGCAAGAAGATAAGACACTCGTACTTGTCAAAGAACTTTGAGGGATTCGGCCCTCAATTTCCCACGATCACTTATCGAACAAACAAGAAAACGGGCGAACGAAGAAAGATTGTCAAATACAAGCCAGTAAATTATATGAGAAAGGTTCCTGTGATGAAAATGCCGCAGAACTTTAGCCCACGTTTTCGCTGGTGGTACTACGATGAACGCTCAGAGGAGGCAGTCATCGTTTTGGACAAATTGAAGGAAGATGAGACAGACTCGATACGGGTTTTAGATCCCGTTTGGTTGAGAAATTGCTGTGAAGCTGACATCTTCACATTGTACTACAATCGGATGCTGTACAGGCTAGAAAATAGAGTTCAAGCACAACAGTACATTCGTGTTGCAAAGGTTTGCTATTTGAACAATATGGTTATAGATCCGTACAGAGATTGAAGCAGATCGAAGACTTATGAGGAACTAGGTCTTAGGGGGAGTTTGTTAGTGCATATTTTGTAATCCCTAGTTCCATGAACTTTAACGTTTTATTCGATCATGTTGTAACCTGTAATATTGTTAAACGTTGATTGTCGATGTGTTATTTTATATTTGTAAACGTTTAAATATAATTCGTAATATTACTCGACAGTCGGCCGACTGACATGGTCAGTCGACCGACTGTCATCCACTGTCGACCGACATAGGAACTGAGGTATTTAAGCCTAATTAATCTTCATTTGTTTGGTTAACAACTCTGCACATTAAACACACACACGTAAAATAGTTCTAGGTCGAGTCTCTCTCAATCTTCATGTCCAAATACCACAGAATGTCAGTCTAGGCTTCGTGTTTATCAAGATCTAGTCTTGGTTTGACTTGTACGAACCCGAAAACCCATAGATATTCGTTTAAGCTCGTTCTAGTGTTATTCCGCCTCTAGATCGTGTTAGGTTGATTCTAAGATCCTCTCTCTCAGCGTCCACACCTCTAGTTTCATTGTTTTATGTTCAAGGCTAGTTATAAGAGGATTACAATATAATTTACATTTTAAGAACATTGCATGCATCTTGCTTATTTACATTGTAAATTGTTGAATTTAAGATGAGAATGATACTGTCATATATAATTTCTGTGAGTTTAAAAAATGTCTTAATTTTATAAGTAACAATTATAAGTATTCAAAAAATGTTTTGCAACACATGATTGGTTCTGTACATACATCCCTCACATGTTTTTCAGGGTTCAAGTTTGATATAACAAAAAACCATAATAGAAGATGATCATGTGACACCATGACATTTACACAGTGCAACAGAGGAAACATGGGGAAAACATGATAATTAGCATTATTTAAAGCTTCATACAGTGACTCAACGTCTACCGAAGAGGACACATCATCATCCATCGCCATAAATAAGGTGAGTAACATATTATCTTCCTAATTTAAAAATGCCCTATAGTTTGCAGCTCATATGATCTTCATGATTCTATTAAAGTTATTCAAAGTTTTGCACATGTATATCATATGTATTACATTTCCAAGATGCATTTAAGTATACAATTTCCACAAGGACCATAGAACTGGCTTCTGATTATAATCTTAAGAAACGGTCAATTGACACGTATCGATCATGCAATGCAACAGAATGGAAACCGAGATATGGTACTAGCTCCACGTATCGAGTCTCACATATTTATGAACATGCATCACAATGGTAAAAGTATTTTGTATTTAAGTCCTAGATTTGGGGCGAAATTTTTTGTAATTTATATCGAGCTTTAGTTGCCTATAAATATAAAAGCGTACGGCTGGTAGTTAGTATCACTGCACAAACAACATCTTATTTCACTCTCATCACAGGTTTTGAGAAAAATAAGAATGGGTCTTTTCTCAAAACAAACATCTGCACCTGTTCGTTCTATTAGTTTTCCCTGCAGATCACATCCAAGTACCGAAAGAGCCGAAAAATTGTTGAATAAGGTCAAAACATGGGAGTCAACTTTGCTATCAGCCAATCCATCTGCAGAGACCTTTTGCAATGGATTCAGTCAGCTAACGGAATTGTATGAATGTTTGGAAAAACTTGAGAAAGCAACGTCCAGCAATCAGAAGATGAAGTTGACAGATGAAGTCCTTGATGTATCTGTCAAGTTGTTGGATATTTGCAGTAGTACGACTGATATAATCTCTCAAACAAGACAAAACTTGAGAGATCTCGGTTGTAATTTAAGGCAAAATGCTGGGTCCCATGACGAAAGCGTTGTTTCCAGTTACCTTCTTTTCAGGACTAAACTGAAAAGAGACGTTAAAGGATCGATGGTGAGTTTAAAGCAAGTGGAGAAAGTGATATGTGGCAGTCTTTTTAAGGAAGATTCTGAAAACTATCATCTGATCTCGATGATTCGTATTATTCGGGAAGTTACAGCAATAAGCACTGTAATTCTCCGGTTAACGCTTGTGTTTTTGGCAACGCCAGTTTTGAAAACAAAACCAGCGTGTACATGGAAAGTTGTTTCAAGATTTGGTTCCAACGCGAAAGTGGTACCAGAAGAGAAGGTTGTTGCGAATGTGAACGAGTTGCAATGCCTAGACGCTGCACTTGTCGAATACAGTCATTGCGACAAACATGAATTTAAACAAGTTTTACAAAAGAAACTTGATGCATCAGAGACTACTATTGAAAGCATAAATTGTTCCCTGGAATTAATGTCGAGGCGCGTTATTGCAACCCGGGCTTCTCTTCTTAATATGGTCTCTTTCTGCTAATCGTGACCGACCTCAGCATATGTTAAAAGAATTAGTATCTGTCAAAATTTTAGATGATGGATTGTAGCATTTGGTTATACAAAATGTAAATGTTTTAATTTTTATAGTGTAGGTAAAAGACAGCCATATGGATGTACTACATAAACATTTTTTCATCCAACCTATAGGTTGTTCAAACTTTATATCAACTTCTCATCGTTCTCATTATTTTCTTGTACATTATCTATTATAATATTAGGACGTGCCAATCCAATTGTATTGATGGGCTCGGTCCATTAGAGTAGGTTAGGGTTTGTAATATGTACCTTGTAATATCGAACATTTTGTGAATTTACAAAAATTATAGAATACAAGGTACAAATTACAAACTCTAACCTACTCTAATTGACCGAGCTCATAATTACAATTGGATTGGCCCGTCCTAATATTCTAATTATATCATCATTAATTTAGTAGACCCAGAGATAATAGGAACCGCACGCGATAGCAAATAAAATACGTCACTGATAAACATCCAAAATACAGTACTAAAGGTGTTTGAAATCACATTCATAAGCTTATTACTAGTAATATTAATGATAACTAAACTTTTATTCACCTAGTTACGCCTTGGAATTATTGGATGTTTTAAGCCATTTGGTGAAGTGATCAAGTGTGGCGTCATCAGCTCTGTGGTGCTTTTGGGTGAAGTTAAGAAACTCACCCCATGTAAAATCAGGATACTCTTGTTTCCCATCTCTTTCAACCAATTCTCGAGGCACTTTTAGCTGTTTATCTAATCTCGGGGACAAGAAATATGTAAATGACAACCTTGATTTCACGTTGTTCGCCATTACCCTATGCAAGCAGCTCTTGTATTTCCCATTAGTAAGTGCCTACAAATTCAAAACTAAATTAATATCATCCATAAAACATTGATGGTGATATATCCACTAAAAAAAAATGATAGATCCACTACAAAATATGCATTATCACTTGTACAGTACAAGTATCCAATTTGCAGTTTAAGTGAATTTATCAAATTCAAAAGTGGAAATATCATCAATGATAAAGTATGAAATCAAGAATGAATGTACTTGAAGAGTGTCACCAATGTTGATGACTAAGGCTTCAGGATGAGGTTTAACTGATTTCCATTTGTTATCAGTAAACACTTCAAGTCCTCCAACATCATCTTGATGTAATATAGTTAGTGAAGTCGGATCACGATGAGGCTGGACCCCATAAGTAAGCTCGGGCTTGTCGCACCTCGGGTAGTTATTGCATCTTACTAGCGAGACACAATCGTCGTAAAGCTGTTTATAGTAGCTATTGATCCCATTATGAACATCCAAACTAATTTCAAGTAATTCCAGTAATTCTAGAGCCAATTTCCTCATTGACTCACAAACCTTTTGGAAGATTAAGCTGCATATACAACCATATAATCAACTGGCATTAGCTACAAACGAGGAAAAGGTCAGACCAGTTGAGCAAAGCCGCAGAGGAATAGAAGGAAAACAAATAAATAAATAAATAAATAGCAAGAAGCGCCATATATATAAAAAAAAAAAAAAAAAAAAAAAAAAAAAAAAAAATTTAAATAAATAAATAAACCTACATACCCTTATGAATAGTATAATACTACTCGTATCAATATAATCAATTGACATTAGTTACTTTACACACAATTCACCAAACCAACCCATATACTCCGTATAAGAAATATACTATGAATAAGTATTTTAAATATTTTTGTAGCTATTTTTTAAAATCAAGTGTTTTACTTGAACCTATTAGAGGCTTGGGTCCAACAGCAGTCGGTTAATACCAGCTGACAATTATATTATAATAATAAAACATACTCGTATTGAATTTGAAGGGATGTGTCACTGTTCAACTCCGAGGGTAAATCAGTAATTTAGCATCTTTTTTTTTTTTTTTTTTTTTTTTTAAGTTTCTTCCCTTCCTTTTTTACTTCCCCTAATTTTTTTTTTTAAATTCTTTTTTATCCCTTTATTTTTTACCTTTAATTAATCGAATAAATTAACCGACTGATAACTGAATAAATTAATCTCTTTCAATTAACCGAGCAAACCATCCCGCAGCGAAATGTGAGGTTTTTTTACTCGTCATATACCATTTATTAACTCTTTTTAAATACTTGAAAAAAATAGATACAATAAAATTCTGAAGTTTCAAACCATCATTTTCAAGGATAGGTTTATTAAATAATGATTTCATTATTACTAAAATAATATCCAATATATTTAATATAAATCATCATGTTATCATCTATAGCGAACCTCAAATTTTAAAAAACTTAGTACAGAGTATTAAAGTAGACATTTTTTTTAATAAATCGAATGTTATCAATTTTTTAATAAATCGAATGTTAATTTTGATATAAAATAATTACTCAAAAACATATATTGAATTGTAAACGAATATTGTTACGTGTAATATGTAAGCACATAAAAAATAAGTACTCCGTACTATCGTTTGCAAATTCGTATTGTTTGAACCACCAAACTTACCATATGGTACAAAACCACTTGTTAAACTATCTATACATACATACAAATATATAACATATACATACATATACATAAAAATATTCTAACTTCTAACTAACTCATTACTCGTATTTGTTTAAGATAACAGCTAATTAATATACGATTTTAGATTACTATAAATATTCTAAATCTCCAACATATTACCATATGGATACCGGATATGATCATTAGGTTTGATGTAAAATCTTCATCGTGGAGTAGATAAACACTAATTAATAAAATTACTTAATTTAAATTTTATTTTATTTCAACAAAAATGAATGACAATTAATATTATGATAAATAAATATAAATTCATCACCATAAAATTCATCAATATGTCTAAAATTTCACAACTGTATCGATTTAATCTATATAAATAGTTGCATGCAGAGATAAATATAATATTAAAAAGTTAATGTTGAAATTCAAATTATATTACATATACCAGAAAATAAATGATTAAAGATAGTAATTATTGTAGCATGCATCGATCATACCCGGTTTCTTTGTAGTGACTACCCAATGTAGCATTGAAATATTCTTCCACAACTCGTTCAGGACCATTTTCATGATGCTCAAACGACACCAACTCCTTCCACGGTAATTTAGCAGCAAACCTATCAACATGTGCAGTAACATAACCAACAATGCTTCCATTTTTCTTTTGGCACTTCAATTTCTCGGTTATCGGAAGCTCGAAAAACGCACGACCATGCTTCTCGGCCAACATAAGCAGTTCAGGATCAATGCCATGATTCACGACCTGAAAAAAGCCGTGTTTTAGGCATGATTCCTTAACGAGGTTGGCTGCATGTAATGTGGCATCTTTATCACGTTGAAGAAAGCCTTTTAGGTCTATTATGCGTTCGTTTAGCTCTTCAGTACAAGAAGATTGATGATCTTTTGGCCATATGAATTGCTTTGGAAAGTGATCATGGGTTTGTTGGAAAAAGATTTTGGATGATTCAATGATTTTGTTTTCATAGTTAGCATTCTTAATTTGCTCCATTGTAACACAATTCAAAAAGACTTATGGATCTCTAATATTTATAGAAGAGGATAAGATCGAGATGATGAATAGTAGCATTTATTCTTAATTGTACATTTATTACATTTCATTGTATGATACGAGTAGTAATTTTTGTTTTTATGCAAAAATAAATAAATAAATAAAAATAATAATAATTTTTTTAACAGCAAAGTAAACTTTACTCCGTATTATATATGAAAAGAATAACATTTACAATTACAATGTTCAATCAAAACGAGAAAATTACATCTAGGAAAACGATGAAATGAGAGAGTTACAACTATCTAACGAAAGATAGCCCCCCGTTGTCGTAGGAAAACGACGTGGTCCATTCATTATCATTAAGAAGGAGATTTTACTTGAGAAAACAAGCTGAGATGGAACGAAGCACAGTGTTGGCAATTCAACGACAAATTACCCCGAACCACCCCAATTTCTCCCCTCCAAAACGACTACTCCGGGAGTGAGGCATAAAACCTACGGTATAACTATTAGCCAATATCGGAACTCCTAGATGGAAAAACAATCGAGTCATAACCCCGCGGATTGGAATCCCCGGATTTCTTGAAACCACTAGCCTATCCTAAATTTCCTGAAAACATTTGAATCGAAGAATAATGGGCTCGAGATCCATTGGTTCCAATCAAATATAGCCTTTTTATACCTACTAGTGAAATGACCCGTGAAATCACGAGTTTGTTTAAACGAAATAATTTAATGACATGTTTTAGGTATTAAGTGAATGTAAATGTTAAACTCATTTATTTTAATGACCCGTTTGACTAAGAAGCTTGTCGTTATTTTTACAAATATCGACATGTATTTTCGCATACATATGTAACGTAATTAATTTCGTAAAAAGAATCCATATTTGAATATTAATAACATAATAATTATAATTATAATTATTATATTAAAAGTAAATAATAATAATAAAATTCGCTCAGAGTATTTATATTTATATTTTTAATAATAATAATAATAATAATTATTAGTAATAATAAATGCCTTTTAAATTTTTTAAAAAAAATAAAATTACAATTTAGAAGAGATTAATATTTCTTTTTATAAAAGATTTCGTGTTATTTTTTAATTAAATTAATATTTAATTATTAAATCATCATTATGAAAAGTAAAGGGTAATTAGTTTAATGATGACATCATCATTTTAAATCCTTATATGACTATATAGATTTGAGCACCAATGAAAATAATAATATTGACTAAACTGTTCCTTTCAAAAAAAAAATTGCTTAGCTTACTTATAAAAAATAATTAGACTTCCAAAAAAAAATATATTTATTTGAAAAAAAATAATTAGTCTCTTTTGTGTTAGCGATTGACTATGTCGTCAATCATGTAAAAAGTAAGAGTTCTAATGGGTTGTTTAAGGAGACATCTACACTAACTCAAAATAATATTTTTTAATAAACTTTCTGATACATTTTAAAAAAAATTACGAGTATTTTCTTATTTTGACTATCCCTATGTTTTACTCCAAAGTTTTTTTCTTGGCAAGATAATGATTTTATTAATAAAATTCGATCAATACAACCAGATGGCTGAGGGATTTCTTGCTCAAAGTAAACTGTTGGTGCATATAATCCCCAGTCGTAGATTGCTTGACGTTTTAATACATTTAGTCATGTAATAATGTACTTTGAGACTATTGATTATATATGTGATTGTACGTGCTTAATTTGTTAAACAATCAATAGGTTAAACTGCATAAACAATCGACCGAGTGTGTCCACACACTCGACCGACTGTGTAACTCAGTCGACCGACTGTCTCACACAGTCGACCGACTGTCTCACACAGTCGACCGACTGTGTCTGAGTTGCAGTATATATACGGGTTTAAACCTCATTGTTGAAGTCACACACCCCAATAACCCTAATCGCCTGTCATACGTCCTATTCGATACCTAACACCGATTACCACCGAAATCCATCGTTTAGGCTTCGTTCTAATCTAGATTAATCCCTAGATTTGACTAATTCGAACCCAACGCGACCCGTATGTCGGTTTAATCATTTCTAGTGAATTTCACCTCTAGTAACGATCATAAGCGACCTAAGATCCGTCCAAACATCATCTACAAAGTGGTATCAGAGCTGGAGTCTCTGGTTTCTCTTATCAAAATCGTTTTTGGGTCAAATTTTTTGGTTTTTGGTGTTTTTACTTGTTTTTAATAATTACTCTGTGTTTTACATTATAGTACAAGCGTTTTGTGCCAAATCGTGTTTTCAATGTGTTTAGCAAAGTTTCCTACGTTTTGGTTTAGGTGATCTTGTCAAAAATTGATTTCCCTCTAGAAAACCCTAAAAAACGACCAGCTACTGTCAAGAACACACTCGGCCGTGTGAGTCTTGACATTCGACCGAGTGAATCCTTCAATCGACCGTGTGAGTCTTCCATTCGACCGTGTGAGTTTTCATTAAGACGTGTGAGTTTTACCTAGACAATCGGCCGTATGAGTCCAGACACCCAACCGTGTGAGTAAGACAGTCGACCGAGTGACCTTTGACACTCGACCGTGGGAGTTGTACTACCAAGTGAACAATTGTAACGAAGTGCTGCTAAATTTTTGTTAGACACTCGACCGTGTGACCTAGACACTCGACCGTGTGACCTACACAATCGACCGTGTTTGTCTCCTAATCAGAAATTTGAATTAATCTTAACTACAATTAATTAATCAGAATGTCGGACACTAATGAACAAGTGGCTAATGAATACAGTGCTCTTGTGATAACACCTGGACTTCAAAAGATGTTACTTTCAGTGAGTGAGTCAGGAACCACGAATAAGGTTCCTAAACTAGAGAACCTCAAAGACTTCTTGGACTGGAAAGCCCAATTTATGATTTACTTGAATGGTATAGACTCTAGATTGTGGGAATTAACTGAGACTGAGTATGTATGGCCAATAGGAGCTGATGGTGAACCTAAAGAAACTTCACAATTTAATTCAGTTGAACGTGAACAGTATAACTTGGAGTGTAAGTGTTATGCTAATCTTACTCAGGCACTGTCAAAGGACAGTTTTCAACAGTTTAAGAACAGGAACAAGACATCATATACACTCTGGCTTGCTCTTCAGTCAGCCACAGAGGGTACTGCAACTTACCGTGCAACTAAGGGTAAGGTTTTGAAAGATGAATGGAGGGTGTTTGCTGCTCTTCCTTTCGAGACTTGATGTGCAAAAGTGTGCAGTGCTTAATTTGCCTTTCAAACTTTTATATTTATAAAACCTTTATTAATACACTTTTAACACCCTAACGAGCAACAAAACCCAATCAGAAGTACTATTTTAGGTTATCGTCCCAAGAGAGCGTAGATGCGTTATAAGTTGTTTTATTCTTTAATTTAATTCTTATTAAAGAATTAAAAATATATGTGACGATTGCTCCAAATCCAACTGTGACACTCTGTCCAAATCCATATGGACGAACACGTCATTCATTGATTTCATTGCGAGGTATTTGACCTCTATATGATACGTTTTGTAAACATTGCATTCTTTTGAAAAGGCATACCATAAATGAATATTTAAATCAAAGGTTTTCGACATCTGATGATTTCTACATATAGACAATCACCGTATATAATAGTTTACAATAGTACTTCCGTTGACAATTGTGATGACCCGAAAAATTTCGACTAATTTAAACCAATTCTCTTTATGATTTAATATTATGTAAATATACATATATGTATATATATATATATATATATATATATATATATATTATAAGATGTACAAGTAAAAACGACTTTTCTACAGTAAAACATTAATTGCTACAGTAAAAATGACTTTGCTACAGTAAAACACTATTTGCTACAGTGAAACCGTATTTTGCTACAGTGCTACAGTGAAAACGACTTTGCTACAGTGTAGAATTCCAGATTGATCTCATACCAGGAGCTGCACCTGTAGCCCGATCTCCATATAGACTTGCACCTTCAGAAATGCAAGAATTACAAGACCAGTTGCAAGAATTATCGGACCGTGGATTTATTCGTCCTAGTTTTTCACCTTGGGGTGCTCCTATTCTGTTCGTCAAGAAGAAGGATGGATCTATGAGAATGTGCATAGATTACAGAGAACTAAACAAATTAACGATCAAGAATCGGTACCCATTACCGAGGATTGATGATTTGTTTGATCAATTGCAAGGATCAAGTGTTTATTCTAAGATTGATCTACGCTCCGGATATCATCAACTGAGAGTGAAGGAAGAAGATGTTCCTAAAACCGCGTTCAGAACCCGTTATGGTCACTATGAGTTTCTAGTCATGCCTTTTGGATTAACTAATGCTCCAGCAGTATTCATGGATCTAATGAATCGCATCTGTAGACCGTATTTAGACAAATTTGTCATTGTTTTTATCGACGACATATTGATTTACTCGAAGAACAAGGAAGAACATGAGCAACACTTAAGACTGGTACTGGAGATACTCAAGAAAGAAGAATTGTACGCAAAATTTTCGAAGTGTGATTTCTGGTTACAAGAAGTACAATTTTTGGGCCATGTTGTCAGTAAACATGGAATTAAAGTTGACCCCGCCAAGATCGAAGCCATTAGTAAATGGGAAACCCCGAAGACTCCAACACAAATTCGCCAATTCTTAGGTCTTGCTGGTTACTACCGAAGATTCATTCAAGATTTCTCTAGAATCGCCAAACCCTTAACTTCATTGACTCAAAAGGGAAAGAAATATGATTGGTCCACGGAACAGGAATCCTCATTCCAGTTATTAAAGAAGAAGTTAACGTCTGCACCCATTTTGTCATTACCAGAAGGAAATGATGATTTCGTGATCTATTGTGATGCTTCACGCCAAGGTTTAGGATGTGTATTAATGCAACGCACAAAAGTCATCGCATATGCCTCACGACAACTAAAAATTCATGAAAAGAACTATACGACGCACGATTTAGAACTTGGAGCAGTAGTTTTTGCACTCAAAATATGGAGACACTATCTATATGGCACCAAGTGTACAGTGTACACCGACCATAAGAGTCTTCAGCATATTTTTGATCAAAAACAACTCAATATGAGGCAACGTCGCTGGGTAGAGTTGTTAAACGATTACGATTGTGAAATCCGTTACCACCCCGGAAAGGCTAATGTTGTAGCTGATGCCCTAAGTCGAAAAGAAAGAGTAAAACCTCTTAGGGTCCGAGCTTTGAATATTACAATTCGTACTGATCTCACAAAGCAAATTCAAGCAGCACAGTTAGAGGCTTTAAAAGAAGAAAACGAAAAAGGCGAAATAAGCAAAGGGTTAGAAAAACAACTTGAAGAAAAAGCCGATGGAACCCTGTATTTTGCTGGTAGGATATGGGTACCAAAACATGGTAACCTAAGGCAACTAGTACTGGATGAAGCACACAAAACGAGGTACTCAATTCACCCAGGAAACGGAAAAATGTACCACGATCTCAAGAAGTTTTATTGGTGGCCTAATATGAAAACAGAAATTGCTACTTATGTAAGCAAATGTTTAACGTGTGCAAAGGTCAAAGCTGAGCACCAAAAGCCGTCAGGATTACTGCAACAACCAGAAATTCCGAAGTGGAAATGGGAAAGAATAACCATGGATTTCATTACGAAATTGCCAAGGACTGCAAGTAGTCATGATACTATTTGGGTGATAGTTGATCGTCTAACTAAATCAGCTCACTTTCTACCAATAAAGGAGACAGACAGTATGGAGAAATTAGCACGCCTATATTTGAAGGAAGTAGTTTCCAGGCATGGTGTACCCATCTCTATCATATCTGATCGCGACACCCGATTCACATCACGTTTCTGGCAGTCATTACAAAAAGCATTGGGAACTCGATTAGATATGAGCACCGCTTATCACCCACAGACAGATGGTCAAAGTGAAAGAACAATACAAACATTGGAAGACATGTTACGGGCATGCGTGATTGACTTTGGAACCAGTTGGGATCGACACTTACCGTTGGCAGAATTTTCATACAATAACAGCTATCATACGAGCATCAATGCAGCGCCATTTGAAGTACTTTACGGTAGAAAGTGCAGATCTCCTATCTGTTGGAGTGAAGTAGGAGAAAGACAACTTACTGGACCAGAAATTATTCATGAAACCACCGAAAAGATCATTCAAATACAACAGCGATTGAAAATGGCCATGAGTCGCCAAAAGAGTTATGCTGATGTAAGGAGAAAACCGCTAGAATTTCAAGTGGGCGACAAAGTCATGTTGAAAGTGTCACCCTGGAAAGGCGTTGTACGATTCGGTAAACGAGGAAAGCTAAGTCCTAGGTACGTAGGACCCTTTGAAATCACCGAAAGAATTGGAACAGTTGCTTATCGATTAAAGCTACCGCAAGAACTTAGTAGTGTTCACAACACATTTCACGTGTCAAATTTGAAGAAATGTTTAGCTGAAGAGGATGTCGTAATTCCTCTTGACGAAATACGAATCAATGATAAACTCCATTTTATCGAAGAACCTGTTGAAATCATGGACCGTGAGGTCAAACAATTAAAACAAAGCAAAATACCGATAGTTAGAGTTCGTTGGAACGCAAGACGAGGACCCGAGTTTACTTGGGAACGTGAAGATCAAATGAAGCAAAAGTATCCACATTTGTTCACTGATATCGCTCATGAAACAGGTACTACTCAAAATTTCGGGACGAAATTTTCTTTAACGGGGAGGTACTGTGATGACCCGAAAAATTTCGACTAATTTAAACCAATTCTCTTTATGATTTAATATTATGTAAATATACATATATGTATGTATATATATATATATATATATATATATATATATATATATATATATATATATATATATATATATATATATATATATATATTATAAGATGTACAAGTAAAAACGACTTTTCTACAGTAAAACATTAATTGCTACAGTAAAAATGACTTTGCTACAGTAAAACACTATTTGCTACAGTGAAACCGTATTTTGCTACAGTGCTACAGTGAAAACGACTTTGCTACAGTAAACACTATTTGCTACAGTAAACACTATTTGCTACAGTAAACACTATTTGCTACAGTAAAACACTATTTGCTACAGTAAAATACTATTTGATGTCGACGAACTAGCAAACAAAAACAGAAAAGGCGGCCATGCGATCGCATGGCAAAAACACTGAAAACTCATGCGATCGCATGAGCTACAGTAAATCGAAAAGTAATATAAATACGCAGTTTGTTCGACGAAATTTATTCATATTTATCTCTCAATATTTAAATTTATATTATAATTTTAATTTTAAATTTAAGTTTAATAATAATAAGGTATATACGAGGGTGTTTTTAATTCGGGTTTCAAACCGCTTTAAGCTAAGGAAATATTGGGTATTATTCGGGGTATTGTTCTTGAATCCAAGGCCAACCATACAGTCATCTACCGTCATTACGTCTACGCAATTTGCCTACAATATTGAGTCTCAATATTGAACTGTGAGTTATAGTCTCCCTTTTTAAATGCTTTAAATATTTTTGGGCTGAGAATATATGCAATTTATTTTAAACGCAATAAGACACAAGTACATACAAAATTCTACACTGAGTTAAACCGAAAATCCCTTAGCTTTGGTAACTAGTAGCTGCCAGTACATAGGATATGGACTGGTGGGCGCGAATAATTGTATATGGATCCATAGGGCTTGACATCCCCGTTCGAGCTAGAGCGCTAGCCTTTTAACGGACGTATGTTATTTGAGTTTAAGACACGTTGGTTTGCGCGTATTAAAACGAATGGGGTAATTATCACTATAGCGTTAAGTTTAGTTACCAGGGTGCTCTGTTACGTAGAATCTATTGATAAAATTTTGATGAAATCTTGTGGTCTATCTTTATATATGTTTATGACTCGAGCAATTAAACCTATAACTCACCAACATTCGTGTTGACTTTTTAGCATGTTTTATTCTCAGGTCCTTAGAATGCTTCCGCTGTGATGTGCTTGTTGCCTGCATGGAGTCTCTCATGCTTTGTACAAAGTTTATTGCATTCAAAATAAAACTGCGTTGTGTAATAAATAATTGGACTGTGATGTCAACCTGTAAATTTAAGACTTATGTATTTTGGGGTTTTGCTTATACCTAAGCACTCGCCCACATGTTTATAACTTTCTATGTTTAGAAAGTCACTTATTTTAATGAATGCAATATTTTATCAAAACGTATCATATAGAGGTCAAAACCTCACTGTGGAATCAATGATTAACGTGCCGCGTCAATAGCGATTTTGACGGGTCGTTACAGTTGGTATCAGAGCTTGAGGTCATAGGGAACCAGAAATTACATTAGTGTGTTTAACTAGTAATTGTTAGGATGCATTAGTGAGTCTGGACTATGACCATATCTGTTTTTACTGATTTTTGCTTATTATTTGGTCAAAAACATTATATGTGATATATTTATATGCTAACGTAATTGTTGTTTCAATTATGTGATAGATGACTTCCTCTAATCCTATCATTTTGTACGACTCGGAATCGGACACTGAATCTATTCTATCCACAACTGAAAAGGGCGTTCCAATACCTATTAAAGAAGAAATTGTGTTAGCCGGGGAATCTCAACTCCCGGTAAACCCAGAGGAGGTTCCAGCTCCACCCAGCTTTAGTTTTCCGGAGCCACAGTATCGTTGGCATGGACCCATGATCCCTGGAGTAAAAGAGGATCGTCCATTTTTAAACAAATATGGACATTGGTCCAGATATACCGCCGACGGGCGGGTTGTGCCGATTACGCCTGGCAGATTTCGGTTCATGACCACCGGTACATATTCTTGCAGTTCGTCGTCATATTCTCCTACACATGACTCAGACAGTTCGTCATCAGACGAGATCAGTAAGGAGGAGGATTTCGCTAATGAAATAAAAGAGATCACTAAGGAGAAATTCCAACTTGCAATAGATAATAAAAACAACCACAATAATAAAATGTCCTTAATTATTAAAAAAGAACAGGACCATTCGATCCGTAACCACCCTTATTGTATTAAACCCACTGAGGCAACGGGTACCTCAAAACCCCAACTAAAAATAAAATACACTGCCAGAATGTCTGTCGGACCATGTGCACACAAACAATTGGCAGAGAGAACCAAATGGGAAGAAGTTTCTGATAGTTCTGAATAAACGACCTCGCAACCATAAATCTTCCATGCGCTATTTTATTGCTTATGTGTGCTACTCTATCTTGTTATGTAAAATAAGCATATGTAAAATATCAGTATTGTATGGTATTGTATTATTTTGGTTTATTAATAATAAATGCATGGAATGATTATTTGTATTATTACTACTTATTATTATTATTATTACATAATAATGTAGTAACTCGCTATAATTTTTCATAGTAGAATATTATTAGGATTTTAGTAGTTAATTCCTTGTACTAGCTATTATGTATGAACTTAACGGGTAGGTAATACCCTAGAAATAATTATAAAATGCTAATAAGAAGAAAAGGCTTTTATAATAATCGGTTCATATTATTAATATGCTACGATTAACTATTGACAACTTATTTTACCTATAATATTCTATATGATTAAATTATATCTGTTGTGTTTATTGAAGAAACATGTCTCAAATGTCGGATGCTGAGTTTGAGCAACTAGTCGAGAAACGTGTGAATGAAAGAATTGCTGCAACCGAAGCAGCAAAAGCAACAGCCGAAGCAGCAGCCAAAGCAGCAGCCGTAAACACAAATTCACGAAACGGATGCTCATACAAAACTTTTCAAGGATGCAAACCACAGACGTTTAGTGGAACTGAGGGACCAGTCGGTCTAACCCGATGGTTTGAAAAGATGGAGTCCGTTTTCAAAATCAGTAATTGTGCGAACGGAGACAAGTCAAAGTATGCTTCGTGCACGTTGCAAGACGGTGCACTTACTTGGTGGAACAATTATGCTAAAGCAGAAGGAATAGATACGGCATATGATATCTCTTGGGAAGAACTGAAAAAGATGCTAATCGAGGAGTACTGTCCTCGAAACGAGATCAGAAAAATGGAATCTGAGTTACGTAATCTGAAGGTTATCGGCGCGAATCTCAATAACTATGAAAAGCGTTTCATGGAACTAGCCTTGTTGTGTCCCGAATTGGTGCCAAACGAGAAACGAAAGATAGAAATGTATATTGACGGTTTATCGATCAATATCAAAGGAAATGTTACATCGTCCAAACCGAATACGATGCAGGAAGCCATGACAATGGCACACCAACTCATGGACCAGATCACAGAGAGTTCGATTAAGGCACCAATTATCGAAGTCAAGACAACTGAAGGAAAGAGGAAATGGGAAGACTATAAGGGCAAAAGTACTCACCTGAAGAAACAAGAAACTTTTAAAGGTAACCAAGATGGGGCAACTGCAAGTCCAAACTATAAGGGACCCCATCCGTTCTGCAAAAGATGTTACACACATCATGCAGGCTATTGCCAAGTGGTCTGTGACAAGTGCAACAAGAAAGGACATGTGGCGAAAGATTGTTATGCCACCGTTTCTGAAGTAAAGACAAAATCGACCGATGTCAAGAAATGTTATGGATGCGGGAAGTCTGGTCACTTTATAAATCAATGCCCTGATAAGGAGAAGAACAAAGAACCCGCACGTGGGAGGGCATTTAATGTTAGTGCCAGTAAAGCACGTGAGGATCCTAATCTTGTCACGGGTACGTTTACCGTTAATAATCAACTAGCTTCTATTATGTTTGATACGGGTGCTGATAGAAGTTATATGTGTAAAGACTTTAGTTTTAAACTAAAATGTGCATCATTACCTCTAGACGATAAATATACTATTGAATTAGCTAATGGTAAACTGATAAAAGCCGATAAAATTTGCCATGGTTGCGAAATGAATCTCGCTGGTGAAACCTTCAAAATTGATTTGATACCCGTAGAATTAGGAAGTTTTGATGTAATCGTTGGCATGGACTGGATGTCCAAAACAAGAGCGGAAGTTGTTTGCGCTGAGAAAGCAATCCGCATCCCTCGTAAGGATGAAACGTCATTAATGATTTATGGGGAGAAGAACAACTCAAAACTGAACTTTATCAGCTGCATGAAGGCCCAGAAACTTATAAGAAAAGGTTGTTATGCTATTCTGGCACACGTAAAGAAGATCGATACTGAAGAAAGAAGCATTGATGACATGCCAGTTGTAAGAGAATATCCCGGAGTATTTCCAAAAGAATTACCGGGGCTACCTCCACTCAGATGTGTAGAATTCCAGATTGATCTCATACCAGGAGCTGCACCTGTAGCCCGATCTCCATATAGACTTGCACCTTCAGAAATGCAAGAATTACAAGACCAGTTGCAAGAATTATCGGACCGTGGATTTATTCGTCCTAGTTTTTCACCTTGGGGTGCTCCTATTCTGTTTGTCAAGAAGAAGGATGGATCTATGAGAATGTGCATAGATTACAGAGAATTAAACAAATTAACGATCAAGAATCGGTACCCATTACCGAGGATTGATGATTTGTTTGATCAATTGCAAGGATCAAGTGTTTATTCTAAGATTGATCTACGCTCCGGATATCATCAACTGAGAGTGAAGGAAGAAGATGTTCCTAAAACCGCGTTCAGAACCCGTTACGGTCACTATGAGTTTCTAGTCATGCCTTTTGGATTAACTAATGCTCCAGCAGTATTCATGGATCTAATGAATCGCATCTGTAGACCGTATTTAGACAAATTTGTCATTGTTTTTATCGACGACATATTGATTTACTCGAAGAACAAGGAAGAACATGAGCAACACTTAAGACTGGTACTGGAGATACTCAAGAAAGAAGAATTGTACGCAAAATTTTCGAAGTGTGATTTCTGGTTACAAGAAGTACAATTTTTGGGCCATGTTGTCAGTAAACATGGAATTAAAGTTGACCCCGCCAAGATCGAAGCCATTAGTAAATGGGAAACCCCGAAGACTCCAACACAAATTCGCCAATTCTTAGGTCTTGCTGGTTACTACCGAAGATTCATTCAAGATTTCTCTAGAATCGCCAAACCCTTAACTTCATTGACTCAAAAGGGAAAGAAATATGATTGGTCCACGGAACAGGAATCCTCATTCCAGTTATTAAAGAAGAAGTTAACGTCTGCACCCATTTTGTCATTACCAGAAGGAAATGATGATTTCGTGATCTATTGTGATGCTTCACGCCAAGGTTTAGGATGTGTATTAATGCAACGCACAAAAGTCATCGCATATGCCTCACGACAACTAAAAATTCATGAAAAGAACTATACGACGCACGATTTAGAACTTGGAGCAGTAGTTTTTGCACTCAAAATATGGAGACACTATCTATATGGCACCAAGTGTACAGTGTACACCGACCATAAGAGTCTTCAGCATATTTTTGATCAAAAACAACTCAATATGAGGCAACGTCGCTGGGTAGAGTTGTTAAACGATTACGATTGTGAAATCCGTTACCACCCCGGAAAGGCTAATGTTGTAGCTGATGCCCTAAGTCGAAAAGAAAGAGTAAAACCTCTTAGGGTCCGAGCTTTGAATATTACAATTCGTACTGATCTCACAAAGCAAATTCAAGCAGCACAGTTAGAGGCTTTAAAAGAAGAAAACGAAAAAGGCGAAATAAGCAAAGGGTTAGAAAAACAACTTGAAGAAAAAGCCGATGGAACCCTGTATTTTGCTGGTAGGATATGGGTACCAAAACATGGTAACCTAAGGCAACTAGTACTGGATGAAGCACACAAAACGAGGTACTCAATTCACCCAGGAAACGGAAAAATGTACCACGATCTCAAGAAGTTTTATTGGTGGCCTAATATGAAAACAGAAATTGCTACTTATGTAAGCAAATGTTTAACGTGTGCAAAGGTCAAAGCTGAGCACCAAAAGCCGTCAGGATTACTGCAACAACCAGAAATTCCGCAGTGGAAATGGGAAAGAATAACCATGGATTTCATTACGAAATTGCCAAGGACTGCAAGTAGTCATGATACTATTTGGGTGATAGTTGATCGTCTAACTAAATCAGCTCACTTTCTACCAATAAAGGAGACAGACAGTATGGAGAAATTAGCACGCCTATATTTGAAGGAAGTAGTTTCCAGGCATGGTGTACCCATCTCTATCATATCTGATCGCGACACCCGATTCACATCACGTTTCTGGCAGTCATTACAAAAAGCATTGGGAACTCGATTAGATATGAGCACCGCTTATCACCCACAGACAGATGGTCAAAGTGAAAGAACAATACAAACATTGGAAGACATGTTACGGGCATGCGTGATTGACTTTGGAACCAGTTGGGATCGACACTTACCGTTGGCAGAATTTTCATACAATAACAGCTATCATACGAGCATCAATGCAGCGCCATTTGAAGTACTTTACGGTAGAAAGTGCAGATCTCCTATCTGTTGGAGTGAAGTAGGAGAAAGACAACTTACTGGACCAGAAATTATTCATGAAACCACCGAAAAGATCATTCAAATACAACAGCGATTGAAAATGGCCATGAGTCGCCAAAAGAGTTATGCTGATGTAAGGAGAAAACCGCTAGAATTTCAAGTGGGCGACAAAGTCATGTTGAAAGTGTCACCCTGGAAAGGCGTTGTACGATTCGGTAAACGAGGAAAGCTAAGTCCTAGGTACGTAGGACCCTTTGAAATCACCGAAAGAATTGGAACAGTTGCTTATCGATTAAAGCTACCGCAAGAACTTAGTAGTGTTCACAACACATTTCACGTGTCAAATTTGAAGAAATGTTTAGCTGAAGAGGATGTCGTAATTCCTCTTGACGAAATACGAATCAATGATAAACTCCATTTTATCGAAGAACCTGTTGAAATCATGGACCGTGAGGTCAAACAATTAAAACAAAGCAAAATACCGATAGTTAGAGTTCGTTGGAACGCAAGACGAGGACCCGAGTTTACTTGGGAACGTGAAGATCAAATGAAGCAAAAGTATCCACATTTGTTCACTGATATCGCTCATGAAACAGGTACTACTCAAAATTTCGGGACGAAATTTTCTTTAACGGGGAGGTACTGTGATGACCCGAAAAATTTCGACTAATTTAAACCAATTCTCTTTATGATTTAATATTATGTAAATATACATATATGTATGTATATATATATATATATATATATATTATAAGATGTACAAGTAAAAACGACTTTTCTACAGTAAAACATTAATTGCTACAGTAAAAATGACTTTGCTACAGTAAAACACTATTTGCTACAGTGAAACCGTATTTTGCTACAATGCTACAGTGAAAACGACTTTGCTACAGTGATTTGCTACAGTAAACACTATTTGCTACAGTAAACACTATTTGCTACAGTAAACACTATTTGCTACAGTAAAACACTATTTGCTACAGTAAAATACTATTTGATGTCGACGAACTAGCAAACAAAAACAGAAAAGGCGGCCATGCGATCGCATGGCAAAAACACTGAAAACTCATGCGATCGCATGAGCTACAGTAAATCGAAAAGTAATATAAATACGCAGTTTGTTCGACGAAATTTATTCATATTTATCTCTCAATATTTAAATTTATATTATAATTTTAATTTTAAATTTAAGTTTAATAATAATAAGGTATATACGAGGGTGTTTTTAATTCGGGTTTCAAACCGCTTTAAGCTAAGGAAATATTGGGTATTATTCGGGGTATTGTTCTTGAATCCAAGGCCAACCATACAGTCATCTACCGTCATTACGTCTACGCAATTTGCCTACAATATTGAGTCTCAATATTGAACTGTGAGTTATAGTCTCCCTTTTTAAATGCTTTAAATATTTTTGGGCTGAGAATATATGCAATTTATTTTAAACGCAATAAGACACAAGTACATACAAAATTCTACACTGAGTTAAACCGAAAATCCCTTAGCTTTGGTAACTAGTAGCTGCCAGTACATAGGATATGGACTGGTGGGCGCGAATAATTGTATATGGATCCATAGGGCTTGACATCCCCGTTCGAGCTAGAGCGCTAGCCTTTTAACGGACGTATGTTATTTGAGTTTAAGACACGTTGGTTTGCGCGTATTAAAACGAATGGGGTAATTATCACTATAGTGTTAAGTTTAGTTACCAGGGTGCTCTGTTACGTAGAATCTATTGATAAAATTTTGATGAAATCTTGTGGTCTATCTTTATATATGTTTATGACTCGAGCAATTAAACCTATAACTCACCAACATTCGTGTTGACTTTTTAGCATGTTTTATTCTCAGGTCCTTAGAATGCTTCCGCTGTGATGTGCTTGTTGCCTGCATGGAGTCTCTCATGCTTTGTACAAAGTTTATTGCATTCAAAATAAAACTGCGTTGTGTAATAAATAATTGGACTGTGATGTCAATCTGTAAATTTAAGACTTATGTATTTTGGGGTTTTGCTTATACCTAAGCACTCGCCCACATGTTTATAACTTTCTATGTTTAGAAAGTCACTTATTTTAATGAATGCAATATTTTATCAAAACGTATCATATAGAGGTCAAAACCTCACTGTGGAATCAATGATTAACGTGCCGCGTCAATAGCGATTTTGACGGGTCGTTACAACAATGCAGTCAAAATAAGGTACATGATGATGAATTGGTGAATGCAACGTTTTCTTGAAAAATATGCCATATAAGACTCCATGCACATAGCTTGTCTATCATATAAGCAAACAACGGAAGACTTCTAGGGAACCTGAGAATAAACATGCTAACAAGTGTCAACATAAAGGTTGGTGAGTTCATAGTTTGTATGTTTCGCATAATCTGTATATAAAGATGGATCACAAGATTTCAGTTGTTTCATCCAGAAACGTTTATCAAAATATTCTACGAAATTGAGCACCCTGGTAACTAAACTTAACGTATATATAATTTGTACCCTTTGTATAATCATCTTAATAATACACGCAAACCAACGTGTACGCTTCTCAAATAGCATACGTCCGTTAAAACGCTAGTGCTCTAGCTCGGACGGGGATATCAAGCCCTATGGATCCATATACTACTACTCGCGCCCACCAGTTCTTATAACTGGCAGTTACTAGTTACCAAAGCTAAGGGATTTTCGGTTCAAACTCAGTGTAGAATTTAGTATGTACTTGTATCCATTGTGTTTAAAATAAAGTGCATGTATTCTCAGCCCAAAAATATATATTGCAAAAGCAATTAAAAAGGGAGCAAATGAAACTCACACTTTATAATTATTGTAAACCAGTTATTAAAGCATTTGCATGTATTCTCAGCCCAAAAATGTAAAGGGTAAAAGGGATCATATGAAACTCACCTTAGCAGCACATACAGTTGTTCATCGTAATGTAACCGAAACTCGGTATATCAAAGAATCGTAGATCTCAACCTAGAGAACATATGTTGGTCAATAAATGTCTATCAATCTAGGTCAGGTCATAGTGTATCACAATCCTAATGCTCGAGATCGACATATAAAAGTTATCCAAAGTCGTTTCAAAAAGTCAATTTTGACAATAGTTTAACAAAACGAGACGTACCTTATATAAGGATTCATTTACTCGGTTGGTAATATTCAAAAATCCAATTTATCAATCTCGTAAACAAGTTGTTTAAATCTTAATTGTAGATTCAAAAGCAATTTCAATTAACTTCAATCATAATTCAGTTGCTCATATCTTTTAATCCGTTCATCGA
Source organism: Rutidosis leptorrhynchoides (assembly GCF_046630445.1). Taxonomy (NCBI): domain Eukaryota; kingdom Viridiplantae; phylum Streptophyta; class Magnoliopsida; order Asterales; family Asteraceae; genus Rutidosis; species Rutidosis leptorrhynchoides. The sequence goes on along the minus strand of NC_092341.1, from coordinate 369,736,219 downwards.
AATTATTCGATATCTAAATGAAAAGTTATTGATTTTTCGCCAGCTTTCCAAAAACATGTATATCATATACCTTTTACCAGTAATATATGTATTTAATTCGTGATCTATTATAAACTGTTTAACGACGAAATTTAGCATACACGTATGTATAAATATATATACTCGAGCACTAGACATGGATACACAATTAATATATAAAAGATAAAATATGAGTGCTTACATATCAATACTGAGATTCAATATTGTAGGATAGTGCGTAGAAGTAACGGAGATGATAAACACTAGGTTTGACTTACGAGCAAAACCCTCGAACAATACCCATAACCTCCTTAGTAATAACACATAGTTTCCTTAGCTCTATCCCACTTGAAAACCCATTTTGAAAGTGACACGCTCATGACCTCGTCGTAGTATTTTAAGTGATATAAATAAAAATAATAATAATAATAATAATAATAATACTATTAATAATAATAAAATAAATAATAATAATCTTAATAATAATAATAATAATAATAATAATAATAATAATAATAATAATAATAATAATAATAATAATAATAATAATAATAATTTAAATAAATAAATTTACACATAGTAATATATGTGTAAAACAACTCGCGCAGAAACCTGGTATTTATAGGCATAATTCCTGATTCTGATGCTCATGCGATCGCATGGGTTTTATGCCTATTTCTCATGCGATCGCATGGCCGTCAGATCCAGCTCACATATTTTTGTTTTTTTGTTTGTCGACATAATAATTAATAATATATATAATATATTTAATTTATATAATTAATTATATATTATATTAAATTCACGTGCATAGTTAACTTGTAATTTTTGTTTCGATAAGTCGTACGTTGTTATGCGACTTATGTCCCGGTTCTGGTTTTTCGAGTGTCCCTTCGTACGCTGAGAAAACTTGTAATTTTCATTCTGGGACACGTACCTTTGTCAAAATATAGCCTTAAATTATCCCTAAATTATACCACCCAGAGTATATCTTAAACTTTAGAGTATTTTGGTCATTTACTTCTATAAATCATTTTCTCGTTATTTATTAATATAATAGTATTTATCAAACGTTTCATAACCAAGTTAATATCTATTCACAATATTTATAAACACGTTTTAAAATACGTATCGCAAGTTATTCATATAATTAATTCTTAACAGTTAATATTCCTTATTATTGTATGTGTCCAAATTACGTTATTTAAACAAATAATTCACCATTTATTCCGAATACCGTTAAAATGAATGATTTTTCAAATCAAGTGGACCTCTCAACAGAGACTCGTAATAATATCATAATTCTTAAGAGACTCGGTAAATATCTTTTACTTGAATCGTTTGGCATAATCTTTTAACTCTATAGTTAAATATATCAATCAGATAATTAAACCAATAAGTTTAATGCACAGTATCATATCCTCAACACTTTGTTACGTTTTCAAGTTATAGTATATGTATCTATATATAATTGTTCGCGTTTCGTTGAGAACAATCGAAGATTAATTGAACAGTTCAAAATTTTGAGATTTAACTTCATAGACTTTGTTTATCGTGTCGATTGTTATGTCTGATATTTTGCTATAAATTGCCCACTTCCGTTTCATTATTTTCACCACTCCCACATCTTCTTCCTCATTTCATACTTCCAAAAGATTGTGAAATGCTTCATCCAGTTCTGATTCTTGATATACTCCTAACCTTCATATCTGTCATTCTTCTCTTTCATTTACCACCGGAGGATTTTATTTACTTTTACTTTTATCTTGGGGTTATAGTGTTATTAATTTTCCCGTGTCTTTACATTGCAATACGTATTGATATACACGGTTTGTAAATTTCGGGGTTGTTTTCGGGCTTTATATTTTCCATTATATTTCGGAGCTTCATGCTTTCGTTTTCTCTTCCCGACTTTAAGTCAAGCGAATAATGGTCTTAAATTCGTAGCTATACATTTCGGAATGAACATAATTAATGTTCTAAGAAAGAAACGGTAATAGCACAATCTGACTTGTCAAATTACCAGAATACCTTGAAAAAGACCGAATCATTAAGAAAATATTTTCTTGATATTTTTAGAGATTATATAGAATGAAAGAGCTATGTAACATGGTTCATGATGAGGGTATTGTAGTGACCCAAACTTTTCCATGTTTATATATATTAATTGAGATTGATATTTACATGATTAAATGTTTCCAACATGTTAAGCAATCAAACTTGTTAAGACTTGATTAATTGAAATATGTTTCATATAGACAATTGACCACCCAAGTTGATCGGTGATTCACGAACGTTAAAACTTGTAAAAACTATATGATGACATATATATGGATATATATATATAGTTAACATGATACTATGATAAGAAAACATATCATAAAGTATATTAATAATGAACTACATATGTAAAAACAAGACTACTAACTTAATGATTTTTAAACGAGACATATATGTAACGATTATCGTTGTAAAGACATTTAATGTATACATATCATATTAAGAGATATTCATACATGATAATATCATGATAATATAATAATTTAAAATCTCATTTGATATTATAAACATTGGGTTAACAACATTTAACAAGATCGTTAACCTAAAGGTTTCAAAACAACACTTACATGTAACGACTAACGATGACTTAACGACTCAGTTAAAATGTATATACATGTAGTGTATTAATATGTATTTATACACTTTTTAAAGACTTAAATACACTTATCAAAATACTTCTACTTAACAAAAATGCTTACAATTACATCCTCGTTCAGTTTCATCAACAATTCTACTCGTATGCACCCGTATTCGTACTCGTACAATACACAGCTTTTAGATGTATGTACTATTGGTATATACACTCCAATGATCAGCTCTTAGCAGCCCATGTGAGTCACCTAACACATGTAGGAACCATCATTTGGCAACTAGCATGAAATATCTCATAAAATTACAAAAATATGAGTAATCATTCATGACTTATTTACATGAAAATAAAATTACATATCCTTTATATCTAATCCATACACCAACGACCAAAAACACCTACAAACACTTTCATTCTTCAATTTTCTTCATCTAATTGATCTCTCTCAAGTTCTATCTTCAAGTTCTAAGTGTTCTTCATAAATTCCAAAAGTTCTAGTTTCATAAAATCAAGAATACTTTCAAGTTTGCTAGCTCACTTCCAATCTTGTAAGGTGATCATCCAACCTCAAGAAATCTTTGTTTCTTACAGTAGGTTATCATTCTAATACAAGGTAATAATCATATTCAAACTTTGGTTCAATTTCTATAACTATAACAATCTTATTTCAAGTGATGATCTTACTTGAACTTGTTTTCGTGTCATGATTCTGCTTCAAGAACTTCGAGCCATCCAAGGATCCATTGAAGCTAGATCCATTTTTCTCTTTTCCAGTAGGTTTATCCAAGGAAATTAAGGTAGTAATGATGTTCATAACATCATTCGATTCATACATATAAAGCTATCTTATTCGAAGGTTTAAACTTGTAATCACTAGAACATAGTTTAGTTAATTCTAAACTTGTTCGCAAACAAAAGTTAATCCTTCTAACTTGACTTTTAAAATCAACTAAACACATGTTCTATATCTATATGATATGCTAACTTAATGATTTAAAACCTGGAAACACGAAAAACACCGTAAAACCGGATTTACGCCGTCGTAGTAACACCGCGGGCTGTTTTGGGTTAGTTAATTAAAAACTATGATAAACTTTGATTTAAAAGTTGTTATTCTGAGAAAATGATTTTTATTATGAACATGAAACTATATCCAAAAATTATGGTTAAACTCAAAGTGGAAGTATGTTTTCTAAAATGGTCATCTAGACGTCGTTCTTTCGACTGAAATGACTACCTTTGCAAAAACGACTTGTAACTTATTTTTCCGACTATAAACCTATACTTTTTCTGTTTAGATTCATAAAATAGAGTTCAATATGAAACCATAGCAATTTGATTCACTCAAAACGGATTTAAAATGAAGAAGTTATGGGTAAAACAAGATTGGATAATTTTTCTCATTTTAGCTACGTGAAAATTGGTAACAAATCTATTCCAACCATAACTTAATCAACTTGTATTGTATATTATGTAATCTTGAGATACCATAGACACGTATACAATGTTTCGACCTATCATGTCGACACATCTATATATATTTCGGAACAACCATAGACACTCTATATGTGAATGTTGGAGTTAGCTATACAGGGTTGAGGTTGATTCCAAAATATATATAGTTTGAGTTGTGATCAATACTGAGATACGTATACACTGGGTCGTGGATTGATTCAAGATAATATTTATCGATTTATTTCTGTACATCTAACTGTGGACAACTAGTTATAGGTTACTAACGAGGACAGCTGACTTAATAAACTTAAAACATCAAAATATATTAAAAGTGTTGTAAATATATTTTGAACATACTTTAATATATATGTATATATTGTTATAGGTTCGTGAATCAACAGTGGCCAAGTCTTACTTCCCGACGAAGTAAAAATATGTGAAAGTGAGTTATAGTCCCACTTTTAAAATCTAATATTTTTGGGATGAGAATACATGCAGGTTTTATAAATGATTTACAAAATAGACACAAGTACGTGAAACTACATTCTATGGTTGAATTATCGAAATCGAATATGCCCCTTTTTATTAAGTCTGGTAATCTAAGAATTAGGGAACTGACACCCTAATTGACGCGAATCCTAAAGATAGATCTATTGGGCCTAACAAACCCCATCCAAAGTACCGGATGCTTTAGTACTTCGAAATTTATATCATATCCGAAGGGTGTCCCGGAATGATGGGGATATTCTTATATATGCATCTTGTTATTGTCGGTTACCAGGTGTTCACCATATGAATGATTTTTTTATCTCTATGTATGGGATGTGTATTGAAATATGAAATCTTGTGGTCTATTGTTACGATTTGATATATATAGGTTAAACCTATAACTCACCAACATTTTTGTTGACGTTTAAAGCATGTTTATTCTCAGGTGAATATTAAGAGCTTCCGCTGTTGCATACTAAAATAAGGACAAGATTTGGAGTCCATGTTTGTATGATATTGTGTAAAAACTGCATTCAAGAAACCGATTTCGATGTAACATATTTGTATTGTAAACCATTATGTAATGGTCGTGTGTAAACAGGATATTTTAGATTATCATTATTTGATAATCTACGTAAAGCTTTTTAAACCTTTATTTATGAAATAAAGGTTATGGTTTGTTTTAAAAATGAATGCAGTCTTTGAAAAACGTCTCATATAGAGGTCAAAACCTCGCAACGAAATCAATTAATATGGAACGTTTTTAATCAATAAGAACGGGACATTTCAGTTGGTATCCGAGCGTTGGTCTTAGAGAACCAGAAAATTTGCATTAGTGTGTCTTATCGAGTTTGTTAGGATGCATTAGTGAGTCTGGACTTCGACCGTGTTTTTTTAAAAATGATTGCTTAACATTTTTGTTGGAAACTATATATTTTTAACATATGAATATTATGTGATATATTAATCTCTTAACGTGTTTGATATTATGTGATAGATGTCTACCTCTAGAACAAGTCCCATTGACTCACCTAATAATAATGAAGAGTCAAATGTAAATTGGAATGATTTGTGGACTGATTCACAAGTTCCCGAAGAGGAACCGGAAGAAGAGTCGGAACCGGAAGAAGAATCGGAACCGGAAGAAGAATCGGAACCGGATGAAGAAATAGAACCGGTGGGGGAAATAATAAAACGGTTAAGTAAAAGAAAATCCTCAACCAACCGACCAAAGTTAATTATGGTCAATGGTGTTTCCGCCAAGGAAGCAAAATATTGGGAGGATTACCAATTCTCCGATGAATCGGATTCCGACGAGAATTCCGATGATGTTATAGAAATTACCCCAACTGAATTTAAAAAGGCAAAAGAAAATAATAAGGGAAAGGGCATAAAAATAGAGAAATCTAATTCCAACCCCGATGAACTTTATATGTATCGTCAACCCCCGAAGTCCTTAAGTTGTAACAATGACCCGGGAACCTCTAAACCACCAGGTTTTTCTAAACCAATGTGGACAACGACGGCTCGTATTAGGGGAACATCATATATCCCTAGAAACTTGGCAAAACGAACCAAAACCGAAGAAGAAGAAACGAGCGAGTCGGAATAAGATAGTTGTATTCGTGTGGTGTAATATATGTAATATAGTGTTCTTATGCTTTATGATATATGTAAAATTGCTTGTATTAATAAGTATTTTTTTTATGAATCTAACTCTTGTCTATTTTACAGTTTAAAAACACAAAATGGATAGACAACCCAATATTTTAAGAGACCTACCCGGAGACATGATTGATGAAATCTTGTCTAGAGTCGGCCAGAATTCTTCGGCACAACTATTTAAGGCGAGATCAGTTTGTAAGACATTCGAAGAACGTTCCAAGAATGTCTTGGTTTATAAGAGACTTTCGTTTGAAAGATGGGGGATATCACATTGGGAAACCCATAAGTTACGATGTGTTTACTTTGACGCATATATTGCGGGGAACCCAAATGCTATTTTACGCAACGGGTTAAGAAATTATTTTGACTCAATATATCCGAATATTGGACTTCGTGATTTAGAAAAAGCGGCTAACATGCAACATAAAGAAGCATGTTATGCTTACGGATTAGTAATGTTCGCTTCTCACCAAAGTGAGAACAAGAACATCGGGCTACAACTATTAAACAAAACGTTTCCACAAGTGACGGAGTCGGTAATTGGGGTAAGAAATGAGGTTTTTAGATTATTACGGGACTGTTGGACATTACGTAACCCTCGTCCCTTTGATGACGTTACAACACGCTGTCTTATCAACGGCCATAACGGTTATGTTGCACAAGACCAAGGATGGGAAGTAGTCCTAGTAAAACCAGAATGCATGACTTGTTTTTGGACGTATGAATTACGTGTCTTTATTGCCTTTGCTGAACGACTTGTGTACTAGCTAGAATTGTCTTCACAACTATCTTGTATCAAAGTTATTGTGTGCTATATTTCATGCTTTATGTAAAATAAGCGGTATTGTAAGTTTGTAAAATATTGTATAAAAGTTTGAACGCGAAATATTATTATAATCAGTTTTTCATATAGAATTGTAGTAGTTGAATTGTATATTAGCTACTAAGTATGAACTTAACGGGTAGGTACTACCCGAATTTAAACTTATAAAATGCTAATATGAAGAAAAAGCTTTTATAAATGAGTTCATATTATGCTACAAAATACTATTAACTACTCTTAATATTCTGTATGATTAACTTGTTCCATTTAACTATTTTGAAGGAAATGGCACCGACTACTCGACACACCGTGAATATGAACGAAGAGGAATTCCGTACTTTTCTAGCTTCAAACATAGCCGCAGTACAGGCTGCGCTACATACCAACAATAACCTTGGATCTAGCAGTACAGGAAATCGTGTAGGATGCACCTACAAAGAATTCACTGCCTGCAAACCTTTGGAATTTGATGGAACCGAAGGACCGATCGGATTGAAACGGTGGACCGAGAAGATTGAATCGGTGTTTGCCATAAGTAAGTGTACTGAAGAGGACAAAGTGAAGTACGCTACGCATACCTTCACAGGTTCTGCGTTAACATGGTGGAATACCTATCTAGAGCAAGTGGGACAAGATGATGCGTACGCACTACCGTGGTCAGCATTCAAGCACTTGATGAACGAGAAGTACCGTCCCAGAACCGAGGTCAATAAGCTCAAGACAGAACTTAGAGGGTTACGAACCCAAGGATTTGATATTACCACGTACGAAAGACGATTCACAGAATTGTGCCTATTGTGTCCGGGAGCATTCGAAGATGAGGAAGAGAAGATCGACGCGTTTGTGAAAGGATTACCGGAAAGAATCCAAGAAGATATAAGTTCACACGAGCCCGCCTCCATACAACAGGCATGTAGAATGGCTCACAAACTAGTGAACCAGAATGAAGAAAGAATTAAAGAACAGACTGCTGAAGAGGCCAATGTGAAGCAAGTCAAAAGAAAGTGGGAGGAAAACGGTGATAAGAATCACCAATACAACAACAACAGCAATTACAACAATAATCGCAACAATTATCCCAACAATCGCAACATCAATCGCAACTACAACAAAAGGCCCAACAACAACAACAACAACAACAACAACAGCAACTACAACAATCATCCCAACAACAATAATAACCGCAACAACAACAACAATCAGAAGCAGCTATGCCAAAGGTGTGAAAAGAATCACTCAGGGTTCTGCACCAAATTTTGCAACAAGTGTAAAAGAAATGGTCATAGCGCGGCGAAGTGTGAGGTCTACGGACCAGGGGTTAATAGAACGAAAGGAACAAATGGTGTCGGAACGAGTAATGGCGGAGCAAGTAGTGTCGGAGCAAATTATGCCAATGTAGTTTGTTATAAATGTGGAAAACCAGGCCACATTATTAGAAATTGCCCGAACCAGGAGAACACGAATGGACAAGGCCGTGGAAGAGTTTTCAATATTAATGCGGTAGAGGCACAGGAAGACCCGGAGCTTGTTACGGGTACGTTTCTTATTGACAATAAATCTGCTTACGTTTTATTTGATTCGGGTGCGGATAGAAGCTATATGAGTAGAGATTTTTGTGCTAAATTAAGTTGTCCATTGACGCCTTTGGATAGTAAATTTTTACTCGAATTAGCAAATGGTAAATTAATTTCAGCAGATAATATATGTCGGAATCGAGAAATTAAACTGGTTAGCGAAACATTTAAGATTGATTTGATACCAGTAGAGTTAGGGAGTTTTGATGTGATAATCGGTATGGACTGGTTGAAAGAAGTGAAAGCGGAGATCGTTTGTTACAAAAATGCAATTCGCATTATACGAGAAAAAGGAAAACCCTTAATGGTGTACGGAGAAAAGGGCAACACGAAGCTACATCTTATTAGTAATTTGAAGGCACAAAAACTAATAAGAAAAGGTTGCTATGCTGTTCTAGCACACGTCGAGAAAGTACAAACTGAAGAAAAGAGCATCAATGATGTTCCCATTGCAAAAGAATTTCTCGATGTATTTCCGAAAGAATTACCGGGATTACCCCCACATCGATCCGTTGAATTTCAAATAGATCTTGTACCAGGAGCTGCACCAATAGCTCGTGCTCCTTACAGACTCGCACCCAGCGAGATGAAAGAACTGCAAAGCCAATTACAAGAACTTTTAGAGCGTGGTTTCATTCGACCAAGCACATCACCGTGGGGAGCTCCTGTTTTGTTTGTCAAGAAGAAAGATGGTACATTCAGGTTGTGTATCGACTACCGAGAGTTGAACAAACTTACCATCAAGAACCGCTACCCACTACCGAGAATCGACGACTTATTTGATCAACTACAAGGCTCGTCTGTTTATTCAAAGATTGACTTACGTTCCGGGTATCATCAAATGCGGGTGAAAGAAGATGATATTCCAAAGACTGCTTTCAGAACACGTTACGGTCATTACGAGTTTATGGTCATGCCGTTTGGTTTAACTAATGCACCAGCTGTGTTCATGGACCTTATGAACCGAGTGTGTGGACCATACCTTGACAAGTTTGTCATTGTTTTTATTGATGACATACTTATTTACTCAAAGAATGACCAAGAACACGGTGAACATTTGAGAAAGGTGTTAGAAGTATTGAGGAAGGAAGAATTGTACGCTAAGTTTTCAAAGTGTGCATTTTGGTTGGAAGAAGTTCAATTCCTCGGTCACATAGTGAACAAAGAAGGTATTAAGGTGGATCCGACAAAGATAGAAACTGTTGAAAAGTGGGAAACCCCGAAAACTCCGAAACACATACGCCAGTTTTTAGGACTAGCTGGTTACTACAGAAGGTTCATCCAAGACTTTTCCAGAATAGCAAAACCCTTGACTGCATTAACGCATAAAGGGAAGAAATTTGAATGGAATGATGAACAAGAGAAAGCGTTTCAGTTATTGAAGAAAAAGCTAACTACGGCACCTATATTGTCATTACCTAAAGGGAATGATGATTTTGTGATTTATTGTGATGCATCAAAGCAAGGTCTCGGTTGTGTATTAATGCAACGAACGAAGGTGATTGCTTATGCGTCTAGACAATTGAAGATTCACGAACAAAATTATACGACGCATGATTTGAAATTAGGCGCGGTTGTTTTTGCATTAAAGACTTGGAGGCACTACTTATATGGGGTCAAAAGTATTATATATACCGACCACAAAAGTCTTCAACACATATTTAATCAGAAACAACTGAATATGAGGCAGCGTAGGTGGATTGAATTATTGAATGATTACGACTTTGAGATTCGTTACCACCCGGGGAAGGCAAATGTGGTAGCCGATGCCTTGAGCAGGAAGGACAGAGAACCCATTCGAGTAAAATCTATGAATATAATGATTCATAATAACATTACTACTCAAATAAAGGAGGCGCAACAAGGAGTTTTAAAAGAGGGAAATTTAAAGGATGAAATACCCAAAGGATCGGAGAAGCATCTTAATATTCGGGAAGACGGAACTCGGTATAGGGCTGAAAGGATTTGGGTACCAAAATTTGGAGATATGAGAGAAATGGTACTTAGAGAAGCTCATAAAACCAGATACTCAATACATCCTGGAACGGGGAAGATGTACAAGGATCTCAAGAAACATTTTTGGTGGCCGGGTATGAAAGCCGATGTTGCTAAATACGTAGGAGAATGTTTGACGTGTTCTAAGGTCAAAGCTGAGCATCAGAAACCATCAGGTCTACTTCAACAACCCGAAATCCCGGAATGGAAATGGGAAAACATTACCATGGATTTCATCACTAAATTGCCAAGGACTGCAAGTGGTTTTGATACTATTTGGGTAATAGTTGATCGTCTCACCAAATCAGCACACTTCCTACCAATAAGAGAAGATGACAAGATGGAGAAGTTAGCACGACTGTATTTGAAGGAAGTCGTCTCCAGACATGGAATACCAATCTCTATTATCTCTGATAGGGATGGCAGATTTATTTCAAGATTCTGGCAGACATTACAGCAAGCATTAGGAACTCGTCTAGACATGAGTACTGCCTATCATCCACAAACTGATGGGCAGAGCGAAAGGACGATACAAACGCTTGAAGACATGCTACGAGCATTTGTTATTGATTTCGGAAACAGTTGGGATCGACATCTACCGTTAGCAGAATTTTCCTACAACAACAGCTACCATTCAAGCATTGAGATGGCGCCGTTTGAAGCACTTTATGGTAGAAAGTGCAGGTCTCCGATTTGTTGGAGTGAAGTGGGGGATAGACAGATTACGGGTCCGGAGATTATACAAGAAACTACCGAGAAGATCATCCAAATTCAACAACGGTTGAAAACTGCCCAAAGTCGACAAAAGAGCTACGCTGACATTAAAAGAAAAGATATAGAATTTGAAATTGGAGAGATGGTCATGCTTAAAGTTGCACCTTGGAAAGGCGTTGTTCGATTTGGTAAACGAGGGAAATTAAATCCAAGGTATATTGGACCATTCAAGATTATTGATCGTGTCGGACCAGTAGCTTACCGATTAGAGTTACCTCAACAACTCGCGGCTGTACATAACACTTTCCACGTCTCGAATTTAAAGAAATGTTTTGCTAAAGAAGATCTCACTATTCCGTTAGATGAAATCCAAATCAACGAAAAACTTCAATTCATCGAAGAACCCGTCGAAATAATGGATCGTGAGGTTAAAAGACTTAAGCAAAACAAGATACCAATTGTTAAGGTTCGATGGAATGCTCGTAGAGGACCCGATTTCACCTGGGAGCATGAAGATCAGATGAAGAAGAAATACCCGCATCTATTTCCAGAAGATTCGTCAACACCTTCAACAGCTTAAAATTTCGGGACGAAATTTATTTAACGAGTAGGTACTGTAGTGACCCGAACTTTTCCATGTTTATATATATTAATTGAGATTGATATTTACATGATTAAATGTTTCCAACATGTTAAGCAATCAAACTTGTTAAGACTTGATTAATTGAAATATGTTTCATATAGACAATTGACCACCCAAGTTGATCGGTGATTCACGAACGTTAAAACTTGTAAAAACTATATGATGACATATATATGGATATATATATATAGTTAACATGATACTATGATAAGAAAACATATCATAAAGTATATTAATAATGAACTACATATGTAAAAACAAGACTACTAACTTAATGATTTTTAAACGAGACATATATGTAACGATTATCGTTGTAAAGACATTTAATGTATATATATCATATTAAGAGATATTCATACATGATAATATCATGATAATATAATAATTTAAAATCTCATTTGATATTATAAACATTGGGTTAACAACATTTAACAAGATCGTTAACCTAAAGGTTTCAAAACAACACTTACATGTAACGACTAACGATGACTTAACGACTCAGTTAAAATGTATATACATGTAGTGTTTTAATATGTATTTATACACTTTTGAAAGACTTCAATACACTTATCAAAATACTTCTACTTAACAAAAATGCTTACAATTACATCCTCGTTCAGTTTCATCAACAATTCTACTCGTATGCACCCGTATTCGTACTCGTACAATACACAGCTTTTAGATGTATGTACTATTAGTATATACACTCCAATGATCAGCTCTTAGCAGCCCATGTGAGTCACCTAACACATGTGGGAACCATCATTTGGCAACTAGCATGAAATATCTCATAAAATTACAAAAATATGAGTAATCATTCATGACTTATTTACATGAAAACAAAATTACATATCCTTTATATCTAATCCATACACCAACGACCAAAAACACCTACAAACACTTTCATTTTTCAATTTTATTCATCTAATTGATCTCTCTCAAGTTCTATCTTCAAGTTCTAAGTGTTCTTCATAAATTCCAAAAGTTCTAGTTTCATAAAATCAAGAATACTTTCAAGTTTGCTAGCTCACTTCCAATCTTGTAAGGTGATCATCCAACCTCAAGAAATCTTTGTTTCTTACAGTAGGTTATCATTCTAATACAAGTTAATAATCATATTCAAACTTTGGTTCAATTTCTATAACTATAACAATCTTATTTCAAGTGATGATCTTACTTGAACTTGTTTTCGTGTCATGATTCTGCTTCAAGAACTTCGAGCCATCCAAGGATCCATTGAAGCTAGATCCATTTTTCTCTTTTCCAGTAGGTTTATCCAAGGAAATTAAGGTAGTAATGATGTTCATAACATCATTCGATTCATACATATAAAGCTATCTTATTCGAAGGTTTAAACTTGTAATCACTAGAACATAGTTTAGTTAATTCTAAACTTGTTCGCAAACAAAAGTTAATCCTTCTAACTTGACTTTTAAAATCAACTAAACACATGTTCTATATCTATATGATATGCTAACTTAATGATTTAAAACCTGGAAACACGAAAAACACCGTAAAACCGGATTTACGCCGTCGTAGTAACACCGCGGGCTGTTTTGGGTTAGTTAATTAAAAACTATGATAAACTTTGATTTAAAAGTTGTTATTCTGAGAAAATGATTTTTATTATGAACATGAAACTATATCCAAAAATTATGGTTAAACTCAAAGTGGAAGTATGTTTTCTAAAATGGTCATCTAGACGTCGTTCTTTCGACTGAAATGACTACCTTTACAAAAACGACTTGTAACTTATTTTTCCGACTATAAACCTATACTTTTTCTGTTTAGATTCATAAAATAGAGTTCAATATGAAACCATAGCAATTTGATTCACTCAAAACGGATTTAAAATGAAGAAGTTATGGGTAAAACAAGATTGGATAATTTTTCTCATTTTAGCTACGTGAAAATTGGTAACAAATCTATTCCAACCATAACTTAATCAACTTGTATTGTATATTATGTAATCTTGAGATACCATAGACACGTATACAATGTTTCGACCTATCATGTCGACACATCTATATATATTTCGGAACAACCATAGACACTCTATATGTGAATGTTGGAGTTAGCTATACAGGGTTGAGGTTGATTCCAAAATATATATAGTTTGAGTTGTGATCAATACTGAGATACGTATACACTGGGTCGTGGATTGATTCAAGATAATATTTATCGATTTATTTCTGTACATCTAACTGTGGACAACTAGTTATAGGTTACTAACGAGGACAGCTGACTTAATAAACTTAAAACATCAAAATATATTAAAAGTGTTGTAAATATATTTTGAACATACTTTAATATATATGTATATATTGTTATAGGTTCGTGAATCAACAGTGGCCAAGTCTTACTTCCCGACGAAGTAAAAATCTGTGAAAGTGAGTTATAGTCCCACTTTTAAAATCTAATATTTTTGGGATGAGAATACATGCAGGTTTTATAAATGATTTACAAAATAGACACAAGTACGTGAAACTACATTCTATGGTTGAATTATCGAAATCGAATATGCCCCTTTTTATTAAGTCTGGTAATCTAAGAATTAGGGAACAGACACCCTAATTGACGCGAATCCTAAAGATATATCTATTGGGCCTAACAAACCCCATCCAAAGTACCGGATGCTTTAGTACTTCGAAATTTATATCATATCCGAAGGGTGTCCCGGAATGATGGGGATATTCTTATATATGCATCTTGTTATTGTCGATTACCAGGTGTTCACCATATGAATGATTTTTTTATCTCTATGTATGGGATGTGTATTGAAATATGAAATCTTGTGGTCTATTGTTACGATTTGATATATATAGGTTAAACCTATAACTCACCAACATTTTTGTTGACGTTTAAAGCATGTTTATTCTCAGGTGAATATTAAGAGCTTCCGCTGTTGCATACTAAAATAAGGACAAGATTTGGAGTCCATGTTTGTATGATATTGTGTAAAAACTGCATTCAAGAAACTGATTTTGATGTAACATATTTGTATTGTAAACCATTATGTAATGGTCGTGTGTAAACAGGATATTTTAGATTATCATTATTTGATAATCTACGTAAAGCTTTTTAAACCTTTATTTATGAAATAAAGGTTATGGTTTGTTTTAAAAATGAATGCAGTCTTTAAAAAACGTCTCATATAGAGGTCAAAACCTCGCAACGAAATCAATTAATATGGAACGTTTTTAATCAATAAGAACGGGACATTTCAGGTATGATCTGTGAACCTTTATCACGTTCCATTAGAAACTCAGCATGACTTACTGTAATATAATCACGTTGATCAAGTGTCATTATATTATACTAACTCATGCTTCAATTCCCAACACTACTTCAAAAACATCCATTTTTCGAAATTTTCAGAAATTAGAAACTAAAATAGTTTCTTTTATGATGTAACACAGATAGCGTGAAGAGATAAATGATTTCAGATAAGAATAGTTATGAAAATATCTTCAGAAATATGGAGGATATTTATAATGGAAGATACGATGATATCTTAGAATTTTTAATATCGGAGGATGATGCGGAAAATCTGTCTGTGAAGGTTTAGAATAAGAAGTAAGATTCTTACTAATGGTTTCAGCAGACACTGAATCATTTGGATTCTTTGAAGGTAGATTTCGTCCTTGTGATTTGTCTACAGCTTCCTTCATACATTGCTCAACCCGTTTTCCAGTTTCAAACCTTCTCTTTTTCTGTACTTTTCCAACACACTACACTTTATCATCAAACTTTCGACTGTTAAAGTCTTTTATAGTTTTTGCTGATTCATCAGCATTTTTCCAAAATTCGTAGAACTAGTTTCGTAGTTTGGGGTGTTTTTCAGAAACTTCACATTCGAAGTATGTAAGTCTAGAAGATAGACATTATATGTATATATATAACTGTTTGAAATGTCCCGTTCTTATTGATTAAAAACGTTCCATATTAATTGATTTCGTTGCGAGGTTTTGACCTCTATATGAGACGTTTTTCAAAGACTGCATTCATTTTTAAACAAACCATAACCTTTATTTCATCAATAAAGGTTTAAAAAGCTTTACGTAGATTATCAAATAATGATAATCTAAAATATCCTGTTTACACACGACCATTACATAATGGTTTACAATACAAATATGTTACAACAAAATAAGTTTCTTGAATGCAGTTTTTACACAATATCATACAAGCACGGACTCCAAATCTTGTCCTTATTTAAGTATGCAACAGCGGAAGCTCTTAATAATCACCTGAGAATAAACATGCTTAAAACGTCAACAAAAATGTTGGTGAGTTATAGGTTTAACCTATATATATCAAATCATAATAATAGACCACAAGATTTCATATTTCAATACACATCCCATACATAGAGATAAAAATCATTCATATGGTGAACACCTGGTAACCGACATTAACAAGATGCATATATAAGAATATCCCCATCATTCCGGGACACCCTTCGGATATGATATAAATTTCGAAGTACTAAAGCATCCGGTACTTTGGATGGGGTTTGTTAAGCCCAATAGATCTATCTTTAGGATTCGCGTCAATTAGGGTGTCTGTTCCCTAATTCTTAGATTACCAGACTTAATAACAAGGGGCATATTCGATTTCGATAATTCAACCATAGAATGTAGTTTCACGTACTTGTGTCTATTTTGTAAATCATTTATAAAACCTGCATGTATTCTCATCCCAAAAATATTAGATTTTAAAAGTGGGACTATAACTCACTTTCACAGATTTTTACTTCGTCGGGAAGTAAGACTTGGCCACTGTTGATTCACGAACCTATAACAATATATACATATATATTAAAGTATGTTCAAAATATATTTACAACACTTTTAATATATTTTGATGTTTTAAGTTTATTAAGTCAGCTGTCCTCGTTAGTAACCTATAACTAGTTGTCCACAGTTAGATGTACAGAAATAAATCGATAAATATTATCTTGAATCAATCCACGACCCAGTGTATACGTATCTCAGTATTGATCACAACTCAAACTATATATATTTTGGAATCAACCTCAACCCTGTATAGCTAACTCCAACATTCACATATAGAGTGTCTATGGTTGTTCCGAAATATATATAGATGTGTCGACATGATAGGTCGAAACATTGTATACGTGTCGATGGTATCTCAAGATTACATAATATACAATACAAGTTGATTAAGTTATGGTTGGAATAGATTTGTTACCAATTTTCACGTAGCTAAAATGAGAAAAATTATCCAATCTTGTTTTACCCATAACTTCTTCATTTTAAATCCGTTTTGAGTGAATCAAATTGCTATGATTTCATATTGAACTCTATTTTATGAATCTAAACAGAAAAAGTATAGGTTTATAGTCGGAAAAATAAGTTACAAGTCGTTTTTGTAAAGGTAGTCATTTCAGTCGAAAGAACGACGTCTAGATGACCATTTTAGAAAACATACTTCCACTTTGAGTTTAACCATAATTTTTGGATATAGTTTCATGTTCATAATAAAAATCATTTTTTCAGAATAACAACTTTTAAATCAAAGTTTATCATAGTTTTTAATTAACTAACCCAAAACAGCCCGCGGTGTTACTACGACGGCGTAAATCCGGTTTTACGGTGTTTTTCGTGTTTCCAGGTTTTAAATCATTAAGTTAGCATATCATATAGATATAGAACATGTGTTTAGTTGATTTTAAAAGTCAAGTTAGAAGGATTAACTTTTGTTTGCGAACAAGTTTAGAATTAACTAAACTATGTTCTAGTGATTACAAGTTTAAACCTTCGAATAAGATAGCTTTATATGTATGAATCGAATGATGTTATGAACATCATTACTACCTTAATTTCCTTGGATAAACCTACTGGAAAAGAGAAAAATGGATCTAGCTTCAATGGATCCTTGGATGGCTCGAAGTTCTTGAAGCAGAATCATGACACGAAAACAAGTTCAAGTAAGATCATCACTTGAAATAAGATTGTTATAGTTATAGAAATTGAACCAAAGTTTGAATATGATTATTACCTTGTATTAGAATGATAACCTACTGTAAGAAACAAAGATTTCTTGAGGTTGGATGATCACCTTACAAGATTGGAAGTGAGCTAGCAAACTTGAAAGTATTCTTGATTTTATGAAACTAGAACTTTTGGAATTTATGAAGAACACTTAGAACTTGAAGATAGAACTTGAGAGAGATCAATTAGATGAAGAAAATTGAAGAATGAAAGTGTTTGTAGGTGTTTTTGGTCGTTGGTGTATGGATTAGATATAAAGGATATGTAATTTTGTTTTCATGTAAATAAGTCATGAATGATTACTCATATTTTTGTAATTTTATGAGATATTTCATGCTAGTTGCCAAATGATGGTTCCCACATGTGTTAGGTGACTCACATGGGCTGCTAAGAGCTGATCATTGGAGTGTATATACCAATAGTACATACATCTAAAAGCTGTATATTGTACGAGTACGAATACAGGTGCATACGAGTAGAATTGTTGATGAAACTGAACGAGGATGTAATTGTAAGCATTTTTGTTAAGTAGAAGTATTTTGATAAGTGTATTGAAGTCTTTCAAAAGTGTATAAATACATATTAAAACACTACATGTATATACATTTTAACTGAGTCGTTAAGTCATCGTTAGTCGTTACATGTAAGTGTTGTTTTGAAACTTTTAGGTTAACGATCTTGTTAAATGTTGTTAACCCAATGTTTATAATATCAAATGAGATTTTAAATTATTATATTATCATGATATTATCATGTATGAATATCTCTTAATATGATATATATACATTAAATGTCTTTACAACGATAATCGTTACATATATGTCTCGTTTAAAAATCATTAAGTTAGTAGTCTTGTTTTTACATATGTAGTTCATTGTTAATATACTTTATGATATGTTTTCTTATCATAGTATCATGTTAACTATATATATATATATATCCATATATATGTCATCATATAGTTTTTACAAGTTTTAACGTTCGTGAATCACCGATCAACTTGGGTGGTCAATTGTCTATATGAAACATATTTCAATTAATCAAGTCTTAACAAGTTTGATTGCTTAACATATTGGAAACATTTAATCATGTAAATATCAATCTCAATTAATATATATAAACATGGAAAAGTTCGGGTCACTACAGTACCTACCCGTTAAATAAATTTCGTCCCGAAATTTTAAGCTGTTGAAGGTGTTGATGAATCTTCAGGAAATAGATGCGGGTATTTCTTCTTCATCTGATCTTCACGCTCCCAGGTGAACTCGGGTCCTCTACGAGCATTCCATCGAACCTTAACAATTGGTATCTTGTTTTGCTTAAGTCTTTTAACCTCACGATCCATTATTTCGACGGGTTCTTCGATGAATTGAAGTTTTTCGTTGATTTGGATTTCATCTAACGGAATAGTGAGATCTTCTTTAGCAAAACATTTCTTCAAATTCGAGACGTGGAAAGTGTTATGTACAGCCGCGAGTTGTTGAGGTAACTCAAGTCGGTAAGCTACTGGTCCGACACGATCAATAATCTTGAATGGTCCAATATACCTTGGATTTAATTTCCCTCGTTTACCAAATCGAACAACGCCTTTCCAAGGTGCAACTTTAAGCATGACCATCTCTCCAATTTCAAATTCTATATCTTTTCTTTTAATGTCAGCGTAGCTCTTTTGTCGACTTTGGGCAGTTTTCAACCGTTGTTGAATTTGGATGATCTTCTCGGTAGTTTCTTGTATAATCTCCGGACCCGTAATCTGTCTATCCCCCACCTCACTCCAACAAATCGGAGACCTGCACTTTCTACCATAAAGTGCTTCAAACGGCGCCATCTCAATGCTTGAATGGTAGCTGTTGTTGTAGGAAAATTCTGCTAACGGTAGATGTCGATCCCAACTGTTTCTGAAATCAATAACACATGCTCGTAGCATGTCTTCAAGCGTTTGTATCGTCCTTTCGCTCTGCCCATCAGTTTGTGGATGATAGGCAGTACTCATGTCTAGACGAGTTCCTAATGCTTGCTGTAATGTCTGCCAGAATCTTGAAATAAATCTGCCATCCCTATCAGAGATAATAGAGATTGGTATTCCATGTCTGGAGATGACTTCCTTCAAATACAGTCGTGCTAACTTCTCCATCTTGTCATCTTCTCTTATTGGTAGGAAGTGTGCTGATTTGGTGAGACGATCAACTATTACCCAAATAGTATCAAAACCACTTGTAGTCCTTGGCAATTTAGTGATGAAATCCATGGTAATGTTTTCCCATTTCCATTCCGGGATTTCGGGTTGTTGAAGCAGACCTGATGGCTTCTGATGCTCAGCTTTGACCTTAGAACACGTCAAACATTCTTCTACGTATTTAGAAACATCGGCTTTCATACCCGGCCACCAAAAATGTTTCTTGAGATCCTTGTACATCTTCCCCGTTCCAGGATGTATTGAGTATCTGGTTTTATGAGCTTCTCTAAGTACCATTTCTCTCATATCTCCAAATTTTGGTACCCAAATCCTTTCAGCCCTATACCGGGTTCCGTCTTCCCGAATATTAAGATGCTTCTCCGATCCTTTGGGTATTTCATCCTTTAAATTTCCCTCTTTTAAAACTCCTTGTTGCGCCTCCTTTATTTGAGTAGTAATGTTATTATGAATCATTATATTCATAGATTTTACTCGAATGGGTTCTCTGTCCTTCCTGCTCAAGGCATCGGCTACCACATTTGCCTTCCCCGGGTGGTAACGAATCTCAAAGTCGTAATCATTCAATAATTCAATCCACCTACGCTGCCTCATATTCAGTTGTTTCTGATTAAATATATGTTGAAGACTTTTGTGGTCGGTATATATAATACTTTTGACCCCATATAAGTAGTGCCTCCAAGTCTTTAATGCAAAAACAACCGCACCTAATTCCAAATCATGCGTCGTATAATTTTGTTCGTGAATCTTCAATTGTCTAGACGCATAAGCAATCACCTTCGTTCATTGCATTAATACACAACCGAGACCTTGCTTTGATGCATCACAATAAATCACAAAATCATCATTCCCTTCAGGCAATGACAATATAGGTGTCGTAGTTAGCTTTTTCTTCAATAACTGAAACGCTTTCTCTTGTTCATCATTCCATTCAAATTTCTTCCCTTTATGCGTTAATGCAGTCAAGGGTTTTGCTATTCTGGAAAAGTCTTGGATGAACCTTCTGTAGTAACCAGCTAGTCCTAAAAACTGGCGTATGTGTTTCGGAGTTTTCGGGGTTTCCCACATTTCAACAGTTTCTATCTTTGCCGGATCCACCTTAATACCTTCTTTGTTCACTATGTGACCGAGGAATTGAACTTCTTCCAACCAAAATGCACACTTTGAAAACTTAGCGTACAATTCTTCCTTCCTCAATACTTCTAACACCTTTCTCAAATGTTCACCGTGTTCTTGGTCATTCTTTGAGTAAATAAGTATGTCATCAATGAAAACAATGACAAACTTGTCAAGGTATGGTCCACACACTCGGTTCATAAGGTCCATGAACACAGCTGGTGCATTAGTTAAACCAAACGGCATGACCATAAACTCGTAATGACCGTAACGTGTTCTGAAAGCAGTCTTTGGAATATCATCTTCTTTCACCCGCATTTGATGATACCCGGAACGTAAGTCAATCTTTGAATAAACAGACGAGCCTTGTAGTTGATCAAATAAGTCGTCGATTCTCGGTAGTGGGTAGCGGTTCTTGATGGTAAGTTTGTTCAACTCTCGGTAGTCGATACACAACCTGAATGTACCATCTTTCTTCTTGACAAACAAAACAGGAGCTCCCCACGGTGATGTGCTTGGTCGAATGAAACCACGCTCTAAAAGTTCTTGTAATTGGCTTTGCAGTTCTTTCATCTCGCTGGGTGCGAGTCTGTAAGGAGCACGAGCTATTGGTGCAGCTCCTGGTACAAGATCTATTTGAAATTCAACGGATCGATGTGGGGGTAATCCCGGTAATTCTTTCGGAAATACATCGGGAAATTCTTTTGCAATGGGAACATCATTGATGCTCTTTTCTTCAGTTTGTACTTTCTCGATGTGTGCTAGAACAGCATAGCAACCTTTTCTTATTAGTTTTTGTGCCTTCAAATTACTAATAAGATGTAGCTTCGTGTTGCTCTTTTCTCCGTACACCATTAAGGGTTTTCCTTTTTCTCGTATAATGCGAATTGCATTTTTGTAACAAACGATCTCCGCTTTCACTTCTTTCAACCAGTCCATACCGATTATCACATCAAAACTCCCTAACTCTACTGGTATCAAATCAATCTTAAATGTTTCGCTAACCAGTTTAATTTCTCGATTCCGACATATATTATCTGCTGAAATTAATTTACCATTTGCTAATTCGAGTAAAAATTTACTATCCAAAGGCGTCAATGGACAACTTAATTTAGCACAAAAATCTCTACTCATATAGCTTCTATCCGCACCCGAATCAAATAAAACGTAAGCAGATTTATTGTCAATAAGAAACGTACCCGTAACAAGCTCCGGGTCTTCCTGTGCCTCTACCGCATTAATATTGAAAACTCTTCCACGGCCTTGTCCATTCGTGTTCTCCTGGTTCGGGCAATTTCTAATAATGTGGCCTGGTTTTCCACATTTATAACAAACTACATTGGCATAACTTGCTCCGACACTACTTGCTCCGCCATTACTCGTTCCGACACCATTTGTTCCTTTCGTTCTATTAACCCCTGGTCCGTAGACCTCACACTTCGCCGCGCTATGACCATTTCTTTTACACTTGTTGCAAAATTTGGTGCAGAACCCCGAGTGATTCTTTTCACACCTTTGGCATAGATGCTTCTGATTGTTGTTGTTGTTGCGGTTATTATTGTTGTTGGGATGATTGTTGTAGTTGCTGTTGTTGTTGTTGTTGTTGTTGTTGTTGTTGTTGGGCCGTTTGTTGTAGTTGCGATTGATGTTGCGATTGTTGGGATAATTGTTGCGATTATTGTTGTAATTGCTGTTGTTGTTGTATTGGTGATTCTTATCACCGTTTTCCTCCCACTTTCTTTTGACTTGCTTCACATTGGCCTCTTCAGCAGTCTGTTCTTTAATTCTTTCTTCAATCTGGTTCACTAGTTTGTGAGCCATTCTACATGCCTGTTGTATGGAGGCGGGCTCGTGTGAACTTATATCTTCTTGGATTCTTTCCGGTAATCCTTTCACAAACGCGTCGATCTTCTCTTCCTCATCTTCGAATGCTCCCGGACACAATAGGCACAATTCTGTGAATCGTCTTTCGTACGTGGTAATATCAAATCCTTGGGTTCGTAACCCTCTAAGTTCTGTCTTGAGCTTATTGACCTCGGTTCTGGGACGGTACTTCTCGTTCATCAAGTGCTTGAATGCTGACCACGGTAGTGCGTACGCATCATCTTGTCCCACTTTCTCTAGATAGGTATTCCACCATGTTAACGCAGAACCTGTGAAGGTATGCGTAGCGTACTTCACTTTGTCCTCTTCAGTACACTTACTTATGGCAAACACCGATTCAACCTTCTCGGTCCACCGTTTCAATCCAATCGGTCCTTCGGTTCCATCAAATTCCAAAGGTTTGCAGGCAGTGAATTCTTTGTAGGTGCATCCTACACGATTTCCTGTACTGCTAGATCCAAGGTTATTGTTGGTATGTAGCGCAGCCTGTACTGCGGCTATGTTTGAAGCTAGAAAAGTACGGAATTCCTCTTCATTCATATTCACGGTGTGTCGAGTAGTCGGTGCCATTTCCTTCAAAATAGTTAAATGGAACAAGTTAATCATACAGAATATTAAGAGTAGTTAATAGTATTTCGTAGCATAATATGAACTCATTTATAAAAGCTTTTTCTTCATATTAGCATTTTATAAGTTTAAATTCGGGTAGTACCTACCCGTTAAGTTCATACTTAGTAGCTAATATACAATTCAACTACTACAATTCTATATGAAAAACTGATTGTAATAATATTTCGCGTTCAAACTTTTATACAATATTTTACAAACTTACAATACCGCTTATTTTACATAAAGCATGAAATATAGCACACAATAACTTTGATACAAGATAGTTGTGAAGACAATTCTAGCTAGTACACAAGTCGTTCAGCAAAGGCAATAAAGACACGTAATTCATACGTCCAAAAACAAGTCATGCATTCTGGTTTTACTAGGACTACTTCCCATCCTTGGTCTTGTGCAACATAACCGTTATGGCCGTTGATAAGACAGCGTGTTGTAACGTCATCAAAGGGACGAGGGTTACGTAATGTCCAACAGTCCCGTAATAATCTAAAAACCTCATTTCTTACCCCAATTACCGACTCCGTCACTTGTGGAAACGTTTTGTTTAATAGTTGTAGCCCGATGTTCTTGTTCTCACTTTGGTGAGAAGCGAACATTACTAATCCGTAAGCATAACATGCTTCTTTATGTTGCATGTTAGCCGCTTTTTCTAAATCATGAAGTCCAATATTCGGATATATTGAGTCAAAATAATTTCTTAACCCGTTGCGTAAAATAGCATTTGGGTTCCCCGCAATATATGCGTCAAAGTAAACACATCGTAACTTATGGGTTTCCCAATGTGATATCCCCCATCTTTCAAACGAAAGTCTCTTATAAACCAAGACATTCTTGGAACGTTCTTCGAATGTCTTACAAACTGATCTCGCCTTAAATAGTTGTGCCGAAGAATTCTGGCCGACTCTAGACAAGATTTCATCAATCATGTCTCCGGGTAGGTCTCTTAAAATATTGGGTTGTCTATCCATTTTGTGTTTTTAAACTGTAAAATAGACAAGAGTTAGTTTCATAAAAAAAATACTTATTAATACAAGCAATTTTTACATATATCATAAAGCATAAGAACACTATATTACATATATTACACCACACGAATACAACTATCTTATTCCGACTCGCTCGTTTCTTCTTCTTCGGTTTTGGTTCGTTTTGCCAAGTTTCTAGGGATATATGATGTTCCCCTAATACGAGCCGTCGTTGTCCACATTGGTTTAGAAAAACCTGGTGGTTTAGAGGTTCCCGGGTCATTGTTACAACTTAAGGACTTCGGGGGTTGACGATACATATAAAGTTCATCGGGGTTGGAATTAGATTTCTCTATTTTTATGCCCTTTCCCTTATTATTTTCTTTTGCCTTTTTAAATTCAGTTGGGGTAATTTCTATAACATCATCGGAATTCTCGTCGGAATCCGATTCATCGGAGAATTGGTAATCCTCCCAATATTTTGCTTCCTTGGCGGAAACACCATTGACCATAATTAACTTTGGTCGGTTGGTTGAGGATTTTCTTTTACTTAACCGTTTTATTATTTCCCCCACCGGTTCTATTTCTTCATCCGGTTCCGATTCTTCTTCCGGTTCCGATTCTTCTTCCGGTTCCGACTCTTCTTCCGGTTCCTCTTCGGGAACTTGTGAATCAGTCCACAAATCATTCCAATTTACATTTGACTCTTCATTATTAGGTGAGTCAATGGGACTTGTTCTAGAGCTAGACATCTATCACATAATACCAAACACGTTAAGAGATTAATATATCACATAATATTCATATGTTAAAAATATATAGTTTCCAACAAAAATGTTAAGCAATCATTTTTAAAGAAAACACGGTCGAAGTCCAGACTCACTAATGCATCCTAACAAACTCGATAAGACACACTAATGCAAATTTTCTGGTTCTCTAAGACCAACGCTCGGATACCAACTGAAATGTCCCGTTCTTATTGATTAAAAACGTTCCATATTAATTGATTTCGTTGCGAGGTTTTGACCTCTATATGAGACGTTTTTCAAAGACTGCATTCATTTTTAAACAAACCATAACCTTTATTTCATCAATAAAGGTTTAAAAAGCTTTACGTAGATTATCAAATAATGATAATCTAAAATATCCTGTTTACACACGACCATTACATAATGGTTTACAATACAAATATGTTACAACAAAATAAGTTTCTTGAATGCAGTTTTTACACAATATCATACAAGCATGGACTCCAAATCTTGTCCTTATTTAAGTATGCGACAGCGGAAGCTCTTAATAATCACCTGAGAATAAACATGCTTAAAACGTCAACAAAAATGTTGGTGAGTTATAGGTTTAACCTATATATATCAAATCATAATAATAGACCACAAGATTTCATATTTCAATACACATCCCATACATAGAGATAAAAATCATTCATATGGTGAACACCTGGTAACCGACATTAACAAGATGCATATATAAGAATATCCCCATCATTCCGGGACACCCTTCGGATATGATATAAATTTCGAAGTACTAAAGCATCCGGTACTTTGGATGGGGTTTGTTAAGCCCAATAGATCTATCTTTAGGATTCGCGTCAATTAGGGTGTCTGTTCCCTAATTCTTAGATTACCAGACTTAATAACAAGGGGCATATTCGATTTCGATAATTCAACCATAGAATGTAGTTTCACGTACTTGTGTCTATTTTGTAAATCATTTATAAAACCTGCATGTATTCTCATCCCAAAAATATTAGATTTTAAAAGTGGGACTATAACTCACTTTCACAGATTTTTACTTCGTCGGGAAGTAAGACTTGGCCACTGTTGATTCACGAACCTATAACAATATATACATATATATTAAAGTATGTTCAAAATATATTTACAACACTTTTAATATATTTTGATGTTTTAAGTTTATTAAGTCAGCTGTCCTCGTTAGTAACCTATAACTAGTTGTCCACAGTTAGATGTACAGAAATAAATCGATAAATATTATCTTGAATCAATCCACGACCCAGTGTATACGTATCTCAGTATTGATCACAACTCAAACTATATATATTTTGGAATCAACCTCAACCCTGTATAGCTAACTCCAACATTCACATATAGAGTGTCTATGGTTGTTCCGAAATATATATAGATGTGTCGACATGATAGGTCGAAACATTGTATACGTGTCGATGGTATCTCAAGATTACATAATATACAATACAAGTTGATTAAGTTATGGTTGGAATAGATTTGTTACCAATTTTCACGTAGCTAAAATGAGAAAAATTATCCAATCTTGTTTTACCCATAACTTCTTCATTTTAAATCCGTTTTGAGTGAATCAAATTGCTATGATTTCATATTGAACTCTATTTTATGAATCTAAACAGAAAAAGTATAGGTTTATAGTCGGAAAAATAAGTTACAAGTCGTTTTTGTAAAGGTAGTCATTTCAGTCGAAAGAACGACGTCTAGATGACCATTTTAGAAAACATACTTCCACTTTGAGTTTAACCATAATTTTTGGATATAGTTTCATGTTCATAATAAAAATCATTTTCTCAGAATAACAACTTTTAAATCAAAGTTTATCATAGTTTTTAATTAACTAACCCAAAACAGCCCGCGGTGTTACTACGACGGCGTAAATCCGGTTTTACGGTGTTTTTCGTGTTTCCAGGTTTTAAATCATTAAGTTAGCATATCATATAGATATAGAACATGTGTTTAGTTGATTTTAAAAGTCAAGTTAGAAGGATTAACTTTTGTTTGCGAACAAGTTTAGAATTAACTAAACTATGTTCTAGTGATTACAAGTTTAAACCTTCGAATAAGATAGCTTTATATGTATGAATCGAATGATGTTATGAACATCATTACTACCTTAATTTCCTTGGATAAACCTACTGGAAAAGAGAAAAATGGATCTAGCTTCAATGGATCCTTGGATGGCTCGAAGTTCTTGAAGCAGAATCATGACACGAAAACAAGTTCAAGTAAGATCATCACTTGAAATAAGATTGTTATAGTTATAGAAATTGAACCAAAGTTTGAATATGATTATTACCTTGTATTAGAATGATAACCTACTGTAAGAAACAAAGATTTCTTGAGGTTGGATGATCACCTTACAAGATTGGAAGTGAGCTAGCAAACTTGAAAGTATTCTTGATTTTATGAAACTAGAACTTTTGGAATTTATGAAGAACACTTAGAACTTGAAGATAGAACTTGAGAGAGATCAATTAGATGAAGAAAATTGAAGAATGAAAGTGTTTGTAGGTGTTTTTGGTCGTTGGTGTATGGATTAGATATAAAGGATATGTAATTTTGTTTTCATGTAAATAAGTCATGAATGATTACTCATATTTTTGTAATTTTATGAGATATTTCATGCTAGTTGCCAAATGATGGTTCCCACATGTGTTAGGTGACTCACATGGGCTGCTAAGAGCTGATCATTGGAGTGTATATACCAATAGTACATACATCTAAAAGCTGTATATTGTACGAGTACGAATACAGGTGCATACGAGTAGAATTGTTGATGAAACTGAACGAGGATGTAATTGTAAGCATTTTTGTTAAGTAGAAGTATTTTGATAAGTGTATTGAAGTCTTTCAAAAGTGTATAAATACATATTAAAACACTACATGTATATACATTTTAACTGAGTCGTTAAGTCATCGTTAGTCGTTACATGTAAGTGTTGTTTTGAAACTTTTAGGTTAACGATCTTGTTAAATGTTGTTAACCCAATGTTTATAATATCAAATGAGATTTTAAATTATTATATTATCATGATATTATCATGTATGAATATCTCTTAATATGATATATATACATTAAATGTCTTTACAACGATAATCGTTACATATATGTCTAGTTTAAAAATCATTAAGTTAGTAGTCTTGTTTTTACATATGTAGTTCATTGTTAATATACTTTATGATATGTTTTCTTATCATAGTATCATGTTAACTATATATATATATCCATATATATGTCATCATATAGTTTTTACAAGTTTTAACGTTCGTGAATCACCGATCAACTTGGGTGGTCAATTGTCTATATGAAACATATTTCAATTAATCAAGTCTTTACAAGTTTGATTGCTTAACATATTGGAAACATTTAATCATGTAAATATCAATCTCAATTAATATATATAAACATGGAAAAGTTCGGGTCACTACACTGTTGGCGTAGAATTGCTGCGAAATTCAAAATACTGGTTGCTAATTCCCGGTAGTTGGTATGGCAATTATTGTTACAAGATGTGGATGAGTACATGATAGGGTTTTAATGAGTATAATGATTTTTCAGAAGGTCAAGGATTAATGAAGTTGTTAGTAAATTTACTGCTAATGTGGTGGAACATAAAAGGTTCCCCGGTAACAAAAACGTATATGTCAAGGTTACAATAAGGTTAATCTGAAAAGTCGAAGTTGACTGGTTGAAAGTGTGATAAAACTGGATACTTTGAAAAGAATGGCAAGATTATTTTTAGTAATAACAATGCTAAAGGATCTTTCACATTTTTGAAGTCAAAGTATAGCTTTGAAAGATGTAGAGATCTAAGAATGATGTCACCCGTTAAATCTTGACTTGGATTCTGATCCGTCAATATCAGAATATGTAATTGAATTTGTATGAAAACGATTGTATATCGCTGTGAGCATAGTTAATAATTTTTGAATCAAAGTTGAAGAATGTACAGTGTAACATATTAATTGTGAACTTATATATTCCCGAGTATTACCTACCCGTCAAAGATTTCACAATTAATATTTTGTACAAAAGAATTTTCAGTACAGTCTTTATGAAAATATATGTATGTATATTTCTTCAGATGTAATACAGATTTAATGAGTTAATATCATATTAAGCTCATTTGATTTTTAACTTGAATTAGAAATGAATAATCTCTAAAACATTAGAGATTACATAATCTTCGCAGAGTATTTCACTAATGAAATCAATACTTCATTATTTATTCTTATTGATATTCCTTGGTGAAGGGTGTTGATATTCGTGGAATTCTTGCAAACTTCGCAAGGTGCAAATGATGTTTTCTAGAAAGTTTCGAGTGCATCGAAGATGAAAGTGTAAAATCAACCATGTTATTGAATAATACACTTGGTTTATTATGAAATGAAATTCATTGAATTGAAACAGATATTGTAGTTATCGATGATTAAGCCGTTAATGAAGGATGTACATCATTGCATATCAGTAATATGAACTAACCGAGTAGTACCTACCAGTTAAGATTCACACGTAATAGCTTAGTACGAAAATATTTATTTTGATTTCAAAATTCATATATATTAAATATACATAAAATTTCTTCAGGGGAAATGAGTTAATACTTCATCGGTTATTGTTGCTGGTATTTCTTGGTAACTACGGTGCGTATGACGTTGATGCTCGCGGAACAGATTGTGAAATTGAGGTTTGCGATGCGGATGTTGTTGGTGGTGGTAATGGTACTATTGGTGTTGTTGTCGGTGGTACTGTTGATGCTGGTGATGCTGCTGGTGTTTGTAACCTTTGCACCATATTCTCCAAAGCCACTACCCGAGCACGAAGCTCGTTGACTTCTTCTACTACACCGGGATGATTGGCGGTTCGGACGAGCCGATGAATAAGATCCAGAATTTGAGATAGTATATTATCGTGACGAGATACTCTGGAAATGAGAGAGAAAATGGTGTCTCGAACAGGTTCGCCGATAAGTGCTTCAGGTTCTTCGCCAAGAGGGCAATGTGGTGGGTGAAAGGGATCGCCTTCTTCTTGTCTCCAATAATTAAGTAGGCTATGAACCCATCCCCAATTCATCCAGAATAGATGATGGCTAATTGGTTGATCCATTCCGGTTACACTGTCTTCGGAATTCAGGTGAATATCCATATCGGAATAGCTGTCAGAGTTTGAACTAGATACGGGATCCATCTTGTATAAATAGGGAGATGATTTTTGATATGAATTAGATTATAGAATTTAGTTTGGTATTCTTCAATACATAATTTACATATGTATATATAATACCAAATTCCATAAATCACGGAGAAATTTTCGGAAGATATCAGGAAAAGTTTACAGTAACAGATACGCTAAGATATGAATTTTTGTCTATACACTATTTATGCAATAAATGCAGGAAAACGTGTCTAGACTTAAGAATGATAAGCATGTAATTTTCGACAAGAAATGATAAGCAAAACTTTTAACTTGCAGACACGGTCGAAGTCCAGACTTACTAATGCATCTTAACAACTATCAGTTAGACACATTCATGCAAGACCTGATTCGCTAGGACCAACGCTCTGATACCAACTATGACGATCGCTCCAAATCCATATGGACGAACACGTCATTCATTGATTTCATTGCGAGGTATTTGACCTCTATATGATACGTTTTGTAAACATTGCATTCTTTTGAAAAGGCATACCATAAATGAATATTTAAATCAAAGGTTTTCGACATCTGATGATTTCTACATATAGACAATCACCGTATATAATATTTTACAATAGTACTTCCGTTGACAATGCAGTCAAAATAAGGTACATGATGATGAATGGGTGAATGCAACGTTTTCTTGAAAAATATGCCATATAAGACTCCATGCACATAGCTTGTCTATCATATAAGCAAACAACGGAAGACTTCTAGGGAACCTGAGAATAAACATGCTAACAAGTGTCAACACAAAGGTTGGTGAGTTCATAGTTTGTATGTTTCGCATAATCTGTATATAAAGATGGATCACAAGATTTCAGTTGTTTCATCCAGAAACGTTTATCAAAATATTCTACGAAATTGAGCACCCTGGTAACTAAACTTAACGTATATATAATTTGTACCCTTTGTATAATCATCTTAATAATACACGCAAACCAACGTGTACGCTTCTCAAATAGCATACGTCCGTTAAAAGGCTAGTGCTCTAGCTCGGATGGGGATATCAAGCCCTATGGATCCATATACTACTACTCGTGCCCACCAGTTCTTATAACTGGCAGTTACTAGTTACCAAAGCTAAGGGATTTTCGGTTCAAACTCAGTGTAGAATTTAGTATGTACTTGTATCCATTGTGTTTAAAATAAAGTGCATGTATTCTCAGCCCAAAAATATATATTGCAAAAGCAATTAAAAAGGGAGCAAATGAAACTCACACTTTATAATTATTGTAAACCAGTTATTAAAGCATTTGCATGTATTCTCAGCCCAAAAATGTAAAGGGTAAAAGGTGAAAGGACCCGTTCATATACATTATAAACGATTCACAATAGTTGATTACATCGCGAGGTATTTGACCTCTATATGATACATTTTACAAACATTGCATTCGTTTTTAAAAGACCAACTTTCTTTACAACGAAAGTTGACGGCATGCACACCATTTCATAATACATCCAACTATAATTGGCTTAATAATAATCTTGATGAACTCAATGACTCGAATGCAACGTCTTTCAAAATATGCCATGAATGACTCCAAGTAATATCCTTAAAATGAGCTAATGCACAGCGGAAGATTTCTTTAATACCTGAGAATAAACATGCTTTAAAGTGTCAACCAAAAGGTTGGTGAGTTCATAGGTTTATCATAACAATCATTTCAATATATTAATAGACCACAAGATTTCCGTTTATAAATATATGTACACTCGCAAGTGTATAAAAGTATTCTATAAGTTGTAGGCACCCGGTAACAAGCCTTAACGTTCATGTTTTACCCTCTGAAGTACACCAGATCAGGTGTGTTTAAAATAACCTCGAAGTACTAAAGCATCCCATAGTCAGGATGGGGTTTGTCAGACCCAATAGATCTATCTTTAGGATTCGCGCCTACCGTACATAGACAAGTAGTTTAATGTTACCAAGCTAAGGGTATATTTCTGGTTTAAACCCACATAGAATTAGTTTTAGTACTTGTGCCTATTTCGTAAAACATTTATAAATCAGTGCATGTATTCTCAGCCCAAAAATATATATAAAAAGGGAGCAAATGAAACTCACAATACTGTATTTCGTAGTAAAAATACATATAACGTCATTTAACAAGTGCAAGGTTGGACTCGGATTCACGAACGTATCAATATTGAGATTCAATATTGCAGAAAAGTACGTAGACGCAACGGAGATGATAAACACTAGATTGACCTCACGAGCATACCCATGAACCATACCCATCACCTCCATAGCTATAACCCATAATTTCCTTAGCTTCAACTCATTCAAAAAAAACTATTTTGAAATCACTCGGACAGCACTCCGTCGTAATATTTTATGTATACTAATAATATCTTGAAATAATACAAAGAAAAAATATATATATATGTAATTCGATTGAGAGAGTTTAGAGAAATATATTTTCAAGTTTCTATGAAATAATGAAACCTATTGAATTCTATTTATAACAGATTTTTGAATTATTAAAGTGAATTATTAAAGTATGAATTATTAAAATGAATTATTAAAGTATGAATTATTAAAGTGAATTATTAAAGTGAATTATTAAAGTATGAATTATTAAAGTGAATTATTAAAGTTAAAGTAAAATAAAAGTAAAGTAAAGGTAAAGTTAAAGTATAGTAAAAGTATAAAACTATATACGTATAATATGCGTATAAGTATATATAATATTAATTTAAATCGTTATATATATTTAATAAAATAAAATATAAATATCGTTATCTTTATCATACTGGTTAAGTAATGAGTTGTCAAAAGTGGTTCTAGATATTTATAAAAGTTATATACGTTTTAATAATAAAGTTCTTTTTAAACTGAAAACGTTTTTTGTACTTTTGAAACTAAATTAATAGAATATTATGGAAACCAATTCTCCACTAACTTTTGTCTAACTTTCGTAAATGACACTTTTTGTTTTTATTTATAAATAGCTTTACAAATTATTCTGAATATCGTTAAGAGGAATAGATTTTCTCAAATCATAGTGGACCTCTCAACAGAGACTTGTAATCATAATTCAATGTTTCTGATAATTCAATCATTTAATATATTTTTTTAATTTCATCGAAAATCATATTGAAACAAATACGTTCGTGTAAGGTATTATTCATTTAATAATTTATTAATATTCTCAAGTTATAATATATATATACATATACATATCTATTTATATATAATGGTTCGTGAATCGTCGGAATTTGGTCGAGGTTATAATGAATGTATGAACACAGTTTAAAATTCTTGAGATTTAACTTAACAAACTTTGTTTATCGTGTCGGAATAATATAAAGATTAAAGTTTAAATTTGGTCGGAAATTTCCGGGTCGTCACAGTACCTACCCGTTAAAGAAATTTCGTCCCCGAAATTTGATAGAGGTCGTCATGACTAACAATGAGAATGTTATTATAACGATTATAGAGTTTTATCATGTTCAAGAAGAATGGATAAAATAATTCGATTAATCGAAACGTGTGAGTGAAGTTATCGTAAATGAATGAAATAAGATAATAGTGATTCGTCGTATCTTTTGACGTCATCACGATTGATCTCCGAAAAGAAAATCTTTGTAATCTATATTGGATTTGATTATTCGGCGATTAAGGAAATTATGATCCTCTTCGAATTAATACGATAATCCATTTTGATTTCTCTGTCGGATATTTCACTATAAATCCACCTCATTTGTTTTCTTACAACTCACACCTTCTCAACTCATATTTTAAAGTATTTGTCAATATGTTTCATCCAGTGCTGATTCTTGATATACTCCTCACTTTCATATCTGTCGCTCTTCTTTTTCATCTGCCTCCGGAAGAATCTATTTACTTCTACTATACTCTTGGTTTTATAGTGTTTTTAGTTCTCCCGTGTCTTTATATTGCTATATGCATTGATATATACGGTTTGTGATTTCTGGGTTGTTGTTGGGTTTTATATCTTCCCTTATATTTCAAAGTCCTTGCTTCTTCTATAATCATTGTCATCCACAGTTAATGCTCTCTTCTATTTGCTATGATTTATACTCCCATTTCTAGTTCGGAGCTTTGTCCTTTCGTTTCTTCTTCTTGCGATTAAGCACCGCTTGTAATGGTCCAGAATTCGCAGATATAAATTTCGGAATGAACATTGTTAATTTTCTAGGAAGGAAATTGTAATGACACGATCTTGACTTGTCAAATTACCAGAATACCTCGGAAAAGGCCGAATCATCAAGAAATATTTTCTTGATATTTAGAGATCAAAGAGAATACAAGAGTCGTGTAACATAGCACATGATGACGTTATGATCTGTGAATCATCATGTTCCATTTAGAAACTCAGCATGAATTACTGTAATATAATCACGTTGATCAAGTGTCATTATATTATACTAACTCATGCTTCAGCTCTCAACACTTCTTCAAGAATATTCCTATTTTAAACTCGAATGTTTCAGAATTTAGAAACTAAAATAGTTTCTTTTATGATATAATACAGATAGCGCGAAGAGGTAAATGATTTCAGATAAGAATAATTATGGAAATATCTTCAGAAATATGGAGGATATTTATAATGAAAGATACGATGATATCTTAAAATTTCTAATATCAGAGGATGATGAAGAATATTATCCGTAAGGGTTTAGAGTCAGGAGCAAGGTATTCGATAATGACTTCAGCAGACACGAAATCATTTGGATTCTTTGAAGGTAGATTTCATCCTTGTGATTTATCCACAGCCTTCTTCATGGTTTGCTCAATCCGTATTTTTTAGTACCAAATATTCTCTTTTTCTGAGCTTTGCCAACACACTACTCTTTATCATCAAAATTTTTACTGTTAAGGTCGTTTATAATTTTTGCTGCTTCATCAGTATTTCGAGAACTAGTTCACAGTTTAGGGTGTTTTTCAGAAACTTCACATTCAAAGTATATAAGTCCAGAAGATAGACACATATAATTGTTGGCGTAGACATGCTGCGAGATTTCAAAATACTGATTGCTAATTTTCGATGATTCGTATGGCAATTCTCGTTACAAGATGTAGATGAGTAAATGATGGGGTTTTGATAAATATAAAGATTTTTCGGAAAGTCAAAGATCAATGAAGTTATTAATAAGTTTACTGCTAATGTGGCGAGATATGAAAGGTTCCCCGTTAATATTGATGAAGAGGTAATCATTATAATAAGGCTTATTCGATTGAACAATTGAAGTTGGTTTGTTGGAGCTGTGACAAAACCGTCTATTTTTAGAAGGGATTGAAAAGTTATTTTAGCTAGTAAATGCCAAAAGGTCTGACATGGATACATGTTAAATTATGACTTTGGTTTCAAGAGTTTTTCAGGTACGTAACTGTGGATAACATGTGGTTGGATCATCATCTCGATTGTTCATTATTTGAAGTGTCTTCAGGTATTTCGAAGGGCTTGAACACAGATTATAATCGTTAATATACATACGATGTTCTAACACAGTTTTGAAGTTAAAGTATAGCTTTGAAAGATGTAAGAATCTAAGAGTGATGATACCGGTTATAACTTGAATTGAATTCGGCAATTTCAAAATCAGAATATGTAATTAGGTTTTTGAATGAGTATGGTTGTTTTGATTTCTATAAAAGAATGTATATTGTTGTGAAAGTAGGGAGTATAATGGATGATTTGCTGAATCAGATTCGAAGAATGTAACATATTAATTGTGAATTTATATATCTCTCGGATATTACCTACCCGTTAAAAAAAATTGTCACAATTAATATTTTGTACAAAAGAATTTTATTACAGTCTTTATGGAAATATATGTGTATATTTCTTCAGATGTAATATTGATTTAATGAGTTAATATTAAATTAAACTCACTTAATTTATGGTTAAGGCTAGGATAGATAATTTCTAAACTTTAGAAATTACATAATCGTCATAGAATGTTTTCCCAATGAAGTTATGAATCAATACTTCATCGTTGTGGTATTCCTTAGTATCTACAGGGCGTATGACGTCGATGCTCATGGGACAGATTGTGAAGTTGAGGTTTGTGATGCGGTTGTTGTTGGTGGTGGTAATGGTACTGTTGATGTTGTTGATGGTGGTACTGGTTATGTTGTTGGTGCTGCTGCTGGTGTTTGTAACCTTTGCACCATATTCTCCAAAGCCACTACCCAAGCGCGAAGCTCGTTGACTTCTTCTATTACACCGGGGTGATTGTCGGTTCGGATGAGCGGATAAATAAGATCTAGAATTTGGTGTAGTATATAATCATGACGAGATACTCTGGAAATGAGAGAGAAAATGGTGTTTAAAATAGGTTCGCCGGTAAGTGCTTCAGGTTCTTCGCCAAGAGGGAAATGTGGTGTATGGAAGGGATCACCTTCTTCTTGTCTCCAATGATTAAGGAGGCTACGAACCCATCCCCAATTCATCCAGAATAGATGATGACTAATTGGTTGATCCATTCCGGTCACACTGCTTTCGGAACTTGAGTGGGATTCCATTTCGGAATCCGAGGGACTTGAACTAATGACGAATTCCATTTCGTACGATTGAATAAAGAATTTTTCGATATGAAATGATTTTCCGGCTATCAGGTGGTATTCTAATTATATAGAGCAAAAGGTTTCGTAGATTACGGAGGAATTTACGGAATATGTCAGGCAAAGTTTACAGTAACAGATACGCTAAGATATGAATTAGCAGATACGCTAAGATATGAATTTTGTCTATACACTATTCATGCAATCAATGCAATAAGATGTGTCTAGACTAAGAATGATAAGCAGGTAATTTCCGACAAGAATGATGAGCAAAACTTTTGAAATGCAGACACGGTCGAAGTCCAGACTCACTAATGCATCCTAACGACTATCAGTTAGACACACTAATGCAGACCTGGTTCGCTAAGACCACCGCTCTGATACCAACTGAAAGGACCCGTTCATATACATTATAAACGATTCACAATAGTTGATTACATCGCGAGGTATTTTACCTCTATATGATACATTTTACAAACATTGCATTCGTTTTTAAAAGACCAACTTTCTTTACAACGAAAGTTGACGGCATGCACACCATTTCATAATACATCCAACTATAATTGGCTTAATAATAATCTTGATGAACTCAATGACTCGAATGCAACGTCTTTCAAAATATGCCATGAATGACTCCAAGTAATATCCTTAAAATGAGCTAATGCACAGCGGAAGATTTCTTTAATACCTGAGAATAAACATGCTTTAAAGTGTCAACCAAAAGGTTGGTGAGTTCATAGGTTTATCATAACTATCATTTCAATATATTAATAGACCACAAGATTTCCGTTTATAAATATATGTACACTCGCAAGTGTATAAAAGTATTCTATAAGTTGTAGGCACCCGGTAACAAGCCTTAACGTTCATGTTTTACCCTCTGAAGTACACCAGATCAGGTGTGTTTAAAATAACCTCGAAGTACTAAAGCATCCCATAGTCAGGATGGGGTTTGTCAGACCCAATAGATCTATCTTTAGGATTCGCGCCTACCGTACATAGACAAGTAGTTTAATGTTACCAAGCTAAGGGTATATTTCTGGTTTAAACCCACATAGAATTAGTTTTAGTACTTGTGCCTATTTCGTAAAACATTTATAAATCAGTGCATGTATTCTCAGCCCAAAAATATATATAAAAAGGGAGCAAATGAAACTCACAATACTGTATTTCGTAGTAAAAATACATATAACGTCATTTAACAAGTGCAAGGTTGGACTCGGATTCACGAACGTATCAATATTGAGATTCAATATTGCAGAAAAGTACGTAGACGCAACGGAGATGATAAACACTAGATTGACCTCACGAGCATACCCATGAACCATACCCATCACCTCCATAGCTATAACCCATAATTTCCTTAGCTTCAACTCATTCAAAAAAAACTATTTTGAAATCACTCGGACAGCACTCCGTCGTAATATTTTATGTATACTAATAATATCTTGAAATAATACAAAGAAAATATATATATATATATATGTAATTCGATTGAGAGAGTTTAGAGAAATATATTTTCAAGTTTCTATGAAATAATGAAACCTATTGAATTCTATTTATAACAGATTTTTGAATTATTAAAGTGAATTATTAAAGTATGAATTATTAAAATGAATTATTAAAGTATGAATTATTAAAGTGAATTATTAAAGTATGAATTATTAAAGTGAATTATTAAAGTTAAAGTAAAATAAAAGTAAAGTAAAGGTAAAGTTAAAGTATAGTAAAAGTATAAAACTATATACGTATAATATGCGTATAAGTATATATAATATTAATTTAAATCGTTATATATATTTAATAAAATAAAATATAAATATCGTTATCTTTATCATACTGGTTAAGTAATGAGTTGTCAAAAGTGGTTCTAGATATTTATAAAAGATATATACGTTTTAATAATAAAGTTCTTTTTAAACTGAAAACGTTTTTTGTACTTTTGAAACTAAATTAATAGAATATTATGGAAACCAATTCTCCACTAACTTTTGTCTAACTTTCGTAAATGACACTTTTTGTTTTTATTTATAAATAGCTTTACAAATTATTCTGAATATCGTTAAGAGGAATAGATTTTCTCAAATCATAGTGGACCTCTCAACAGAGACTTGTAATCATAATTCAATGTTTCTGATAATTCAATCATTTAATATATTTTTTTAATTTCATCGAAAATCATATTGAAACAAATACGTTCGTGTAAGGTATTATACATTTAATAATTTATTAATATTCTCAAGTTATAATATATATATATATACATATACATATCTATTTATATATAACGGTTCGTGAATCGTCGGAATTTGGTCGAGGTTATAATGAATGTATGAACACAGTTTAAAATTCTTGAGATTTAACTTAACAAACTTTGCTTATCGTGTCGGAATAATATAAAGATTAAAGTTTAAATTTGGTCGGAAATTTCCGGGTCGTCACAAAAGGAATCATATGAAACTCACCTTAGCAGCACATACAGTTGTTCATCGTAATGTAACCGAAACTCGGTATATCAAAGAATCGTAGATCTCAACCTAGAGAACATATGTTGGTCAATAAATGTCTATCAATCTAGGTCAGGTCATAGTGTATCACAATCATAATGCTCGAGATCGACATATAAAAGTTATCCAAAGTCGTTTCAAAAAGTCAATTTTGACAATAGTTTAACAAAACGAGACGTACCTTATATAAGGATTCATTTACTCGGTTGGTAATATTCAAAAATCCAATTTATCAATCTCGTAAACAAGTTGTTTAAATCTTAATTGTAGATTCAAAAGCAATTTCAATTAACTTCAATCATAATTCAGTTGCTCATATCTTTTAATCCGTTCATCGAAATTATTCGATATCTAAATGAAAAGTTATTGATTTTTCGCCAGCTTTCCAAAAACATGTATATCATATACCTTTTACCAGTAATATATGTATTTAATTCGTGATCTATTATAAACTGTTTAACGACGAAATTTAGCATGCACGTATGTATAAATATATATACTCGAGCACTAGACATGAATACACAATTAATATATAAAAGATAAAATATGAGTGCTTACATATCAATATTGAGATTCAATATTGTAGGATAGTACGTAGAAGTAACGGAGATGATAAACACTAGGTTTGACTTACGAGCAAAACCCTCGAACAATACCCATAACCTCCTTAGTAATAACCCATAGTTTCCTTAGCTCTATCCCACTTGAAAACCCATTTTGAAAGTGACACGCTCATGACCTCGTCGTAGTATTTTAAGTGATATAATTAATAATAATAATAATAATAATACTATTAATAATAATAAAATAAATAATAATAATCTTAATAATAATAATAATAATAATAATAATAATAATAATAATAATAATAATTTAAATAAATAAATTTACACATAGTAATATATGTGTAAAACAACTCGCGCAGAAACCTGGTATTTATAGGCATAATTCCTGATTCTGATGCCCATGCGCTCGCATGGGTTTTATGCCTATTTCTCATGCGATCGCATGACCGTCAGATCCAGCTCACATATTTTTGTTTTTTTGTTTGTCGACATAATAATTAATAATATATATAATATATTTAATTTATATAATTAATTATATATTATATTAAATTCACATGCATAGTTAACTTGTAATTTTTGTTCCGATAAGTCGTACGTTGTTACGCGACTTATGTCTCTGTTCCGTTTTTTTGAGTGTCCCTTCGTACGCTGAGAAAACTTGTAATTTTCATTCTGGGACACGTACCTTTGTCAAAATATAGCCTTAAATTATCCCTAAATTATACCACCCAGAGTATATCTTAAACTTTAGAGTATTTTGGTCATTTACTTCTATAAATCATTGTCTCGTTATTTATTAATATAATAGTATTTATCAAACGTTTCATAACCAAGTTAATATCTATTCTCAATATTTATAAACACGTTTTAAAATACGTATCGCAAGTTATTCATATAATTAATTCTTAACAGTTAATATTCCTTATTATTGTATGTGTCCAAATTATGTTATTTAAACAAATAATTCACCATTTATTCCGAATACCGTTAAAATGAATGATTTCTCAAATCAAGTGGACCTCTCAACAGAGACTCGTAATAATATCATAATTCTTAAGAGACTCGGTAAATATCTTTTACTTGAATCGTTTGGCATAATCTTTTAACTCTGTAGTTAAATATATCAATCAGATAATTAAACCAATAAGTTTAATGCACAGTATCATATCCTCAACACTTTGTTACGTTTTCAAGTTATAGTATATGTATCTATATATAATTGTTCGCGTTTCGTTGAGAACAATCAAAGATTAATTGAACAGTTCAAAATTTTGAGATTTAACTTCATAGACTTTGTTTATCGTATCGGAAACGTTAATCATACAAGATTAAGTTTAAATTTGGTCAGAATTTTCCGGGTCATCACACCATATGGACGAACACGTCATTCATCGATTTCATTGCGAGGTATTTGACCTCTATATGATACGTAAACATTTCATTCTTTTGAAAAGGCACACCATAAATGAATATTTAAATCAAAGATTTTCGACATCTGATGATTTCTACATATAGACAATCACCGTAAATAATAGTTTACAATAATACTTTCGTTGACAATGCAGTCAAAATAAGATACATGGTGATGATTTGGTGAATGCAACATTTCCTTAAAAAATATGTCATGTAAGACTCCATGCACATAGCTTGTCTAACATATAAGCAAACAGCGGAAGACTTCTAGGGAATCTGAGAATAAACATGCTAACAAGTGTCAACACAAAGGTTAGTGAGTTCATAGTTTTAATGTATCGTATAATCTGTATATAAAGGTGGATCACAAGATTTCAGTTGTTTCATCCAGAAACGTTTATCAAAATATTCTACAAAATTGAGCACCCTGGTAACTAAACTTAACGTATATATATAATTTATACCCTTTATATAATCATCTTAATAATACACGCAAACCAACATGTACGCTTCTCAAATAGCATACGTCCGTTAAAAGGCTAGTTCTCTAGCTAGGACGGGGATATCAAGCCCTATGGATCCATATACTACTACTCGCGCCCACAAGTTCTTATAACTGGCAGTTAACAGTTACAAAGCTAAGGGATTTTCGGTTCAAACTCAGTATAGAATTTAGTATGTACTTGTGTCCATTGTTTTTAAAATAAAGTGCATGTATTCTCAGCCCAAAAATATATATTGTAAAATCATTTAAAATGGGAGTAAATGAAACTCACCTTAGCAGCATATAAAGTCGTTCACCAAAATGTGACCGAAACTCGGATTACCAAATAACCGTAGATCTCAACGTATCAATATTGTGATTCAATATTGCAGGAAAGTACGTAGACGTAACGGAGATGGTAAACACTAGGTTTGACTTGCGAATATTACCCATGAACATTACCCATAACCTCCATGGCAATAGCCCATAATTTCCTTAGCTCTATCTCGCTCGAAAACCCATTTTTGAAAGTGACACGCTCATAACCTCGTCGTAGTATTTTGTGTATAATACTAATTATTAATAATACTAATAATAATAAGATTAATAATAATATTAATCTTAATAATAATAATAATAATAATAATAATAACAATAATAATAATAATAATAATAATAATAATAATAATAATAATATAACAGAGGGAGTAATTGTGCAACAAATGAACAAAAATCGTCGAAATTTATAGATGTTTGCTGGGATCTGTCACCATGCGATCGCATGAGTTTTCAGTGTTTTTGCCATGCGATCGCATGGCCGCCTTATTCGTTTTTGTTTGCTAGTTCGTCGACATCAAATAGTGTTTTATTGTAGCAATAGTGTACTGTAGCAAATAGTGTTTACTGTAGCAAAGCCGTTTTCACTGTAGCAATTCACTGTAGCAAAGGCATTTTCACTGTAGCAAAGTCGTTTTCACTGTAGCTACTGTAGCAAAGTC
Source organism: Rutidosis leptorrhynchoides (assembly GCF_046630445.1). Lineage (NCBI taxonomy): Eukaryota > Viridiplantae > Streptophyta > Magnoliopsida > Asterales > Asteraceae > Rutidosis > Rutidosis leptorrhynchoides. Next base: position 369,692,905 of record NC_092341.1, on the reverse strand, counting down.
GTTTTTACTGTATCAAATATTGTTTTACTGTAGGAAAGTCGTTTTTACTGTAGCAAATAGTGATTTTTGAAAACACTGTAGCTTTTCGGGTACTGTAGCAATTCGAAAATACTGTAGCAATTTAGTGTTTTACTGGTTCATTTTAAACGTTCTAGTTAACTTATCTAATTATATCAATCAGATAATCAAACCAATAAGTTTAATGCACAGTATCATATACACAACACTTTGTTACGTTTTCAAGTTATAGTATATATATATATGTATCTATTTACATATAATTGTTCGCGAATCGTTGAGAACAATCGAAGGGTAATTGAGTAGTTCAAGAATTTTGATATTCAACTTTACAGACTTTGCTTATCGTGTCGAAAATGTTAATCATACAAAGATTAAGTTTAAATTTGGTCAGAAATTTCCGGGTCATCACAATATATTTTTATGTCTTTTATGGGATAGATATATCTCTTAGGAAATAGATAATTTTTAAGATAAACAGAATAATAAAATAAAGCGGGAAATTTAAAATGCAAAATAAACAGATAAAAGTAAAAGTAGTTACATGAACAACCAACTCATAAGGGAATCATATTAGGCAAGTTTCATAACTTATATTAACACAAAGCAAAATAACAATCATAGACCAATTATCATCCCTTAATAGGCTAAGCTAAGTGTCGCATATCATTCAACAAGTAGGACTTAAAGCATATGTTAGATATGTGATGTGCATAACTAACATCTTAATTCTTCATGTTCAATTCAATTACATGATACATATTAATATTGTGATGAGGATCAATATGCAAATAGACTGACAAATTATATAAGCTATAAAACACCAAGCAGATCAACTCAAGTTACTCGCTAAAAGTCAATTACTACTAAGTTATCATGCAATCATTAATTAAACAAATCCAAACAAAGGTTCTTCGATTAAGCCTAACAAAATCAAACTCTATTATATAAGCATAATTTCAATTAAACAAGTTTATCACCATTATGCTATTTAACCTAGTTGCATGCAATTCAATTTAACAAGTTTGATGGACTAGATCTAAACAAGTAGCATGAATCGAATAATAGATTATCGGATTAAGTACTAATCAACCCTAAAATCATGTTATTTAATCATTAAGCATGGCAAACAAGTGTACTTAAGCAAAACAAAGTCGAAACAGTTCAAATATTATTACAGAAACTCGACCATACAGATCTGAAAAAGAACAAAAAACTGTACGGATAAAGCACATGAAGCCGGCGGCTTCCTCCCAACCAAGCCGGCGACTTGGGGTTGTGAGGTCGGCGGCTTCATCTGATTTTCAGATGAAGTTCAGTTTTCGTCCACGTAACCACTATGAACGTTTAGTTCATAGCAGAAGACGAACATAAACAATAAAAATAAATAAAATAGATTAAACAATAAACTAAGGATAGGATCATACCTTAAAAAGGTAGATGCAAGAAACTTGAATTAAAAACTTGATTGATTCTTGTTTACAATGAATAAATTTAATCTAAGGGTTTAGAGAAAACCCTAAAAGAAAAACGAACTAAGCAGAATTATTGAATTTTTGAAACTGCATATGACAACTGAGACTAGAGACCTCTATTTATACTATTCAGAATCGGTGGCCAAGCCGCCGGCTTCAATGGGAAGCCGGCGGCTTGCCTTAGGTCGGTGACTCCTTCTTCAAGTTTAACTTTATCCGCAAGCATAAATCTTTTAACCGTCATAATTAAGCCGGCGGCTTCGTGGAAGCACACACCACTGCCATCCACCTTCACCATCCACCACCGCCATCCACTCCCTCCGTCCGCCACCACCACTGCTATTTTCCGTCACCACACAGCCGTTTTCCGGCCACCATCAACTAGCAATCACCAACAAATTTTGAACAAAAACAAAAATCCGGTAACACTCGATTTTTCTGGTAGCACTATATAAAACCCTTAAGCACTATGTACTAATGTACAAGTGTTTTTGCGCACTGTACAAGCTCTTAATTATAATGTAAAGAGAAAATGGGTGAGGGAGGATAGAGGTTGTGACTTGTATGGAAAAGACTTACTTACAAAAAATTGATTTTCCATATATTTACTCAAAGGTGCATTGCCCAAAAAGAAAAAAACAACAAAAAAATGTTGTTTATATATTTATAAATTAAAATTATCATACAAGATCTAAAAAAAAATGACACCTAGGAAAACCTTAGTTTCAAACTCCTGTTTGAAGTGACATGGACACAACCGAATTTTTAAACGCCGGTTTGAGATGACATTTGGCAAATTGGAGTTTCAAACTCCGGTTTTACTAGTTTTGTAAAAAAAGATTTGAAATTTCTAGTTTTGTAAATACCTTTTCAAAAACTACCATTTAAAAAAAAAACTTCTCAATGTAGTTTACGGAATCCATATAACATGATAACAATTCACAAGAGGACTGTTATCCCTTAAATCCTTCCAGACTTGCCAAGTTTTATACTCGCCTATTTTTACCCCAAATTTCAAGCGGAGCTCTTGTGTGTTTTTTTTTTACTTGAGTGGTCATTGTGATTTTTTTTAACAACAAACAAAATTTTATTATATATTGAATAGTAATAAGACATTTACAAGCGCCATGTTCTATCAAAATGAGAAAATTACAACTATGAAAACGATAAAACACGATCTAATAGCTAAAAAAAGCGAAAGATATAAGCCCACCGGTATCATAGGAAAACGCTTTGGTCCGTTCATTATCATTAAGGAGGAGATTTTACTTGAGAAGACAAGCTGAGATGGAAACGAAGCACAATGTTAGCAATTCAACGACAAAGCACCCCGAACCATCCCAATTTCTCCCCTCCAAAACGACTACTCTGGGAGTGGGGCAAAAACCTACATGGAGGGAATATCTATTAGCCAATTCCAGAGCGCCTAAAAACATTCGCCAACGAGGATAGGGGACATGAGACCCATCGATCCCACTCAAGATTGAGGTACTTGCATCTGTTAGATATCCAATCGAAGTACGTGGATGGTCCTTCTGTCAAACGTCCGTCCAAACCAGACGTTAACTACTAACATGTGCTAAGCACACAAATGTACTTTTGTCATTTTACCTCCCTTCTACCTCACATCTGTTTCATGAAAAAATTACTTTGGTGGTCCCTATATTTTACCCCAGTTTCACGCGGAGTCCCTATGTTTTTTTTACTTAGATGATCACCGTGATTATGTTACGTGGATCACCGTGATTTCGAAATTAAATTGACTTATATAGACGTGAATTCAAGTGGATTTATTTTAAGAAGTATGACTTTATTTTAGTTGTAAGAAGTAAGTGAGTTTATTCAAAAGATGTAAGCGATTACCATCACTTCATTTCTTTTGTTTTTAAAAGATGGGTTTTTATTTGATCATTTTTTATGAAGCAAGATTTTAATTTGATTGAGTTTTTTATTTTTTGTTTTTGAAACCTAGTGGAGGAATAACACAGAAAGGGAGAAGATTAAAGAAAGAGAGAAAGTGGAAAAAAAATCATTATTACCCTTAGATGCATTGTACATGTCAGGATTTAGCGGACTTTTTCAACGTTTGTTAGTGTCAGGACCGCTCACATAACTTTTGTAAATCATAGTGATCACCCAAGTAAAAAAACGTAGAAACTCCGCGTGAATTTTGTGGTAAAGTACAGAGACCACCTAAGTAATTTTTTCATGAAACAGATGTGGAGCCTCCACCGTAGAAAAGGAGGTAAAATGATAAAAGTACCTCCATGTGCTTGGGACATGTTAGTACTTAATGGACGGACGTTTAATAGATGAATCACTCACATAACATTGGTAAACTACAATGAACACCTAGGTAAAGAAAATAATACAGGGATCTCGCGTGAAATTTGGAGTAAAATACAGAGACCACCCAAGTGATATTTTTACTGTTTTCCTTATAAGATTATTTATTGGGATGACAAAATGGGCTTATAGCGACAATATCAGTTGTCGCTAAAGACCCTATTTTATTGTTTTGCATCTGCCTAATGCATACTTATGCAGGTACCAAGCCAACACGTATTCCATCATCATCATCATCATCATCATCATCATCATCATCATCATCATCACCACCACCACCACCACCACCACCACCAATTCTTGCAAACTCCGCCCTCTCAAGTTTATGGTATTAATACAAGTCATACAAACACAAGTGTACATTGATTGTAAATGCTTGCATGCCTCGTTACATGAACTCATTTAATTAAGTGGTAGCAAATTACGAGTAAAACACTAAAGGCATCTGATCGAGGCTCACTATTGAAACTATCAAGTCTACTATTGAATTAATGTTTGAGGCCCCTGCCCCCTGATTGCAACTGAAACATTGATCAGCATCTCAAAAATGCAAAGAAATATTGAGTTATTTGGTAGACTGTAGTGCTTTTGAAAAGTAATTAAACAACCCTTGTAGTTTTCAAAATATTTCACAATACAAAGTGCGTGCCAATTTTTATATATATAAACCAATTTACTGCATTAGAAATTTACCACTTTATCATTGTTTTGGGCAATTCTACCATCTAAGATTTACGGAGTACATATTAGCATGTATTTGTAATATTATGTAGGATTGCCATAAATTCTCACGTAAATGTTGATATTTCTTTAGTATATGAAAAGGAACACTTGGGTGCAGGGCGGATCCAGGATTTGCAGTCACTGGTGTCACCGGCTAAAACCCAAAAAAATTTGTACTAGCTGTTTTATTTCAATGGTGTCACTAAAAAAAATTACACTATCCACTGGTGTCATTAGTTAAAAACCCAAAAATTTTCCCATTACATCGCGTATTTCAGTGGTGTCCCGTGCCACCACACTCAACACACTAGGTCCGCCCCTGCTTGGGTGTCTAGAACGAGGCGGAAAAAAATGCACTTTTCCCCGCCGAATAATATAAAATTATTTAAAAGACAACAGCTAACGTCATATAATACACATGAAGAATACAACATCATACAAATCAATAACTATACAACAATATTTGAGTCTATCTTATATCTTATCCGACTCCAACTGTTGAGGTTCCTAATGATCACACATATTCAACATAGGGCACGAAATCTGTCAAGGGGAATGATGTGGAAAATTGGCCGAAGGTGAAAATCATGGGTGCTGGTGGGCCAATGCTGAAGAACAACCCAAGTCCGGCCCAAGATGACGATGGCCCTCCCCCTATCCCTAATTATGCTGGTAGCGATTATGTGCCTTGCAACACAAATACCGAACAAAATGGAAAGACTGCTTCGAAACAAAACACGACACCAATTAACTCTGAAAAACAAAAATCGTGTAATTCCAGTGACGTCCCTCCAGGATATCAACCTCCTCCGTTATATAAGGATGATATACGTATATTCCTACCCAATTTTCAAGCGGATCAGGCGGGCGAGAAAAGTGCACCTCCAAACATATGCGATTGTAATAATATTCAGGTGCAGGTTTCGACAGTTGTGGACGAGATAAACAACAGGGTTAAAGACATACATAGTAATGGTAAGGTGAAGGTTCCTTGTAAGCCATGTCTAAGCAACGATCGTGAACTCTCAAATGGTAGCTCGGGGTTAAAGGAATTCGGGATTGATATTGGGCTTGAATGGATCGAGCCACCGTCAGGGAAGTAACTCTTCTCCCACTTCGTTTTCTTTTTTAATTAATTATTTAAAATGAAGATAATCTCTCTAAATGTAAGTGGGCTCGGGAAACTTGAAAAAGAAAAGTTTAATTGGTTAAAAAAATTAATTCGTTTTCATAATCCGGACATCTTTGCCATCCAAGAGTCAAAAAGGAAAAATGTCACTGATTTTATGATTGAATCGCTATGGGGTAACAAAAACTTCGAGTATATATTTAAACCTTCGATGGGACTATCGGGTGGGTCAATAATGATATGGGACCCTTCTAGATTTCGTGTATCCGGGGCGGTTGAAAAAGAATTTTTTCTGGGGATTCGGGGTCGTTGGGCGGGCAAAAATGTTGACTCTATTATACTGAATGTCTATGGGCCACATAATGATACTTTGAAACAATTGTTCTGGGAAAGTCTTGATAATATTATGCAGGTTGATGTTATTGACTGGACTATTTGCGGGGATTTTAATGAAGTAAGGCGCAGGTCTGAAAGGAAAAATTGTGAGTTTATCGAAAATAGAGCAAAGATGTTCAATGATTTCATCGACAAGGCGAATCTTATTGAAATTCCGTTAGGGGGCATGAAGTTTACGAGAATCAGTGATGACGGGTTAAAATACAGTAAATTGGATAGGTTCTTGGTCTCGGAATCATGTTATGCATCCTGGGTTAGAATTACTGCGTGCACTCTTGACAGGGATTATTCCGATCACTGCCCCATCATCTTGAAAGATTCGAACACTGATTTTGGGCCAAAACTGAAATGTCCCGTTCTTATTGATTAAAAACGTTCCATATTAATTGATTTCGTTGCGAGGTTTTGACCTCTATATGAGACGTTTTTCAAATACTGCATTCATTTTTAAAACAAACCATAACCTTTATTTCATAAATAAAGGTTTAAAAAGTTTTACGTAGATTATCAAATAATGATAATCTAAAATATCCTGTTTACACACGACCATTACATAATGGTTTACAATACAAATATGTTACATCGAAATCAGTTTCTTGAATGCAGTTTTTACACAATATCGTATAAACATGGACTCCAAATCTTGTCCTTATTTTAGTATGCAACAGCGGAAGCTCTTAATATTCACCTGAGAATAAACATGCTTTAAACGTCAACAAAAATGTTGGTGAGTTATAGGTTTAACCTATATATATCAAATCGTAACAATAGACCACAAGATTTCATATTTCAATACACATCCCATACATAGAGATAAAAATCATTCATATGGTGAACACCTGGTAACCAACATTAACAAGATGCATATATAAGAATATCCCCATCATTCCGGGACACCCTTCGGATATGATATAAATTTCGAAGTACTAAAGCATCCGGTACTTTGGATGGGGTTTGTTAGGCCCAATAGATCTATCTTTAGGATTCGCGTCAATTAGGGTGTCTGTTCCCTAATTCTTAGATTACCAGACTTAATAAAAAGGGGCATATTCGATTTCGATAATTCAACCATAGAATGTAGTTTCACGTACTTGTGTCTATTTTGTAAATCATTTATAAAACCTGCATGTATTCTCATCCCAAAAATATTAGATTTTAAAAGTGGGACTATAACTCACTTTCACAGATTTTTACTTCGTCGAGAAGTAAGACTTGGCCACTGTTGATTCACGAACCTATAACAATATATACATATATATTAAAGTATGTTCAAAATATATTTACAACACTTTTAATATATTTTGATGTTTTAAGTTTATTAAGTCAGCTGTCCTCGTTAGTAACCTACAACTAGTTGTCCACAGTTAGATGTACAGAAATAAATCAATAAATATTATCTTGAATCAATCCACGACCCAGTGTATACGTATCTCAGTATTGATCACAACTCAAACTATATATATTTTGGAATCAACCTCAACCCTGTATAGCTAACTCCAACATTCACATATAGAGTGTCTATGGTTGTTCCGAAATATATATAGATGTGTCGACATGATAGGTCGAAACATTGTATACGTGTCTATGGTATCTCAAGATTACATAATATACAATACAAGTTGATTAAGTTATGGTTGGAATAGATTTGTTACCAATTTTCACGTAGCTAAAATGAGAAAAATTATCCAATCTTGTTTTACCCATAACTTCTTCATTTTAAATCCGTTTTGAATGAATCAAATTGCTATGGTTTCATATTGAACTGTATTTTATGAATCTAAACAGAAAAAGTATAGGTTTATAGTCGGAAAAATAAGTTACAAGTCGTTTTTGTAAAGGTAGTCATTTCAGTCGAAAGAACGATGTCTAGATGACCATTTTAGAAAACATACTTCCACTTTGAGTTTAACCATAATTTTTGGATATAGTTTCATGTTCATAATAAAAATCATTTTCTCATAATAACAACTTTTAAATCAAAGTTTATCATAGTTTTTAATTAACTAACCCAAAACAGCCCGCGGTGTTACTACGACGGCGTAAATCCGGTTTTACGGTGTTTTTCGTGTTTCCAGGTTTTAAATCATTAAGTTAGCATATCATATAGATATAGAACATGTGTTTAGTTAATTTTAAAAGTCAAGTTAGAAGGATTAACTTTTGTTTGCGAACAAGTTTAGAATTAACTAAACTATGTTCTAGTGATTACGAGTTTAAACCTTCGAATAAGATAGTTTTATATATATGAATCGAATGATGTTATGAACATCATTACTACCTCAAGTTTAGTAGGTAAACCTACTGGAAGTGACAAGAAATGATCTAGCTTCAAAGGATCTTGGATGGCTTGAAAGTTCTTGAAGTAGGATCATGACACAAAAACAAGTTCAAGTAAGATTTTTGCTCGAATTAAGATAGTTTATAGTTATAGAAATTGAATCAAAGTTTGAATATGAATATTACCTTGAATAAGAAAGATAACCTAATGTATATAACAAAGGTTTCTTGATCTTAGATGATTACTTGGAATGGATTAGAAAGCTTGGAAGTAAATTAGTAAACTTGAAGGGATTTTTGAAGTATTCTTGAAGTGTTCTTCCTATGATGATTATAGCTTGATTCTTGAAGTGATTTTTGATGAAGATGATGATTAACTACTGGAAAAATACGTTCATAATAGTGTGGGTGTGTTGAGAGAGAATTAGAAAGAGATTTGGAAGTGAAATGGAGTGAATGATGAGTGTTAATTGGTGAGTGGTGAGTGGGGTTAAAAGGAGTTCTAGTTAGTTGACTAGCTCATGGTAGAAGTTAAAATTGATTAGTCATACATGACATAATCAAGAGTGGAATCCCATGCTAGTTCCTATTGGTATATACCCATAGTAAGTACGTTTTGAAGCTGTGTATAATACGGGTAAGAATACGACTAGAATTCTTGATGAAAGAAAAGAATGGGAAAGTAACTGTAACCATTTTCGTTAAGTATGAGTGTTTTGATATATGTCTTGAAGTCTTCCAAAAGTATTTTAATACATCTAAATACACTACATGTATATACATTTTAACGGAGTCGTTAAGTCATCGTTAGTCGTTACATGTAAGTGTTGTTTTGAAACCTTTAAGTTAACGATCTCAATTAATATTGTTAACCCATTGTTTATTATATCTAATGAGATGTTAAATTATTATATTATCATGATATTATGATATATTAATATATCTTAATATGATATATATACATTTAAATGTCGTTACAACGATAATCGTTACATATATGTCTCGTTTCGAAATCCTTAAGTTAGTAGTCTTGTTTATATGTATATAACTCATTGTTAATATACTTATGGAGATACTTACTTATCATAATCTCATGTTAACCATATGTATATCCATATATATATCATCATGTCGTTTTTACAAGTTTTAACGTTCGTGAATCGCCGGTCAACTTGGGTGGTCAATTGTCTATATGAAACATATTTCAATTAATCAAGTCTTAACAAGTTTGATTGCTTAACATGTTGGAAACATTTAATCATGTAAATATCAATCTCAATTAATATATATAAACATGGAAAAGTTCGGCTCACTACAGTACCTACCCGTTAAATAAATTTCGTCCCGAAATTTTAAGCTGTTGAAGGTGTTGACGAATCTTCTGGAAATAGATGCGGGTATTTCTTCTTCATCTGATCTTCACGCTCCCAGGTGAACTCGGGTCCTCTACGAGCATTCCATCGAACCTTAACAATTGGTATCTTGTTTTGCTTAAGTCTTTTAACCTCACGATCCATTATTTCGACGGGTTCTTCGATGAACTGGAGTTTTTCATTGATTTGGATTTCATCTAACGGAATAGTGAGATCTTCTTTAGCAAAACATTTCTTCAAATTCGAGACGTGGAAAGTGTTATGTACAGCCGCGAGTTGTTGAGGTAACTCAAGTCGGTAAGCTACTGGTCCGACACGATCAATAATCTTGAATGGTCCAATATACCTTGGATTTAATTTCCCTCGTTTACCAAATCGAACAACGCCTTTCCAAGGTGCAACTTTAAGCATGACCATCTCTCCAATTTCAAATTCTATATCTTTTCTTTTAATGTCAGCGTAGCTCTTTTGTCGACTTTGGGCGGTTTTCAACCGTTGTTGAATTTGGATGATCTTCTCGGTAGTTTCTTGTATAATCTCTGGACCCGTAATCTATCTATCCCCCACTTCACTCCAACAAATCGGAGACCTACACTTTCTACCATAAAGTGCTTCAAACGGCGCCATCTCAATGCTTGAATGGTAGCTGTTGTTGTAGGAAAATTCTGCTAACGGTAGATGTCGATCCCAACTGTTTCCGAAATCAATAACACATGCTCGTAGCATGTCTTCAAGCGTTTGTATCGTCCTTTCGCTCTGCCCATCAGTTTGTGGATGATAGGCAGTACTCATGTCTAGACGAGTTTCTAATGCTTGCTGTAATGTCTGCCAGAATCTTGAAATAAATCTGTCATCCCTATCAGAGATAATAGAGATTGGTATTCAATGTCTGGAGACGACTTCCTTCAAATACAGTCGTGCTAACTTCTCCATCTTGTCATCTTCTCTTATTGGCAGAAAGTGTGCTGATTTGGTGAGACGATCAACTATTACCCAAATAGTATCAAAACCACTTGCAGTCCTTGGCAATTTAGTGATGAAATCCATGGTAATGTTTTCCCATTTCCATTCTGGGATTTCGGGTTGTTGAAGTAGACCTGATGGTTTCTGATGCTCAGCTTTGACCTTAGAACACGTCAAACATTCTCCTACATATTTAGCAACATCGGCTTTCATACCCGGCCACCAAAAATGTTTCTTGAGATCCTTGTACATCTTCCCCGTTCCAGGATGTATTGAGTATCTGGTTTTATGAGCTTCTCTAAGTACCATTTCTCTCATATCTCCAAATTTTGGTACCCAAATCCTTTCAGCCCTATACCGGGTTCCGTCTTCCCGAATATTAAGATGCTTCTCCGATCCTTTGGGTATTTCATCCTTTAAATTTCCTTCTTTTAAAACTCCTTGTTGCGCCTCCTTTATTTGAGTAGTAAGGTTATTATGAATCATTATATTCATAGATTTTACTCGAATGGGTTCTCTGTCCTTCCTGCTCAAGGCATCGGCTACCACATTTGCCTTTCCCGGGTGGTAACGAATCTCAAAGTCGTAATCATTCAATAATTCAATCCACCTACGCTGCCTCATATTCAGTTGTTTCTGATTAAATATGTGTTGAAGACTTTTGTGGTCAGTATATATAATACTTTTGACCCCATATAAGTAGTGCCTCCAAGTCTTTAATACAAAAACAACCGCGCCTAATTCCAAATCATGCGTCGTATAATTTTGTTCGTGAATCTTCAATTGTCTAGACGCATAAGCAATCACCTTCGTTCGTTGCATTAATACACAACCGAGACCTTGCTTTGAAGCGTCACAATAAATCACAAAATCATCATTCCCTTCAGGCAATGACAATATAGGTGCCGTAGTTAGCTTTTTCTTCAATAATTGAAACGCTTTCTCTTGTTCATCATTCCATTCAAATTTCTTCCCTTTATGCGTTAATGCAGTCAAGGGTTTTGCTATTCTGGAAAAGTCTTGGATGAACCTTCTGTAGTAACCAGCTAGTCCTAAAAACTGGCGTATGTGTTTCGGAGTTTTCGGGGTTTCCCACTTTTCAACAGTTTCTATCTTTGCCGGATCCACCTTAATACCTTCTTTGTTCACTATGTGACCGAGGAAATGAACTTCTTCCAACCAAAATGCACACTTTGAAAACTTAGCGTACAATTCTTCCTTCCTCAATACTTCTAACACCTTTCTCAAATGTTCACCGTGTTCTTGGTCATTCTTTGAGTAAATAAGTATGTCATCAATGAAAACAATGACAAACTTGTCAAGGTATGGTCCACACACTCGGTTCATAAGGTCCATGAACACAGCTGGTGCATTAGTTAAACCAAACGGCATGACCATAAACTCGTAATGACCGTAACGTGTTCTAAAAGCAGTCTTTGGAATATCATCTTCTTTCACCCGCATTTGATGATACCCGGAACGTAAGTCAATCTTTGAATAAACAGACGAGCCTTGTAGTTGATCAAATAAGTCGTCGATTCTCGGTAGTGGGTAGCGGTTCTTGATGGTAAGTTTGTTCAACTCTCGGTAGTCGATACACAACCTGAATGTACCATCTTTCTTCTTGACAAACAAAACAGGAGCTCCCCACGGTGATGTGCTTGGTCGAATGAAACCATGCTCTAAAAGTTCTTGTAATTGTCTTTGCAATTCTTTCATCTCGCTGGGTGCGAGTCTGTAAGGAGCACGAGCTATTGGTGCAGCTCCTGGTACAAGATCTATTTGAAATTCAATGGCTCGATGTGGGGGTAATCCCGGTAATTCTTTCGGAAATACATCGGGAAATTCTTTTGCGACGGGAACATCATTGATGCTCTTTTCTTCAGTTTGTACTTTCTCGACGTGTGCTAGAACAGCATAGCAACCTTTTCTTATTAGTTTTTGTGCCTTCAAATTACTAATAAGATGTAGCTTCGTGTTGCCCTTTTCTCCGTACACCATTAAGGGTTTTCCTTTTTCTCGTATAATGCGAATTGCATTTTTGTAACAAACGATCTCTGCTTTCACTTCTTTCAACCAGTCCATACCGATTATCACATCAAAACTCCCTAACTCTACTGGTATCAAATCAATCTTAAATGTTTCGCTAACCAGTTTAATTTCTCGATTCCGACATATATTATCTGCTGAAATTAATTTACCATTTGCTAATTCGAGTAAAAATTTACTATCCAAAGGCGTCAATGGACAACTTAATTTAGCACAAAAATCTCTACTCATATAGCTTCTATCCGCACCCGAATCAAATAAAACGTAAGCAGATTTATTGTCAATAAGAAACGTACCCGTAACAAGCTCCGGGTCTTCCTGTGCCTCTGCCGCATTAATATTGAAAACTCTTCCGCGGCCTTGTCCATTCGTGTTCTCCTGGTTCGGGCAATTTCTAATAATGTGGCCCGGTTTTCCACATTTATAACAAACTACATTGGCATAACTTGCTCCGACACTACTTGCTCCGCCATTACTCGTTCCGACACCATTTGTTCCTTTCGTTCTATTAACCCCTGGTCCGTAGACCTCACACTTCGCCGCGCTATGACCATTTCTTTTACACTTGTTGCAAAATTTGGTGCAGAACCCCGAGTGATACTTTTCACACCTTTGGCATAGCTGCTTCTGATTGTTGTTGTTGTTGCGGTTATTATTGTTGTTGGGATGATTGTTGTAGTTGCTGTTGTTGTTGTTGTTGTTGTTGTTGTTGTTGTTGGGCCGTTTGTTGTAGTTGCGATTGATGTTGCGATTGTTGGGATAATTGTTGCGATTATTGTTGTAATTGCTGTTGTTGTTGTATTGGTGATTCTTATCACCGTTTTCCTCCCACTTTCTTTTGACTTGTTTCACATTGGCCTCTTCAGCAGTCTGTTCTTTAATTCTTTCTTCAATCTGGTTCACTAGTTTGTGAGCCATTCTACATGCCTGTTGTATGGAGGCGGGCTCGTGTGAACTTATATCTTCTTGGATTCTTTCCGGTAATCCTTTCACAAACGCGTCGATCTTCTCTTCCTCATCTTCGAATGCTCCCGGACACAATAGGCACAATTCTGTGAATCGTCTTTCGTACGTGGTAATATCAAATCCTTGGGTTCGTAACCCTCTAAGTTCTGTCTTGAGCTTATTGACCTCGGTTCTGGGACGGTACTTCTCGTTCATCAAGTGCTTGAATGCTGACCACGGTAGTGCGTACGCATCGTCTTGTCCCACTTGCTCTAGATAGGTATTCCACCATGTTAACGCAGAACCTGTGAAGGTATGCGTAGCGTACTTTACTTTGTCCTCTTCAGTACACTTACTTATGGCAAACACCGATTCGACCTTCTCGGTCCACCGTTTCAATCCGATCGGTCCTTCGGTTCCATCAAATTCCAAAGGTTTGCAGGCAGTGAATTCTTTGTAGGTGCATCCTACACGATTTCCTGTACTGCTAGATCCAAGGTTATTGTTGGTATGTAGCGCAGCCTGTACTGCGGCTATGTTTGAAGCTAGAAAAGTACGGAATTCCTCTTCATTCATATTCACGGTGTGTCGAGTAGTCGGTGCCATTTCCTTCAAAATAGTCAAATGGAACAAGTTAATCATACAGAATATTAAGAGTAGTTAATAGTATTTCGTAGCATAATATGAACTCATTTATAAAAGCTTTTTCTTCATATTAGCGTTTTATAAGTTTAAATTCGGGTAGTACCTACCCGTTAAGTTCATACTTAGTAGCTAATATACAATTCAACTACTACAATTCTATATGAAAAACTGATTATAATTATATTTCGCGTTCAAACTTTTATACAATATTTTACAAACTTACAATACCACTTATTTTACATAAAGCATGAAATATAGAGACAATAACTTTGATACAAGATAGTTGTGAAGATAATTCTAGCTAGTACACAAGTTGTTCAGCAAAGGCAATAAAGACACGTAATTCATACGTCCAGAAACAAGTCATGCATTCTGGTTTTACTAGGACTACTTCCCATCCTTGGTCTTGTGGAACATAACCGTTATGGCCGTTGATAAGACAGCGTGTTGTAACGTCGTCAAAGGGACGAGGGTTACGTAATGTCCAACAGTCCCGTAACAATCTAAAAACCTCATTTCTTACCCCAATTACCGACTCCGTCACTTGTGGAAACGTTTTGTTTAATAGTTGTAGCCCGATGTTCTTGTTCTCACTTTGGTGAGAAGCGAACATTACTAATCCGTAAGCATAACATGCTTCTTTATGTTGCATGTTAGCCACTTTTTCTAAATCACGAAGTCCAATATTCGAATATATTGAGTCAAAATAATTTCTTAACCCATTGCGTAAAATAGCATTTGGGTTCCCCGCAATATATGCGTCAAAGTAAACACATCGTAACTTATGGATTTCCCAATGTGATATCCCCCATCTTTCAAACGAAAGCCTTTTATAAACCAAGGTATTCTTGAAACGTTCTTCGAATGTCTTACAAACTGATCTCGCCTTAAATAGTTGTGCCGAAGAATTCTGACCAACTCTAGACAAGATTTCATCAATCATGTCTCCGGGTAGGTCTCTTAAAATATTGGGTTGTCTATCCATTTTGTGTTTTTATACTGTAAAATAGACAAGAGTTAGATTCATAAAAAAAATACTTATTAATACAAGCAATTTTTACATATATCATAAAGCATAAGCACACTATATTACATATATTACACCACACGAATACAACTATCTTATTCCGACTCGCTTGTTTCTTCTTCTTTGGTTTTGGTTCGTTTTCCCAAGTTTCTAGGGATATATGATGTTCCCCTAATACGAGCCGTTATTTTCCACATTGGTTTAGAAAAACCTGGTGGTTTAGAGGTTCCCGGGTCATTGTTACAACTTAAGGACTTCGGGGGTTGACGATACATATAAAGTTCATCGGGGTTGGAATTAGATTTCTCTATTTTTATGCCCTTTCCCTTATTATTTTCTTTTGCCTTTTTAAATTCAGTTGGGGTAATTTCTATAACATCATCGGAATTCTCGTCGGAATCCGATTCATCTGAGAATTGGTAATCCTTCCAATATTTTGCTTCCTTAGCGGAAACACCATTGACCATAATTAACCTTGGTCGGTTGGTTGAGGATTTTCTTTTACTTAACCGTTTTATTATTTCCCCCACCGGTTCTATTTCTTCATCCGGTTCCGATTCTTCTTCCGGTTCTTCTTCTGGTTCCGACTCTTCTTCCGGTTCCTCTTCGGGAACTTGTGAATCAGTCCACGAATCATTCCAATTTACATTTGACTCTTCATTATTATTAGGTGAGTCAATGGGACTTGTTCTAGAGGTAGACATCTATCACATAATATCAAACGCGTTAAGAGATTAATATATCACATAATATTCACATGTTAAAAATATATAGTTTCCAACAAAATTTGTTAAGCAATCATTTTTCAAGTAAACACGGTCGAAGTCCAGACTCACTAATGCATCCTAACAAACTAGATAAGACACACTAATGCAAAATTCTGGTTCTCTAAGACCAACGCTCGGATACCAACTGAAATGTCCCGTTCTTATTGATTAAAAACGTTCCATATTAATTGATTTCGTTGCGAGGTTTTGACCTCTATATGAGACGTTTTTCAAATACTGCATTCATTTTTAAAACAAACCATAACCTTTATTTCATAAATAAAGGTTTAAAAAGTTTTACGTAGATTATCAAATAATGATAATCTAAAATATCCTGTTTACACACGACCATTACATAATGGTTTACAATACAAATATGTTACATCGAAATCAGTTTCTTGAATGCAGTTTTTACACAATATCGTATAAACATGGACTCCAAATCTTGTCCTTATTTTAGTATGCAACAGCGGAAGCTCTTAATATTCACCTGAGAATAAACATGCTTTAAACGTCAACAAAAATGTTGGTGAGTTATAGGTTTAACCTATATATATCAAATCGTAACAATAGACCACAAGATTTTATATTTCAATACACATCCCATACATAGAGATAAAAATCATTCATATGGTGAACACCTGGTAACCAACATTAACAAGATGCATATATAAGAATATCCCCATCATTCCGGGACACCCTTCGGATATGATATAAATTTCGAAGTACTAAAGCATCCGGTACTTTGGATGGGGTTTGTTAGGCCCAATAGATCTATCTTTAGGATTCGCGTCAATTAGGGTGTCTGTTCCCTAATTCTTAGATTACCAGACTTAATAAAAAGGGGCATATTCGATTTCGATAATTCAACCATAGAATGTAGTTTCACGTACTTGTGTCTATTTTGTAAATCATTTATAAAACCTGCATGTATTCTCATCCCAAAAATATTAGATTTTAAAAGTGGGACTATAACTCACTTTCACAGATTTTTACTTCGTCGAGAAGTAAGACTTGGCCACTGTTGATTCACGAACCTATAACAATATATACATATATATTAAAGTATGTTCAAAATATATTTACAACACTTTTAATATATTTTGATGTTTTAAGTTTATTAAGTCAGCTGTCCTCGTTAGTAACCTACAACTAGTTGTCCACAGTTAGATGTACAGAAATAAATCAATAAATATTATCTTGAATCAATCCACGACCCAGTGTATACGTATCTCAGTATTGATCACAACTCAAACTATATATATTTTGGAATCAACCTCAACCCTGTATAGCTAACTCCAACATTCACATATAGAGTGTCTATGGTTGTTCCGAAATATACATAGATGTGTCGACATGATAGGTCGAAACATTGTATATGTGTCTATGGTATCTCAAGATTACATAATATACAATACAAGTTGATTAAGTTATGGTTGGAATAGATTTGTTACCAATTTTCACGTAGCTAAAATGAGAAAAATTATCCAATCTTGTTTTACCCATAACTTCTTCATTTTAAATCCGTTTTGAATGAATCAAATTGCTATGGTTTCATATTGAACTGTATTTTATGAATCTAAACAGAAAAAGTATAGGTTTATAGTCGGAAAAATAAGTTACAAGTCGTTTTTGTAAAGGTAGTCATTTCAGTCGAAAGAACGACGTCTAGATGACCATTTTAGAAAACATACTTCCACTTTGAGTTTAACCATAATTTTTGGATATAGTTTCATGTTCATAATAAAAATTATTTTCTCAGAATAACAACTTTTAAATCAAAGTTTATCATAGTTTTTAATTAACTAACCCAAAACAGCCCGCGGTGTTACTACGACGGCGTAAATTCGGTTTTACGGTGTTTTTCGTGTTTCCAGGTTTTAAATCATTAAGTTAGCATATCATATAGATATAGAACATGTGTTTAGTTAATTTTAAAAGTCAAGTTAGAAGGATTAACTTTTGTTTGCGAACAAGTTTAGAATTAACTAAACTATGTTCTAGTGATTACGAGTTTAAACCTTCGAATAAGATAGTTTTATATATATGAATCGAATGATGTTATGAACATCATTACTACCTCAAGTTTAGTAGGTAAACCTACTGGAAGTGACAAGAAATGATCTAGCTTCAAAGGATCTTGGATGGCTTGAAAGTTCTTGAAGTAGGATCATGACACAAAAACAAGTTCAAGTAAGATTTTTGCTCGAATTAAGATAGTTTATAGTTATAGAAATTGAATCAAAGTTTGAATATGAATATTACTTTGAATAAGAAAGATAACCTACTGTATATAACAAAGGTTTCTTGATCTTAGATGATTACTTGGAATGGATTAAAAAGCTTGGAAGTAAATTAGTAAACTTGAAGGGATTTTTGAAGTATTCTTGAAGTGTTCTTCCTATGATGATTATAGCTTGATTCTTGAAGTGATTTTTGATGAAGATGATGATTAACTACTGGAAAAATACGTTCATAATAGTGTGGGTGTGTTGAGAGAGAATTAGAAAGAGATTTGGAAGTGAAATGGAGTGAATGATGAGTGTTAATTGGTGAGTGGTGAGTGGGGTTAAAAGGAGTTCTAGTTAGTTGACTAGCTCATGGTAGAAGTTAAAATTGATTAGTCATACATGACATAATCAAGAGTGGAATCCCATGCTAGTTCCTATTGGTATATACCCATAGTAAGTACGTTTTGAAGCTGTGTATAATACGGGTAAGAATACGACTAGAATTCTTGATGAAAGAAAAGAATGGGAAAGTAACTGTAACCATTTTCGTTAAGTATGAGTGTTTTGATATATGTCTTGAAGTCTTCCAAAAGTATTTTAATACATCTAAATACACTACATGTATATACATTTTAACGGAGTCGTTAAGTCATCGTTAGTCGTTACATGTAAGTGTTGTTTTGAAACCTTTAAGTTAACGATCTCAATTAATATTGTTAACCCATTGTTTATTATATCTAATGAGATGTTAAATTATTATATTATCATGATATTATGATATATTAATATATCTTAATATGATATATATACATTTAAATGTCGTTACAACGATAATCGTTACATATATGTCTCGTTTCGAAATCCTTAAGTTAGTAGTCTTGTTTATATGTATATAACTCATTGTTAATATACTTATGGAGATACTTACTTATCATAATCTCATGTTAACCATATGTATATTCATATATATATCATCATGTCGTTTTTACAAGTTTTAACGTTCGTGAATCGCCGGTCAACTTGGGTGGTCAATTGTCTATATGAAACATATTTCAATTAATCAAGTCTTAACAAGTTTGATTGCTTAACATGTTGGAAACATTTAATCATGTAAATATCAATCTCAATTAATATATATAAACATGGAAAAGTTCGGGTCACTACAAAAACCGACCAGGATCTTTAATAATTGGTTCGAGGATGAGAATTGTGTCGACTTGATAAAAGATGCGTGGAATACCGACAGTCGTAACCCAAGGGCGGATTGTGTATTCCGTGATAAACTAAAGAATGTCAAAACGGTGCTGAAAGGAAAATGCAACCCAAATTTTAACAGTCTAAATGTCGAAATCGACACCCTTCACAAAAAAATCTCTGATTGGGAAAATCTCATTGGCACTCGAGACCTCTCGGATGTGGAGATCGCTTCGTGGTTAAACTCGAAAAAAAAGTGGGCTCTTAAGGATAAGGAAAAAGCGGCCATATTAAAGCAAAAGGCTAGGATCAAATGGATTGTTGAAGGGGACGAAAACAGCAAGTATTTCCACTCTTGTATTAAAAGGAGGCAAAACAAAAACAACATCAGGGGTATTAATCTAAATGGCTTATGGACGGAGAACCCAGACGAAATCAAGCTGGCTGCCTTCTCATATTTTAAAAATCGTTTTAGCAACACAAATGAGCGTAGTTTCAAAATTCGAGGTCCATTAGAAAAAATGCTCAATATTGACGAGGCATCGAGCCTTGAAGTTCCATTCACACTCTCAGAAATACACGATGCCATTAAAGATTGTGGTGGTGAAAAGGCCCCTGGACCCGACGGCTTCACTCTGAAATTTTTTACATCACATTGGGACGTAATAAAAGAGGACCTTCTTGCGGTATTTGCTCGTTTTTGGGAGGTCGGTGAAATCTCTAAAGGTTGTAACTCTTCTTTTGTCGCTCTAATACCGAAAAAGAACGATCCACAAGGATTTGGGGACTATCGACCAATCAGCTTATTCGGGTGCATATATAAAATTCTATCAAAAGTTCTGACTAAAAGACTTCAAAGAGTGATATCTTCTGTCATTGGTTTCGAACAAAGTGCGTATATTAAAAACCGGTATATTCTTGATGGGGTCCTAATCGCAAATGAAGTTCTCCATGACGTTAAGGTTCGTAAAAGGAAAGGCTTCTTATTTAAAGTTGATTTTGAGAAGGCCTTTGATAGTATCAGCTGGGACTTCTTGTTAGAAATCATGGAACTAATGGGGTTTGGTCATCGTTGGCGGAAATGGATTCACACATGTATTTCATCCGCTTCTATCTCAATTTTAGTCAACGGAACCCCAACAAAATAATTTTCTCTTCAGAAAGGTGTGAGACAAGGGGATCCCCTATCCCCATATCTTTTCATTATGGTCGCGGAAGGTCTAAACCACCTCACTAAATTGGCCGCCTCTCATGACCGGTTCTCGGGTATTCCTATTGGGCGGGGGGATGCTCGTGTCACGCACCTGCAATACGCGGACGATACCTTATTCTTCGGTGAATGGAACAGACGAAACGTGTAAAACCTTACTAAAATTCTCAATTGCTTTGAAGCGACTTCGGGATTAAAAATTAATTTCCATAAGAGTTGTGTGTACGGTCTCGGGGTATCCAATTCAGAAACTGAGAATATGGCAGCATGGCTTGGCTGTGTAGCAGGCGCTTTCCCGATCACCTATCTTGGTCTTCCACTTGCTTCGTCTATGAAACAGTCAAAAGCTTGGGAACCGGTTTTCGAGAAGTTCGGTAAGCGGCTAGCGGATTGGAAAGCAAGATCACTTTCATATGGTGGGAGGATCACTCTAATTAAAGCGGTATTATCTAGTCTACCCCTTTATTTTTTTCCATTATATCTATCCCCATCATGTGTCATTGAAAAACTGGAGGGTATGAGAAGACGTTTCTTTTGGGGCGGGTCCTCTGAGGCATCAAAAATGGCATGGATTAAATGGGATTCATGTCTTTTGCCTCGTGAGCATGGTGGGTTGGACATTGCACCTCTTGCTCTTAAAAATCGTGCTTTGTTTTCAAAATGGTGGTGGCGCTTTTATAATGAAAAAGACTCGCTTTGGGTGTCAATTATGAAAAACATATACGGGGAGGACGGGGGCCTACTGTCTCCATCCTCTTCTCGGGTTTCTTCCACCTGGGCGGGTATCCTCAATGTGGGTAAAAGCATCTCTTTTAATAACTCAACTTTTGCTCATTCGTTTAAAAAAATGATTGTTGATGGAGCTAGTACTCGTTTTTGGGGCGATTTTTGGGTTGGGGATTTTTTACTTAAAGATAAATTCAATAGACTTTTCCGACTAGATTCTAATAGAGATGCCACCGTCCTCGACCGCATTCGCTGGGTGGATACTAATATCCATACTTCCTGGTGCTGGTCCCGCGATCTCTCGGGGAGATTGGTGGGGGACCTCACCAACCTTACTAACCTTTTATCTAGTTTTGTTCCATGTAGCTCAGGTTGTGAAGAATGGTCAAGGTCTTGGGGCAAGGACGGGTCATTTTCGGTTAAGAAGCTCACCGACCTCTTAGTTCGAGCAAACCTACCAAACACCCCCTCGTGCATTAAGACGCTTCGTAACTACCTTGTCCCGCTAAAAGTCGAACTGTTTATTTGGCGCACTCGTCACAAACGGTTACCTACGCGTGTGGAACTTGATAAGCGCGGGGTAGATTTGGGTACGGTTCGATGTCCGGTCTGTGACAACGGGCTCGAATCGGTGGAGCACTCCATTATATCATGCAGTTTTGCTAAAGAGCTGTGGATTAAGGTCTTCGATTGGTGGAATCTGGGTTCCCTTCCTAACTTGACTATTAATGAAGCATTTCTCGGGAATGGTCATAGTTTTACCACCGATGTTGGTAAACAATTGTGGCAAGCTACTGAATGGGTTACTGGTTATTCGATTTGGAAGAATAGAAACGCTTTCACCTTCACAAAAGCTAAACCGACAAGCACTATGATTTTTAAAGAAATCCAACTTAATTGTTTTGAATGGTTCTCCAACCGGGTAAAAGGCCCTAAAATCGAATGGGATATATGGTTAGAAAATCCACGTGCTTATGACTCGCTAGCTTACTCATCAAAAATATCTGGGATAGGTTAATATGTTGTACTCCACGCAGGTTTTTTGCCCCACTCCCGGAGTAGTCGTTTTGGTCGGGAGAATTTGGGGTGGTTCGAGGTGCTTTGTCGTTGAATTGCCAACACTGTATCCCGTTCCCACTCCAGCTTGTTAAGTTAATTCTTCTCAAGTCCAATCCCGCCCTTAATGATAATGAACGGACTACGGCGTTTTCCTGCCATTCGTGGAGTCTATACATCTCGGTCTCTCTTTCTTATTTCTCTCGTTTTTTCGTCTCTTACCTATATAGATGATTGTAGGTGTTCATTTGTAATTTGGAACTCCTTGTAAATGTGTCGTTTTTTATATATATAATATATACTGTTTTGCCGTTAAAAAAAATCATAAAAAATACAACATACAAATCAATAACAATAAAAAAAAATCAATTAATCGCAAGTTTGCAACAATACTTATTAACAGGTGACGATGAACATGAACTAATTACAATAATACTTTATCTTTTTTTTTTTAAAGAAAGAAATGAATGATATATATACAAACGACGTATACATGGTGTATCGAGGCTATATTTACAGGCCACTATACAGCCCCGAGTTTCGCATTTTTGAAGTAATAAAACTCGAAGAATAGAAGCTAGCTTTATTACACACAGATAATCAAAGCAACAAAAATAAATTAGCATATCCCCGTCCTATTATTTGTGTTTACGACATAGAAACCCGGGTTTAGCATCTATTTGTGCCAATCCAAAGAAATCTTTTTCAAACGCTTTGAAATCCAACCGAAGCTTGTGGTTTGAACCTCGGATAAAATACGATTGCAATTCCACTCTTTTCCATTAAAGACTTTATTGTTTCTCGACCTCCACAACGAATAACAACTGACCCATTTTACCGCTTCCCATATTAGTTGCCCAAGAGTTGTGAATGAAGTAAAGATCGAGTCAGTAGCGGTTCTAAACTGTTTAGCTTATCCTCCGAGATGTTCCACCACCTTAGGAAACCTTTCCAAAAATCAGTTACTTTCTTGCATTTTGATAGCGAGTGTTCCACGGTTTCAACATTGTCTCCGCAAATGCGGCATAAAATTGAATCCAAATCTATACCCTTTTTGTCGAGTTCTGATCGTACCTTGAGCCTAGCTCATAATAAATACTATTTATACATATTCTGATCCTGCTCTTAAAGATATTTATGAATTTTAAAACTTATTGGTAAACTCATCTACTTAACTACTACTAGGCCTGATATTGCCTTCATTGTTCAGTGTCTTAGTAGATATATTCATCTCCTCTTCAATTTCATCTTAAAATTGCCCTTAGATTGTTGAGATATCTTAAGCATCTTCGGAAAAAGGAGTTATAGTTTTTAAGTCATATTCAATGTGTTTATTTACATATGTTGATGCAGATTGGAGTAAACGTTTGTCATCAAGAAGGTATGTTTCTAGTTTCTATGTCTTCTTAAATGCTTCTTTAAATTTCGTGGAAGAGTAAGCAACAATCCACCATTTCTAGATCTGCCAGTAAGTATAAGTACATGGCTATGATCTCTGTTACCGGATTATCGTGAATTGTTAACATTTTAACTGATTTAAAGGTTGAAGATTTAATACATATAAAAGTTACTTTTATTAATAGGTCTTTTATTCAAATAGCAGCCAATCATGTGTTTCATGGAGCGTACAAAACATTTCGAAATAGATTTATATCAAGTGATTTTTTCAATTGGTGCTATTAAAATTGTTGAAATTAATTCTATGTAATATAACAACAAACACTTTAATGAAAGGGTTGGGTGTAAGTCAACATACTTTATTGAGGTGGATGCTAAAATATATGTATATTATTAATCCGGTTCCTGAATTGTTACTTGTTAGCTTATGTTTGTGTTTAAAGTTGCAGGTTTTGTAGTTGTTAATGATGAAGGACTGCAACTGTAAAGTATGGATGGTTAGTGGCATAATTGTGAAGAGCAAGTAATAGGGGCCTTTGTGTAATTTTGAGGTTTATGCTTAAAATATAAATACAAGATTATCACTACTAATTAGTTTAATCTCATTGATGATACGCCTAGCGCATCGGGCTAGTATTTGAGCTTGTGCTTGAGCCTGATCCGTTAGTGGCCCTTTGATCTTTTCCCTCAAAACTCTAATATTACTCTTATTAATAAAGGGGTATACCCACTACCCAAATCATCTCATATGATCATAAAACCTTTATGATCTACCATCACTTCCCTCGAAGGTTTTACCTACACCGCCGTGTAGGGTTTTTCCCTCGCCACCAATGACTCTATCTCAAAGGCCGGCAAACAGCCATAACCACCCTCCCAAAATCATAATCTCGGATAGAGTTATCACGGTAACTGGACCGGATGTTAACGTCACTGTACCCAAACCCCCTCCCCCTCCCCCCTCTATTGCACTCAAGAATGTTTCTAGCTTTCAGTGAAAATATGCTTGATCACTCATTATTTTCACACACGCTTCACTCATATTTTTTCTAGGGTTTTAGACGTTTTTGATATATTTTTCTTCCGATTCTTTTGATTTCTCTTAAATCAAGTTCATTGCTTTGATGTTTTTGAATCTAAATCAAGTTCATTGCTTTGATGTTTTTGAAGGTATTTCGTATGCCCAAGAGACATATTAAATTAATGTGGCTAATATGTTATGATCCAAGTCGGGTCATACCCAATAACAAGCTTACCAACACTTTATATGTATTTAATCTTAACAATTGGATCGTTAAATAAATACGCGACACTTGAACTTTAGAAAATCGGTTTTCTAAAATATTATCACTTGAGATAAATTATTTGGATAATTTATATTTAATTATTTATAGGTTTAAATAATTATAATGTGTAATATTTTATAAAAGGTTTCTAAAATATGCAAGTAACATTAACAATTACATGTTTTTTTTTAAGTTTATAAAAAAACTAATGTGATTATAATATGGGCATGGTGGTGGACGGTTTTGGAGTCCCAAGAAGACCATCCCATGCTTAAAATTTGTTACTTTTAAGATCACACATGTTCTAAGGTGCATGCTCAACTAGTTAATCAAGATTTGACTCATTTTTCCTAGTGAACTAGTTTGAAAACTCTCTCTTCTTCCTCTTGGGTCAGCTGGCCGAAACGTTTGGGTGAGGAGAGGAGAGTTTTGCTTGCTAATTAAGTTCATCAAGTGTCCTAAAATCCTAACCAAATAATAGAAGGTGTTGGTGATTGAAAGCTTGTGGGTATTACACACTTGAGACTTCAAGTTAGAGGTTGTTGTTGCTTCATTTTCATCATCTACTTGCTCATCCAAAACAGCCCTCAAACTAGTTTGAGGAGGTATAACTCTTACTTCCTTGTTGTTATATGTAAGCATATGTTCATGACTTGATATTTACATGGAATTCAATTTAAATGGTTAAACGTATAAATTTGTTTTCTTAATAATTATGCTTCCGCTTACTTTAACTATCATAAAATTGGTTTGTGATCATGTAAACATTAAGAACTTGTTGTTATGTTGAATTCCATCGGCTTTCAGTGAAAATATGCTTGATCACTCATTATTTTCACACACGCTTCACTCATATTTTTTCTAGGGTTTTAGACATTTTTGATATATTTTTCTTCCGATTCTTTTGATTTCTCTTAAATCAAGTTCATTGCTTTGATGTTTTTGAATCTAAATCAAGTTCATTGCTTTGATGTTTTTGAATCTGAGTGATTTAGTTGAGTGCGTGATATACTTCGAACGTGTTGTTTGGAGTTTATATTTTTCTTTATTTCTTAAAAGATTTGTTTGTTTTGGTTTCTTAGATATAATAAATTCTTAAGGTTTTGTTGATAATCTTCTCTGTTTTTACTTATACTAGCTTAAGGGCCGCGATTTCGCGGGCACTATTGTATGATTTTTATGGTTAGTGTGACGGTTTAAATTATCTTTAGACATAATCTTTTCTAATCTGTAAATGTAATTGTTACATACGGATAAACATTACATATGTATAACCATTACAACACCGGCTTTAAAGTTGCATAAATAAAAATCAAATAATTGTGAAGGAAATCATAAGTAAAAATGTATGATATCAGCATCTATTAAAGTTGCATAATGAAAAAAAGCATACTAACATCACATTATCCATCTGATTTGTTTTTTATGAGTGAGTCTCCTTCAAGGTAAGAGCGCGTGATCAAGCTGCATGCATGAATACAAAATAAATAGCGCTAGAACATTTTAAGATTCTTAAGAGTTTACATGTGTATATTAACAAATAGCATTAGAACATTCAAGATTCTTAAGAGTTTACATGTGTATATATTCAAATAATGTTAAAGATGTAACCTTATTATGAGTTAAATTAATCGTAGGGTCAAGATAATGGAGAAGCCGGTGAAAAATATCATGTATGAAAATTGTATGAAACTATATGTTCGCATTCTTATCACTCCGTATTTATTTTTATTTTTTGTTAATTTTCTCTTTTATTATATACACCATTATGTATCTAACCTATTTGGACTTAGGGATGGTAATGTGCAGAAAAAAACCAGTGATACGCGGGTACCCGTGCACATGACGGGTGGGTATTTATAAAAAAAAATGTACCTGCATGCACGGGTTTGGTAAAATTTTGTACCCGTTGGCGGGTCGCTGGCTCATATACACCGCTGGTAAAACCCGACCCGTCAATCTGTGATGCCCGTTTGAGCTATCCGCGGGTATACCCGTTTACCTGCATACATATACTTAATTATATAATACGGAGTATATAATTTAATTTTTAGCGTATTTTCATAACTATTCGCGAGTTTACCCGCGGGTAGCTGGTATCCGTGATTAAATATTAGTTAAACTACACATTTTGTAAATCCTCGGGTTTACCGGCGGGTCGCGGGTACGGGCACAAAATTTTACCCGCTGGCTAGTAAACGGATACTCGCGGTAATAAAAAATCTTGACGGGCGAGTCGCGAATATTAAGTATCCGTGCCCGTTATCGGCGGGTGCCATCCATATTTGGACTCCATTCAAAATATGTACATTTAAGAGCCACCTCCCTAAAACTTCTATCTAGACAGATTTTGACTTTATATTTTTAATTGCGTGTATGATTATATATATATGGTATCTGATGGTGAACTATTATGAAGTTTCATAAAATACATTAATACAAATTACAAAGTTTAAACGATATAACCACAATTACAATTTGATAACTTCTTATATTTTATATAATCCAAATAAGAAGTCACTTTTATAATTTTGTTTGTTGAATACCAAACATACATTGTTTGATAACATTTACATGTGATGTTAAAGCAAATGGGTACGAAATAGTTATATTTTTGTTACGAAATACTATTAAATACGATACAATTTTACACAAGTTATTTATTTATTTATAGAGTGGATATACCTAAACCTTGCTACAACACTTATAGGCAGTGTACCTAATCGTAGAGTAGTGTAGTTTTTAGTAAGTCCGGTTGTAGTTTTTAGTAAGTCCGGTTCGTTCCACAGGGAGCTGGCTAAGTTTAACGCTATATTTTAAAAACTATAAAATATATATAATTATATATAGTAATACTATTATAAAAGGAGTTTTTACCGTTTAATGACCGGTTTGTCGATTTTAAATAAAGCGTAAAGATAAATGACGATAATATAAATGACAGAATTTAAATTGCGATAAAGTAAATTGCAGTAATCAAAATGACAGTAAATAAATGTACGATGAAATATGAAATAAAAGTATTATGCTTATTTAAACTTTCGTAATCATAATGTTTGACGTTTTGATTTTAATTAATTGTTACCCGGGTTAATTGTCCTTTGTCCTGGTTTATTTGATACCTATTTGGTTTTTGTCCATAATAGTCTATCGGTCATAATTATAAAATGCTCGTCAAATTAATCTTATTCCCGAAGTCAAATATTCCAACTAATTAGGGATTCGAACTATAACAAGGTTTTAATACTTTGTTAATAATTACACTAGGTTATCGACTGCGTGTAATCCAAGGTTTTAATACTTTGTTAACAATTACACCAATTATCCTTGTATGTAATCCACCCCTGTTTTAATGAGATATGAATTTTAATTTACCCATTTGATCAGAATGAATAATCAATTACCCAACCCAAATAATTAATTAAATGATCGTAAAAGATGTCGTATAAACGTCACTAAATAGAACATACATAATCATTTTAATAATTATTAGATTAACTAATTTGAAGATAGGTTCGACAGATTCTAATGAGTTGTCATTCGATTAGACAATACCCCCTATCTATTAATAGTCAATAGTCCAATGTCCACAAGTGTCGGTCTTTTGTCCAAACTTTAATTATGGTACAAAATCTAATAACCCCGTCTTAATATTTAGTCTAACATCACGATTACTTTGGCTCAAATAAGCATAATAATAACTTAGTTACGAGACATTAATTTAAAAAAGAAGAACATAGCTTACAGTGATGATTAATCGCGTAGCGTTGCACGGACAGAATTTCGACTTAAAACCCGTAAAACATTCTTAAAATAACTTTATTATTATTAACTTAAAATTAAAATTACATTATAAATATATATATATATATTTACGTACATATGAAGGAAAAGAAAAAGGTGTGTTTTACTCGTCGAAAAATGCTGAATTTATAGGACCTGGCCAGGAATCTGGCTTCATGCGATCGCATGAAATATGGTCTTCCTGGCCATGCGATCGCATGGCCAGCTAGATCAGGCCACCTACTTTCGTTTTCTTGTTTTGCCGACGTTTTATTGTATAATATAATATATATATAATTTTAAGAATTATTTATATATTATATTATATTTATGTGCATAGTTGACTTGTAATTTTAGCTCCGCTGCGTCGCGCGTTGAAAGTTGGTTCATGTCCCGGTTTCGGATTTTCGAACGTCCTTGCGTACTATTTAATATCTTGTACTTTGCGTTTTGCGGCTTGTACTCTTATCATTTTTGGACATTTCTCATCAATAAATTGAACCACTTGAATTATATCTTGTACATTTGAGCTTTTTGGTCATTTGCGTCTTCAAATCGTCGTTTTCTTCTTTTGTATTCGCACTTATTTATTTAAACGAATATTACATAAAAATAGAACAATTGCAACTAAAAGCTTTACATATTGGAAGGATATTGTGCCTAAATATATGTTCATTTGGAGCACTATCAAATATCCCCACACTTGAGCGTTGCTTGTCCTCAAGCAATACAGAACTTAAAATAAAATTACACTTCACTCGAATCACTTTTTTTTTATTCTCACACTTTATACATCAGTGATTTTGATATGACGGTATGAACAATGATAGTAACGATGTGGTTTACAGTCCCACATGACTATAAAAATTTAGATCCTTTAAGGAAATTGGATCTTTATGAAAACATTTGATCTTTTGAAAATTCAATCTAGCTTTTACCCTAGATAAGTTTTCCGGAATAACCTTTCACCGGTGTTTGCAAATTGTTTTTGTGGGTTTGGTGGGTTTCAGATTTAAAAATTTTAGCTCAAAACTTATGGTTTTGTGTCACCCACTTGCTAACCTTGTATTAGGAAAGCAACACGTCCAATATACTTGTTCCGTATATTACCTTTCGATAAACTACCGTCCGGTTGTAAAGGAAAGCGTTGAACAAGCAACTGTTAAGGCAATGTCCCGTGACATGCTTTTGATTATGGTCTATAACGTGTCGGATGCAATTACTATCCTTTGTAGGAGCAATAGTAAAGATCACCCTATAGTTTTTTGGTCTGGCACAAGGTCATGTCTTCGACCATGCTATGCAACCACCGTTCTTACGGTTGACACCCGATTTGATTCAGGTGACCTAATGAATTCTAGTGAATTCTCAGGATTTTACATTCAATGGTAACGAACACAATGAAAATAGGTTTTCAGAAAACAAATCGGTTTTATTTTGATCAAAATATTTTCTCGTTCAAGCTCGAGTTTAGATATCATCGAATTTCATGAGTTTGTAATTCTCAATCTTTAAGGTCAATCTCAAGGATTGAGTAATATCAGTCTTAAAAGCTGATTAATAATCTTTAAGGAGATTATCCTTTTCTGGGGGTCTGATTCATTAGTCTTATCAAGCTAATTTGCAAGGCGCCCTCCCCATTTTACGAGACAGATCCTCTCATGGTTAGGATAAGTCTGACCACTTGGCGATCCTGTTTGATGCTGAGGTTCGTGGATTTCCTGCTGATTTTAGAGATGACTTTTCTAGATTTTTCGTCAACCTACAGCTGGTCTGGACGACAACTTCCTGACCTAAATCAAGAAGTGCGTGTCTTTTTCGGAAGACTTTACTTCCTTTTAATGATGGAATTGATTCATCGTGTAGATCCATCTTTCTTTCAAATATATTACAGTAAATCGGGTAAAACTGATTAAAATCGTCCAAAACAAAAGTACCTGTAATAATCTTGTACAAACATATGTGATATGTGTTTAAAATAACTTGGTAAATTCTTCCCACACTTAGCTTTTATTTATTTTATTTTTTGCCTTTTTATTCTCCTTTATTCCATTTTAAATAAATTCTAACGTTTTGGGTTGTTTCTTCATTTATGTTCTCTCCGAGGTAACAATAATTTCGGTAATAAAATCTAGTTTTATCGTTCATAAATATGTATAAACATGATTTTGAATTCATTTTATTGAAAATTTTTCAAATTTTCACAAAATTTGGCAAATAAACTAAGTGTAAACCCGAAAGAATTTATAACCCTTCCCCACACTTGAGATCATGCAATGCCCTCATTTGCATGAAATCAGACTATAATTATAAATTCATGAAGGTGATTAGTGTAGAAAAGTGATTAAAAATACCCAGTTTATAATTACTAAGCTCGTCGAATGATAGATGGCACGCCTCATCGTTCATTCCTTTTGTTGTAATTTCACATATGTTTTGCGTTTTATCGTCAAAATTAGTAGCTTTTGCTGAACTTAATCTTTGAAAGTGCGTTGTTTTACTCTATTTTTTTACATGAGATAAACTACAAACATATATATACATACTGTAACACCCTGATTTTTTTTTAAACACAGCGGAAGTCTTAATTCACACAAATACCCTTAGTTAATTACAAACATGATTATCACAAATCATTATCTAGTTACTTATTGAAAACCACCGGTGTTACGTTAAACAACTAGTTACATATTTATAAAAGTTAAGACATCAGAGTTCGTCTTGTCAAACATATCTTCAAACAATCACTTCTATCCCGAAACCCGCTAACATCCAAAACCTGCAAGGGAGGAGGTGAGGGGGGTTAGCACAAGGCTATGTGAATGGAATCATCTAACAGATCTAGCATACAGTACCAACTTGTACAACTACAGCAACTACAACAATCAATGACAGACAACCGACAACTAACAACTGGCAACTAACAACTGGCAACTATCAACTAGCAACTATGCTCCAACTAGAGACTCAGCGGCTTGTACGAGCACACGACCACTAGCTGATCAGTCTAGCGTCTACCGAAAGTCCTTACTACCGAATCCCCAGTATAGTAAATCCACACGCAGGTGATGCGTCATTCAGCACTATACTCAACAAACAGTAGCCAACTGGACCCAACCACAACAAGGTTGACCTCTCTGAGCTGAACCTAACAACAATAGGTTCCAACAGGCAACTACAACTTGTGCACACAACTGTTAAGCAACTACCACTACGAACAACTGTCCCTACGACTAGCATGGCAACTCTACAATGATCATTATTACAACATATCTACTAAGCATAACAACTAAAACAGTATAACATAGTAGCACAACTTGCTACTCTATACTACACCCGGAGATAATCTCACTCACCGATTACCAGCAACAGAAGGCACTCAGAATTCTAATCTTACTGAGCCTTCTCTTCGTCCTTATCACCTGAGAATAGACATAACACAGTCAGTAATCATGTCTTGATAACAACCCAACAACAAGGCAATTACACAACAATACTAAAACCAACACTTAATCACTTTACAACTGGTCTGTCAACCGTACGAGTAACACCATCACACGCACGTTTGAGAACACTCAATCGTGCGGTTGACAACTCGCTCGTACGTTTGATCTATGACCAAACATCCTACAATGACTCTCCTGATCCGTACGGTTCACTACACGAGTGACCAGTGACTCGTACGAGTCACATCTAAACTGTACGTATCATCACAATTAAAACACAAGTTCCCATCACCACTCACTCGCACGGTTCGCCACACGGTTGACTACCTCAACCGTACGAGTGAAGGCTCACTCGTGCGAGTGATGAAGAACAGTAGCAACATCTATTTATATGGGTTTTAACCCAAAATCACAACATCAAACATCAATCCATACACTAAATCAACACCTACAACATGTATTCACTATATGAAAAGTCTACATTATAATTTCAGCCCATAACGACACTCAAATGCGTGCAAAACAAGGCACACACCCTAAAACCCCTTTTTCTGATCAAAATAAAGTTTGATCCAGTTTCTTAAAAGTTTACCATTGGAAAGGATTTTTCATTACAATTCCAACAATACTTGATTCATCAAAAACGGAGCTACGGTTTGAAAGTTATGACAAAAACAAGTTTCCACAAAATCTGACCAGCTATCACACGTGTGACTGAGGCCTCACTCGTGCGAGTGAGCCCTCACACATGTGGTTGACCCATCAAAAGTGTGATCACACGTACGGTTGATCTGTCAAAAGTGTGGGTGCTGAAAATCAGTTTCAGCACGCTGTTTTCGCGTTTTTTGACCCAAAATCATGATTTTTGCTCAATCTGATCATGAAACCACTTCAAAAACATCATATAACAGCTATATAACATATATCTAACAACAATTAACACTAACAAACACAATTCAACAAGATTCAAGCTCATATTCACACTTTTGCTCAAGAACACAAAAACCCAATTCTTAAGAAATCAAACAATGATTCAATCTTACAAACCTGGATAGATGATCACTAAGAAGTAACAAATCAATCCTTAAAGCTTCTTGATCCAATTCCACACTTGAATTAGATTAGGGTTTGAGAGGATGAAGAAGTTAGGTGCGTACTAGTTTTTAGAAGATTCAAGAAATGGAAAGAAAAGAGCAGATATTACTCGCTTATGTGGATTATAAACCCATACCTCACAACACACGGGTATTTATCAGTTATTTGATATATTTCGTACTTAATTTGACTACCTGATGTTTCGCGAGGTGTATATAAAATAGCTTATATTTTTACAGGAAAAACTATTAAATACGATACAATTTACACAAGATATTTATTTATTTAGAGAATGGATATACTTAAACCTTGCTACAACACTTATAGGCAGTGTACCTAATCGTACAGTAGTGTAGGTTTTAGTAAGTCCGGTTCGTTCCACAGGGAATCTTTTTAAACAAAGCTTAACGCTATATTAGTTTACTTTTATAAAAATACAAATATATATATAAGTAATATTATTATTATAAAGGGGGGTTTTTACCGTTTAATGACCGGTTTGTCGATTTTAAAACTTTAGTCGCAGTTAAAACCAAATGTAAAATAATAAATACAAGACTTAATTTAAAGCGTAAAGTAAATAACGATAATGAAATTGCGAATAATAAAAGTGCGATAAAATAAACTTGCAATAATTAAAAAGTACAATAATTAAAAGTGCAATTAAATACAATAACAATAAAAATGCGATAATTAGAAGTGCAATTAAATATAAAATAAAGGAAATTAAATATGAAATAAAAGAATTATGCTTATTTAAACTTCCGTAATCATGATGTTTGACGTGTTGATTTTAAGCCCATGGGTTAATTGTCCTTTGTCCTGGATTATTTAATATGTCCATACGGATTTGTCCATAATAGTCCATCAGTCATAAATATAAAGAGCGAAAGTCTTCGTCAAATTATTCTTATTCCCGAAGTCAAATATTCCAACTAATTGGGGATTCGAATTGTAACAAGGTTTTAATACTTTGTTTAATGAATACACCAGGTTATCGACTGCGTGTAAACCAAGGTTTTACTACTTTGTTAACAATTACACCAATTACCCTTGAATGTAATTCACCCCTGTTTCAACAAGTCTATTAACTTTTAATCCAGTTCCGTATCCGGTAAAATGAATAATTATTGGTATTTATAGATATCCCGCCCACCGTACCCAGTCAAGCGTATGTGGTTATATATAAATACGTCGAATTATAAGTTTGTATATTAAATTAACAATGTATTGTTTAGTTAATATAAAACCCATTAATAGCCCATAGTCTAATTTTCACAAGTGTCGTTCTTTTGTCCAAACCCCAATTATGGTACAAAGCCCAATTACCCAATTTTAGTAATTAGCCCAACATCATGATTACTTCGGATTAAATAAGCATAATAATAACTTAGCTACGAGACATTAATGTAAAAAGGTTGAACATAACTTACAATGATTAAAAATAGCGTAGCGTTACACGGGCAGAATTTCGACTTACACCCTTACAACATTCGCTAACATACCCTTATTATTAGGATTAAAATTAAAATTAAAATTAAAATATAAATTATATATATATATATATTTTACGTATATAGATAGAGAGAATGATATATGATGGATGAAAAATGCTCAGAATTCGGTTGCTTTTATAGGGAGTTTCATAATTTGGGGCTCCGCGACTCGCGGCATTTTTGGCCTTCAAACTCCGCGAGTCGCGGAGTTTGAAATTACAGCTCACCCATTTTGGAGTCTCTCTTGCCGACGGTTTTTATATATTTATATAATATATAAATAATTATAAAAATTATTTAAATATTATATTAGATTTATGTGCATAGTTGACTTGTAATTTTTAGTCCGTTGCGTCGAGCGTTGAGATTTGACTCTGGTCCCGGTTCCGGATTTTCGAACGTCCTTGCGTACAATTTAATATCTTGTACTTTGCGTTTTGAATCTTGTACTCTTGTAATTTCGAGACGTTTCTTATCAATAATTGGAATCTCTTTGATTGTCTTTTGTACTTTTGAGCTTTTTGGTCGTTTGCGTCTTCAATTCGTCGAATCTGTCTTTTGTCTTCACCTTTTATTATTTAAACGAATATCACTTGTAAATAGAACAATTGCAACTAAAAGCTTGTCTTTCTTGAGGAATAATGCTATGAAATATATGTTCGTTTTTCGCATTATCAAATATTCCCACACTTGAGCATTGCTTGTCCTCAAGCAATATCGTCTTGAAATACTAGAATCACTTCTTTATTCTTCACACTTTGTACATCAGTGATTTCTATACGGCGGTATAAACAATGGTAATAACGATATGGTTTACAGTCCCACATGACTATAAAAATTTAGATCCATTAAGGAAATTGGATCTTTATGAAAACATTTGATCTTTTGAAAATTAAATCTAGTTTTTACCCTAGATAAGTTTTCCGGAATGACCCTTTACCGGTGTTTGCAAAATATTTTTGTGGGTTTTATGGGTTTCAGATTTGAAAATTTTAGCTCAAAACTTATGGTTTTGTGTCACCCACTTGCTAACCTTGTATTTGGAAAGCAACACGTCCAGTTTACTTGTCCCGTATATTACCTTTTGGTAAACTACCGTCCGGTTGTAAAGGAAAGCGTTGAACAAGCAACTGTTAAGGCAATGTCCCCTGACATGCTTTTAATTATGGTCTATAACGTGTCGGACGCAATTACTATCCTTGGTAGGAGCAATAGTAAATCTCACCCTTATAATTTTTCGGTCTGGCACAAGGTCCTGTCTTTGACCACTATGCAACCACCGTTCTTACGGTTGACACCCGATTTGGTTCAGGTGACCTAATGAATTCCAGGTGAATTCCTAGGATTTTACGTTCAATGGTAATGAACGCATTGAAAATAAGGTTTTCAGAAAACAAATCGGTTTGTAATTTTGATCAAAATATTTTCTCGTTCAAGCTCGAGTTTAGATATCATTGAATTCCATGAGTTTGAATTCTCAATCTGTAAGGTCAATCTCTAGGATTGAGTAATATCAGGCTTAAAAGCTGATTTTTGATCTTTTAAGGAGATTATCCTTTCTGGGGATCTGATTTATTAATCTTATCCAGCTAATTTGCATGGTGCCCCCCCATTTTACGAGATAAATCCTTCTCATGGTTAGGATAAATTTGACCACTTGGCGACCCTGTTTAATGCTGAGGTCCGTGGATTTCCTGCTGATTTTAGTGATGACTTTTCTAGATTTTTCGTCAACCTACAGCTGGTCTGGACGACAACCTCATGACCTAAATCAAGAAGCGCGTGTCTTTTTCGGAAGACTTTACTTCCTTTTAATGATGGAATTGATTCATCGTGTAGATCCATCTTTCATTACAGTAAATCAGGTAAAACTTTTTAGTTTAGTCCAAAGCAAAAGTATTTTCAGTTATTTGTACAAAAATATGTGATATATGTTTTGAATAACTTGGAGAATTTTCCCACACTTGGCTTTTATTTTCCTTTTTATCGTCCTCTATTCCATTTTAAATGAATTTTAACATTTTGGTTTGTTTCTCAATTTATGTCCTTTCCGAGGTTACAATAATTTCGGTGTTAAAACCTAGTTTTATCGTTCATAAATATGTATAAACATGATTTTGAGTTCATTTAATTGAAAATTTTGTAACATTTTACTAGAATTGGGTAGTCAGTATATAAGACTAGGGCTGTTCTTTATTATCAGAGAGCACTAGATTCTAATACAACTACTACTTTACTAGTATTTTTAATGGTAACCAAGTGTATAAAGTAAAAATTTTAAAATCCGATTGAATTTAACCCTTTCCCACACTTAAGATCTTGCAATGCCCTCATTTGCAAGAAATCAGTAACAATTTAAATTATTGAGGGTGATTTGTGTGAAAATGATTAAATTTTACCAAAGTTTCCAAATATATTGGCGTTTGTTTGCTGAATGATAAATGGTGCACATCATTTGTTCATTCCGTCTTGTTGTTATTTCACATATATTTTGCATCTTGTCGTCAAAATTAGTTGCTTTTGCTGAACTTAATGCCAGTCTTTGAAAATGCGTTGTTTTACCCTGTTGTGTACATAAGATAAACTGCAAACATATAAACATATTTTTGAAGTTTGGTATATTACCCCACATTCAAAAATTATTAAAATCTAAGAATAAAAGTTAGAAAATTATAAAAACTATTACAATATTAACATAAGTTTTAAACGTATCAATATTACAAATTACAAAATAAATAAAACTAAGTAGACTAGGGATGATATTGATACCAATAGGGGTTCCAAGCATAACCATAGGTGCTATAGAATGCTTCGGCAAGGTCATACGTAGGATACGGTGGTTGCATCTCTATAGACCAGGGAGGGAATATGGGTTTTGGTGTAGGAATATAGTTTCTACCTATATGTTGGCAATGAGCTATGATTTGGTTTTGATGAACTTGCCAATCTTCAAATGCTCTCTGTCTAGCATTTTCGTACTCCTGTGAAGCTATAAACCTATGCATTTCTTGCATTTCATTTCCCCCTCCTACATTACCTTGCTGTTGGTTTCTCTCAACCTGTGGATGTCTACCATGGTATTGTACTGCGGCGTTATTTCGCCTCTTCAAAACTTTCGCACCATGGTATACATTTAAACCTATAGTATCGCGGGGTTCTGGTTCTTCTACTAATAATCCCCCCGACTTATATCCACACCGAGATATTCAGCAATCAAAGTAATAAAAATACCACCTCCTATTATGCTATGCGGTCTCATTCCCCTAACCATAGCTGATAAATAATAACCCACACAATAAGGTATACTTACAGCGCTTTGTGGGTCTCGAATACACATATGGTAAAACAAATCCTGTTCATTTACCTTTTCCTTGTTCTTACCCCTTTGTGTAATCGAATTAGCTAAAAACCTATGAATTACTCTTAATTCAGCTCTATTTATATCCAAATAAGAGTAATTTCCCCCTTTGAATCGGTGATGGCTTGTCATTTGACTCCATACACCGTGTGTATCAAAATTTTCATCTATCTTTCTACCATTTAGTATCAACCCTCTACAATCGGCAGATGCTAACTCCTCAGGCGTATATATACGTAAAGCCTGATCCATGTCTAGTAAAGACATGTTGCGCATTGAACTTCCTAACAAAAATCTAATAAAAGATCGATCGGTTAAACTAGCTACCCGATCATTTAATTCTATACTACATAACAATTCTTCACACCATACTTTATATACAGGTCTACGCATGGTGAATAAACGTACCCAGTCATTAAAAGTAGAATTACCATACCTCTGTACAAGTAATTCCCTAATTGGCCCGGCCAATTCTACAGCTTCTAAGGGTCCCCATTCTATGACCCTAGGTACCTCAACAACCTTAGAATGAAGCGTATGCAAACCCCTTTGGTATTTTGGATAATCTATCCAAAGTCTGTCAAATCTCAGGTTCGGGTGCAAATCTTCCAAGTGCATATCAGAAAAGGTCATGACTGGATGAGGTATATCTTGCTTGTAGTAGTTATCCACCTCCTGTTGTTCCGCATTCTCAGCAGGAGCATTGCGAGCTTGGGATGAAGATTCACCCCTTTCAGTCGTTTTTCTTGAGTAATTCCTTGATAGCATCCTTCTCAACATGATTTTAGTAAAAGATTTGATGATTAACGGTTAAAAATTGTGATTTTGGGGGTGTTTTTGCGTGTATTTTCAGGTTTTTTCGCTGTGTTCTTCGCAGTATGTTTTTGTGGGGAGTGAATTGATCTGTTTTTTACGTTTTATTTTTTTTCTGGGTTTTGGTCCCTCCGCGAGTCGCGGAGATTTCCCCTTCAAACTCCGCGAGTCGCGGAGTTTGGTTTTTTTTTTTTTTTTTTATATCTTATACTAATTAAAACAATTAAGTAATTAATTTTAAAATTTTGTTTTCCTTGTTATTTAGGACGAGGTCGTTTCGGATCGATGTCCTAGTCCGTCCCTCGACAAAATTTTAAAATTTGTCTTTTTGTAGCGATTGTTTTAAAAGCTAAGATTTTTGGGTTTTTTAATGTTTTTTTTTGCATACTTTAATTCAATAAGATTAAAAATAATGATAATAAAAGTTCTCGTCCCTCCCTCGGGTAAAGCAATTTCGGTTCAAAGACCTAGTCTTCAACTTACGACGAATTTTAAAAATCATATTTTTAACTTAATGAGATAAAGTAAATTTTTGTTTTTAAATTCACACAATTTAAATATAAAATTCAAAATTAATATTAAAAATTC
This sequence comes from Rutidosis leptorrhynchoides, assembly GCF_046630445.1. Taxonomy (NCBI): domain Eukaryota; kingdom Viridiplantae; phylum Streptophyta; class Magnoliopsida; order Asterales; family Asteraceae; genus Rutidosis; species Rutidosis leptorrhynchoides. Next base: position 369,653,092 of record NC_092341.1, on the reverse strand, counting down.
ACACCAAACTTAAAATTTGAAATGCATAAAATTAAAAATTCATTTTTTTTTAAAAAAATTAAAAATTCACACCAAACTTATTTTTAAAAATTCATATTATAAATTCACACCAAACTTATATTAATTTTTCAAATATTTACAATTTTAAAAATATTATTTTTACAAAGTTTACAATATTAATTTAAGATTTAAATATTAATTTTAAAAACATGGTAAAAATAAAATTAAAAATCTTTTTGGCTTTTTATCCCACTTTAATCAATCAAATATTATCAAAAATATGCGCCCCTCTTTTCGGTAAAGTAATTTCGGTTCCAAAACCTAATTTAACTCATGACGAATTTTTGAAATATTTTGGGTTGATTGATTAAAGATATTTATACCTTAAGAATAAACGTTAAATTTCGCAGTGATGTAATAAATTTTTTTAATGATATCAATAATTTCGGTCGCCAAACCTAATTTTATTTAATACCAATTTAATACTTTTTAGCGAACAAATTAGCGTTTATTATCAAAAGGTTAAAAAAAAAAACTGTACAGACATACCTGTGAAATAGATTTCTTAGTTATATGATCTATCCCATTCATAAGATAGTCGGTTTAATTGGTTTTCCATGGCTACATAGGCGTAACCTCGAGCATTCAGTGTCTTTTCTTCTAAACATATGAACGGTCCGTCTCTGCATAAAGTAACAAATTCGGTGTTTGAATAGGTTTGATTATTTGAACATTTACCTCCATGTGACCATTTTCCGCATTTGTGACATCTTTCTAGGTGTCGTGCTCTTCTTTTTGCTGCGGATTTTGATTTTCCTTTACCAAATTGTAACTTATTATCTTCGCATCTGGATTCTTTTCTAACTCCGTCCATTCTTTCTCTGATTACTGATACTATTTCACTCGGAAGTGTGTCATTATTACGTTTAGTGATCAAAGCGTGTAGCATTAGACCATGGTTTAGTTCACAGGCAGTCTTCATTTTGTAAAAACCTAAAAAATAAAAATTCAGAATGGGGGGAGAAGACTAGTTCTTTAGGGTCTGCTAGGGAAAGACCATTCGGATTCCATTTTCGAGAACTACACGAAAACAGATAATCTAACTCTAACAGAAATACATATTATCCTTTAAAGACTTGATTCTCCCCACACTTAGTTAGCTGTGGTGTCGAAATTGTGATTAACATTATTTTCAATTGAATCATCAACAACTTGTATATCTTTGACTTTTACTTCAATCCATTTGTTGATTTCCTCCGTAACTTTCACAAATTCAACTAACATTGCCTTTTCTTTTGACGATAAATTGGATATTAATCGGTTATATAACTTAAAGTTTCCTTTAATCTTAGCATCGTGAATCCGTTTATAAAGTTTCTTCGTTGAACTGTTAAAAATGGGTTCATCTAATTTCGTATCATCAACGGCATTCTTTGTGATTGGATTATCACTAAGTGTTTCTTCATCTTCCCCACACTTATGCGTTTTTATTGGTCTAACAGTTTTGGTTTGTAGAGATCTAAACTTTCGGTTCACATAGGTGATCGATGTATCACCATCCCTAAGTGTCATTCTACCTTCTCTTACATCAATGAATGCCTCGGTGGTTGCTAAAAATGGGCGACCTAGAATTAGAGGAATATCAAGGTTTTCCTCCATATTAATCACTATGAAGTTTGCAACAAAGGTCAAACTTCCCACGTTAACAAGTAAATTATCTGCTATTCCAACCGGGTGTTTAATGGTTTGGTCAAATGATTGAACACCTATTTTGGTTGGTTTTAATTTACCCATGCCTAATCTTTTGTATAAGGAAAGAGGCATAATATTTGCACTTGCTCCTAAATCTGCGAGTCCATTATATACAGCACCATCATTAAGTAAGCAAGAAATGATAAATTCACCCGGGTCTCCTGCTTTAGTAAGTCGAGTTGGTTTATAAACCTTTTTCGGGTGTTCTTTCCTTGGTTCTTTCATTTCTATTTGAATTTCTTGTTCACATTTTTCTTCGTTTCTTGGAATGGGAGGTTTGTATAGGAATTCTTCTTCATCACTCAAATTTGAATCCTCCCTATATTCCAGTTTTGATTTTTCATATGTTGTTGATAACATATTTATGTTTTCATTTTGAAGGTTTTCTTGGGTGGTGAAATTATGATTAACTTCATTGTCAACTTCCATCGGACCATGTATGTAATGTTTAACTCTGTGACCATTAACTTTAAATTCAATCCCATTTGAATTTATTAATTCTATCGTTCCGTATGGGAAAACTCTTTTGACTATGAATGGTCCAGACCATCTTGATTTCAATTTTTAAGGAAATAGCTTGAATCGTGAATTGAAAAGAAGAACTCTGTCTCCTTCTTTAAATTCTTTTGAACTTCTGATTCTTTTATCATGCCATTTCTTCGTTCTTTCTTTATAGATTAACGAATTTTCGTATGCTTCATGTCTTAATTCTTCTAATTCGTTTAGTTGACTTAATCGTAGACGTCCGGCTTCATGTAAATCAAGATTACATGTTTTCAAAGCCCAAAATGCTTTGTGTTCAATTTCTACTGGAAGATGACATGTTTTTCCATAAACAAGTCTAAAAGGTGTGGTTCCAATTGGAGTTTTGTAGGCTGTTCTAAAAGCCCAGAGTGCATCCTCCAATTTAATGGACCATTCCTTCGGATTTGATCCTACGGTTTTCTCTAGAATACGTTTTAAAGCTCGGTTGGTATTTTCAACTTGTCCACTTTTTGTGGATGATATGCGGTGGAGATTTTATGAGTTACTCCATATCTTTTAAGAACTTTCTCAAGTTGATTATTACAGAAATGAGTACCCCGATCACTTATTAAAGCTTTCGGTGTTCCAAACCTTGCAAAAAGACGTTTTAAAAAGTTGACTACAACTCGTGCATCGTTAGTTGGGAGAGCTTGTGCTTCCGCCCATTTAGATACATAATCAATGGCTACGAGTATATATAGATTATTATGAGATTTTGGAAATGGACCCATAAAGTCAATACCCCAAATGTCAAATACTTCACATACTTGGATGACATTTTGTGGCATTTCATCACGTTGACTTATTTTTCCGGCCCTTTGACAAGCATCACAGGATTTGCAAAGAAGGTGTGCGTCTTTGTAAATTGTAGGCCAATAGAATCCAGCATCATAACCTTTTCTTGCAGTTAGTTGAGGCCCATAATGCCCTCCTGTTGGTCCTGTGTGACAATGGTTTAATATTTTACTAGCTTCATCTCCAAATACACATCGGCGTATTATTCCATCTGGACAACTTTTAAACAAATGTGGATCTTCCCAGAAATAGTGTTTTATATCACTGAAGAATTTCTTTCGTCTTTGGTACGATAATCCTTTTTCAAGGAATCCACAAACTAAGTAGTTTGCATAGTCTGCAAACCATGGAATTTCTTTATAATCTATCTTCAATAGATATTCATCAGGAAAGTTGTCTTGTATGGCCGATTCATTTAGAACTTCTAATTCGAGATTTTCAAGACGAGAAAGATGATCAGCGGCGAGATTTTCTGCTCCTCTTTTATCTCGGATTTCAATATCAAACTCTTGTAAGAGTAAGATCCAACGGATTAATCTTGGTTTAGCATCTTGTTTTGAAAATAGGTATCTAAGAGCAGAATGGTCGGTATAGACCACCGTTTTTGCTAGAACGAGATATGATCGAAATTTGTCAAAAGCAAAGACAATAGCAAGGAGTTCTTTTTCAGTAGTTGTATAGTTCGTTTGTGCTCCTTGTAACGTCTTACTAGCATAATATATAGGTTGAAATCGTTTTTCAATCCTTTGTCCTAAAACGGCTCCCATTGCAAAATCACTTGCATCGCATATTAGTTCAAATGGTAGATTCCAATTTGGTGTTATCATGATCGGCGCATTAGTGAGTTTCTCTTTAAGAATATTAAAAGATTTGATACACTCATCTGAAAAGATGAATGGAGCATCCTTTTCTAGGAGTTTATTCATAGGAGTGGCAATTTTAGAAAAATCTTTTATGAAACGTCGGTAAAAACCGGCATGCCCTAGAAAACTCCTAACTCCTCTAATATTGGTGGGATGTGGAAGTTTAGCAATTACATCTACTTTAGCTCTATCCACTTCAATTCCTTCTTTTGAAATTTTATGACCAAGAACGATGCCTTCTTTAACCATGAAATGGCATTTCTCCCAATTAAGTACTAGATTTGATTGTTCGCATCTAATAAGCATTCGTTCCAGATTAACTAGACATGATTCAAATGTATCACCGAAGACTGAAAAGTCATCCATGAAAACTTCCATGCATTCTTCTATCATGTCGTGAAAAATCGCCATCATACACCTTTGAAAGGTTGCAGGGGCGTTACAAAGTCCAAATGGCATGCGTTTGTAAGCAAAAGTACCATAAGGGCACGTAAATGTGGTTTTCTCTTGATCTTCGGGTGCTATTGGAATTTGAAAATATCCGGAAAATCCATCTAGAAAACAATAATAACTATTTCCGGCTAATCTTTCCAACATTTGATCTATGAAAGGTAAGGGAAAGTGATCTTTTCTGGTGGCGTCATTTAATTTTCTATAATCAATACATACACGCCATCCTGTTACAGTTCTAGTAGGAATAAGCTCATTTTTCTCATTTGTAATGACAGTCATGCCACCCTTCTTAGGCACGCATTGAACTGGGCTTACCCATGGACTATCAGAGATTGGATAAATTAGACCTGCGTCTAGCAGTTTAATAATTTCTTTTTTAACTACATCTTGCATATTAGGATTTAGTCTTCGTTGGCGTTACACATACGTTTTATGACCTTCTTCCATAAGGATTTTATGTGTGCAATACGAAGGACTTATTCCTTTAATATCATGAATCTTCCATGCAATGGCTGGTTTATGAGCTTTCAACACAGAAATGAGTTGTGATTTCTCATTTTCAGTAAGAGAAGACGATATTATTACAGGTAATTCAGATTCACCATGTAAATAAGCGTATTCCAAATGGTTTGGAAGTGGCTTTAACTCTAATTTCGGAGGTTCTTCTATCGATGATTTGTATCGATATCTGTCTTCTTCTTTTAGCATTTGAATTTCTTCTGTTGTTGGTTCATATCCATTAGCTATAAGTGTAGCTAACATTTCAGCTTCATCAATTGGTTCATTACCTTCTCCTAAAGAACATTCTCCCGTTCCTTGTAATTCTGGAAATTCTTCTAATAATTCTGCATGTGCATCTATAGTTTGAATATAATAACATGTATCATCTGCAGATTGTGGTTGTTGCATTGCTCTATCAACTGAAAAGGTAACACTCTCATCCTCTATACTTAGGGTCAGTTTCTTACCGAACACGTCTATCATTGCTTTAGCCGTGTTTAAGAATGGTCTTCCTAATATGAGAGGAACTTGAGAATCTTCTTCCATGTCCAGAACAACAAAATCTACTGGAAATACTAAAGTACCAACTTTAACTAGCATGTTCTCCATTATCCCTCTAGGATATTTTATTGATCTATCGGCTAGTTGTATGCTTATTCTGGTTGGTTTCAATTCTCCAAGGTCTAGTTTAGTGTATAGTGAATACGGCATTAGATTTATACTAGCACCTAAGTCTGCCAATGCTTCTATTGAACTAAGACTACCCAGAAAACATGGAATTGTGAAACTTCCTGGATCAGATAGTTTTTCTGGTATCTTATTCAACAGCACTGCTGAACAATTAGCATTCATAGTAACAGCCGAGAGTTCTTCCATTTTCTTTCTATTTGAGATTAGATCTTTCAAGAATTTAGCATATCTAGGCATTCCTGAAATCACATCAATGAAAGGAAGATTTACATTTATCTGTTTAAACATATCCAAGAATTTGGATTGCTCGGCTTCAAGTTTCTCTTTCTTCATTTTACTCGGGTAAGGAAGTGGTGGTTGGTATGGTTTAACATAAGGTTTAGCCTTAATTGTGTTATCTTCATTAACCTTTTCAACTACCGGTTCTTTTTCCTTATCTTGATCAGGTTGTGGTTCTTGTGGAGTAGGAATAGCTTCATCAGAAGTTACAGGTATTTCAGGTGGTTTAAGTGTTGTACCACTTCTTGTGGTAATGGCTTTAGCTGTTTCATTCCGGGGATTTGCATTTGTATCACTAGGTAGACTTCCCGGTTTTCTTTCACCTATTAACCTTGCTAGGTTACTTACTTCTTGTTCCAGATTTTGAATAGAAGCTTGTTGATTTCTAAATGCTTGAGCATTTTGTTCATTAGTTTGCTTTTGAGAGGTGAAAAACTGCGTTTGAGTTTCAACTAGCTTTGTCATCATATCTTCTAAATTCGGCTTTTTATCATCGGTTTGTGGTGGTTTATTTTGAAAATTAGGTCTTTGCTGGTTGTAAGTATTGTTGGATAGTTGTTGATTTCTAGGACCTTGTTGGTTGTTGTATGGAATATTTCAGTTATAATTCTGGTTTTGATTGTAAATCGGTCTTGGCGGTTGATAATTATTCTGATAATTATTTCCAGGCCTTTGGTTTATGTATGAAATATTCTCTCTTTGTTCCATTGTTAATTCAATACTGAGACAATCTTTTGTCAAATGTGGTCCTCCACACTGCTCACAACTAATTCGTATTGAGTGAATATCTTTAGTCATCTTTTCCATTCGTCTCTCGACAGCATCTATCTTTGCAGAAATGGAATCTAAGTCATGGCTAGCATCGGCTCTAGCTGCTTTAGATGATCTAACGATATCTTTTTCTTGGTGCCACTCATGTGAGTGGGAAGCAGTGTTATCAATAATTTTGTAAGCATCAGTTTCGGTTTTCTTCATAATAGAACCACCAGCTGCTATATCTATGTCTTTCCTTGTAGTGATGTCGCATCCTTGGTAGAATATTTGTACTATTTGACAGGTGTCTAAACCATGTTGCGGACATCCTCTTAATAACTTTCCATATCTTGTCCACGCCTCATATAGAGTTTCATTTGGTTTCTGTGTGAACGTAACAATTTCTGCTTGAAGTCTTACGGCTTTAGATGCAGGAAAGAATTGTTTAAGAAATTTGTCAACTAAAACATCCCATGTATCAATCGCCCCTTCAGGTAACGATTCCAACCAATCTTTGGCTTCTCCCTTTAAAATCCAGGGAAATAACATGAGATATATCTGTTCATCCTCCACTTCTCGGATTTTAAATAGTGTGCAGATCCTATTAAAGGTACGTAGATGTTCATTTGGATCTTCCTTCGGCGCACCACTAAATTGGCATTGATTAGTCACCATGTGTAGAATTTGTCCTTTGATTTCATAATCTGGCTCATTAATGTCTGGATGAGTAATTGCGTGATCTTGGCCAGTGCGTTTAGCTCTCATTCGGTCTTCCATACTTAAAGGTTCCAGATTCTCCATAATTGAATTTGTTGAATCGGAATCACTAGAGGATTCTGATTTAATGGTTCGTTCCTCAACAATCTCTGTTTGAATGATTGGTGGTTCCGGAGGAAAGTTTAGTGGTTCAGGATCTACGAATCGTTCCTGAATATTCTCCGGATTCTCAATTGTGAGGTCGGGTTCAAAAAATGGATTATCGGAAATTTGAACTGAAGTACTTGGTCGACTGGATGACGATTCTAAAGAAAAATCAACGGCAGTAATATTTGCTAAATATCTTGATCTAGTTACAGGTGGTGAACGTACAAAAGGTGGTGAACGTCTTGCTCGGTGCATTCACTGAATATCCTATTAGTTTTTAAAATGAAAGAAAAATTATAATAAGTTATCCAATCAATAGACTTTTCTGATTTTACCCACGTTTCGAATAGCCAAAAGATGCAGCAGAGGGGCAGGATTCATTTGGTCTCAATATAATTGAGGACTGTTTGGCTCCAATAACCCGGTCCACGTACAAATCCAACTATTAATACGAACCAGAAAATTTTGATGTCTATTAATTTAACCACTTAAAATAAATTTTCGTAATTTTAAGAAATTTAGATAAGAAGTAGAATAAAAATCTATGTCCTAAAACTAGAATAGCGAGAAATAAGAAAGAAAAAGAGTTCGTCGAAAAAAGGTCGAAAAATAAAAATGGTTAAAAAATAAAAGGTGACGGAAAAATAAAAGAAACTTATAAAACTTAAAAATACTTGACTAACCTAACCTTATTACTACAACTAACTTATAAACCCATACCTCACAACACACGGGTATTTATCAGTTATCTGATATCTTTCGTACTTAATTTGACTACCTGATGTTTCGCGAGGTGTATATAAAATAGCTTATATTTTTACAGGAAAAACTATTAAATACGATACAATTTTACACAAGATATTTATTTATTTAGAGAATGGATATACTTAAACCTTGCTACAACACTTATAGGCAGTGTACCTAATCATACAGTAGTGTAGTTTTTTAGTAAGTCTGGTTCGTTCCACAGGGAATCTTTTTAAACAAAGCTTAACGCTATATTAGTTTACTTTTATAAAAATACAAATATATATATAAGTAATATTATTATTATAAATGGGGGTTTTTACCGTTTAATGACCGGTTTGTCGATTTTAAAACTTTAGTCGCAGTTAAAACCAAATGTAAAATAATAAATACAAGACTTAATTTAAAGCGTAAAGTAAATAACGATAATGAAATTGCGAATAATAAAAGTGCGATAAAATAAACTTGCGATAATTAATAAGTACAATAATTAAAAGTGCAATTAAATACAATAATAATAAAAATGCGATAATTAGAAGTGCAATTAAATATAAAATAAATGAAATTAAATATGAAATAAAAGAATTATGCTTATTTAAACTTCCGTAATCATGATGTTTGACGTGTTGATTTTAAGCCCATGGGTTAATTGTCCTTTGTCCTGGATTATTTAATATGTCCATACGGATTTGTCCATAATATTCCATCAGTCATAAATATAAAGAGCGAAAGCCTTCGTCAAATTATTCTTATTCCCGAAGTCAAATATTCCAACTAATTGGGGATTCGAATTGTAACAAGGTTTTAATACTTTGTTTAATGAATACACCAGGTTATCGACTGCGTGTAAACCAAGGTTTTACTACTTTGTTAACAATTACACCAATTACCCTTGAATGTAATTCACCCCTGTTTCAACAAGTCTATTAACTTTTAATCCAGTTCCGTATCCGGTAAAATGAATAATTATTGGTATTTATAGATATCCCGCCCACCGTACCCAGTCAAGCGTATGTGGTTATATATAAATACGTCGAATTATAAGTTTGTATATTAAATTAACAAGGTATTGTTTAGTTAATATAAAACCCATTAATAGCCCATAGTCTAATTTCCACAAGTGTCGTTCTTTTGTCCAAACCCCAATTATGGTACAAAGCCCAATTACCCAATTTTAGTAATTAGCCCAACATCATGATTACTTCGGATTAAATAAGCATAATAATAACTTAGCTACGAGACATTAATGTAAAAAGGTTGAACATAACTTACAATGATTAAAAATAGCGTAGCGTTACACGGACAGAATTTCGACTTACACCCTTACAACATTCGCTAACATACCCTTATTATTAGGATTAAAATTAAAATTAAAATTAAAATATAAATTATATATATATATTACGTATATAGATAGAGAGAATGATATATGATGGATGAAAAATGCTCAGAATTCGGTTGCTTTTATAGGGAGTTTCATAATTTGGGGCTCCGCGACTCGCGGCATTTTTGGCCTTCAAACTCCGCGAGTCGCGGAGTTTGAAATTACAGCTCACCCATTTTGGAGTCTCTCTTGCCGACGGTTTTTATATATTTATATAATATATAAATAATTATAAGAATTATTTAAATATTATATTATATTTATGTGCATAGTTGACTTGTAATTTTTAGTCCGTTGCGTCGAGCGTTGAGAGTTGACTCTGGTCCCGGTTCCGGATTTTCGAACGTCCTTGCGTACAATTTAATATCTTGTACTTTGCGTTTTGAATCTTGTACTCTTGTAATTTCGAGACGTTTCTTATCAATAATTGGAACCTCTTTGATTGTCTTTTGTACTTTTGAGCTTTTTGGTCGTTTGCGTCTTCAATTCGTCGAATCTGTCTTTTGTCTTCACCTTTTATTATTTAAACGAATATCACTTGTAAATAGAACAATTGCAACTAAAAGCTTGTCTTTCTTGAGGAATAATGCTATGAAATATATGTTCGTTTTTAGCATTATCACTACCCTAATGGAGTCCAAATTAAAAAAAACGAACCTGTTCTGTGACCCTTGTCACAAACTGGTCTCAACCAAACAATCAAATAATTATAAACAAATAATTATTAAAATCACTAATTACGTCATACCCAAGGGTACAATGGTCATTTCAACTAGGCTCAAAGCGCGGGTGTTACAAATCTACCCTCCTTAAAAGAGATTCCGTCCTTGGAATAGGGTCAACTATGGTTAACAAACCCAAAAATTGTTACCCGTACCTCCAAAACACACGGTTACTTTATCGATCTTATTCCCGATACCGACAATATCCACCACAATTGCATAGGGAAATGAGATTCTTGTCGTCAATACACTCCCGATACAAAATAAGTTGTCATAATCTTCATCGATCAACGTCCGTTAATCCACTTAAGCCCACAAATTACACGAACAAGTCAAATAATCAGAGTCAAATTCGTGTTTCTTCGCCATTCCGTATCATAAATTTCACGATCTGTCATCCAATTCAACTCTTTATACTGTCCACTTTTCCCAATTATCCAAAGCTTAGGCAATAGAATTAGTCATCATGCTAAAATCTATACCTATGTCCACGAAATTGTCTCGTAAGTCAACAGAACTTCACAGGTTATTCATCTCATATCCAGTCATATCACAATCCAATATAGCACAGGCCGCCTAAATTTTTCCTTCAGCTTCCCAGAAATTCCGTATGATTTATCACAATATACTTCTGTTGGCCAGTCACAAGCATATTATCCTAAATCATACCTTCATTCTGAGTTGCTCGTAATGGAAAAATTCTACTTGTCTCATTCACTAACTTATGTCCAATCAATCTCCTCAATAAGTATCGGTAATTAATTTAACTACTTTATGATTAATCGATTACACCATCTGTCCAATCACAGTTACTCAAAACATCATCCATCGAATGTTTAAATATAGTCTACCAACATCACTACATATCCAACAAGCATAGGAAATATCTGATCAATAAGGTCCACCACCGACATATCACTCATACTCATGTCACTATCTAACAACTTCGTGTCATCCAAAAGTCCACTTCATAAAGATACCAAACACATCTCTATCCAAGTCACGGTCTTCAATCCCAAAAATTCAACCTAAGGGTCACCCTTACCCCCACAAAGCACACAAGGTCCCAACCAAACATAAACAACATAACCCAACAAAATAAATCTTACACTACAATCAAGATCTACCAATCTAAAACACACATATATGTATATATACACAATCATACATATATACAACTAAATAATACGAGGATTTTGAAGCATACCTGTATTCACATCATATTCAACATCTGCATCTGCAACCATCTGATAAGCTCTTGCTGTTGACGTAGGTGGATTCTTTCTTTTCTGCCCAACTGGAGAACCAGAAGATCCACCTACTGATCTTGACTGCGCTCCTAGCCCCGCCCCAGAACCTGATCCTCTTACATACGGACACTGAGCTGACCTATGCCCCACTTGATGACATCTCCAACATACATCCTCTTGGAACGAACACATCCGAATCTCGTGTCCCACAATACCACATCTCAAACATCTTTTGGTTGAATCTGAACAAGGACCACTATGAGATGATCTGCAACTATAGCACCAAGAATTCTGACTTGATGCTGACCCACTATGTTCTGACCCACTCTTCTGTTTCAAATTAACAGACTTCTTTGACCCAGAGTCTGAATGACTCATCACCTGATCTTGTTGTGGCATCTCATAACCTACTATTCTATTCCTTGCTGCTCTGACGTCATCCTCTACCATCTTTGCCATAACAAATGCTTGCGATAACGTCGTCGCCATCCTAACCATTGTTCTGTACTCTGGTAAAATTATATTAACAAAGTGCTGAATTCTGGACTGCTCATTTGGAACCACTGTTGCACAAACCTTAATTTATCCATATACTGCTCAATCACCTCATCTATCGTCATCTGAGGTGTCATTTTCATTGCCAGAAATTCCGTCTTAATTCGATTGAGGTCATAAGATGAACAATACTGCTCACAAACTTTACTATAAAATTGTTCCCAAGTAATCATGTTCACTTGCTCTTTTGGTATACTAGAAATAACAGTATCCCACCAAACCATTGCCCTATTTTTCAACATACGACTAGCATAAATAACCTGCAATTCTGGTTCGCACTGACATGCCTCAAAAACCTTTTCTATCTCTCTTAACCAATTAAGGGTTACCGTTGGGTTAGAACTTCCTGAATACTCGGGTGGATTACAATTCAGAAACTGTTTGAACATACATTTCTTTGGTTGTTGAAACATCGGCGTCTGATACGGACCCCACATCTGATTTGGGAACTGTTGATTATACTGAGGTGGCATCTGAAATTGTTGAGGAAACTGATATTGAGATGGTAACCATTGCTGTTGTTGGAAAGCACTTCCAGTTTGCTGATACATATTTGGCTGCATCGGATACCCACTAAACATCTGATTCGGTACGCTACCACTTGGATTCACTATTACCTGACTTTGTTCTAATTCCCTTATTCGATCATGTGCTTCCTTTAACCGACTTTTCAAATCTAGAATTTGTTCCTGCGGATTCTCTTCTGACACATATCCATCTTCATCTGGGGCTCTGAATGTTCTGGGGGCTGACAGACCAGTTGCGTTTCCTGTATTATCTGCCATCTCTGCACTACCACAACAACTCACACCAACGCTTAGTGGAAAACAGGTTAGTACCTATCAACTAACGCATGTAATCCCTACATTCACTTAAACCGTCTCCTCAGATATGTTTGACACAACACAAGGTTTGGGAACATGACATTCAACACAATGTACATGCGGCCAAACCTATGCTCTGATACCAAGTTGTAACACCCTGATTTTTTTTTAAACACAGCGGAAGTCTTAATTCACACAAATACCCTTAGTTAATTACAAACATGATTATCACAAATCATTAGCTAGTTACTTATTGAAAACCACCGGTGTTACGTTAAACAACTAGTTACATATTTATAAAAGTTAAGACATCCGAGTTCGTCTTGTCAAACATATCTTCAAACAACCACTTCTATCCCGAAACCTGCTAACATCCAAAACCTGCAAGGGAGGAGGTGAGGGGTGTTAGCACAAGGCTAAGTGAATGAAATCATCTAACAGATCTAGCATACAGTACTAACTTGTACAACTACAGCAACTACAACAATCAATGATAGGCAACCGACAACTAACAACTGGCAACTATCAACTAGCAACTATACTCCAACTAGAGACTCAGCGGCTTGTACGAGCACATGACCACTAGCTGATCAGTCTAGCGTCTACCGAAAGTCCTTACTACCGTATCCCAGTATAGTAAATCCACACGCAGGTGATGCGTCATTCAGCACTATACTCAACAAACAGTAGCCAACTGGACCCAACCACAACAAGGTTGACCTCTCTGAGCTGAACCTAACAACAATAGGTTCCAACAGGCAACTACAACTTGTGCACACAACTGTTAAGCAACTACCACTACGAACAACTGTCCCTACGACTAGCATGGTAACTCTACAATGATCATTATTACAACATATCTACTAAGCATAACAACTAAAACAGTATAACATAGTAGCATAACTTGCTACTCTATACTACACCCGGAGATAATCCCACTCACCGATTACCAGCAACAGAAGGCACTCAAAATTCTAATCTTACTGAGCCTTCTCTTCGTTCTTATCACCTGAGAATAGACATAACACAGTCAGTAATCATGTCTTGATAACAACCCAACAACAAGACAATAACACAACAATACTAAAACCAACACTTAGTCACTTTACAACTGGTCTGTCAACCATGCAAGTAACACCATCACACGCACGTTTGAGAACACTCAACCGTGCGGTTGACAACTCGCTCGTACGTTTGATCTATGACCAAACATCCTACAATGACTCTCCTGATCCGTACGGTTCACTACACGAGTGACCAGTGACTCGTACGAGTCACATATCAACCATACGTATCATCACAATCAAAACACAAGTTCCCATCACCACTCACTCGCACAGTTCGCCACACGGTTGACTACCTCAACCGTACGAGTGAAGGCTCACTCGTGCGAGTGATGAAGAACAGTAGCAACATCTATTTATATGGGTTTTAACCCAAAAGCACAACATCAAACATCAATTCATACACTAAATCAACACCTACAACATGTATTCACTATATGATAAGTCTACATTATAATTTCAGCCCATAACGACACTCAAATGCGTGCAAAACAAGGCATACACCCTAAAACCCCTTTTTGACCAAATTAAGTTTGATCTAGTTTCTTAAAAGTTTACCATTGGAAAGGATTTTTCATTATGATTCCAACGATACTTGATTCATCAAAAACGGAGCTACGGTTTGAAAGTTATGACCAAAAAAAGTTTCCACAAAATCTGACCAGCTGTCACACGTGTGACTGAGGCCTCACTCGTGCGAATGAGCCCTCACATGCGCGGTTGACCCATCAAAAGTATGATCACATGTACGGTTGATCTGTCAAAAGTGTGGGTGCTGAAAATCAGTTTCAGCACGCTGTTTTCGCGTTTTTTGACCCAAAATCATGATTTTTGCTCAATCTGATCATGAAACCACTTCAAAAACATCATATAACAGCTATATAACATATATCTAACAACAATTAACACTAACAAATACAATTCAACAAGATTCAAGCTCATATTCACACTTTTGCTCAAGAACACAAAAACCCAATTCTTAATAAATCAAACAATGATTCAATCTTACAAACCTGGATAGATGATCACTAAGAAGTAACAAATCAATCCTTAAAGCTTCTTGATCCAATTCCACACTTGAATTAGATTAGGGTTTGAGAGGATGAAGAAGTTAGGTGCGTACTAGTTTTTAGAAGATTCAAGAAATGGAAAGAAAAGAGCAGATATTACTCGCTTATGTGGGTTATAAACCCATACCTCACAACACACGGGTATTTATCAGTTATCTGATATCTTTCGTACTTAATTTGACTACCCTAACGGAGTCCAAATTAAACAAACGAACATGTTCTGTGACCTTTGTCACAAACTGGTCTCAACTAAACAATCAAATAATTATAAACAAATAATTATTAAAATCACTAATTACGTCATACCCAAGGGTACAATGGTCATTTCAACTAGGCCTAAAGCGCGGGTGTTACACATACATATATATATATATATATATATATATATATATATTTTAAAAACCTTTATTTATTAAAACAATTTGAATAATTTTTTTTTTTTTAAATTTTGTTTCCTTTTACTTTAGGTAGTTTCGGTATATTTACCTAGTCCGTCCCTCGACAAAATTTAAAATTTGTCGTTTTTAAAGCGATTGTTTTAAAAGTAAAGATTTTTGGTTTTTTAATTTTTTTGGTATACTTTAGATCAATAAAATTAAAAATAATGATAACAAAATTTTTCGCCCCGCCCTCGGGTAAAGCAATTTTGGTTCCATGACCTAGTCTTCAACTTACGATGAATTTTAGAAATCATTTTTTAAACGTAATGAAATAAAGTAATTTTTTTTTTTAAATTCACACAAAACTTATATTGAAAAAGCGTATTAATTTCATACAAAACCTACAAAACAAAAATTCAGAATGGGGAAAGAAAACTAGTTCTTTAGTGTCTGCTAGTGGAAAAGACCAATCGGATTCCATTCTCGGAACTACACGAGAACAAAACAACTAACTCTAGGCAGCGTTTTCTTTTTAGAACATTTGAATCTCCCCACTCTTAGGTAGCTGTGGTGTCGAAATTGTGATTAACTTCATCGTCAATTTCTCTTGGACCATAATCAACTTGCATATCTGTGACTTTTGCTTTAAGCCATTGGTTGGATTCCTGTGTAACACTCACACTCGCACCTAAATCTGCTAGTGCATCATACATGACACAATCACTAAGTAGACAAGGAACAATAAATTCACCCGGATCACCCACCCTGGGTGGAGGTTTTGGTGGAACTGTCTTCACCGGGTTTATCTTTATGGTTTTTGTTTCTTGTACTTTTTTATTCTTCTTCTTCTTTCCAGAGGTATCACAAACTTTATTACCTATCACTTGCTCATACTCAACTCCTTTTTTTGGAAA
This sequence comes from Rutidosis leptorrhynchoides, assembly GCF_046630445.1. Taxonomy (NCBI): domain Eukaryota; kingdom Viridiplantae; phylum Streptophyta; class Magnoliopsida; order Asterales; family Asteraceae; genus Rutidosis; species Rutidosis leptorrhynchoides. Next base: position 369,636,707 of record NC_092341.1, on the reverse strand, counting down.
TGGGATGGGTGGTCTGTATAGTGCCACCACTGGCTTTACATACTCGGGTGGTGGTGATGGTGTAACTTCTTCATTGTTACTCACATCGAAAACCTTCCCATCTTCTGGAGCTGGTTTTTCAGAATTTGTTGACACCATATTAACATTCTCATTCCGAGGATTTACTTCAGTATTACTCGGTAGCTTTCCTTGTTCCCTCCCACTCATCATGCTGGCAAGAGTACCTACGTGTTTTTCTAAATTCAAAATGGAAGCTTGTTGAGTTCTTAATGACTGATCAAACCTCTCATTTGTTTGGGTTTGAGATGTAATAAATTGTGTTTGAGATTCCATTAGCTTTGCCATCATTTCTTCCAGATTTGGCTTTTTCTCTTCGGTTTGTTGTGGTGGTTTATACAAGCTAGGTCTTTATTGATTGAAAGTGTTGTTTTGAGTTGGTTGGTTATTCAGACCTTATTGGTTGTACGAGTTATTGTTGGGTCCATTTGGATTGTAAAGAATGTTTTGATTTCGATTGAAGTTTGGCCTTGGCAGTTGATAATTATTTTGATAATTATTTCTCGGCCTTTGGTTCATGTAGGAAACATTCTCTCGTTGTTCCATCGTTTACTCGATGTGACAATCTTTCGTTAAGTGTGGTCCACCGCATTGCTCACAACTGATTCGTATTGCGTGAATATCTTTATTCATCTTTTCCATTCGTCTTTTGAAAGCATCTATTTTTGTGGAAACGGAATCAAAGTCATGGCTAGAATGCTCTAGCCGCTTTAGATGAACGAAAGATATCTTTTTCCTGGTGCCACTCATGCGAGTGGGAGGCTGTGTTATCAATGATTTTGTAAGCTTCAGTTGCGGTTTTCTTCATAATGGAACCACCAGCTGCTATGTCGATGTCTTTTCGTGTAGCAATGTCGATACCTTGGTAGAATATTTGTAATATTTGATAAGTGTCTAAACCGTGCTGAGGACATCCTCTCAACAACTTTTCAAATCTTGTCCACGCCTCATATAGAGTTTCATTTGACTTCTGCGTGAATGTAACAATTTCTCCTTGAAGTCTCACGGCTTTAGATGCCGGAAAGAATTGTTTAAGAAATTTTTCAACTAAGACATCCCATGTGTCAATCGCCCCTTCAGGTAACGATTCTAACCAATCTTTGGCTTCTCCCTTTAAAGTCCAGGGAAATAACATGAGATATATCTGTTCATCCTCAACTTCTCTGATTTTAAATAGAGTACATATCCTATTAAAGGTTCGAAGATGTTCGTTTGGATCTTCTTTTGGCGTACCACTATATTGGCATTGATTAGTTACCATGTGTAGGATTTGTACCTTAATTTCATAATCTGGTGCATTAATATCTGGCTTAATAATGGCGTGACCTTGGCCTGTGCGTGTGGCTCTCATTCGGTCTTCCATACTTAGAGGTTCTGTTACTTTCATAATTGAATTTGTTGAATCTGAATCACTAGAGGATTCTGATTTAATAGTTTCTTCCTCGACAATCTCTGGTTGAATGATTTATGATTCAGGAGGAATAATTAGTGGTTCAGGATCTCTGAATTGTCCTTGAATATCCTCCGGGTTTTCAATTTTGAAGTCGGGTTCAAAATATGGATTATCGAAAATTTGAGTTGGAGTACTTGGTCGACTAGATGATGATTCTAAAGAAAAATCAACGGCGACAATGTTAGCTAGATGTCTTGATCGAGTTATAGGTGGGGAACGTATGAAAGGTGGTGAACGTTTTGATCGGTGCATTCACAGAATATCCTATTAGTTATAAAAGATAAAAATTATATAAGTTATCAAATTAATAGACTTTTCAGATTTTTCCCATGTTTCGAATAGCCAATAGATGCAGCAGGTAGCCAGGACCCTTTAAATCGGAAGCCCACAACTCGCCACTAACAAATCCAACTATTACTACGAACCAGAAAATTTTGGATGTCTATCAATTTAACCGCTTAAAATAATTTTATCATTTTGAAATTTTAGAGAAGAAATAGAAAATTATATGTCCTAAATACTAGAGCGTCGAGAAATAAGAAAGAAAAAGAGCGCGTCGAAAAACGTCGAAAAATAAAAGGTCGAAAAATAAGCGTCGAAAAATAAAAGTCTAAAAACTAAATATTAAAAGTTACGTCTAAAGGTATTAAAGCTTAGAAGGAATTCTATATCCAAAAAGGCAATAACTTAAAAAGTATTAAAATTTTAAAATGGCGTCGCAAAATTCTAAAGCACCTAAATCTTAGTCTAAAGAAAAAGCACTTAAGGAATTTTACGGCAAGCCTAAAAATCTAGAAATAAAAATAACTACGGCAAAAACTACACTTAAAATTAATTACAAATGATACGACTAAAAAGGTACAATTAATAAAAAATATAAACTAAAAATAAAATTTATATAAAAATATTATTTTTATATTATTATTATATAAAAATATTAATCTATATAAGTAAATAATAAATACTAAAACTTAAAATACAAATTTAAAAACTAAAACTAAATATTATTAAATAAAAACCCTAATAATAATAATTATAAAATTAAACCCTAAACATGTAATAAATGCTCCTAGGTTTCCTGCCAGCACCCCTCATGCGACCGTATGAGTTTATTGTGTTGGGCTCATGCGATCGCATGGCCCAATTTTCCAGAATTGATTCGGGCTGGTACCAGTTTCGGCCCAAATTTAATTTTAATTTTTTTTATTTATTTTTTTTCAATTTTCAAAATATTAAAAAATATTTATATAATTTAAAATAAACTTATATTTTAAATCTAAAAATAAAAGTACTTGTTAATATTATATATAAAATCTTAAAAATATATATATATTTTTTCTTTTTATAATTTTTTTTTATTTTTTACTTATTATAAATACAAAATATTTCGACGAAATAAGAGATAATATATTTTTACAAAGATATAATTTTACTAAAATATAGCGTAAAAATATAACGTTTCGCCGGGTCCCCGGCAGCGGCGCCAAAAACTTGATGTTAAAGCAAAGGGGTACGAAATATTTATATTTTTGTTACGAAATACTATTAAATACGATACAATTTTACACAAGTTATTTATTTATTTATAGAGTGGATATACCTAAACCTTGTTACAACACTTATAGGCAGTGTACCTAATCGTAGAGTAGTGTAATTTTTAGTAAGTCCGGTTCGTTCCACATGGAGCTGGCTAAGTTTAACGCTATATTTAAAAACTATAAAATATATATAATTATATATAGTAATACTATTATAAAAGGGGATTTTTACCGTTTAATGACCGGTTTGTCGATTTTAAATAAAGCGTAAAGATAAATGACGATAATATAAATGACAGAATTTAAATTGCGATAAAGTAAATTGCAGTAATTAAAATTACAGTAAATAAAGGTACGATGAAATATGAAATAAAACTATTATGCTTATTTAAACTTCATTAATCATGATGTTTGACGTTTTGATTTTAATTAATTGTTACCCGGGTTAATTGTCCTTTGTCCTGGTTTATTTGATACCTATTTGGTTTTTGTCCATAATAGTCTATCGGTCATAATTATAAAATGCTCGTCAAATTAATCTTATTCCCGAAGTCAAATATTCCAACTAATTAGGGATTCGAACTGTAACAAGGTTTTAATACTTTGTTAGTAATTACACCAGGTTATCGACTGCGTGTAATCCAAGGTTTTAATACTTTGTTAACAATTACACCAATTATCCTTGTATGTAATTCACCCATGTTTTAATGAGATATGAATATTAATTTACCCACTTGATCAGAATGAATAATCAATTACCCAACCCAAATAATTAATTAAATGATCGTAAAAGATGTCGTATAATAGAACATACATAATCATTTTAATAGTTATTAGATTTAACTAATTTGAAGATAGGTTCGACAGATTCTAATGAGTTGTCATTCGATTAGACAATACCCCCTATCTATTAATAGTCAATAGTCCAATGTCCACAAGTGCCGGTCTTTTGTCCAAACTTTAATTATGGTACAAAATCTAATAACCCCGTCTTAATATTTAGTCTAACATCACGATTACTTTGGCTCAAATAAGCATAATAATAACTTAGTTACGAGACATTAATTTAAAAAGGAAGAACATAGCTTACAGTGGTGATTAATCGCGTAGCGTTGCACGGACAGAATTTCGACTTAAAACCCGTAAAACATTCTTAAAATAACTTTATTATTATTAACTTAAAATTAAAATTATATTATAAATATATATATATATATATATATATATATATATATATATATATATATATATATATATATATATATATATATATATATATATATATATATTTACGTACATATGAAGGAAAAGAAAAAGGTGTGTTTTACTCGTCGAAAAATGCTGAATTTATAGGACCTAGCCAGGAATCTGGCTTCATGCGATCGCATGAAAAATGGTTTTCCTGGCCATGCGATCGCATGGCCAGCTGGATCAGGCCACCTACTTTTGTTTTCTTGTTTTGCCGACGTTTTATTATATAATATAATATATATATATATATATATATAATTTTAAGAATTATTTATATATTATATTATATTTATGTGCATAGTTGACTTGTAATTTTAGCTCCGTTGCGTCGCGCGTTGAAAGTTGGTTCATGTCTCGGTTCCGGATTTTCGAACGTCCTTGCGTACTATTTAATATCTTGTACTTTGCGTTTTGCGGCTTGTACTCTTATCATTTTTGGACGTTTCTCATCAATAAATTGAACCACTTGAATTATATCTTGTACATTTGAGCTTTTTGGTCATTTGCGTCTTCAAATCGTCGTTTTCTTCTTTTGTCTTCGCACTTATTTATTTAAACGAATATTACATAAAAATAGAACAATTGCAACTAAAAGCTTTAAATATTGAAAGGATATTGTGCCTAAATATATGTTCATTTGGAGCACTATCAACATGTTACAAAATTAAACTCCAATATCCATCTCATGTGAAAAACATATTATTATTATTATTATTATTATTTTCGAAAGGCAAAAACATATTATTATTATTATTATTATTTTCGAAAGGCAAAACGTTTATTCGATATATACCAATGATACAGTACAGTTTACAAACCACAATCATAGCATCAAGCTTCAAGCTGATATATAGCCTAAAATCAAGCTGCAGCCGAAAATTACATGACAAATACAAAAGAATATGGACCGAAGCAGAACGTGAAAAACATAGTATACTTTCAGTTTTTAACGATTTGTTCCATAGTTGCTAATTTTCTAGATCTCTACTCGTCTTGGAAGCCACTACCCATTTAGCACTCTTGCTTTTTACCTACAATGAAACCAAAATCATATATTGTAGAATTCTGATATAAGATCCAAATAATTTTATTAATTATAAAATCATATATACGTTATATATGTAAAATGATGCAAAAATTAAGTTTTTTACTCGTATATAAAATTATTTTTTTAATATTATTCAATTAATAGTAAAATAACTTTGAAAGTTAATAATTGTAATTATAAACTCGCGGGTAAATTAAGAAAAGTTTCATGTATTCACGGGTCGGGTTTTACCCGCGACGGGTAGTATATACCCGCGACCCGTTAGAGGGTATAATTTTTTAACCGTACTCGTGCCCGCGGGTAAAATTTAATGATTTTAAAATCACTACAAAGACGATGAGGTTTTAAATCTCGATATTGACATTTTTTTATTAGCCGTCATAAAAGATATGTAAGTAGTAAGAAAAGTATATCAAAATATATTAAAGTAAAATGATTAAGGTAATTAGTTGGCAACACATCGATTATTATAATGTGATAAGAACAGTTGTATTATTGTTTTGATTTATCGATCAATGAACTTTGATTTAGAAGTTGGTTTAAGAAATAACCATTCAATTGATTGTTGCTTTGTTGAAAATCTTGCAACTTCAAATATGGTTTTGTACGTCTCATTGTTTTTGAAAATATAAAATTTTTATGTATAAACTCTAGCAAAAAAGGTATATTGATTTTTAACATATAATTATCATTGGTTAATTAAGTTTGGTGATTAATAAAAAATGATTGTAAAAATATACAGATAACGTTCTTAAACTGAATTTCAAAAACAAAATTTACTATCAAACGTGTAAAATTCACCTACAACAAAAACTTTGTTTTGCTATTTCCAATAACCACAATGACATTTTTGCAGTGAATAAAAAAACGTGTAATTACCTTATATAGCTTTGGTGTTTCATACTCAGATTCATCATTGTTCGATCCAACCGGGCATTCTGTGATGCCCCGTACAAAACCATTGTGATGCCCCGTACAAAACCATCGTGTACGAATCATCAACAACAGGATCATTACAAGGTCAAACACTATATGCTATTTCAAAATACGTTTGCATTCATGATAAAAGGTGACGTCATAACCAACGTCAAATGTTTTACATCAAAAGTATGCTTCAATGAACAGAAGCAAATATAATAGTACGTGACCCTTAGGTCATTACAAATCATAGTTCAAAAGTATTGAAGTTATGAATGCAAGATAAACAGTTCATGCGGTGATAACTCTAGAGCAGCGGGTGTCTACAGCAAGACTAGTATACAGCGGAAGCAACCTTAAGCACCTGAGAAAAACATGCTTAAAAACGTCAACACAAAGGTTGGTGAGCTATAGTTTAAGTATAACAGTATGTAAGGTAGGCCACGAGATTTCAGTGCTACAAAGAGCGTTTCAAAACAGTATGATAAAGTATATGTTAACCGTGGACACTTGGTAACTAACTTAATGTTTATACCCCCTGAAAGTACACTTGGCAAGTGCGTATGTTTACGAAGTATTAAACACTCGTTAAATGCTAGCACGACTAGCCCGAGTGGGGATGTCAAACCCTATGGATCCATATCTAAGATTCGCGTTCACCGGTTCAAAAACCAATGACTAAACGTTACCGAGCTAAAGGGAATGTTTATGCCGTTGTATAACCCACACATATATAAGTTTAAGTACTCGTGCCTAGTATGTAAAACGTAAAATGCGCATGTATTCTCAGTTCCCAAAATAGTTAAAGTAAAAAGGGAATGCTATAACTCACAATGATAAAGTAGCGGTAAAGTATGACTCGGGAAATAAGCAAGTGTGTAGGTCCGAAAAGTCCTCAACCTAAGTCAAATAGTACTAAGTCAGTAAATCGTCCCAATAGATTTAAATGTATGTAAATAAGGTCTTAAAGGTCATCATCATTCATCATCAAACAAAAGGTGTAAAGTAAGTTTCGTTCATGAAAAGAGTTTAAAACAAAGGCTGAGTTCGGTCAGTCACCACGGCCTCTATACCTACTGAAATAAGGTGAGACCAGTGGCCATGGCTCCGTATATGAGTCCTTTAGTTGTGGTAAAAATCCCAGAAGTAAACTCGTCTTCGTTTGACCGTGGCGACGGTCTAAGTGCGAGTAGGTCAGAATTTTCAGCACAACGTTAAAAGGACATAGGGACGGTCGGAGGGCCATAAATCCTAAACCGTAACTCGGATTAAGACGAGTCCTAAATGAAAAATTATCTACTCGAACAGAGCTATCTGAAAATCATCTTTACAGTAGCCCAGGTCGTACGGGTCAGACACAGAAACAGTAAAACAGTAGGTTCCGGGAGTTCTTGGTACTCGATGCTAATCACGGTTCTCATCCTTGATGCATATAGCTTCAAGTGTACAACTCGTTGATGTGTTTGCATCATCTTGACCAAGGTTTCACCATCATAACACTTGTATAAGTCCAAGACATGTAGCACAACTCATTTAAGTGTTGCAAGTGTTTTGATGAACCAAAGTTACATCAAAGTCTTCGATCCGACACATACATGAACTTTAAAACTAATAATAAGTTGCAAACTTGAAAGTAAACTTATGAAATCAAGATCTTAAGTTGTAGAACATAATTCTTAGTTAGATCTTGAAGATCCTAGACCCAAAAGTCTAGATCTAACATAAGTGTACAAAGTGTAACACCCCAGCTTAACATGACCACAATATTGTCCGCTTTGCCCGCAGGCGCACGGCTTTTTCTTGGCGACCACACACGAGAAGCACTTTCCCAGGAGGTCACCCATCCTGGTAGTGCTCTCGCCCGAGCACGCTTAACCACAACGTACTCGCACTTCTACTCAGCCTGTGATCCCAAAACGCGTTGTGTCATTTAAGCGTGAGTATTACCTTATAATCCCATGATCACTCATGTCTGTGGGTGATGTGGAATTTGCCTAGGGTGTTACACAAAGTCATAATTAAAGAAAGCTTACTTACATGTTCTTGAACTTTCAAGTTAACTTTTAGTTCAAGATTAATGAGATCAAAGTTAACTAGTAACACTTGACCATTTAAACCAACAAACATGAATTTAAAGTGCATAATATGAGAAAATAAACTAAGTAAACAAATAATAAGTTCATGGGTTTCATACTTTTAAAGATTCAAGCTTAAGTCTTGATCTTTAGAAAGTAAACTTTAAGTTTACTTCATGAACTTCAAGTATGGTTTTAACTCATGAACTTTAATCTTTGGAAAACATTAAGTGTAGAACATAAACTAGAAAGTTTATGTTCTTGTATGTCTTGTAAGAACAAGATGATATGAAGAATCAAACTAAAGAGTTTGATTCTTAATTAACTAGAAGTAGTAACTACAATAACAAGTAAGTAAATCATAACAAGGAACAAGTGTCTTAAACAAGTGAATGATGATGATGTATATGTATAAGGTTTCGGTTTTTAACAAGGAAAAGAGGAGAGGAGTTGTTCATAATACTTACAAGAAAGTAGAGAAATGTTTGAGAGAAATGAGAGAAAAAGTTTAAGAGATATTGCAAGTAATTTGTGTGTGTAGAATGAGAGAAAACTAGTGAGTGAAGTAGTAAGAAAAATGAAACAAAAACACCTCTCTTGGCCTACAAAGGCCGAAGGTTTGGCATGGGAGAAGGGGAAGGCAATTGCTCACTAGTCACTAGCATGTAAAGCCTTTAAAAGTTGGTTACAAGGTGGCCTAGCATGGGGAAGGTGTGTAACTAGATTCTTTACGAAGTTAAACTAACTAGTTGATCCATAAAGTGATACTTACAAGTAAGAATGGGCTAGTTAGTTCATTAAGATATAAGGTGGGCTTATAAGTCCACATTCAAGAGTCCATTAACATTAATCAAGCCCAAGTTCAAGTAATTAATAAGTAAAAGTCCAATAACACTAATAAAGGCCCAAGTAATCAACTAATAACCTTAGTTAATCAAAATGATTAATAAAACTTAATCATGAATGTAAATAATACTCGAAAATATTATTCGTTTAATGTACGTGTGTCACAAAGACGTTTCGGGCATTTAAAGTCAAGTATGATCAATCAAGGTAACAAGTAAATGTATAACAATACATTCGTTTAATCACAAGTATTAATAATAAATATTAATAATAAACGTTGGAAAATCCAGGGTCATTACACATTCCTTCTTACTTAGCTTGCTGCTTACCTTACTCAAGACTTGAAGGTCATCGGCGACATCGATGACAGTGTATGAATTATAATTGTGTGTCGCATTAATACCACTCCTCTTAGCTAAAATAACGTACGTTTGGTTAAGAACATCGTTGACCTCCGTTAAAACACTACATCATTAGGATCCACACACTACAACATTTATGTAATTATAAGTTTGACTAAAATAATTGTACTGATTATAGTCATAGTTAAAGGAATACGGAGTAATACTTACAGCACTCGCTCGTGCATTAAACCCTGAAGCACTTTGGTTAGCTAATTTTGCAAGTTGTGAATCAAATAGTATGATATAAAAAAACGCGAGTATGATCCTCTACGCGTATTGTGGTCCGGATCCTGAATATAACATATCAGTTAGCATAGTTTAGGAAGATAAGAAAATGATCATAGATATAAGATAGGTATGTGATAATCTACCTATTGTATCACTGTTGTAATATGCTAGATTATACATAAATGATGATGTTATTACATAGTATACAATTGTAAAATATGTAATAATTATTCATACAGTAAACAATAGAATATCATGAAATAAACTCATAAAAAATGATATCATTCATACAGTCATCATTCATACACTAAACAATAAACATAACTTTGTTGAATTGCATAATGGAGTAAATATTTTTTTAAAAATCATGACTGGACAAAAAGCTACTCATTTTTGGTTGTAGTGTTTTATTACATAAAAAACAAATACATGTAAATGATGTTACCTCTTGATCAACGAAGACCAACTCCAGTGAAGCAGGAGCAGATGGGTTACTAAATAGAAACTTTTTCCACTGAAAGTGAACTTTCACTTTGACCTTGAAGTCATATCGGCCTTTCGTGATTTCGTTGAGGGGAGTGACGACTTCAATTGCAGCCATTGTTTAGAGCTAGTGATCGTTCTTGGTTAAGAGTATGAATAAAAATGTGGAATAACTGGACTATATATATATATATATATATATATATATATATATATATATATATATATATATATATATATATATATATATATATATATAACAGATTTGAGTAAATCACGAAATTCCCTGGGCTAATTTATCTGTCATTAACTTTAATACGCGTTTCAATTATGTTGATTAATTTGATTGTCAAAATTTTAGCAAGTTTGTTACATTTTAGTTTAGATAAAATACTGGTTTATTAAATTTAAAATTATGATTGTAATGAGTGGTAGTTACTAGTTAATAGAATCAATTCCATAATTAACAGGATTATTTTTTGGGAACAAATACTGAATATAGATATCGGAGTTGTTCAATCTCGGCAGCATCTTTTGACATTGTATTTGACTCATTTCCAGAAATCAATAGCAATCCATTCTTAATGAGGAATACAGCAAATAATTGTAATCAAAATTCTAAAATTTGGGTGTCATTTTTAAAAGACATTTTATAACAAAAAATTTAGCTTAACATATAAGTACATTTTTGATTTTGTATGGACATATTTGAAAATTTAGATGGTATATCAGATAAAGAGTAAAATGACAAAATGCTTGAAGCTTTTTCTCAAATGCTAAGTTGACATCAAATATGAACATACCTGGAGAGTTAAAGCACTTGTATTCTTGGTAACCAAGAAATTTGTCAAATTGACGAGATACGCTAGAGCAGAATTGAACAACAAATACCAAACAATGCTGATATCTCTTCTGGCAAGAGCTATCGTTATCCCAACCACAATATCTTCCATTAACAACGTTGCAGGAAGCAATATCACAACAGCTACGGGTGCCATGTACAGCAAAAGATTCATCGAATTCAACTTTTCTCTGTTTTAATATATAAATCAATACACTAAGTATTAATCAAATAATCGGTTACATAATGAAATTCCAAAGATCGTCAAGAGGATGAGATTTATTTACTCTTCTGAGGATAACAAAATCCCTTGAAGCACCAACTTTAACGCTCTTGCAGCTATTGCACCAAGACACATTATAAAACCAAATATATGGAAACTTGGTTCACCCTGCAACAATATACTAGTATATATGCAGATTTAGTAATCATCTAGCCAAAAAAATGGCTCGCATTCAAAGAAGAAAGATCCCATCAAGAGTATTTGTAACATATCATGACATTTTTAGATAAGGCCAACATTTTGAGCAGGGATTATGTACTAAGAAACTCAAACATTAGTTGGTAACTATGAATGCATACAAAAGGAGTGTTTGTATGTGCAGTTGTAAGTAACCATTCAATTATACTCCGTAATCAGTTTGTGGCAATCAAGTAACACTTAGGGCTGTTAAAAAGCTAAGGTACATTCAATTCAAGCTAACAACATTTCAAAACCACAAACATATGAATCAAAAAGTAAACAAACAAACAAATTAAAGAAATTTTACCCCACTAGCAATGATATCTAATCAAGAAACCTAAATGAAAGTAAATAGACACAATATTCAAAAAACACAAATAATCATCAATTTACGAAAAACTTAAACATCAAATGGATCTTACAATTATTTTGGGATTGTGATACATTAACGATCAAATACGACACACACCAAATCAACTATCTGAATTGTCTTCCTCTTTGAATGGCTTCCGTCGAGCTTTTGAATAACAATCGAATTTTAATTCTTCAATTATGTTTATACCCGATTAAGAGTATATCTTAGTCTGGTGCTATTTCCTTATGAGAATGAAGGAAGATTTGATTGTCGTTCTTGATGATTGTCGTTTGCTTTTTTTTAGAGCAAATTAGGGTTTTTTTTCCCCTTGTAGTAGTAGTTTGAATGGTATGAATTTTAGGGTTTCTTTTGGTGTAGAACAAAGTGACCCCTATTTTAAAAAAAATACTCCGTTAGTTTTCCTGATTTCTGGGGTAAAATAGTCCAGTTAACGCTAATTGTTTCTTAATGACTTCATTAAGATGATTTGTCTAATCTAATGGTCATTATTTAATCTAATCTCACTAATGGATGGCTAAGATTGAATTTTTTAGTTTAAAATGACTATATTATGTGTTTCTTATTATGTATAGTATAGAGTATAGAATAGATATAGATATAGATAGAAGTATAGATATAGATAGATATAGATAGATGTAGATATATATTCGTTACACCATCCTTTTTACAGAAAATTATTTAAAAAATAACAGGTTTAGACCTTTATCGTATTATAAACACTGTCCTACACATCACACATACAAAGTAAATGAAGATTATAATCGTATAACACTATGTTAGTATCATCGTATTGGTACACGACTTGAAACACTCGCAGACAGGGTACATTCATAGATAACAAGCTTCCTCCAACAGACATAAACTACATTTTATTAGATCTGAGAGGTTTAGTGCCATAGTTGCTGAAAAATATTAGTTAAAATAAGCTTAAACAAAATATATATATATATATATAGATATTAGCTACGAATCTAGTCAATAGTTTCTTCAATAACATGATATCCAAACTTAAAATGACCTATTTGGATTCGTCGAAGAAGAAGAAGATGAAGACTTGGCTTTCGCAAAATCAACAAGATCTTTAAACAAAGCATCTTCTTGTTTCTCTTTCTTTCTTGGATTTGATGACTTGAGAGAAAGATTCCTCGTCTCATCAGCTAAATTATCGTAACCCGAACCGTTACCAGAAACCGAAGGTCCAGAAGGAAGACCCTGATTTTTTGCGAAAAATTGTCGTCGCTGACTGTGCTTTGAAGGTGGTGGCGGAATAGACACTGGACGAGCATTGGCAGCAAATGGATTTATGTCTTCGTCTGAGTGAGATGAATGGTCAACGGATTTGGTCAACTGTTTTGGTTTATCATTTGAAGCAAGCAATGTTGCAGTCGGGTTTATGAAATCATCGAAAGGAGGAGGTGGCGGTGGATGGTACGTCTCGCCACTTAAAAAGTCAACCACTGGTTCGTTAGAAGCAGTAAATGGTTTGCTTGATGATGGTAAGGTCGGAGATCGAAGCGTACTAGGGGTACGTCCTCGTCCAGTTGACGTACCGTCCCGTAGAGTATCACGAGATGACCTGAAAAATGCGCACACAATTTTGTGGGGTTAAATTTAACTTAATCCACATTCTCAATTACGGTTCCAGGTCAAATGTTAAAAGTATAGGTTGCAACTCCAATATGTGAATGGGTTCTAGAAACAGGAAGAAATTTAAGAAACGGGTAAAAAGTAGTGTTGCATAACTCGGCATTACTCTAACAATTACTCGGTTTTTGCCACTCGGAGAGTAATCGGTCAAACTCAGTCAAACTCGGTCAAATTCGGCCAAAATTCGGGATTGTTAGCAAAATCGGTCAAAACCGGTCAAAGTCAAACTTGGTCAGTGTCCGAGATCTCCCCGAGTTGCCAAGTACTCCCTAAAAAGTCCTGTCAACTACTCCTCGAGTGGCGTTTTTGCAACCTTGGTAAATATTTTTCTAAAGTGAACTAATGCCTCCAAAATGATTCTATTTTATAAACTTCTACTATACACTATTATTTATTTATTTAACAATATATTTTATGTATTAACCATTTATATACAAGATTAACTAAATGGAGAAAAGACATGTTAAAAGCAACCCAACCCCGCCCCGTTTTATTTCGACCCAAAAGGACACTTTAATCGATTGATGCACATTATGACGTTTAGTTGTTTACCACCTCTCCCAATACAGACAGACTCTAATCGATTTATCCGCCACAAAAATGAAAAGAGCAGAAAAGGCATTTTCGCTTCAAACATAACCGGGTCACAGATCATTACGAAACTATCCACTTTCGAAAACCATCAAAACAACTGTTCAACTTAAACAGCATTTTTTACTCATCCTCAATGCCGTTTAGGCTCCCCAGTTCAGTCGGTTGTGTAAGATTTACTCATCATTATATGAACATAATGGATGTAAAAACTACGGAATACGTTATACCTGTGGGCTAGTTGGGTATAATCATCATCATCATCATCAGACTCATCATCATCATCCTCATGTGGCACATTTACAACAGGGGCAACCGAATTTTCTCGTGTACCTCCTGCTGCTGCAGATCGAGTAGGAACTCCCTTTGCAATATAATCATGGGGCCCACGAACAGGAGCTGTCTTCACAACAGGAGCTGTCTTCACAACATCATCATGGGGTCCACGAACAGGAGCTCCGTTTGCAATATTGTCACGGAGACCGAGAACGGGAACTCCATTTGCAATATCATCATGGAGGCCGATAACATGCATTAAACTATCATTTAATGCCAAACCCTTATTTAGAAGCTCCTCGTCACTGAAACAACAAGCATATTGCTCAGTTTTTTATAACACTGTCTATATATGTGGCAGTTTTTGATCAATTTACTTATATCTAAAATGAGTCAAAGGAGTCAAAATCATTATAATTATTACCCAGCCCGACCATCTAGCCACCAGGCCCACCCTTAATATAAAATACAGGTAAGAATTTCCGAATGAAGTGAAATGTGCTTACAAGGTGCTGTTTATGAGGGCCATGACACGTGTCTGGTAAGAACGACACTGGTCAACAAGATCAACTATCAATTCATCCTTTAGACCCTGGCACAACATAACAATATATCAAGACCATATATATATTATATATCATACATTATACATATATAAAAAGTAAAACCTCAACAAATTTAAAGAAGTAACTTTAAAAAATCAATTATATTGCATAAATTAGTTGAAACGATGTTATTACCTCAGAATTCTTAGGATTTAAAGCACGAAGCATCTCCATCAGCACATCTGCTATTCCTTCTGCATTCACAATTTCCGCCATGCTACATACACCAAACATATGCACATATAAATAAATATACACGAAACACAAAGCATCAATGTATTATTCTCTAATAGTAATAGCTACAGTTATGAACTAATAATAGCAATTGATGGATGCAACACAATAAAAAATTTCAATGCCACCTAAACCGCCCATATTGCCACCTCTTAGGTCTACGAACATAGGAATGAACTAGGAGACGAGAGATGTAGTACCTGAGTACAGAGGCATCGGTCTCAAGGGAGGCCTCCACAGCAGCTTCCTCATACGCAGATGTCGGATCGGCAATCGGATAAGTTTGCGGCGGTGTAAATAAGGGTACACTGTTTTCTTCTCGGGGTGGAAATTCTACTCCAGCAGACTGTCAAAAATTCAGCAAATAAAGAATTTGGTTTCAGAGAAATGAACAACAAATATAATGCATACAAAATTGAATAATAAAGTTTGATTCTTTATGTTATACGAGTAATAAAGTTTTTCTAATCGTGTTTGGCACATTAAGTATTATTTATAAAATAGAAGATTTTGGATACAAAAGTGTTTACAGGTTAGCCAAACTCGACCCGACCCGACCGGACACATCTTGACAGACACTATGTATAAGGTAATCAAACTACAAAATAGATTAAATAATAACCTTAAGTTCTGCATATGCAGCATAATATTGGTGAAATCTGCCCCCACGTCCGCCCAAAGCTTCTTGCCATGAATCAATCAGTATAAGAATCTTTTCTCTTACATTTAAATCTGGCTGCAATACAAGTAATCAATCAAGGTCACGTACATTATTAACTTACCATTTTTACTAAATGGGATTCATCATGAAAAAAGACATAATAGCACCTTTTTCTTTACAATTTTGACCATCTCGCGCAAGATGTCTCGTTCAACTATTTGTTGAAATATGCTCTCCCCACAGTTTTTGCTTAGAGTTTCTAACACCTACATTCGAAAATACAAGGTTATGTTCTATATGATTACATAACACATATTTACAATAATAATCCACATTTTATGATGATACGATAAACAGATTATATGCATTAAATTTATAGTTTGGGCGGGTTTAAACTGTTTGACCAATATAGCCCATCGACCGTGCCTCCTTTTAGCAGGTTATCTATTTGACCCATTTAGACACAATATACCATCAATCTATTTTAAACTTCTACTTTTAACGTTTATGACCGTGGAAAAAAAACATAACGAAACTAGAAGACGTACGAAAAGAGCAAGGAGTTGAATTTTTGGATTTTTGCTTTTAAGTCGCTTCTTCAGTATCTTCAGTGCATCTTTTGCTTGCCTGCAATTCAAGCAGACGTAGGAATCATCTTATGTTCCAAACAAAATATTTTTAAGTACTATAATCTTGCTAAATTACTCATCAGATAATCACTTTAAAAACCATCCTAACACCCCTTAACTAGAAGCATTTAAC
Organism: Rutidosis leptorrhynchoides; assembly: GCF_046630445.1. Taxonomy (NCBI): domain Eukaryota; kingdom Viridiplantae; phylum Streptophyta; class Magnoliopsida; order Asterales; family Asteraceae; genus Rutidosis; species Rutidosis leptorrhynchoides. The sequence goes on along the minus strand of NC_092341.1, from coordinate 369,619,950 downwards.
TACTTACTACCAAAATTGTAACGCAACCAAATAATTAGAAATCATTATAAAGAACCCACATCCTAACAATCCCAACTACAAATCTGAATTAAGAAGTAATTATAAATAAAATAATGAATAATAATAATATTAGGATAAGAAATAATACCCAGGATTCATATTAATAAGATCACAAAGCTCAATGTTAATAGCCCAATCCGGGCCACTTAATGAATCACTTGTTGCCCTTTCCACACACTCTGCTGGATTGTTACCAACACTATCATTATTTGCCATTACTTTACTTAACCCCTTTTACAAGTCTCAACCTGCAAAAACTTCAAACGAACCCACAAATCAAAATTGGAACCTTGAATTCAAAAAACTAATTAAAAATCACACCCATACGTGAAAACTCGATAAATTTGGTTACTTTTTTACAAAACCCTAAAAGGGGTTGAAGATGAAGGAAAAAAAGTTGTGATTTTGATGATCAAAATTGATAATCTAATAAAAGTTGACAGATTCTTGAAATTGAGTTGGCTACATACCGATAATTATAATTACGTTTCCCAGCTTAAAGTTTACAAAAGGGAAAGGAACGATCGGAATAGATCAAAATAAGAACGGAAGACTGTGATGGAAACAAAGAGATGGGTGTTTTTTAACATCAGCTGAGATTTATTTATTTTTAGTAATAAGATAAAAATAAGGGGATGATTCTCGCACACTTTTTTTTTATCGTCACACACCCTTTTACCCTATTATTAGGAGGAGTTAAAGTAAATTGGTGTGTGAGGATCAAAAAAAAGTGTGTGAGAGTCATCCCCTAAAAATAAGGGGAAAGGGTGTGTGAGGATAAAAAAATAGTGTGTGAGAATCATCTCCCAATAACTAAAAATAAATTACAAAAAACCATCATGGTGGTTGTTATCAAAAGATAATGTAGTTGTGAAATTCTACTTGGTTGATCTACTTTCCAAAATATATTACTTTTACATTAATTGGTCCCAGCCTCTCAGGTTGCAGATTTTAGTAAGGAAAAATAAGGGGATGATTCTCGCACACTTTTTTTTATCGTCACACACCCTTTTACCCTATTATTAGGGAGGAGGGTGTGTGAGGATAAAAAAATAGTGTGTGAGAATCATCTCCCAATAACTAAAAATAAATTACAAAAAACCATCATGGTGGTTGTTATCAAAAGATAATGTAGTTGTGAAATTCTACTTGGTTGATCTACTTTCCAAAATATATTACTTTTACATTAATTGGTCCCAGCCTCTCAGGTTGCAGATTTTAGTAAGGAAAATTTCATAAAATAAAAAGTCCTACTTAGTTAAAAGATGTTCAACGTATTTAATATAAGGATAAAGCCACAAATTGACTATATACTTTTTCAAATGTTTCGATGTCAGCCATATACTCATTGTGTTCCACTGTCGTCTACAAATTTTCAAAAAATGTACCGATATCGCCCATTATACTTTTTTAACTGTAACGAAAACAATTGATGACGTGACTTTTAAATAGTCATAATACGTCGGTAATACATCAGAATAGAAAATGAAAGTATATGAGCGACATCGGAACACAACTGAAAGTATATGGGCGACATCGGGACATATAAAATGAAAAAAAGAAGTTAAATAATTAACTTTACCGGTTCAGCAGGTAACCGGTAACGAAATGTTGACATTAGTACATTTTTTGAAAGTTTGTAGACGACAGTAGGACGCAAATGAATATATGAGCGACGAGACATTTGAGAAAGTATATAGTCAATTTGTAGCTTTAACCCTTTAATCTAAGGAGTATTTTTCTAGCCAATCTCAAATGGTCAAACCCACCTATCACCCAAATAAGGGTTCAAGTGATTTGAACAGAATGACTTGAAACATTTGAAAAAGGGATGTTTGGTGGACTTGTTCTTAGATTGCTTAAAATTAAAGATTGTAATTTCTTTGGAATTTATATATTTTCTCAAAAGATAGTTATATTAAGCTGTGAAAATATTTATTATCCAAATTGCACTAGAAAATGTGATTATTGTGTTACATGCAAATAGTTAATTAGTTGTAAAATTAAACTCACTTACTACTCAGTAGGCATTGGTTAAAACAAAATAAGGTCTTGAATCTTGATTAAACTTGTCCACTCTAAAGAATTTGGGCATCAAACATCCCACTTGGCATACCCACAACGTCCCCAACATAACTTGGAGTGCATTTGTTTACCTCTTAATGGAATAGTTCAGCACTGAATGGTGAACCATTCAGCATTCAGTGTGTTTGTTTCTGACCTCCGAATGAGATATGGTGCTGAATGGTTCAGTTTTCAGTGCTGAACCATTCAGAGTTAAAACACTCTCTTAACCATTAAGAGACTAAATTTTATGTGATGTTCTTCTTAAATCGTATCCAGAACACTTATCAAATAAGTATATTGAAGTTTTTGTTAATGTTAAACGATAACAAGTTGATTTAGTTGATTCATATTGTTTATTCAAAATGATTATCAAATAGCTTATTGTCATTCAGAACTAAATTCATTAAGAGACTCTGAACCATTCAGATTATAAACCATTCAGCATTAAATCATTCAGTTTTATCAAACGCACCCTTAAAGAGCGTTGTGGAACAATAATTTTGAGATGTGGAACAACTTTACACCAATCATATCATTCATATTTTTCCTTTTTTAACTAATGTGAATTTGTGACTTCTAATAATAAGTTTCTTTTCTTAAGATGGGAATCCAAGAAGGTTGGCTTTTACGAATGTCAGCAGCATTTGCTTTCCATAGAAATCAGCAACCTTCTCATATTACCCCTTGTAAAGATAAATTTAAATAGCCATATCCATCTAGCCGAGTTTCTAGAAATGTTACAATATGTTGGATTATATTGAGCTACTTCACTAGATTAATTCATGTACATTATTCACATTGGCATATCCCATGTTAACTCTTTACCAGTTTACTAACAAGAGTTAGTTACAACAGATATTTAGAATATATTATGAACGTGGACATATATTACGCAGGTGAACACACAGATATTAATATGCCCCTGCAAGATGGAGGCTCCATTGGTAACTCCAATCTTTGATCGAAATTTGAGAAACGATAGTCGAGAAAGCGGCTTTGTAAAGGTGTCTGCGATTTAATATTAAATGCTGATATGGTGTACTTGTAATGTGTGATCCTGAATTTTTCGCGTACAAAGTGGTAATCGAGTGCGATGTGTTTCATGCGGCTATGGGACACTGAATTTGCACAAAGATAGGATGCCCCAATGCTATCACAATATAGTATAGGAGAGCTATGCCAAGTTCAAACCACAGATTCTTTAGTCAAAGGATTTGAAATGTTACATTTGCCACTGCCTTGTATTGGGAAATGACGGCCTCACTAATTTCCACCACTCAGCCCAACAATAACAGTAAAGAAATAAGAACAATCCACAACAAAATAAAAAAATGAGAGAGAGAGTGGGTGAGAGAGAGAGAATTTCGAGAGCAGCGAATAACGGCAACAAGAGGAGCACGGCGGCGGCGAGAGGCGACTACAACGGCGACGGCTACTTCAGACGGAATCATAGATCAGGCGGCAGACAGATAACATCTTTTTTGTTTTACAATTATCCACCCTCATGGGATGTCCCAGAATTATGGCGATTCTTCAAACAACATGGGAAAATCAATGACATTTACATGGCCAAACGAACACTACCCAGTGGCCAGAAGTTTGGATTCGTACGATATGAAGACGTCAGCAATCCAGAAAAATTCGCTGAAAGATTAAGATCTTTTAAACTGAAAGATTTATATCTTAAAGTCTATAAATCAAGAAATGAAACAGAAGCAAAGCACAGAGAAGACAAAAAGTCACGTGGTGACTATGCCAATACCACCATGAATACTTCACCCAATCTGCAACCGAACCGCTACCTTCAAGACTTTCCTCCACTAAACACCCCTCACAACCCTCCCCACCATAACCAACCTCTACCACCATGGCACCCCAATCCCATTCCCAAAACACCTCACAACCTCTCTCGGCGCCGGGCACCACCACCACCTTCCTACACTAACACACGTCATCCTCCTCCACCTCACCACACAAACCAACGAACCCACAACCACCTTCACCCACAACAATACACCTATCGACCAAAACATACCTCCAATAATCACAACCACACCCACAAACCCTACATCTCCACTACCACACCCCAATCCAAACCAAACAAGGAGAGACTTGTCCTACTTGATGATGAGAACATAACCAATTTCGATTCAAAAACCCTAATTGGTGAGGTTCCCAACATAGACATATTAGAACACATCCAGGATCTATGTCATGAAGAAGGTTTAACTGATTTCACCCTCAAGTACCTAGGCGGACTTGAGGTCATGATCATGCTTGAGAATGATGAAACAGCACAAAACATCCTTTCTAATGATATACATGGGATAAAAAGATGGATACCAAACCTTTGTACATGGAAACCTAATCGACCATGCCCTGGTAGACTAACGTGGTTAAGCATATTTGGAGTTCCACCCACCCACTGGAATGAATCCACATTCAAAAAAATTGCAGCATGGTGGGGTAGAATTTTAAAGTTAGAAAATTGTTCAATCAATGATAAAAATCAAAATCTAACTTCAGGCAGAGTTTTGGTAAATGTGCGTGGACACGTCCCAATTCAGGAAACGGCTATGGTCAAAACAAACAGTGGTATTTTTTATGTGAACATCACGGAACTAATTCGAGATATATCTGAACTAGATATTAATGGCGAAGAATTCTCCGAAGATTGGCAATCCGACAATAACTCGCGTGTAGATATTAGTTCTGATGATGAGGATGCCGATTCTATACCGGAGACAGAGTTTCCGGTGAAGATTGATCGGAATATGGAAGAAGACAAATCATCAAAGTGCATGGGGACTGCTGCAAACTTCAGTGTCCACAATAATGATGATGAGATCCCCAAGAAGGATGTTGCCCTAGAAAAAGATGAAAGCAAATCTGCAACATCTTTACCGAAGTCGAAAGGCTGCATCAGGCCACACACCTACACATCCCCAGGTAACGATCCATTTCACGCTGATCCTCTTAACCCTAGTAACCCAACCCACGTTTCACCTACCCAAAAGCCCAATACAGGAGAACCTTCAAGTCCATTAAACCCAACTCAACCCAGCCCAATCTTTAATGAAAATGCACAACCCAATTCAAGAATGCATTCAAGCCCAATTCACCCAATCAACCCAATCAATTCAACACTTCTTAGTCCAATTTTAAACTCTGATGTCCCCAAAGACGATAACCGTACCACCCCAACTAGACAAACCTTAACCGCCAATCGAAAACAAACCCCAAAACAAAAGACATCGCAACCAAAACGAAAAACGACACAACCAAAAAACGCCACACCAAAATCCCCAAACCCTACTAACAAGTGTCATAAACCAAATATTCCAACCAACACCTCAAAATCCCGTCTCATAAACCCAAAATCTAATCCAAACCCTAAGACGATACCCCCCACCACATCACCCCTACTCAATAGCCCAACCATTGGTAAACCTGATAACCCCATGGATAACTTGATCAGTCCAATTAGAACACTAAATTTGCAAGAAAAATTTTCTCATATTCCCATTACACAAACTCAAGTGCCATCAACCCAGGCTCCCATGACTGATCCCACTACCAACCAAAACCGATTAAAGCCCAATAGGCCCAATCATGAGGATGTATTCAATTGCTCCAAGCCCATCAAACCTCCCAAACCAACCTGTGTTCGTGATCCCATTACCCCCATTCCCCCACTTACGCACAACTCCACTTCCAGTCAACATCTACCTACTCCCAAAAAATGTTCAACCTCAAAACCCAAACCACGTATCGATCCTTTGTGTTCTAAATTCATTCAATTTAGAAACCGCACAAAAATCACCCCTATATCCCTTTCCAAGCAAACTTCCAAATCTAACCAATCCAACCAAACCTCCAAACCTTCAAAAAGTTCTAAACACCAGATAAGCATCTCACATGAATCTTCGGCCAGTGTGGGTCTCAATGAATTTGGTAACAAATTGGGACTGAGATGGGAGGAAAGTACCCATTGATGACTTCAGGTCACTTCTCGCTTCCTTATGTTGTTTAATGAAGATCATGACTCTTAACATTCGAGGCTTCGGGAAAGATAAATCGGGTAAAAGTAAGGTAGACTGGTTTAGAAAGTTGAGACTCAAGGAGAACCCTGACATAGTTGCAATCCAGGAAAGTAAACGTAATCTTGTTGATGATAGTTGGATCGAAAAGATTTGGGGTTCATCAAATTTCCAGTACATCCAAAAACCAAAAATAGGAAAGGCAGGGGGTATACTGCTAATCTGGGACCCTCTTATCTTTGAAGTCAACGAAGCAGTGGAGAAACAATTCTTCTTGGCAATTAAGGGTAGATGGAAAGGAAAGTCTATGGACTCGATTATTGTAAATGTTTATGGTCCGCACAAAGACGATGACAAGAAGAAATTCTGGGATAGTCTTGAGGATCTACTTTCCTTTTCGAATGCCGAGTGGGTTATCGGTGGTGACTTCAATGAGGTACGATCGGAGGACGAGAGACTTAACTGTGATTTCAACGCTCGGAGAGCAAGTTTTTTCAACAATTTCATAAGCAACAACAACTTGATCGATGTCCCAATAGTAGGCAAACGTTTTACTAGAATTAGCGACGATGGAACTAAATTTAGCAAGATTGATCGATTTCTTGTATCGGAATGTTTTATGAATAATTGGGGAGACGTTTCCACGCTATGCCTAGATAGACACAAATCAGATCACTGCCCCTTAATTCTTCGCGACAAATACATTGATTTCGGACCCAAGCCATTTAAAATCTTCAACGCATGGCTGGAAACGAAAGATGTCGAACCAATCATTACTGATGCGTGGAACAAAAATGTCACCTCGTCAAGACCAGATTGTAGATTTCGAGACAAGTTGAAAAACGTTAAGATTGAATTAAGAAAATGGAGCAACTACCGATACGGTGGCCTTGACATGGAGATTGAGAAATGGAAGAAAATGGCTACTGAGTTCGAGATAAAAGCAGATACAGGTTCCATAACTGATGAAGAAAGAACTTGTTGGTTGAATGCGAGGTCTACCTGGTTCCAAAAAGAAAGCGAAAAGGCAGAGATGTTGAAACAAAAGGCCCGATTAAAATGGGCCGTTGAGGGGGACGAAAACACTGCCTTTTTTCACTCCTCCATTCGAAGACGAAATAACAGCTCCAATATCAGAGGACTTTTCATCAACGGTATGTGGCAGGAGGACCCTAATATCATCAAATCGACTATTTTTGATTACTACAGGAAACTGTTTGAAAGAAACCCGAATTGCCAACCTGATTTCAACAGTCTAGTTGGTATCCCCTTAAGTCGAATCAATGATGAGGACAATGCTTTACTGGAAAAACCGTTCACTGAAGAAGAATTATGGGAGGCAATAAAAAGCTGTGATTCTTCAAAGGCACCGGGGCCGGACGGATTTAACATGTTTTTTTACAAGAAGTTTTTTTGGTTGGTAAAAGACGACCTCATAAGGGCAGTCGAATGGTTTTGGCTTAATGGAACCATATCCAATGGATGTAACGCTTCCTTCTTTACGCTTATACCCAAGAAAAGAGATCCTCTAAATCTTGGAGACTACAGGCCGATAAGTCTAATCGGAAGCTACTACAAGATCATATCGAAGATGCTCACACTTAGACTGCAACGTGTCGTCCATAAATTAATTGGTGTGGAGCAAAGCGCGTTTTTAAAAGGTCGATATATACTTGATGGTATTCTCATAGCCAATGAAACTATTTGGAATCTGAAATCACAAAAGAATAAGGGTCTCTTATTCAAAGCCGACTTCGAGAAAGCTTTTGATAGTCTTAATTGGGAATTCCTATCCATGATAATGAAGCTGATGGGTTTTGGTAATAAGTGGTGTTCATGGATCGAAGCATGTTTAAGCTCGGCATCGATTTCTATACTCGTCAACGGATCTCCTACCAAAGAATTTGCTCTTCATAGAGGCGTACGCCAAGGCGACCCGTTATCTCCCTACTTGTTCATCATTGCGGTTGAGGCACTGAATGCACTAACTAAGAAAGCAATCTCACTAAACATGTTCAATGGCTTGAAAATCGGTTCGGATTCCATTATCTTGTCTCACCTCCAATATGCCGACGATACCGTTTTTTTCGGAGAATGGAATAAAAGAAACATTGGTAATCTATTCAAGATACTAAAGTGCTTCGAAATCTTTGCAGGCTTGAAAGTCAATTTCTCAAAAAGCTTTCTTTATGGTATTGGAGTACAACCACGTCAAGTTGAATATATGGCTGAGTACATCGGATGCCAAGTCGGGTCACTACCATTCACATACCTTGGCCTCCCAATTGGTAACAAAATGACCAAAGCGAGTGAATGGGCTGCTATAATCGAAAGGATGCAAAATAAACTTGCGGATTGGAAATCGAAATTGATGTCTTTCGGTGGTCGTCTCACTTTGATTAAGTCGGTTTTAAGTAGCCTCCCGTTGTATGCATTCTCCCTCTTCCGTGCACCATCTAATGTCCTCAATTCGCTTGAAGGTATGAGACGCAATTTTTTCTGGGGCGGGACGAGTGATAAGTCTAAAATACCCTGGGTTAAATGGGAAAAGACCCTATTAACCTACGAAAAGGGCGGGTTAAATATAGGGTCCCTCAAAGCAAAAAATCTATCACTACTCGGGAAGTGGTGGTGGCGTTTCAAGAAAGAACCCAATTCATATTGGGTTAAAATTATCAAAAGTCTGTATGGGCGGGAAGGGGGGTTAAGCTCTCACGATTTACTTAATTTTCGAAGCAGGCATACTACCTGGGATGGCATACGAAAAGCTGGAATCACCATAGAAGGCCTGGGAATCAACTTTTTAAATTCTTTCAGCAGAGTTATTCATAACGGAGACAACACTAGATTTTGGGATGACGTATGGATTAACAACGCCCCGCTAGCGGTTCAGTTTCGTAGATTATATCGGTTAGATACGAAGCAAACATGTTCGATCAGTGAGCGGGTAACCAAAAATCCAAACGGCTGGGAATTCGTTTGGAGTTGGAGTAGAACACCAACTAGGAGAACAAGCTGTGAACTCGATGATCTTGTCCAATTACTCCAACAGTTCCCGTTTCCAATTGAAGATGGTGAACAAGAAGATGGCTGGATGTGGAATTTAAATAGCAAAGGAGTTTTCTGTACTTCGGATCTTACAAAATTAATCAATGAGAAGGTGCTATCGGGAGGAACAAACGCAAGTGCTACAATGACAAACAATCTCGTGCCAAAGAAAATAGAAGTGTTTATCTGGAGGGCTGTCCAACGACGATTACCGACTTTAATCGAGCTAGATAAACGGGGTATAGACCTACATACGGTCCTATGTCCAATTTGTAGCAATACAGTAGAAACGATCGACCATATTTTATTCAACTGCTCATTCGCGGAGGACATTTGGAACAGATTGTTCCGTTGGTGCAATGTCGTGACTCCAACCACTCTAAATTTCGACACCATGCTGAAGGGCAACACGCGCATCTCCAATACAAACACCGAATCAAAAATCTGGCAAGGAATCGAATGGATAGCGGCTTTTACAATTTGGAGAAACCGTAACCTCACAGTTTTTAAAAAGGAAAAAGGAAACGGAGCTGTAACACTAAACGAAATCCAAGTCAAATCGTTCGAATGGTTGTCCAAACGCTCGAGAGGAAAGTCTATAATATGGTCGCAATGGCTCATCAACCCGAACGTGTTCTTTTAGGAACTATGGATCCTAATTGTGCTAGTTTTTTGTGATTTTGTGTTTGTTTTCTAATGTAGCTGATATTAGAGGCACTCTCTCATGCCTCCCTTGTAATGTATAATTTTTCTTATCAATAAAATTTTTCTTCTGCCTTTCAAAAAAAAAATAAGAACAATCCACAACATAAGAAGTTTAACTTGGAAACTCCAAAACCGGAGAAAACTACGGGCCCCCAAAGAGAGAATACACTATATCACAAATTGTTACAATGATATAGACGACTCTCTTAATCCAACTACACTCTCCAAAGTATTTAACTAATAGAACTCTCAAACAAGGGCAAGAAAGAAAGAAATAATCAAATACTTAAAGTGTATTGATTGGTGCAAATTGGAATATGCCCATGACCCCCTTGAATAACCAAAGGAGTCACCCACACTTTCTTCCATGGGACAAACATCTTTATAGCCAAAGACTATGTAACAGCCGAGCCCAGGGGATTCTTGGGTGCAACAGTCCAGCTACCTCGTAGCATAATATTGCCCGCTTCGCCCGCAGGCGCATGCCTTTTCTTGGCGACCACACACGAGAAGCACTTTCCCAGGAGGCCACCCATCATGGTAGTGCCCTCGCCCGAGCACGCTTAACTGCAGAGTTCTCATGGGATCTGCTACGCTTGTAGTCCCAAAACGCGTCATGCTAGGAAACGTCTCAACACCCTTATAAGGCATGCTTCGTTCCCCTCTCCAACCGATGTGGGACGGATGTTACAGACTATATCTCACATTTCTTCCATTCATCAATGTGGGAAAAGTAACCATACCATTTTTCAATCAAAAATAAACCAACAAATCTCCACATTTTTGATAGAAAATATAACCATACTTTCACATTGCAAAGATAACCGACGTAGATGCTTCCTCGACGACAACTTCAAGAACCTCATCTCCATGCCGTTGACATTATCTTCCAAGAGACAAAACTTTGCATCCTCATCGAACATTGTACATTGTCAAAACACGACAATCATTGTCTTCATAGACAATCATAATTCTTAACCAGAATTATCATACTCCACCGTAAGAGTATAACCACTTAGAAGATCCCATTCTAAGAATTTCACCTCGGCAAATATTGAATAACCAGCTGAACATTTACGGTGCAACTTCCCCGTTTGGCTTTCTTGGAAGTTCCATCAGCTTCAACATCAGTTTCCACCACACAACCTGCACCAATGCCAGACCAGTGCCCATGTGCAATTGTGGAACCGCTAACGAACATCCCTTTTCATGGTGGCGCAGACACACTATGAGGATGACATGACTTTAGAGGAATTCGTCATTCTCCGTAATAACGGAGACATCATTAGCGCCTTTGGAGTCATTTGCCGAATTATCTCCACCTGGACAATTAACCCTTACATGTCCAATCTTCCTGCACTTCCAGCATACCAGATTCTTCCCGGAGTTTCTCTTCCGCTTATCCGAACACAACAATACCGTACTTACTGATGACGAGACCCCGTTACCTTCCAGTCTTTTCTCCTCGGATAGGAGCTTACTAGTAACGTCTTCAAACTTCAGAGTTTCTTTCATATACATCAAAATAAGTTTCATGTGCTCATAGGACGATGACAAAGATAATATCAACTTCAGCTCAAAGCTTTATCTTCATCTTCCACTTTAACTCCAATAGTCTTCAGTTCCGAAAAAATACCATTGAGAATACTCAGATGATCTGAAATCTTTGAACCCCCATCCATACGCAAAGTATGGAACTGTTCTTTAAGACATAACCGAGTTGAGATGCCCTTGCCCTAGTACAACTGCTCCAACTTATCCCAAAGTTCTTTAACCGTTGATAACCCATGCACATTTGCAAGCACATTCTTTGCAAGACATAAACGAATCGCATTTGCCGCCCTCAAATCCATATCAACACATTCTTCTTCATCGAACTTACAGCTAGAATCACTGCCGGAAACAAATGTGGGTTTACCTTTCAATGCCTTGTGTAAATCGGATTGAATCAACACATCCTTGACTTGAACTTGCCACAAGCCAAAATTGATCCTCCCATCAAATTTCTCTACATCAAACCTCATTGGACAGAACTTTGACATCGTATCCTTATCTTATGAACAACACTTTCTCTGATTTTGCCCACGTTTCAACTGCCTGACAGATGTAGTGGAGAGGCAGGATCTGTTAAATTGGAAAATTCAGCAACCAAGTCCACTACAAATTCTTGACACCACTCATGCCGAATCAGAAAAATATTGTTTAATCAGATACCCTATACGATCAATAAAAGTAATTTCTGATGTGGAAGCTCAGTCAAAGTCGCGACCACAGAGCATACTCCGACTCCTATAATCGAGACCCTCCGCCAAACCTGACGCTCTGATACCAGTTGTTGGAAAATTACGGCCTCACTAATTCCCACCACCCAACAATAACAGTAAAGAAATAAGAACAATCCACAACACGAGAATTTAACGTGCCCCCAAAGAGAGAAATACACTATAATGACATACACGACTCTCTTACGCCAACTACACTCTCCAAAGTATTTAACTAATACAACTCTTAAACAACAGTAAGAAAGAAAGAAATAATCAAATACTTAAAATGTATTGATTGGTGCAAATTGAAAGTCCATGACCTCTTTTTATAACCAAGGGAGTCACCCACACTTTCTTCCATATATCAATGTGGGACAAACATATTTATAGCCAAAGATTACATCTCACATTTCTTTCATTCATCAATGTGAGACAAGTAACCATACCATTTTTCAATCAAAAATAAACCAACACCTTGTATTCTGCTACGGTGGAGGATCTTGAAACAGACTTCTACACAATCAGCTGGATTGTTACTACTTAGTAATACTATCATTATTTGCCATTACTTTAATTAACCCCTTTCACAACTGTGTACCTGCAAAACTTCAAATGAGCCAAAAAAAATCAAAATTGGAACTTTAGATTCGAAAAACTAATTGAAATCACATCCATGTGAGAAAACTCAAAAAATTAGATCTCTTTTAAGAAACCCTAAAAGGGGCTATAGTTGAAGAAAAGAAGTTGTGATTTTTGATGATCAGAAGTGATACTGTAATTCAATAAAAGTTGACAGATTCTTGAAGATAATTATAATTATGTTGAATATGATACCCACATGAGGGGTTTTTTCTCCGAGATTAATATTAACTTGTGGCACCCACTTTGTTGGGTCAGATTTTTTTCTTTTTGGAGGATGGAAACAGTTTCAAAAGTGGATTAACCTCCTTTAGCCAATCACCATGAATAACCCTGCATGTGATGTTACATGAGGATTGTACACTTTTAGACCAAAAGTGTAATTGACGTGACAGTGTCACTCTTTGACCCTCAATAACCCAAAATGTCACCAATTCGTGTTAAATTCGAGTAGGGTCCACTATTAAATAAATTTAATATATTATTTAAAACACTAAATTATTTTAATATTCATAAAATAAATAAATAAATAATTGAAAAAAAACAGTACGAAACAGAAAAAAAACTGGAAAAAAATACAATCCAAAACTGAAACAAAAAAACTAGTCGTCTTCGGATGAGTCGATGTTTTGATCGTCGTTTTGTGTTAGCGGCGGTGTTGGTTGGAGCAAGTGTGCATATTTGTCGAGAAACACTTATTAAAAGTCGATGTTTATCAACGTCCATCTCAACCCCATCTCGACCGACTCGACCTTTCAAGGTCCTGACGAATTCATCTTCGACTCGCATCTTTTCAACCTTGAGTATCCCCAAAGTGTGTATATTTAGAGATGCACAAAACACTCTAAATTATTTCTTTTAACAAATAACACGATTTACACCACCATGTTTGGCACTTTCTTTTACTTGATAAAGAGGTTTTCATGCCAAGACAACCCGACCCAGAGCAAAGAGGTACCCATTATCTGGGATCTAAACCCATCAATAGTACAACAACAACAACAATACCCAATTCCACTAGAGTGGAGTATGGGGGAGGTTAGATGTAGACAGTCCTTCGGTAAAATTCTAGTAATTTGCTTCATTTCTTCCTCAAAGTTTGCTTCAAGAATCCAATCACCTTCATCGATCACAAAGTCCTGCCGACCCCCAAAATTTTAAATTGTATGAAATGAAACTAAACTTCATAGTTACTCATTTCACTTCACACTTTATAATTAAGAGGTAAAATCAAATATCCGCAGCAGTAGCAAACATTGAAATTAATATGTTTACTACAACTATTTTCTTAATCAAATTGCAAGATTCGCTACCCTCCACTTCGGTTCATTGAATTGAGAAGATAGTTTGTATTTCATCGTGATCAACAAAGCATTAGCATCATGCATTAAGTAGAGCAAACAGATTTTACCTTAAAGTTTAGAGCCCGTAGTGGTTGTTGTGGGACAACAAAATAGCTTCATTGTCACCCATAATGTATGGTCTAAACATTTAACTCAGCAAATTTGTGGCAAATTTAAAGGACAGTCATCAGATGCACTCACAACATTCAACCCATCAAATACACAATTTATGAAAGAAAATATAAACAAAAAGGTAAATTATTATACATAGCATATTAAATATAATAATAATAATTATACACAACTACATTCATTAGAAAAAGTACTTGCCACTACACATTAGAAAAACTCTTTTCTATTAGTACACATTATCCTAATAACTAATTAATTAATAATATGAGAATGTAAAGTTGCATACCTTCTTCTATTTCGATCCTGACATGTTTGTTTTCAAATAGGTAAGTGCTTTCCATATACTTAATCCTTAGATACATCAAATCAGTGGGGATGAAGCTAATTGCTCCTACAAATATACTGATAGAATTGTGTAGTTACTGAACAAAATAGGAATCTTGATACATGTTGACCCATGTTAAAATACTAAATAGGAATCTTGCAAAAATGAAGCAAAAGGTTAGTGTACCTGTATTTAAACCTGCACCATTTTCAGTTTTAATATGAATTCAACTGAAAAAAGTATATATGATAAAACAACAAAGCATTTTTAGGTCTGGAAGCTTAAACAAGCAATACAAAATATATAGTATCGACACAAATAATAATATAAGGTGAATGAAAATGCTTAAACTACAATTGAAATAAAAATAACTAAAAAAGGTACCATCTTTACAGTGTTTTTCTCCTTCAACTTATTATCAAATTTTGTTCCATCATTGGCTCTCTGTTCCACATGTAGATTATACACCTGAACTGAAGTCAGAGGTCTACGAATATTTTCACGAACTGGAGTAGGGTCACTGCAAGATCATGCAACATTATAGTTCTACACTTGACTAATTAGTTACAGACTGGTGTGGTTACAAAAAGAAACTTCTTACTCTTTCAGCATTTTCATCTTCGCTTCTTCATACTTCAACTACTTTGTTTCTTCCATGTCCCACTGTAACTCCTATTCACACCTCATGAGTATAATGTGCACATGAAAAACACACTTAATTAGATACAGAATGAGTCGAACGGGTTAATTTATCTATTTTGAACCCACCTTTGTTTGACCCATTACCCAACTTGCCCAATCTGCCCGACTTCCACCTCATTAATGATGTTTTCATACCAAAGGATGATCTGTTATACAAGAATATTGATTAGATAATAAAAGAAGCTTGATAACTTGGCACAAATAATAAGAAGTCGCACAAAACCAACAGATAAAGTTATTAAATATAGTTAACTATTGGTTGAGAGATCTGGTAATAAATTGACAAAATTGTGCAAAAAAAAAAATATATTGAAGTGAAATTCATACCCAAATAGGTTATGAACAATCGACATCTTACTGGCATAAAATTTGAGCAACTTGATATCTTCTCATTCTTCTTATATGATAAAAAAAGACTCACTGCTCGAAATCCCTTGTAATCTCTTTCTTCCATCAATTTCAGTTGTGAATATACAGAGCTTGTAAAATCAATGCTTGGATTCATTGTTTGAACAACATTAGGACACGAAGATTATTACCTTATAAAATCAAATCACGAAAGGGATTAGCAAGTTGCTGCAAATATTGTTAGTGTTTACCGATTAAATCATGAAATTGCTTGAACTAAATGTTAGGGTTTGTACCTGAGGCGAGAAAGAATAAAAAAATAGATCTTAGGGTTCGTACGCCATTTGCATCTGCAATTCAAACGAAAACACTGGAAAAAAAGTTTCTATCTATTTTTCATTTACCAATTTCAAGCCAACGCCATCATCGGAAAATACAATGGGTTGATTGTTACGGTTGACAATATGGCCAATTTCAAGCCAAGAGAGATGCAATGATCACTGGATCGTTAATGAAAAACGCATGCAGAGATGGTTTAGGGTTTACGATCTATCAATGTTGTTTCTAAGAATCTCTTATGGTTAGTGAATTCTCTGGAGAAGAAGAGGCGTACACGCATTTAATTGATTGGAGCATAGGGAATTTAATTTTAATCTAAGGGTAATTTAGGGACATGATGAAAGTAATTTGGTTTATTAGCTGATAAGTGAAGATGTTTAATTTTGACAATTGGATTAAACGGTAGGGCGAAGTCTTTTTTGATCTAACGGTTTTAAAAGAGGTTTTGAGAAGATTTATTAGCTAACTAGTAAAATGATCCTTGAAATCACGGGTTTGTTTAAACGAAACAGTTTAATGATATGTTTTAGGTATTAAGTGAATGTAAATGCTAAAGTCATTTGGTTTAATAACCCGTGGAACCATAGATTCCGACTAAGAAACTTGGTCAGTATAAATGAACTACATTTATTCTCCCACCACCTTGTTTCAATTTTCATCACAATTATTATTTTTTTACCATAAAAGCTACATTACAACAGTTTATTGGAACATGTATTTCGCATACATATGTAACGTAATTAATCCCGTAAAGATGACCCAGTTTTGAATGATAATAATATAATAATATTAAAGTTTGCTCTAAAATTGAGTATTTATATTTAATTCATAATAACAAATGTCTCTTTAATTTTATTTTTAAAAACACTAAAATACAATTATTATATGAAGGCTGTACAATATGCTTCAAAGTTTGTACATGTGTTAATAAGATGGTTTATCATAAAGTTGTATATATATGTTTCAAATATTGTACATATGGTCATGGTAGTATTTTACCATAAGGTTGTACATGTTGCTTCAATATTTTGTACATATGATCATGCGAGTATTTTATCATAAAGTTATACATAATGCTTTATATATTATACAATTAACATGTTAATAATTTTATTTAAAATAATTAATTATTTTAATGACATCATCAAGTTAGTTACTATAAATACAATTTTTTTAATTATAAAATATTTAGGATTAATGACATCATCTAAGTAATCTAGATTTTTTTTTTTTTTTTTTTTTTTTTCTTAACAAAGAAATTTGCTTAATTATGACATCATCAGTTTAGCATTTTATATTTAATCTCTTTTATTGTATCGAGGAGATTTAACACATGATGGTTCTAAATTGATAAAATAATTTAACAATCTATCATTTTTTATTTATCATATAGAAATTATTCATTCCCCTTGTACTACGGGTCTTTCAACTAGTATACAATGTAATGTTATGAACCTATCTCCATCTCCATGTTAGCTTCATAACATGCCACAAATCAAGAATAGAACTCCTGTTAAAAGCTAGCTTTTGGAATGAGTTTTCATTTAGGTTGTGCCATGTCAATGGCATATATGAGATATGTTCATAACGTGTAATTTATCTCTTTGTAAACTCGTGTGTTTGTATTTGTGTTTGGTGAACTTTTTTTTTTTTTTTTTTTTTGAAAGATCAACTTTTATTAAACTATAAGGGATTTTACAACAAGGGAGGCAAAAGCCTTGATACAATCACGAAAAGCACTATACTACTTACAATTACAAGTGAAATCACGAAAATATAGATTGAAAAAGGGGAGGCTTGTCAGGAAAACACCCTAGCCACTTGTTCTATTGCCTTAGTAGAGATGCGAACTTGAAGTAACAAGCGGAGGAGCCAAACGATATACAGTGCTATCAATGTAGCTACAAAGTATATTGAGACTACTCACTTTATCCCTACACAAGCAATCAACCAAGGGCTCGGGAAAAAAACCTGGGATATTAGCCGATTCCCTCCTTTTCGATTGGGTTTACATCAAAGATCAATGGGTTGTGCCACTCAAGCTTTATCTTTTTATTTCGACATGTTATCCACTCAAACGTTTTGACTTGGACGTCTGCGACGATTTTTGGAGGGCACATTTTATGTTTACCGAAGGTCGTGTTAGTTCTATTTTTCCAAATATAGTAGCACGATACCCAAACAATTGCTTGCCATATACTAGCACCTGTGTGGGTTTTAAGGCGAGCGTCCACAATTTTTGGATTCTTTCCCAAATATCCTTTGCTTTTGAACAATTTAGGAGGAGGTGATCAAAGGGTTTCAATGTCATCCTCACACACTGGACATCTAGTTGAATGGAGATCAAGTCCACGCGCATCAAGTTCGGATCTTACCGGAGCTTATTTTGCGAAGCTCACCAAATAAAGATACCAACCTTTTGTGAAAAAAATAATAATAATAACAAAAGGCTGATCTTCTCAAAATTGAATATCGGATCTAACCACGTTATCATTTATCATTCTTTTTTATAATCTTATTATTATTGCTTAGATCTAATTGTTTGTTAGTAATTATTATCCGTATGTATTTAACGTGATTAGACAGTTGTGCTGTTTATGTTGGTTAATTACTAGCTATAGACTCATCAACTAATAGATATCGTTACATGCTGTTTACGCTAAATTCCTAATAATTAATTAATACCCTGTATTTGAGATATCAGCTGTTAGAACAACAAAGTCAGAATCATTAATTGTAGCTAGATCGTTAGATTATAACTATGCCACCACTGCATTGTTCTCATCGTTTAGTTGTTTCCTGGACTTCAGAATCTTTACACTCATATACTAGAATATGCTTTATCTTCTACAACTAAAATCATGAAAGTAAAATATAATGAGTGTATTGCTTCCCAACAATGACTTTTTGTACGGATATGTACTTACTTATATACAGGTTGACTTAGTTTTGCTTATTCGGTACAATGAATTCAGGTTGTC
Organism: Rutidosis leptorrhynchoides; assembly: GCF_046630445.1. Lineage (NCBI taxonomy): Eukaryota > Viridiplantae > Streptophyta > Magnoliopsida > Asterales > Asteraceae > Rutidosis > Rutidosis leptorrhynchoides. Next base: position 369,600,957 of record NC_092341.1, on the reverse strand, counting down.
ATCAAATGATTGACTTAATTTTTCTTATTCGGTACAATTTAGCCTAGTCTATACTGCTAGCCTATGTTCATTTATCCATAGAGGTAAAAACAAGCAGAGCTACAACTGCTGATAAATGAAGTGAGAAACCTCATAAATGAAAATGAGTATGTACTTTTATTCAACTTCAAATCTAAATCCAAGTATTAACAAGTAACAACATTTTTTTTTTTTTTTTTTTGTTATTTTATAATGGTACCGCCCATGACCTAATGATATGTTGAATATGTAGGTGGGTAATGGGTAATAAGCTTGGCGGAGCCACTGTTTAGGAATTGCATCAGTTAAAGTAACAGTTCAATGATAGATCAACGTCTGCCCATCGCTTAACACTATGGTGATTCATTTTTGAAGGTGTGAAAAAGGGATAGTAGCATTTGAAGGTGAATGATCTGTGATCTATGATCTATGATCTATGAAAATGAACAAGAATAAGGTGATCTGTGAAAATGGTTATGTACATTTTCTTTTTGTAAAATTCAGTACATTTTTATTTGTAATATGTGTTAATTTCGTGTTATAGGATTTGGTTTTAATGAAAGAACATAACATCAATGCTGTTAGAAACAGCCATTATATATCCCCAACATCAAAGATGGTACGAGTTACGTGATTTGTTTGGAATGTACATGATAGATGAGGCCAATATCGAGACACACGATTTGGATATTTCTCAGAAAAGGAACTGATTTGGGCTCCTCTATAATAGATCGCGCTATTGGCATGGTAGAAAGGGACAAAAACCATGCCTGCATTATTTCTTGGTCTTTGGGTATGAAGCAAGTTATGGCACCTACTCATTTTGCTCTTGCTGGTACAATGATCTTTTTTATATATTGATAGACACCAAAGGTGGCAAAATGGGCAGTTTGGGTAACGGTTATAATAGGTTCTGTTATTAATAGGCAAAAAGAAATTATGGGTAGAAATGAGTCAGGTTAGGTTTACATGTAACACATTTTTGTCCCATCCTTTTCATACTATTTACAAATAATAATAAGGGTTTTTAATATGATTGTGGAAACCATTTCACTGTGAAGGTGGTAGATCGAGGACTGCGTCAACAGACATCGTTTGCCGTATGCGCTATGTACTTGCGTATTTGGGACTGTCTGTGTTAAGATATCACAAGATCGTTGAAACAAGACCATTAATATTGTGCGAGTAAGCTCATCTTTTGATCATGGGATGAAACATGCAACTAATTTATTGGCTTAATACCCAAAATGATGTGACGCAAATACGTAGGTGGTATTCACATGCTATGCTATGCTATGCTATGTGACGCAAATGATGAACTCCTCATCCTGCCCTGCTGCACGGTGATTACTACTACAAACTATGTATTCCGTATTTCATTATTTTGTAGGGGTGGTGAAATGGGCGGGTTGGGAAGGTTGGAATATGAGTAAAAAAAAATCGGGTACCTTATAGTCCATAGATCCTGCTGACACGCTAACACGTTTTTTAATGTTTAACTTACAACAAGATGAGATGTTATACGGAGTAGTTATGTATTTGAAGAATGGGGAACATGTTATATCCATCTTATTCTTATTAAATAAATAAATAAATGTAAATGTTTAGATTTAAAAAAAAAACAAAAAAAAAACAGATTATAGGTAAAAGAGTGGAATGATGAGGAATACGGTTTAATGACTCCTTGAAAATGGACAGAATAAGTTCAAGTGTTTCATGATCAAGATTTCAATACCCATTTCCATTTAAAACCCCTACTATAAAACAAACATTCCAACATGCTGATATTGTCTTCCAAATTGAATCATAACAATTCCAAACCCAATTTAACATTCTTTTTCCATTTTGCAGCATGTAGAAAAGTCAACATTTTGGTTGGGATCACATGAGTAGTCTGCAACCCAATAACCAAATACCATTTCAATCATTTTTTACCTTAATATAGCAGAAGTGGTAATTCCAGCCCATTTTTTACTTTCCGAGTTGACCCAGCCACCTATGGGTCAAAAGTCACCCAAACTTTACTTTACTGTAATATACAACAACAACAACAATACCCAATCCCACGCCTGCGAGGTATGGGGGAGGTAAGGTGTAGACAATCCTTCCTCTACCCTAAACTAGAAGAGAAGTCGTTTCTGTTACCACGAGTCGAGAGAATTCTCCACCCACGGTAAAGGAAATTCATCCCCCTCTCTACTCCAGGGTAGAGAGATTGCTTCCGTGAGGACCTCCGGCTAAAAAAAGACTTTTTTTTTTTTTTTTTTTTAATTTAAAACTAGAAAATAGAAATTAAAAAATAAATTAAAACATACAAAGATAAATAAAAAATAATAATAAAAATAATAATAATAATAATAATAATAATAATAAAATATAAGGGGGGCGCCATGAAAATGGTAGAATCAGATTTTCATGGGGTTTAAAGCATGCCTAAGAATCAATTTAGGCTCTGAGCGGCAGTCAAGACGCCACTAAAACGACGCTTGTCGTTGCCTCAATAAATAGAGCCAAAAGACCTTGTGGACAGCAACTCGAGGGCATGCCGGGTGGAAGTTGTTGCGCAAGCAAAGAGCCAACCACCCTTAGCAAACCAAAAACCACTCATGCACCTTTACGGTAGACACCCCCGAAACCACCCAACTAAAAGGAACCAACCAAGCTCTAGAGCAAGGGAAGTCGTCCTCAGCCATAATGGTCCCAAGATGCACCGAGCGATGCGAATCACTTGATCATACATACATGCATACATACGTACATACATACACACATACCTAAACCTACATACACACCAGACATACCTACGTACAAGTATGAAACATACCTACGTACATACATACATGCATAAAGCCACACATACAACCATACATACATAGCATAAACACCCAGTCCTACATAAACCTATTAGCAAAACATACATACATGAGTGAATATACCACACCTGCAGACAAGTAAAAAACAAGCATACATACATACCTACCTACAAATATACATACATAAAAAACAAACTCACATACAAAAACGTGTGTAACTGCATCACACCTTCATTACAAAACCTACATGCATGCATACATACATACAAACATACAAGAACCTACGTGCATACGTACAAACAACTAAGCAAGCATGCATACATCCAGAACCAAAGATACCAAAAACATACTCATTTAATAATATTAGTAACAGTACATAAAACTAATAAAAACGATAGTAATAGTAATACAAATAATAGTAATAATAATAGTTCATATAAATATTAATAGTAATAAATATTTGTAATACAAATACTAATACACTAATAATTAATAATAGTGATACAAAAAATAATAATAATAACAATAACAATACTAATAATTGTAATAGTAAGAATAATAACAGTAATAGCAGTAATAGCAGTAATAACAGTAATAACAGTAACAATAACAATAACAATAACAATAACAATAATAATAATAAAAGTAGCCCTACTCAACTATTCTTATTCTAGCCCTCCACGCATCCCTATCAGAAGTCATGTCCTCGGTCAACGAAAGCTCCCTCATGTCGAGTCTTAGTCTATCCATCCACCTACGAGTAGGTCTACCCCTTCTCCTTACACCATCTACCGTGAGTGCCTCAACTCTCCTAACCGGGGCAATACGTGGTCGTCTCATCACATGCCCAAACCAACGAAGTCGTTCTTCTCTTAGCTTGTCGATGATGCTACTGACTCCAAGTTTTTCCCTAAACACACCATTTGGGATCATATCTAGCATGGTAAAAAATTTCAATAGATATATAACCCATTTATGTAATATATAACCCATTTATGTCCATAGATTCATCAAAATTTCAATAATTCAATGGTAAAAAAATATACACTAAACGGGTTCAAAAGATAACTCTTTTAGGTTCAAGCAAGTCCTGAACAGATTATCGTACATAGATGAAAAAACAGATATAACCAAAACGATGTAAAATTTAAGTAGATTCAGGTTCCAGAAATCAAAATACACAACACACATAGTCATAGGTGTAGGTGTACAATAGTAGTAAAAATACTAATGCGTTCAACTCTATGTTAAGAAACTAAAACATTAGTTCGAAGTTGCTCCAATATTCCCATAATCTGCTCACAAACTGACCGTGCAACTGTCAAATGCCTAAAATTATATTTTATATTTTGTTAACATAGTAAAACAATTAAAAAATTTAATAAAGAATGACTAAAGTAATAAATCGATGCCTACCTCTCGCAACTCCTTTAATGCTCTTTCAAGAGTTTTGTCTCCAGGGTAGTTTTCACGAGCATAATCTCTCACTTTCACACCCCAAAGCGCGGCTAACGTTTCCAGGTTATGACGTGCAAGGGCGTCTGGCGCGGCTAGCATTCCCAGTTGAGGTGCAAGGGCGTCAGCAGTTTTTAGCACGTCCATCTTCATTTCTATCTGCGTAGAAACCACTCACATCAGACATGATAATAAAATGAAAGAACACTAGACCTTACAAAATCATACCAAACTTGAAGCCATACCATGCTTATAAAATAAAAGTAAATGAATGAACTTACAAAAGCAGGAGTCTCTTCATTTGGGCTTGTGTCTGGAGGTGGATCCACTGTAGGATCCACTGTGGGATCCACTGAATTAAGCTGATTTCTAAATGCAGCAGTTGCTGCATGTACCGATGATTCGGTTTCGGTAAAAGCTACAACGGCTGATGCCGTCGCCTCTAAAATACGAACAATCGCTTTTGCCTTCGGGTTATTAACAGAGCTGTCACTTGCTTTTTTACAGGCTTTTACTGTTGATGAAATTATTCTTCCCAAGGCCCTTGAGGGCAGATTGGCCCAAGTATCGGCCACCTCAAACATATTTGCCGTTGAATTCCCAATAGAGTAAAGTACGTCCTCAAGCTTAGCTTTCCCATCGAGCACGTTAGTTAATTCTCCAACTGAATCCACCAAAGAGTTCATGGCATTTTTGGTAATGTCGACGGACTCGGTGGTACACATATCAATATCTTCCAAAATATCAAGCATGTAAGCAACAGCTTTAGATCAGCGTTTCTTAGACGATTTCTTAGACGATCCAGGTTTAATAGACTCCTCAAGCCTAGTGAGGCCTCTTCGCATCAATAAAGCGGAGAAATCACAAGAATCCGATATGGCGTTCTTAGCCGAATTTATAAAGTCTTGAGTTATTGAGGATTGGCCACTGTGAATCAATTTTAGCTGTGGCAGAAGGTCTTTTACATCGACCCACTTACTTTTCATCTTCATGTTTGCACCCGCAGTGGATGAGGATGCTGCCATCTGTAACCAATAAACAATAAAATTATATAAATGAGCCAATAAACTGTCTTGAAGATAATAACTTACATAAAAGTGTATATATATATATATATATATATATATATATATATATATATATATATATATATATATATATATATATATATATATATATATATATATATATATATGCATCATTTTTCAGCATAACATAACACACACACACACACACACACACACACACACACACACTCTTACTTGAAAATAAGAAAAACGACAAACATTTTTTTTTACAAAATACAACTTAATTATTAACGTATAGTTTGCATCATTTACTTGGAAACAACCAAAATTCAAAAGTTTAAACGAGAACATAAAAGTTATAACTACCACAACACATATCCCAATTTAAACCTTGGAAGAGCACTTAATTCCACAAAAATACCATTACGTTTATGTACTACTTAACATGGTACTTTGACCTCATAAACCATACACAAAAACTATGAGTTTCACAACCAAAAACATATGACACAATAACTCAGTATAAAAGAGATGCTAGATAAAGTCTAACCAAAGCCCAATTTCAATGAAAAATCTACAAGCCTTCTCTCAAACTACCTTGCCTTTGCCCTTGTCACTTTCCTTCTTCCATAGAAGAGATAAGTAATTCGAATTGTAAGTAAAAAATAGTAATTAGTGAGTACTAAAGTAAACATGTACATGATTTACCATAAACATTACACAATTTGATTATCAAAACTTATCTCTTTCAAGATGCTTTAATGCATACTTAAACCCTTAAAGTTCATATTCAAATCAAAAGCACGCAAAGCAACTAATAATTGACCCATCAATTACAATCGTTAAACTATAACCTTCAACTTAAGACAAAATAATTTCATAAATCACTCTTCATAGCCCTTAAGGCACCTTTAGCCGTTACAGCCTTCAATATAGCAAATTATCACATTTAGCCCTGATAGGCAACATATTAGCCTTTATGGCAACATAGTAGCAGGTAAGGCATTGCAATATCCCTTATGGCATTACACCAGCCCTTATGAAGACTAGCCCCCTTTTTGGCAACAGAATGGCCCATACTGCACATTCTTCGCACAGCCAACATATTCATATCATATAATATCAACCAACAACAGTTCATAACTTTATAAATTTACAAAGTAACAATACATATTACATACCATAATTAATCTAGTCAATGATTTACCATCAGACAACAACTCACCTTGAGATGGTGGGCTGTTAATCACACTTGCTAGCACAATGGTAAAATAACCAATTTAGAAACCTGCATCATTCAGTATTACAAAATTAATAACACAACTACTTAGAGAACTTAAAAATCACAAGTTCACTTTTTCCCAATGAATTTCTTTCCCATGTATCTCTACTACCCTCCATTAGGGCTTATGCAAATCTAACGAAATTTTTTACCAGTTTATTATACTTCAATTTCGTTACCCTTACATGCAACATGATCCTTCATAGTTCTTGTAGTTCACAACGCCTTTGAAATCTTTATGAATAAGAATACTAATTGGGGTTTTAAATGGTGATTTTAATCTATCATCATCACCCCTAACCTTTAAATGTACATTACCTACAAAATTTATAAAAGAAACCATACCTTCAATCTTAGGGTTTGGAACCCCAAATCTTCTAATTCAAGAACTAATATAGAAAAAAAAAAATGCTACAGAAGATTATTAGGTAAAAGATTTGGAAGATTTCAAGGATTAAAATGTTGAATTCGAAAGATGATAGCCTCCATTCCCGGCTTCCTGGTTTCGTCGACCTCACTCACGCCACTTAAGTATTTTCTGTTTTGTTTTGTTTCAATTGAAATTGAAAGTGAGAAAATAAGTGGGTTGGTATATTAATATTAATATTAATATTAATATTAATATTAATATTAATATTAATTAAAATTAAAACTAAAACTAATTTTATTACAGGCATTTTACACTACTACTCTACTAGTAGTAACTTCCCCAAAGTATATTGGTAGCATTACTTATCAGTTATCACATAGCAGTATAGCACTCAAAATAATCATAAGAAAATGTGAGGAATTATATTTACTCCATCCGTCCCAACATTTCTGCTCCACTTTAACTTTTCAAGTCTTTTTTATACAATTTTGACTTTAAACGAGGATAAAACCCCCACGCATCGCTGTGGAGTGATTTTAGTCGGTTAACGGTTCGGCTAATTAAACGTTAAAAGAAAATGGAAACTGTTGGTCAATTGAATGTTTAAAAAAAATAAAAGAATGAAAAAAGAAGGTGAATAAAAAAGTGAAAATTGAATTTCATAAAATCAATCAAACGATTGATGGTTGGTTAATAGAACGTTAAAAGAAAGAGAGGTGATACTCACACCAGTTTTTGGCCATACACACTTTTTAGCATAAAACTTACAATTATATCCTTAAATTTATCTAGAAAGTTGAACCAAATGTGTATGGATTAAAAACTGGTGTGTGAGTATCACCTCCCTAAAAAAAATAGTTGGTTAAAAAAAACGATTAACAGTTGATTAATTGAACGTTTAAAAAATAAACGAATGAAAAAAAAGGTGAAAAAAGTAGTTGAAAAATAATTATAAAAAGTTTTTTTTAAAGGAAGACTACCAAATTACCCACAAAGTTGAGGGTAATTACAAAATTGCCATTATGAGTATCTCATGGCCTTTAGTATATATACTAGTGAAATGACCCGTGAAACCACGGGTTTGTTTAAATGAAACAATTTAATAATATGTTTTAGGTATTAAGTGAACGTAAATTCTAAAGTCATTTAGTTTAATGACCCATGGAACCACAGAGTCCGACTAAGAAACTCGTCAGCTGAACATTTCATCAAACACCTAAAATGCATAGTAAACAATCCACATCCAATCATAAGAGATAATATTGGTTATTTTAAAAGTGTAAATTAAAATATAAATTTAGAATTGGTTTCTTTTTGCCTTGCTTTTATACCTTCACGTACTCAATTCAAAATAATTAATTGAAATAATTCAAATTTATTTAATTTTAATAATTAAAATAATTATTAATAAAATTTAATAATAATAATTAATTAATAAGATTTAATTTAAATTCAAAATTATTTATATTAATGACACCACCCACCATGCTTAAATTTTTTTCTTTTGTTTTTTATTTTTTTTTTTTGACAAAAGAATTAGCCTAATAATGAGATCATCATTATAGCATTTTAATAAAAATTATAGATAAATAATAAATAACATATAATATTTTGTTTGTGTTATATAATATTAAAAAAAGTTATACTAAGAAAAACACGTTTCAAAATCGAATACATTCATATAATTTTTATCAAATATTATATAACACAAATAAAAATATATACAGTCAATATAAATAAATAAATAACATAAGAAAGACTTGTGAAAAATCAAACGAGAATAACATATTAAAAACAAATTTAATTAATTAATTAATTTTATCACAGTTATCATACAATAATACTCTTCCCTAAAGCATATAACTTATCACATACCACTCAAATTAATCACAGAAAAATGTAAGGAACTTTAAATAACTTAATTTTATACTAAAACAATACATTATTTAAATTATTTATTTATTAATTTTACTACAATCATCATGCGATACTCTTCCCCAAAGAGTATAACTTATTACGTAACACTCAAAACACCTATGTCTTAGTTTCCATTCACAGTCTTCCGTTCTTATTTTGTTGTTGAGAATTTATGGACCCAAACAATAATCACCAATTCAGATTCGGTGATTCCACGAACAACAAACGAACGATAATAAAGAAAAGTAGAGAAAACGACACAAGAATTACGTGGTTATATGCAATCGGTTAGATTGCTTTAGTCCACGCCAGCTAGAGTGATTTTTATTGATATTTTCGTACATACACTTCAGGGAGTGATTTTTATTGATATTTTCGTACATACACTTCAGGGTTACAATATGATGTATTTATAGGCATAAAACAACAAAGAAAAACTTATGGAGCAAGAAAACACGTTTTTTCTCGTCAGCCTCCCGAATATGCTTAGGTCGCGTCGTGCCTTTGAATCTTCCATGTTGAACCGCTCTAACACTTTCTCAACATACTTGGTTTAAGACAAAGTTAAAGTACCTTCAACCCGATTCCTTGTAATACTCATCCCGATTATCTGTTCAGCAGCCCCCAAATCTTTCATTTCGAACTCAAGAGATTATTGTCTCTTTAACAACTTATTGATCTCCGACATGTCTGATCCTGCAATCAACATATCATCAACATATAGTAACAATATAACATAGGAGGACTTGAATTTCTTCAAGTAACAACAATGATCCGACTTGCTTCTCATGAAGCCTTTTCTAGTCATAAAGTCATCAAACTTCAAGTACCATTGTTGAAGTGCTTGTTTCAACCCATACAGACTTTTCTTTAATTTGCAAACCCACTTCTATTTACCAACTACCTCGAAGCCCATAGATTGCATCATGTAAATCTCTTCATTAAGATCCCCATGTAAAAACGCGGTCTTAACATCTAACTTTTCTAGATGTAAGTCATCGGCAGCAACAATACTAAAAAAAAACCGAATATTAGTCATCTTCACAACCGGCGAGAAAATCTCTTTAAAATCGACCCCCTCCATTTGTTGAAATCCTTTAACTACCAACCGAGCCTTGTACCTCTTTTTCCCGTCTAACTCATCTTTGACCCGAAAGACCCATTTATTGTACAACGCCTTTTTATTTGGAGGTAATTTCACTAGTGACCATGACTTGTTCTTTATTAGTGACCCCATCCCTTCTTTCAAAGCAAGCTCCCACTGTATGAATTCTTTAGAATGTCTTGCTTCAAAATAACTGTCGGGTTCACCATTTTCAGTATAGAGTAAATGGTTTGCCGATGGAGAAAACCCAACACTAGGTTTGAGCATTCTACTTAAGCGTCTCAATGGTGGTGTAACGGGTTGTGATGATTGAGTTACATCTCCACTATCTCCACCATTAGAGCTCCCACTACTTTCGGAGCTTTCACCACTCTCCGAATCATCCTCATCGTTTTGATCCCACCATTAATCGGCAATTCAATAGTTTCCGAACTCCCACTAGAACCTGTATTCACATCAACAAATTCATCAAACATAACCGGATCATAATTGAAATTAACCGTTACCTTAATGCCACACAACGAGTTTTCATCACATCTCGACTACGAATCACCTTCCTCGCCTCATTGTCCCAACAACTATACCCCATGTCATCCAAACCATACCCGATAAATGTACATCTTCTTGATTTTGCATCAAGCTTGTCTTTGTCAATGTCTTTGGTCTTCACATAAACATTACAACCGAAAACCCTTAAGTGAGCCAAACTCACCTTTTTACCGGTCCATTCTTCTTCAAGAATCGGAAACTCTAACAGTGTCGAGGGTCCCCTATTAATCAAATAAGTTGTCGTGTTTACGGCATCTGCCCAAAACATCTTTGGTAGACTCGCATATAATCGCATACTCCTATCCCGCTCATTGAGCGTCTGGTTCATGCGTTCAGCAACCCCATTGTGATGTGATGTTTCCGAAACTGTTTTCAACATACGAATACCATGTTCCGCACAATAGTCTTTAAACTCTTTGTTGATGCATTCTCCTCCATTGTCATATTTCAAGCACTTAGCTTTCAAGTTAGTCTCGTTTTCAACAGCAGCTCTCCACACTTTAAAAGGTAGCAAATACATCATATTTAGCCTTAAGAAAGTAAACTCATACCTTCCTTGTGGAGTCATCAATGAAAGTGACATAGTAGCAAGAACCACCATGTGACTCGACCGTTGTAGGTCCATAAACATCGGAATGAACAAGTTCAAGTTTCTCCTTCTTTGGCGCAGTTCCCGATTTCCCGAATGACACCTTTTGCTTCCCTAAAGTACATGGTTCGCAAAACCCGATATTCACTTTCTTTAAATCTGGAATCTTCCCATTAAAAACTAGCAACTCCATCTCCTTCTCACTCGTATGCCCTAAACGACGGTGTCATAAAGTAGAATCGGCCCCTACATTACTCGTCACATTAACCTCATCATCATCGAATACCTCGACAATGTATAAAGTTCCCCTTTTATGTCCTGATGCCACGATACGACCATCCCTTTTAACTTGCCACTTGCGATCACCAAAGGTAGTGTGATTGCCTTCTTCATCCAATTGACCAACTGAGATAAGCTTCCGTTTTAAATCTGGAATGTACCTCACATCTTTCAACGTCCAATCGGATCCTTGGGATGTCTTTAATATCACGTCTCCAATGTCTCTTATGTCTAGCGTTTTTCATCGCCAATCTTACTTCCCCCCGATACAGTTTAAAATTCTTCATCATCTCCTTAGTAGGATTAACGTGGAATGATGCACCAGAATCCATGATCCAAGTTTCAACCGAATTTTCAACACAACACACCAAAGCGTCATCAGTATCTCCAGAAATAAAGTTCACCCTAGCGTTATCCGCTTTCGGGTTCTTACATTGAGTGCTAAAGTGACCATTTTGATTGCAATTCCAACAAACCGCCGATTCTCGGTCCCTAAAGTTATACCTTTTCTTGAATTTCTTACCCTTCTTCGTACCCTTATCGTTCTTCCTGCCCCCGTTGTCAGTATTCAAGAGCGACCTGACGATTCTCCGGAATTCCTCCTATGAGTATCTTCTCCAAGAATCAAATCCCGAATCCCCTCAAACTTGAGTTTAGAAGTTCCCGTAGAACTACTAACCGTCGTAATGGTACCCGACCAACTTTCAGGCAAAGACGAAAGCAAGATCAGTGCCTGAAGTTCATCATCAAATACAATATCCACCGAAGCAAGTCTTGAGATGAGATTGTTAAAATCATTGATATAATCCGTAGCACTAGCACCCTCCTTCATCTTTTGGTTGAACAATTGACACATGAGAAAAACCTTATTGGCAGCATTAGGTTTCTCATACATGTTTCTAAGTGCGTTAATGCACTCAAACATAGTCTTCTCGTTAATAATGTTATAAGCAACGTTTTTGGCAAGAGACATTCGAACCGCCCCTAAAAGCTTGGCGATCTAGTAGACACCAATCCTCTTATTTAACATCATCAGGTTTCTTCTCCTTTAAAGGTAAGTGCAGTTTTTTCTAATACAAATAATCCTCTATTTGCATCTTCCAAGACCCGAAATCCTTCCCATCGAACCGATCAATTCTAAACTTCCCTTCGTCCGCCATCGCACCCTTTAATCGAACCTATGCTCTAGATACCACTTGTTGGGAATTTATTGACCCAAACAACAATCACCAATTCAGATTTGGTGATCCCACGAACAACAAACGAACGATAATAAAACAAAGTAAAGAAAACGACACAAGAATTACGCAGTTATATGCAATCGGTTAGATTGCTTTAGTCCACGGCCAACTAGAATGATTTTTATTGATATTTTCGTACATACACTTTAGGTTTACAATATGATGTATTTATAGGCATAAAACAACAAAGAAACAACTTGGGGAGCAAGAAAACGCGTTTTTTCTCGTCAGACTCCCGAATAGGCTTAAACCGCATCGTGGCTAAAGGAGTCGCGCCGTGGCTTAAGGCATGATTTCGAAACCGCCAGCTTTGCACTTTCGAACCTCAATCCAAGTGTTGAGCCTCGCCATGACTGGAGGAGCCGCGTCGTGGCTTAAAGCTGCAACGAAATTCTTCTTTGTTTTTGATATCCTTCACACATCCAACAACTTTGATCTATTACGATCGTTCCTTCCCCTTCTGTAAACTTTAAGCTAGGAAACGTCATTATAATTATCGGTATGTAGCCCACTCAATTTCAAGAATCTGTCAACTTTTATTGGATAATCAATTTTGATAATCAAAATCACAACTTTTTTTGTTCGTCTTCAACCCCTTTTAGGGTGTTGTAAAAAAAGTAATCAATGTTATAGAGTTTTCACGTATGGGTGTGATTTTCAATTAGTTTTTTAAATTAGAAGTTCCAATTTTGATTTGTGGGTTCGTTTCAAGTGTTTGCGGGTTGAGACTTGTAAAACGTGTTAAGTAAAGTAATGGCAAATAATGAGAGTGTTGGTAACAATCCAGCAGAATGTGTAGAAAGGGCAACAAGTGATTCATTAAGTGGCCCGAATTGGGCTATTAACATCGACCTCTGTGATCTTATTGATATGAATGTTGGGTGTTATTTCTGATACTAATATTATGATTATGACAGTATTATTTATTTAATTCTTTGATTTATATTTGGAATTGTTAGAATATATGGGTTAAAAGCTCAACTTAAAAGGGACTCTTATTGAACTATCAATTTTGATCATCAAAATCACAACTTTTTTTTTCTTCAGCTTCAACCCCTTTTAGGGTTTTGTAAAACAGTTATCAAATTTATTGAGTTTCAAACATGGGTGTAGTTTTCAATTAATTTCGTGAACTTACAGTTCCACTAGTTATTGACACAAAATTTGTGAGATTAGGGCATGAAGTTATAGTAATTTAATTATTCATATTTTGTTTTAAATAGATCAGTTGCAATGCAAGTGAGATTTGGTTAGTTGATACAATAAAGACCCACAAATTTGCGGGATCCAAAACAGTAAATTATTATGAACTAACTAGTTTAAAAGGGTGGGATAGATTCTTACAGAATCCTGAGCGAATATGAGTCATGCTCTTCGGAGACTTTATTGCTGGCTCATCTTGAATCCTAAGCAAAGATAACCAATTCTTGACCAATCACTTTCAGCCCACTACTGTACGGTCTCCTAAACAAATCAACCTTGTGTCCACGGTCTCCTTTCAAAACAACCTCCCTAAAACTGTAGGTCCCGGTCACTGACCTTACGATCAGAGTGGTGTAGAACTTACAAGATTCTCCCGGCTTAATGATCATGGCTACACGGCTTGTTTCAATGGCTACAGCTGGTGACATACTGACATACGAGCTTTGATCGTGTATGTCTCTTCATGATCGACATTTGTGACAATTCTGGTCACAGTTTGAGTTCTTATAATATGAGATACTGGGATGAAGGGTGAGTTTAGATATAGTATGAATATGAATGGCCAAGTTTGTAGTTTCATAGCTGGTGCCTGTAGTAGTTTAAGATTTCTTGCGAGTTGAGCCCAAGTGTGGTGCACAAGAACCCTAGATAATCTTCACAACCTTTAATTAATTAATAATAATAATCATATACTTATAATTAGGCACTTTTAATCATAAATCAAATAACCAGCACCTCTATCATGTGTTTTTGATGTTGCATCAAGGCTGACTTGATGTAGGCTGGGTTCCAGTGAGGGGTGGTGCTTCTGCTTCACATGAGCTGCAATTCCAGCTATATGTGGCGCATCCATGCTAGTTCCTGAGATCATAGCAAAGTGTTCTGCGTGAACAAAAATAATTAAATTTTCAAATTATACTGTTTTCAGTCAGCCAGAGATCCAAATATCCACCCATTTACTTAGAAAATATTTGGGTTATGTTAGGAAAATCTGAAATTTACTCAAAAAGAAAATGGGTCAAACTTATGGAACACAAAATACAATCTTTTGAATCACAAGACAATAATAGATTAATGTATCTAAAGACTTAAAAATATGTCTCCTGTCAACCAGACCCATTTTGATGCACATAAGAAATCTCCCCTTCTGACCTGTTACTTATCTGAACCAACCCACCCATCTTGCCACTACTATTGTGCACTTTTAGTCCATAATTGTACAGGTTCACAGAGCCATAGTATTATTTTTGTGTTCACAAAAGACATGTTGATTGTTCTCAAAGACGATAGAAATTGTAACTCGATGCTTTTACCCAAGTAATTGGCCTTGTATGTTCCATTCGGGGACCAAGAAACCCAAATTAAAGCAAAGAGTGCTAAAATATCAGGTATTAATTGATCGGCATCCTGATCGTTGTTATCTAGTATCGATATATCAAATGCATTTTTGAGTCCCACAACCACTTGTTACATTGAAGGTCTTTTGTAGCTTTAGCCCGATACAAGAAAGTGCTAAATTGGTCATACTTTCAAATGCCTTAAACAAAAAATACCCGTTAAGCTTTGAATCAGCAAACCCTGTCATACCCCTCCCCTCGTTAATGTGTGCGCCCAATCAACCACAAACAAAATATTGATCAAGGTTAATTTTTTATAACAATTGGAAGTACGGTGTGATACATGTATTCTTACCATTACTCGCTTTTAATTCAGTTTTGGAGGTCCTGATTCAGCTATTTTCTTATTTTTAGAAATCTGTAGAAATTAGATGTTTAGAGTTATAAGGGTTTGGATAAAGGATGCAAATAAAAATAGATTGATTTATAAGTAATTAGACAGTAGGGAGTATCCGTTTGATGGGAAATTTGGGATTGGATTGATATATATCACAATATGTCCCATTCAATTGAATCGACGATAGGATTCCATCCTAGTTTTCTAATCTAATGGATAATATGATGCCTTGGACTTAAAGGATTACTCATTTAAGGTTTTATTTTAAAATTGAACATATAGAGATAAAGAGCATAACAAAAAATTGCTGGTGATTTAGTCATCAACTCAACCCGGTCGATTAATACAGTACTTTCAGCGGATATATATAAATATACGTCCACTTAGGCTTAGAAATCAAACAGGTTTTAGGGAAAAAAAATTTAAGTTAATTGAGCTGTTCTCATCCAGGAAGTGTTTTAAATTTTAAAAAAGCTAGTCATGACCCGCCCATAAGTCTAGGCGTTTTGATCTGAGTTTGTTGACCCATACTATAAAGTTTCTGTCTTGACCCAAACACAATTTGATCCATTAACCATTATGGCACCTAACTTGTTTCAAAGGGGGATATTATAACTTAATTACCTGACATGTCTTTATTCTTACTCCAGTCATTGTGTCATGTATCATTGTATTACCAACTGTAATGTTTGAAACACAAGCTGGTGCACCATCTTCCCCAAGGTATCCAATGCTTATTCCCTGACCCGGTCAACAATCCACATCTTGTATGTTTACTCCCAGCATCCAGTTTGTATCAAAACACAATCATCTCCTATAGACGAGTTATTTAAGATGCTAAGTATTAATACACACCGGTCTTATATAATTAAAACGTTAATCATGTGCTTTATAATGTATAAATTTACCGCAAGCGAGTTTGAGAGTATGAATTGTGAAGTCTTGAGAATTTTGCTCGTGAATTTCGTCTGTAACTGGGCTGTCACCAGGGGATGAGACAGTAACACCAAAAACCTGAACTGATTGGTGGTTATCGAACTTGAGGTGAGCTTGTTGACTGTTTTAAATCGTTATATCCGTTACTGTCACATCTGAGCACGATCTTGGATTCCTGGTAACCATATGGCTCAATCATTTGATACATTGCACGTACAATTTTTTATCCGAGCAACAAACGAACAAAAGCTATTACCGGGTATTATATAACCTGATATATTTCCAACTAGTTTTATGAGCCCGTGCGTTGCACGACATTTGTATAAATTAGTAGTCGATAACGTAAATATAGATACTTATTACTTATCAAATGTATAATACAATTACAATAAAAAAATCCATTATTATTAATGATATTTGTATCCAAAACATTAGTATTAAATACTAATGCACAGATTAAGAGCCCGTGCGTTGCACGACATTTGCATAAATTAGTAGTCGATAACGTTAACATTGATACTTATTAAATGTATAATACAATTACAATAAAAAAAGTCTTGTATAACTGATAACATTTGTATCGAAAACATTAGTATTGAATACTAACGCATAGATTATGAGTCCGTTTAATCATTATAACTTCAATTGACAAATACTATCAAACACTGAACACGAGCCCTTAAAAATTGTTTTGAAATTAATTGTTAAAAAAAAATATTTATGTACATATCTAATTGTATATAAAAAATACTAATTGGGAAGAAATCCTCCGATTGTGTTTTTGTACGAAGTATTTTTTTTTAATTAATAGCTAAGTTGCTTATATATGTATCTTTATTATCTTAACAAATCACGGAGTATTTATATTTTTTTAATTAATAGTTAAGTTGCTTATATATCTATCTTTTATCTTAACAAATCACAAAGTATTTTTTAATTAATAATTAAGATGATTACATATCTATCTTTATCTTTTATTTAAGGTAACAATCACGGAGTATCTATTAATTTAAGACCATTGACATATATTATTAATTAATTATTAATTTAATATTTAATTTGGTTTAATAATAGAGTGACACGTAGGACAATTTAAATTTGATTAATTGAGAAAATGACACGTAAGCATAATAACACGTGCTTTATAATATTATAATAAATAACTAGTGAAATGACCCGTGGAACCACGGGTTTGTTTAAACGAAACAGTTTAATGATATTTTTAGGTATTAAGTGAACGTAAATACTAAAGTTATTTAGTTTAAATACCCGTGGAACCACATAGTCCGACTAAGAAACTCGTGACCTGAACATTTCATCAAACACCTAAAATGCATATTAAACAATCCACATTCAATCATAAGAGATAATATTGGTTGTCATTTTATTTTAAAAGTGTAAATTAAAATATAAATGTAGAATTGGTTTCCTTCTGCCTAACTTTTATACCTTCTCGTACTCAATTAAAAATAATTAATTAAAATAATTTAATTTTAATAATTAAAATAATAATTATTAATAAGATTTAATAATAATAATAATTAATAAAATTTAATTTCAATTCAAAATTATTTAGATTAATGACATCACCCACCATGCTTAGATTTTTTTCTTTTTCTTTTTGATTTTTTCTTAACAAAGGAAATAGCATAATAATGACCACATCATTTTAGCAATATAATAGAAACTATAGATAATAATAATAATGTATAGATAGATAGATAGATATATTTCATAGTAAATACGGAGTAGTAAATGTTTCTTAATTTTGCAAGACAAACATAAAAAGGTTGTTACTATAACAGAAACCATAACAAACCTGGTAGCACCATAAAATGATCGGCTTGAAAAGTTTCATTGCATATTTGGTGAGTGCAAAAGGATAGCTAGCAAAAACAATTCCCTTATTTCCTCGCTGCTGTTCATGGAATAGAATAAAAATCTCGCAAGCTGTAAACATTTTTAGGCTCATCATATATAAGCATATAGCGTTTTGTAATTTTAACCATAACCTTCATAATTTCAGGTACAGGTGTAATAAGAAAGAATGATCATCAAAGAGCAGAATAAGCAGATAGTAAGCAAAAAAGTTCAAATAAGTGATGCAACAATTTCTAAACTGTCACACCTGTTTTAATAATGGAAGATCTTCACACTTGTTCTAATATTAATAAATAAATAAAAAAAACCTTAATCGATTACAAATGTTCCATTTGGATTTTAAATTCGATTACATAAAAAACCAATTATTCAATAAAAACGAGATTTTGCTAATCGTTTATTGATGAATGAATTTTTGGTTACAAGATGGATAGAATCTCTTACAATCATCTCTGAACAATCTTGTAATCTTGTAATACTATTAATCCACCACAAATATATTATGATCGTACCTTTAACAGTTGTCAATTAGAAATCGACATGAATAGTTCAACCGAAAATCGTTGTGAATATAATCAATTATGTGAAGCGATCATGTGAAGAAGTGCCCTAGTTTTGTAATTTAAATCTTGAAATCGAAATACGTAAAAAAAAAAAATAAGAAACAGCGATTGAGATTAGTTCGCCGCATTTATGTATTAAAAATAACTAAACCAGGCAAAGACCTTCACCGTACATACTAGCAAATATCTCAATAGAATGCTGATCCAACGATCCTGATTCATTTAGGTAATTAATTAATGGGAGATATCAGTTGCTTCATCTTTTCACACGTGGTGGACTTATTTTCATTCACATTCATTTTCTCTCTCACATTAGCGTCGCATAAGTACAAACACTTTAACATTTTTTTCACATCCCTTTCACTAAACATTCAATATCATACACTCCATATCAAACTTTAACAGATTTAAAATTATTATATAAATGCAATAAATAAATACAAATAACATTTTATTAAATAAAATAAAAACATTACATTATTAAAAATTAAATCAAACACAAACAATTTTCATCAAACAAACAAAATCAAGAGTTTTCAACAGTTTTCATCACACAAACAAAATCAAGAATAATTCATCCAAACCTTCAAAAATCCCAAGAAAAAGATCATTTACTGATTGACTACACCACCATTAAAACTATATAATATATTTACATATTACAGATTACTATATATTTGAAAATATGAAGTGAAAATAAATAATCATACCATTATTGAACTTTCTTCTTGATCTACAAACTCACACAACCCAGGGTTGGCGACGGTCATCTTCGAACACATCTTCGCCTCCGTCGCCGGTGCCGGAATGGTATAGTTCATCTCAAAATTATTAGATTTTTGTAGATGTTAAAAAGAAAAGATCAAAAAGTAATAAATGGGGAATTTGAGTTTGGAAAAGAAAAAAAAGCGGGGCCCACTATCAGTCCCGTTACCCCCGTTGCAGGGGCCACTGGCTACAGCTTTCACGAAATGCTAGTGGTGGTGGTTACCATTTGGCGGCTGGTGGCGGTGGTGTTTCATTAGCCATAGCAAGTGGCCTAACTACGTTTTACCCGACTCCTTCCCTCGATCTACCACGTGTGTACTGTCTGCTGGCTCCACCGAACACTACCCCAATACATGTCCTCCATTTATCTCGTTTTCTCCCGCCACATGTCCACTATGTGCTGAGTCATCAAAACCCTTTCTTAACAAGTAACAAGTCTTCCCAACTTGTCCTACCTTCATTTGAAAGAAACGTATCATGCCTTCATTTAAAAGAGACGTAGGTGTTGTTTGTTTTTTTCTTTGAAAACCTTATTATATCTTTTATTTGTAAGTAGATAGACATTTTAATTTAAGACGGTTTGTTTTTTTCTAAAGACATAAAGACAAAATATGATCTTAAAATGCCTCCCATCTCTAAACTATTGCCTCCAAAATTATAAGACGTATTCATTTCCTTCCAAAATTCACAGCTACCATGACTCCACAACACCAAACATGATATTCGTTAAATTAGTAAGAATTAGAATTATATTGAGTAAGCTCTTATTCGAAGAGAAAAGACTGGAAGGTAACGGAGTCTCGTCATCAGAATGTACGGTATTGTTGTGTTCGGATAGGCGGAAGAGAAACTCTAGAAAGAATCTGGTATGCTGGGGGTGCGGGATGACTGGGCATGTAAGGGTTAATTGTCCAGGTGGAACTATTTCGGCAAATGGCTTCAAAGACGTTAACATTGTCTCCGTTGTTACGGAGAGTGACGAATTCCTCTGAAGTCAAGTCATCCTCATGATGTGTCCGCGCCACCATGAAAAGGGATGTTCGTTAGCGGTTCCACAAATTGCACATGGGCATTGGTTTGGCGTTGATGCAGGGTGTGTGGTGGAAATAGATGTTATAGCTGATGAAACTTCCAGGGAAAGCCAAACGAGAAGTTGCACCATAACATTTCAGCTGGGTATACAACATGTGCCGATGTGAAATGCTTGGAATGTGATATTCTAAGTGCTATATTCTTTATGGCGGAGTATGATAATTCTGTTTAGAGTTCTGATTATCTGTGAAGACAATGATTGTCGGGTCTTGACAATGTTCGATGAGGATGCAATGTTTTTTCTCTTAGGAGATAATGTCAACGACATGGATATGAGGATCTTGAAGTTGTCGTCGAGGAAGCATCTGCGTCGGTTATCTTTGCAATGTGGAAGTATGGTTATCTTTTTCTATAAAAAATGTGGAGATTTGTTGGTTTATTTTTGATTGAAAAATGGTATGGTTACTTATCCCACATTGATGGATGGAAGAAAAGAGGAGTAACCTCTTTGAATATAAAATGAAGTTGTCCCACATAGTTGGATTGAAGAAGTTGGAGATGAAATCCTTAGTTATAAAAGGAGTTCACTGAATTCATTCCAACTTGCACCAATCAATACACCTTAAGTATTTGATTATTTTTTTTCTTTCTTACCCTTATTTGAGAGTTGTATTAGTTAAATACTTTGGAGAGTGTGGTTGTCTTAGGAGAGTCGTCTATGTCATTGTAACAATTTGTGATATAGTGAATTTCTCTCTTTGGAGGCTCGTGGTTTTTCTCATGTTTTGGAGTTTCCACATTAAATTTTTGTGTTGTAGATTGTTCTTATTTCTGTAATGTCTTTTATTGGGTGTGTGTTAGGAATTAGTGAGGTCGTAATTTCTAAACAGGAACGGCCCTCGTGAACGACTCGGATCAAGTTCCAATCTTTATGGCCAAAACCAACCTGCAACTCAACCACGACCTGGAGCGGCCCAAGCCTCCCGAAAGGGCCCTCAAGAATAACTCGGATCAAGTTCCAATCTTTATGTTTAGGAAGGTAGGAACGACGTGGGAGAAAGGTTTTACCCAAAATTGGAACTAGATGAAGCCTTGAAGCTTCCGTTGTGCCGAAATTATGTCATAATGTCATACTTTTTAAGGATATCTTTAGAAAAATACTATTAATTAAAGAGAGAAATGTGATAAAAGAAAGAAGAAAGTTGTGTGTAAACGATATGGGAACTGATAAGGTATTTATAGGTGAATAGAGTAAAATTTTATTTAAAATAGATAAATAATATATACGTTGCATTTTGGCAACGGTCCAATTTGGTTGGCAACAGCTCAATTTCAACGAAAAACGCCAACTCTCATTTGTGCTGAAAGAATGATGAAAACCAAGGCGGACCAAGACAGGCCGACCAAAATCGAGGGCGGATTCGTTGCCGTCGGCACCCTGTAGTGCGGCTAGCCGGGCGAGATCCAGGGCGCTTTCGTTGGAAGTGGTCTAAAGGCTCTAGCAAGCTTTAGGGCTTCTTCTAGTTTCATTTTGTTGGTTGAATGTTGGTTAATGAACTAAACGATAAACTTAAGTATGATGATTAACCAAAGAATATGTTTTGATGATGACACATACATATGTATAAGTAATGACAGACATCTTAACATAAAATACGCAAGGTCAATAATCCATACTTTATCTTGCAAATGACCAAGTCAAACATAGCTTAAAGAATAGAATTAAAGTTCAGCTAAATACACGGTCAAGGTACGGTCGATCGCATAGCCAGCCATTGAACTCCAAACTGAATTGCAACGCAGTTTTGTGAAAACAAGTTGCACGGTCGCCACCACGGTCAACCGCAGTGCGACCGCAGTTTTCTCTGTTACCAATTTTGACCAAATAAAGTTTGACTAGTTACCGACATCTATAATTCATGAAACCTTTCTCAACACGCTTAGAATAGATGCATTCTCCATACTCAATTGAGTTTTGGTCATAAAAACACTAATCGTGGTTAATTACGCCTAATGACATTTTAATAACAAATTAACCAAGATTAGGTATAACACATAAGTATTAATCAACAACTTGTGATCTTAATTCTTATCTAGACATCCTTAGTATGATCATCAAGTACCAACACACTTAAGCAAATGTCACTAGAACAATAATTACTATTAAAGATGACTTAGTGATTAATTAAGGAAAAATAAAGAACAATGCTTTCAAGTGTAACTAGTAAAGACTTGTAATCCTAAAATACACTTAGATACATTTAGGATGGTCACCAAGTCCCAAATAGAGATTGCTCTTCCCTTGTGCATGTGTTGGACATTAATGTGTGATTACACATTAATCATGCAATATGTTATATTGCAAGTAAGCTTGCTAAAATCTTAAATTACAAGTTGTGCAAATATCTATATGATTGATCTTAGGTTAACTATCTCTTGCTATGTGTGAGTATTACTTGCTACTTGCTAATATGTTTAATACTCATAAATTTGTCAACTTGATCAGCATGCTTGCTATGTGCTTACTAGTTAGGATTCAAGTAACTAACCTACTCCAATAAATTAAGTGTAAAATAGTTCACAATGAAATTATAGTCAATTGTCTATTTGGTCTAGTCTAAGTAACTAAGTGTGATTGCTTATTCAAGTATGACTTAACTTTGATGTCTCTACATACTTAATGATTATCTTAGAAAGACATCATTCAATTAATCTCTACCTAAACTCAAATGGAACATGACTTGTGATTAATTGAAACTAGGAAGTTAATGACATAGTGACTAGTCTTTAGAATTGAACCAAAGGCATTAATGTGACTAACTAAGTCTTGACCAAAATGAGATTTCCCAAAATATCAATCAAGACACTTCTCCAAGAATGTTCGGTTTACCACTTTTGGAATGTCAAGTCACTTTCACACAATAAGACCAAATCTCACACACTTAATGCATATAGTACTTGCATAGGGTGTTTGGTTTCTTTTGCAGGTGCTAGAAGGAGTAAAGGTGCCAAAATGTGGTGTTCAAATTTGAGTCAAACGGCTCTACAACGGATACCAAATTTGGACTGGAGCACGCACGCAACCGTGTGTCAACGGCTATATTATGAATCTTAATATAAAAGGCAAGCATTGAAGAGAATTTGAAGTTGACCCTCTTGCATATTTCAAAGGCTTATTTCCAGAGATCACAAGGGCTCTAATTACTACTCAAATGCGATCAAGCAAGAGAAGATTCTATAATCTTATAGATATAGAATTTGGTTATTGTAAACTTACTAATCAAAATCATTAATCTTGTGAGTTTACTTAGTGTAATGTATGTCCTAGTATTGTATTAGGATCATCATTGCAAAGTGTATAAGTCTTGTAACTTCAATTAGTAGAAGCATAGGCTAGCTTAGTGATCTACTGTGATGACCCGGAAATTTTTAATCAAATTTAAACTTTATTCTTTATATGTTCCCGACACGATAAACAAAATTTGGAATGTTGAGTCTCGAAAGCTTTGAAATCTATATTTTCAATTAATCAATTACCCTTTGACCATGCCTGACGATTCACTAACAATTATGTGTAAATAGATATGTATGAATATATACATATGTGTGATTGTTAATTTGAGAAATATTAACAAAACATTAAACGGTTTTAGGAAATCTATTTTATGACTTGTAAAAGTTAGCAAAATATTAAACATATGATGATATACATATTCGTTATAGATAAACATTTACGTAACAAAACATGTTATGAGAATTGTGTATGTATGTATATAGACAAAGTATATTGAACTTATATATTGAGCGGTTTCGAATACAATTAATAGATATAGTAACACTTGATTTTTATTAAACAAGTTAACACAAACTTATAAGGATTTAAGATAAAAATAAGTTCTAGTAATAAAATATGTGATCTGAATATAATTAGTTTTAGAAGGATAAACTCTATAATAGTTAATTGATTTAATTACAAACGAACGAAAACGGATTTCAGTCTAAAAAGAAGTCTATTATGAAAACGTTTCATAATGTAAATTAAGAATGTATATAAAACTTAAATAAAGTTTATGCTATATATATTAAATCACAAGTACATATAATTATTGTTTTAAAAATATAAAACGTACTATGATATATTTCGAAAGGTTAGTACATTTTACAACATGTCAAGATGTAACTATTAAGTTTAATATTGTTATCTTTTATTATTAGGAATTTTAGAAATTATGTAATATGATTTAAATGTCACGTTTTCTTTATAAAGGAATATAATTTTATAAATATCTGGAACCACTTTTGACAAATTGTTAACGAGTCATTTTAATAAGGATAAAGGTTTTAACGATTATCTTAAAAATTTAGAATCTTTCTAGAAACCTTTTGACAAATTTCAAATGATAACGGTCCGTGATTTAATTAAATATAAATATTTAAATAACTGGCAACGTGTATTTAAAACGTGTTTATTAAATATATATGATTTCAAATTAGTATGTAAACGATAATAACATTTGTTTATTTGATTCGATTGATATCAAGATATATTATTTAGAAAGTTTATGGAAATTAAAATAAACGTTGGCGCATATAAGAATTATATTAAATTAAGGTTCTAGATCGTAAACGTTAGGCGATATAATAATATCTATTACTTAAACGATTTAAACTTTGAAATATAATTAGTTTTGAAAATCTAAATATTGTATTATTAGATAAATATTACAAACCTATATATTAGGTATATATTTAGATATTTTAATGTAGTCATAAAACGTTTTGATTTAAACTAATATTATTAATTATACCTTGATAAATAACGAGGCTTTGATTTATAAAAGTAAATGATCAAAACACTCAAAAGATTAAGTTACACTTTGAGTGAGTTAGTTTTCCATTAATTTAAGTCTAATTATTAATAAAGGTACGTGTCACAAAACGTAAAGTGCTAGTTTGCTAAGTGTATGAAAATGAGTTCGAAAAACCGAAAGTGGTACATGAGTCGAGTGACAACGTACGAGTCATCTTTGTAAAAATTATATTTTTACCATGAACGTAAATATAATATAATATATAATTAATTATATAAATTAAATATAATATAAATATATAATAATAATTAAGAGAGTGTCGGCAGCCTTTAAAGTCACAATTGTGAGCTGGAAACAGTGTCCATGCGATCGCATGGCCAGACCACTTCAAAACCATGCGATCGCATGGCTTGGTTGGTGAGGCCACATCCCTTTTTAAGTCGAACAAATTTCATTATGTGATTCATTTTCTTCTTACACTCGTATAAACTCACACACACACACACACACACACACACACACATATATATATATATATATATATATATATATATTTATATTATTATTATTATTAATATTAAGATTATTAATATTAATCTTATTATTAGTATTAGGAGTGATATTATTATTATTAGTATACATAAAATACTACGACGGGGTTCTGCTCGCGTGTTTTTCAAAACAGGTTTTATGAGCGGGATAGAGCTAAGAAAATTATGGGTTATAGCTAAGGAGGTTATGGGTATGGTACGGGGGTTTTGCTCGTGAGTCAAACTAGTGTTTATCATCTCCGTTGCGTCTACGTACTTTCCTGCAACATTGAATCTCAATATTGATATGTGAGCACTCATAACTTAACTTTTATATATTATTAGTGTATCCCTGACTAGTGCTCGAGTATTTAGGATTATGCATGCTTGTATGCTCATTATTGTCGTTAAATACTTTATGATAGATCATGGATTAGTTACATATGCGGTTAAGATAAGGTATAAGATATGCATGTCGTTGGAAAGCAAGCGAAAAACTATAAACTTTTCATTTAGATATCGAATGGATTCGATGAACGGATTAGAAGTTATTGTCAATTGAATTTTTGTATTATTATTAAAAATGATTATTATTATCGTCGTTCTAGTTTTTATCTAATTATTATTATTATTATTATTATTATTATTATTATTATTATTATTATTATTATTATTATTATTATTATTATTATTATTATTATTATCATTATCAATAAAAGTATTATCATTAAAAATTGTTATATTATTATTACTATCATTATTATCGTTAAAGTTATAAATAGTATTATTATTATTATTATTATCATTTAAAATAGTTATTAGTATTATCATTATCATAATATTTATTATTAGTATTATTATAATTAAAACTAATATTAGTAACACTTAATTATTATGATTACTATAATTATCATTAAAATGAACGCGATATAAAAGACGATTTAAAAGCTATTAACAAATTGATTAGGAAATAATGAGTATGAGTATCATGATGAAATTTAAAGATATTGATTTAGATAAAATTATCATTTTTCATTATTTTTATCACTATTATTATTAAAAGTATTATTATTAATATTAAAAATATCATCTTTACAAAAATTATTATTTTTAATAGGAATATCATTGTTAATATAAAATTTCATTATTAATAAAAATTATCATATTGTTATAATACCATTTTCATAAATATAAATATTGTTATTATTATTAGTAGAATAATAATAATTATTAATACAAAATAATACAACTTTTACTTATTATTATTATCAATGTTATTTTATCAAATAAAAATATAATACAAATAATATAATTACCTTAATAAAACCTATCATAATATTTTTATGATATTCAATGAACGTTATAAATTTTATTATCTAAGATATATAAAAGTATATTTTTATATAAAGTTTTATTTATTAATAAATGAATTATATTATTTACTCTAATAAATCTTTTAAAAAATATAAAACGACGATATTTTAACTATATAATAATCATGTATAAATTTTGGAAATCATTTTGAGTCAAATTGACTTTTGTTGACTTTTGCATATTAGTCTCGAGCATTAGGATTGTGATACGCTACGACTTGACCTAAATTGTTAGACAAATATTGACCAACATATAAATATATATAATTAATATAGGTTCGTGAATCCGAGGCCAACCTTGCACTTGTTCAATGATGTTATATGTATTTTTACTACGAAATACAGTATGGTGAGTTTCATTTGCCTTTTTACCCTTTACATTTTTGGGCTGAGAATACATGCGCAACTTTTATGAATATTTTACGAAATAGACACAAGTAATTGAAACTACATTATATGTGTGAATGATCGAAGCCGAATATGCCCCTTTTGCTTGGTAACCTAAGAATTAGTAAACCAATCTACTAATTGACGAGAATCCTAAAGATATATCTATGGGCCCGACGAACCCCATCCAAAGTACCGGATGCTTTAGTACTTCGATGTTGTTTTATATCATGTCCGATGGATTTCCTGGAATGATAGGGGATATTCTTATATGCATCTAGTTCATGTCGGTTACCAGGTGTTCACCATATAAATGAATTTTTATGCATGCAAGAACTGGAAAAATATGAAATTCTTGTGGTCTATTAAAATAATGGAAATGATTGTTTATGATAAACTAATGAACTCACCAACCTTTTGGTTGACACTTTAAAGCATGTTTATTCTCAGGTTTGAAAGAAATCTTCCGCTGTGCATTAGCTCATTTTAAGGATATTACTTGGAGTCATTCATGACATATTTCAAAAGACGTTGCATTCGAGTCGTTGAAGTTCATTAGAGATTATTATTAAGTAAATGACAGATTAGGTCATTTATAGTTTGGATATTATGGAATGGTATGCATACCTGTCAACTTTCAATGTAATGAAAGATTATCTTTTAAAAACGAATGCAATGTTTGTAAAAATGTATCATATAGAGGTCAATACCTCGCAATGTAATCATATGTTATCGTATTCGTCCTTATGGATTAGGACGGGTCGCTTTATCTACTTCCTTAAAGGGACTTAGGAAGTTGATTAATCTTAAAGGGACTTAGGAAGTTGAATTGGGGATGGGTTCATAGCCTCCTCAATCATTGGAGACAAGAAGAAGGTGATCCATTCCATCCACCACATTGCCCTCTTGGCGATGAACCTGAAGCACTTACCGGCGAACCTGTTCGAGACACCATTTTCTCTCTCATTTCCAGAGTATCTCGCCACGATTATATACTACATTAAATTTTAGATTTTATCTATCCGCTTGTCCAAACCGACAATCACCCCGGTGTAATAGAAGAAGTCAACGAACTTCGCGCCCGGGTAGTAGCTTTGGAGAATATGGTGCGAAGGTTACAAACACCATTAGCAGCACCAGCAGCATAACCAGTACCTCCAGTAACATCAATATCGCAAGCCTCAATACCCTAAGCACCAACAGCATCACCGGCATCAACGGTATCACCATCATCAACACCAACAGTATCATTACCACCACCAACAACCACATCCGCATCACATGCCTCAACATCACAATCTGTACCTCAGATATCAATATCACACGTACCATAGATACCAAGGAGTACCAACAACAACAAACGATGAAGTATTGATTCATAACTTCATCGGAGAAATATCCTGCAGTGATTATGTAATCTCTAAAATCATAGAGATTATCTATTTTAGCCTTAACCATAAATCAGATGAGTGGACAGAAATGATAGAAGGAAGAATAGAAACCCTGACAAGAATGGTGCGCAAGGTACAAGCTAGACTTGTTTTACCAACAGCATCAATAGTACCCTTAGACTCACCAACACAGTCAGTGCTACCAACATCGTTAGAATCGTCAGCACCTCTAACATCACACGCTCCGCAGTTCAAGAATCACCGTGGACATCATTACGAATCAATAACGTGTATATTGTATCAACAAATTTTGAAGTATTAACTAAATTCCTCTGAAGAATTTATATGTATATCTTATATATATATAAATTTTGAAACCATCATAAATCTTTTCGTACTAAGATATTAAGTATGAATTGAAAAAGGGTAGATACTACTCGTTTAAATTCATATTAGTAATATGTACATCCTTCGATAACGACTTAACTATTGTTAACTACAATCTCTGTTCCAAACTCAATGAATTCCAATTCATAATAAATCAAGTGTATTAAGCAATTACATATTTGATTTTACACTTTCATCTTCGATATGCTCGGAACTTTTTAGAAAACATCATTGGTGCTCTGAGAAGTTCACAAAAATTTCACAAACATTCTTCACCGATTAAAATCAATAGTAATAAATAAGGAAGTATGATTCCATTAGTGAAATACTCCGTGAAGATTATGTAATCTCTAATGTTTTAGAGATTATTCATTTCTAATTCAGGCCGAAAATCAAATGAGCTTAAAATGATATTAGCTCATTGAATCTGTATTACATCTGAAGAAAATATACCTACATATATTTTCATAAAGACTGTAATGAAAATTCTTGTTCAAAATATTATCTGTGAATTTTGTTTTTAACGGGTAGGTAATACCCGAGAGATATATAAATTCACAATTAATATATTACATTCTTCGAATCTGATTCCGCAATCATCAACTATATTCACTACTTTCACAACAATATACATTCTTATATGAAAATCAAAACAACCATACTCATTCGAATCTAATTACATATTCTGATTTTGAAATCTCAGAATTTAATTCGAGATATAACCGAAATCACCACTCTTAGATTCCTACATCTTCCAAAACTATACTTTGACTTCAAAACTGTGCTAGAACATCATATATATTAACGAATACAATCTGTGTTTAAATCCCTCGAAATTCCTGAAGACATTTTGTCACGACCCTACTTTTTCCATTATCTTTTACCGTTAATTATTTAACGACCGTTAACTATTAATTGTGCCACGTCATTCTTATGACCTATATTATTATTTTTATAATAATATATATATTAATTATTAAGTGTTATGTGAATATTTGTATTCATATTTTAAATTATACGTTTCTACGTGTCGCGGATTTATATCCGGCGAATCTTTTAGGTTTTCAAACCAACGGTCGAGTGTTTGGGATATCTAAATCCTAATTATTTTAAATATGATATTTTAAGATCATATAATTATATATAGTATTTATATTTATTTTTTGTCGCATAATTATTATCTCTCCGAATTTTTAATCGCGTAAGCCTGTTTTCGCGTTTCGGGTTCCGTTCGGGCTTTCAGGCAATAAGGAAATGAACATTTAGCAAATTGGGCTTGTGGGGCCCACCCCACACACCCCATTCGGCCGAGACCAAGCGGTAGGGGGTATACCCCTTTCATTTTTGCACTACTCCTCTCATTTCCACATTTTATTTCAAATTAGCAAAACCTAAATTTATTTTGTGCTCTCCTTCCTCCCTTCCCTTGTGCCGTCGCCAAACACAACCACCAACATCATCATCATCATTCAATCTAGCTTGGATCATCCATTGTTATACATAAACGCGTTCTACTAATCATCCTCTACACGAATCAATCACTTGTTTCTCGATTAGGGTATAAACCATAACCCTAGAACTTTTAATTTTTCATTATTTTTCTGTTTTTGATGTCTATTTTAATAGTATGTTAGTTATTAGTTATATGTTGTTGTAATGATGTTTGTATGCATAGAATTGCTCAAAAACATATGTTTTCGGTTTGATTTAATTGGGACAGCAGCTATTTCGTTCATTTCTGATATTTTGACTGTTATAAAAGTGAAAATAAAGTAGTTAGATGAGTTCCTCTCATCAAGACATTAATTTTAGACTCCGGATTCATGTCGTTTCGATTTCCGGAGCCCTAGATATGATCAAAATGGTATTTTGTTAAGATTGAAATGTGATATTGATATGAACCAGGTTTGGTCCGACTTTGTGACCACATTTGGTGACTTTAGGGTGTGTTAGTGTGTTAGGATTAATGATGGGACGAACTTTCATGTTCGGGTCATCTAAATCCGAGCCACGAATCACCCGTTATGGTTAAAACACGATTTTGATTGAATTGAAGTTCCAAGTGGTGTCATGGCTGATCATCACGACTTGTGGACTGTTTTTGGTGTGTTATTGAGTGCACCAATATGTCGGGTGGTTTGATTAGGCGGAGATATATATAAGGCTCGCCAAAAACCGACACCCGGGGCTCAAGATATGACCCGATGAACTTTTGATTTAAAACTTATGATTAATTATTAATCTTATGATATAAATAATGAATTTCATTATCATTTAATTACTTATGATATAAAAAGTAATCATTATTATTTAAGACTTATGATATGTATTTATTATATCATTTATTAATTAATTATGATTTAATTAAACTTTAATTAAACTTATGATAATAATACTTTTATTATTAATGGAAAATACTTATGATAAGTATTAAACTTACATTATGAGATTATTATTATAAGACTTATAATAAGGATTAATTAATTATTTAATTTTTATAAGGCTTACTTATTATTTAAGTATAATTTAATTATTAAATACTTATGATTTAATAATTGTAATTAGAAACTTATGATATGATTAATAATTCATTATTAATTAATAATACTTATGATATGATTTAAAATTTATTATTAATTAATAATACTTATATTATGACTAATATTTAATTAATTAATTAAATACTTATGTTATATTAATTATATCATTTAAACTTATGTTAACTTTAATACTTCATTTTAATTTAATTAAACTTATGATATGACATAATTAGACATATTTAACTTTAATAAACATTATAACTTACATTATTATTATAACTTACACTTTTAAAATTAACGTTGACTATGTTTGACTAAGGTTGACTTTTGAGGTGACTTTCGGTTAACTTTGACTTTCACTTGACTTTTGTTGACTTTCTAATTAAGGAAACTTTCCTAACTTATAAACTTTCTAAAAATAGCAACTTTCTAAATATGGAAACTTTCCAAAAATAGAAACTTTCCAAAAATGGAAACCTGCTAAAAATAGAAACTTTCTAAAAATAGAAAGTGTGTGTCCGTACGCTGTTCCGATCAAACCGATGCATGCTGAGTATTGTTCTATGTCTACTTGCAACATGTACAATAGCTATCATACTAAGACTTGACCTAAGTTAGTTATTTATATCGACCTGCTTTATTTATAGGTCGGCGTTGTGATCATTCTCGATCGCTTTACTTTGTTGCTGTTCGCTTTATTGTGTGGTTTCTTCATTTGCTGTTAAGGTGAGTTATAGTCCCGTTTTTACATACTTTTCAAAGTATATTTTTGGGATGTGATTACATGCAATTCATTTTACGTTTAGACATAAGTGACAATTAAATTTAAATTATTCATTGTGAGTTGGACAAAAATATTCCTTAGTCTGGTAACTGTAATCATTGGTTTCTACCGGTGAACGCGAATCCTACGGATAGATCTATCGGTTTTGACAACCCCATTTCGAGCTAGTCGCGCTAGCAATTTATAATCGGAATGTTTAGTACTTCGTATTTTGTTGTAGATACACTGTCCAGTGTATATTATTATTGTGTTTGGCAAGGGTAAATAAAGGGTTAAGTGGTTACCAGGTGGCTCATTGATAATGGAATAATGTTTAATATTTTCTAACATTTTAAATCTTGTGGTCTAAAGTTTATTTACTTATTTAAACCTATAATTCACTCAACCTTTGTGTTGACAGTTTACTCGCATGTTTTCACAGGTACTTGAGTTTATATGATGCTTCCGCTGTGTTTAGAAGAGTCTGCATGCATTTGGGCAGATTCTTGTGAAACAATTATGAAACTTTGAACTTACATTCTATTTTTGGATAATTTAAACTTGTAGGTTTGTTGACAATGTTTTGTGTCAACTTTGATTTATTTGATATGTTGGGTTATTTTAAACTACATATTTTGGTATGCTTTCCTTTTTGGGAAACTTTTGAAATAAAAGAATGCAATGTCATTTATTAAATTCATTTAAGTTCGATCAAGCTGTGGGACCAAGTGACGGAGCCGTTAAGTGTTTTGACGGGGCCATCACAGTTGGTATCAGTGCTCTGGTTGTAGGGAACTAGGCGGCCTTAATGTGGTCAACCCGTGGTTCTTAGGGTGCATTAGAGTCTAGTCTACAGCCTGACCCTTTTGCTATAGCATTATTATGCATTTCATTTCGTATGAGTTATATCATAAGCATTTATTCTATGTTGTATGTGGTTTGCGGTTTTACTGTTTGCAGATGTTGACTTCGAGCAACAACTCCGTTCGTGCTCCTGCTCCTTCAGCTGCTGCCAGACGATGTGCTGATCAACCTTTGATCGATGATCCTGTTCACTACTACTTTACTACCCTCACTCACATGAATAGAGCTTACACTGACAAGAGGCGTATTAATGCTCTTAGTGATTGCCTGCGTACTTTGCCGCATAACGAGGTGATGGACAAGATTCGTGCCGATATGAGTAGGTTTGTCAGTTTCACGCATAAGGTTGAGGACGAGAATCGTAAGCGCGATCGGGAAGTGAGCGCTAAGTTCGAGGCTCTCGAGAGCACAGTTCGTGGTTTGAAGGCAGAGTTGGAAGAAGTGAAGGGGAAGTTGCGGAGGTATGAGACTCCGGTCGAGACTCATGCTGGCCCACTTATCACACCCGCTCTAAGCAGATGTGATATGATGATTCATGATTGATTATTTATTTCATAAGACTTAATGTCCTTTCATACATACATTTTTGGGTTATGTACGGCGTTTTACCGAGGATTTTATTAAGGTTTTTGTTATGGGATATAATTTTCATTATGTATGGATGGTTATTTCTTTATGACATCTATTATCATTATCATATTTTACTTCTAATGTTGTGACTCTTGGCATGTTATATTATGCGTAATGTTGATCATGTATGTTAGGTGCTATGTATGTTGTATGATTTTATCATAAAATATGTATGCATGTGGTGGTTATTTCTATAACAATCATAACTGTCATGTTATTACTCATAGTGTTCGTTGACTATTATTTTAATGGTTGATCGTTTCGTGTTCGATCTGTTCCTTTATAACACTAGTATTATTCTTAGTACTAACGGTTGTGTTATTCTGTTTTGAAGATCATGCCTCCTAGAGAGTCCAACGAAGCCCACATGCAACGTCTTATCTCCGAAGGTATAGCTGCTGCTATGGCAGCAAATGCAAATGCTGATGCTAACAACAACAATCAGGTGGGATGCTCCCACAAAACGTTCATGGCAAGGCGACCCCAGGAGTTTAGTGGTACTGAGGGGCCTATCGGACTCACTCGTTGGTTCGAGAAGATTGAGTCTATTTTCAGAGTTAGCCGAGTTCGGGAGGAGGACAAGGTTAGTTTTGCTAGTTGCACTCTCAAGGATAGTGCATTGACCTGGTGGAACAACTTGGTTAATAGTTTGGGTAACGATGTGGCGTATGGTTTAACTTGGAATGATTTTAAGAATAGGATGATCACCCGGTATCGTCCTCGGGGTGAACTCAAGAAATTAGAGGCTGAACTTAAGAATTTGAAAATGAAGGGCACCGATCTAGATGCCTACGAGCAGAGATTCTTCGAGTTGACTTTGTTATGTCCTACTTATTATGCGGATGAGGACCGCAAAATTGAAGCTTACATCGATTGATTATCTGAGAAAATCGAGCATGGGGTCGAGTCTAGTGAGCCCCAGACAATTGAGGCTGCGATGTCTATGGCTCATAAGTTGAATGATAAGATCTTGAGAAGAAGCAAGGCTGCTGTAACTGAACCCAGTGAAGAGACTGTTAAGAAAGCTGATAATTGGAAGAAAAAGTGGGATAATAACCGCAATCAAAGCCAAGGTCAGCAGAAAAAGCAGGATACTTCTGGTTCGAATAACCGCAGTCAGCGTGTGTGTCCTAGATGTTACAAAGCTCATGATGGTTACTGTACCGTTACTTGTAAGAGGTGTTCCAAGCAGGGACACATTGCAAAAGATTGTACAGTGCTTCTGCCGGGTTCTACTCCTCCTATTGCTGGTGGTAATAACAATGCTGGTAACAAAGGTGGGAATGGTAATGGTAGTGGAAAGTCGAATAATGGTGGTAATCAGAGAGTTTGTTATGAGTGTGGGAAGCCGGGGCATTTCCGTGATGCCTGTCCTAACAAGAAGACTACAGAGACTGCACGTGGTAGAGCGTTCAACATTAACGCCAAGGATGCTGAGGAAGATCCTAAACTCGTTACGGGTACGTTCTCGATCAACAAATTATCAGTTTATGTACTATTTGATTCAGGGGCTGATTTGAGTTTTGTGTCGAGTAAATTTAGTCCAAAAATCAAAACACCATTAACTCCTTTAG
Source organism: Rutidosis leptorrhynchoides (assembly GCF_046630445.1). Lineage (NCBI taxonomy): Eukaryota > Viridiplantae > Streptophyta > Magnoliopsida > Asterales > Asteraceae > Rutidosis > Rutidosis leptorrhynchoides. The sequence continues at coordinate 369,564,944 of NC_092341.1, read as the reverse complement.
ACAATACTTATGTAACAACCCAACCCGATAACCGGCCATAAACAGTCCCAAAAAAAAAAAATTAAAAGCTGCTGGACAGGGGAGTGTGCGGCGCGCATCCCCTGTAGTGCGCGGCGTGCACAGAGCATTCCAGCTTCTGTCCGAACTGTTTTTAACACACAAAAAGATGGACCACTTCCCGACATTTTTAGACCGAACGCTTTTCACAACAAACTTATATATGTAAAACTAACACGAATCAAACATAAAAATGATGTTTTACAAGCGGGGCCCACACGACCCAAAATACAAGTTTAATGCAAGTTTAGAGTTTCGACCACCAAAAAGTTTAAGTTCCAAACTACACAATGAGCATGGCATTTGGGATTAAACTACCCAACTACCGGTCAAACTCCAAGAGCTACTAAAGCCAAAAGCGTCCCCTAGCATCAAGCAGGATCTCTAGTCCAATACGATGCCCTTACCCTTGTCCAAAACCGAACCTATAAAATGGTAAACAACGAGAGGGTAAGCAAAGCTTAGTGAATGCAATAATTATACGAATACATATATAATTATACCTACTTGCATACACTTACACAAACCGCAAACATGCTAGCAACACAATTAGCTTATCGTCACATTAACAAGCTATAATCTCCAATACCACAAGCTAGCAACAACTGCATAATAATATAACTCGAAATGATATAATATGCTTACAACACAAGTAACCATGGTCGACCAATAGTACAAAGGAACGGCGCTCGCGAAAACGCCATCGGTGTTCATAACATCCATTAGGGCACTTAACACCTCGCACCACTAACCCCTAGGGTGGCACCTTAACACCTCGGCACATCACCCCGAGTGGCATCTTAACACCTCGATGCAACACTCATTATTTTACGGAGTGGTGTCTTAACACCTCGACACTACACTCCTAGGTGGCATCTTAACACCTCGATGCTACACCCGAGTGGCATCTTAACACCTCGATGCTACACCCTTCACGTGAAACGTGGTGTCTTAACACCTCGACACTACACCTTTCACGCTACAACAAATAGATACATTATATACATACGCATATAATTATTCCACTCACCTTAACAATTAGATGACGATTTCAACCTCCACAAGCTTCAAAGCAAAGTACCTAATATAATAAGTACTTGATCAACACACAAGCTAAGTGGACTCAATACTAACACTTACACATGAGCATTTAATGACTTAATGTATTAAATCGCCCATTTATACCAAAACCGCCCAATTAAAGTCAAGACCACCACTAATCACTTAAAAGCTAGTGATTAAGGTCCAACAACACCAACTAATACATAATTAGGGTAATTCATACCCATCTTTCCAAACTAGGTCAATTTATTACCCAAATAACCATTTTAAGACAACACACCCATTTCGGGTCATCCACTAACTAACCAACACCCATTTACTAAATAACTAGGTGTGTTAGCAATTAACTCACCAATTAGGGTTCATAAACATCATTTAATACTTTGAAACCCTAGACTAGTCACCAATTAGTATTCAAGACTCAATTTTACCCAAGAACACCCAAAATCACCAATAATGGGTTTTGTGTTCATCATTTACTCAAACCCTAACCCTTACACTAAATCAAAGTAAGGAAAATAAAATTAGAACATACCACAACTACCACAACGAAGCTAGAGATAAGATGAACGACTTTAATGCTTGAACTTTAACCCAAAACAAGCTTCTTCCTCTTGGATTTAAGCTTTCTCTCTTAAAAATCACAATCTCTCTCTAGAATTAAAGTTAAAGTGATAAGGTTGTTGATAATGGAGTAATGGTGCTCCACAAACTGACCTATCTGTCTTTAACCCGTCCATAAGTGAATTTACCAAAATGCCCATCAAAATATCTGATTTAAAAAGCTGGAACCCGGCTACAGTAAGGGGTGCGCGGCGCGCTCCCTTTAGTGTGCGCGGCGCGCACTAGGCTCAGCTCACTCAGTGACTTCTGTTTAACTGCACAACATCACCCACCCTCTATGTAACATATTTACACTGCTGTACAAACTGATTAGGGTCTTACAACTCTCCCCCACTTAGATTGGATCACGTCCTCGTGATCCGCACCAAATACTAGAAGTTAAGCACTCTACCTTGAACATTTCCGTCTCCAATGCGGAATTACACTTGTAGCAATCACTCATCAGGGTTCTCACTTCGTACACTAACGCATCATAATACAACAACCGTACTTCACACTTCCATTCGATCAAAATTCTCACCACTCACTCGGAAATACACCGTGAAAACATCATAATATATCTTTCCAAAAGCCATAGCACTCCATCATTTCACGATATCGGGTAATCAACCCACGAGACCCAATAACTACAACCATTTGCTCTTATGCCGAGTATCCAAACTCGTACCCTACACTCCACAATCGTCCTAAAAGTAGTACAATCCACTGACAATCATTGTCGTCACGCCTATCAATCGTGGAATATTCGGGAATCATCCCGACACTTTTCGAAAATCTCTCGTATCCCTCTATCGGGAACTTCGCCATACCGTCTCACGTCGCTAACTACCTTCGCAATTAACTCCAAAGTCCAACTTGGGACTTTTTCGAAGACCATCGAAGCTTTCCTTTCCTAAATGAGCGACACCTGTTCGCTCATCACGTCTACTAGATAGGAACTTTTCCGCATTCTCCGGCGTTGGTCATACTAAATAATCCTTCCAAGGACTCGCTATAAGATATTCGAACCTCGGTCTTTCAAATCATTTGAGTGTCAACGCTCGCTAAACATCACACTATACCACCGTTGTAAATTCGAGTTTCTCACCGGTACCCAAAATCAAAGCAATCACATCATCGGGGTCAAAAGTTACACTAGTAGGTATAAGGAGGCACCTGACGTTGTGTTATCCAACTCCGATTACTAACACCGAGTTTCCCAGACTCGACCCTTACGGGGTCTACTCCTGATGTCACACGTCACCTAACTACACGCGGTCACACAAATCTAACGAACCTTACGGCTCGACACCCATGACTTCCTAGCGGCACCTGCTAGTCACTATCCACCTAGGCCGCATAGCTAGTCTACTTATATTCCATCTCAACACTAAGGAGGCGCTTGGGACACCAAGGCTTACACCTTTCCAACTTGGTCCTAACCATTAACCCGGTTACCTACATACATAAGGATAGTTAACCACCAAGACTCTACTCGCACACGAACGCGATTAACGGAAATGCCTCTAGAACGGCACACCGCATACACCCCCAAAATCATAAAAGAAAAGAGTGGCCGTCAAGAGCGTACACCACTCTCCACACAATCACAAAACCGCCATTGAAATCGAATCGTCAATTAATCATTAATTCGAAGATTATTCCAATAACTAAATACACACTTGCACGAATTCCGAAACGTGCAATACACAAAACATCCGAAGTCTATAATGATCACTTAGAATACGCGAAGTCGTCACGTATTCTTCCAACTTCTCTAGGTAATCATTCTCTAAGAGTCAACATTATTAACCAAATTGTCACCCGCAATTTACTAAAGTCCACAATTCCGAGTACAAAGTTTGCTCAATCCTTTATATCGGGAAGAACTTAACCGATCTCGTGCCAAGATATCAATCCCCTAGCGTACCCTTACCAAGTACAATGCTAAAAACCACCAAGTCTCAACCTAATGTCAACAACCCAAAAGATGAAGGCCAAGTAAAAATGAATCCTTACGGATAACACCTTCCACCTAACACCCCTCTTAGTACACATACACGGCTAATACGCATCTACCACAAGTATTTGATCAGAACACGGCTATTGTATCACTAGTCACACAACATGGTCCTCATGACCGAACCACCGGCGTATACAACCAGTAGTTTTCAATACTAACAATAAGAAGGTTATTCAATACAAAACTCAAGGTGTACAAAAACGGCTATCGTGATATATCCGTTGTGCGCAAAAATGGCTATTGCAACACTACCAACAATATGTGTGTGAAACACGGCTACCGCACTATTAATACCAATGTGTGAGTAAAACCGACTATTACTCACAACCATGTGCACAAAACGGCTATGTGCACAATTCCTACGGGCAATTAAAAGTAAATATACAAGTAACGGTTCTTCCCGAGTGCCGCTTGCCATCCATCACAACCAAGGGTGGTAACGAAGAGTTAATCCTTCTGGATATCCCTCATCACCTATCACAAGTCAAACGCGGTCAACAGAGAGATGACCCCAAATAAACACATATATCTAATTTCCTCGTAGTACACAAAATGGCTATTTTGTAACTACTACCCAAAGTATACGACAATGAGGCATCGTACCCTTTCTCGAATCCCATTACGCTTCCTCGGTAGGAATATAAATCCTAATAAAGTCGACACAATTTCTTTGATGTAACACTACCAACTTCCCAACGTAGAACCTCGTTCCTAAATCAAATCGTCAAGATTACAAAGTCAAATGATTTCGCCATTTACCGTCGTACACGACCATACTTGGCGTCGGTCCCTCTTCCTGAATTCTCGAGAGCTCAATTCGATAATAATAAATACTAACGTCTACCGTCACCCGATTGCGCCACTAAAGTGATGACACAATGTCAACATAACACGTATCCTTTTAGAAAAAAATTACCGCTACCCGCAAGGTAGACTTTTCCAACTATCAAATCCTTTCTACCCGTTACCACTACGAAAGCATCCGGTCAACGATACACACATTCTCTCAAGGGTTTCACCCACTTCACTACAAACGCGAACACGCGCTCACAACCTAACGCCAAAGTTCGTTCTCATGGCTTAGCGGATTCATTTACCCTATCACTAAGAAATGCTTAATTGCACCAAGTCTTACGCCCTCGTCCGTCAATACAAATGTCATCATAGGGTGTTTCCATTAGGAATGTCACCTGCATCAATACTACGTATTACCACTATGCATTCGTCCCCAGGGCGCGTTTCCACGAGTCAACGACTCAGGCGCTACCCTGGTGCACTATCATCAAAACCATCAACAAACCGAATCTTTACCGAGTTCACTTGAGTCTAAATAGATCTCGAAGCAAAGTTTAAGTCCCTAATACATACACGAATCCATCGGCACAAATAAACAATAATAAGGCATATTTGCACCAAAGACGAAAATACCTGAAACATCATCGTTGGACCCTTGCGCTCCACTGATCATCAGATAGTCACGCTCTAACCTCCTAACCCGATCTACAAACGATTCGGAACATTCTGACTTACGGTGTCCCTTCTTTTGGCAAATAAAGCACTTGATCGTGCTTAAAGGTACACTCGTACAATCCCGTGCAAAATGACCTCGTCCTCCACACCGAAAGCACGTAGGCCCATAACCTGTCTTACTCCTCTTCTTCACTTTTTCAACACCTCCGGCGTACTTCTCGCCCTTTTACTAGGAGCACCTCTTGATTCTAACTTTCTCTTACCCAAAGAGTGATCAGCAAATTTTGAAGCATGAGATTCAATCCCCATAGTTGCTCCTTCGTCACCGTCACATTGAGGTTTAGGAAACCTCTTTTCTAACTCTTCCTTCACGACCTTAGGGACTCGGTCTCGAACCATCTCGGTCACTATTCCCTCGAACGACTCTTGGAGAACTTGCTTAACCTTGTTGGCGAAAATCAAGATATAGCGTTCGAACTCCGCCTCAATCCTTAATGTTAACTCATCCTTCCCCTCATGAATAGGCGCGTCCGTTCCGGTTCCATCTTCCGTCTTCATTCTAAAGAATGCATATAGATTAAACAACGAAACGAAAAGGAACGACATACATATACCACACCGCCTCATCTTGGTTGATACTCGTCGTACATTGCTTGTTTGACACATCTTGAACCCGTAACAATGGTAGCTAATCATTGTTACGCGAGCACGTCGCATTAACTTGCTAGTACAACGTCTATCTCGCTTGATGATTGCTAAAACAACACAAAACGATTAGTGCAAGGTTAGTTCACATAGACCTAAGCACTAATCAAATCCCCGGTCCGACCCGTCTCCTACAAGTCCCGCAAAAAATGCATACACATTAAAGTCTAAGTCTAGGCACCTATCTCAAGTCGCCTAAATCCCTTAGACCATGCTCTGATACCACTTGTAACAACCCAACCCGATAACCGACCATAAACAGTCCCAAAAAAAAAATTTAAAAGCTGCTGGACAGGGGAGTGTGCGGCGCGCATCCCCTGTAGTGCGCGGCGTGCACAGAGCATTCCAGCTTCTGTCCGAACTGTTTTTAACACACAAAAAGATGGACCACTTCCCGACATTTTTAGACCGAACGCTTTTCACAACAAACTTATATATGTAAAACTAACACGAATCAAACATAAAAATGATGTTTTACAAGCGGGGCCCACACGACCCAAAATACAAGTTTAATGCAAGTTTAGAGTTTCGATCACCAAAAAGTTTAAGTTCCAAACTACACAATGAGCATGGTGTTTGGGATTAAACTACCCAACTACCGGTCAAACTCCAAGAGCTACTAAAGTCAAAAGCGTTCCCTAGCATCAAGCGGGATCTCTAGTCCAATACGATGCCCTTACCCTTGTCCAAAACCGAACCTATAAAATGGTAAACAACGAGAGGGTAAGCAAAGCTTAGTGAATGCAATAATTATACGAATACATATATAATTATACCTACTTGCATACACTTACACAAACCGCAAACATGCTAGCAACACAATTAGCTTATCGTCACATTAACAAGCTATAATCTCCAATACCACAAGCTAGCAACAACCGCATAATAATATAACTTGAAATGATATAATATGCTTACAACACAAGTAACCATGGTCGACCAATAGTACAAGGGAACGGCGCTCGCGAAAACGCCATCGGTGTTCATAACATCCATTAGGGCACTTAACACCTCGCACCACTAACCCCTAGGGTGGCACCTTAACACCTCGGCACATCACCCCGAGTGGCATCTTAACACCTCGATGCAACACTCATTATTTTATGGAGTGGTGTCTTAACACCTCGACACTACACTCCTAGGTGGCATCTTAACACCTCGATGCTACACCCGAGTGGCATCTTAACACCTCGATGCTACACCCTTCACGTGAAACGTGGTGTCTTAACACCTCGACACTACACCTTTCACGCTACAACAAATAGATACATTATATACATACGCATATAATTATTCCACTCACCTTAACAATTAGATGACGATTTCAACCTCCACAAGCTTCAAAGCAAAGTACCTAATATAATAAGTACTTGATCAACACACAAGCTAAGTGGACTCAATACTAACACTTACACATGAGCATTTAATGACTTAATGTATTAAATCGCCCATTTATACCAAAACCGCCCAATTAAAGTCAAGACCACCACTAATCACTTAAAAGCTAGTGATTAAGGTCCAACAACACCAACTAATACATAATTAGGGTAATTCATACCCATCTTTCCAAACTAGGTCAATTTATTACCCAAATAACCATTTTAAGACAACACACCCATTTCGGGTCATCCACTAACTAACCAACACCCATTTACTAAATAACTAGGTGTGTTAGCAATTAACTCACCAATTAGGGTTCATAAACATCATTTAATACTTTGAAACCCTAGACTAGTCACCAATTAGTATTCAAGACTCAATTTTACCCAAGAACACCCAAAATCACCAATAATAGGTTTTGTGTTCATCATTTACTCAAACCCTAACCCTTACACTAAATCAAAGTAAGGAAAATAAAATTAGAACATACCACAACTACCACAACGAAGCTAGAGATAAGATGAACGACTTTAATGCTTGAACTTTAACCCAAAACAAGCTCTTTCCTCTTGGATTTAAGCTTTCTCTCTCAAAAATCACAATCTCTCTCTAGAATTAAAGTTAAAGTGATAAGGTTGTTGATAATGGAGTAATGGTGCTCCACAAACTGACCTATCTGTCTTTAACCCGTCCATAAGTGAATTTACCAAAATGCCCATCAAAATATCTGATTTAAAAAGCTGGAACCCGGCTACAGTAAGGGGTGCGCGGCGCGCTCCCTTTAGTGTGCGCGGCGCGCACTAGGCTCAGCTCACTCAGTGACTTCTGTTTAACTGCACAACATCACCCACCCTCTATGTAACATATTTACACTGCTGTATAAACTGATTAGGGTCTTACAACTTATGTTGTTGAGATAGCTAATGGTAAAGTGCTTACTGCTAAGACTGTGTATCGTAAATGTAATATTAATTTGGCCAGTATAGATTTTGAGATAGATTTGGTACCGATTGAACTTGGTAGTTTTGACATTGTTATTGGCATGGATTGGTTGTCTGCGAATCGTGTTGAGATTGTGTGTTATGATAAAGCTATTCGTATTACTAATGTGGTTGGAGAGCCGCTGATGGTTTTTAGAGATAAGAAGTGCAGACAGTTAAATCTTATTAGCTGTTTGAAGGTTCATAAACATCTTCGCAAGGGCTGTCATGCTATTTTATCCCATGTTGTGGATTCTGATAGAGAAGAGAAGAGCGTTGGTAATGTTCATATTGTTAGAGATTTTCCCGAGGTATTTCCCGAAGATTTGCCTGGCCTTCCGCCGCAGCGCGTGGTAGAATTTCAAATTGATCTCGTTCCCGGTGCTGCTCCTGTTTTGTTCGTTAAGAAGAAAGATGGTTCTTTTCGTTTGTGCATCAATTATCGCGAGTTGAACAAGCTTACTGTTAAAAACCGTTACCCTTTACCTCGAATTGATGATCTGTTCGATCAGCTTCAAGGTTCATCTGTTTATTCTAAAATCGATCTTCGTTCCGGCTATCATCAGTTGCGTGTTAAAGAATCTGATGTTTCGAAAACTGTTTTTCGCACCCGTTATGGTCACTATGAATTCCTTGTTATGCCGTTCGGATTGACAAATGCACCTGCTGTGTTCATGGACCTCATGAATTGTGTGTGCAGACCCTATCTGGACAAATTCGTTATCGTTTTCATCGACGACATCCTTATTTATTCTAAGAGTGATGATGAGCACGAAGAACATTTGAGGTTAGTGCTTGATCTGTTGAGAAAAGAAGAATTGTACGCTAAGTTCTCTAAGTGTGCTTTCTGGTTAAGAGAAGTTCAATTCCTTGGACATATTGTTAGTAAACAGGGAATACAAGTTGATCCTGCTAAGATTGAGGTGATTGAGAAGTGGGAAACTCCGAAAACTCCTACTCAGATTCGTCAGTTTCTAGGGTTGGCAGGTTACTATAGAAGGTTCATTCAAGATTTCTCTCGTATCGCGAAACCTCTGACAGCTTTAACGCATTAGGGAAAGAAGTATGAGTGGAAAGATGAACAAGAAACTGCTTTTCAGATTTTGAAGAAGAGGTTGACTACCGCTCCGATATTGTCACTACCTGAGGGTAATGATGATTTTGTTGTTTATTGTGATGCTTCGCGTCAGGGCTTTGGCTGTGTTTTGATGCAGCGGAAGAAAGTTATTGCGTACGCGTCACGTCAGTTGAAGATTCACGAACAGAACTATACAACCCATGATTTAGAGTTGGGGGCTGTCGTTTTTTGCGCTTAAGATTTTGAGACATTATTTGTATGGGGTTAAGAGTACAGTGTACACAGATCACAAAAGTCTTCAACATATCCTCAATCAGAAACAGTTGAACATGAGACAACGAAGGTGGATTGAGATATTGAATGATTATGATTGTGAGCTTTTATATCATCCGGGTAAGGCCAATGTTGTGGCAGATGCGTTAAGTCGTAAAGAAAGAGCTGAACCTCGCAGGGTTAGAGCCTTGAATATGATGATTAGAACAAACCTCGCTAGGCAGATTCTTGAGGCACAACAAGAAGCCTTGAAGGAGGAGAATTTTGTGAAGGAGAATATAAGAAGCGTGGCTAAGAAGTTTGAGGTACGAGCTGATGGTACTAGGTACTTTGCGGGACTTCTTTGGGTTCCGAAATTTGGAGGTCTCTGACAATTGGTTTTAGATGAGGCTCATAAGTCTAGGTACTATATTCATCCTGGTTCAGGAAAGATGTACCAAGATCTTAAGGAGCTGTATTGGTGGCATAATTTGAAAGGTGATGTGGCTAAGCATGTGGCTAAGTGTTTGACATGAGCTAAGGTTAAAACTGAACATCAAAAACTATCTGGACTTTTGGTGTAACCTGAGATTCCCGAGTGGAAATGGGAAGGTATTACGATGGATTTTATTACTAAGTTACCGAGAGTTGCTGGTGGCTATGATACCATTTGGGTGATTGTAGATCGACTCACTAAGTCGTCTCACTTTTTGCTGATTAGGAAAACAGATTCGATGGAGAAGCTTACTCGTTTGTATTTGAAGGAGATTGTTTCTAGACATGGTGTTCCTGTATCTATTATTTCAGACCGAGACAGTCATTTTACATCGAGGTTTTGGCGATCCTTACAAGAAGCTTTAGGAACTAAGTTAGATATGAGCACCGCTTATCATCCTCAAATGGATGGTCAGAGTGAAAGGACCATTCAAACGTTAGAAGATATGTTACGGGCGTGTGTCATTGATTTTGGTAATGGGTGGGATAAATATTTACCACTAGCTGAATTTTCTTATAACAACAGCTATCATGCAAGTATTAAAGTCGCACCGTTTGAAGCTCTGTATGGTAGAAAGTCCAGGTCTCCTATTTGTTGGAATGAGGTTGGGGATACTCAACTCACAGGTCCAGAAATTATTCACGAGACTACTGAGAAAATTGTACAGATTAAAGAAAGATTGAGAACCACCAGAAGTAGGAAAAAGAGTTACGCTGATAAGAGAAGGAACGATATCGAATTTCAGGTCGGTGATCATGTTATGTTGAAAGTATCACCTTGGAAAGGAGTGGTGCGTTTTGGTAAAAGGGAAAAGTTGAATCCTCGTTTTGTGGGATCGTTTGAGATCATTGAGAGAGTTGAACCAGTGGCTTATCGTTTGAAATTGCCGCAAGAACTCAGTGCTGTTCACGATGTTTTCCATGTATCGAATTTAAAGAAGTGTTTGGCCGAGGTCGACCAGACTATTCTTCTTGAGGAACTTCATGTTGATAAGCAATTACATTTTATTGAGGAGCCTGTTGAAATTATGGATCGAGAGGTTAAGACTCTTATGCTGAGCCGAATTCCTATTGTCCGAGTTAGATGGAACGCCAGACGCGATCCCGAGTTTACTTGGGAGCGTGAAGATCAGATGAAGCAGAAGTACCAACATTTGTTCCCAGATGCCGAGTCAACCCCTGCACCTGCTTAAATTTCGGGACGAAATTTCTGTAACGGGAAGGTACTGTCACGACCCTACTTTTTCCGTTATCTTTTACCGTTAATTATTTAACGACCGTTAACTGTTAATTGTGCCATGTCATTCCTATGACCTATATTATTATTTTTATAATTATATATATATTAATTATTAAGTGTTATGTGAATATTTGTATTCATATTTTAAATTATACGTTTCTATGTGTCGCGGGTTTCTATCCGGCGAATCTTTTCGGTTTTCAAACCAACGGTCGAGTTTTTGGGATATTTAAATCCTAATTATTTTAAATATGATATTTTAAGATCATATAATTATATATAGTATTTATATTTATTTTTCGTCGCGTAATTATTATCTCTCCGAATTTTTAATCGCTTAAGCGTGTTTTCGCGTTTCAGGTTCCGTTCGGGCTTTCGGGCCATAAGGAAATGAACATTTAGCAAATTGGGCTTGTGGGTCCCACCACACACACCCCATTCTTCCGAGACCAAGGGGGAGGGGGGTATACCCCTTTCATTTTTGCACTACTCCTCATTTCCACATTTTATTTCAAATTAGCAAAACCTAAATTTATTTTGTGCTCTCCTACCTCCCTTCCCTTGTGCCGTCACCAAACACAACCACCAACATCATCATCATCATTCAATCTAGCTTGGATCATCCATTGTTATACATAAACGCGTTCTACTAATCATCCTCTACACGAATCAATCACTTGTTTCTCGATTAGGGTATAAACCCTAACCCTAGAACTTTTAATTTTTCATTATTTTTCTATTTTTGATGTCTATTTTAATAGTATGTTAGTTATATGTTGTTGTAATGATGTTTGTATGCATAGAATTGCTCAAAAACATATGTTTTCAGTTTGATTTAATTGGGACAGCAGCTAATTCGTTCATTTCTGATATTGTGACTGTTATAAAAGTGAAAATAAAGTAGTTATATGAGTTCCTCTCATCAAGACATTAATTTTAGACTCCGGATTCATGTCGTTTCTGTAGCGACCCTAACAAATCGTCAAGTGACGGCGTCGACTACGTAGGTCCCATTACATGGTCATAAGTCTTTAAGACAACGTTTGACCAAAATATGTCGCATTCATTTCAATGTAAAAGGGTGTTTCAAGTTTACAAAAGAAGTTCGACGGCTAGTTACATTACAATGTTAAACGTACAATTGAAACCTATGCGACACAATTTAAAAGTAGCCAAAAAGATGCTCCAAATATGCATGTATACTCGACATCCAAGCAAGTATCAAAAGAGTGCAGAAGCATGTATCACTTAAGCATTCAAAACCTGAGAAAAACATAGAAGAATCTGTCAACGAAAACGTTGGTGAAATCATAGGTTTAGTAAGTAAAATGTATTGAACCACAAGGTTCTTTATGAATTGCTTAACCAAAATCGTTCACATTCCAAAATAGTATTTGTATCACGAGCACCCAATTATCAAGGCTTAACTGAATCTTCCCTCTGAATTTTTGAATTTAGTGTTAGAACTTACACTATACATTGTTGAAATTATATTTCATTCACTAACGGTAGCGAACCGTCTGAATGAGGGTTTGTTAAACCCGTATGGCCACACAACATAATTACACGCTTACACTTACACCCTGCAAGTGGAACTAATGATAATTGGATTGAGGACTTTTGTTCAAACTCGTATGCATCTTTGTATTCGTATTTGTTCACAATGTAAAAGCATGAAAAGTATATAAGTATGAAATGTATGTGTTTCTCAACCCACGATGTAAAGAATAAAAGTGATTGAAAAAAAAAAGTGGGACTATGATCTCACCTTGAGTGCAAGAATTAATAAAGTACTTCAACAAGTAAACGCGTGCAAAGACAAAGCTAGTCTTGACCTAAACATATATGTTATATCAATAACGGTAAACACAAACGGTCAAAGATGTTCAATTAGTCCTATGGCTCGTTACGACTCGATTATAAAGCATGTGAATCAAATTGTCAAGTTTCATGCAAGATACAAGTAAAGAATCATGTTAGAAAGATTGCATAATCATTTGGTTAAGTTTGACAAAAAGTCAAACTTTGGTCGGGTCAAAGTCAACGAAAAAGACAACATGTTCGGGTCGGGTCCCGGACTATTTTTCTATGCTAATTATTCATATATAAGTATATTAGAACAAGTTTCATGTGAATCGGAGGTCGATAGCTAGTCAAACATTTCGCGTGAAATGTGCCAAATGAAGCAGAATCTGGCCAGGCTAATCCGCGCGCCGCGCGGGGATGGGGCGCGCCGCGCCACCATCTGGGCAGACACTTTTCTGTTTTTCACAAGTATGCACGAGCTAAAACCAAATAACCACATCTTATGATCCGCAAACAATTAGAACATGTATCTTATATCATCGGAAAGGTAATTTGACGAGGAAAACACCTAGACACATTTCATCAAGCAATTCAACACTTACAACAACCCAAAACCGCATTAAACGTTCATAATCAAAGTTTCAAGTTCTAAAAACGCATTTCATGATTCGGGCAACCAATTTACATGTATGATATGCCGTTTTGAAGGTAATCAAGCACACATTGCAACCAAACACTTATCAACAACAATTCATAGCATTTGATGCACCAAAAGTTCATATAAAGCTTATCAAATCCTAATCCAAGTTCACAAAATCACTAATCATGTTCTTGAAGTTTTCTTAATCAACCTATACACCAAAACGAAGCTAATGATACTAGTAACACAATTAAAACATGGACTTTAACAATCTAACAACATATGAGCATCCAAAACACAAGATTAAGCAAGCATTTTTCATATTCAAGCTAGTTACACCAAAAACAACAAATCGAGCATACAAATTACATACACGACATCACAATGAGCCATAGACACTAATTAACAACTTTATAACTCAAAAATCTCAAGAACACATAAAATTAGTGATTTTAGAAAGTTACCCAAATGAGATGAAGTTGGTATCAAATTGAAGAGGATGAAGAGAGGATTCCAAATATGTATTTTGTTTTGATTGAAGTTTGCTAGATCATGAATGGATGATGAATCTTTGTAATGGAGAATTTAAGAAAAATAGGGAAGTATTAAAGAAAAAGAGAAAATGGAGAGGATAATGAATGGAGGAGGTGGTTTGACCACTTTGACCTAGTCAAAGGTTTGGTCTTTTGACAAGTCTAGTCCCTCTAGTTTGTAATCGGGTGCGGGAATTAACCAAACGAATTATTTTAAGTTACACGAGAGTACGGGAGATGTTATAATCCAATAACGAAAATATTGTAAGAATGTAGCTAATGGAGGATACGAATCGAGATACCGAGGATATAAAAAAAAAAAAAGACGGCGTTAAAAATAATTTAACGGAAAAACGCGGGATGTTACATTATCCACACCTCAAAAGAAATTTCGTCCCGAAATTTAGTTGGAAGTAATAATCGACGTCTCTTACTCGAGACCTAGTGTTGTAACTCTACGAAGGAGTGAAGGCACTTTCTTGGACATTCCACGAATCCGGATAGTCGGGGTGTTACGTAGTGTTGAGGTTTGGGTTCACGATCCATGATTTCAACCAGTTTTCCCATGAAGGAGAGTTTGTCATCAATGTTTGGTGCATCTAGAAGGATTGCACATTCCTGTTCCGCAGGACACGTTTCTAAGTTGTTACACAAAATGTAAGGTAAACGGAAACTTAATTGAGTCGGCAGCTCTAAACGGTAGGGAGCGGTTCCAATGCGCCCCAAGGTTTCAAAAGGATCAATATTGCGGATATAACCTTCCTCGATTTCCCAAATGGATTACACCTTTCCAAGGTGTAGTTTCTCAATATTACGCGGTCACACACTGGGACTTTGTGAGGTTTTCATCTAAGTTTGGTATAACTCTTATGGCAACTACGGGTCGTCTCGAGCCCTTCTCGGACTTGAATGATCTCAATTGTTGTTTCTTGATAAAGTTCAGATTTCGGTGTTTGCTTGCCACATGCGTTGGTCCAACGAATAGGGGTATGACATTTGCGGTCCTATAGGGTTTCGGAAGTGCGGCGTTAGTACACGAATGGTAACCGTAGTGGGAGAAATCAACTAAAAGCGACCATACAAGTTTGAAACATGTCCTTCCATGATGTAATTCATTCGTTTGTTCAGTTCGTCGGTTTGTGGAAGATACGCGGTACATATGTCTAAGCAGGTTCCCAAGGTCTCTTGCGAAACTAGAAGCGATACGAGTATTTTGATCTGAGGTAATTGGCAATGGTACACCGTATTGGAAAAGAATTTCGTAAGATATGTTTGAACAAGTTAGTTAGGGTTCGAAAATGTTCGTTAGGACTATTCACCCTCGTGGCGAATACTAATGTAATATGAAGAGTTTCTCTATCCATTGAGAAATGTTACAAGGAGTTTCCTCATACGGGGGTGCGAGCGATGAAGATAGAAGTGAAATGAGAACTTAGAGTAGAGTGAGTTTACATCTCGAGGTTACCATATCGTGCATCTAGTTGTCAAATGTTGAGGTTTGAAAAAGAAACAAGATAGTACACGTAGTTTTATAGTTCGGGGTTGAATAGTAGTTGACCGATTATCCGAAACACAAGGACGTTAAGTCAAAGAAGAGTGAAGTATCCTTGGATCATGGGTTGTCTTAAGTTCCAGTAATATCAGACGGTAACGGTGAAATAACAGAGGTATGTAATGTGGTACGTGATGACGAGAAAATTGATCGGATCCAATATTAAGTATTCAAATTTTCCGTGCTAAATAACGATTTTCAGTTTTCCTTTATTTCGAGTCGAGAAAGTATGCCTTTCAGGCGTTCAAGTAGAATTATTTCCATATTTGAGTTCCATCTGGTGCTATACGAATTAAGCTAGCAAGGTTGGTGTGAATAATCACGTTCAAGATTCGGGCACGTAGAGGTTTAGATTTCTACCTTAATGAGTTATCGACGGTAAAGAACAAGCATCACGAGGAAAATTCGAAATTGAATCTTTGGTAACAACCGGTGAGATCTAAGATTTTACGAGTATAAGTCTGAGTTGGGAGAGTTCCCTGATTACGTGTGGCTTGATTTCGAGATTGGTTGTAATGCCTCGACCATTAGCATCATGGTCTAGAAAATTGGACTTTGTTCAACAAAAATTCCCACTCGAAGAATTTGGTATAGAGTTGCTCTTTTCTCAACAGTTCGAGCGTAAGACGGTAAAGTTGTTCGTTTTCCTTCTTCACTTGAATAGGTTAAGATATCATCAATAAATACGATAACGGATTTGTCTAGATAAGTTTGCATATGCGGTTTAGGAGGTTCATGAATACGGACGGAGTCCTAGAATGGTACTAAGATAGATTTACAACTAACGTTGCGAGTTCGAAAATGGCTTAGGAGACATCGTCACCGGAACGGATGTCGTTTTAGGACGCACCCGGGATTCATGCAAAAATCATGAGGTCATGGATACAAGGAAGAGGGTATCGGTTTCCAACCGAAAATTACTTAGTTAGAAATCATCTAACACAATTGTAGGGAAAATAGTTTCTCCTTAACGAATAGGTTTTGAGCTCCTTAGTTCTATAGGTGTCAAGTCGAAATTCTTAACGTATCCCCTCCGATAAAATTTATAGGCACACAATATTTCCATCGGTCACTTAAATTGCCTAAGTAGGGTCTAGGGGAAAAGGTGGAGTGCAAAGGGTACGAGTCAAAGTCTTGGTTATAAAACGTCTAGCTGTAACCGAATTGAATAAGTATGAAATATACGGTTGGTTGTGAAGAAACGTACCCGTGACTAGTCCATTATCGTCTCGGGCATCCTAGGTGTCGATGTTGGAAGTTCAATGGCGGGTGTTGGGGTTGATTTTCTTATTTGGGCACTGTAACGACCCGTCAAAATCGCTATTGACGCGACACGTTAATCATTGATTCCACAGTGAGGTTTTGACCTCTATATGATACGTTTTGATAAAATATTGCATTCATTAAAATAAGTGACTTTCTAAACATAGAAAGTTATAAACATGTGGGCGAGTGCTTAGGTATAAGCAAAACCCCGAAATACATAAGTCTTTAATTTACAGGTTGACATCACAGTCCAATTATTTATTACACAACGCAGTTTTATTTTGAATGCAATAAACTTTGTACAAAGCATGAGAGACTCCATGCAGGCAACAAGCACATCACAGCGGAAGCATTCTAAGGACCTGAGAATAAAACATGCTAAAAAGTCAACACGAATGTTGGTGAGTTATAGGTTTAATTGCTCGAGTCATAAACATGTATAAAGATAGACCACAAGATTTCATCAAAAGTTTATCAATAGATTCTACGTAACAGAGCACCCTGGTAACTAAACTTAACGCTATAGTGATAATTACCCCATTCGTTTTAATACACGCAAACCAACGTGTCTTAAACTCAAATAACATACGTCCGTTAAAAGGCTAGCGCTCTAGCTCGGACGGGGATGTCAAGCCCTATGGATCCATATACAATTATTCGCGCCCACCAGTCCATATCCTATGTACTGGCAGCTACTAGTTACCAAAGCTAAGGGATTTCCGGTTTAACTCAGTGTAGAATTTAGTATGTACTTGTGTCTTATCGCGTTTAAAATAAATTGCATATATTCTCAGCCCAAAAATATTTAAAGTATTTAAAAAGGGAGACTATAAACTCACAGTTCAATATTGAGACTCAATATTGTAGGCAAATTGCGTAGACGTAATGATGGTAGATGACTGTATGGTTGGCCTTGGATTCAAGAACAATACCCCAAACAATACCCAATATTTCCTTAGCTTAAAGCGGTTTGAAACCCGAATTAAAACACCCTCGAATATACTTTATTATTATTAACTTAAATTAAAATTATAATTATAATTATAAATTAAAATTTATATTATATAAGAAAATATATTGTGAAGTTTATCGTCGAACAAACTGCGTATTTATAGTACTTTACGATTTACTGTAGCTCATGCGATCGCATGAGTTTTCAGTGTTTTTGCCATGCGATCGCATGGCCGCCTTTCCCGTTTTGTTTGCTAGTTCGTCGACATCAAATAGTATTTACTGTAGCAAATAGTGTTTAATGTAGCAAATAGTGTTTTACTGTAGCAAATAGTGTTTACTGTAGCAAATCACTGTAGCAAAGTCGTTTTCACTGTAGCACTGTAGCAAAATACGGTTTCACTGTAGCAAATAGTGTTTTACTGTAGCAAAGTCATTTTTACTGTAGCAATTAATGTTTTACTGTAGGAAAGTCGTTTTTACTTGTACATCTTATAATATATATATATATATATATATATATACATACATATATGTATATATATATATATATACATACATATATGTATATTTACATAATATTAATCCCTAAAGAGAATTGGTTTAAATTAGTCGAAATTTTTCGGGTCATCACAGTACCTCCCCGTTAAAGAAAATTTCGTCCCGAAATTTTGAGTAGTACCTGTTTCATGAGCGATATCAGTGAACAAATGTGGATACTTTTGCTTCATTTGATCTTCACGTTCCCAAGTAAACTCGGGTCCTCGTCTTGCGTTCCAACGAACTCTAACTATCGGTATTTTGCTTTGTTTTAATTGTTTGACCTCACGGTCCATGATTTCAACAGGTTCTTCGATAAAATGGAGTTTATCATTGATTCGTATTTCGTCAAGAGGAATTACGACATCCTCTTCAGCTAAACATTTCTTCAAATTTGACACGTGAAATGTGTTGTGAACACTACTAAGTTCTTGCGGTAGCTTTAATCGATAAGCAACTGTTCCAATTCTTTCGGTGATTTCAAAGGGTCCTACGTACCTAGGACTTAGCTTTCCTCGTTTACCGAATCGTACAACGCCTTTCCAGGGTGACACTTTCAACATGACTTTGTCGCCCACTTGAAATTCTAGCGGTTTTCTTCTTACATCAGCATAACTCTTTTGGCGACTCATGGCCGTTTTCAATCGCTGTTGTATTTGAATGATCTTTTCGGTGGTTTCGTGAATAATTTCTGGTCCAGTAAGTTGTCTTTCTCCTACTTCACTCCAACATATAGGAGATCTGCAGTTTCTACCGTAAAGTGCTTCAAATGGCGCTGCGTTGATGCTCGTATGATAGCTGTTATTGTATGAAAATTCTGCCAACGGTAAGTGTCGATCCCAACTGGTTCCAAAGTCAATCACGCATGCCCGTAACATGTCTTCCAATGTTTGTATTGTTCTTTCACTTTGACCATCTGTCTGTGGGTGATAAGCGGTGCTCATATCTAATCGAGTTCCCAATGCTTTTTGTAATGACTGCCAGAAACGTGATGTGAATCGGGTGTCGCGATCAGATATGATAGAGATGGGTACACCATGCCTGGAAACTACTTCCTTCAAATATAGACGTGCTAATTTCTCCATACTGTCTGTCTCCTTTATTGGTAGAAAGTGAGCTGATTTAGTTAGACGATCAACTATCACCCAAATAGTATCATGACTACTTGTAGTCCTTGGCAATTTCGTAATGAAATCCATGGTTATTCTTTCCCATTTCCACTGCGGAATTTCCGGTTGTTGCAGTAATCCTGACGGCTTTTGGTGCTCAGCTTTGACCTTTGCACACGTCAAACATTTGCTTACATAAGTAGCAATTTCTGTCTTCATATTAGGCCACCAATAAAACTTCTTGAGATCGTGGTACATTTTCCCGTTTCCTGGGTGAATTGAGTACCTCGTTTTGTGTGCTTCATCCAGTACTAGTTGCCTTAGGTTACCATGTTTTGGTACCCATATCCTACCAGCAAAATACAGGGTTCCATCGGCTTTTACTTCAAGTTGTTTTTCTAACCCTTTGCTCATTTCGCCTTTTTCGTTTTCTTCTTTTAAAGCTTCTAACTGTGCTGCTTGAATTTGCTTTGTGAGATCGGTACGAATTGTAATATTCAAAGCTCGGACCCTAAGAGGTTTTACTCTTTCTTTTCGACTTAGGGCATCAGCTACAACATTAGCCTTTCCGGGGTGGTAACGGATTTCACAATCGTAATCGTTTAACAGCTCTACCCAGCGACGTTGTCTCATATTGAGTTGTTTTTGATCAAAAATATGCTGAAGACTCTTATGGTCGGTGTACACTGTACACTTGGTGCCATATAGATAGTGTCTCCATATTTTGAGTGCAAAAACTACAGCTCCAAGTTCCAAATCGTGTGTCGTATAGTTCTTTTCATGAATTTTTAGTTGTCGTGAGGCATATGCGATAACTTTTGTGCGTTGCATTAATACACATCCTAAACCTTGGCGTGAAGCATCACAATAGATCACGAAATCATCATTTCCTTCCGGTAATGACAAAATGGGTGCAGACGTTAACTTCTTCTTTAATAACTGGAATGAGGATTCCTGTTCTGTGGACCAATCATACTTCTTTCCCTTTTGAGTCAATGCAGTTAAGGGTTTGGCGATTCTAGAGAAATCTTGAATGAATCTTCGGTAGTAACCAGCAAGACCTAAGAATTGGCGAATTTGTGTTGGAGTCTTCGGGGTTTCCCATTTACTAATGGCTTCGATCTTGGCGGGGTCAACTTTAATTCCATGTTTACTGACAACATGGCCTAAAAATTGTACTTCTTGTAACCAGAAATCACACTTCGAAAATTTTGCGTACAATTCTTCTTTCTTGAGTATCTCTAGTACCAGTCTTAAGTGTTGCTCATGTTCTTCCTTGTTCTTCGAGTAAATCAATATGTCGTCGATAAAAACAATGACAAATTTGTCTAAATACGGTCTACAGATGCGATTCATTAGATCCATGAATACTGCTGGAGCATTAGTTAATCCAAAAGGCATGACTAGAAACTCATAGTGACCGTAACGGGTTCTGAACGCGGTTTTAGGAACATCTTCTTCCTTCACTCTCAGTTGATGATATCCGGAGCGTAGATCAATCTTAGAATAAACACTTGATCCTTGCAATTGATCAAACAAATCATCAATCCTCGGTAATGGGTACCGATTCTTGATCGTTAATTTGTTTAATTCTCTGTAATCTATGCACATTCTCATAGATCCATCCTTCTTCTTGACGAACAGAATAGGAGCACCCCAAGGTGAAAAACTAGGACGAATAAATCCACGGTCCGATAATTCTTGCAACTGGTCTTGTAATTCTTGCATTTCTGAAGGTGCAAGTCTATATGGAGATCGGGCTACAGGTGCAGCTCCTGGTATGAGATCAATCTGGAATTCTACACATCTGAGTGGAGGTAGCCCCGGTAATTCTTTTGGAAATACTCCGGGATATTCTCTTACAACCGGCATGTCATCAATGCTTCTTTCTTCAGTATCGATCTTCTTTACGTGTGCCAGAATAGCATAACAACCTTTTCTTATAAGTTTCTGGGCCTTCATGCAGCTGATAAAGTTCAGTTTTGAGTTGTTCTTCTCCCCATAAATCATTAATGACGTTTCATCCTTACGAGGGATGCGGATTGCTTTCTCAGCGCAAACAACTTCCGCTCTTGTTTTGGACATCCAGTCCATGCCAACGATTACATCAAAACTTCCTAATTCTACGGGTATCAAATCAATTTTGAAGGTTTCACCAGCGAGATTCATTTCGCAACCATGGCAAATTTTATCGGCTTTTATCAGTTTACCATTAGCTAATTCAATAGTATATTTATCGTCTAGAGGTAATGATGCACAATTTAGTTTAAAACTAAAGTCTTTACACATATAACTTCTATCAGCACCCGTATCAAACATAATAGAAGCTAGTTGATTATTAACGGTAAACGTACCCGTGACAAGATTAGGATCCTCACGTGCTTTACTGGCACTAACATTAAATGCCCTCCCACGTGCGGGTTCTTTGTTCTTCTCCTTATCAGGGCATTGATTTATAAAGTGACCAGACTTCCCGCATCCATAACATTTCTTGACATCGGTCGATTTTGTCTTTACTTCAGAAACGGTGGCATAACAATCTTTCGCCACATGTCCTTTCTTGTTGCACTTATCACAGACCACTTGGCAATAGCCTGCATGATGTGTGTAACATCTTTTGCAGAACGGATGAGGTCCCTTATAGTTTGGACTTGCAGTTGCCCCATCTTGTTTACCTTTAAAAGTTTCTTGTTTCTTCAGGTGAGTACTTTTGCCCTTATATTCTTCCCATTTCCTCTTTCCTTCAGTTGTCTTGACTTCGGTAATTGGTGCCTTAATCGAACTCTCTGTGATCTGGTCCATGAGTTGGTGTGCCATTGTCATGGCTTCCTGCATCGTATTTGGTTTGGACGATGTAACATTTCCTTTGATATTGATCGATAAACCGTCAATATACATTTCTATCTTTCGCTTCTCGTTTGGCACCAATTCGGGACACAACAAGGCTAGTTCCATGAAACGCTTTTCATAGTTATTGAGATTCGCGCCGATAACCTTCAGATTACGTAACTCAGATTCCATTTTTCTGATCTCGTTTCGAGGACAGTACTCCTCGATTAGCATCTTTTTCAGTTCTTCCCAAGAGATATCATATGCCGTATCTATTCCTTCTGCTTTAGCATAATTGTTCCACCAAGTAAGTGCACCATCTTGCAACGTGCACGAAGCATACTTTGACTTGTCTCCGTTCGCACAATTACTGATTTTGAAAACGGACTCCAACTTTTCAAACCATCGGGTTAGACCGACTGGTCCCTCGGTTCCACTAAACGTCTGTGGTTTGCATCCTTGAAAAGTTTTGTATGAGCATCCGTTTCGTGAGTTTGTGTTTACGGCTGCTGCTTTGGCTGCTGCTTCGGCTGTTGCTTTTGCTGCTTCGGTTGCAGCAATTCTTTCATTCACACGTTTCTCGACTAGTTGCTCAAACTCAGCATCCGACATTTGAGACATGTTTCTTCAATAAACACAACAGATATAATTTAATCATATAGAATATTATAGGTAAAATGAGTTGTCAATAGTTAATCGTAGCATATTAATAATATGAACCAATTATTATAAAAGCCTTTTCTTCTTATTAGCATTTTATAATTATTTCTAGGGTATTACCTACCCGTTAAGTTCATACATAATAGCTAGTATAAGGAATTAACTACTAAAATCCTAATAATATTCCACTATAAAAATTATAGCGAGTTACTACATTATTATGTAATAATAATAATAATAATAAGTAGTAATAATACAAATAATCATTCCATGCATTTATTATTAATAAACCAAAATAATACAATACCATACAATACTGATATTTTACATATGCTTATTTTACATAACAAGATAGAGTAGCACACATAAGCAATAAAATAGCGCATGGAAGATTTATGGTTGCGAGGTCGTTCATTCAGAACTATCAGAAACTTCTTCCCATTTGGTTCTCTCTGCCAATTATTTGTGTGCACATGGTCCGACAGACATTCTGGCAGTGTATTTTATTTTTGGTTGGGGTTTTGAGGTACCCGTTGCCTCAGTGGGTTTAATACAATAAGGGTGGTTACGGATCGAATGGTCCTGTTCTTTTTTAATAATTAAGGACATTTTATTATTGTGGTTGTTTTTATTATCTATAGCAAGTTGGAATTTCTCCTTAGTGATCTCTTTTATTTCATTAGCGAAATCCTCCTCCTTACTGATCTCGTCTGATGACGAACTGTCTAAGTCATGTGTAGGAGAATATGATGACGAACTGCAAGAAAATGTACCGGTGGTCATGAACCGAAATCTGCCAGGCGTAATCGGCACAACCCGCCCGTCGGCGGTATATCTGGACCAATGTCCATATTTGTTTAGAAATGGACGATCCTCGTTTACTCCAGGGATCATGGGTCCATGCCAACGATACTGTGGCTCCGGAAAACTAAAGCTGGGTGGAGCTGGAACCTCCTCTGGGTTTACCGGGAGTTGAGATTCCCCGGCTAACACAATTTCTTCTTTAATAGGTATTGGAACGCCCTTTTCAGTTGTGGATAGAATAGATTCAGTGTCCGATTCCGAGTCGTACAAAATGATAGGATTAGAAGAAGTCATCTATCATATAATTGAAACAACAATTACGTTAGCATATAAATATATCACATATAATGTTTTTGACCAAATAATAAGCAAAAATCAGGAAAAACAGATATGGTCATAGTCCAGACTCACTAATGCATCCTAACAATTACCAGTTAAACACAATAATGTAATTTCTGGTTCCCTATGACCTCAAGCTCGGATACCAACTGTAACGACCCGTCAAAATCGCTATTGACGCGGCACGTTAATCATTGATTCCACAGTGAGGTTTTGACCTCTATATGATACGTTTTGATAAAATATTGCATTCATTAAAATAAGTGACTTTCTAAACATAGAAAGTTATAAACATGTGGGCGAGTGCTTAGGTATAAGCAAAACCCCGAAATACATAAGTCTTTAATTTACAGGTTGACATCACAGTTCAATTATTTATTACACAACGCAGTTTTATTTTGAATGCAATAAACTTTGTACAAAGCATGAGAGACTCCATGCAGGCAACAAGCACATCACAGCGGAAGCATTCTAAGGACCTGAGAATAAAACATGCTAAAAAGTCAACACGAATGTTGGTGAGTTATAGGTTTAATTACTCGAGTCATAAACATGTATAAAGATAGACCACAAGATTTCATCAAAAGTTTATCAATAGATTCTACGTAACAGAGCACCCTGGTAACTAAACTTAACGCTATAGTGATAATTACCCCATTCGTTTTAATACACGCAAACCAACGTGTCTTAAACTCAAATAACATACGTCCGTTAAAAGGCTAGCGCTCTAGCTCGGACGGGGATGTCAAGCCCTATGGATCCATATACAATTATTCGCGCCCACCAGTCCATATCCTATGTACTGGCAGCTACTAGTTACCAAAGCTAAGGGATTTCCGGTTTAACTCAGTGTAGAATTTAGTATGTACTTGTGTCTTATCGCGTTTAAAATAAATTGCATATATTCTCAGCCCAAAAATATTTAAAGTATTTAAAAAGGGAGACTATAAACTCACAGTTCAATATTGAGACTCAATATTGTAGGCAAATTGCGTAGACGTAATGACGGTAGATGACTGTATGGTTGGCCTTGGATTCAAGAACAATACCCCAAACAATACCCAATATTTCCTTAGCTTAAAGCGGTTTGAAACCCGAATTAAAACACCCTCGAATATACTTTATTATTATTAACTTAAATTAAAATTATAATTATAATTATAAATTAAAATTTATATTATATAAGAAAATATATTGTGAAGTTTATCGTCGAACAAACTGCGTATTTATAGTACTTTACGATTTACTATAGCTCATGCGATCGCATGAGTTTTCAGTGTTTTTGCCATGCAATCGCATGGCCGCCTTTCCCGTTTTGTTTGCTAGTTCGTCGACATCAAATAGTATTTACTGTAGCAAATAGTGTTTTACTGTAGTAAATAGTGTTTACTGTAGCAAATCACTGTAGCAAAGCCGTTTTCACTGTAGCACTGTAGCAAAATACGGTTTCACTGTAGCAAATAGTGTTTTACTGTAGCAAAGTCATTTTTACTGTAGCAATTAATGTTTTACTGTAGGAAAGTCGTTTTTACTTGTACATCTTATAATATATATATATATATATATATATATATATATATATATACATACATATATGTATATTTACATAATATTAATCCCTAAAGAGAATTGGTTTAAATTAGTCGAAATTTTTCGGGTCATCACAGGCACGCACTCCTAAAATGACCCGGTTGGCCACATTCAAAACAAACACCCGTCTTGGGTGCATTGGGCTCCTTTTGAGCGACGGGAGCGGTATTCCTACAATCGTGGGCTACATGGCCACTTCTTTGACACTTCAAGCAAAATGGTTTGCCACATTCGCCTAAATGATGTTTGTAGCACTCGTTACAATACGGTAGGTGTCCGGTATAACCTTTCTTGCCGTTGGGGATGAAGGGCTTCTTGGCGAGGTTGTTGTAATTGCTTGATTGGGGGGCTTCCCATTTTCTTTTGTTGTCACCCGACTTATCCTCGGCTTTAGGTGCCGGCACTTCAATCTCGTCCACTGTTTCAATCAATTGACGGGCCATATTCAAAGCCTCTTGGTGGTTAGCGGGTTTGGATGACATTACTCCTTGTTTGATGCTCTTGGGGAGACCATCCATGTAAAGTTCAACCCTTAAAGATTCGGGGTTCACAAGATTTGGGCACATCAAAGCAAGTTCGGAGAATCGTTGATTATAGGCCTTAAGGTCGTTCCCGACCGCTTTCAGAGCTCTTAGCTCTTGTTCGAGCCTTCGGGTTTCTTTGCGAGGAAAATATTCGGTGATCATCTTTCCTCTTAAGTCGGCCCAAGAGAGAGCGTGGGCTTCGTGGATACCCACCGATTGTACATACGAATTCCACCATGTGAGAGCGATACCGGCGAAGGTGTGAGTGGAATATCTAACCTTGTCTTGGTCTCGACAACCGCTTATGCTAAAGACGGCTTCCGTTTGCTCAAACCATCGGGTGAGCACAACCGGTCCCCCGGTTCCATCAAAAGTGTGAGGTTTGCACCCCATGAAATTCTTATAGGAGCATCCTTCGTTGGAATTTCCGGCTCCATTGTTGTTGTTGTGATGATTGTTGTTATTGTTATTGTTGGAGGAGTGACCGGCCATGGCCGCATCCACGGCAGTGGCTATCATACGTTGGAGGGCTTGTTTGGGAGGAGCGCGTCGACGAGCCATTATTCCTTCAAAACACAAGAATATCGTTGGTTAGTATTCTCAATAATACTAACCGTGATATGGAATGAGGATAAAGAGAAAAAAAAAATTTCCTTGACTCGCCTTAAATTCTTTATGTCATAATGTCGGAACGTCCATGTGAATCACTGTAATATAATCCCAGAAATTATATTACCCTGATTCACATGTGCATTTAACATTACTTTATAAAGTCAAGGTGGCGCGTCAACAAAATTTATCAACGTAAGATTAAGATCGAATACGACTTAGATATGATAGAAAAGTTCGAGTATAATGCACAAATAGTCAAGTAATTCCTACTTCAGTCTATATGCCGGTTGTAGTTTAGATTCACCTATGTACCCTATGACTCGGGGTGGACACAATTGAACTCT